>NC_140659.1:24056597-25435097 GCF_978046115.1 Saccoglossus kowalevskii
CTTGTTTGAGGTCGATTCAACCATGGTACAGGTTTAAGAATGTTTGCTGCTGAAGAGATACAGGCAGAATACAAAAATAGAGTGACGGGATTTGTCTTTTAACAGAGCGCCGATAGCAATCGAACGTCAGAGGAAACATAAGTGTGAACTGAGTGCCATTTCTCCATTTCGACCAGAGTTTGTTTTTGTTTTTGGCAATTAAACTCACATTACACCATGAAAAGTGACTTTAAATATATATCCAACTATCACACTGGGTGGAGCACGTCGTGTGCTTCGTTTTCATATACATATTATCATTCATATATCATTATTTACCGCATGTGTAACTACAGTATACATGCTGACTGTCATTTTCATTTTCAAAAATGCATACGTTCGTACTACTTCAAGGATTAACGCACGTAAATGACAAATCAAATGGAATGTGTAGCTCACTTCATTAATAAATATAGTACGTTGTGTGATTCATATACGACAAACCGATATTGTACGCGATATTGCACATTTCCCGTTCAAGGTGCGTAAGAGTGCTGTGGATCGTACCTTGCCCCTTGTAGCATTGTACTCGGCGCTTGGTCGTAAAAACAACATCGGGCAAAGTACGAAGCAATTTTAAGAATGTGAACGGTCATGTGAAATTATTCTACAAAACAATACCCTTAGTTTTCGTTTCAAAAATGATTTCGGTTATTTTAGGACAATGTCTCGCAAAAATAAATACGTGCCGTTGTTGGCGTCACCAATCCACACATTATTACATAATTTTCCATTGTTTCGCACTCGCAGCTGGTCCAACCCTGTCTCCTTAACACCTTCACATATGGTATTGGTTAGAAAGAAACAAAGGACGTGAGATAATTGCTATCGTCAGAACAAACTGACACGCACTTACTTTATGTGTAAGTGGCTGTATGTATGTATGTATGTATGTATTTATTTATTTGTGATCGTGATAATGTGGTATAGGTGCGTTCATTTGACGGTAGTTCTCTTTTTGGAGGATGTGGTGGCCCTGAAAAGGGCCGTTTTGGTTTGTGTATGCTAGGCATACGACTTATGCTCGCTCACCGCGGATGCGACGGGCAAGTTGGATATCTTTGGGCATGATGGTTACACGTTTGGCGTGAATGGCACACAGGTTGGTGTCTTCGAAAAGACCTACTAGGTATGCCTCGCTGGCTTCTTGTAGGGCCATCACGGCGGAGCTCTGGAATCGAAGGTCGGTCTTGAAATCTTGCGCAATTTCTCGAACCAGACGCTGGAATGGCAGCTTTCGGATCAGGAGCTCTGTACTTTTCTGGTAACGGCGGATCTCACGAAGAGCGACGGTGCCAGGCCTGTAACGATGTGGTTTCTTCACTCCGCCAGTAGCAGGTGCGCTCTTGCGAGCAGCCTTTGTTGCCAATTGTTTTCGTGGCGCTTTTCCACCAGTAGATTTACGTGCTGTTTGCTTGGTACGTGCCATGTCGAGTACAGAGTACGAGTACTTTTTTCGATGTCAGAATAAAGTAGAATATGTTTGAAAGGTGCAGTCTCTATTTTTATACTCTATTGACTCTAAGTAATCCAGAGTAGAACGAGATGAATCCATGCTATACAGGCTATAGTCCGCCATCTTTATTTTAATATTAGATGCAACCATTATTTCATAGGGGGCAGCGGATTATAACTTGAGGGGAGATAACACCCATGATTTTAAAAATGCCTTTATCAAAAAGAGTCTAAGTTACAGCGAACATTATTTTGATTTTTTTAGTGGACCAATAAATGCATTTGACAGGAAAATAGAAAAAATCTACCACAACAGCAATTAAAACAGCTTGCTGCATTATAAGCATCACTTCCCTGTCAAATTAGTGGTTGATACTTATTTGAATCTGCACATAACAGGCCAATAGCTCACTTTCGAGATAAAGGCCGCTGGCGGCGCTAACCTATCACGTGACCAAATTTTTTTCCATGGTGGGGCAAGGTAGTGTGAGTCACATCGCAAAGCATCATGGGAACAAAAAGCGTGATCGGTTCTTTTCACTCGCGGCAGCTGTTGTGTACACATCGCTTCGTTTACTTCACTTTGCTTGTTCAGGTGTGTTCTTCTCAGTCAGTTTTTGTCCAATTTCGACTGCATCCTCCATTTTTGTTAATGGTAAGTTTTGGTTTTTTCCTATTTAGTGACGTTTGTATTTATTTATAGATAAGATAACTTTATTGACATTATTCTTTCTATAGAAGATGAACCTAGTCAAGTGAAATAAAAAAAAAGTAAAAAGGATAATCATAATCAAAAAATTAAAATAGCAGATTAATTAAAAGGCAATTAAAAGGTAGTGCAGAATCAGGTGTTTTATTAATACACACCTGTTTGCATTATAAACACACCAAGCTTAATGTGGCAGTTTGTCATAATGTAAATAAATTTATCGGGATGATCCATCAATTGAAGTAAAATTAGGATTATCCTTATGTAAGTCTGTAATAAGTATCTGCCTCATTTTATTGTGCTGTGGGCAGTCCATAATGTAATGGTACTCATCCTCAACTGAGTTATTGTCACATCTTGTGCAGATTCTGTGTTCCAGTTTTGTTTTTGGTGTAGTATACCTCCCTTTCTCAATCATAAGCTGATGGTCACTAATTCTTAATTTACAAATATATTTTCTATATTTTGAATTATTCACATCCATCAAATACTTTTCCATTTTGAAGTTTGTTTTAAACTTCCTGTAGGTGCGAAGTTTGTTGAGCTCTCCTGAATCAGATTTTTCTAAATTAATGTCACTCTTCCACTTTTTTGAATAATCATCTTCTATTTTTTCTAAAACTCCCTTCTCACTTTTATTATCCCCCTTCCAATAATCATTAATATTATCAACACCAGTTATTTGACTGATTGTTGTTGCCCACTTTGTTTTGTTGTCGATATTGTAAGACATTGCCTCATGAGTTAGAGTGTTTTCTTTCACAGTGCATGATCTATGCCAGTATTTTATCATCATTTTATTAATAAATACTGACAGTGGATGTCTACCCAGTTCTCCTCTTACAGCCAAATTTGTTGCAGACTGGTTAACTTGAAGGAGTAGTTTGCACAATTTTATGTTAATTTTTTCGATGACTGTTTTGTCTGTATACTTTTCTATCCCCCAAATCTCACAGCCATATGTTAATATAGGTCTAATAACATGATCAAAGACATTCAGCCAAGTTTTTATATTAATTTTGGTAGACCCACTAAGAGATTTTTTTAATAAAGAAAAATGGTTTGACTGCCTTTTTATATAAATTTTCTTTTGCCAATTCAAACTTTCCATTTGGCTTAAACTCCATACCTAAATATTTATAACTACTCACAATATGAATTTCTATATTATTATAATAAAAATTGTTTTTATGATTGAGCAACCTGCCATTTTTGTTAAAGACGATTACTTTGGTTTTGGAAGTGTTTACATCCAAATTCCAATTAGTGCAATAGGAATGTAGCTTAGTAAAACAATTTTGTAACCCTTCCTCTGTTTCAGAGAGTAATACTAAGTCATCTGCATAAAGTAGGCTACTTATTGATGACTTTCCAATTTTAACAGGCTGACATGTCTCATCCAATTTATCTGGGAAATCATTTAAGAAAAGATTGAACAATATGGGGCTAATGTTACAACCTTGTCTGACACCTGATTGATTTAAACTGTTTGGTAATACCATTATTTAGTTTTATGTCATAGTTGACATCTTCATACATATTTTTAATTACATTATATAATTTACCATTGATATTGTTTTTCAGCATTTTATAATAAAGCCCTTTACGCCATACACTATCAAAGGCTTTTTTAAGATCTACAAAACCAACAAATAGTTTACCACCCTTTTTTTATTCTCAGTATTGTTGATATATTTGTCAATGACAGTTTTAAGAATGAACATGTTATCAGTTGTTCTGTACCCAGGCCTAAATCCAGTTTGACAAGGGCTCAGAATATTGTTTGCCTCCACATATTTATGCAAACGTTTGTTTAGTACATATGTAAATAATTTTGCTAAACAGCTCGAAAGAGCTATCCCTCTATAATTATTTGGGTTATTTTTATCACCCGATTTATGGATAGTTTTTTTGCATGAAAAATGTAAACACCTATAATCGGAATAAATTTTACAAGAAACCATACAATCTATATATGTTTGGAAAGCTCTTGACTTGTATTTTCCTATTATTAATATTTTGTGAACATTGTGTTTGTTTTAGCGTCACGTGATTCTGAAAATCAGCGGTGCTGATAATTTAACTAACGTGAATAAAATTTTAATTGTCATCTCTACAGTCATTCATGCGATCAAAAACTTTACACTGTTTTGAAGCAAAGGATATGAAGTTTAAATCCGTATTTCTATTTTTTGCATTAAGTTTGTTTTTTTTTCCCGAAAATCACAAATTTCAAGCACGTTTTTTGGTGTTGAAGTTAGAGTATACCGTTGGTTTGCGCGAGGTTTGTGAAAAAACGCAATAGAATTTTGCAAATATGCAAATACGGATATGAAGCCAACATATCAAAGAGTAAGAAAAGCTAAACGGTGACATCGTAGCGCTATTCACTGAAACGCCATTTAAAATTAGGTCAACGGTAATTGCCAAAAACCGAACACCGAGAAATCGGCACTTTTATGATTTCAAACTTCAATCAACGTTAACTCCCGTTTCAGCAGCAAAATTTACATGGGCTAATTGTAAATAAAATGCTTTGAAAGTTGTTTTCGAGAAAAATCATGAACCGACATTTATATCTGTGAAAAACTTTGTTTTTTGGCCGTTTTCTTTCACGCTGTGGAGTTTTGTGACGGTCTGTGCTGATAACGGACGGTGACGTCATTCATTAAAGCTTGGATTATGCAAAGTGGGCGGTTCTGTTTGCGAGTAACAAACAATACAGAGACTCCACTTGGCAGTTGAAGTGTTTGCAAATACAGTGTATTTTTTTTGGGCTGTTGTGTTTGTAAACTTATTAGTTCAAGCATGCCACGAGTTTCGGAGTCTCCTGGAGGCAGCTCGTACATACTGGCGAAAGAGCGGACCCGTTACTGGTTGAGGTAACCCCTAATAGCTTGACAGTTTCACCAGAGCGCACCGTCCCTTTCCAATCGCTCGCATTCCAATGGCAGCCTTTTTATTTATTTAGAAAACTGCTCCCTTCTTTCGAGATGACGGGAAGCTAGGCTGGCTCAGTTTCGATCGAATACAACTGCCTAGACCGTGACGCCTGCGCTCCACTATTGAGATATTGCCTGCTTTGCAAAATTGACAAATCTCTTTTTCTAGGGCGCCATTCAACAGTGACATGTCAATGAGTCGAATCTCGCCGTCTTCAAACGATCGGCCGTGACATTCACTCTCACTTTCTTCTTCTACGTCGGAAGTTAACAATATTTTCCTGCGAGATACAGACATCTCTACCTAGATTTTAGATGATCCTTTTATTTTTTACCGAAGTCGTACGAAAAAGTCAACCCTTGCCTTGCGTGAAACACTGGTCCACTATCCGATGTCAAGACGTCGGCCGGGGGGGGGGGGGGACGCTACTATTTCGTTGGCGTGCATTTTGTTCGCATGAGTACATTAGATAAAACAACCAAGTATTTATCAGACAGATTTATTACATGTAACATAATTTACGAATTTAGAAAAACCTAAGCATGCAAGTATGCCTACTTGGTGAAAACTCCTCTGAAAAATGGATCATATAAACCAGGTCCAAGCATATTCTTATCATTGATCAACCTTTACATGTAGTTTGTGGCCTGAATTTTCATGCAATGCATAGCCACCACAGATGGCCGTATTTTATTGTTTGCAACCATATTTTGTAAAAGGGAGCCCCCTCCCAATGTAACTGCATTAATTCTGGACTAAGAAAGTAACCCCGTGGTCAGACACCTTTCAATGACAAAGCCAAGAAAAAAATATTACAGAAATTTATTGTAAGTTTTTATTCTGTTAACATATACATGTAATTACATTGAAGTGGTACATTCATGTACTTTTTTGATTATTCAAAATTTGTTGTTTCTAAAGCGTTTGTTTTGTCTTTGCTGTACTTCCTGTCTAGAAAGGCAGCAGTGCACACATCTTATCAGCTGTGTGTAAACTACAAACAGATATCTTATCAGTTGTTTGTAAATAGCAAATAAAGAAAGTGGCCCAACTTAAAACTATTTACCCTCAGTTCAGTTATGTTTGTAAACCATGCATATTAATGAGATGCACCA
The DNA here is from genome assembly GCF_978046115.1 of Saccoglossus kowalevskii. NCBI lineage: Eukaryota > Metazoa > Hemichordata > Enteropneusta > Harrimaniidae > Saccoglossus > Saccoglossus kowalevskii. The sequence continues at coordinate 24,062,859 of NC_140659.1, forward strand.
GTTGGGTGTACACTGGATAAACAAAAACTTGGCCATTTGTTTGCACACTAGAAAAAAATCAGTTTACTTGTACAAGATATTTTTTTTTCAATAAAATAAATACACCCATGTATTTTCAAAAAAATATGTGAAAAGTGCCCAAAAAACTATACTAGTACGCCAACTATCCGGAAACTTGTTTGCATTAAAAATATCATTGAACAATTTTTTAATTGGCTCTGACAGAACTGATTGACCATAAATAATCATTTCATTTATGATTTTATCTTTACCAGCGGATTTTTTAATAATTAATAATTTCACCTGTACTAATATTATTTAATTCATTGTTAGTTGCATTATTTTCCAACTCATTTATTTTTGTATCTAATGAGCTGTCATTGCAGTACTTAACATTTTGATTTGAGAAATGTTTCACCCATTCTTCTACACAAATACTATTCTTTCTTCAACTGGAAATATCTATTTCTAACATAGGGTTCCCTGGGGTACTTAGTTAGAAGCTTACCCATACCAATAACTTCACGTCTTAAAATATAACATGACTTGTCATACCACTTTTTATTTTCTGACCTTTTTTTAATTTTTTTCATATTTTTCTTATTATTGGGACCCGTTTTTAATGATAGGTCAGCTGCACTGTAAATAATCTCATTCAACCCCAAGACAGCATCATCAATATCACCCGTCATGTAATTCATGTGCAAGTATTGGGTTATTTTTGAGCTGATAGATGGATTTTGAAGAGCTGTTTTATATTTTTCAGTTGAGGATGAGTCCCACATATATTTGTCTTGAAATGGTTTTAACCCTGTGTTTAAATCAACATTATTGATTGTATCCTTCACTGTCAGTGAAAATGACAATGAACAATGATCAGACAAATGGTACTGATGGTATCAGGTACTGGATTTTAGGAAACAGGTTTGTTTGTGCGATTACATAATCAACCAGACTGGAGCCATTGTATGCATAGCAAGTGAAATTCCCATATAAATCTATTTTTCTTCCATTCACTATTTTCATATCGGTTGACAAACAAAGATCAATAAGCTTTTTACCATATGAATTAGTTGTGTTATCCTTATTGAGTCTTTTTCCAAAGTGATCCAATTTATAAATATTTGGAAGTGGAATATGGTCAATCGTGTCATCATGTTTTTACCAACGCCACAGATCATCATTTACATTTGTTCACTGATTTAGAAGGTTGTTGTGGCTGGATATCGGCAATCGTCTGCATTGAATATTGATATCAAATATATTGTTTTCAGATCAGTTATGGGAATTCAAAATCTATATGCATATGGTGAATTACTTGGTGCTGCTAGGCCAGTTAGACTGCAAGGAAAAAACACTTGCACTAGATGCATGCGTTATTCTACATAAAGGATGTTGTAGTTGTGCCAGAGAGCTAGTGATTGACATACCAACAGATAGGTAAATATTATGCATGATAGTTGTTTTTATTTCGCCAGAAATTATACCATAAATAATAATAATAATAAACTTTATTGCCATACTAGGCCACCGGCCCATCACAATCTCAAGTTTACATTTCTTGAAAACAATAATAATACATAAATACATAAATTAACTGTAATATAAAATACTGCCCATCAAGAGGTTAATTTTAGGGAAGAAACCAAAATCAAACTGGGCGGTTTCCCGCGGGACTCCGCTAATGCCCGAACCGGCACGACATGGCACGGAAATACCGTAGTTTTACTGAACCGTAGCTTCCCCGGGAGTAGTGATTCACACTTAATTTGAGGTGTCAATTGTTCACAGGTCTCGTAAGTGCGGCATTTCCTCGCCAACACAGGCAGTTCCCCGGCAAGACCGGCGGTTCCCCGTACGAAAGTATGAGGAATGCATTTTATAACAGAAATGTAAATCAGAAATTCGCCAGACGACGCATTTTACGTAACATAGTTACCAAGAGAAATTAGTTGGTGTAATGTAGCAAATGCATTACTACAGCCAAAACAAAGTCAGCTTGGACGTTCAGTTGTGAGACATGACAAAATAAACGGTGCCAGCGATAGATTTCGCGAATAAAAGAACAAAATAACCGCAATCAAAGGCGCCGACCACGCACGTTGGAAATAAATAGAACGCGTTGCAACGAGAAATCTCGCCTGCGCCTGCATCTTTCCCTTACGCAAACGCCCACACATGCTATTCCCGTATATTGAATACGTTAGCAACGGGAGGACAAGTTTAAATCATCTTTGTATTAACACAACTTTAAAGCAACAGTTTCACACTGAATATATGTTTATCAATTATTAAACTAAACATTCAATGAAGCAGACTGCAACGGTTAACACGAAAAGACAAGGCTAAGACGAAAAACATGTGACAGTACGATTAAGCTCGTCTACTACACCCCGGGGACTACACGTTCGAGTATCCAACTTCCCAATACAAAACATGTTTACTATCAGTAATAATTTATAGTATTGCCTGGATAATTGCGTCTTATTAGTTGACATCAGACATATCCCTGTACAGAATTTTTTTAACAATGTCTCAAATTTCAGAAAGAATATTCAAATAAGTTGGGATGAATATGAATTGAATATCCATCTTTTGAAAAATTAGCGAAACAGTTCACCACCACGATTGTGGTGAATTGGCAAGTTATCAACGAAGACGACCGGACGTCTCCGGTCATAAGCTGGCTGGTTCGAATTTATCCACTTTTACAGTGATGAATATTGCGTTCGAGTTGAGTTACTAGTAATTACAAGTCTGATTTACGATTTTCTTGTGGTGTTTTTCGTCAATGTATTAAATATAAGTGCGTTGGGAAATAGCATTATTATATTGCGTGAGTGAAAGACGCTGGTAAGACTGTGTCACAACGCGTTCTATTTACTTCCAACGCGCGTGGTCGGCGCATCTGATTGCGTTTATTTTGTACATGTATTTTTATTTTCGAAATGTATAACTGTCTGCGTTTTGTTATGTCTCGCAACTGAACGTCCAAGCTGACCTTGTTTTGACTGTATGTAGTCATAATAAAACTTTACTTATGAAACAATGTCTATTCACAGTCCCTCTGTGGTATATTCAAATCAACCAGAAAACGCCGACATATTTAAGGAAATGAAATTTATGAATGCCCATTTACAGAAGCGAATAGGAACGATTATATTTACAAAGTGTGAAAACCCTGAATGCGACCACTGTAACATGCAAGCCGAGAGAGCGATGTCATTTTCGGACCTCCCGCCGCTTGCCGTTTCAAACAGTTACATGCCGAAATTTATCAAACTCGGACTTGGCGTTTGCAGTAAATGCCCATCATATGTATTTACATTTACTGCTGACAAGATGCGACACACTCGTGTATTTCACCCGCGAAGATTAAGTATTTTGGATCCGGGTCGAATTGCAAATATTTAGCGTACGCGGGTCGTTTGTTTTATATTTACTAGGGACCGGCCGAATATTCACTTCATTATTTTTCGTCCACGTTTGTAAATATTTCGCGTTCATGTTCCGTGGGTCGTTTTTAAATTTTGTTTTGACTAGGGGTTGGGTCGAGAATGTCTGTAAATATTTCGCGTTCATATTCCGTGGGTCGTATTTAAATATATATTTTTGACTAGGGTTTGGGTCGAGAATGTCTGTAAATATTTCGCGTTCATGTTCCGTGGGTCGTATTCAAATGTATTTTTGCACTGGGGTTAATTTTTGTTCGAGAATGTTTGTAAATATTTCACGTTCATCTTCCATGGGTCGTATTTAATGTATTTTTTTCCACTAGGGGTTGGGTCGAGAATGTCTGTAAATATTTCGCGTTCATGTTCCGTGGGTCGTATTCAAATGTATTTTTGCACTGGGGTTAATTTTTGTTCGAGAATGTTTGTAAATATTTCACGTTCATCTTCCGTGGGTCGTATTTAATGTATTTTTTTCCACTAGGGGTTGGGTCGAGAATGTTTGTAAATATTTCGCGTTCATGTTCCGTGGGTCGTATTTAATGTATTTGTTTTGTTGACTAGGGGTTGGGTCGAGAATGTTTGTAAATATTTCACGTTCATCTTCCGTGGGTCGTATTTAATGTATTGTTTCACTAGGGGTTGGGTCGAGAATGTTTGTAAATATTTCACGTTCATCTTCCGTGGGTCGTATTTAATGTATTTTTTCACTAGGGGTTGGGTCGAGAATGTTTGTAAATATTTCACGATAATCTGACTACAATTACGGCATTCACTCTATATCACCAATGAAATAATAACAACAATAGTTTGATATAAAATGAGACTGTATGTTATTTTATTTTTTCAATCGTGGAACTTAAACTCAGCACTTGGAAGTTCTGCAGAACGTTGCTAATACCAATCTTGCCTAGACTAGAGGTCAGACATGGGTGAAATTGCGTGAATATATTAAATCTAGACGCGCTAGACAATGACAACAACGCAATGAATGTAGCAACATGTCACTCGTTGATAAAAGTGGCACTCCTCTATGGTGGCCTAGGGCTGACAGTGATTAATACTAAAACAAATTGTTTTTTTTTTTTGTTAATTTTGTGCAAAAAAAACATTTTAATTTGAAAAATATATACAAAATGAGATTAAAGTTAAATCAAAACTAAAATTAAAATGAAATCAATTAAAATATTAAATAGAAATGAAAATCCATTTTAAAAATTGAAATAAAAGTAAAGTAAAATGAAATTCATTTCGAAAATAAAAATAAAAGCAAAGTCAAAATGAAAGTCATTTTAAAAATAAAAGTAAAAGCAAATTTAAATAAAATTCATTCAAAAATGAAAGCAAAATAAAATTCATTTAAATAAAACTAAATGAAATTCATTTTAAAAATAAAAGTAAAAGCAAAGTAAAATGAAAATCACATCATCTATGAACTAGAGCTGCCATATGGCCGACAGCAGACAGCTATACCGGCATGCTTTTCGTTTGCCTATGTTATAACATGCTACGGGACAAATGGCAGCCCTAGGCTATCGATAAAAGAAAAGTGAGAAAAAAAAAATCGTTTTGCTTCCCGAGCCTACAGCTGCCACGTATACCAGCATACATTGCGGTATTTACTATGTTCAGAAATATGGCGGCCTCCATAATCTGATTACCAGTACGCGTGAGTTTGTGATCGTGATCTACTCCTAATATCTCCCGGATTATATATTATTATGGCATTTCACACAAGCGATTGGAAGGAGGACGTTATGCTCAAGGAGGATTTGGTAAAATATGTACGCAAGGGCCTTCAGCGCATGGAAATCTTGGATTTCGTGCGGAGAGACTTTTCTAAGTATATCTGGAGTATACGTTCGCTGAATCGGCGACTCCGATTTTTTAATATATATTTCACTGATCATACAGTAACGGTTGAACAAGTCAAAGATGCCGTGGCGAAAGAGCTTGAAGGGCCAGGTCAGTTACTAGGTTATTGAGCGATGTACAAGAAAGTCCGCCAGGAACACCATCTGAACGCACCGAGGGATCTAGTTTATGCTGCTATGCAGAACCTTGATCCAGAAGGTTTGGCAAGTCGAGGAGGTGCAGGTTTGAAGAAGAAAACCAGGGATGGCAAAGGGAGTTTCACAACAAAAGGGCCCAACTGGGTTCATTCATTGGATGGGCACGACAAACTTATGGGATATCAGAACTCGACATTTCCGCTTGCCGTGTATGGGTGCATTGATTCTGCCAGCCGAAAGCTTCTGTGGTTACGTATTTGGGTTAGCAATAGTGATCCTAAATTGGTTGGAAGGTGGTACCTGGAATACTTATATGAAACCAACATGATTTCATCTGTACTGAGGGTGGACAAAGGCACAGAAACTGGAGTAATGGCAACAATGCATGCATACCTAAGAAGAAATCATGGTGACATGGATCCTTACGAAACAGTAATTTTTGGTCCCTCAACATCAAATCAGGTTAGTTATGTAATCAAATGGTAGATAATCACAATAATTGGAAAGTGTAAAATTTGCAGAGTTGTAAAATACCAGATACTGGAAGTGTGGGCAAAGTTTCAAGAGCAGTGTGAGTTTAATATGCTATCTCTAATTAGTGCTGTCATCATTTTGCTGTGTACCAGAATTAAGAAACCAGAAAATCCATCTTTACTTTCAAATTAGTATCCATTTGATAAGGAGAACCATTTGATTTTTTGGTTGGGGGTATGAAAGATCTTGAAAAAAAAAATAATTTGTCACCAGGTGAAGCAGGAAAAATAAAATTTGAGCCTTTAATTTCTTGAATTTGATGCATATCTAAAAATGAAAGAACAGATTTGTTTGTATAAAAAATAATTGCTCAAATGCCCATTTATTCATAGCCACCAAGTAGTTAAAAAGTTCTTTCCTAACTTATGATTTTAATTCACATTATTGCAGATTGAACGTTGGTGGAAAGAGCTTCATGAACGTCTTGAAAAATACTTCAAAAATCATTTGAATTTTATGAAGGATGAAGGGATTTACAATCCAAGGAATCAACAGGACAGGTGAGTGTCAATAATATGTATGAGTAAAAATATTTGTATCTAGCCTAATAAAATTTAAAATATGTTTTTCCTGGTTGTTTTCGACTATGTAGTGCAAGATGTAGATATCAACACTCATACAAATCATCCATACTAATCTATCACACAGATTTATTTCAAGGCCTCATCATATAAAAATTCTCAACCATAGTCTTTTTTTCTGTGAAAATTTTCTATATTCCTCGTCATGTCCAGTGATCATTTTCCCATTGCTACATGGATTTGTTTTGGCTATTTTACTATAATTGGTTGGTTGTGACTGATATCTCTTTTAACAAAATATTTCATAGGTGTCAGATGACCAAATTATAAACACTTTATAACCATAATCATTTATTGTCCAACACACTAAATTTCCATAACTACTCTTTTCAGAATGCTCCTTGCATTTTTATTAATTCCACTCCTTCAAAGACAACTGGATATCTTCAAGGATTCAGTATGGAACTCGCACAGGATTCGTCCACAAAAAGATACAATATTACCAGCTGGAATCCCTGATCACATCTATAATTTTCCAGAGGAGTATGACTTGGAAGATGTTGAATATAGAACTGATATCAAAACACTGATTCATTTATGTTGATAATAATGTTGGTACTACTCATTTGATTTCGAGGGGATGCATTTTTTTCCAGTCATAGTGACATCATTTGTTTACCTTTAGTAAGGATTTGCAATGTATTTTATGCAATTTGTGGCCTACAAATGGGTAAAAAATGTCTATTTTCAATAAAAAATTTATCTTAATTTTTTTTTTGCATTTTTTTAGAAATGCATCAAAATTTCAAGATGCTGACCATCCGTTTAAAAGCAACATGTACATTTATGGATGACACAACTTCAAATTTTCTGATGGGTCTGTCTGAATTTTTCCCCCAAAAAACCTACTACTGTAAAATCTGTATTAGAAGCCGCGGCTTCTATTAAAATGGTACAATGCAACAGAGGGGATGCGGCTTCTATTAGAGCATCTACACATATGAGAAATGATGAATTTTTGGTTCTCAATTATTCAAATAGAATGGATGCAACTTCTATTAGGGATGCGGCTTCTAATACAGATTTTACTGTATATCAGAAATCAAATGGTTCTTCCCTAATACAAGTTAACATTTTGTGTTACAGGATGGACTGTTACTGATGATGAACTGGAGCAGGCAACTGTTCATGCTGGTATTCTTGAAATTGGAGCTGATTTTTTAGAACCTACATTTCGAAGAGAATGTGAACGTTTAATACCATATCCTGAACAAGTTGAGCCAAGTGACTGTACTTATGCATATCAGTATTTGAAGGAACATTTTGCTATATCTCATTGATGTAGAGAATCACCATTAGATGTTTTCAAATTTTCAAGAAAGTTTTGTAACAATTTTACATGATGCTTTAGTATAATTATACTAGTATCCAAAAATAATCTTCAGTAGTAATTTTGATGTTTTATATGCTAAGACAGGACATTTTTAGCTCCGCTCCGACTTTGTTGAGCGGAGCTTATCATATGAGTGATTGTCCGTTGTCGTTCGTCGTCGTCCGTGTCAATGTTTTACTTTTTCGACTTCTTCTTGAAAACTACAAGCCTGAATGCTTTGATACTTGGTGTACATGTACCTTGGGTAGACTTCTCTTAGATTTGTTCATTTCATGATCATATCTTCAATTCTCTAATTTTGGTGATTATTTTTGTCATTTTTGGTAAAAAGTGATATTTTCGACTTCTTGTTAAAAACAGCAAGTCCAATTGCTTTGATATTACATATATAGGTACTACATGTGGACCTCTCTCAGATTTGTTCATTTGTAATATCTTTAATTTTCTAATTTTGGTGAATATTTTTGTCATTTTTGGTAAAAAGTGATATTTTCAACTTTTTGTTAAAAAACGCAAGTCCAATTGCTTTGATATTACATATATAGGTACTACATGTGGACCTCTCTCAGATTTGTTCATTTTGTAATATCTTTAATTTTCTAATTTTGGTGAATATTTTTGTCATTTTTGGTAAAAAGTGATATTTTCAACTTTTTGTTAAAAACCACAAGTCCAATTGCTTTGATATTACATATATAGGTACTACATGTGAACCACTCTCAAATTTGTTCATTTCATGATGATATCTTCAATTTTCTAATTTTGATGAATATTTTTATCATTTTTGGTAAAAAGTGATATTTTTGACTTCTTGTTAAAAACCACAATCATTTATAGTGAAAAATTATATTTTTGAATTCTTGTTGAAAACAGCAAGTCCCATTGCATTGATACTATGCATATTGTTCATTTTCTAATGATATCTTCAGTTCTTTAATTGAAATGTGCAGTGCTAACCAGCGGAGATATCTCAGCCAAGAGGCTGCGTCTATTTTCTGTGAGACTAAGATTTTTCTTTCTTTAATCCTGATTTTTTTATTCCTCTACCACTGCCATTGATTGGAATATCCTTTAAGCTCAGACTACATTGTACTATTAAGAACTATGTTATGACATCATCTCTGAATCACTCTACTGTATAAACTTATCAAAATAAAGGCCAAATTGGGAATATACTTATATCTTTTTTTTTATTGCTATCATTCCACAGAGTTTGCAACACCAGTTTTTCAGTTAGAAAATAGCTCCTTCTCCTATTTTTTCTGAATATTTTTTTCAAAATATTTGTTTCAAATTTCTGTCTCGCATCAGTGTAGTTTTTCACCTGTAGTTACTCCAGCTGTGAAATTTCAATATGTACAGTTACTTCCAATACAGAAGAAAACAGAATACAATTGATGTATCAGATCTCATAATTATTGAAAAATTAAAATCACATTGTTGTTACTCAAATGTTGATATGGGTATAAAATAACCTGTATGGCCAAAAACTTTAAGCTTGTTAAAGATTAAATATCATGGCAAATAAATAATAAGCTAAAATTGCTAGGTGTCCTATGTGTGATCGTTCTGGTAACTTTCGTAAACTACTCAAACTACTACATCCTGGCCACCCAAAATTTAGCAGTGACCAGGTATTTTGGAAATCTGACATTAATGAGGTTATTTTTGGTAAATATTCAGTGCAATATGTCATGTGATAATATATTTTTTATACTAATCTGAATCATGCACTGCTCATAAGTGACTTCTACTAAAATTATCAAAGTTTGCACAAAAAATCAACAGCATAACATTTTTTACATAATTTAGTCCTTTCACCCAAAAATAGATTTTTGCTAATGTTGGGATAGAATAAACCAATGAAACAAGTGGAAACTAGAAGTTGATGCTATAACAAAAATATTGGGTTATGGTCATCAACAATTTTTTTTTAAAACCATGAAAAATGTTTTAACAAACTTCAACTTCTATACATGGACATTTCTCTTCTGAAGCATTACAGTTATACAGGACAAAACATGGATCAATTAACTAACTACAAATTGTAGACATTACTTTAATTCTGGTAGTTTCAAAAGTTGGCAATAATTATTGCAAATATGATTTTCTACAAAGTTTGTTATTGCAGTTTCTGTCAAATTACCAGTGGTGAACATGAATTCATTGTCATCATTCAGTAGGTTTCTTGATGCTATCTCAGGATCACATAAATTGTATCCACTACCCTGAATATCTACCACCATTAATTCTTTGTCAGATTTCTCATAGGAAAAGTGGGCAAGACTCTCAGATTTTTGACATATTTCAGATTTTATTTGGCTGATTGTACCATCATTGTTTGTGTATTTAACAAAATCACCATCAATATATTCCTCCACAGTTACATACTCATCTGTCTCCATCTTCCCCAAGAAAATCTGACTGTATGCAAGTGTGGCCCCATACAAAAGCAAAGCCTCCTTCTTCTTAAGATCATATTCTAGTTGATTAGCAAAATTTGTTGCCAGTGCATGCATCTGAACCACTTTCTTTGTATGTTGTTCAACAGTTTGATGTGTATCCTGTATTGATTTCAAGGCATCTGGTAAATACTTCTTAATTACCCAAACTGAAGTATTGCAATTTGCAGTACGACTCACCCCTTTAAAAGCATGGCGAAAACCTCCTGTTCCAAATGGTTCTTTATCTATAGTGAACTCAACCACTCTTGGCATCAGTGACCATGCCATTTAATGTATATCAAATGAAAACAGGTTGATAACTGTTTTACTTTTTTCACTAATGACTTTACCCAGTTTGAGCATATCCATAACTGATAAACTTTTAGGGTATTGTTCTCTTGTCATACTTCTTGATGCAACTTGGGATGGCTATGACTGAACTCTTGGTTTTGACCGTTTTCGTTTGATTATAGGAGAACTGTTTGTTTCTGTTACATCTTCATTTGTACTTGGTACAAATCTTACATGGATCAGATTCAAGGTTGGTATTTGACTGAGTTCACAACATGATGGCCCTTGTTCACCAGCTAGAATATCACATTGTATGTTTTCACCAATCAGCTTGGTGAAATGTTTGTTACAGGCATGTTTAATGTTGGTGAAGGTGACATCCTCATATGGGAATGATACAAACTCCCTGGGTCCAATCCTTGAGTATTTCTGTGCTTTACCTGTCACTTCTGATGACAGCCGCTGGACAACTATTTGCTCACCTAACAGGAGAAATTCAAAATTTTAGAAAAAAAATTGTATAATACCAAAAATTTTTTCCAACCTAAAATGACGCTTTTTTTCGACGATTTGTGATTTAGGAACTACATGTCATATATGATAACTAGCGTTTACATGTTTCAACTAGATGGTATATCAAGTCAAATTTCAGGTTTTTCTTACAAAGGGGTTAGTGGTACTCTGAAGTAGTCATATTGAAACTAAGCACGGAGAGATAAAAAATGAACGTTTCTTATGAAATAAAAAATCGTAAACTGACCGCCATTTGGATCAGTCCGCGCCACGATGAGGGGGGGGGGGGGTGACCTTAGTCCTTCTTTCAGGCATTAACAACAAGTTCCCATATATAAGACATGAACAGCAACTTTATATGTTCTCCAATTTGAAAACCATGCACTAACCGATCTCAGAGTTCTCCCGATCTTTTCTTGCCTTCCTTTTCCCGGTTCGTTTTTCTTTCATGGCGTCCTTAAAATGTTTCCAAGCGGTAGCCATTGCCTGTGAAATTAAATGGAATACGAGTTCATTACAACGCCCGATAATGTGTCACGATTGCCTATTGTATTAATATTAAAATCAACATAACTACCTCGGAAACTATATATTTTGTCCTGTACTACTTACCCCGTTTCCCGTTGGCGTCGGCTTTGGAAGGATCCTTGTTCCAAGGTCTTTGCTAACGACTAGCAGACGACAGAAACGTGCACATCGTGTGTAAATTCAATTAGCAACTGTACTTCCGTGGTAAACACCGCAATGTATGCTGGTATACATGGCAGTTGTAGGCTCGGGAAGTAAAACGATTTTTTTTCTCACTTTTCTTTAATCGATAGCCTAGGGCTGCCATTTGTCCCGTAGCATGTTATAACATAGGCAAACGAAAAGCATGCCGGTATAGCTGTCTTCTGTCGGCCGTATGGCAGCTCTAGTTCATAGATGATGTGAATTGCATTTTACTTTGCTTTTACTTTTATTTTCAAAATAAATTTCATTTTATTTTCATTTTCGAAAGGAATTTCATTTGGCTTTTATTTTCTATTTGCTTTTACTTTTATTTTTGAAATGATTACTTTCATTTTAATTTTTAAAATGGATTTTCATTTCTATTTAATTTTTTAATAGATTTCATTTTAATTTCAGTTTTGATTTAATTTTAATCTCATTTTGTATATATTTTTCAAATTAAAATGTTTTTTGCACAAAATTAACCCAAAAAAACCAAACAATTTGTTTTAGTATTAATCACTGTCAGCCCTAGGCCACCATACTCCTCTTCAGGGACTTGTAAATAGTCGGTCGTTTTTTGTCTTTGGAAAGGTGGGTGGCCAAGGAGCTTATCACTAATGAAAAAAATATTTTTAACACAACGGCAAAATGTATATCATACACGCCTCTACAACGCCAGTTGGACCGGCTATATAATATTCACAACAAGCACAATGGCATAATTTAAATGATACGACTGTGAATTGTTTGACTGCCCATACATTTGGTCAGCGATACGGTCGACAACGAAATATTCTGTACATTACATAATACGGAGTGTTCAGTTTGGAGTGCTGTCATTTTAAACTGAGTACAATATTAACAACAATGGCCTGATATAAAATGGAGTTGTATGTTATTTTTATTTTTTTTTCAATCGTGGAACTTAAACTCAGCACTTGGAAGTTCTGCAGAACGTTGCCCAACACATATCTCGCCTAGACTAGAGGTCAGACATGGGTCAATTTGCGTGAATATATTAAAAATACTCTGTAGACAGTGAAAACATCGCAACAAATGTAGTAACTCGTTGATAAAAGTGGTACTCCTTTTCAGGGAGTTGTGAAAAGTCTGTCGTTTTTTTTTTTCTTTAGAAAGGTGAGAACATTTGAACAATAGGATTATAATCATGAACAATGAGCGCCGGCTAACCCCGGAAACGTGCCAGTGTTGACGGGAACCCTTAGCCGGTCAAGGAGCTTCTGCTGACTTCCCGGGTGTTGTCGGAGCACCGCGGGAAACCGCCCAGTTTGTTTTCGGTCACTTCCCTTAGTACCTCTGACCTTAACTTAAAAGCTTGTGTTAGGATAAACTTAATTTGTTCACTTTGTACACGTCATATAATACTAGATGTGATTTCTGATTGGCTGAGGAGACGATGTCATGTATAATTAATGAGTTGTACCACAATTCCTTGCGTTGTGTTCTTCAGTGTTATCTGTTAATAAAGTACACGCATAGATCACTTCGATTCATTATCTAGCCTTGTATTTTACAAGATGGATCAACGATGTCCAACAGCTTGATACAGGAATTTTGACAAATTACAAAGTGTAATGGGTACCTCACTTGTTATTAATTTTATGAAAGTGTGGTGTCCCTGGTCATGTAATGACCAACGTGGTAATAGCTCGTCTCTGTAGGCTTGGTATATGGGACATTCGAAAATTAGATGTAATTCATTTTCAATTATTCCGCTATTGCATAATACACATTTCCTTTCAAAACGATCTACATTATGCATACGGCCAGGTTCTATTGCTAATTGGTGACTCGAGCAACGAAACCTTGATAAAGATTTCCTATGTTTGTTCACACTTACACTGATAATACATTTTTCTACAGTATAGTGTCGTTTTACCTGGCAGAACAAATTTAGGCGGCTCATAGTTGAGCATTCTTACCACTATTCCTGTTGCCACATGTCCCTAATTCTATGTGCAAAATTTGCGAGGAATGCAATTTCATTTCCTACTCCATGATTGATCCACACTATCCCAAATCCACACCTATTCAAAATATCTTAAATATGCGTTACCCAGTTAATTTTACCACGTTAGTCTTCCCGTACTAAAAGAAGATACAATTGCTTAGCAATCTTACTTTCTTCCATAAATAATAATTTTAACCACCATTTGATACATTTAATATATGTAGTAGTAAAAACTGGGTAACGTTCTAGTTCACCTAATACAGCTAAATTTGGGGTACCCCCTTTAACTCCCAGAAATCTTTTACAGTATTTATAATGGACCCGCTCAATACATTCATACTTCTTAAAACCCCAAACTTCAGACCCATATATGTCAGAATTGGATATATCATGACATCAAAAATTTTAAAATATAAATTATATGGCAATTCCCCAAATGTTTTCATATATCTGTTAACAATATGAAGAGCTTTACTAGCTTGCTCTGATAATGTTTCTGTAGCTTTGTGCCAAACATTCCTACTGGAGAAAACAATACCTAAATACTTACACTAAGGGACCACTTCTAAGTTTAGCTCTATATGACCATTTCTCAGTTTTCTTAACAATACCCCATTTTTGAAGACAATGATTTTGGTTTTTGATAGATTAACCTTCATTTCCCATTTTTAATTAAATAGACTAAGAACGTTTAGGAGTCTATGTAGACCTATTACAATATCAGCAAATAAAACAATATCATCCGCATAAAGCAGAATAAACAGGTCTTTCAATTCCTGTGTAATTTGAATACCCATGTGACCAGCGTTTTCAAGCATTACTTGCAATTCATTTATAAACATAGCAAAAAGAAAGGGGCTTACAGCAATTCCAGGCACTGATTTGATGCTGAAGTAGTGCTAGATGTTGATAACTTACTACAATAAGTTACACACTTTGTTTTCAAATTTGCAGAAGTTGTAACTAGAAATATAAACATCAGTACCCCAGACCATTCGTCCCGGTGTTATCGCTATCGCCACACGAGACTCCAGCTTGTCTCCTATACAATTTTCCTTCCGCCCACTTAATTTTAATATTCATATGACCTTTGCACTGACATCGATAGCCAATCGCATTCGACCGCGGACGTCACTCTAAATAAACAACTGAATAAATTAATATACCATATTTGGAAGATAGCGGGTAAATTCAACGTTGTTGGTGTGTTCCTTCGGTTCCGAAGTCGCACGAAACGAGTTCATGTTCCGTTATCTTTCGCAAGTAAAACAGGTCGATATGTATTAAACATGGCATTTGTTTTCTTGTTTTAACCCCCTTATTACGCAAGCTTCCGTCGAAGTGGTGTTTTTTTCGACGATTTGTGGCATGTTGCAAAACGAACGAAACATTGCGGCATTCTTAGCGGTGGATAAGGGATCGACTATGTCGTCACATTTATGTCTCGTTTGAAAGAGAATAAACAACCGCTCAGAAAAATATGTTGCTAATATTTAAGTGCGGTGCCTTGAAATCGCCTGCCCGACGTCCAAATTTCAAAAGGATGTTCGATTTGCAATGACGACCGTTCATATGTACTAGGCGACGTTACTAATTACTACTAGGTTCGGTGTTTGCATTAAGAATTATAGAACAAAAGATCAGCAAAGCGGTGCTTTTGTCAAAGGGAATATTAATAAAATCACAGTCCCTCTGATAGAGGGACTGTGATAAAATGTTGCAAAACAGAATCGCGAGTTGGGTGACAAATTGCGCCGGCGGCATTCTCAGCGATGGCGACACCCGAGAAACACCGTGTCACGGTGCATTCGTGCATCAGTACACCGAAGAAATACATACATATTGTTGCGGACGACTATTGTAGACTGTGTTCGTGTAGTCTTCGAGTTTGTGGACAGTTAAAGTCGTGTGTGAATTTATTCAAGCCAGGAAAAGCAGGAGGGATAACTTATGGAAATCGTCTTTCCAATTTGATCCAGTGCGACGTTGTGAAAGGAGCGACTCTGTCGTCTCATCTATGTCTAGTTTGTAAGAGAAAGATTGATAGCGCAGAAAAATCCGCCAATAATGTAAAACAGTGGCGTGAAATTGTAAGTCATTCTAATATCTCCCAACCTGTGAACGAAAGGGTTAAGCGTGCTGCCTTGAAATCGCCTGCCAAAACTAAAATGGCGCGTGTCACGTGACTTTGTTTACTAAAGATAGCGTGGGCGTTTGATTGACACTCAACTCATTAGTATTCCACCAATCACAGCTACATCTACTTTCTGGATGTGCGCAGTCAAATTGTATAGGAGACAAGCTGGAGTCTCGTGTGGCGATAGCGATAACACCGGGACGAATGGTCTGGGGTAAAACATCAGCTGCAAATCAGGGGAATGATTGACAGATATTGCCGACAATGTTTTCTATTTTTGCTACAAAGTTAGATACACCTAGACTTTGAGGCGCTTCTGTCTTTCATTCACTTTTTGTCGGTCGCCGTGTTGATTTCGTGTCTACAAATCGACAAGCACCATGATGGAGTAGCAAGGAGTCAACAAACCAGTTGAAGTGAGAACAAGAGTTGGCGATTTGTATTTTCGTGGACTATCATTTGCTGAGATCGGAGAACGAAATTGTGTTTCAAAGCAGACAGCTTATAATATCGTCAAATGGTTTGTTACCACCGAGAGTATCCTGCCAAGAAAGCGTAAGAGCGACCAATCCGCGACTAAAAAACTAACTGACAACGTTATAGACTATGACGAATATTATAAAACATTGCGGCCGCGCATTTACGGACGGGAAATTCGACAAAAACTACTTGAAGACTGTATGAACGGCGGCAACCCTCCCCAGACGTGTGATCATGTTTTGCTAGTGATAACCTTTTTAAAGCGATTATTTTTGGTGACACATCAACTTTTTGGTTCTCATCGTCGAGAACTAATAATCGAATAACACCCCTTCTACTTTATGTATTCAATTTCATTATTGATATACTTGATGAAGTCTTCTTATGACATTTGTTGCAGGCAGCTTTCAGTGTATACATCGGCGTGATACTGATATTTCCATAGTAGGAACAATGCACTTTGATCAATAATTCTGTCATGATCAGTCGGTCAGCTGGTTCTGTAAAATAACTCTACGGGTAACTAACGTTCTTTACAGTGCCACCACTTTATGCGCCCCTCTCACTGAAATAACATGTGACGCAAATTGCAGTATGAAACTAATGGAGCCTAGTTCGTTTATTGGAGCAAAAATTCAAAACTTGTGTACCGCCACTTTTATGGCCGGAGCTTTCTTCCGGTGCGCTTCAATTTGCAGACATGCTGTCTGCATTATTTGTAACAACTTATGTAAATGTGAAAACAAAGTGTGTAACCTATTGTAGTAAATTATCAACATCTAGCACTACTTCAGCGTCAAATCAGCGCCTGGAATTGCTGTAATACACAGCCTTGCCTGACCCCTACTGGACAACTGAACTGTTCTGTGTCATATATTCCCACTCTAACACATGTTTTAACATCAGCGTATATACTCTTAATTATTGTAAGCATTTTACCTCGTATACCATTTTCTAGCAACAACACAAACAACAAGGGGGCGGTTGACTGTGTCAAACGCTTTTGCGAAGTCCACAAAAACACAATAAAATCTGCCACCTTTTTTCCCCAAATATTTTTGAATGATCGCGTACAGCGAGAAAACATTATTCATGGTGGAAAATCCTTTCCTGAACCCAGCTTGTCATTCCGACAATTTATTATCCACTTCCGCCCAATATACAAGTCGTTCATTCATTACAATAGTGAACACTTTACTAAAATTATCCAATAATGTGATACCTCGATAATTATTCACATTGCGGGTGTCTCCACTTTTGTGTATAGGTACGATAACCCCAATTGACCAACCGGTCGGGAATTTTCCAGAATCAAAAATCAAGTTAAAAAGCTCAACAAGATATGGCATCAAAATATTGTCTGTTTTAAGAAATTCACTATGTATCCCATCCATCCCCGGTGTTTTTTGGGTTTTTAGTTTTTGAATGGCAGCTCGGATTTCCGCTTCAGTGATGGGCATGTTCAGAGAGGAGTCTATTAATTCATCATCCAAATTATGCCCTGTGGTCACTGCTTCTAATAGATTAGACTGAAATAAATTACGAAAGTAATTAACCCACTCATCTGCCGAGATATCATCTTTCCCTCCTTTCCTCCGTAATGATCTGATATTGTCCCATAGGGTTTTATTGTCTTTCCCGTCCGCTAAAAGTGACAATAAGAGGCTTAAATTGCACTTTTATA
The DNA here is from genome assembly GCF_978046115.1 of Saccoglossus kowalevskii. NCBI lineage: Eukaryota > Metazoa > Hemichordata > Enteropneusta > Harrimaniidae > Saccoglossus > Saccoglossus kowalevskii. Next base: position 24,081,006 of record NC_140659.1, read on the forward strand.
TCAGAACTGGCATATTTTAAAATATTGCCAATGCATTCAATAGTATTATCAACATCGCCTCTATCTAGTGCATTCCTCACCGAACGCCATCTATCTGAGTCTGAAACTCTGTCTTTAAATGTAGTCCCAAGTTCCTGTTTCCACTTAAACTTAGTAATTCCATGCAGTTTTACCCCTAAATTAGTCGGTCTAATGCAATAGGGCAATCTGTGCTTTTAGATCCACCAATGCAACAATAGGCAAATGGTCAGAGTAATCACTTAAAAGAACTGAAAAGTGCGAAACCGAACTAAACATAGCGATGAAAAAATCATATAATCAACAAGGCTACTGTCATTATTAGCAAAGCAAGTAAATTCCCCTTTTGGCGTCTGATTCCTTACGGCCATTCGCAATGTGTATATCAAAGGTTTTACATAGTGAAATTAGGCATCTCCCGTAATTATTTACTACTCTATCTTTTGACTCGCGTGAACGTGCAAAATTATCACTTGAGTATATACCCACTGGTAAATAAGTAAAATTATCATCTGTAATAAAATCATTCAGTTTGGCAGTTCTTGCATTTAGATCCCCAGTTAACACAATATCTACATTAGAATAATTGTTTAGAATATTTGTCATGCACTCTTCTAAAAGATTAATACCGTTGTGATAGGTATTTTTGATGGTTAAAAACCTTTCACTTAGGTAACCGGGATTCGGTCGTTTCCACGCTAGGCTGACAAAAGACACACACAAGCTTCGTTCATGTTCCCAAAACGATTCCCTGCCAAGTCCCTGGTTTTCACCCGAGACAGCATTAAATCCATCTTTATTTCTTTTCACCCCTTAACCAATTACAATCAGTATAAGAGACTCCAAGGCCTTGCCTTCCAACAAACAACCAATCACATGAAAGTTTTACACATCATAATCAATTAATTACTCGTCAAGCTGTCTAGAGAAAACATTTCTATACATTGTCAACACTAACTAATATTGATGGGGTAATAATCTCGCACTAACATTCCACCAAGATACTACCTTTTTTAAACTCGCAAACAACATTGGTTTAGAATTACAGCTACTGTCTTGTATCTTAAAAACTGCAGAGTCATAAGATGTTTTTGGTTGATTTCGACCAGCTCGCCATCTGGTCTTGTCATTAACCTTTATCAGTATATGTCATGACAACCACTGTCAAACTGACTGAAATATAAATCATGATACAACCCCCTGTTTTACATTCTGCATGTTCTCCGAACATACCGTTCCAATACCAAGGATGTCATCACCTTTATATTCCACACGTCAAATACATCAACAATTGTTAAGCAAGTAAAATACACTCTAATATAACAAAATACATAGTTTCAAATGAGTAAATACAATGATTACATATGGTAATTATAATTTCAAATAAAAAGCTATAAATTTAAACACTACTGTTATGATTCTAAAATACAATAGTTATATATATTTAAATAAAAAGATTATGAGGTTAAATACATTGGTTATATTTTCGAATATCCTACTCTATCAAGGAGAGGTGCCAGCACTTCACTTGCTATCCCAATTATTCAGTATTGGGTTCCCTATCTACTGCATACTAATAATATCCCTGGGAATCTCGGTATATACTTCAGATAGACCTACCAATAATCTATAATGATTCCCTACCCCTTCCACAGCCATGCACTTACTATCTTTCCACTTTGGTATCTTAACGGCTTTGGGCAAAGGAATTACACGTTCTACACCATGAAATTTGTATTTTAAATCACCCCATTCGATATTCAACACGGACGAAATTATACCACGTTCAACTGTTAAATTCTCGATCACGGGTCGCTTTGCAAAGGCCAAATGGCTCGGAGACACGTACAGGGTCATAACATTTACCAAGACATACAGCTTGTCATTGGATATCTCTAAAATTAACTTAGTACGGGGCAATTTAGGTGCACGATACATTATAGAGCGATTACGATAACACTTGCACAATCGAATAACCGCCAATATTAATAAGAATCCTGAACACATTAAAATCAGAATTAACGTTTCATTTCGAAGTTGGATCATGGAACTCTTCAAATCTCGCAAGGGGTGGTCCGTAATTAACTCATCTACTGGCAAATATAACGTTTTAGCCCGGGCCCTGGGAAGGGTTGCAATCAATATGCTCAAAGTTCTCACCTTACAAACTGTATATACTGACAAAATCAGTGACCCTGTGCTTATAATAGCCAGAATGGTTTCAATTATAGTAATAGTTTTGACTTCCAAAAACGGTAAGGCAGGGGTTTCATCCGTAATGTCGCTAAATAATTTGTCTACTTTTGAATAATAAATTGGTTTATTTTTTTTTTTTAATAAATCTGCCGTTCTGTTTAAATCTACCACCAAACGTGCATCAGAACGTACAATTTCCTCGAAATTCCCTCTGTTAATAGTGATGTTAGGGAGTTGTACTCGCCACGGGTTTTCATACATCGATTCCCCCGTAATTTCTGTCAAATCATCTGGGTCATAAAAGGGTATTAAAAATGGCAAATTTACCGGATGCAGAAACGTGGGGGCCTCGTCTTCTGTGCAACTGGTTAACAATGGCGATACATAGAGATTGTCGGAATTTATAGCGCATCCACAGGGCAATTTAATTATACACATTGTACAACCTTCAATAGGCTCAGGGCTTTTATCCCCGCATGCTATTAACCATTTAGTATCATTGCTATTTACCAAAATATTCCCCTGTCCGATTTCGAGAATCTTAGGGTCGTATACTGGGTTGAGTATTAAATCTATTTTACATGTGTTATGAATTTCCTCTTTATTATCATAGAACAAGGCCTTCGTACACGACGACTTACGCATATTTATCATGGTAATCACAGAGGGACAATCTTTTACTGTCAGACCAGTACAAGACGAAATTTGGTCTGCACTCATTTCAATGTAGTAAGTTTCATCTTCATTAACCCCAAAATACTCTGCAACTGACGTTACCTTCGTGCGCCCGTTCTTTGCTGTATTATTGTCGAAATGCTGAGGTTTATCACCTAAATTATAAGGGAGGGGCATAGGCATGACTATCACTTTATACACTTCGAATATGTCGTTTTTTATAGTAATGGGAATTCCAACCTTTATGTACACATTATTGTCTGTACGCCGAAATGTCACTCTCGCATTATGGTAATAATAATTCAAATTCGTGTATGCTATATCAAAATTAGGATATTTCTTTCGTAGTTTCTTTCGCACTGCCCTTAAAGCATCCCCTAACACTCTCGGTCCTATCAACTGCAAAGGTAACCTTTCTTGTAATAACACGTCAATCGAACTCACCCTACGTTGTGTCTCCCTTTCAAGTAACTGTAACGCTTGTAGGCGTTGAATAGCATATCGAAACATTAAATGTGTGGATCGCCGTTCATAATTTAATTCTTTTTCTAACGCCTCTTGATTTAGTTCCATTCTGTTCAAGCGCTTTCTCCATTGCGATAAATCAGATACGAACGAATAAATGGCCTCATGATTTTCCTTAATCCCATTCAGAGCATTCCCTATTCTTTTATTCGTTGTGAAAACATATGAGTTTAAATCATCTTCGTACGCAACAATTTGATCTGTCATAACCTCGGTGGAACTTTCCAATGCCGCTACATGCCGTCTCAAAATATTTACGTCGTTCGACGTGGCCGTTCCGAATAAAGATTTCGATACCTTCCCTACAAAGTCTAATAATCCCCTCTTCTGCCGTTCATTTCCCAAATTCCTTTTCTCTATCTTTGGAAATAACACACGAATCGCTCGTTCATCTCTCGAAATATGATACATATAGAACTTATTCTGTTGTTCGACTAACTTCAAAGTTTCCCCGTATTCCTCACAAAACTTCGGAATGAGGTGAACTGTTTCGTTCGAACATAATGACTCATTCACACTCATCATAGGAATATCTAAATAAGGTATTGCGAACGTATGATGCCAGTACGTTAGGCTGTTATCGATGTTTGCTACCCGTTCAAACAATACTCCATAATTGGGGCGCAGAACATAATCTCTCATCTGCACAGATGGTTTCCATCGTACGACCAGTAATACACTAATAAATATCAACGCTATTCTCATCTTGACATCAATTTCTCGGGAGACGCACTATAAATTAGTAATGAAATGAAAAGAAAGGGGTATGACACATGATAAATGAAAAATTCGTGGCCAATTCTCAATTTGCGTGGTCGAATGGTAGAATTAAGTACCCACCTAAAGCGTTTCCTATGTTCTCATCAAATTGTCCATGGCGTCACCGCCCGGCGTCTTCATGAAAGTGTGACCCCCAACACCAAACCCGTACGTAGCTATAGTGCGGACATAACACTTCCATGTAATTTAAACTTAGGCTTTATCATGGATTCTTTCCACGCTCCTTGAGAAATGGTCTCGTATGAATGAATTCGTTAAGTATTGTCGTTAGTAATGAATGATGTGCGTCCCAGGGCCTAAATAACACTCGTCTTATCACACACTAATCTCTTTTTAATATACTTCTAAACCATTAATCAACTTTTCCCGCCTTCTTTTGTTCGCTCTTGTCGATCCCATAAGGGGTATCGGATGGTCTTCTAAAAATAATCTCGCCTGTTCGTTTAAATTCTCATAACATTCCCAAGAATTTTGATCTTTTGGGTACCCCACCCATTTAATAAGATACTCTTTTCTACCGTTCTTTAGCCTACCCTTAATAATCTTTTCGATACCAAAATATCCGCTATTCTTACTATTCATCTCTGTGTCTCTGGGCATACATACAATTCAATACCACAAAAAAAACGGTAAAAAAAAGATAGAAAAGTAAGCAATACATTACATTACTGAGCAATAGGGTTAGGGTTCTGGAAAAGAGTTCAACGTCCTTATTGAGTTACACAGTGTCAGTTACAGTGTCCAGCGAGCAGTTCTCTAAGCAATACACAGATAGCTAAAGTTCTAATTCAAAGTCTATATAGCGTCTTCTTCTCTTGTCGTCGCGTTAGTCCGGGTCGTTATTTGTCATCTTCTTGTCTTTAATGTCGCTCAATTCTTAATTATACAGTCCTATCCGGTACTGGTCCTTCCGAAGGGGTTCTGAAATCTTCATCTCTTCAGCGTTGTACATCGGTGCCATACTGGTAACGGTGTTAGTCGTCGAGCGCGGTTTCTGAGTCGTCTCTGCCATGGAGCTGTTAGTTCGGTTCACAAGAAAGACACCTCTTCGTCATTTCACTTTTCTTCACAGGATGATTTTTGTGTTGAACACAATGCCCAAGGGTTATCCACCACGTGTGATAGGTATTTTTGATGGTTAAAAACCTTTCACTTAGGTAACCGGGATTCGGTCGTTTCCACGCTAGGCTGACAAAAGACACACACAAGCTTCGTTCATGTTCCCAAAACGATTCCCTGCCAAGTCCCTGGTTTTCACCCGAGACAGCATTAAATCCATCTTTATTTCTTTTCACCCCTTAACCAATTACAATCAGTATAAGAGACTCCAAGGCCTTGCCTTCCAACAAACAACCAATCACATGAAAGTTTTACACATCATAATCAATTAATTACTCGTCAAGCTGTCTAGAGAAAACATTTCTATACATTGTCAACACTAACTAATATTGATGGGGTAATAATCTCGCACTAACATTCCACCAAGATACTACCTTTTTTAAACTCGCAAACAACATTGGTTTAGAATTACAGCTACTGTCTTGTATCTTAAAAACCGCAGAGTCATAAGATGTTTTTGGTTGATTTCGACCAGCTCGCCATCTGGTCTTGTCATTAACCTTTATCAGTATATGTCATGACAACCACTGTCAAACTGACTGAAATATAAATCATGATACCGTTTTCATCATGTAACATGTCATATGTTGTGGAATATTCAGGTGGGATGTAAGCACAAAAATAAATAACATCTCTTGAAGAATTAAAATTAAAGTTATTTTTTAAATATAGTACAATTATGTCCTGTAATTCACACTTTAACAGAGTCGCACCATTTACTATGGAATTTTTGACATACACAGCTACCCCGCCAGAGTTCCTTCCACGTTTATGCAATTTCTTCCTCGGTTTATTAAAACTTACATAACCAGGGATATCAGATAATTGTTCAGTTTCAGCCCAAGTTTTCAGAAGACCAATTATGTCAAATTTCGAAATTAGACCTTTAAATTCATTAGATACTAGTTTACTTTTAAGACCCCTCACATTTAAGGAGAACAGTTTTAAAACATTGCTCTTATTGTGGGCTACATTGTTGCTTATTTCATGGTTCACAAATCTAGTCTTACCGTGTTTAGGGCCTCGACCAACTTCCTATCTCCGGTCGTCAGCTTGTTTAATATCATCGTTTTCATCGTCATATATGTATGTCTTGTCTTCAATAATCAATTTATCATATGACATTGTACAACGTTTATTTTCATTTCTAGCTTTACTCATAAATCTAAACAGTTTATTCCTAACATATCGAACGCGGTCAGGAAATTGGTTAGTAATCCGGTAACGTGAATCCTTATCCTTCCAGTTTCTTACAGCAGTAGAAATAATCTGACTTTTTTGTTTGTAACCTCTACATTGCACAACAATTAGTCGAGGTTTGGAGCGGGTGTTCAAGCTCTATTCCTACATTATCTATATCGAGTTCAGCTTTCAATAACGCTTTCACTTTTTCTTTAGATTCTTCCCATGATTCCCTGCCCGTTTCAGCTTCGTCTATGCCATGAACAATAATATTATTACGCATTGATTGTGATTCCAAATATGCCAGCTTTGATTCAGATCTAAATAATATACATAATAATAATAATAATAGTAATTTTAGTGAGGACCACAGATATACTAGTAGTTCATACAAACTAGTCTAATCTGTGGCCCCATAATACTGATGTTATTAATTAAATGCATTATAGCACACTTAACTAAATTAAATATAAATGAAAAATAATTATATACTGACTTTTAAAAATTACATGACACATTCATGAGATACAGTTTTAATGTATTTTTAAATATGTGTCTGCTTTTGATAATTTTTATGGAATCAGGAAGTGAGTTCCAGTTGTTTGCTGCTGTATAGTTGATTACCGGTAGTAGTAAGATTCATTCTCAGAATATAATAATTGGAACTAGTAGCGTGACGTGTCGCATAGTTATAAGGAAAAGATTTAAATTGGTGGTCAACATTATGGGCAAAGATAAAAAATAGACAGGTGTGGAACTTACTGAGTTTATAGATGTCTAAAATATTTAGTTTTTTAAATGGGAGAGCCGTGGGACACTAAAATCTTAAAACTTTATCAAACAAAACATTTTTTTCTGGAGTAGTAGAATTTTGTTAATAAAGGTTTTGTAGGTGTTACCCCATATTTCAATACAGTAAGTAATATTTGGTAAAATGAGAGTTGTAAAGCAACAAAAGAGTAGATCGTGGGACAAAATGACGAATTTTAGACATAATACCATTTTTAGGTGAAATAGTTTTACAAATCCTTTCTATGTGTTCTTTCCAATTAAATGTATTGTCAATTGTCAAACCCAGGTACTTTGTAGATGAGACGCCCTCTATAGTTTTAAACAGCTCGTTTAGTGGAATCTGAAAATTTACACAAATGTTTCAATCTTTCAATTTACCAAGTTTATAAAAATCTGTATATTGTCAACCATCAATTCCTGGGATTTGCATAAAACGAGCGAATGAATTGGAATTAAAGATGAGGACATTTATAAGACAAAATATAAAAAACTAAAATGTTTTAGGTTGAGCTGTGCAATGTATTAAATTAATTTTTATACCTAGTGAAATAGAATGCATTTTGGTATAGTCCAACTACAGAATTTATAAGTTGTATCAGTTGATAAAATTAAATGTAGCAGTTGAAAATTAACTGTTATGTTTTAATTTAACATCTTCTATTTATTTTCTAGGCTATTCCAAGTATAGGGTTCTATCTGAATTGAAATGTGGCTATCCCAACACTTACATAGCTGATTTTAGGAAAACTGTGAACACATTCAAATATCATCTAGTGTTTGATATGAAGACCAGGAACATCTTAAATCCATATGATAATGATTCTTCTCACCCTGACGTGCACTATGCTGGAGAGTATCCTTTCAGTTTAATAACGACTCAACTTGACATAAAGAACAATAAGCTTAGATTCTATTATTATAAATCTGTCATTGTATCACCATAAATAACTGTTTAGCTGCAATTTTGCAGTGTTGCACAGGTAAACTATAGCCTACCATGTTTAAATATGTAAAAATAAAGGTTGTAACCTGAAAACAATAAATATTGCCATTTTACTTGATTCTGAGCATCGCAGATTAATATAAGTTTAATATGTGCAGACTTCAAGGTGTGTCCTCTAGACAGTATAGTTGCTTTACGTTAATCCATACTCCCACTCTGGGCACAATCCAAATGAGAAATGTTGTCAAAGTATCGATAGCACTGTAGTGTTCTTCATAGTTGTTAAAGTACAAAATAATTTACCTGTATATTGATTTCTTTCCTCAATACATAGTGTTACTTCAAAATGCAGCATTTAATCTGGTTCTGGGCTACCTATCAACAAGAACTTTATTGACAATAAATGCTCATAAACCACCTGTACAACAAGGTAAGGAATTGTAAATACATATCTTGGTCAGTAATTTGCATTGTGTGAATCATTCAGACCTTGACAGTAAAACAGGATTTCCTACCGGGTATTAGACACAATTAAGGGGTGTACATCTAGCACCAAAAACAAGGGAAATTATCACTTCCAAAAATGCTAAGGCCATTTTATAAATTGACCTTGAAAATGGATGCCCTCCAAACACTACAATTAACCCCATCTCTTTGAGAAAATTAAGTGATTTTTTTTTGTTTTTATTATAGGAATTTACAGAATTTGCTGTAACCGTTCTGGAAGTCAGTGAGAGTATTACATGGACAATCCCATGTTGCAAAGTCATCAAATTGAATCTAACAAAAGAAAAATGTACAACAGGTAACGATAAATATGCAAACCGTGAAGATCGAGTGATACAAATGTCAGACCACAGATTGTTATTGTCAAATGACATGAAGATAACCTGCTCTGAACACTGTCTGTTTCTTATTGACAATAAGGAATATGTACTTTTTTGGAAGTGGGACTTCAGGGCTGAAGTTTCTGACCTGGCGTCGCTCTCTTAACAATGTATCTTCAGATTACAATCACTCAAGAGTCTCTATTTAGCGACTTTTCTGATTTGAGGTTATCAGATGATAACCAGGGCCCAACAATACATGCACTGTTCTTTAAAGTCATGGTTTCTGGGTATTCCTGGGTTATAGGAAAATTGATACTGGCGACACAATACCAGTACGTTTAAGACCAGACCCGATGCTCAAGCCATTTCTGTAGATTTTGGTGTTTGGTTTTGCAGAACTAGGTTATTTAGACCGAGAATTGACAACATAAGTACACCCTCTTTTTAAATCCAATAATATAACTGATGTAGATAATATAAAATTCCGAACTACCTGGCTAATTGTTGGTTTTTATGCCAAAATAAGTATAACATAAACTGGCAGTCAGTGGGAGGCAGAGGTACTTTGGGAAAAGTCTGACAGATATCTGTTCTATATATATATTGTATAAATAAATCTTTTTGCAATAATTTGCTTTTATTTCTTTTAACACCTCTTTTAATACTCCTGGAAGTGTACCCAACTTGCTGACTATTGTTTGAGTGGTGGTGAAAGGATTAATGAATATTTGATTAAAATATCACTCATGCAAATTTTTTCAATGAAATGATACATTATGTTTAATGTCTCCTGTATACATTGACTTTACAAAAAAATATAACTACATGTTTTCACGAATATGCCCTAATTTTCCAGGGCCGCAGGTAGTGATGTTTTAAAAATACAACAAGCAGCCTCTCGGCTGACATAGCTACACTGTTAGCAATGCCTATTTCAATTAAAGATATCAATTATAAAAATGAATAATATGTATAGTATCAAAGCAATCGTAATTGCTGTTTTCAACAAGAATTCATCAAAATTAGATAATTGAAGATATCACGAAATGGACAAATTTGAGAGGTCTCCCTGATGTACCAATATGCATAGTATCAAAGCAATCACACTTGCGGTTTTCAACAAATTACAAAAATAATTATCAAAATTAGAGAATCAAAGATATCATCACGAAATGAACAAATCTGAGAGAGGTCCACATGTAGTACCTATATATACATGTGTATATATAATATCTAAGCTACCAGACTTGCGGTTTTCAACAAGTTGAAAATATCACTTTTTACCAGATAGGTGTACAGACACCTTACTTCTTTTCAGCTTTCTAGGCGTCGGCGTGTTAGACTCGCGCGGTATCGACATGATTCTATAAAAACAAAATGATCATTTATAATTAATTTGTCGTGCAACAACAGGACTCTGCAAGAAAACCACACTCAACTTTTTTATAGCCAGCAAATGTTGAAAAACTCGTGGATTGTATGGATTAGAACAAAATAAAGCTAGCGAATGCTAAGAATGATTATTAATATATTTTTCGATGCTCTTCGAATTATTATTTTTTTTATTTCAAGGTAAGAAATGGCTAGTTGAAGTTGCATCAACTTCAAGGCGGTTGTTTCACAGGAACAACTCTAGCTCTGTAGTAGTTTTGCGATGTAAAATAAAATGTATATAATAATAATAATACTTGTCAGCCCACAAATTATGGGACATGATCCCCAGGAATTAAGGTCAATGTTAGTCCTGTCTCGGCTGATTGTGTTAAATGCCAGACGTCGGGACCGACGCTCGTCCTAAACTCAGTATGGAGAAACCAAAGGGGATCGATATTCCAAACAAATTATCAGGGCACAGACGACAGACATTCCAAACAATCGAAATTATTAACGAAAGACGAGATTTTTCTAGATATTTATAAACATACTGTCATGACAAACATATGTAAAATTAACAAATACACAAAGAGGTGTAATATTAGGTTTTATTTTAGGCTTATAAATATTTCCTTTCACTCAGTCAAAGCATGGAACTGCTATTTAGCTTCATGGTCCTTCAGCTTGTTTTCTCCTTTAGGGAAAACAACAATAATTATACAAATCCCACATTGCGAAGAAAATCAGGAAAGAAAACCCAGACAACCATGTCGTACTTGTGTTGAAATATATATATATATATATATATATATATAATGTTCATGTTTCTCAATTAATATTACATGCACTGTTAGTATCAACTTCAGGAACGCAAAAGTCGAGGAAAAGTACAAATCAATTTTGTTCCTGGAGAGCATTTGGTTGACATTATCAGTAGTATAAATGCATTCATTCCGTGCACTACTTTATGTCTAACTTCATATTTGAAAAGTGGTTGATATTGTATTATAATTGATACTATTTCTAAAGGCTACATGATCAGATAAAACTTGTTATTGTAACTACAAGAACAATTTTAAGTGAAATTTGATCAATATACATACAAAAACACATGCCAAAATATAACATTGCCAATAGTCGAAACTGGTTTCACGGCAACAAATCTCGTCAAAGTCACCCTTTTTCATGATCGGATTGTCTGAAGTGGATCAGCAGAATGCAATTATGGACATTATTTTACTAATTGGATAAGATTTAAGTTCTTTTTTTTATCCTGCAACACATTGCAGGCATTTTCTCTCACTGTATAGCTTGCAATTTTGTTTTCAGCCAATAACATAAACTGGCGCAGTCGGGGCGATTAATTTGTTTTTTGTAGTTTAAATAAAAAAAAATCGCGAAATGGAGGTGTTAGCGCGACTGGTTTATTCTGCAGGAAATTCATTGCTATTAAATATTCATGATGCCCACAGGTGGGCGCGGAAACACGTGTTAAATGAGGTGTACATGGTAAAGGTCACACTGCAGACATAACATGGCGGCAAATTCGAGTTTGTCTTAGTCGTCGTTTCCAATTCATCACAATTTGTAAAAAAGTAACTCGTACTAGTCGTTGAATTAAACAAAAATCGGCTGCTACAACCAGCCGACGTCTACTCTGTCAGAGATCAGTTGAAGAGACGTTGTGATTGTCAATTAGAACATCATTAACATAATTACCTGTTGAAAAATCGACGGTTTCCTGCAGTGTCGATAGAGGGCCATGCAGAATAAACCAGTCGGGGTGATTTACAGTTACAGAGGATTTCGCACCAACACCTCCATTTCGCGATGTTTTGTATTTTATTTGAACTACAAAAACAAATTAATCGCCCCGACTGCGCCAGTCTACCAATAACAGTATATAGATATTTTAAAATTGGCCTGTGTATCTTCAAAATGACTGCTAATGATAAGTTTATTCAAATAAATGTGTTAATACAAACTATGAGTAACATTACAGTCTTTCACAACAGACAATGTTACATGTAAAAATTTAGTACTAATGTTTAACACATACAGTAATGTGTTAGTGACATTACGTTCTTTCAAGACAGACAATGTTACAAGTATGTTTGTGTTGATAACATTGATTTTCCCACAATCCAATGCACTCTTCAAATGGAAATCACAAGTATGGGGGTTGGACCTGAACGCGACTTGCATTGAATACCACCGGTGACACCTTCCAATCATCTAATTAAAACTTGGAAACGTCTCAGTTCGTACTCGTTGAACTGCGCAATTGTCAAAGTCACCATCTTTGTTTATATGAGACCCATATATCTTGTGCGTGCGTGGCGCGACGACTACCGCGCTTTAATATTAATGTTATCACATACAGTAATGTTTTACATCAAAGATGATGGACATGGTATTCAAATTACATTTCCCATCTTGAATTGATGCAATATATATACAAATTTGAAAATGATTGGATAAAGACAGCTTGAGTTATTGTGACCAAAATATTAAAGTTGACGTCAGAGGCGACAACAAACCTTTCCTGTCAACTACTGATTGGGCAAGGTAAAATACAAATTTGCAAACATACTGTGGAATACTTTATTTTCACTGGAATTAATTTTCGCTGAAAAGGCTTTTTAGGCATTCTTTATGCAATTTATTTTCACTGATTTTTGATGAGTTGAATGTGAAATATAGGAAAAAAAGTATATTCGCTGGATTTTATTTTCACGGAATCATCCCTTCAGCGAAAATAGCGAAAATAAATTCCAAGCGAAAATAAAGTATTCCACAGTAATTTATGGCTGGATAATTTGGTTGTACTATTGGAGTAGACTTCCTTAAATTTATATTCAAGTTAATAGATTACATATTAGATTTCTACAACTCCACACACACACAAAACCTTTATCATAACCATCGCCACATTAGAGAAACACTCTCAAATACTAAATCAACATACATTGTTGTGAGAAAAAATATTTTATACTTTATTTCAACATAAATACATGTGAAGGCAGTGACAGATGTGTTTTTTTTCATGGTGCTGTTCCACAGAGTGGTGGCACCCCTCCCAATGTTCACTGATTTTAGTTGCATCATGCTCATATACTCGAGGGCGCTCAACTTCCAACAATTGTTCATCAAATTTTTAAAACACTGATTTTGGATTAGTTTGCCCAAAATTAATGAATTTAATGGAGAAAACAAGTCGCATGAACATGAACTTTCTGCTACAGTATTTAGATCATTTGAATCAAAACCCTATTTTTCAATTTATTTTCCCCAAGCCAGCACAAGCTGAACTGGGCAACTCCTGCAAAATTTTATCTATATTTTTTAAAAATCCTTGTCCTATGTTCATAGGTCTAAAAGTAACAAAGACATTTTTTTTTTCTTTTTCTTCACCAGAAACAAGTTATATTTTACTTAGAAACAACCCTACATCTCTTCATTAGTTCATTACATTCTATCTTGCAACTCAGCCTATTTAGTTTGTTGAATCTCAAAATCGTTTGAGACTTTGGACTTTTTTTTTTACTCCCTCCATCAGACAAAAACAGCAAACTTTGGAAATGTAATTCATACCATATTTTGACTGAAAATACACAATGTAAAGAAATGCAAACATATCACACAGATGACTGACTATTCAGGTAATAGTACATGTCAATTTAAGATATTGATAAGTAACAACTCCTCATTTAATCACAGAGACTTGCAAATATATCGGTAAAATTATTTTCATTTTACACTTGTAAACCATTGTATCGAGTATTTACCCTGTTTCCGGAGTTCAGAAAAGAGCTTACATGGCACGTTATATACCACAACTCAGCTGATTTTGGACAAACTGAACAGATGCACTATTATTATACAGTATATTGGACAAATTGGAGGTGAGGGGGTGCAGAACAGGATAGCAAATTCAATCAAAGACAGTCTTGTATTGTAATCCCACAAGGCAATGCATTGAGCATGCTCAGTGGGTGCCATGCAAAGCATGATGGGAACACTACATAAAATGAAGGCACTTTCAAAAAACCTTTGCATATTGTTCATTATTGATATATATCTCTTTGATACAATCTGTTTAAATAATTATCACATTTTTTTTTTAAATAAAATATCCAGATAACTCAGCATTCTGCAAAGAAATGAAATTAAATTCTGATAAATACAAGTTTTCAAAAATTTACAACAATCGGCAGTGATAATGCAGCTATTGGAACAATAGCTCTCAAAATTCGAGACATCACTTGATAATTTATTGTCCATGCTGATGACCAGTCAAGACAAGCTATTTACGCATCGATGTGGTCAGATTTCAATGTGGGCAACATCAGGCAACTATTCTCATATAAATCATTATTTTCCATTTTTTTTTTCAATTATAACCTGGCTGGTGGACCTAGTCAACATAAAAAGTATAAAAAAATACTAAGTCTCGCTTAGTAATTTACAGATTGATAGTGAACAGTACTTCTCGGTGATCACATTACTGGGGATAAAATTCATTTCAGAATCCTGATTATTATTTTTGAATTTGCACAATCGCAGGTTTCAGTTTCTTCATTTTGACCCTTTCACTAGCATTTCACTCAAAAAATTAGATTCACAAATTTTCGATTTTTCTTCAACTCAATTATTTTGGCAAAAAAATAAATAAAATTATTTTGATTAAATTTGAAAGAAGGGAACATATTAATGAAATATCACAGAATGACAATGAAAAGGTAAAATGTTGCCTTTCTCAATCTGTAAAGAAAGTGGAGAAACATTTTCCTAAAATTGTATCCATCAACAAGATCCAAAACGGTGATTCATTGCTTTGACTAGAAATATGAAAGAAAAGAGAAAAAACAAAAGGACAATAAGTATACACAGACTTATGTAAATGACAGGAATATTTTTATAGAATAATAGTTCATTTCTAGTACTATTGGCAAAAGAAACTCTAACTAAGTAATCTAAAATAATTCATGTATTTGCGAAAGATATGTACATTTTTTTTCTCAAAATGTTTTCATAAAAATGTAGGACAAAATGTAGGAAAAGCTGACACTAAATGTAAATTTTCTAATTTCTTTGCTTGAACATTTCCATCAACGCAAGTAAGTTTGTTGCAGTTGCAACTTCAAAAATGTAATTTATATATATTTATTATGAATTTATTCATTTTGCTTTGAAACAATAATTTGAGTTAAATATTAAAAAAACAAATACTGCTATCCCACCAAGTATACCAGCAATGACATTTATAAAATATTTTCTTTAAAATAAGTTTACTTTAAAAATAAACTGCAAAGGACACTTTAGGAAACTAGTTGTATCCGGATACCAAACACTAAATTAGGTACAGGTAACCATGACAACAGGGCATTTATACAAGAGGAGGTAACACACTTGACTTCAATCAGGAACAAACCATTGATGATAAGAGGTGTATCAGCAATCCATTCGATGCAATTCATAGAGGGACAGGTAAAAGTATTTTGTTTGGGAGGGACGGAATAATGATGATGGCAATGTAGTTCTAGCTAAAGCTGTGTCGCTTGTACATCATCCATTAGCCAGAGACCAAGTCCACTATTTTTTAACATAATAGCTTCTCGTAAATCATCCTGCTCGCTATCATCTAATACCGTCACTCCCTGCGCAGTTAGCGTGTGACCGCTCTGGTAAGTTCCAGGGACGGGAATGTTCGTTTTCGCACGATGGTTGCTTTTGCTGCCATTACTCATTGTTGACGCTTGGCTGCTCTGGTCTGACAGTTCTTGTTCCCTCTCCTGGAATGAGCGTATTACTCCTCGTGATGGTTTGTGGTTCACATGGTTACTGACCTGTCGCAAAGCCACATGGTTGTTCCGCACACTACCGTTTGGTGTAATTACCTACAGAAAAAAAAACCCACAAAGATTAAGACATTCAGTGACTTTTTATCACCATGGTAACTCAAACTGGTTACTTGTTGATTGACCCATTTGAACATGGGAGACTGGAATGTACTGTTTAGTAACCAATTTCTGTTTTTAGACTGAATGCAGTTTTTTTTTTAAACTGCCCAGATTATTTTTTTATCAATCTCTCAACTAGATACCATCCCCACTTTTCAAATGAGGCATCACTTATAAAGACTTCAATAACAGTTACGCAAGTGCAAAAGTATTAGCAAATTAAGAACTTAAAGAGCGATGGTTGACATGCCACATCAAAGTGAGATTTGTGTTGATAAACAGTTTTTTTTTATTTTGTTTTTTTTACAATGCAGTACACTTTCCCAGCATCAAGCATGAATGACTTTTGATTTGCTTGCGATATACACAAAATACAGATTCTTTTGCGAGCATCTAAATATTCCAATCGTGCCAGGAATTACCTGTTAATAGGGGACCCATATTTCAACAAGTGCAGCAAAACCACCACCGCTCTTCAAAA
Organism: Saccoglossus kowalevskii; assembly: GCF_978046115.1. Taxonomy (NCBI): domain Eukaryota; kingdom Metazoa; phylum Hemichordata; class Enteropneusta; family Harrimaniidae; genus Saccoglossus; species Saccoglossus kowalevskii. The sequence continues at coordinate 24,097,884 of NC_140659.1, forward strand.
ATGTTTTATCTAATTTATTTCTTTAAGACTAGCCAGTAAAAACAATGAGACAATGACAAAATAAAAAAATCGAAGCTGTGATAGAAAGGAAGGCATGGATAAGAAAGAAAGGAAGTTGAAAAGGTGTATATAAAAAATAAATTAATAAAAAAAAAAAAGTATATTTTAATTCTCCACTACAGGCCTTTATTTTGATATTTTGACTTTATAGTCATTTTGATTATCTTGATTTTATGACATCATGTCAAACAGTGACATTCACTTAAAAGTATGTGCTGGTGGTACACAAAAATTTATGACATTTTTTGAGGTACACAAAAGACTGATGACATCATATTTTTTTCGCACATTTAGAAGAAGCTGTGCAGATACCCTTTTTGCGCATATTCTTGATAGTGTTCATTTTATCTGCGCTATTGCAGACAGCGTCCTTTTGAAAGGGGTCAAAATGGACTCTCTTTGAAGAGGGAGATAAAGAAGATTTCCGTCTGAGACTGCTTATTGGCGGAGCATGTCTCTGTAAGCTACTAACCACAGTGGGAATTTCACCATTACCCGTCATCTGCGGAAACACAAAATAAAAGATGACAGAACAGAAAAAAATTCTAGTAAGAATGAAATGAATGAGATTTTGGAAGACAGAGCTGCATGACATAGAAGCAAAAATTGAAGAAATGAAAGAAAAAAAAAACAATCTCAGATATGAATAAATTATCTTCCAACACATTGTCTGCAATGCTCCACAGACATACAAAAATGAGTGGGACAAAAGGAGGCAGTGTTTTCACATATCATTACTGAATTCACATAATGCTCACAAATTGATGATGTCATGTTAATTTCTAGACAAAATTGATGACATCACATAGACTCGATATCGGTAATATAGAAAATTTCTTGATCCTGCAATATGGGAAATGCAGCAGAAACAAAAGATGTCATCACATCTATGCCTACAATGATGAGATTTACTGTTATGTGCACAGGAAGAGATGACATCACACCAACCCCTCAAAATGATGACACATACTTTTTTAGGTACACAGGGACAGATGACATCAACCAAGCAATCCCCCAAAATGATGACATGCACTTACTTGTTTAAGTGCACATGAACAGATGACATCATCAAACCAACCCCTTGAAATGATGATACCCTTCCGGCAGACTAAAAATTGTACTATATTGAGTTAAGCTATATTTCGCTCAAATATTAAATTATAAAAAGTATTGTTTAATTCTTCTACCTTGACATCATCTTGGCCAGGATGACTGTTTTTAACTTTGTCATCAGACGACAATTCCACCTCCTCATCAATTGGAGGTTTTTTAATATCATCATCATCGCTGTCCTCATCGAACATCACATTAATTTCGCCATTATTTTGTGCTGTATTGTGGTTGCTATGCAGTCTATCTAGACTACCATTATTACTTGGTTCTGTGTGCTCGCTTATTGGTTCCAATGACATGTTGTCATGTTTTCGACTGAAAATAAAAAGATTGTACCAGACTGGTAAATTTTTGGAAATTGGTGTACAAGCTCATATAACTGTTCCAACGACTTTGATTGCTTTAAAATTGGGATCAGATCAAAATATAAGTTTCAGATACACAATGCAAGGAATATCAAATCAATCACCTAAAATATATTTGGTGTTCACTATACCCATTAATGCTTGGAATTCTATTTCACATTCCACCCACTATACCCATTAATGCCTGAATTCTATTTCACATTCCACCCACTATACCCATTAATGCCTGAATTCTATTTTACATTCCACCCACTATATACCCATTAATGCCTGAACTCTATTTTACATTCCACTCACTATACCCATTAATGCCTGAATTCTATTTCACATTCCACCCACTATACCCATTAATGCCTGAATTCTATTTTACATTCCACCCACTATATACCCATTAATGCCTGAACTCTATTTTACATTCCACTCACTATACCCATTAATGCCTGAATTCCATTTCACTCACTATATACCCATTATTGCCTGAATTCTATTTTACATTCCACCCACTATACCCATTAATGCCTGAATTCTATTTTACATTCCACCCACTATACCCATTAATGCCTGAATTCCATTTCATTCACTATATACCCATTATTGCCTGAATTCTATTTTACATTCCACCCACTATACCCATTAATGCCTGAATTCTATTTTACATTCCACCCACTATACCCATTAATACCTGAACTCTATTTTACATTCCACCCACTATACCCATTAATGCCTGAATGGCATAAACACTAGAAGCACTATGATTATAGGAAATTTCTCATGAGTAACATTTACTATTCTGAGTATTTTATTTTCAGCAAGTTAAAACAAATTTCTCTAATTTTTACCAAATTTTGGCTGTAACATAACCACTGCCCAGATAATTTGTTCAGCTTAAATTAAAAATGGTGATTGAGGTACTTACTTTGCAACAGGAGCAACAACGCCATCTTCAGGATCAACCTCTAATACAAATTCTTCCCCTTGTCCAATCTCTGATGTGTCAGCAAAAAAATCCATTGTGAATTCCTGTTAAGTTATAAAACATAGTTAAATATTGTAAGCCTTGCCTATAGAGAAGTTATAATGGTTGATTGGTAAAAAGAATCAGAATCAAATTGGCTATAAACGCTGTAGTGGTGCATAAAACAGGGTCGTCACCTACGCACATGCGGAATTGAATTGAACATATGTATGTACAATTTGAAATATGAGCTAACTATTGAATGGAGCATGGAGTGAATAACTTAATGGTCAAACTTATTTTGTTACTATTCATGGAACAGGGTGGTGTTTGGTTAGTTTTTTCACTGGAATCGTTTGCCCAAGATAATGTTTGTTTCTCTTTTCACTCAAGCATGTTTTCAGTACCTGAGTGCACAGCACTGTAGTAGTATGAATAGTGAATTTATTTACCATGAAACCTTCAACTGCACAAACAGTATGCATGTACAAGTTTTAAACCATTTGTTAGGACAAACATAGTTAATATTTATTCAAATTATCTTAATAATATGCCAGGATTTGTACTAAGATCTAATAAGTCTAAGCATTTGTGTAACAAATTGCATTCCAATCTACCAAGTGGTTTTAGAGATACTGGTGGAACAATATTTGACACATCCATCTATCAACAAACACAGATATCGCTATAACATTAGCCACCCTTAGTGTTCTGCATTGGTTTCCTATGTTCTAAAACCTAGATATAATTTAATCATCAAACATTTATATTTTTGTGTATAATAACCTACCTGTGCTTCGTAAGCTTTGAAGAAATTTGGCTCACCACTGAAAAAAATTAACAAAAACAGAAAGACATATTTTCGTAAAAATAATAATTTGACTGAGCACCAGTAAGAAAATCATATCATATATATTCATTCAAAGAAATGATCAATGCCATCTTTGCATAATAATCATAACTGTATCATGAATGCTTAGAACAGTAGCGTAGTTATAATATCTGGAAAGTACTCAGCAACAAACCAAAATCTACATTGCGTGTCACTGAAACTTTATTAATGTAAAATCTGTATTAGAAGCCACATCCCTAATAGAAGTTGCACCCATTCCTTTTGAACAACTGAGAAGCAAAACGTCACAATTTTTTTATGTGTGTGGATGCTCTATTAGAAGCCATATCTATTCTGTTGCATTGTACCATTTTATTAGAAGCCGCAGTTTCTAATACAGATTTTACAGTAGAATCTAGGTGACATAAGTAATGAAATGTATTGTGGATATATATAAAGGTACAGGTACAGGTACAAGGTAAGAAGGTGATTTTCCCCTCAACCAATTAGACTATATGCTTGAATTGGCCAATCAGGGTTTTAGAATTTCCATGGTTATATGCCGTACTTTAGGTATAACATGGGTTATGAGATTACAGTACCAACAACTCTGAATATACCCTAAATTTACTGCTAAATAAGTTCACATTTTCACATGTTGCAAATTCCCAATTTGAGACAGTCATGCTACAAGTTAGTTAAATTATTGTCACTTCACATGAACCACTTGGCTCATGGCAATCTCCCAGGCAGAGTTCTATTTCTACATATATATCTCTGCTACCATGCGATCTCATGCTAGTTGTTGATTGCTCAATGTGTCAAAGTGGTCTTATTTTCAAAGATGCCCAGCAAAAAAAAAAAATACTGCCAAGTACGTGTTAAATTTAAACACGACGAACGTGCATGTGTTGTTTGTAGATTCTGGCTGTTTTCAAAGTGAGAAGCTCATTTTTTCATTTGCTTATATTTCTTTGCCCAGTGGTCAGCTTGATGAAACTGAGTAACACCTTTAGTAACTGAAATTATTTTCATTTGTAAATTGTGACTATTTCACCCTTTTTCAAGCGTGACCATGATTCAACTATTATATATTATGAATAATCTTTTGCACAAATTTTCATAAAATCTAAAAGAGCAATATAAAATTAAGAATTATTAATATTTTGAAGTAAACCATTGGTAAAATATTTGAACCCCAAGGAGGAAAAAAATAAATAACAAAACAATTAAGACTTACTTTGCATAAAGTTCGTCACTAAGGGATATGTGGATAACGGCAAACCAACCAGGAATGAAAAGGCAAGCAAGAGAAAGAAAATAATTTAAAAGCTGTTATTTATTTACTACAACACCAGGGATGGGTGTAAATAAGGTGAATAGTTTGCAATCATGTGGCACCCTCTATAGTTGAGATTACGCCCTCTATAGTTGAGATTACGCCCTCTATAGTTGAGATTCAGTGTTTCCTGAGGTGTACAATAATTTATGAAATGTTTTACTTACACTTGTACTCCTTGATCATCAAAATACACTGGGTTAGGGCTGCAAGGAATTTAAATATGTTGTTATTTAATATCGATTTAATAAACGTTTAATAATTTTACAACAAATAAAAACACCTGCTTTTCAAAACAAAACAATTAATTGCCCCTCAATAACACCTACCCTCCCCCACATATAAATGAAATCACTACAAGTTGGTACACTGCTGAAATAGCTGAGCCACACGGAGACAGACATCGAGTTTCTCATTCTAATACTAGATATGAATGTAAGTGGACACATAGAAATCACCAAAATGCAGAGATATTAAGCATGATGATTTTTTGCAAAGTGAAAAAAAAAAGAAGGCAAACATGACAAGGACAGAGACTGAATACTGACTGATACTTCAAGTGCAATATGGTTAATAAAAGATATTTAAGCTTTAATTAATTCACTCTGTTTGAAAGTTAACCTTGTGTATGCATGTGAATTACTGGATAATTATTAACAGTTTAAAGTGTGTTAACCTTTTCACCACCAGAATTTTGTCCAAATTATTTTGCACTTTTTTCTTATATTCTTCAATATTGTTGGAAATGAATCCTAATTTTGGAGCCAACAGACAAAATTTGAGTCAATTTTCAGTTTTTACTCAAAACATTTCGCTATTTTTGTCCCAATCTTCTGAAGGAAAGTGCAAACTATAAACAGGACTATTTTGTGAATTTGTGATGAAAAGAGGTTGGTGAAAAAGTTAATAGCTTACCAAACAACAGCAGATTAAAGGCAAAATTACACTTTAATTGTAGTCAGCCAATTGTAGTCAGTCAACAGTTTTGAAAAGTCAGCCTACAGAGCTCAGAAAATGAACACAAAAGCTATAGTTGCCCCTACAGGACTGATTGGCAGTTGCTCTGTCAACCAATTACAGTCAGTCATGTAGTTTTGCCACCATAGTCTCAGAACCATCACTGATACGACTAGTTTTTGCACCAAATTAGTTCAAATTTAATCTGACCATGATGATACACAAGATCAAATTCCTATCAGGATATCAGAAGAAATGAATTATAAATCCACCACCTTTACAGACTCTACATTTTGGAACTAAATTCAAAGAACTAAAAAAAAGTTACTGTTTATGAAAAATGAAAATGATCTTTCAACCTTGCAGAGCCAAAACATACTTGGGAAATATCTTGACTGCCACAATGTTAGAAATGGTTTTATAGAACTCAAAGGCAATTGGCCTTAAGTTATACATGACCCCTAAAGGTCACACATCCTGGTACTTTCTGGGGACATTATTACCATATAAAAGATTCAAATATTATATGCAACTCTCAGCCATGTTCAGTCTTCACTGACAACTGCTTGCATTGAGGAGGGGTTCTCATTTATGGTGAATTTGTGCCCCCAGGAAGTGTAACCTTGTGGAGATCGCTCATGGGCCTATCATAAAATCTGTATTAGAAGCCGTATCTTTATTAGAAGCCGCACCAATTCTTTTGAAAAATAGATAATTTATCTCATATATGTAGATACCCTAATAGAAGTGGCATCCTCCTCTGTTGTACTGTTACATTTTAATATAGCCATGGCTTCTTCTAATACAGATTGTACATTGTTAAAAAAATATTTTCTTATTCAAGAACAAAGTTCGCAAAGATTTCAATTCTGTGAAAAGTATATTCCAAATGTCATTTTTCAATTGTCGCCAAGAGTTTAAATGATTGATATGTATGAAAAATTTGTCAATGGGCATACAAAAATGGTGAAAATATTCAACTATTCAGATATTTATCATTTTGACTTTTGTTTTTTATTCCAACATGATTATTTGAGACAAGAAGAAGATGTGTTGGCCAGCAAGCATTGAAAGTTTCATTTTTCCGGAGACTAAAAACACTTACATTGGTTCAGGCATTCTAACATGGCTTCTGTATGTTAGTAAAAAGTAGATAAAGCGAGCAAGTCAAAAAACAGCAGAAAAAACAGTATCAGAAAGTGAATTATAAAAAAAATAAAATAAAAAAGGGGGGATGTCATGCTAATGTATGTTGTTGTCAAGCAATGAGTGAAAAAATATAAGGAATGGTGCTTTAATAATAGAAACAATGTAGCAGTCTTTATGTAGCTGTAAATAAAAAATATAACTGAAAAAAAATACTTCTTCATCTTCTTTCTTTTTTTTTTATTTCTATTAATATGTAAATACATGAACCTAAAAGTCAGGTGACTGAAAAATAATCACTCCTCAATTTTAAAAAAAACTGCACTATTTTGTTTTGTTTTTATATGAATTTTTTTTTGAAAAAAAAGTAAAAAGCATGTCTAAAGTTCTACAGACGTCACACAGGACAGGTACAGATTTTGTGTAAGCAAATAAATCATTTTACATGTGTATGTTATGGAACATGGAGCACATAACAAACACAATGCAGGATCAATAACTGTTAAACTGATGCTCCTGAATGGCAAATTTATGAGATATTCTATCAATGATTCCTAGTATTTAGACCAAATGAAAAAAAAACAAAACAGAATACCAACATAAGTGCGTGATTAACACCAAGCAATCAAACTGCCATTTTAAGTTCTAATATAAGCTTTGGTAAATAACAAAATTGGCCAAATTAATTCATAGCAATCTACTACTAAATATTTCCCAAATATTGTAATTGACATTTTCAGACTTACATTTCACTTGTATGGTTGCGATTGTTGGCAGTGACGTCAGTGTACATCGGCAAATACAGCCGTGCATTTCTTTCCCGCTCCGCTTCTCTTCTAAAAAATGATTATTCAATGTTACAGTTAGAAAATAATTAAATAGCAAATATCAATAACTAGCTGTACACATAAATACCTTTTATTTATACCTTTTGATTCAGACATTTAAAATACCACAGTTGATGCATCACATAGAGTTGAGTTAGCTATCAGTCCCATTCAACATAAACAGTGCATGTGAAATATAATTTGATTCCGATCAACAAAATGAATACTTTACTTTATGTAATTACTATTACTATTACTAGGAATTCAAACCAATTACCATTATCTATTCACTATTGTTGTCATGACAACACACACTAGAGCACATTTAGATAAAAAATTTCTTCACCTTCACCCTTCATTTTTCTACTAAACTCCACCATTGCAATATTTTAGAAATTTTTATGTATTATTCAATAATTTCATTGGTAATTTTCGACCTAATTATACATTGGCTATACATTTTGATGAAAAAACGGAAAGATTGTGTGGTTATATAATGAACGGTAAGAAAGTTGACTTCGGCATTCAAAAAGATAAGATAAGAAATCAATAAAAAAACATCTACGGATTAAGAGTTGTTAAAAAAGATTTTGTCATTCAACTCTAATTCTCCACATTACTTTTAATCTTTTTCAGAACATGTTTTTTTCATTATGAATCACTTCCTTGAAAATGTTATTATCAATTTTAGTTTCTTAATTCTCACAAAAAAAAGAAAGAAATTTGCATTTCATATAATTAGTGCAAATCAAAAAAGAAATTTCAAAAATATTAACCGAAAGAGTTTGGCGAGAAAATGTCTGCCTTAAGCAATATATTAGCAATAAACATATCCATGCACCGAAAAAGTAATAAATTATACATATAAGAGAGCTTAACCAAAAGGAACCAAAGCACCACCCTTATAGAGCCTATGACATCTAAATCACCATGGAAACCAACCCAGTAGCCTGATATTTCCCATCTGTCATCAACATGTTGATATCAACCATGGAGGAAAAATACACATACTGTTTCCAAGAACACCAAATGACGATTATCGCGATGAAACTCAGAACGAACAGGATGCATGCCAGTGAGATCAACGCCGCGTCCGTGTGCGCTAGCGAATAATATCGTGTGATTATAGCCGTTTCTGGAGGCCGCACTGTAACAACTTTTCCGGGCAGGAAACTGCTGAACAACTCATTCAAAAGGGCTTCATTCTCTGCCAAAATCCTGCAATTAAATTTATTGATAAAATCAAATATCTGGTTGACAACTTACCACTTACATCCATAGATATCTCCTGATTGACCCCCTACAATATCAGATTTATTTAAATGAGTGTAAATTTAAAAGTATGTCTATCCCATATATTCATTTCACAGCTTCTAAGGACTAAAAACTAAAAACAGTTATCATATAATCCATGCCAATAGACATATGTGAAACAAATTTCTGTGCATGGTGAAGTTGAGGTTGGGAGAATTTGAAAAGACATCTCAAATATGTGGCTTTATGTCACACACAGTTGATGTCTGAAACTATCAAAAGTAATGGAATCAGTAAATTCATAATAATAATTCAAGAAATATTATGAAAAATGACCAAAATCAGATTATTAATATATATCGGCATACAAACTATTATTTCACTGCTTTATAAAACTGAACTTTCATATATATATATATATATATAGTAATTTTAAAATACAAAAGTTAGCTCAACCAGTTCTCAAACTTCTTGAATGGATAAAATAAAAACCAATGTTTCGACGATGCTAGGATCGTCTTTTTCAGGGTAATAGCTGTACATCCAAATGCAAACTGTGATATATATATACTTCAAATGAAATGAGTATATGCTATAGCCAAATTGTGAAAATAATTTGCATAAATTATAAAAATTGTGTACCTCATAATTTCTTCTCTGCTCATTGGTTTTCCATTCTCATCAATTGCATAGAATAAAATATCCGTCTGTGAGGGGTTTGTCTTCTCATAATCATCACCATATTGTCGTGATCCAACTTTCTCTAAAACCACTGTGGTGTTAAGTATTTCTTCCAATACTTCTAAAACACGATCTATATTATCATTGATAACTGTAGGTGGGACATCAGCGACTAGCACCACTTTATTGTCCTTATTTATGACAGAAATCTATAAATTAAATGAATATTAAAAATAACAAATTAAAATTTTTTTAATCTTATTATATGCATGAATTAAATTAGCAAATTAAAATCCCCCATGGTGCATTGCATAGCAAGGCAAATATTACATCAAACAACCGACTTCAGATTCAATTTCTTTAAGTTCATATTTTGTTTTGATTTCTTTGAAGCGAGAGGGTCATCACCTGCGCACACGCGGGTATTGAGTCCCAAGCGATGATAACAACACACACTAAAAACGCAAAGGCTCATGGGTATATAGACGCTTGTTTGGATACAATGACACTCTATGGCCATCTGACGTATGCGTAGGTGACTACTCCCCCGCTTTAAATAATTTTAATTTCCTGAGTGACAAATTTCTGCAAATTTCATGAGTCGGTGAAAAACATGAAATTTTACAACAGTGAATAATTTCTCTTTGATCCTATGTACGACGCATAGTGTCAGCACCCTTCACTAAATTGCAAAAATTCCTAGCAGACAAAATTAAGTGATTACAGTATAAATTCATAAACCTTTTCTTAAAGCTAACAAATTAGGTTTTGATTCTCATCGCATACGTCAGTTTTAAACCTATGCCTCACTCATTTTTTTTTTTTAATTTTTGGCACCAATAGCATGTGCCACAGTAGAAAGAAGAAATGTTCTGTTTTCTGTTTCAAAGGAAGTTAGGTTGCTTCAAATCAATTAATCTTAAATGTGTTAAAAAAGGATTATTTAATAAATGGTAAAATTATATCTTGTTGTTGTGGTATTGAATACAAAAAAAAAATGTTAAAACTTCGTTACTACATCAATTATCTCTCAGAAAAGAAGCACAACTTCTTTTGGGGGATATGATCTATTTATTAGATACACTACTTCAAGTCATTATACAAGTAATTTACATCAATATCCCGCAATACATTACAAATATCAAAAATCACATAAAAAGCAACTCACTGATACTTCCGCTTGTGCCATGAATCTCTGCTCTCCGAAAGGATTGTCTTCGGCAACTACAGTAAATTCATATTTACTCCCGGCTTTTTCTGTGATGGCTACAGTGGTCTCTATCAACCCCGTAGTCCGATCTATTTGAAAGTAACTCGCTTGAAGTATCTCGTCATTGCCGAGTCCATCACGCTTGATGGAATAGTTGGCCTCCCCACTAGGGCCTTCATCAGCATCCAGCACCTTTAACATATTAAAATATGGAGAATCTGATAAAAAATGCATCTCTGGGAATTCTGTAAGCCAGGTTTTATTTCAACTCTTTTATTCCAAACTACAGACCATATCTGCAGGTTTGTTTTCAGCATAGCGTAAATTCTCTCATGTAGGTGTCACTCGGATTGAAATACCAGAAAAGATTGAAATGTTTGAAAAATTACCCCCAAATTACAATACTTACGGTATATTATTTTTGATTATGTCAAAAATTGATGAGGTTTTTTAAATTTGTTCTTTCCCTGTAGATTGTACCTAACATTCATACTATTGTACATCTGGCAGCGAAAACTAAAGAATTCATCAACCCGTGAAACTCTGTACGAACGTGTTCGAAAGTGTTATGGTTGCATTCAAATGTCGTCCTTATTTGGAAAATGTGCACTTTGGGCTGTTATATCTCACTAAATTAAGAATAAATTATGTTTAATGATACGGTTATATCACCGTACTGCTTTTATACATATACACTCAGGCAATACAGGGTAGCATCGACTTAATTATGCTACACATTGGTTGACGATAAGATCACCATTCATTCTTTGCGGTATTCTCATAATGACATCATAATATATGATTTAGTTGCTATGGATACTCACCCATACTTTTAGTACGTCCGTGAAAGGACTGGCATCTTCATTGACCCCACCGATGTATTTACTTTGCGTAAATATAGGTGGATTATCATTGATATCTTCTAATTCTATAATCACTTCTGCAATATTAGATTCTGTAAATATAGCAATACAGTGGTGTAAATATAAAGACTATAGCATAAATAATGTATTTATTATTATTTACAAAAGTAAAATGCCTATCATGAATACCTGATCTTTTTTTTCTCTTTCCAGACTCTGTGTTCATATCATCATGAAGTGTAGCTTCTATTATCAATATATAAGATCCTGTTACTTCTCTGTCTAGAACCTCTGTGGTGTAAATAAAACCTGTGCTGTCTCGACTTTCAATTCGGAATGATTCTGTCATACATAGGAACAATTAAAAAAACAAAAGTTAACATTGCTATGTGGTACAAAGGGGCTGCTGACAAGACAAAACTAAGATCAAATATTTTTTTTCTTTTTCTAAAAATTCATTAAACAGAATTACTCCATAATTTTGGAAATATGATTTCAAATTACTATTATAATAATTTTACCATTTCCGCTACCGGATACAATGTGGTAGTCAATCTGGTCACCAGACGGTGCAGTTGCGTGAATTTCCATGACTGGAGTGCCAGCAGGCTGCTCTTCTTTCAAATCACTCACTCTGAAACAAAAATATGAATAATTATCAGGGTTTTTTTCTAAACCGGGGAACAGGGGCGCAGCGTCCTGATACTCTCGGCTGGTGCCCTCTTACCAAATTGCTGATTGAACTTTCGAGTCGTAAATATATTTCTTGAACCGCACACTTTCGTACAACATGAAATTTTTCTCAAATATATTTTTCTCAGTGAAAACTTCCTAGCAACACCAGCTGACAATGTGTCTGGACACATTTCAATCGCGATAGATACACTGTTAAAACGGCGCAAAAACCTTCCGATATGGCGTTTCATTTCAGACACCACATTTGCTTCATTTTACCTGTAAATGTTTTCTTCAAATACAGGCTTCTCTCGTTCTCGGTCAGTTATCTGAATAATTACTAAAGCCGTGTCATTTAGTGGCGGTACTCCCCCATCATACGCAACTACAGTTAACTGAAAAAAATAAATCAGGCATATTTTTTCTTCAGAGTAAAATTGCTATGAACTGAAAAAATGAATTCAAAACTAATTTGTTCTTCAAAAAAAGTTAAAGTAAAATTGTAAAATGTTTCTGGTAAGAAGGTTTATGTTGAAATACGATGGGTACAAAGGGAGAAAAATGCTCACATGTACTGTCAGTCAGTCACTTTATGGGAATAATTTTTTTACTGATAATATATACTTACAATGTATTCATCGAGTGTTGTTTTTTTCAGGTTTGTCTTTGTAACAATTACACCCAGTTGCTCATCCAACATCGTGAAGAATTCATTGGGTGGTACAATGTAATATCTGATTGCACCATTTGCTGTATTCTGAAAAAGACAATTTGAAGGTTGTGATTAAAAATATATTTTGTGAATTTTATTTCAGATATTTCAATAGAATTTGACTGAGAATTATTTACGAACTCGTATAACAGCGTGAATTACAGTACTATCATCAAGTATAGAAGAAATCACTAACGTCCATTCGATCAATACTTAAGGCACCAAAAGTATTCACAATGGAAAATTCCTATCATACAGAAGATTATTGGTGATAGGAAACTATAAGAAGGATATAACAATTAAAACCAACACATGTACACAAAGAAAAGCACAACACTTTTGAGAAACACAAGTCATTGTCAATGTCAAGTCCCCCCTTAGTTGATAGTGACTGTCAACATTAGTGCCAAATAATTATTTACACTCATGTGACAGACATGATAAAAAGTGGAGCCAGTTTATTTGTGTGATTCCTTCCTTTATTCAGCCAATATCATTCATAATGAAATTCTAGCAAGAAAATGACCACTAGTCATCTTAAATCAGATTCTGAAACAGATACAAGTGCAAATGTGTTTAATATGATCTGTTCAGCTATTAAAGTTAGCAATATGGTTCCAAAAACAGCAAAATGCCCACTTTGAATCAAACCTATTAAATAATGATGTGCATCAAGGACCCATTAATGAATGAAATATGTCCATGCACGACTGAGATCAGTTCCAGAATGGCAGAAATGATTGATTTTGATTCAGCCATCTTGAATTGGACCATGAAACAAATGCCTGTGCGTAAACGTGATATGACATGTGTGTGAAGTTTGAATTGGCTTAGGCCTGTCTGAGATACTGGTGCCGACGGGCAAATGGACAGATGTAAATTATGAGTTGTTTAGAAATGAATTTTAAAAGAAATATGAATGTAGTTGTCATGAACACATACTGAGTTATCTCCATCATTCGCCAGTATATCACCGACGACAGTCGTTTCTAAATCGGCATTTTCCTGCACAGAACCTCGGTAGACATCTTGAGTGAACACAGGAGGGTTGTCATTTTCATCCTATAGAAAGTATAAGGGTGGATGAAAATAAGGGCTTGTAATGTTGGTTATATACAATGAAACTTATTGAAATCACGCAAAAAAACTCACACATTTCTGGAGATAAATTACATGGTATTAAAGGTGTATAAGGATAAGGGCATACAGTATTGGATTCATTTATGGACAATAAATCTGATCATATAAAAATGTGTGAGTAGCAGTAGATTAAAAATAATCAAATTCAAGCAAAACAATTTAACATACATTAATTTGCCTACCTCCACATGAATGAAAACTGTGGTATCTGCAGTTGCTATAGTTTCATCTATCTGATGAATATCTATGGCGGAAATTGTCAAAATATAATTCTCTTTTGTTTCATAATCTAGAGTGGTCAGAAGAGATAGTGACCCAGTCAGACTGTTGATGCCAAACAAACCAGCATCCCCGGTCGTTATGTTATAATTCAAAATGGCAGACTCATCTTCATCTGTTGCCTGGAAACAATGATAGTAAAATGGGATTATGGTGCTTCATTTGTTAGCTGCATGTATCCATAGCAATACAATAAATATTTTTTCAATAATTTATTGAATGAAACATTTCAAATTACCTGAACAGTTAAAAAGTCATTTTCTAATACATTTTCAGGGACTGTATACTCGTAGTAAGTATTTGCGAATACTGGTCCATGGTCGTTCTCATCAAGTACAATGACTGTAAATGTTGCCGTGGAACTTCTCGGTGAATCTGCTTGGTCTTGCGCTGTCACTACCAATTCATATACACTCTGTTGCTCCCTGTCTAAAGCTACGATGGTTGAAATCACGCCCTCTTGTGGTGAGATGTTGAATTTATCTGAGGTTAGCGTGTACTCCACTTGAGAATTTACAGTGTTCGGTTCATCAAGATCATATGCCTTAACATTATAGGAAAGAAGTGTTGTTTAATATTTGACGACATTTAAGAAATCAGAGTCAGAACACATACTGGAGGAATTGTAGTTTTTTCTTAGTGACAAAGTCAATTTAATTATTTAATCTTTGTCTTTAATAATCACAGTCACAAAATTAAACAAATTTTTATTTTAATTTAATGCTTGTATCATTATCATCATTATTATCACTTTTATTGCAAGATCCAAATGCAATGCTCTTGTCACATAATGCCAATTGAGCGCTTGTCAAATTTAATGCTCACATCATCACCCTGAATTTAACCTTTTCATCGCCATCACCAAATTTAGCACTGTCATTGTCATCTTCATGTTGAATGCTTCCATAGCCATTTTTTTTTAGATTTTCCAAACATAATCCTGTCAAAAAATCTCTTCTATTCTATATTTTCAATCAAAATAAATAATTCTACATCTGTTTGCTTCAAAATTCATCTCTTAATTTAGGAAAAAAAAATTATTGAAAAGTTGAAAATATTTCAAATACAATTTTGATTGCAGGAAAATATGGAAAGTTTAAATATACCAACCTGCACCTGTCCCACAATACCAATTTGACCTTCCAATATACTGAATACTGACGGCCATGTTGAGTTGAATATAGGATTGTTATCATTAATGTCCAGCACAGTGACAATGAGTTCTGTCGTTACAGTCTGAAAAACACAAACATATTGTGTATGAGATATACTTTGAAGTAATTCATTATTCAACATTCGAATTAGTTCAAATTTGGAAACTTTGAAACTAATATCCAATATTCTTGAGAGCGAACTTCACAGCATTTTCAATGCCTAGCAACCATAACCGGTGAAAAGAATAGTCGAAAACTCTCAGATTTTTTTTTTTATACCTCTCCTGAGCATGTGCAATACATAAAAATTTGGTTGTTCATTATTGCCTTCAAAGCTAAGTTTGTACAGTTTTCTTTAGCTTGTTTTCACTGGCTAACTGACTAACGTTCTACAACAGCTTGACAGAGCCCATAGAAATACATAGTACATCGGTGCACGTCTTAACGACATTGAACATTCTGTGATGCAACTCAAATGCTGAAAATGCTGTTTGTAAGCGAGCATTAATAATAGAACAGAATACTTTCACCATGGAAATTAATGTATGCACAAAGCAAAAATGGGAAGCGTGCCATTTGCTGCAACAGAGTTTCTGGCACTAGATTTCTTAAAAAGATTTGATTTTGTGTAACCTAAAAACATGCACATTGAAAGAATGCCAGAATCCTTCTTAACCGGGCAAAATGAATTGATTTTTGATACTCAGAAACAGAAACAGAATACACTTATCAGAAAGAATGTGAAGCTGTAAATATGAGATGGGCATTGCGCAGTGCGTGAAATACAACTTACTGAATATTAATTCTAAAATTACCTGATTAAGATCAGTTGCTGAGACCGTCAAAATATACAAAGACTGCCTCTCTCTGTTGAGAATAGTTGTAATTGACACTTCTCCACTGTCATGAAAAAAAAAAAAAAAATTACAGAAAATGTCGCATAGAGAGCATGTATAGGGCTTAATTATTCACTTTTTTGCTAAATGCACTAGAATTTAACATTAGAATGACATCATGCATCTTTACAGTATTTTCTTTGCAGTCAGTAATGGTGCAGACTGAAAACAAAAGATAACACTTTTTCACCCATAGAGGGCACTATTAATTTACAAACTGAACGCAAATTTAAAATAGCAATATCTGTAACAAGTCTCTTGAAGGGGCCATTTATTGAAATCCATTTTTGTAAAGCAAACCTCAACCCTGGACAAAATGTTGATTACGTTGCCATTTTGTAAGGCTAATGTAGCCTCTCAATGGTGATTTTAATGTGTTATATCCCATAATACTGTGTGACATAATTTTCTTCAGTCATCACCATGTGACTGATTTCAACAAAATGGTGACTACTCGACCCTTAGTTTTCACATTGCATTTTATGTGATGTTAATTATTAAGCTATATGTGTGGTCACTTTGGTCATTTTAATGTGGATATATTCAAACCACCCAAAAACTTTCAAAATCACAGCTATTGTCGCTTTAAGGGAACATCTCAAAATTATGCATATTCACCTGAATTCATTGATTGAAAACTCATTGTCTGGGTCACCTCCAGTGATATTATAATGCAGCGTATCACCGTCGGCATCTGTTGCCTGGATAAATTAAGAAACAAATAATAGAAACTCAATTAACTCTGGACTCTCCTAATACCTTTTACACCATTCAGAGCGTGGGTATACACATTATTATCAGAGTTATATTCAGAGTAACACACCAAATCATTTGCAGTGTTAGGTGATCAAAGGTATCCCTTGTACTAGAACACAAACACCAAACTGTTACTACTGTTAAATTTGTGATATTACATAGGCCAGTTTGTGACAAAATCCAGTAGATAATTGGTATCTTTTCAATAGCACAGTAATATTCTGTATTATTTATCATACAACTGTAAATATCAGCCTTTCTTGATCGGGAAAATAAAGCATGTAAGTATAATAGGATCTGAATTGAAAGATAGGGACTTACTGTAACGGTTTCAAAGACATTTCCTGGGAGAGCACTCTCACTAACAGATGCATGGAATGGATTCTCTGTAAACACAGGCTTCCTGGCATTCAGACTTGGTATAACATCCACAGTGACGAATGCAAGCGTGGATCTGAAAATAGAAACATTGACAAATCTGAAAGTGCTTTTTTTGAATATTACACAAGCATTGTAATCACACTGTAAATTGCATATTAACAATTCTACCATATTTTTTTGATGATGTTGTTACCATAGCAATGCATGAAACCATTGCATTGAACAATTTGTCAAGCATCTTAGACGTCAATGCCCAAGATCTCATTTCAGCATTCAGCTTACTTGTTTGGCCTTAAATAGCGTTCCCAACATTGTGTCCTGTTCTTCTGTTCTACTGTAAAATTTCACCTACTCTAAAAATTCAATCACCTACCGATAATTATTTAGCTGATTTTAGTAAGTTTATTGGCTTCAAGAATTTTGTCAGATCACAGAATTGTGCTATAGTTAGTTTTGTCCACCTCATATTTTTCTTTTTGGAACAAGGTTGAACTTTAATTTAGGCTTCAAGTAATGAAAACAAAAACCATTGAATATTACAAGGTGTCAGGAACAACAGGAGAATCAAAACATCTTGCAAACATCAACTAACGGTTATAGCTCGATACAAAAAAATTGTATTTGGTTTGCTATGAAATGCGTAGCCTTTCAAGCATTATGTGAGATCTCAAAGTGAATAGAAAATCTTCTATTTGAAAGATTCCACCACATACCATAACATAACATACAAAGAATATAAATTGGATGGTAAAGGTGGATAAAACAAGAGGGCATATAATTTTGGTAATAGTGATAATGCCCTCATTGAAATCACACACTCAACATAAATAAACACAACACTTCACAAACAGACGATGACAATTTTGTACTAAAAAAAAAAAATTTAAAATAATAGGTTTTGAAGACTTAGTATGACAGTAGATGTAATTCCCAACTAGTATATTATCCAATACTTTTATTTTATATTTAATCTACATGCAAATCAATGGATCATTATGTGATGGCCATACACAAGTTTCCAGTATTATGAAAGCTGCATACCCGTTTTCATCCACCCTTACTATATACCTCGGTATATATATATTTAAATATTTACTTTTGATTGTTTTCTGGACCCCTATCTTTTGCCATTACTGTTATGGTGTATTCTTTCCTGGCTTCCAGTTCTGACTTTGCTAGTGTAATAACAGCAGTGGCGTTGGTTTGGTTGATATTAAACAAATCACTCGCGCCATTGGCAATATGTGTAATGCTGAAATCAATTATACCATTGTCTCCCAGGTCTTCATCACTCGCCGTCAGCTGTAGAAAATATCAAAATGTGCATTGGTAAATAAGATTATTGTTAGTTTACAATCCAGCGCCCTCATGCCATAGCCATGCGCTCCTTTACCCTGGGGAGCAGATCCTCTGGCAACCATAAAATTCTGATTGACCAGGGATCACATGTGGCCACAGTCTTTTGGCCCCAAGGAAGCCATAGAATGCTCTATTTTAACTTAGAATTATTAAAAATTCCACACCCTGGTAGGGAGTACCCTATCTCCCCCACTTGGTGGCGCCGCTGAATTGCAGTGCCCCCTCTTGCAGTTTTTTTTCGAGAAAAACCCCTGCTAGTATTATAAGTGAAATAAAGCTATTGAATATTATTATTATGGTTCAACATTCTGCACATTTTTCTATGATTCTTTTGTTAATTTTAGACTAAATAGACATTCTTTTCCATTACGTTAATCCATTATGTACTTTTATTTTGTGACAAAAGTTTACCTTGGCATCCAAAGTATTTACTAATATGAGTTTACTATCAGGTTTAATGGGTTTTTGTTCTAATTTCTTGGACTGTGCTCACAATGTGAATATTTTACAATAAACTGTTTCCCTGAAGTTAAGACAAATCATGGAATATTTAAAAATAAATTTTAAATGACAAAACCATATTTTGGTAATGAATAATTTTAATATAATATCGATGTACATGATTTTTTTGTGCAATATTCAATAATCATAATAACTTTATTACACTACTATGACATTAGAGGGTGCAGTATGGTAAATAAAATAAAATAAAATAATAAAATACATCATAAAAATACATCAGCTAAATAAACTATGATAAGATAAAAATAAAATTAAGAGATGCTAAAAGCTTAATAGGAAAAATTTGAATGTTAATTACAGGATTCTCCTACTGTAGAGATGATAGTTTTCATATACCTGATTTCTGTTTTACTTTATTTAGAAACATTGCTAGGGGTATGAAGCACAGTTCCCCTCTTTCTTTATCGAAAAATTCACAATCTAGGATAAAATGTTGTTCGTCCTCAACTGAATTTGTATGACATTTTTCACAAAATCGCTCTTCCGCAGGAATTTTTTGGTCCTTGTTGTCTGCCTCTTTCAATTTCTAAATTGTGATCACTAAGCCGAAATTTACTCACAGTTCTCCGAAGGCTATAATAAACATTAGAACATGGCTAGCATATAAGTAATAATAATTGGCGTTCTATTATTTAGTCTGATACTTACACTTAGTATCACTGAACCAACTATGGCGTCTTCTTTCACCATTACTCTGTAATTATTTCCGCCGGCAAATACGGGATAGTTATCATTTTCATCTAATAATGTCACGGTAATTGCAACTGGATCACTCTCCATCGTCTCCTCTGTGGTGGTTTCCATAGCAACAACCTGAAGATTGTGATCGATTATAAAATGATGCTCAGTTTCAGACAATCGTTTTGGATATATACACAAAAGTGGTACAGAGCATTACAAACAATTATCTATGTTCGTTGACATGGGACTGAATATTCCATTCTGCACATATTCCATCCACAGGGCAATTGAAATTGTTTTGTCCGATCACAGAACACAAAATGAGAGAAAAAAACAAAATGTGCATAATGAATACTTTATGAAGAACACTAACTGAAAAAGCCTAAGTGGAACACTATAGAGTTCTAGAAATGTATAATTTTGAGAATGTCTTGCAATTTGTGAAACTTCATATTGAGATCTCATCAAGAATCACCCAACTGTAAACCCTTAACTTATACATCCTTGATATGGTATTTCATATTTCTATCAACTTTGTACTCACCCAGAAAGAGAAACTGGTGTTCATTTCTCTGTCCAGTTCACCACTGACCACCACATATAAAGTATCACCAATTTTACTTGGACTGAACCACCCATCAGCACCTATGAATTTGTACTCTAATTGCGGACTAACACCCTGGTAAAAAGGAAAAAAAACATAAAATTATATAAGTTCAAATGAATCCACAGATCTTGTAGTCTTATCATAATATTCTGAAAAGTGTCAAATTTTTCTGGTTTTTAAATAAATAATAATCACGAAATCATGTGCTTTGAAAAAAAAAATTGCTGAAACTACAAAAAAATATCTACAAGTTCAACAAACCTCCTCCTGATGGTGGTAGTGGTGCAGAAAATGTCACGATTGAAGATGATAATGTGGAGATGGAGAGGATGGTAGCCATAGAAACAGATGAAGATGAAGCGTGATAATCATTATGGAAAGATGGAAAAAAAATGGAATAAATAAAGTTCATGGTTCAGCACTAAGTTTATAAAGCAGCAAAAAATGCAAGCAAGAAGTTCAGATTTAATTCAGCTGTTTGAAATGCAACTTTCCACAAATATTTTTTGCGCAAATATATTTTTGTCTTGGAGCAAAGTTATATTTTTAAAATAGTTTGGAATTCTTGGTCAAAATTGAAAAAAAAAATTATGCCCACAATGTTACTGAGTATTTAGTGGTGCTACAACTTTGACTCCAAAAAACATATTTTTTCTTCTGCATTTTGTATAAATCAACTAAAATAAGAAATGACCTGGATCTTAAATGTCACCTTGAAAGAAAATCTTAGTAATGTCAAAAAAAAAATAAGAAGAATATTTTAATTTGACCTCTCACCTCATCTATATCCAGATCCACAGCTATAATCTGCAAAGGTGATGTCCCAGTTGCTGTGGTAACCACCGTCGTGCTAACAGCAGAATTTTCTTTAACAAAACCACTATAGCTTGTTTCTAAGAATACCGGTTTGTTATCGTTCACATCATCAATGTAAATGTCAACATTAGCAGTTTGATATCTTGCCGTGTTGGTACCTTCCTGTGCCTGTGAAAACAAGATTTGATGACATTTGTGAATCAGCCATTTTAAAATTAAAAGTTGTTTTATACTTGATATCAGGTCATGAAAATATACATTAAAGTATTTACATGAAAATTTTGAAATCCTGCTTACTTTTCATTGTTAATTTTACACAATTTCATCACAGCATTGGTTATTTTTGTTTCTACTCATGATTTCTCACAAGAAATAGTCATGTTACTGTGTTCATCAAAAATAAGTTTTAATTGTTCGTGTTACTATCATCATCGAACATCTATTAAAAATAGTCCTGAACTGAAATCATTAACTAAAGTTTACCCAATTTTTTAACAGTGTGTATGAGCAATGTAGAAAAAATAACAGAAAAAATAATGGTGACTTACCTTAATTGTTAGGCTGAAGAATTGGAAGAGCCCTCTATCTACTGGTGTTTTTAGTGTAATATTTCCAGTATGTGGATGAATTTCGAAATAGTCTATATATTCTGGAGGAGAACCTAAAACAAAACAAACATATTCAGTTTAAATATAATATGAAGTTATTTCGAGGATACCTCAAAGTATGCATGAAAACAGCGGGAGTATCGACCGACGCGCAGTGGAGGTCGATGCGATAGTGTACTGTTTGAGTGAATACTCTGAGGTATCCTCATAATAACCTTATTATTATACATCTTTTCCTTCCAAGGATACATCATGGTAATGCCAAAATGTTTACAACAGCGAACTTCTTTGTGTGGAATCCGGTCAAACCCTGGTGGCAGCCATGTTTGTTTTCATTATTAGAGGACGCTTATGTGCGTAATCATTCCATATTTGGAATTCGCAATTCCTTATATAAATTACCGGAAAATTATTACACATTATACTTTACCTTGTAAAAATGAGTAGATAATTTCTGTTGAAATGTTTACGTCTTGATCAATGGCAAAGATGGGACCAGGACTGAACTCAAAAAACCCTGTGATATTCTGAAAGGAAATAATAGTTATGTAATAGCACCCTCTAGAGTTTTTACAAATAGTTGATTTTGTTTTTATTGTTTTGATTTGTCTCAGTACGTTGCTTTACCTGTTTTTCTTGTATATGAGTTGTGTAAGTTTGCATCGCACACACATTGTCAACTCTAATACAAGGTAGAAACTGGGGTCCCTGATCATCTCCATCTTGTACTGTCACTGTTAATATAGTGGTTGTACTCTTTGGATCCACTTGATCACGGTCCTTCAAAAGAAAGCACAACATAGATAAATACACCATTAGTTAGGCTATTTTACTAATTATTGATTTGATTTTTTTTTAAATTATCATGAAATATTTAAAACAATCAACATCACAAAATAATAAAAAACAAGCCATGCATGGCACAGTCCCCATTAGTTATCAAATTTAAGACATACAGTTTTGTTTATAGTAATATAGCTGGAATATAACCATGTCAGAAATATGATTTTTTAACATTGAAATGATATTGCTCTGGAACAGCATTCAAAATCAGCCATTTTGAATACATGTATATATATATAACATGATGTATAACGAATATATAACATTTGAATATAATCAGTCAAAGCATTTAAGAGATATGGCTCTAGAAGCCCAATCATTAAAACAAAATGGCCGCCAGTCAGCCATTTTGAATCCAATCTGAAAAATAAAATGACGTGCATCAGGAACCCGTAATGTCTAATGCATGTACCAAGTTTGAACGAAATCAATTCATAAATGCCAGAAATGCTTGATATTTGATGATTTTTTAGCACAAAAATGACCACCATTCGGCCATTTTGAATAGGATCCTCAAACCAATATATCTGTTTATCTATGACATGATGTATAATTAATATTTAAAATTTGAATATAATCAGTCAAAACAAGTCGAAGATATGGGTCTAGAAGCCCATTCATTAAAACAAAATGGCCGCCAGACAGCCCTTTTTAATCCGATCTGAAAAATAAATAATGTGCATCAGGAATCTGTAATGTCTAATATATGTACCAAGTTTGAACGAAATCCATCTATAAATGCCAGAAATGCTTGATATTTGATGATTTTTTAGCACAAAAATGGCCACCATTTGGCCATTTTGAATAGGATCGTCAAACCAATATATCTGTCTATCTATGACATGATGTATAATGAATATTTAAAATGTGAACATATTCAGTGAAAGCAAGTCAGAGATATGGCACGAGAACCACATTCATTAATACAAAATGCCCGCCAGTTGGCCATTTTGAATCTCATCTGAAAAACAAAATTATTTGCATCAAGGTCCCATAATGTCTAATGTATATAACAAGTTTGAACAAAATCCATCCGTAAATAACCGAGAAATGGTTGATTTTTAGGATTTTTTAGCACAAAAATGGCCGCCATTCGGCCATCTTGAATCAGATCGTGAAACAAAATAATGTGCATCAAGGTCCTATAATGTCTAATGTATAACCAAGTTTGAACAAAATCCATTTGTAAACAGCAGAGAGATGCTTGATTTTGATGATTTTTAGCACAAAAATGGCCGCCATTTAGCCATCTTGAATCAGATCGTGAAACAAATTGACGTGCATATGTATAATATCATGTATAATGAATGTGTGAAGTTTGTATGTTTGGAGGTCAAAACATAAGTCCCTGTTTTCGAACTATGTCCGAACGGGGACTAATTCTAAATTGGAGTTATTTCTGTTTTGTGTGAAATAGAATGTTTTCTGTAATTAGTTCAAGGATTTTCTACACCACAGTAATGCTATCAAATCTATATACAAACTTATATAGAACCCAACCTATAGCCAGCAATAATCATGATAGGGGGAAAATATCAACCTGTGATAGTACCCTCTACAGGTATATATAAATATTCTTTTGTTTTTATTATTCATATTATTGAAATTCATGATTTTGAATTTAAAATGATTATTTGCATTTCAATAGTGCCTCATAAGATCCATGTTCTAACTTGTAGAAAGCTTGAATAGAATTAGATTCTGAATACTAAATACTAAACAAGTCATTGTCAATGACACGTCCCCGTTCCGTTCATATTTGAGTGACATATATATTCAAAGCAGATCATGACCGAAATCTCAGACCACTTTCAGTGGTCTAATCTGAAATGCACCTGCATATGTACAACACATTGTAGTAAATCTGAACAAAATCCATCCACGCATGACTGAGATACGGTTCTGGAATTGTGAAAATACGTGATTTTGATGCATTTTCGGCCTTAAAATGGCCATCATTCAGCTGTTGTTAAGCGGATCATGAAACAAATGCACATATCTATTTGTGATATGATGTACCATGTGTGTGTGAAGTTTGAACTTGATCAATCCAGACATTCTCTGATACGGATCCAGAACTGAATTCTTTAAAACAAAATGGCCGCCAGTCGGCCATTTCGAACTTGATCCGGAAAAAAAAAATGTGCATCAAAGTCCTATTATGTTTAATGTATGTACAAAATTTGAACAAAATCCGTCTATGCATAACTGAGATCCGGGTCCGGAATGATGAAAATGTGCAATTTTGATGCATTTTCGGCCTTAAAATGGCCGCTATTCAGCTATCGTTAATCGGATCATGAAAAAAATGCATGTGCATATGTCCCATATAATGTGTGATGTATAAGTGAAGTTTGAACTTAATCGGTCCATGCATGTTCGAGATACAGGTGATCACGGACGCACGGACGCACACAGGGCAAACCATAAGTCCCCGTTTTCGGACTACGTCCGAACGGGGACTAAAAATACTAGAGACTACAACATTTATTACTGAAAAGTGATAGCGCCCCTACATATATATTTTGTTTCATTTGTTTTTATTTTATATACACAGTAATCAATCGATTCTTAGTATTCATAAGTTACATCTCGCCAGCTTTCTCATCAAATCTAGATGTGACGTATGATGTATAGAACAAAACAGATTTGCAAGATCTATGTTTTTATATAAAGATGTTACATACCTTTGCCTCAACGAGAATTCTCCATTCTTTTTTTGACTCGTAGTCTAGCGTCTTGGTTAGTTTTATGTCTCCAATAGAGGGCAGACTAATACTAAATGATTCATTTGACTCCTGAAATAAAAAACAAAAATATCTATATTGAGGGGAATCTTTGAAGTTTCCAGTTTTCAGCTTTTTTTTTATATATTTTATTTTTCCTACTTTCCTTATCCAAATCAGATGATCATTATCACAATAATTCACCAACTGTACCAACTACATGTAGGTAATGAGAGGACAGTTGCCATGGAAACATGGATTTTAAAATTTTCACTACTTTAGCTCAAAATTTGGGGTCTAAGGTTAAATTTCGGAATGATTCTGGATTGAAAACAAAAATATAACAAAGGAATGTCATAAAATTTGCATCCAATAATTAAATTCAAATCATTCAGGTTTTCTGCATCTTAACCATCATCACTCTTTGAATGCCATATTTTTTTTGTTGCCAGCAATAGTTTTGTTTGTACTTTTACATAGTTTAATCGTTATTTTCGGAGCAAATGAACGTAATTTACTATTGAGCACAGGTATTGCCCAAAACATTTGAAAAATGGTTTTATTTTAGAAAGGTGAAGAAAGTTGACATTGGTGCTCAAAAAGTTAAAATTAGATACTTCCATGTATGGCATGTAGTTTGACTAAATTTGTTGCACAGAGGGAATAGTTAAAGCACTACATACAAACAATATATAACACACATCACATGGACTCAAATCGAACATGATGCGGTATAACCATGGTAGCGCTTTAAACATTATTATCTGGTGTTTTGATATATCCTTGTAAGCATACTGTGGCTTAACGACTGGGCTGTATTATCAGGTGTCACCGAGCAGGTTCAATTTGTAGACTTACGGATAACGCAACGTCTCATAGTTTATAAACTCATCGAACACCGTTTATTCTCAACGGGATAAAGTTTGGGACAATAGAAGAAACTACAAACTTGAGCTCATGGCAAACTACAAAACAAGATGGCAACAGCACAGTAATAAAGTTGGCGCCCTAAACTGATAGGCAGCCTCTGGTATCGGTCTCTGATTGGTCAGGGAAAATATTTAGAAGTCATATTCATTGGTAATATTTAGAGTTCTCGCTGCATCTTGCGACATACATTTAAGTCATGAAAGGACTTTATAATTGTCAAATAATTTTTCTTTAATAATTTTGAATCAATTAGTAATAATTTAACAGGTTTTCAGTTATGGGTTTAAAATAAGTATTCCACAAATCATACAGGTTTTATTTTTTGAATGATGATGATAGTTCTAAACTTTAAACAAGTTCAAAATAGAATGAGGTTGGAATCTATTACCGGGTCATCAGGATTTGGTCTGATATAATAACTGACAGCTCCACCACTATCTGGATCCTCTGCTGAAACTCTGAAGATGATTGTCCCAACGTCTTCCAGCTGTAAATAAAATAAACATTAGAAAATCAGGCCCTGCAACATGTATAGTTGTATATACCGTAAGTGTATAAAAGCAATATAGATC
This sequence comes from Saccoglossus kowalevskii, assembly GCF_978046115.1. Taxonomy (NCBI): domain Eukaryota; kingdom Metazoa; phylum Hemichordata; class Enteropneusta; family Harrimaniidae; genus Saccoglossus; species Saccoglossus kowalevskii. The sequence goes on from NC_140659.1 coordinate 24,125,143, forward strand.
ATGTTTTCAAGTTCTATAAGGACCATGTGATTAAATTGTGCACGCAAGCTTTTTACTGTGTGCAACAACCAGCTAGGAAATGTACACAACAAATACGGAGATGCCATGCTCAGTTTCCATGGAAACAAGAATAGAGTTCCTGTCTTAATTACCATAAAAACAAGCATTGGGACAAACCATCATAATTTCCATGGAAACAAACATTTAGATTGCCCATCTTAATTTTCATGAAACAACCACAGTTTTTGCATCTTAAGCGTTTGATTTAATAAATGGATGTTCTTACCTCGCTAACTGCTGTATGATATGGTAGCTCACCCACAAAATAAGGATAGTTATCATTGACGTCCTCAACATGAAAATTAATAATATAATCCACTTGAAAACCAAGCTATAAATTAATAACAAGTAAACTGATTAATTACCATAATTGTTATGATGTGATTGAGTGCAATTTTGACAGTCACAAATAATTTAAACTCAAACAGAATTTCATATGGTTCAATTTTTTGTTGTTACCGGTACTACATGTACAAGAATTAATAAAATGTGTGTATGGAAGCATTTTGTATGAAATGAAGATCTCAGATTAGTTTTTAATTCAGACTGTTTTTGGTAGTATTGCAAAGCCTGTAATACATGCAATTTTCTTTTTTGAATGCAGCAATAATCTGGCTCATTTATGTTCACGATAAAAAAAAAATTCCCAGCACTGCATTCTGTGTTGATTAGAACTATGTTCGATTAAAACACACAGAATGGGATCACTTACAAACGTTCACAAATCACACAAGTACGCTTCTCATGAAATCTTCTTCATATATAGTTATGAAAGTTGCATATTCTTATCCTGTAAGTTTTTTCCGTCAGCTAGTAAAATACATGTCAATTTTATTCTGAATTTCAACTAGCATACAATAAATATAGTACTCACGATTCGATCTGTGCAAGTAAGTTTACATGAAATGGATTTTATTCCAACTGGCTCCTATAAAAAAACGCAAAAGATTTTAAATTTGTCAAATACTGATAGATGCCATATTTTTTTAACTTATCACATGCAGCAGAAGATTGCATGTGACTTGCAGAAACCAATCACCTTCTTTAACAATGAATGGTTTCAATTACATTAATAGATGAGCACGCCCAGTATCTATTCTATGAAAGACAAGTCATGATATGATACAATCCAGTTCACTTTTCAGTGTAAAATCATATCAGAGTGAAATAGTATATATGTCCCATACTAGTAATAAATATGTCTCTGGAAAAGCATTTGTTAAAACAAAATGACTACCATTCAACCATTTTGAAATCTGATCTGCAAAATGAAGTGATGTATAACAAAGTCTCATTATGTTCAACGTATGTTCACAGTTTGAAAAAAATCCATCCATGCACGACCAAGATCTGGTTTCAGAATGAGAATAATGCTTGATATTAAATATTTTTTGTATGTAAAATAGCTGTCATTCAGCCATCTTAAAACTAATTGATGAAACACATTTACCTGCATATGTATCATTTATGTGTGAAGTTTATACGTGATCAAACCAGGTATGCCTGAGATACAGGTGTAGACAGACACACACACAGATACAAAACTAATAGCCCCCGTTTACAGACTTCATTCAAACAATGACTAAAAGTAGACACTTTCATTACTAAAATCGTGAGCACTTTTTCTAAAAGCTGGTTAAAAGTTTACTAGATATCCTTAACTGTAGCCCTTCAGAGATGTCTTGTAATTGATATCAAGATATTAACACAAATTGAAACTTAGTGGTGCTTTATCAGTAAAATAAACCTACAATAAATCTGCATATTCCTGAACATATAGCAGCCTTCTTTTCTTTCGAGACCAACAAATATACTGTGGGGATAGCCACAATCTATTTAGGAACATCTACGGTTGACTCAGGCAAATCACTCAGTCACGAGCATTAGTTAACCATTTTATTCCGAACACCAAGGGATAACAAGATGGTGGCACAACCAGAAAAGGTGACAGATTGCAACAATAACAAATTTGAGCAGTAAAACATGCGATTGGCTGAAAACTACATAAACTAAAACATGTATGGATTCCAACGATATATACCTAGTAGCCCGGGTGTTTGCATAAGTGTTGAGCAAAATATTGAAACTCAGTAACTTTATTCACCAAATGAGATAAACATAAGCATGCAGTAAATGGTGAGCCAAATTGTTTCCTGAAACAGATTAAGGGTTGGCCATTTGAAAAATAAAGAGGAATGTTTTCACAGACACATATATTCAGAACTTTTTTGTTTTCCCACATTTTAAAGAATTCACTCACATTCATTTTGTCAAAAGTGTGGGACCTACTGTAAAATACTTTATTTTAGCTGGAATTAATTCTCGCTGAAAAGACTTTTTATGTGTTTTGTATGGAATTTATTTTCACTGATTGTTAATTAGTGGAATGTGAAATATAGGAAAAAAGGTATATTCGGTGAATTTTATTTTCACTGACTCATCCCTACAGTGAAAATTAATTCCCAGCGAAAATAAAGTATTTTACAGTAGTCTGTTTCAAGGGCAAATTTTGCTCCCCTTTTACAACAAGGATTTCTGATGACTTTTTCACCAAATTTTGCGCACCCCCCCCCCCTGCCTATTAACTACTGGGGTTAAATAAAAATACTCACATCTCTATCCAATGCTTTTGTTAAGTTAATTGCCTGCATCTCTTCATCTAAAACTACATACTCAGTACATGGAACATCTGAACCATCCATTGTACCTAAATGTAATATTGTTGAGTTGGAACCGCCAGCAGTCCCTTCGGAATTTAAATAAGCTATTGTTTCTCCTGAAACAAAAGAAATTAGTACATTATGTATATGACATTTATCATACAGACTTATGTGCAATATCTATCATCTTCAAAAACACTAAATTATTCATTAAACTAGAAAAGTGTCAGATTGGTGTACTTAAAGTTTCACTGCTGTTTTCGCGCATGGTTGAACCAAATATGGATTTTAGTTTGAATTGAAGCCTACTTTACGATGTTTGCAATGGTGTTAAAACTATGTTCCTCCGAAGTACTCAGTGCATGCAGTAGACGACGGAAACTTTGTTTTTGTTTTTTGTGGCATGACTTCCGGGTACATCTTTCGCTATTATCCAGGCATCGCAGTTTTGAGATGGCAGTTTTATTGGGTTCCATATATCCTCTTCAATCATGACTTCTTCAATTTCATTTACATCAGCTGAATTGAAACAATCATTGACTTCGCGAACTCGTACACAACTTTCCAGCGACACCATTTTAAACAACTACCCTTGACCCGGCGGTTTCCCGAAGTACGTTTGTAATATGTTAATTTGTCTTATATGTAGATAATTTTGTTGTTTGCTGCTAGATTAACAAGCAAACGTTATAATTACTGAGTAAACGGCTGAAATGATCATGGAACCTTTGGTCTTAAACCAGTTGTAACTCCTTCTGTTTATACCTTCAAGATCATAGCAATCAAGGCTTCTTACGACAGACTACATAGACTACAGAGTCCCGTAGCAGAATTAAGTTTCAGTGGCGAGAGTGTTACACAACAGTATTGCGATGTCATTGGTCATTTATGAATATGTAAATATAATTCTCACCAGTGATCCAATTACAATTGAGGACAGTGATGTCACAGATTAATATTCAAATCATATGCAAATTTCTTACCTACTGAAGTATCTTCATCGACGGATAAAAAATTATCTGAATATGAAAAACAATCCGACTCTGTAAATGTAAACGAATTGAGAAAATTTAATTAACAGAATATGCAAATTTCTATAAGTCATGCCTTCTAGTGACCGAGCACTTCTGTGATGTTGAAATGACGAATGAAAGCAAATTCAAATCAACTCTATATAGCCATTCAACATCTAGAGTTTAGCAAAATCTCACAACAGACAGATCAAAACGATACTGATGCTTTGGGTGGCCTTTGTGTCACCGTGCAATTTATATCAAAGAAGCGCTTTGTTGCTAGAGGGTTTGACTTGTGTTAAAGGTATAGATGCATTAACAATATATGATGAAAACAGCTTGTACACTCATAATGGGCAAAAAAGAACAAGTGTCTAAGAAAATTATAAACTTGTTCCGACACTCAATCTCAATAAATGTATTTGTATCTGGTTCCGTTGCACATCTTTTCAAATTAATAAATGTTTGTTGTTTTGTAGTTAATTTTAACTGTATTTAAAATTTATGTTTGTCACAATTCCAGTTCTGCAAATGCGACATCATGGAAAGGACTATAATTCATGGCAGTCATACTCAGGGAATGCATGCACAATTATATATGTTGATCGACTCAAACATTAATACATTGTCATTTGTAATTAGCACACCTCTAAATACAAGCAGAATATCTAATAACCAAAGCAGCGTACACCAAACCCACGCTACCGCTATAATAAATTATAAATAACACACAGGTGGCAAAATAATAATAATCATTGTAAAATATAAGTGTAGAAATGCACACACTAGTCTGTGATGCAGAGAAGTCTGTAGCACATGGAAATGTAGTACAGGGTGATTACATCGTATTTGCTCTATCCAAAGTTGAGTTAAATGTGGCTGTCCACAAATGGTCTTTGGTTAAGAGTTCGCTGATCTTTAAAATTGACGAACGGAAAATGCAAGTCGTTCAATTTAAAGAGGAGAGGATATAAGTTAACTTCATTTTGCATGCAAGCAAAATATTAATAAAAAAAGCATATGAAAGTGGAAATCTACACAATTGTGTATAAAAATGTCAACTGATACAGGTTTGTAAATTATTCAAAATATTGCATTAAGAAACTTTCACTTTTGGAGTAGGGAGGGTCCGTATCAGTTATGAATGCGATATATTTTTACAATGCGTCAATTTTAAAGATCACCAGCCTCTACAAGTATCATCAGATCAACACATTGTTAGCCAATTGAATGCTGTACTGTCAACTGCAATATACCAATAAAGCAAATACGATACTTCTACTCTATAGTAGTATAAATGATTTCAGTTGCAATCATTTTTGCCCTGTATACCGACCATTTCTTACAAATCACATATGACGTAAATCGTCTACCAACTCACTTCTACATCACTGTCATCAAGTCATAATAAATTGTAAACAAACAAACAAACGAATATAGTGATGTGCATCAATTATAAAAAAAAAAAAAAAAACATAAAAAAATAAAAATACACTAATACTAAAGCCAACCCACTAAGCTCCCAATTTATTTATTTTTTTCTTTTGATGTTAAGTATGACGAGAAATCAATTTTCTACTTCTTAAATTTGCTAAACAATAATTCACCCAATCATTATACCCAGGTATCCCACAAAATTCTAAATATAATGATAAAACCACATGCAGTATATAAAAAAATATTCAATAAAAATAAAACATAATAAATTGTAATTTGTTTTTTTCTGATCACTCTTACCTAAGAGTACATTCGCTGTTAAATATTAAGAACAAATATTTGGAAGAAACAAAAAACGATAAAGTTAGGTGGTCAGTTGGTGATGCATGCTGGGTAATTGATAAGGGGAAGTGTTGTTAAGAGGATATTGGTGGACAGTAATGCTTCGTAAAATCTAAGACACAAAAGAATACAGGAACAGGCAACTGCTTATTGAGAAAGTGAAGTTAATAAGGAAAACAATGTATTTTTTAAATACATTTATAATTAAATTGCATATGATGGTAATATCAAGATGTTAAAGTAGTTATATAGGTGCCACCATCTTGTGATATTTCTAGCCTTGGATCTAAATTTTTGAAGTAAATTTCATTATTAAGCAAGCCACTACACTGTATTTTCAAGATGCAAAGCTTTTATTTTGTTTTTAACTTTACAGTTTTGTCACTGGAAAATGTAAGCATTCTAATATATATATATATATATATATATATATATATATATATATATAGTATGACCACCTGTTTCAGTTGCTTACGTATTTTTTAAACGGAAATTAAAACATCAATAACCATCAAATTATTTACGATGTTAAGTAATCGTCACATTATTTACGATCTTACGCAACTGTAACAATTACGTCACAAAATACTGTATTGTTCTGCTCCGCAGCTGATTTAATATTAATAGTGATCGTACAACTTAAGTACATTAGCCTTATAGTGTTACCATGGCAAAGGTGTTTTTCAATATTTTCAAATCTTACACCTCTAAATTATGTAACTTTACACAATGCACCTTCTTTTAATAATTTACATTTTTATATTAATTCATATAAAAACTTAAATTAACAAAGAAATTATAGAAAATACAAACAAATAGCAAATTATGGCACTAAAATTGAGTTAACATGACATATATCGGCGGTGCCTTGCAAACACCTAAAAATAGATATATTTATTGTTATCATTATTTCATAGATTCTTGTTTATAAAATTTGTTCAAGAATTTTGAGTCTGGATTAAATAATTTGAAACTTGAAAAGTAATAACCACAAAATGTGATGATGATAATGCTGTATGTAGATCTAATAGTTGAAATGCGCCCTCTATTGATTAGAACAAGAAATAACAGGATTGAAAGTTTAGTTTTAAAATTTGTTTAATTATTCTCAAATTAAAAAATCTTCAGAAAAAATTAGTTGTGAAATGTTCTCCAGCTTTAATATCTTTTTGTAATATTTTTTTTACTCTAAACATAACATAGGATAGTTAATAGTAACCTTTTTTGCTTGAAATTTATTATAATGCTACATTCTGTTGTTAAAAAATTAATTAATCTGTCAAAAGTACTAGGAATTTAATGCAAATATATCAATACTATACCCCAGACATGATTAACTATACCGGTAACTTAATATATATTAATACCATAGTAATTTCCCCATATTGTTCATGTCATGTACAAAATTATATTACACCCCATCTGTTGCCATCTCCATGGCAACAAAAATATTACCACTGACAGTTGTCAAGACAGATCCAACTGTCACTGCTACAAAAATATACATGCTCCATCACATTTTCAAAATGGCTTCCATAATTATTAATTCAAAATGGCCGTAATTTCTGAATCAAATCCTACACCAATTTCAAAGCAATGCAAATAAATACACGTAAATAACAGTCCTAAAACAGCTATTTTTTTTTAAATACTCTGGTGGTGCAGCCATGAGAGTGGTATTTGCACGATCATTTAGTTTTCATAATGAGTCATATAATTCATGAACCACACCCACATGCAACCTACCTTCGATTTGCAGAATGAATAAAGTGCATCTCCATGATACATGATGACATATAGCTTTGCGAATTGATATATCATCTCAAAGCACAGATTGATTACAAGAATTGAAGTTTATATTCACAAAACTAGATTATGAGTTCTATATATTTATATTAAAGATAGCCTCCCTAATGGTTAACAAAAATGATGTTTTCAAGCTAAAATTTTGTTGCATATATTTTCTGAATTCATTGTAAATTATGGATCAAACGAAAACAATTCCTCATTGCCTAGATGTGAAAAAGTGAAAAATGCCTTTTGCAAGTTTCATTTTCAGTGATATCCAATAATATCTCATTCCATAAAGCATAACAATAGTTCAAACTAGAACAGCACACAAATTAAAATAATCATCATTTTGCGACAAATCATCAAAATAGACATACTGGTAATTTTTCTCACTAGGGGTCTTTTGCAAATAATATTAAAAGAATCGGCATTCAAGTAGTACATGTTTCCATAATGGTTCTATAAATAGATTTTTACAGGAATCCTGTCCCACTGCCATCATCAATATATTTCATTTTATATCTGATTAATATTTGATTAGGACATTATATCGTAGATTTCTTGATCTACAGCAGAAATGGAAATTGAAATTTACTAAAGAATTCTTTCAATTTTGTTGAAAGTAAAAAAATATTTTATACGAAAAGTAGGTAACACTATGATACCATATTTAAGCTCATATTTGCTGTTGACATAGGATTTAAGTAAAGTAAGCAAATAACGCGGAATAAACGGCAGGGTAAATACTACGTCAAATTATAGTAAATACGTACTGCGTGCGTGACTCGAACCAGTACTCGTGTACGGCACCTAATCGCCTAGCTTCACGCCACTACACGTCTTCCCCAGTGATACCGTATTTGCTCTATTAGAAGTACCTGTGCTTATGTTATTAGCTCCATTAAAAGTACATCTCAACCTCAATTCAGCAAATGATTTGTCAAAATTTGATTTACTACCATACTCCGTTATTTTACATATTATTTAAGTGTATGTGTTACTAATAGAGTAAATATGATATGTAAACATCTTTGTTGTGCTTATGTTGTGCTATTAGAACTACCCATTGTGTATGATATAAAACCAAGTATCATCCTGGAAGCTAACTAAATTACGTCAATTTTTTTTTTCAAAGTTTTGGCAATATTTGGATTTGTATAATAATATACAACTTTTTAACTTCATGACACCAAGCAAATTTTGTGATAGTAAGAAATAATTTCATCATCGAAAGCAGGGAAACATGTAAATTGTGACCATTTTTTGACTTTTGCATCTCAGAATTTTTACTTTTTATTCTGATAGCAAGTCCCAATAATTTTGAATTAAGTCAGAACCTCCTTAATTTCCTGTCATTGGGGTTTGAAAAGTACATTCCACAACTAATACTTCATTCATTGAATATCAGTGTTTTGCCATTTTTAATTCATGGTCTGCCTACTTTGAGGGCAGGGTCACATGATTTGAATAAATACAGTTGTATTAATGTGAGTGTTTGTGCTACTAATAGAGTAAATGTGAACAACTTCGCCATATTTACATCATCTAATTATGACAACATTTTTTGGCTTGCAAATTGAATTTCGCAGGCTTTAATTATCAAGCTGAAATAGACAATGCAGTCAAAATAAATGACATTTTAGGTCTATATGCGCTTCCAATGTGTCAGTGTTTATCAAATGATGTAATATCCTGGTATATGCAAATTTTGGTATTAAATTAATTTTTAATAACTGGTACAACTTATGATATACAATATCAATATAAGATGGAAATAACATTTATATATCATTAGAGAAGAGATTTAAGTAAATTTAAAGCCAATTTTAATTAGTCTGATGAAAGCATTTTCAATGAGCTCATAACAATATTATTGATATAATTTCTCAGATAAGAATTACATGTACTGATAGTTCTGATAATTATGTTGAAAACAATAAAAAAATCAAATATTGCTTTTCATAAATAAAATTGTTTTGAGCCCAATTTATAATGATTTAATATAGTTCATATTATAATCCAAGAGATTACATTATTATACGGTCATGACTGATTTGACATCGCGGTGACCTAGAAGAGTAAATTAAAACAAACTATATTTCAATAATGGTCAGAGCACAAGTCACTATATTTTTCTCTTTAAATTTTAATAAATTATTTTAACTATTTCTTGGTCTGCCAAAAAAGTATTTAATTTAAATTTACTGTGGTCGACTTATACGTAGCGTCAAAACAGCACCCTCTATTGATGCATAAAAAAAGTACACCATCTACGTTATAAATGGAAATTATTTAAATAAACGGTTTAACTGTCATCATCTGAAATGTTGATACATGTTTCAATGTTATCACCTCTTGCCAAAAAAAAAATTGTATAAAAGTCGTAATTTGTTTTAATTGACGTTAATTAACGCAATATGCAATTATCCACGGCAGCATTCAATTCGAACAACAACAGAAATAGCGACAGACGCATTTGTTACTGGCATTGAAATAATTTCGTAGTGGCTTTAATTATTATGGTTCAACAAATTACTGAAAAGTCGCAGTGAAGTAACGCAGTCTGGATCGAAATTGTCATTATAATCTGGGCATGCTCAGTCGCTGTACCATTTTTTATAATATTGACAATTAATGCCATTGTGTGAATTTTTGTGATATTTCTCTTATGCTTGAAATATCAGACCAAACCACTACAATTTTCTAAGACTAGTGATATTTGTTAAATTAGTCACTCTTGAAATAATACTAATTATTATATATCTGTCACCATAACGCCATAAGTTACAGCGTGCATTTGCACTGGGTATTTTCATACTACCATATTAGGAAAAGTAAATTCCAAATATGGAATGATTACACACGTAAGCATCCTCTAATAATAAAAACTAACATGGCAGCCCCAGTGATTGACCGTACCTCATACAAAGAAGTTTGCTCAATCTGTTCTAAACTTTTTGTATTTCAGCATTCTCAGGATGTATCCTTGGAAGGAAAAAATGTATAATAATAAGGTTATTACGAGGATACCAAAAAGTATGCAATCAGACAGTACATGGTCGCATCGACCTCTGCTGCACGTCGTGAATACTTTTCGGTATCTCTGTAATAACCTCATAGTATATAAAAGCACCGCAGTCATCACAACTATTGTTTTCTGTTTGGGTTCCATGTGATGTATACAACGAATGAAAATTAGTCCTTAATTGTTCACATGTGATTTATGATGACTGTGTTACTTTAACCCAGAGGATGGAAACAGTCATCATGATCTGCACTGCCATACAAGTACAATATATTTAGGTTAAGGTAGTATGTTCCGACTTCAAATTTTGATCTACTGAGCATGTTACTCAGCATGTATATGCAATGAATTATGTAAATTTTTTGAAATGTTTAACAAATTACATTAGGATTTTCATCCCGGTAACACAAAGTAAATTTTGAGATATTAAGAAATAATCTCACCACAGAAACCAGTACAAAAAGATCAATTTTGATCATTTTCTATGGCATTTCAGACTTTTGGTTTTGAAAAACATTTGTAATGACCCCAATTTTTTGATATCCTGATGGAGTGAACCCGTAATAGTGAAAGTATGAGAAATATGATCAGATGTAAATTTCAATTTGAACAATTTCAAAAAACATTGAAATCAACAACATGGCTAAACATTTCTTACTAAATCTCATTCATCATACATACAGTTTTGACATTTTTTATTCATGGTCTGCCTACTTTGATGGCAGGGTTACAAAATTTGAATAAGTGCTCTGGCCCATACAGCTGTATTAACATAATATTATCATATATATATATAAAGTATTTGTGAAATAATGTAAACAAATTTTAAATCCATTTTTCGCATTTATAGGCAACTCGATCATGCAAACTATTTAACTTTCACTGCTAGGAATGCTGGCAAATTGATACAGTTTGGAGAAACTAAGTCACTGTGACCCCATATGCCTTTCTGATCACAGTGACATTTTCACTGCCCCAAAATTTAACGCTTTCCCTAACGAGGAAAATTTAAAGCAGTTTACAGTACAAATTGAATATAAACTCAGTTTTTCCCGGAACGATTTGTCTCTTCCATTTTAACATAACAATAAATATAAATTGCTACAATTTAATTTTTACCGCAATGATGTAGCATGATCATACCTTCAATTTTTCCAAAGTCCATTATTGCTTTCTGCAATGTTTATTATTAGAATCTTATTATGTGTTGGTTGACTTTAATTTATTCAATACTTATTTGACCTGTAACCTTGTTTTCTTCATAACAAAAAATATCAGACAGCACAGAACAAATAGGAGGGTTATATACTGACGAGAAATATTTTGATAGCATCACAGGGATCCATTTGGTGTGAAAGGGGGGCTTGGAAGAATAAGGTTTCCAAATAATGCATGGATAATTGAATAATGTATGATATACAATAAAAAGTTGGATACTAACCAACATATACACGTTGTGAAGTAAAGCGAACAATGGAGTCATTTTGTTTCCCATTTGCGATGACCCTTCTCCATCATGTAATCGTATAAGCAAACAATGTTACGTGTCTGTCTGCTGAACATGTACCATTCTAGCAGGGATTATTAAGATGGTGTACTTGATATGTGATCCCAGCAGAAAGAATAAGTCTTGAGTCGAGCAAATTGCGAGATGCTTCCAAAATCACATGACAATCATGCATTTCTAGAAACACTAGATATCAATATTAAAGTTTGTGAAAAAAATTTAGTGTTCGTCTCAGCTCTGTGGTTCTGTGCTTGCATACCCTATTGTATCATAAAACTCAGTTGACTCAAAAATAACATACAACATTTTGACCAAAATTGCAACTATAGCAATATGAGACGTTTCTAATTATTTGCCATACATTGGAGTGTAAAATAATAAATTTACCAGAAAACAGTTAGACCTTTTGTCTGAAATGATTGAAAAAAAATTAGGACATTTTGGAAAAAATACCAGCAAATTGCTGATATGAACATCTAAATCACTGGTACGTATTACGTTTTTTTAAATACCAGGGATATAGTTAAAAATGTGTTCAACTGTAACGTATATGCGAATATCATCATCTTGAAACTCTTAGCATGGTTATCTACTTGATAGAACATTGATTACATTCGAAAGTATTAAAAAAAATCTAAACAAACAATGAGAAGTAAAAATATCCACCAACATTCATGCTGAAAATCACTGAAATTTGAACGTTTATTATATCATTGTCACAATAATTTGCACAGAATCTGTCTAACAAATATTCACATATTAGTCTCAAGACAACCTCAGGAATAAAAAAGACCACCCGCATCCAGTCCATAAAATTCCAAAGAAAAAAAAACAGATTCTACAGACATGTCAGGTCGGGTTCAGAATACATTTAAATCACACATTCAATGTGAGAATGTACTAACACAAAAGGTTCTCGTAACCCATTGAACAACTGTCCACAACAGCTGTTTTATTCTAACACAGGAAGTCACAACATAAATGTGTTCATAATTTCTGTTATTCAGTCAGTTTTTAATTTCCTCCTCGCTAAAAAGAAATTTAATTGTATGGACCAGACTAGATTCTTCTTAGGTAGAAATATTGTAATTTAAAAAATTTAAAATATGAGGTTATATGTGTTTGTATAATTATTAATGTACATCAAATTTTAAAATGACATTATACAAATTTTAGTTACTTGTATTTTATTCAAAGCCTGCATATCACCTGAAAAGTCATGTTTTCCCCACACAAACACGATTTTACAAACAATTCTTAAAACCTTTCTTTGAATTTTATGATTACTGGGGTTATATTCTGCATTTCTAAGTCAGATTGGTTGCAGCCAAAAATGATCGAGATTATTTCATAAATTGTTTATTTTTTTTTCTCTCCATTAAATTTTAACCAAACCGTCAGAAAACAGTATTGTGTGTATAAATCTTGATTTAAATTTTATGAACATCAGATAAGAAAACTTTGAGGCAGATCATTTCATCAGCTGGTGCTTGTAATGTTTGGTTGCTATGGGTTAATGACAATTTCCTGTTAATTTCCTAATATTTTGCTCGTGAACTATATGCGACCTTTATGACCTTATAGGAAACCAAGATGTCTTCTTTGTTATCGTTTCCGGTATAAATTATTTCCAAAAAGGATGTAATATAAATACGGAAATGATTGACTGACAGAATACTCAAAGTTTCTTTATATAATTTACATATTCTGGAACAAATATTAAATACGGAAATACAGAACTACATTTATTAATATGCATAATTATCATTTAGAAAGTTATTGTACACGTGAAATCACGTCACTAAGGAAAATGTTTGAAAATGAACTTTTCGTTATCAACACTAATAATGCACACCGTCAGCACAAATCTTTCTCCTTCCGAGTTCCGTACGAGTTCCACGTGGACTATTATTAATAGAATGTACTTCGCAAAACTTTTAAATTAATATGCGAGTGTAGAAAGTAGAATCAATGTATTTTGTAACAGAAACCATATTCCATATTTAGGACTATCGATATATAACAGAGTTGTCTTGTGACCATCCTTTGATACATTAAGGCAATTAATTAAATTCACTATCATGACATGATATATATTAACAACAGTTTTTGTAGGATTTTTGTTAAAGTGCAGTTGTAAATCAATTTCTGAGCATCTTACAAGTATATAGCTCTCATAAAGTACACCCATTCATGTCGCTTTGAATTGAATTGAATCTCCGGATGTCAAGACACTCCCTTCCTATTCAAATACAATACAACGCTGTGTTCAAAAGGAAACATTTCAACAAAAACTTAAAAAAAGCGTAAATTTAATTATTAAAATACCATTAATATTTTGAAAGTAAAATAATTTCTTCATACAAAGCATGGGATTATAAATTGTATCAACAGGAAAAGTGATCGCAGATGGTTATACGATAAGTCTTGTAAATCCTGTCTTTATTAATGTGTTACACTTCAGGGTGAAATGAAATGGTAACACTATTTTTTTGTGGTTGTCATGTAAGCAATGCATCATGGGAAGTTTGACGAAATAAAAACCAAAATTAAAAATTTTGTTGTTTTGTTTTTAATCTTATTTCATTTTTTTTAAAAGTGTTAACTATTATATTAACACGGGTGATATTGAAAAATACGTTACTTATACACAAAGAAAATTTTCCGAACATCAACAGAATTTCAAAAATTAGGGTACAGTTGATCAGAGAAACTCCTTCTATTATTGTAAAAATTGTTATTTTTTTAATAATTAATGATAATGATCAGATTTCGGATCTGATTAAAATACTGATATGTTTTAATTATAAAAGGAGATTCTCTCACGAATGATATTTGAATCAGGCATGAGACTGCCGGTACACATGTTTGAGTGGGCCTTGATGGGATACCACAATGGACATAATATGCCAGTATGACAGGTAGAGAGAAGACTCAATACAGTATCGTCAAGAAATCCCATGCAGCCAATTGCACGACAGTCACATACCTTTCACTTATTATTACGTTTCAGATGTTTTTTGCTTGAATATTAATTATGGGTCACAACTGAACATTGTTTACTGATTTTATTCAAGTCTTTTCGGTGAATTCTTTGTACATGTACGTGCTCAAAATGTATAAGCAGACATAAATGTGCCTCAGTCGTTGCACATTCAAATTTCATCCCATTTACCAGCATTATGACTACTGCGAGGCTAATAATTGCTGTTAGAATTACAACTACTGTACATATTTTGTGAAAATCAAGAGCAATTTGGTGATGCAGATGAAGGATTGAAATCGCAATTATTATCTGCAAGGTCTAGAATGACAAACTGCAACATATATTTTTTTTCAATATTTCTTATCATATTGCTTTTCTGCATTGTTCTGAAAAAATAACACAGGTTTCTAAACAGTTGTCATGGTTTCTTGCCATTCTTTTCATGTTCTTATCAACAGTTTCTGCAATATTGGGTTTTGTTGATAATATTTGACAAGTGTGACAACCAGCAAATGACAATTTGGTACTTTTGTGTTTTTTGATTAAAAATTAATTTAAACAGAATTATTATATTTATTCCATAACTTTTAAAACAAACACATTCTTGTCACAAAATGTTGAAAGTCAATGACATTTATATCACAGTGAAGGAGCAATTCATTTTAATTCCCCCAATAATTCTGTGATCTGACTCAGACTTTCTTGTATTTGACAAGACACATTTCCTTATTTGCATAAATACATCCCTCGGCAGCTGACGCACTTAAATAAATTGTTATACATTGTTGTTGTCATAAAATTTTAACAATTTGATAATTTTTAATATGTTTGTTCGGATTAAATATTAAGTCACTGACTAAATGACAGCAGCCATTAGGCAACACAAATTTGAATTTTGTGAATACAAAATGTATATTTCATACACGTTGCATGGGACCCACATCAAACCTAACCACCACTATTTAGGGATTCAGTGAAATACTGTGAACTGCTTTAATTTCACAAGAGAACAATGTGAATTTTGAAAATCATGAAAATTATAGCTGCAAAAAAGGTTTACAGTACTAAGTTCACTGCCCCAAAATTCCATAAAATCACAAAAACTAATTAATCTAATAAATAATAATACATACAAGTTTATATAGCGCTTAGTATCCATCGCAGTGATGCTCAATGACACTTAGTTTCACAGATAGGCTTGAGGAAACAGGTAAGATTTGAGTTTGGTTTTGAAGATGTTCACATTTGGAGCAGAACAGATGACATTTGGTAATTGATTCCATAAAGACGGTGAGGAATGGGCGAATGACCGGTCACCATAATTCTCGAGATGAGTCCTAGGTATGACGAGTGTATGTTTCTTACTTGAGCAAAAAGTTCTCTGGTTTTGATTTTTGTGAATTGTGATTTTTGTGAATTAAAGTCATTTACAGTGATGCTATGTGAGTTTTTTTTTTCACCAATATACATAATTGGCACACACGTCCAGACAGTAGCAGTACAGCAATTTTCATTTCATGCAGAAGGATAAACTATGCCTCCAGCCATCAGGAAATGTGTGGCAATTAAAGTTGGAAAAATAGGAAGCGAAAGTAAACTGTCTGGAGTTCCAATGAGATGCAGATAAATTTAGCGAAATGATGACAAATGTAACTATGACGTCATTGTTTTCGTTGTCGTCGCCGACATTGACTGATTACTTAATTGCAGATTAAGCTTCCCACTCGGGGGTGATAAAGTAGGTACGTCTGAGCAACAGCCATTAGAGTGTGATGTCGTGCTAGAGATTTTACAATGAAATCTTATTATATTGAACTAACTTATCACAATTTACCCCAAAAAATTAAATAGAGATAGCGCATTACAAATTGCCATTTGACAGAGAGATAGCCACACATCCCTGTCAGCCCTGTAGTCCCAAACATGAATATGACTTCGGTGGCAAAATGTACTATGTGTCGTCACTAACACTTGCAATTTGCACATACAGAAAAAAAGTCAGGAGAGACAACAGTGACACTCAATGTCCGGAACTGTCGCCTGGGACAAAAATTTAAAATAAATGTGATTTTTAATGTGATTTTCAACAGAAATATTGCTTAGTTGGGCTTGTGTAAATGTATGTATATGTGTATATCAAACATTCCCACTGAAAATAGTAAGATTATTGCAGAGGGCCCTCTAGAGATTGTAGAGTGCCCTCTAGAGGTTGTCAGCCAAAATAAAATGTTTTACAGTATATCTATACAGTTATGCTAATTTTCATGAATAACAACCACCTGTTTATTATTACTGTAAAAGGGTTAATTATTCACTGGGTTTTAATTTTGCTTATTTCGCTGACTGAAAAATGCGCTAAATTAAAACCAAGTGAATATGTAAAATTTAGCATAGAACACATTGTCTAAATGATAAAACAGTGAATTTAAAACCCACTGAATATGCCTGAAATGGTAAATCAGCGAAATTTAAACCCAGTGAAAATTAGTCATTTTACAGTAACACAATTTCATTGCCATCAACACATAAATTTCCAATGTGAGAAACACCAGACAGACAGACAGACAGACAGACAGGCAAAATAACCGTATGTTACCTTCATAAAAATCTGCAATGAACAACTCACCTACAATTGTTTACATGAAGTGCATTCCAAACATACTTAGTAGAATTGTTGGAAACAAAGAGGATATTAATTAAATGAACTGCTGTGTAAACACATTAATGGTGATTAAAATTGTTGATTTATGCTGTATAGTGTTAATGCCATGCCATGAACAATACGTCCTACCCAGGTGTGGTGTAAATGTGAACACTGTCCAACATTATTTTACTAATACACCTACAGTACGGGTCAAGCATAACTTAACAATTACATAGCTTTCAGCAGCCTTAACGTAGAGGCCTACTCATGAATTCCAATACCCAGAATTTATCTATTTTTAAATATATTGTACTTCTAGGCATTATAAAAATATTGACTTAAAAAATGTTGGGGGGTCACCAGCTTAATTTTTGAGAAAATAATGGTTGTATTTTAGTGGATAGTTGCCATTTTGTATTAGCTAGCATTTAAAAATGCCACATATCTAAAATATGTGATCTGCCCAAATATGTCTTTTATTAGTAAAGTACCACAAAGATTAAGTTGAAAGTTTTTGTGACTTGATTCAAAAGTTTTTATGAAAAGGTTAGCCAGTTGATAGCTAGCTTAAAAGTCTGGCTGCACTGTACATAAAATATGTGGTATTAAAATTGTGGATTTATTCTGTATAGCGTTTAATATGGTGTGGCGTAAATGTTAACACTGCATGGCTAACATTATTTTACTATTACACATTAGTATTAAATTTGTTGATAGTTTAAATGATTATACTGTGGTTTACAATACAAAGACATTCAACTTCAAAATAATAATGTACATACAGTAGGGATGGTTGCCATGGGGATGACCAGCCTTGTTTTCAGATTAGAATCCAACATCTCAACATTTGGCCCAGTTTAGAACAAAATTACTACCATTTTAAGGGAAAATAAAAATGTTTCCATGGCAAACAATTTGGCCTATCAATTCCCATCTTTTTTTGGTTTTTTGCTTTTCATCCTCTCCCAGCATTCTGCCAGTCAAAATTTTAGAACATTGAAGTCACTGCTGTCTTACTTTCTATTTGTTTTAGGTCAAACATTGTTACTGCAATAGCGTGTGCAAACCATGAAGTCTCCCTAGCCTAATACTGCATATATAGAAGTCAGGGTAGACTGTACTGTGACACATAATGCTGAGTAAACACTGACCCTTCAACCCACAACACTTCTGATGTGAAGTGATCATGCTGATCACCAGTACTATTATTGAACAGGTTGATTTTGTGAATTTTCTGACTATCACCCCCTCATTAATGCTTGTGGACAACTAACAGTACATCAATACTCCATCATGAGTGCAAGCCAGCTGTTCATTTTATTATCTGTACATCATTTAACTGAACTGATAGAATTTGCCAATTTTTTTTAGAGAAACATTTCAAGTATTTACAACATTTAGAGAACAGAAGGGAAAAATATACCAAAGTAACTTTATAAGCTATGTCCAGAGTAGTAATGCAAGGAAACTTGGCAGTAAGCCATATGGTTAATACTACAGAGAGGGCATATATATTTTACAGCACACCTACACTAAATATCATATTTCTATGGGTGTGGTCAAAACCAATCAGCAGAAATTAAGTTCAGGCTTAAAGGGAAAATTGGTCTAGCTATTTTTAATTTCAAATGAATTATTCCTTCTAAGTTTTCTTTGTAATTTTCTTTTCACAATCCAGTTATTTGAAATGTTATTGATGTGATTGATTTATTTATTTATTTCACCAATGCTAGTTAATTAGCATGATACTAATAATTATAATAGCAATAAATATAGTTTATATTTACCAATTTTTAAATACTAAACATGCAGAGTAGACAGAGTATACTGAAAGCAGACATAGTTGCAGCGAATGTAATCTAAAAGAAAACACATGCTCCATCCTTGTTCCTTTGCATTGACATCACAACAGTGAAAATCTAAAGTTGATCCAATAAGCTGAAAATGTTATCTCAGTCTTAAAACATACTTATAAAGAAACCTTACCCTAATGTACATTTATATGCAAATAAGTCTAAACTGATCTAATTTTGTGAAAGACAAATACTCTAAGAAAAAATCAACAAATTCTAATCAATTGCAGTAATAGCCATAAGATGAACATTATCTCCTCATAGATCATTTGCATAAAAACCTGAGAATGAGGCTACATGCAACAATTTCTATAGATTATTTGCTCAGTGGAATACTATAAAATGACTAATTTTTACTGGGTTTAGATTTTGCTGATTTACCATTTCAGGCAAATTCAGTGGGTTTTAAATTCACGGTTTTATCATTTAGATAATGTACGTGTTCTATGCTAAATTTTACATATTCACCAAGTTTTAATTTAGCACATTTTCCAGTAAGTGAAATAAGCAAAATTAAAACCCAGTGAATAATTAACCCCTTTACAGTAACTATATAAGCAAATTTTTTGGTAATATTCTCTCATTTGTGTATTTTAGTAACCAGAAATTTTAATGAATTTCCATATATCGCTATTTTGCTGGGTTTTTTTGGCCAAATAATTGAAATAATGTGCAAGCTTGGTAAATCAAAGACAAGTACAATTGTATTGTAAATGATTTTAGTGGTACCTGCAAATGAAACAAAAAGATCATGAAAATTGATACTGTAACTAAGCAAGAAACCAAGCCCCCAGTAGTGGCTTTATATTTACTTCATCAACCAGCAGGCATTACCAAATTAAAGTTTACAAAGTCAGTCAGCGTCAACTTTATGCAAGACACATAACACTAGGACAATGTGACTCTGATGTTATTGTTGTACAACAAAAACTACTATACATTCTAAAATACCATGCAGTACTTGTACTCATTCTCCAACTTTGTTGACTATATCCATTACTGACTTAGGGATGGACCATCTGAGATTTGAGGGAGGACCATTAGTGACTTAGGGATGGACCATCTGAGATTTAAGGGAGAACCATTTCTGACTTAGGGATGGACTATCTGAGATTTGAGGGAGGACCATTAGCGACTTAGGGATGGACCATCTGAGATTTAAGGGAGAACCATTTCTGACTTAGGGATGGACTATCTGAGATTTGAGGGAGGACCATTACTGACTTAGGAATGGGCCATCTGAGATTTAAGGGAGAACCATTACTGACTTAGGGATGGACCATCTGAGATTTAAGGGAGAACCATTTCTGACTTAGGGATGGACTATCTGAGATTTGAGGGAGGACCATTAGTGACTTAGGGATGGACCATCTGAGATTTAAGGGAGAACCATTTCTGACTTAGGGATGGACTATCTGAGATTTGAGGGAGGACCATTACTGACTTAGGAATGGACCATCTGAGATTTGAGGGAGGACCATTACTGACTTAGGGATGGACTATCTGAGATTTGAGGGAGGACCATTACTGACTTAGGGATGGACTATCTGAGATTTGAGGGAGGACCATTACTGACTTAGGGATGGACTATCTGAGATTTGAGGGAGGACCATTACTGACTTAGGGATGGACCATCTGAGATTTGAGGGAGGACCATTACTGACTTAGGGATGGACTATCTGAGATTTGAGGGAGGACCATTACTGACTTAGGGATGGACCATCTGAGATTTGAGGGAGGACCATTACTGATTTAGGGATGGACTATCTGAGATTTGAGGGAGGACCATTATTCTGCACTTTTTTTGTATATTCTTCAATATTTCTGGAAATGAACCCTAATTTTGAAACCAGCAATTTTGAGTAAATTTTCAGTTTTTACACCAAAAATTTGGCTATTTTTGTCGAAATATTTTGAAATAAAATGCAGACCATAAACAAGACTATTTTGTGAATTTGTGATAAAAAGAAGGAAATCATTCCCTCAATTTGCATATAGTCATGTGATAAAAATACATTTTTACATCCGTCTAAACTGATCATATAACCACCTGTTGCCTTATCAATGTAATACACATGACAACGTTTGCTTGCCAACGGGGATACTGTACCAAACACACCAACCAGTACAATACACTTTCCCCACCATTGTTTGAAAAAAACACAATAAATTACCCCCCATACAAAGTCGAAACTGAGACTAATTTTTGAAATATGATCCAAATTCTATTCACAACATTGTTGATATAATTCAAATGCAGGTATGTCTGTAAACAGTTGTACGGGTGTATTCTGAACAACAAACTACTGTTTAACGAAAATTTACTCATCCATTCAAAAATGTTATCCAAATTTCTCTGCATTGTTGATACATGATATCTACTTGATACTTTCAACTGAGGACAAGTACAATCATGTATGATGGAATTGTTTATGTTCATTTAGAATTTACATTCACTACAAACTAAATTAAGAAAGAAAGAGTTAAGAAAGATCAGAAAAACTAATTATTTTGAATGCAATTCAACAATTAGTGATGTTGACTTTTGAACTTTGAACTAAATTTCACAAAATAAACCCACATGATTTTTACATATTTTTTTTTTAATTTTGTCTATGTCAAAATTAAGGCGTTTACTGTAAAATGCTATATTTCAGCTGGAATTAATTTTCACTGAATAGACTTTTTTGGTGTTTTGTATGGAATTTATTTTCGCTTGAATGTAAAATATAGGAAAAAGGATATATTCACTGGATTTTATTTTCACTGAATCATTTCTTCATCAAAAATTAATTCTAAGCGAAAATAAATTATTTTACAGTAAACAGTTAAAGCAATTTAATTCACCCCAAATTTCAAACATTCAGTATCATGTTAGTTAATTAGTTAGTAATTTATTTTAGGTCTTAAATAGGAGCCAGGCACATTATTCACAAGACAATACCTAGTCGGTTATGGTGCAGACAAATAGTTTCACACCTGTTCAAAAAATTCCTACTTTGCATACCAAAAGCGAGTTTGTAATCTCGTTGAACAAAAATATTTTTACCTGGAGTAACATGTTTTACTGGCAATTTTTAGTGACGCCAGTTACATTTGCAAAAGACTGGACATTGACCTAGATTCATCTGACATTGTACTTGACTTTGAAAGGGGAGGGATAGTTGGTTAGAGGCTGCAGGTGCTTATGGTCATCCAGGCCTGTTTGACGCTGATATTATGAGTACATTTAATCACCATAATGCTATTATTATAAGATGGCCGCTCAATGTAGTTGTCATGGGTACGGCTTACACTTGCACTTGGAAATAATGTAGAATACTTTATTTTAGCTGGAATTAATTTTCGCTGAAAAGACTTTTTGGGTGTTTTGTATGGAATTTATTTTCACTGGTTTTTGCCAAGTTGAATGTAAAATATATGAAAAAAGGTATATTCGCTGGATTTTATTTTCACTGAATCATCCCTTCAGTGAAAATAGCGAAAATTACAAGTACAAAAGACAAAAGCTGACATTCAATGCATTTCTGCATTGTATATAATTACAAAATTCCAAAATATCCAGAAATGTCAGCTTTTTATTGATATAAAAGATAAACCCAACATTAGCAGGAGTGCAGGAAATATGTCATTTATTGCAAAGAAAATTCAAAACGACTGTTTACATAGAGAATTTGATCCAGAGTTGTGCCAGCAGTGTCAATTTGGGAAATGAACAACATGCTGCATTAAAAAACAAACAAAATACGATTACTGTACGTATTATATGATTGTATCAACATTAGTTTCATTTTTTAGATAGCAGTCATGACTTAAATGACAGCTATAGATATGATGTATTTATCTACGAAAGTTATGATACTAGATTTCATTTTTTTAGTAAGAAAATAGAATACTTTTGAAAGACAATTCAAGCGGTCACAAATTCTGGTATTTTTTGAGAGTAGGTTCAAATCCCCTATCAACGAGTTAAAAAGTTGAGTTATAATCCATGTCCACGCAGCAATCAAATAAGCAGGTTCTATTGTTTTGTTTCATCTGTAATTAATGATGGAATTATAAAAATTGACACCAATGTTTTGGTGGGAGTGTAGTCTGTATATAATCACTATATGTAATTATAGCCTTCCAATTCCCTTTGTTGTTTTGTATTCAGAAAAAACATTGAATCACAAATGTAGTTAGAAATAAGAGTTAGAGACCTTGAAATTTACTGTATTTGCTCTATTAATTTCACATTTTTATTTCACGTTTGTTGACATTCCATTCACTTGAATAATTATGTATATATTTTACAAGATCCCGCTTCTAAAAATCATTTTTTTGGCTTACAAGCTCGACTGGAATTTGCATTCTCTAACAAAAAAATACACTGCATTAGAGGCAGCAGTAAGATTTAACAGCAAATGTTTTCTAACAACCCAGAATGCAGTGCTTTTAGGAAAATCAGCCAATTGGAGATTGCTTTAATTTGTATGCCTTAAAACCTATCTAATTTTATTAAGAATTCAACTAATTCATTTTGACAATTTTCAAACACAAGCATGCAATGCACGCACACACATGTACATTTGTTTCACTGAGATTCAGAATTAATTCATCTTACAGACAGGATACAACCAATTTACTGTCACATTTAACTGAGACAAGAATTTGTCAACTTGCTTTTTTTCACCACTAATACATTACTGCAGTTTATTACTGAGAATCAGACTTTAGAACTTTCAATGTCTTCAAATAGAAAGATGATTTTTTTTTCTCAATTGTTACAATTGTTAAGTGAAAGTGTATTAAAAATTGCTCTTTGGGCCAATGGCCTTTTGCTTTGCAATAAATATATACTGTACTATATACTATACTAAAATAGAAAGATGCAGCCATGACTTAACTGAAATTGACTAAGATTTGAAATTTAAAACTAAAATTGTAAAATGTAGTTGATGGCATTCTGGTACTTCACTGCAAGACAGAGTGACTCAAATTACTGACAGCCATTGTAAATAAAAGGTACTTCACTGCAATTCACTGACAGACAGATCTACAGACTCTTGAAAGTAGTACATTTATTAAGATATACCAAACATGATTCTTACTAAATGGTCCTTATAATTCAATAAACGGATTTCATTTTCAAATTGCTACTTTTGATAAATCACTTAGAATATTGTAAAAACATAAAGGACTATCTGAATGCCAACATATGCCACAGAAAATTGACTTAATTATAACACGTACGTTGAAAATTGAAATTCTCGCTCTTGATAACTTTAATTGACCTTTTTCCCCCGAGTTCATTTCCGCTCCATTCTTAAACATCATTTTCGCTATTCAATCTGTTGGTGTACAGTGTGGTCAAACATCAATATGGCAACTACATTGATATATGTGAATTAACTGAATCGTATTGGATTTGGGGAAAAAGGTTAGGGACATAGTGAAAAATCAAAATCTTGAATCAGATATGAAACTAAATTTGATTGAAATCAGCTTGGATATCTTTAAAGGGCGGTAGTCGTCGCGCCACACATGCCTGAGATATATGGGTCTCATATAAACAAAGATGGCAACTTTGACTGATATGCAAATCACAGTACAAACTGACATGTCACCAAGCTTTAATCAGGTATTTTTTAGGTGATTGTGTGGTATCGAAGGAGTGACCAAGGGTAATTAGTGCAAGTCGCGCCCAGGTCAAACCTCATACTTTCCATTAGAAGAGGGCATTGAATTATGGGGAAATAAATGTTTATCAACACAAATGTCGCACTAGAACAACGCGACGACTACCGTCCTTTAAAAACCAGCTGTAAACATAACCATTATTAATATTTAGACTTGATGTATTTACAAATGCCAGCCATTACTCAAGCATATTTGTTCAAATCTACAGCAAAACTGGTATGCACAAATTTATGACATCACATATTGTTTTGTAAAAAGTTTGAAACAAATTTATCAATGCATGTCCCAGAAATGGCTCCTGATGAATGGATGGATGGACAGAACTAAAACTATACATACAGTTCTTGTTTTCAGGCCTCATCTGAAAGGAGACTAAAAAATATTAATTTAACAAAAGGATCATGAATTACATTTGTCGATGGTATATGCATAAACACCCTATCATGCATTGTACCATAAGTTGTATCGTCATACATTTCCCAATTCAGTATATCCTGAATAAAAGCTGCTGCTAAGATGGAAAAGTGCCAACGTTGTTTGGTGCATTGCTTCATGGGTAATGTAAACCCAAGTATTAACATAGAAATCTCACAAATAATTTTAATATCACACCTCATATTTAAAATTTAATCAACCACTCAATATGTGTCTCCTTTTAATTTAATATCCTAGCAAACAGAAAATAATAGAAGTGAATAAACATTTAGGAAACATTGAACATCAATCGTGTACCTGTCACTATATGTTTTACCATTCGGTAATTGACAGAAGTTTATTTCCATGCCAACACTGTGGTAAAATTGTTAATATTTCCTAATTTAACTGTTGTATGTATTTGCTAAATTTGATAAAAAGTGTTATTACTATAATAAAATGCTAAATTTTCAATAAATTAGGAGAAATTTAAAGATGAAGGCTCTTTATACATTGTATGGCTTCGTATTTACTGTATTGCTCTATGACCCCCTAGCTCTAAGATAAAAGATTTATAGTGACATTAGCAACAAGTGAAATAATGTATAGAACCTACGTACGTATAGATGCCGATAATCCAAGAATAACCATAAATTCCAGCAATTCCTCTGCATTTACAACATTCCACAATTCAAAGAAGTTCAATTATTTTGGTCTTAATTTTCAAAAAAGCTCAGTCACTAACATGTTGGCATTCAAACTGTGTTTTGACATATGGCTGACAATTGTATACAAAAGCTTTGAATGCTAATAGATCAACAATCAAAAGATTCACTTCAATTTAACTTCTTCATAGCGTAGTATGTTTTTTTTCTATTTTCTGAAATTCATCATGTTTGCCCCATTATGTAGAGATTATGCAAACAATACTTTTGTATTTTTTTTTTACACAGGTGGGGTAAAATAGTACTAATAAGCATATATTGCCCCCAGAAACAAAATAATGACCACCAATGGCAACAGCTTGCCTTAATCTCCTCAAGTTTTGTTTTTTTATTAATATTCACTAGGTGATTCATTAAATATGGCAGAATGATTAAAAGATCCATCATGCACAGTGAGCATTTTCCACACAATACACAGATCGGGAGGCTCAATTTCAAAAAATCAAAAAAAAATGACAAATTTTTTCCCTACCAATATCACTCTTGATATTTCTTTCTGCCACTAAAATGTTGATCAAAATCATGAAAATTTGGTTCAAAATTAATATTGAAAATTATAGAAAACAGGTGGTGAAGGGAAAACAAAACAATGAACTACTTGTAGAAAGGTTCATTGGTCATCACGTAGTTGCAATATACATTAATTTATGTGGTGAATAGGATGACAATCTTTAATAGTCAAACCTGTGTTTAGTGACCATCTTGCATAAAGACCACCTGACTAAAGTGACCACCCTATGGACAGTCCCAATGCAACTTAAATGTAAAGTGACCAGTTTATGAAATTCACCTGTCCACCTGATATGCATCTGAAGGTTAAAATGATGGAAGGTGATTACAGTGCAGTGCAATGTGGACATAACTTAACTTCCAAGCTGGCTTAATACTGTGTTTGCCTTTTCATAAAAACGTTTTAAAGCAAGTATCGGTTTCATCAATAAATTTAACTTTTCATTGTAGTATTCACCTATGTTACAAATACGAGACATAATAGAAAGACTATTTAGCACAATTTTATATACATACATACGTAGCAGTTCAATGTAGCTTTAAGCCAGCTAAATGCCCGGGCCATACTGTATATGTGTTTCATGAATTTTCAATTTAATCAAAACAAACATACTTTTAGGTATTCTCCCTCCCCATATATTTGCGACCATTTGCCTTTAAGCTGAAAAATTACTGAAAAATTAGAATCCACAAATTAATTAATCAACTATTGCTATTCTCAGTATAATGCATGATGGGATATGTTACCATGGAAATGATTAAAATTAGCAGCCATCTTGGTGGACAAAATAAAACTCTCAGGGACTCATAGAAAACACACTAGGCTGTTTTCACCAGACCGAATGTTCCGAGCTCACAGCAGTGACATCATGTATAGACATACACAGAGGTCTGACTACATACCACACTTAATTTTTCAGGCTGACATATCTTACATCACGGCAACGATTACTTTCAGATTCAGAGGAGTCAAAAAATCAATTGTATTGAAAATATCAAATAAACATCAGAACATACCCTCTCCATGTCACACAAGTCAATTGCGGCAAATGGCAATTTAAGATGATTGAGGCTGTCAAAATTTAAATCACAAAGATGACAGATAACTTTGGTGATGGAAGCCAATATTGATACAATTACATGTACACTGTATCTGCATGCCCTTATATTATTAATTTTTCAGTACCATAGTAACTATCATCATTAAGATCAGAACTTTTTCTGAATATATCATTTTTTTCGCACCAAAAATATTGGTATTATTACAGTAACAAATTTTGCGAGTTTTTGGTAATTTCTTTGTCAAATTTGAACCAATGGAGCATACCATAATTGCTAATTGGCAACAGATCAAAATTTGTGAAAAAATTTATTTATTTAAGAAAGTAGAAAAAGTGTGATTTGATTTGAATAATTTTTGGCAATTAATGCCCAGTGAATTAACATCAAAGGCTTTTCTACAGCACCAGTCACCATGCAACACAGGTTCAAATTTCGTGTAAACAAACAATGTATTGTAGAATGTATTGTAGAATGTATTGTAGAGTTTGTATCAGCTCGATATCTTACGAGGCACAGCGTGACTGTGGTACGTGTTCTATATATTACAGCCATAATTTAACACAATTTAAATTTAAATATAGGTGCATAACTCAAACCACTAAAAAATATGAAAATTCATATTGCATATATTGCACCCTGCGAATAAATGTCAAAACCAAAATTTGGTAATCAAAATCTGTTGGTGAAAACCAGATGATAGTATTTGGGTCGGCCATTTTGTTTACCATGACAACCATAAAGTGATATTACTTACAACGTTTTTTAGTACATATGTCATTAACCAAGCATCAAAACCGTTATAATGAAGCACAGGTGGAGTAAGTACAGGTAATCATAGAGAATTGAGCTCTATTGTACAAATTACCTCATCTCATATTTAGGTGATATGTACTGGTACATTTGTTTACAATTTTATTTTATAATATTCACAGCTGCTTATTTTTCATATTCTGACAGAATATATCCTGCCTAATTTATTTGCACAAATTGTACACCTGGCATGTATTGTAATACATAATTTGTATTATTAAATTAATTTCAAAACATATTCAGATTATTTTCTGCTGCTTATAACATCTCCAAACACTCACAGTCGTCTTTAGTCTGGTGGAAAACTACACTTACAGCATTGTGGGAATAAATACTTGTTTTTTTAACTTGACCTATATTCATTTATGTGATATATTGCGGAAAAAAAATGATGAAAAAACTATTTTTAGATTTAATATATAAAATGATAGGAAATGATATCAGTGTAAATTCACAGAACAATTAGAGAATGCTAATGACTGCATGGATTATACCATTTATTCATGAGGGGAGTTGAGATAACATGAAGTTCATCTTGATGCATGTTTAAACTGTTTGTCTATCTGTACATCACTAAATATGTACCAGTAGAATGGTCCCAGATAAACACTAGACTGTCAACAAAATATGTAATTATGAGTGGCATCCTTTATTGATGCAGGTTTAAATATCTCCAGGTATGGGTTCCTGTTGTGCACATTATAAGTAACATATTATAACTTTCTGTTTTTATTCCATGGTGCATTGGAAGGAATGCAACAACCGTTTTTTTTTTATTGACCTTAACTTACCAGTAATAAAATAGAAAAACAATTTCATTATCGCTGTTGACCCGTTGTATGTCATAAATTTTCTCCTCAAAATTAGGATGTATTAACATTTTGCACATATTTCTATAATAAGAATATTAGTTCTGGACCGAATAGATATCATTTTTTACAGATCTTCATGAAATATTTTGAGAAAAAAATCTAGAATTTTCACATTATACTTCATAAGTTGGATCAAAGCAATAAATAATACCTACCAGGGCAGACACAACCGTTTAAAATGCATAAAGGTCAAAATATTTACATACAAAACATCTTTTTATATATAGTTTTGAGTAAAATTCCGTCTCTTTCATTATATTCCATTGTAAAATTATATACAAATTTCCAGAATGTTTGGCATTATGTTTATTTTCAAAATTCTCTGCAAATCTTTTTACTGAGAGTGACATATGGAGTAGATACGTGAGCTGTAGATAGAATCAGAGATTAGTGTAATATAAAGTTCAATATTAAGCATAATTCAAACTGACAAATATCCAAAAATTCAATTTCAATATTCTTGTTATTCGGAGTCAAACAGTCCTGGGAAATAAATGGTCAGATTAATATAAATAAAAATATTATAATATAAATATATATATTATAATAGGAAGGTAGTCGATTATTCCAGGTAAGAGTGCTCGATACTAAACGATGAGTTTGTAGAGCAGATTCACATACGTGGACAGAGAAATTAAAACACTACTACATGAATAAAGTTGACTCTACAGTACTATTTTAACTCTTAAAATAAAGTCTTAACTCCTGATAAGTTAGGTACTCCATGTACCTTACGAAACAGTACTGTAGAGTGAACTTTACTCATGTAGTTGTGTCTTAATTTTTCTGTCCACGTATGTATATATTATAATATATATTTATATAAATAGAACATTAAACAAAAGAGATTCATTGAGGTAATTACTTTTAATTGAATTTGTCGACCTTATTTGCACTATTAGAAGGACATCTCCAATAGAAGCACAAATAAACCAAAAATTCCATTTGTTGTATGCTAACACTAATTTGTGTCCTATACAGAGCATATGGTAATAAATTGACATACTGTGGAATACTTTATTTTCGCTGGAATTAATTTTCGCTGAAAAGGCTTTTTGGGCGTTTTGTATGGAACTTATTTTCACTGATTTTTGATGAATTTAATGTGAAATATAGGAAAAAAAGTGAATTTGCTTGATTTTATTTTCACGGAATCATCCATTCAGCGAAAATAGCGAAAATAAATTCCAAGCGAAAATAAAGTATTCTACAGTAATGCAGCAGTATTGATGTACAGGTTCCTATATTTGTCACAACGCTGTACAGCATTTGATAAATTTGTTTTCTCACTATATATGCAATGTCATTTGTGAGTATGCCTCTGCATAGCATTGCGAGACGGTACAATGCACCAAAGGATTGTGGGAAATAAGTTCCATTCCTTGGGGACGTGAAATGATGCATATGCAAGCTCAAAATTTGTTCTTGGCCAATTCTACCTACATACCTAGAAATCCCCAGGTGATTACGATTAATAAGGTATGTTAATATTAAATCTGGCTGGCAGACTTCCATCACTGGGACTGCATCAAGTGATCATGGTTAATATGGTATGTCTATACTAATTTTGGGAGCCAGAAACTTCTATCATTCAGGATGGCAATGACGTATTAAGTATAGGTTATTTATTATATTTTTGGTTCATTTTTGGTACATTTTTATGTATTTTTCTCGTATTCTCCAGTAAGTAAATGCAAATAATTTCCAAATGGCTACATAGCTTGATCAAAGTATTTGAAAACAAGCAGCCGGTCGGCTGAGATAGCTCCGCTGTTAGCAATGCACATTTCAATTAGAGAACAGAAGATATCATTAGAAAATGAACAATATGTATAGTATCAAAGCAATGGGACTTGCTGTTTTCACAAGAATTCAAAAATATCACTTTTCACTAAAAATAATCATCAAAATTAGATAATTGAAGATATCAACACGAAATTAACAATTTTGAAAGAGGCCCACATGTAGTACCTATATATGTAATATCAAAGCAATTGGACTTGCAATTTTAACAAGAAGTCCAAAATATCACTTTTTACCAAAAATGACAAAAATATTCACCAAATTTAGAGAATTAAAGATATCATTAGAAAATGAACAAATCTGAGAGAGGTCCTCATGTAGTACCTATATACGTAATATCAAAGCAATTGGACTTGCGGTTTTTAACAAGAAGTCGAAAATATCACTTTTTACCAAAAATGACAAAAATATTCACCAAATTTAGAGAATTAAAGATATCATTACAAAATGAACAAATCTGAGAGTGGTCCACATGTAGTACCTATATATGTAATATCAAAGTAATTGGACTTGCGGTTTTTAACAAGAAGTCGAAAATGTCACTTTTTACCAAAAATGACAAAAATATTCACAAAAATTAGAGAATTAAAGATATCATTACAAAATGAACAAATGTGAGAGAGGTCTACCTAAGGTACATATACACCATGTATAAAAGCATTCAGGCTTGTAGTTTTCAAGAAGAAGTTGAAAAAGTAAAACATTGACACGGACGACGACGACAGACAACGGACGACGACGGACAATCGCTCATACGATAAGCTCCGCTCGACAAAGTCGTCAGCCGAGCTAAAAATGTGAAACTTTTTGACAAAAGTGGATTTTCAAGTTCAACTTGTTCATGGGACTATACCAATAGGAAGCAGCGATGATTTTTCCAAATGGATTAGCTCTTTTCCTTTGACAGTACAAACAAATATAAGATTTATACCTAGTTGCCAAGCTAAGGTTGGAATCCACACAAAACTTTAGGGTACAAGCATGGAGCATGGTCCTGTTATGGTTAAACCATAAAGTGATTTATGATTGAACTGTACACGCTCACCCAGGCTTGAAAAAAACCTAGGCTGATTCAGTGGTTGGGAGCAGTGACGAATTTCTACGGGCTAGTAAACTTTTTCATAATTAACTGATTGGAATTTGCTTCTCAAGTACCCCTTTGTTCATACTAACCTTTTCAAAACTTCAACAACATCAAAGTCAACATCAGATATCTTTCTTAAAATAAACACGCATAATTTTGTCCATATTTTTTTTTTCAAAAAAATGTTGATCAAAATAGATAAATATATAAAAATGTGCATACTTTTCACCAAAATATTGGTGGTAACAATTATGACATTCAAAGTTTTAACAACAAATTATCTTGTTCATTTTCACTCAATAACAAATAGATAAATACCAAATAAAGTTCACCAGCCTTTCTATTGTAAATGGTAATCTTTTTTTAGATTTTTTATCCTGCATGAAACTGCAGATAATTACTTTTAATACTTTATAGTGAATTAGCTGAAATTTATTGTTACTGGAAATTGAGTTGACATTTCGACAAAATAAACTACAGGAAGCAAAGTTGTTTTGTTACTGGATTATATTTTCACTGATTCATCTCTTAAAATAAACTTAAGGTGAAAATTCACCACAGTCCTGAACTACTCTATCAGTTTCAAACTTGTTTTTCATATGACAACTGTTATCCCAAATGGTTGCTCAGTCGGCAATAAAAACACCCAACATTGATTTTTATTACATCTGTAAAAACCTCCCCTCTTTGCTAGTATATATCATCAAGTTAGAGAGGAAATCAACTAGTTCTTGTGAAGAAAACAATAACACAGACAAATATATCATTATATTCACTCACGCGTTTGTTGAGTTCATCTCAAACAATGTATAAGGTTGCGGCTAATATACGAGCATGTAAGTTTTATTGTGGCCAGCGCTACGATATATGTTTAAATAAAGACAAAACAAGCATTCCGACACGCACCAGTTCACGGCAATCTTCTCACCTCCACATCAACAAACACTTCAAAACCATTTTCAAAGCTTTCAGTGTCTCCATGGAAATCAATAACTCCCTTGATTGTCAATGTTCTGAGTCACTGGGCGGCCAATAATTCAAGTTATCACACTGTTTGTTTTCCATAGTGATGACAG
Organism: Saccoglossus kowalevskii; assembly: GCF_978046115.1. Classification (NCBI taxonomy): domain Eukaryota; kingdom Metazoa; phylum Hemichordata; class Enteropneusta; family Harrimaniidae; genus Saccoglossus; species Saccoglossus kowalevskii. The sequence continues at coordinate 24,158,499 of NC_140659.1, forward strand.
TTTTATTGATTTCATTTAACCCTTATCCTGCCAGTCCCAGATAGAGATTAAATCACTTTTACTTGTTCTACGAGAAAGTTCCTTGACAAACACAAAATGTTCAAGTCAACTTATGTCACTTCCACAAAATAAACTTCAATCATTTATTCAATAGTTTTCAATAATTTTGCTCTATAAATGTAGACAATTCAAAATTATAGACATTTAGGTCAAAATTAACAAGAGAATTTTGGTGAAAAAATGATGGAATAGGAAAGGTTAATTCTATGCATATAATAACAACATAGTCTATATTCAAGCTCCTCCGACAGGGAGGAAAAAACAGTGTCACTCATCAAAGGTTGCAACCCATATCACCACTACAGCACAAATAAAAACAAATTTATTTTTTGTTGCCTTGCAATTTGTTGTGGCTGTACATGCACATGGTGCACATCATTAATATGTTAGCAATAGCGAGAGTATCTGCCTGTTTAGAATGACAAAAGGACTTTTTATGTAACAACAGGAAGTTGCATAAAAAACAGACAAGATGCACCATGTGAGTACTGCCATATATTGCACTGCTTCATAACTAAAGTAGAAAAAAAAACGTCATCAATTTGTTTACATTTGTCATTCAAGATGCAATATCTATATATGCATTACTTACTTTCATGTTAAAAACAAAAATAAGACTGACTGTAATAAAATAACCTATTTACCTGGAGGATAGTGGAACTGATTCCTAATGTGGTGAAAACAGTTAATTAATCAGACATTTGTCTTTGCAGGATGTTTATAGCGGGGATCTAATAGATTTTTAATATTTGATTTAATCATGCGGTAGATTGCATGTGCAATCTTATATTCGATCTTGTTTTGCATTTGCCATAGGCACAGAAAACCAATTATTCTTTGCAAACGTACATCTCAAATTCAAAATACTGTATTTTCTCTATTAGTAGCGCAATTAAGCACTTTGTGTAAATCACTGCCTATGGCAAAATAAATCACACTTTAATGATAAGCCTTAACAGAATAAATGTTGTATAATCAACATTCAAATGTTGAAGGGGTGGTTGTCAATCCCTGGGATTGTACCATGGAATTATGGGACACTCACTACTGTCATTTACACACATCAATTAATGTAAACTGTCTGTTTTTTAATTATTTGATGATGGCATTCTTTAAAACACTAGACACATTCAAAAAAATTGTCTTTCTCAAAATTAAAGTGGTATACAGTTAGTTGTGGTGTGAAACCTAAATATAAACAGAGGGGGTGGCAAGATGAAAATCTTTTTCTGAAACTGTTTAAGTTCCCTTGGTATTATTCACTGCCAAATACATACACACCCCACCCAGTGATTCAGATTCTCCTTGAACACTATCAATCTGCTGGTAATTAATATTTCAAAATGTCCTAATTTTCTTCATTCATTTCAGACATGTGTTAATTTTAAATTTACTGTTTTACATCCACATCACGGCAAATAATTAGAAATCAACCATGACACTAGTTGCCATGACACTAGTTGCCATAACTATAACAAAATGTCCTCAGCTAATTTTTGAGACAACTTAACCTCTGACTCACCAGGCATTCTCTACCTCCAAGGTTGTATTGCCTGTATGAGAAATTGAACTAAGTCACAGTAGAATTAAGTCTCATTTGTCTATTAGATAACAATATTATCTAATTATCAATATAGTGATAGTGATAGTGATTGGCTAGTCACGACACAAAATACGTATTATGTACTGGTACTAAATTTTGACCAGCTGGAAAATGCAATACCTATCATTTCCAATGACAGTTATTAATCCACTCAGGCATACACTACACATTGAAATGTGACACTATAACTATATAGGTACTTTAAGCTGTTTATGCTAATTTGAGTGATGGCTGTCAACAGTAGTTTTAATAGCAAAAAGTATCCTGTTACCAAAGTTGCTAGGACAACACAACCAGCATATCTCTTGGTCTAATAAATAATGTTAATAATTCTTAGCAATATTCTGTTCAGACAATATGTAGGAAAGGGTATTTTAAAAGTTTTCATCGATATTTCAACCATCATTCATCATAATCAAAAGTAGCCACAATTAATTGGATAAAAATAGTTAATTATTTCTATAATGCAAGGACAAACCAGTGTTTGATATAAATATTGAATATGAAAGGAAATTACAAGACAAACCAGTATACAATCTGATATAAAATAAATTGTTTTTAATTTTGGGCTTATTTGCATAAAATGAACATTTTTGATTCCCCTGAAATGTTGGTAGATAGAGTTACTTCAAACACAGCATTTCTTTTATTTGGTCTTAAATTTTGACTGCCAGCAGTTTTTGCGAATAATAATGTATGTTAAGTGAGTATCATTTTACAGTATTTATGCCACGAGATCTCACGCTTTCTCATACCAATGCAGGGGGTCATATCTCCCGCCATTGTAATAAGCGGTGCATTCAGATAGACTTGCCGGTTTCTCTTTGAGGCAAATTATTATCAGTTTTATTCATAATTGTCAACCAAACACGTCTAGAAAGTTTAATTATGAATAATCTACGCACTATGGGTACTCGGATGCAGAGTAAAAAACGCACGGCTGAGGAGAACGGGACGGAAATCGCGACTACTTCTGTAGTGTTGGAAACTCAACTGCCTAACCGCCCGAAGAGAGGACGTCCCGCGGCTAGAACATCCCGAAATAGGAGAAATCTGGACTATAGTAACCCCGCTAATTGGACTAATGCTAAGTTAAGATTGGAATTGAAAGACATGGGCTTTAATTTACCGACTAATTTAGCCCGGAATTCCTATATACGCATATATGAAATGAATAGACCAAATCATCGTAGTTCGACCATCCAAACATCAACAGCAGACATGGGGCCAGAGGCGGCCGAGATCGACAGTCTGGACGATAACGAGGGAGATACGCAAACAGCCTCAAATGTTCTATCCGGCGATGTTGTAGCAAGTATTCGCCGTGATATTTCTGACTTAAGGCAAACAGTAACCTCTTTAATTAACAATTCCAGTATGGCTACAGGCGTATCGATTTCACCTTCGGCGACATCGGTGCCTGAACAGGAAGAGAGTCAAAGGTCAACAGCCGCAGTGCATTGTAGGGCGAGTGGTCACAACAATATGGCGGACCCTAGGTCAGCGGTGACATCGACGCTGCCAACAAGCCAATTACCTACCATTGACGGTTTTGTGACACAAGGCAACTCTGTAAATGACCCATCAATTAATTCTAACGTCTCATTTGAACGAAGGAAATACGGAATAGCGGCGGAAAGTTTGCCAAGGATCGTTAACGTGTCACCGACAATGAGGGACAACATCATTAAAGGTAGATATGTAAATCTTGCTGCTTTATTAATACCTGCCCAGGAAATGTCCGACAATCGATGTATAATGGATGTTGACGGCAATGAAATAAAAATTAAAGGTAACAATGATCCACGCCTTAATAAATCTTTGACATTATCAGAATTCTGTGTGGCTTTTAACAGATATAAGTCTGTCATGTGTAGTGCTCATCCAGAACGTCGGGAAGAACTGGATGAATATCAAGCAGACATTGTGGACATACATAATAGTTGGGGTTCAAGATTTTATGACTATCACGTGCAATTTGCAATGACTGCTGCCACTTGGCTTCAGCTTGAAAAAATTAAAGTGGACTGGTCTGTAGTAAATCATTCTTTGCTCAATAAGGTTGTTGCAAACCAGAAGGCCGCTGCATGTATTATTTGTAGCAGCACACTGCACATGCAAGACTTCTGCCCTCAAAAGAGAGGTTTTGGGCCACCACGCACCTACCAACAACAGGGATCTACAGACGGGAGAGGGCGCAAGAGGATTTTTCATAATGGAAAGGAAATCTGCAACAATTACAACACAGAAGAGGGATGTAGACGAAACCCATGCGAGTATATGCATGCATGCTCCACATGCAAAGGCGGCCACCCAGGCCGAAGGTGTACCAAATCTAATGCCAATGCCACACCAGGGGCACTTGCCCAGTGACAACAACTCATGGCTTGTACACCAATAAACATTGATAAATTGGAAGAACTTTTATTTGAACATCCAGATAAAACTTTCACATCCCAATTATGCTCAGGTCTAAGGGAGGGTTTTATGACAGGGATTGAAAACGTCCCAGCACTTTCATATGAATGTACCAATAACCTAACAGCTAGGGCAGACCCAGCTTCTGTTAGTAGACTTTTGCAGTCAGAAATTGACAAAGGCTATGTGATAGGACCCTTCGATACACCGCCTTTTTCAGTTTTTCGTATAAGCCCCTTAGGTTTAGCTGAGGGCAAGTATTCGGGAAAGAAACGTCTTATTGTTGATCTTTCAGCCCCCCATGACAAACCAGGAGTTCCAAGCCTTAACGAACTCATAGACAAGGAGGCTTTTTCAATGTCATACATACGTATTGATGATGCTACTATGGAATTGAAAAGAGTGGGTAGCAGTGCATTTATGTGTAAATTTGATATCATGGATGCATTTAAACAAGTTCCACTTCACCCATCGGTCGTGCCCTGGCATGGGGTTAAATGGGAAGGAAAGTATTATTTCTTTGTACGACTAGTATTTGGTTGCAGGTCAAGTCCAAAATTGTTTGACGCACTTTCCCAAGCTATTTGTTGGATTGCGGAACACAAATATGGAATCAAATTTATTTTGCATCTTTTAGATGATTTTTTTACTGTAGATGATGGAGAATTTAGTGCTTTGCGTACAATGTCAATCATGACATTGATTTTTAATACTTTACGAATTCCTTTGGCGAAACATAAAACACTGGGTCCTGTCCAGGAATTGGAGTATTTAGGTATAATGCTTAACTCAAAAGAATTGATGGCCTTTCTACCAACAGACAAGAGAATCAGGATTTCACAAAAATTATCTGAAGTGTTAGCAAAGAAAAGTGTTACCAAACAAGTCTTGTTATCTTTGTTAGGTCATCTGAGTTTTGCTGGAAGAGTAGTCCTGCCAGGTAGATCTTTTGTGTCTCATCTACTGCAGTTAGCCTCCACAGTACCAAAACTTCATTACCATGTAGCTATTAATAGTGACTGTCGCATGGAGCTAGCTATGTGGGATAGTTTCTTGCAATCATGGAATGGAGTTCATCTTTTCCTCAACAGTGAGGTCACCAGTGCTGCAGACTTGCAGATTTACACAGACGCTTCATCAAAGGTTGGGTTTGGGGGATATTTTAGAGGCGAATGGTTTAGCAACTGTTGGCCTGCAGAACTTAACATGAATAACCGGAGTGATCTATCTATGGCCCTTTTAGAATTATACCCTATTGTGGTTGCAGCTATGTTATGGGGAGGGAAATGGTCTCAAAAGCGCATCAGGTTTAATTGTGACAATGAGGCTACGGTACATATCATTAACAAAGGTAGAGCCTCTTCGAAGTGCCAAACTATAAATAAGTTAATGAGACGACTCACCTTGTTGGCAATGCGCTATAATTTTATAATTCTTGCACGCTTTCTCCCAGGGGTTCATAACGGGATAGCTGATTCATTATCACGTTTCCATTTCCAGAAGTTCAGGCAGTTGGCTCCAGCCGCACAGCAGCTCAGAACGCAGTGTCCACTATATTGCGAAGTGACCCAGATCTAGCTGAGGAAGTGGAGGTACTATATAGTGCAGCGGTAGCCAAGAAAACCAAGCAGGCTTACAGTACCGCACTCTCACAGTTTTTAACCTTTGCTAGTGTGCACAATGTGCAATGCTCTATATCTAACCTACCTCCCATTTCAGAGAGCCTGTTGATTTTATTTGTAACTTACTGTAGCAGCAGTTTGCAGTTAAAGGGGTCCACAATTAGGTTATACTTAGCGGGCATCAGGTATGCATATCTAAAGGCCGGCTTTTCAAACCCCATGAAGTCGGCCTGTGGGGCCCCGTTAGAAAGGTTAAATTTGGTATTAAAGGGGCTGACACGCAAAATGGGCCAACACCGACAGCCCCGTCTCCCTTTTACTGCAAACATTGTTGCAAAAATGTGTTCAGCTCTAAGCAAAGGAATATTCACACCTTTTACAGATGTTTTGCTTCAAGCGGTAGTCTCAGTGGCCTTTATTGGTTTTTTGAGGTGTGGTGAGTTCACCACAGAGAACGCACAATTTGACAAAAATGTCAATTTATGTCTTGAGGATGTAAGTTTTTGTAGTTCGGATAAAGTTCTTCTGAAGTTAAAAACATCAAAAACAGATCCGTTACGGAAAGGGACAGTCCTCACACTTTTTAAGAATAACCGTTTTTGTCCTGTTACTGCATTGCAGCAGTATATTGCTGCCCGTAAGCGTAGCAATTACCATAACGGACCAAGTGACCCTCTGTTTATTTCAGAAGATGGTCTACCTTTAACACGCGCATGCTTTCTGCATTTACTACGCTCCTTACTAAACACAATAGGGGTAGACGCCTCTAAGTACTCGGGTCACTCTTTCCGCATTGGTGCAGCCTCGTCAGCAGCACATGCGGGAATTCAGGACCATATGATTAAAACTCTAGGTCGCTGGACCTCAGATACCTACAACAGGTATATCAGAGTAGCAGATGACTCCATCTACGGAGCACAATCCGCCTTAGCTTATAGCATGTAATCCGGGTATTGGGTTTGACTTTCTACCTCATTTTGTTTCTTTTAATTTATATTTTTATTGTAATACATCAGTTATCTATATTACTTTGTTTATTGACTTAAGTTAAATAATATACTACCGTACTTCATTTCTATTTATATCTTGGGTGTCATTCCACAATTTCATTTAGTTCCATTTTGGGTACTTCGCTATTGCTATATGCTCATATACCCCCAAGATATCTCCAGACATAATTTTTCTTTCAAGTATGTATTTTAATAACTTTTCAGTAACCTTGTCATCATTACTGGGTAGTTGCCAAGCTGAAACTACCTATAATCAATTAAATAACTTCACGCGGTATCAACATCGCAATAAACAACCACATCGCTCTAGATGTTTCAAACAGTCGCAGTCACGCTGCCTCTGTCATCTCATTACTAACTTCACAGCAGCACAGCCTGCTATAACTTTTATACGTTCTTTGTACTAACTCTGTTGTTTTGAATTTATTCCTAATCAGTCGTGTATTTTTCTATCAGTCGTGTATTTTTCTATATCTTTGCAGTCGCATTATGGGGGCCGCACCAGGACCATAGGTTAATATTGTATTAGCAAACAGCTCTGTGGTTTTGGTCGAGCCCCCCTTTTTTTTTGCCAATAAATAAGCTTTAACGTATATTAGATCTCGTGTCATAAATGTATGTTAAGTGAGTATCATTTTACAGTATTTATGCCACGAGATCTCACGCTTTCTCATACCAATGCAGGGGGTCATATCTCCCGCCATTGTAATAAGCGGTGCATTCAGATAGACTTGCCGGTTTCTCTTTGAGGCAAACCCACCACCAACCCCGTTCACCACCGGTACCTCACTAGTAGGATGCGCTCATGTGGGGGGGGGTACTTCGCTATTGCTATATGCTCATATACCCCCAAGATATCTCCAGACATAATTTTTCTTTCAAGTATGTATTTTAATAACTTTTCAGTAACCTTGTCATCATTACTGGGTAGTTGCCAAGCTGAAACTACCTATAATCAATTAAATAACTTCACGCGGTATCAACATCGCAATAAACAACCACATCGCTCTAGATGTTTCAAACAGTCGCAGTCATGCTGCCTCTGTCATCTCATTACTAACTTCACAGCAGCACAGCCTGCTATAACTTTTATACGTTCTTTGTACTAACTCTGTTGTTTTGAATTTATTCCTAATCAGTCGTGTATTTTTCTATCAGTCGTGTATTTTTCTATATCTTTGCAGTCGCATTATGGGGGCCGCACCAGGACCATAGGTTAATATTGTATTAGCAAACAGCTCTGTGGTTTTGGTCGAGCCCCCCTTTTTTTTTGCCAATAAATAAGCTTTAACGTATATTAGATCTCGTGTCAATAATTTTCATGTAAGTCACTGCAACTCTCTGCTTAAATAGTGAGTATTAAACCGATTATTGAGTTTAGTGGTTACTAGATTTCCAGTGTGCTATATTTATCAGCCAGCCAATAATCACAAGCTTTTGTCTTACCAAAACAATAAGAAATTTTCACTGCTACAAAGTTTTATGACTTTTCCCAGCATGTGAAAGTTAGTTTACCACAAAATATATAGACAGTATAAACTGTATTCCACAGGAGCAAAATTATATTATTTCTCTTTGTTTTCAAAAGCGATCTTGCACACAGAAAACATGTGCTGACCATTATGCACCCATGCTGTCTGTCGACTTCAACAACAAAAACGGAAAACAGAATAACAGAAAATTCGGGACTCAATTTATAGTCATGGCATTATTATGACAAAAATACTTAAATATGTGTATTTTGCAGTCACCAAATATGAGAATTTTTCATGTGTGACGACTAAATACTAGCAACTTACAGTATACAATGATTCAGTCGAGGGTGTGTGGGTTAGAACCTAAGATGACTTGTCAATAATTTTCTGTGCAAATCATTCAACTTCACAGAACAACTATTTTATTTTTTCTAGCTGGCAAATGTTTGTTCTTATTTTTACATCACATGGCCTATGCAAATGACGGCTCATCCTATATCATTTTTCTTGATCAATATTCTTTTAATGTCAAAGCAAATTTACCTAATATGGTGTTTCAACAAAGCGTGGTATTGAAATAATTGTAACATTTTATTACAAAATGCTGTTCAAATAAAAAAACAACATGTTGCCTGTACGAACATGAGTAGATTCTATGTACATAAAATACCAATGTTGACTGCATAGTTGTGACTGATTTCCATTTGCAATAACAATTGGGGCACGTATAATTGTGAAATTATGAAATAATTTGAAACCAACTATTTTTTAAAAGAAATAATATTTATAACAATTTATACAGCGTGCTTTTTAATAAGTGTGGCGCATAATGGCACTGGGAAATTTGTCTGGTGGACTTTAAAGCAGGGGATTCACCCACCTGTGCATGCAGCAGACAGCCACACTGCAGTGTCGTTGTTTATAAATAAGCATCTATCCATGAGCCTTTGCGTTTTTAGCATGTGATGTTATCGTCCCTTAGAAATAGATTCTCGTGTGTACATGTACGCAAGTGAACACGATAATTTTCCCCGCAATAATTTTAATGCAATATTTTTTGCATTTTCATATTTTTTTTATTATATTTTTTTTTTATTTTGAAACAGACACAAATTCCTACTGCCTATATGTTTTGTTCAAAATTTGGGAATAATTTTGTGGATTTATGTTTTGAAAGGTGACAGAACTTTGGCATTCAAAGGGTAAATCGATCAAAGTTCACCGACTATTAGTGAATATACAGGGTGCAACTATAATGTGTCTATAATTAGTACTTCCATACACACATATACATACATGGTTCTTGCATAAAACCCACCGACAATAACAGTCATGGCCGTAAAAATATATAAGTACCCAAACAAGCGAACACATTTTTCGAAGTAGCATTCACAGAACGCATTGTCATGGCAACCTAGTAATCTAATCTGAGTCTCATCACTAAACGAACATTTCAATTAGTGGATGAGAAAAACTTGCACTGCTGTATAATTTTGCATTAAATCATTTTGAAGAAATATTTGATGGTGATATATATCGGAACTATCACACTTATTAACGAACAGCCTTCATTAAACCTGCCTTAGAATGTTTCTCAATGATATCTTGGTAAAAGGAAATCCCTGAAGGCATGAAAATTAAATGTAAGGGGTCATATTTATCGTAATCAGTCTCAGAAACATTAAAACAGTCGTCATGCCATAATATGTTTGATATCTATATATAATACCACGTTATTTTCTTCTAGGTTGACGTCAGACACGAGTAATTACAACCTGGAGTACTGTATCAATCCAAGGTTGCTACTCGTATGCTAATCACAAGTGTCTATGTACGTCAACCTAAGAAAAAATACTGTGAGATTACATGTTTATATTTATCACATGTATATTTCACGTCAGAAAAAGTGACACATTAGGTGCTCAAAGTGGAACTATTGCTGCACTAATTATGAATATATCATTGTGAGCGCAATATAGTGAACATGAATATGACTTCTGTGGCAAAAATTCACTGTGTCAGCACTAGCACTTGCAATTTGCACATACAAAAAAAAAAGTCAACAGTGACATTCAATGTCCGGAACTGTCGCCTAGCACAAAATCAAATTGTACGTGCGTAGTATGCTAATTTTGTGGACGCCACAATGTTCTCTTTCACACCTTGTGTATGCTATGTGGCAAATCTGCTTGTTAGTGATAATTGTTCCAATAATGATAGAATTTTTTTGTTTTTTTAATTTCAACTAATACTTGGAAGGACTTAATGATAATTCTGAGAATAAACAAATGTCGAGCTAGCCAACATGAAGAATTTTAACCTATAAATGGTGTTCAGGTTAGAGATCGAGCCAAGTCGGCCCCAAGTGGATCTCCACTAACGTGAACGTAGCTGATGTATTCCCTCTGCAAACACAAAGAATTAAACATTTCAGCTCGTGCCGAGATCCCGTAATGTGAACGTAGCAATCGTCATCAAATTGTAAACAAATGCCAAACAACCTTCTAATAGTTCTATAGTACGTGTGATGAACATTTTCTACCTATCCTGTATGGCGTAACACTGTGACAACATATAATACTATGCATGATATAAGGATCGAAAATGAACACTCACCGTGGTGTAAAAATATGAACACAAAACTTGGGTGCTTTAAGGTTCAGTCCTAAAAAATTAATCTGCACAAAAGTTGAAAATTTCAATTCTGGGCCATCAAAATAGATTATTTTTAAATACAGAAAAATATGGTTTTACAATAAATCCAACTAAAAATAGCTTTGGTGTTTTGATCTCTTTTATCAAGTTTTCCTCTGCTTCCTCACCAATGACACATTTGTAGCCACTTTCCAACTGCAGAACCATAAATACCCACCAACATTTTTGGTGAAGTATTTTTATAATAAAAATGTTAAAAATGCTTAATTTTGAACCAAAGGAACAAAAACATTTTTCATTAGCTACAAATCTTGATTAGAACAATTAATAAAAATACAGAAATGAAAGTTCACTTTGGTGGTCAGTAGACAAATTACGAGCGCATATTATCTTAAAATACTTATATGACACTAAGCATAAACTACAAAGATACAACCAGTCTTTCTTTCATCTCGTAAAACGATTACTAATCACAAGATTTATGAGTGAAACCTTGTTGCCATGACCACCACCTGTTGAATCATGGACCGATTTGAAACCAAGCTTCGTTTAAAACAAAAAAAGGTCACCATTTACAAGGATCCTATTCAAATATTTACTTTTAATAAGATTGATGTACACTTTCTCTAAATTAATGTCGTACTGCAATCTATTTATAACTTAGAAGTAGTGTCATAAATCATCTATCATGTTGGGCAAAATGAAAATACCTACATTTTATGTTGTGACAGAATTGCTAAACAGGAAACTATAAATATTGTATAGTTTATTTGCATATTATATAATGGTTTTATATTATATTCCATTTCAGTCTTCATGGGTTTTTCTTAAATAAATTCCTAAAATGTTGAACACATCTGCTGTTGCCATTATATATCATGCCTATCAGTTACCTATGGAGGTAGGCAATTAAAACAAGTTGTATTTAAACCCTGAATGCCAAAATCAACTTTACCCTTCTCTCAAGTAAACCTAAATTTTTTTATATTTTTATTTTTTTCAATAATTTGGATCAAGTCCTATAGGCAACAGAAAATTATATCCATTTGGTCTAAAATTAACAATGAAATTATAGAAAAAAAACATAAAAATATGATAATGATCAGGATTACGGTAAAATCTGTATTAGAATCTGCGACTTCTATTGAAATGGTATTACGTAACAGAGGGGATGCAGCTTATATAGCATCTGTACATATGGTTCTTGATTCTTCAAAATGAATGTGTGTGCTTCTCTTAGGAATGCAACTTCCACTTTAAGGTACATAAAATTCAATTGAAGCATCTGGACGGACATGAGGAGACGTACTGTATTTTCTCTATTAGTAGTACATACGCTTACGCGATTGTAGAGATTTTTCTATTGTCAAAATAAGTACTATTTTAATGATTAAGTATATAGCTGATGTGACTTTTGATTTCAATGTGCTTCTATGCAGTTACCATGGTAAATCCTTGCCTAACAACAAACTGCTATGCAACCACAATCAGTTTATCTATAAAATTTAAGGATTTGAAATCGGTCTGCATCCCACAAATCATCAATTTAAAAGTTTGTGTTGAAAAATCGATACTGATCATAGCTTTTCATACTAAATTGTTCTATTATTATAGCATAGTAGGGGGTGAATCAACAGTTGTTACTTTCAATAAAAGCACAGTTTAATATGCCACTCCCACTATGAATAGATCTTAAAGTAGTGAATTTTGCTGGAAAATTGATGAATTCAGGATACTTTGGTTGCCTTAGCTACTTAGATCTATCAATTTTGATTCATTACTGATCAAATATGCAGTTGCCCAGCAGATATTTAACAATCGTAGATTCAGTTTTGTAAAAATTTGCAAGATAATTCTGCAAAGGCAAAACAACTTAGTTGAAAGTGTCACAAAACTACGACCATGCTGGGCTGGGCTTATAAAATACAAGTATTGTTAAATGGCAAAAATATTTTCAGGAACAAAAACAATTATTAAATAAACGCTGCCATAAAAATGAATGAGACAACTTTTCCCTCGCTAATGGGTCATAAACCCAGATGTTGTCAATGACAACCTGTTCAAAAGATGAAATGCCATGAACTCGTAGTTTATTAGAGGTTTACATCAAAATCCAAGCTTTTATAATGATTACAATGAATGATGTACCCAAATTATCACAACCTGGTACATCCTTGAAATAACATCAATACTGATCATCTCACTGACCTTGAATGTTAATCCGATTATTAAATTTATTATTTAAATGTACTCATTATTCAATAACAAAATTGTTCATGAGATACATATAGATATAGATGTAGATAAAAGATGATAATAGCGTTGTAATCCATATATAAACAGAAATTCATTCTGATGGAAACTGCCACTACATCACACTAGCTTGCTTGTTTTCAATGGTGTTTTCAAACACAATGCACTCCGTGGTAATTAACAGTGAAACAAAGATGGCAGGAATCAAGCAATTTATGTAATCTACAAAAGAAAGGGGATCGCCAAAATATTTAGATTCTGAATAGAGACTTAAAATATTGCCTACTTTAAAATATTATGAGGTTATCATGAGAATACCGGAAAGTATGCACAAAGGCAGTACGGTGATAATATCGAGCAACACATAGCAGAGATGGATGAACCCTGTACTGACTAAGTGCATACTTTGCAATATTCATGTAATAACCTTATTATTATACATCTTTTTTCTGCTTGTAGTAATAATTTGTTGAGATATAAAGCTCGAAATGAACGTGAAAAATGTTTTGTGTTGTGTGAACGCTTGACGAAATTCTATTTCCATTGCATGAAATAGTGCTTCTGCATTCAATGTAAACGAAGGAAATATTTGAATATAATGGCAATAACCTGCGATGTTGCGACGAAGTGTACCTTGTATAAATTTAAAATTCAAACTTTCAAATGAGTATGTTTTGGATCATATGCAAATTCTATTGTTTTTATTGCTAGATGTATAATAAAGTTCATTCTCTGGTTGTGGGAAGCCATAACTCATAGAATGACAATCACGAAAAACACATACATTTAATGTCCGTACAAACTTGAGTAGTGAGTTACACAACCCACATATAATCAGCTAGAATTCAAAATAACCTATCCTAAAAATAACATCCTAAAATTTGAATCTAGGCACTGACCATATCATTTTAATTAAACATACATGTACAAAACCCCACAACCTGGCAGTAGAAACTGACTTTGATGATCTATTACAACAATCATATCATTAGCACACCCAAAATAAGAGTCCAATTGAAACATAGACATTTGTCCCTTTCCCCTTACATACCATGTATACACATATCATATTCGTTCTATTAGTAGCGCATACACTTATACTTAAATTGATGGCAATATTATTTTTATATAATCTAGCATATGTAAAATAAAGGCAATTTCTGGTTATGTGCATTTCTATTAGAGCTACCGTACACTTTTAATAGAACAAAAATACTTCAAAGATTTCATTTGAACAAAATACAGTTACTAGAGATCAGATCAGATTAACTCAAGGCCTCCCATAGAATTATTTATACCCTATAGGTTACAGTGGGACTATTGAAGAAAAAAATGAAATGGATGTGTGTTTGCGCACAATAATAAATTGAAACTCGCAATAGAGTTCCTCTGCTTAAACCTGAATTACTTGCAAATATATAATCTTCAATAAGTGATATAGAATTCAGTCTGTAATCAGTCATATGAGCACCTACTTTGAATAGAATACCGGTATCAACTAGTTTTTTTCATATCAGCAGTGAACAAGTTTCTATACATTTGAACAAATGATGGTTTTTCATTTCCCTTTTGTTTTCTTACTTAAAAACAAAAATACATTACTGTCAGTTTTGACACATTATCTCTAATTATTAACATTCATTATGATACTTGTCTGCAGAAAATATTAATTTATTATGCTCTCAAATGCGTGAAGAATCAATTATAAATTTAAGTGTATAGTTGTTATTAAACGAGTGTTATTAAAAGAGGAATAACACATACACGCATGTGTAACAACGACTGTACACAATCCGTCACCGTCTTGAGAACCCCTATACTACTTGTATATTTCAAGAGTACGTTTCATTAAATCAAGTCATAGAAATAAAGTAACAAAGTGGTTGACATTAAAAGGATTCTTAACTGATGTCCTCATTGAGTTATAGAAAGAGTAGACATGTTTCTGAATCAAGTCACAAATTTATTCACATTCCATTTCACATGCCAACAGTCAAGCATGATCCTCTGTTATTTGCATCCAGTTGTCATGGAAACAAACATCATATGATGTCATAAAAAAGAGACCTTAAAATAGCATGATTGAGAGATATTACTTGATTCATATATTTATAACTATGTAAAGCTGCCATAAAAATTATATCAAAATCTAATACGGCAGATTTATTAGAAGTGACAAATCCGGTAATTTAATCAGTTTCGTCTTCCAGCAGTCTATAATTAGGCTAAAGCTCGGTTACACAGTGCATAGATTTTGCATTCAATCAAAGTTACCATAGAATAGTTTGATACGATGAGGAATAATAGAAAAAACATTTTGTCGATAATTCATTCATAACTTTGCTGATTTTAAAATTCTAAAAAAAAAAATCAATCAAATTATCAAAAATAGTCGGAAATCAATGACATACACGTCTTGACTTGGTATGATGAAATCTTTTATGGAACCTCTACATATTGTTGTTTGCAAGGAGTATGAGTTATAAATGAAGTAACAGCATATATTTTAGAATGAATAAATAAAATACATTTATATATATACATATAGGAGTAAAGTAGAATGTAATGATATCATTTATACATGGTTGTTTCCATCGCTTGTATACACTGTATCACTGTTTCGTTCCAATATAAAGTCAGCGTTCTGCCAAGCCTGATTTGAATGTTCGTCGCTAATTAATATTTATGAGCTCATTAATATTCAAGAGCTAATTAATATTAATTTTAAAAGGGTATACCACCCTCCTCTCATATTCACCTGTATAATTCTAATACAATTTTGCTGAAAAAAGATTCCATCAAATGACAAAATTGGGTACACAAACTTGTTTCTATGGAAAAAATGACGTTGTGATTCCCCCATAGTATTTATGTTTATCTGGTCAATTTAATGAAAAAAGATATAGGGTGACAATATTAGAGTTAAACCATATTCTAGGATTTCTCAATCCTATATTTTACTAAAACCTGATGTAACTATAAAACATAACAAAACTTTCCAAACATAACTGCTGGCTTTTCAATAATTTTATTGGCTGAAAAAAACCTTTGCTATAGTAATACAATGCCACAGGATCAATAAACAAAATGTCTGTTGCTGATGTAGTTTTTATTCACTTATTTGTGTGTACAAAACATACGTCTTACTGAATAATTAATCAAATTACATAATTTTAAGCAACTTCAATTGTGAACAACGCTTCTTGGAATAGGTAAAACTCCAGGTTTTTTTTCCTTGAATTTTCAAATAGCCAGTCGAATTACTTTTAATGTAGCAAAATTTGTGTTAGGTGTGCGTTCATCCTTAAACAAGACTAACTGATTTTGTAAAGAAATTACCAAATTTGAAAATGAAAATAAGAAAGCAATTCTTACTATCTACATTCATGTAATCATGTTACTTGTAAACTTTACGCTGACTGTAACACAATGACAGAGACTACAGGGATATAAAAAATTAATCAATGATTAAAATAAAAAAACCTCCAGGGAGGTCTGGTTCACATATGACATTTTCTCCAGAGAAACTACCGGATAATTTATTTTACCTTTTGATCTACAAAATCTAATTTTTATAATTTTTTTATTATTTAGTTTTTTGCAATATTAAGTACTGTCATGCTAAAATCCAACCTCTCATTTATCATACCATGTTTTATGTCACGTGTCAAACAAGACCCAATCAAATTCTGACCCCATTAATTTGCATACGTGCAATGCAATACCCAAAACTACTATAAGAGTTTTCTGTACATTACATTCACAGAAATATTTAAATGCATAATCGCTATAACACAAATCAATCAACGTTTGTGTTTTTGATTTTTCTGTTTAAATCTGCTGACCTCATGACTAATTAATCACATGCGTAATTCTTTACGTCACGCTATTGTAGTAATTTCCCCTGTAAATCCATTAACAATACACACAAAACACTGTGGTACAGTACTCAATATTAGTAGTTCAAGCGGTTACATAAATGGCAGAGTGGTATCAATGGTAAAAATAAACCTCATTTTAACGAGCCAGCATATACAGTAAATAAAATGGGTTCACATGCCCTTCTATTACAGTATAGAAAAAATAAATACAATTCCAATTGCGCTAATTTATTTTAATTTAAACTTGTCATTAATACGTCTTACAAAACATATAAAAAATTAATAAACTATAAAATATCCTTTTTCGATTGATCTAATAAATGTTAAACTCATTTTCGTCTGGAATCATCATCACTTGAAATTTACAGAACAGGAAGTTTTGTGATGCATGTGTCTTCATTCCCCAAAGGGCGAATCTGTTTTCCACCCACACAGTAATTTTACAAATTGTAAGATTCATTTGTAATTTCAGCGATATATAATTGTATTCAAACTAAATATTTTAAAATTCACAATATCAATTAGTACAAGACAAATATTTTTTTATCATGAAATTTAAAGAATTTTTTGTGGCAAGAGCAAATTGAAAATAAATATCATTTCATCTCCAAGCATCGATGTAAAACCATATAATAGCAGTTTTTGC
Organism: Saccoglossus kowalevskii; assembly: GCF_978046115.1. NCBI lineage: Eukaryota > Metazoa > Hemichordata > Enteropneusta > Harrimaniidae > Saccoglossus > Saccoglossus kowalevskii. The sequence continues at coordinate 24,176,122 of NC_140659.1, forward strand.
CACAAAAAATAAAATGACTATGAAAATTTAAGTGTTAACAACCAGACCTATTCCAATTATCACATGTACACTTTAATAGCCAAGATTGACCCAAGGTCACGTTAATTTAAAATAAGATTTAGTAAAACATTTTTTGGCATTTTTATAAAATGTCTAAACAGTGTTTTATATATAGGTAAATATTGAAAATAAATAACGTGGGTATACAAAAGTTGACTAGCATTCAACTAATTATTATGGCCAGTTTTCACCCCAATGTGGCACACGCATCTGGACCTAATTAAATTGTTTTCTGATGTTCATACCTAGATAATTTACAAATAAGATTCAACAAACAAAGTCATGTACATCAGCACATTACCCATCATGCCTTTTTTTTGGCAAATTACCGGTATATCACACGGTAAGCCAATCAAAACATCTGACTTGCTACAAACTAAAGCATTTCCCGTTTGTGTATTTTGCAGTAATTGACTGCAATTTCCCTAAAAACCTTTCTGCCACAAAAATTAAAATGTCACCACTATTAAATTAGGAATGTGTAATATACAATGGATATCTTGACATAAAAGTTGCCCGACTGGAAATTTAATAAATCCAATAATCTAATGAATATATTTTCATGTTTTCTTGTTTTCATTCATCTAGTACAATATTGTTTATTTATTTTAATTAATTTTTTAATTCAACTTATATCCTATAATCAAGTTTTTGACTTTCTGATGTTAAAATTATCAATAATAATTTTGGGGTAAGATGTATAAATATTATGAGAAGAATATAATAGGAGTAACCTGAACTTTCAAAAATAAGCATGTAATGTTCTATTATCATTTTGATGTATGCGTGATATGAAATGAATGGTCAAGCCTGTATCTTGAAGCCCCTGACATTTACACATATTGATAAAACATTCCCTTTTTGTTGGTATTAAATGTAATACATTTCAATTAATGACTCAGGGGGTAAACTGAAATGAACCACACCCATGAACCAGATAATGGTAATCATGCATTTTTTTCCAATTATGTCTTAATTTTCTGTATTTTTTTTTAATTCATTTTGATTTTTAAAGTAAACCTCCCAGAATTCATTTCTTAATACTGACATTTTCACATTGAATCCTTATATTTCCCTGATTTTGCGAACACGAACTGTAATCACCATTAACAAAATAAACTGATATAAATGTTTTTATATTTTAGTGTTGACCTGTAGGAATAGAAAATTACATCCCTTTGTATTTTATGGGGAAAATTATGGAATTTAAAGAGGTAATCAACACCACATTGTCAAGGCAAGTCATTTTTTTTATAGTTGTGATGTGAATTTTCTATCGAACTAATACAAACTTTCAGGTATTCCATTAGTGGTTATTTAAGTAGGGACTTGATTTCAGTCATTGCAAGTCCCGAACCAAAATTTTGACTGTTACTCGGTTCAAGCCATGACAAGTTTCAGCTAAAGTACAATCCAGACATAACTTAACTTCCAAGCTGGTTTTTAGCCGGCTATTTAGCAGGCTTTCCTTTAATTTTCATAAAAGTTCATAATTTTTAAAGTGCTTCATTGTCATTATAAATTTCAACTTATTCTTTGTAGTGTTTACTTATTTTACTAATATGAGACATATTCAGGCAGAATACTCTGCACAAATTAGATACGTGTCAGTTTTGAAAGCGGTCTAAACTAGCTTTAAGCTTTTTATAACAAACTCACAAAATAGTCCTGTTTATATTTAGTCTGCATTTTCTTTCAAAAGATTGTGACAAAAAATAACCAAATTTTTTGGGTAAAAACTGAAAATTTACATGTTGGCTCCAAAATTAGGGTTCATTTCCAGAAATATTGAAGAATATAAGAAAAAAGTGCAAAAAATTTTGGATGAGAAAGGCTAGTGGTGCAAAGGTTAAACCAGCTAAAGCTAGCTAAAAGTTAGACTTGGGCTGTATTGTACATACACCCAACCAAAAACCAACTTGACCTGTCAGACATTATTACCAATATCAGGGTTCTTCCCATAGCATTAGTGCATAAAAGCTTACTATTCTATAATTTGGTAAAATAACTTCAGTATAACAATACATACAATAGAGAGTACCGGTATTAACATATTTTAATGTTATGCAAATTTTTCAAAATGCTAAGTTGTTTCCCTGTTTGTGCCATGAGTTTTATTTTAATATGAAGTGGTCATTCAACTCAACAGGTAGGTTTGGAGATTATAACAACAGAATTCCCAGGTTTCAATATTACCGGTATAGCCACTCCCTGGTATTAAAATAGATATGCATGTAATACACATGTGTTTGCATGTTTCCAGGGGCTGACAATTTTTATCTGTGAATACCCGGTACATCTGTGAATACCCGGTACATTAATAAGAACAACTTGCTACAGTACTACCAATGTGAACTAATGGTGCATTCCTAGACCAGTATTAAAATCAATAGGTTGTCAGCACTACAAGTTAATATAATAAGTCACTATTATCAATTAGTTAATGAGTAGGAAAATAGATGCTTCCACTATCGTAAATCATGGACATTTCCTCATTATCAACCAGAACTATAATAACTGGAGCACAATATTTACTATTATCAACCAGTTTTGTATTTATGAGAGTACCGGCACCCTATTTTCAACCAGAACTGTATTAACTAGTGTGAAACTATCCAGTAGTATATTAACCAGAGTGCATAATGCCTATTATTAACCAGAATTGTAATAATAACTAGAGAGCAGTTTTTTCAACCAGTACTGTATTAACTAGTGTTAAACACCATCAATCAGTAGTGTATTATGCTAGTACCTCATTATCAACCAGCCATAACTGAAATGGACTGTAATTATCAATCAATTGTAACTGTACGGCGACAAAGATCAAAATCTACACAACTTGTTACTGCTTCTCAAATAATGTTCCAATTTTTCCTGTCATCATGTCCACTGTACTGGCAATTACCAAGGTTATATAGAATCAGGGGAACAGTGAACATGAATAACAGGAGAAATTGGAACATTATTTAATGTTAACTTTTCCATACAGTTGTAATAAAGTTCCATCTCATCTGATGCATAAAATATTTCTAAATTAACTTAAATTCAACTGTTATTGTAATAGCTCATTAGTCTATTTTACATCCGGCCACAAATCATGCATGGTTCAGTGAATTTAACACAGAGCTGAAAGAAAATTAAATAGTTCCATCCATAAACAAACCTACACACATTAATTGTTCAGTCTCTCATTACTCTTAGTAATGTTTTGATGATTTAAAGTATGTTTCAAAAAAACTACAAGATTTTTATTCTACAATCATGAATTACAGAAAGTGTTTTAGTTCATGCGTCATTGCATCATAAAACTATACTAAAAGAAAAACCTATTTACATACTGTCATAAGTTAGTTGAAGAAATACAAGTTAAAACAAGAATTATAGAATCTTGTGACAATTTATTTTCTTGTTCACTATATTTTAAACTACTGCTATTTTCAGTAAACAAAACTACATAACGATTATCATTATACATCTGTCACCGTAACACCATAAGTTACAGCGTGCTGTTATTTTGCAGTATTTTACGGAGTATTTTCATCCTACCATACAAGGGAATGCGAATTCCAAATATGGAATGATTACGCATGTAAGTGTCCTCTAATAATAAAAACAAACATGGCTGCCATCAGGGTTTGACCGGACTCCACATGAAGAAGTTCGCTGATTCTGTTCTAAACTTTTTGGATATCGGCATTCCCATGATGTATCCGTGGAAGGAAAAGATGTATAATAATAAGGTTATTACGAGAATACATCAAAGTATGTACTCGTACAGTACGCCACGCTTCGACCACTGCTGCGCATCGGTCGATACCCCAGCTGTACTGTCTTCGTGCATATTTTGAGGTATTCTTGTAATAACCTCATAATATGTTTACAATCTTTTCTTTCCATTACGATGTTAATTTCCTGGTTGTTCTGAAGTGCTTTTTAAAGTGAAGGAAATCGTGAGTGGAGGAAAGTGAAGACACTCTCACACAAAACTTAAAAGCAGCTGCAATTGAAACCACAAAAAATGAAGAAATTCTTATGATATAAAAAATAAACATGTTTTTCTGACAGATGTTTAGCAATGACATGTTCATCTTTTCATCATTCAATGTTCATTTTAAAATTCAGTTTCTCTAAAGTGAATTTTTAGATTTAAAAAAGCCAATTTTTATTTTTTCTAAATTTGGCAGACAATGAGTAATTTCTATCGTAAATTTGCATATTACCAAGGATTTAATGCAGCAGATTTCACATATCAACAAAAAACTCAAAATTAAAAGCCAGTGAACTATTAATGCCGCTATAGTATTCTATTTAGGTTTTTTGTAAAATTTTAGAATTAAAGTAATAATTTAAGAACCCCAATTTACAGACTACTAGGTAAAATAGTGTTCTATTTTCTGTATGTAATAAGCACATGTTATTTTACATGTACTAGTACAAGGATCTGAAGAATGTTCACTAACAAGTACTCGCTATTATACGATTTCCGTTATCTCAATGTTACGTACTAGTTTATATTGACCAAATAAATGTTAGTAGTGGTGTCACAGCCACAAAAACCAGATCGTTTAATAGGGAAATCCTTAAACTTATTGGAAGATAAGAAAAAGGGAATGATAAATAGTGTTTATACAGACAAAACAAGTGGTAATGAATGCAGTTCACAATGATGGAGACACAAACACAATGGCGAAACCATGGCAACCACTTACCTTCAGAAAAAACAAGATGTTCGCAGATACACAGTATAGCTAAAACCGCGGCTAAAGGATTGTGAAATCGGATCTTCATTTTTGTGTAAATATATTTGGGTTCAAACTCTTAAACTTCCTTGGTTCACGCCAGGTGGGTTTCGCTGATCCCCAGGATAGGCGGCCACAGTGTCATTTAGTCACATTCGATGAGTAACGTTGAGACCTGTGAGATAAAAATAAGCACATATATCCATCTATCTATAGTTAATATCGGTGCTGTTGCCCGCTTAGATCAGTCATCACTGCACTAAGTAGTCGCTGGTCATTGTCCTGTACCTCTGGGAACAATCGACAGCACACGACTGCTACATGATATTTGAAAAGGGGCTTTATTATACGTCCAGATGTTCGTACGGAAATCGGGCGGCCTTTTACCCTTAGAAACCCTCAAACGCGCCCCTCGTGGTGCACACGTCGGTCTCACAAGAAGTGAGTTAATACAGGTGTTTGGAGCTTTTATAGAAAAAAAAAACAACGGGATATGTTAGAAATCTAAAATGATAACAGTTGACGACCCGTACCGGCCATGCGCCGTGAACAGTTGTTGATCGCATGCCCAGCCACAGCATGCACGTAACACAGCTACGGGAACACAGCTCAGCGCTCTTTAACCCAAAGAATCGCATGCAAATTTGCACTCATTTCCACGCCAAATAATACTTTATATTTTAACAATATAGCAGAATGCATATATATTTTTTTTTTCTGAAATAAATACCTCACCAGTATTACCAGTAGCAGTACGTCATCATTGGCAGATGAAACCATTTTGCACCCGCATCCCTAACGGTTATGTTTGTACACATCAATTTCCCTGCCAAATAAAATGATATTACGACCTACCTTCGAAAAAATAGATATGTTCTCTGAAAATACGTTGAAACATATCCACTCACATGCTAACGCGATTAATTTATCCTAGACAGCGCGAGTATGCCGGGCATAGCCTTGTGCGCCGAGACTGCATCCACACAATGTCACTGTGAGCTTATCGTCATAAAAACCGCGGAACTGAAAGCACTATACCACGCCTAAACAATGTATTCTTTTGTTATGCAAATGAGGTCATAAATAGGTCAGACTGGGAAATGAATGTGCGGAAATTCAATATATGTGACTACTGTAGTTTCGTCCTCTTACTGGTAAGAGAGGCGCTATTTCAATGTGAATGTAGTTTTCAAATTTACATGTGTGAAATGTTGTAATCGCGAACTAATTAGGTTAAACATGATGCCGCCAACAGTGATGGAACCAGGGTGAGTTCGTCTACCGTTATATTCATTGAGTGCAAGAAAGGCGCCGCTTTGTGAAGACGAATTGTTTACTTTAAGTTCAATTCCGAACACATTGATAGATAAATAAATATTTTATATTCGTATTGTGATTATTTTACAGGGCCATGTATCAGCGATTTTTTGGCAATGTGTGTGAGAAATCTTGACGGTTTAATTGTGTGTTGTCACAACTGACAATGAAGTTGGGAAATAAAGTGATCAATAACCCGTAAAAACGTCTAAGCTTGTGGCGCGATTAAAAATATTAATCAACCTGGAATCCAGTCAAACGATTGTAAATACCCACAGGCACACTGAAGTTAAAATAACTAATCACGCCGTACTAGAAATTTGTATGACAGTCTGGTAAGGCCTTTCAGTGAACGCTCTCGGCACACGCGAACTTTAAACGTAAGACCCATGTATTTTTTCAACATTGTAAAACTAAAACAGTATTTTAAAGTTAGCTAATCACTCGTGACAGTCTCGGCAAAATAAGTCACATATATGATTCTATTCTTAATGTTACGTAAGTTGATTTTCACACTGACTGTAGATGGCGCTATCTGTTCTGTCATGTCCAGGTGATCGTTTCAAACTACTAGTAAAATAAAGATGAAATTAATCTTCATTATGGAATATATTATTATCCTTGTCTTTGTTCTTAAATAACAACGAAATAATTACTAAGTGTGTTATACACGCTTAAAAAACCTACCAAGTCAGAACATTTATTCAAAATAATATAAAATCATTTATTTTTTATATGCGTTATTATGCGTTTTACTGATTACTCTAATTTTAATCTGCTCATTATTCGGGTTATATTACCACGTATTCGGATAACTTCCCACGGGGTAATGATTTTAAAAGAGCGAGTGCATAGCACGATTTCCCCCGCAGAACAAAACCATACCTACCACCAGAGGGCGCAACTCGGACAGTGTCGACAATTTTGTTGGTGGAAGATTGGAATATGTTGAAACTATGTTTAAAAGCCTGCAGTCACTCACATTTGACATCATATTTTTGTATTCCGGTATTTCGATGTTGATGAATTTGTCAAAGTAAATTTCAAGTTTGACAACCTTGTTCTTTCAAGTTCCGATTTTCACAATCGCAACTTTTTATACACACTATTTAACATTTTTAACTACTTGTAACGCATGCTGATATTTTCCTGGAATAAACGTTACCTGTTAAAATATTTCAAGTTCCGCTTCATAGACTTGAACGACACATCGTCTCTCAGCGGTGAACGACACTAGTACCAATGCGGCACTTGTGATATATAGTTTCGGTCAACTTGATTAAGATGTCCAAATAAAAACTTCATCAACCTAAGGGGCGAAGCCAGGTTATTGTGTAACCGTATTGAAACTCTTGAAAATCACGGAATTACGAACACAGAGCCAGTGAGCGTTTTTAACATACCGGTACATTTGAATAGGTAATGAAATAATACTACCGTCTTCGCTAGACGTCCGGTGTAGTGTTGTACATCGAGCGGAACGACGCTTATATTGTGAGCTAGCATTATGTTGGATACGTTGGGTTTGAGGAAAACAGTCTCCCCACACTCTTGATTATAAATAATAACATAAATGATCATGATTGACTCATTGAGCTGAAAATGACCAGACTCAGTGATATTTTGTGGCGGGGAGGCATCCGATCAGGACAGGATACTAGTGAGTTGCGGTTCAGAGCCCATGTGACTAGACATAATAAAATAGCATCTTGTTTTATTCTTGTGTCCCTGTTTATTTCGGAATATAAATGGGTTGTGTATTGCATATTCTCCCGATTTTTTAAGACAGTAATGTCTATCACCAGTATCATTGTAAACTGAGAACAGGCTTCTCAAGGTAGAGTGAACCAAGTGAGTATTGGTCACCAGATCCGGGAGGAGAATAACACACTGGAGAGGAGCACTTGTAGCCAATGTGTTTATTGCTCAACTGCTAGGCCTGGAACTGAGTCTAAATACTCACGAGATGTTCCATACAATGTATCAATATCATTATGCAAATAACTAAACTAAACGTCATAGCCTCAAATATATTATCAACAATATATAATGAAGTCGCTGTTTGGTCATACACATTGCGTAGAGTTTACAAATTCTTGTTTTCCGGCAGGAGTTACCGATAATCAAGAACTGTGGGGGCAGACCATTGGCCACACCGAGCCGATCGGGGTCGTAAGTTTTCACACGATAGCTTCACAGATAATAAACGCCCATTAAAAGTGACGCGCGGCTGTGAATCAACAGACAGTTTGTTTTTTAACGAGAAAGTTTGTTTGCGTGAATCGGACTGATGAATGTTACATGATCATCTATATTGTCAGAATTCACTCTGCAAATGCGTATGTAAGTGTGTTTTTAGATTGTTGAAAACTTGTGTCGAGTTCATTTCAAGGTAACTATATATGCTCAGGATTATTTATCCATGATTGTTATGATCTGCACATGAACTTGTCGGATAAACTTGACGAGCAAAATTCTATGAATCTTAAGCATATGATTATTTGTCTAGTGACCCCCCCCCCCATCTCCCATTTACTAATAATATGTTAAATGGTCGTCATAATAAACGGAAATCATAGAAACGAATGATGTTTCATACAAAATTAGGTTTCATTGTACATGTATGAGAAATGTTTCTTATTTATTGCTAGAAATTTCCAAAACAATTACAGTTATTAACTACGGGTCATTTTCAGGGAATACACAAATGTGCGTTCTTTAAAGAAATATATCAGGCTCCGAACGTCTGCCACAAAAATTGGATAATTTGATTTCGAACTTGCATTTCTCTTTTTCATAGTTCAATGTCATATTTCAGATAGGAGTATGGTGTTGAAATATTTTTACTTTATCAATATTGACTACCATCAAATGTGTATAGCACATTATTAAGCGTGGAAATGCCCCCAAAATAGTTTCGCGTTTGTCCAATCCAATTTGAGATACCATCATATCATAAACGTGTTCCAGATAACATTCTAATACTGACAAAATGGTCACCATTCAACAAAATATAATCATAATTTGCCCGGGAAATAGACTGGTGCTACCAATATAAGTCAACATTCTTATATTGACCGGGAGTATAGTTTAGTCCAAGACCCCGGATCAGGGTCGTTCAAGATGTAAAGCAACGTCTGAGTAGAGTTTCTGCAATAAAAACAAAAGTATCCTGAAAAAAATTCTTGTGGCGCTGTGAGAAGTTATCACCCTCTCACACATCGTATTTTAAATTAATTTACAGTAAGCTAAATTACAAAATTAGTTTACACTAAGTTTAATAATCTAAATATATTAACTAATAAATTTCACAGTATATTAATTTAAATAATAAATAACAGTAGTTTTTGAAATCTTGCTTTTATATTTTAATTCAGCATTGGTACGAGGATGGAACACCCTTCGCGCGTGGTTGTCAATAGCAACTTCTTGAACAATGTGCTGAAGTAAACAACTGTTCCCATTTTATAGGTGGCTTACACGGATTATTTCCTGCGAATGTTGCCGACAATTTATCATCGGATTATTTTTTATGCATTTTCAGAAGACCCACAAATCTAGTATTTTTCATAATTCAGTCACAAGGCCACAGGAAAGGTCGAAATCAGTCGAGTCACGAGGACTCGGAACAAGGTCAACACACGTCTTGTCGTCCATTTTGAAGAAAGACGTCAATACTCACGGGCCGTGTAATATTTTTTGATTCAAAATGTATGATCGCGCCCCGCGAAATCTGTCATTGCCTGCGGAGAGCACCGGGCCCAACGTTGGACCGGGCAGTTATGAAACCCCGATTGCAACCCAGGCTCTCTTGCGATCAGGTATGTAGCAGTGATCCACCGTGATCGTCGAGCTTGTCATGAGTTCTTTTTCAACAAGTCTTAGATCAGTTAGCTTGTCGCCTCTGCTCCATCGTGTTGTCTATTACTCCCCTTTATGTTTTTTAATTGTATACTTTTACATATTCAATGTAATTTATGTGTAATGATCGAACAGCAAGTGCCCTGTTTTCACCTGAACGTGGACAAGTGTTTATTATTTTAATTTAAATAGCTCCCTATACCGTGTTGCATGGCCTTCTTTACGTGTGATTGTGTATATGCAGTTAAAATCTAATCACTGAATATTCATCAATATTTATTGTGGATTTATGTATTTTTTAATATGATTTTAGACCCAGCCTTGGTATTTTTTATGGTAATTCTTAGTCTGAAGCAAAATTACCATGACTGATCTATTCTGGCATATTTATTGCTATTAATTCTTGACATTATACAATGACATTATGGAACCCGGATGCTTGCCCAAAGAATTTCATTTGGCAGGGTGACATTATATGTGTCATGGTTGCGTAGAGCAGGCCAGACCAAAAGCTGTCTTCTCATTAGTTGACAGCTTACAATCACGCTACTCATTAGCAGAATTCCCATCACAAAATGTAGCCATAGCTATACAGGTGCAAGAATGGACCAGTGATAGAAACTTTGCTCTGAAAATAAATTATCATACAAAACAATAATATTGCTATGGCTGGGCCGGGTCTAGTGTCGATTGTCAGTATAAATATAAATATACATATTATTTTATCAAGATCTTGTTTTTATTCCCAGATGGATATGCACCTTTTAGCTCTATGACGCAGAGAGAGACATTTCTTGACGTACAGGATGCAGTCATTGCAGCTCCTGGTCCAGGACATTATGACCCAGCATTTGCCCAGGATGGTGTATTGGGGGGCAAAACATTAGCAAATAAATCCAAGAGGTTCCAGGATCGTGTGTCGGCAACTCCTGGCCCTGGAACATACAATTTATCCAAACACAGTGATTGGGTAAAAAAATCTGGTATCAAACCCACTACTGCACCAAGTGTAATGAGTGAAAAAAGAGACAAGGGAATGGTAGGTTAAATTTTGTTAGAAATATTGTACAATACAAAGGTCATCATACTGTATCATTCAGTTCAATTTTAATTACTAATTCAGTAATTATTTTACACCAGTTTATGTGGATAAGAACCGAAAAACTGTGTTTTCAACAAGGAAAACTGAATTAAATTATGATTCGTTCCAACAAAATGAATTGTGGAACTTTTCATCGTGTTTATACACATGAAAAAAGTTATAAAATTCTTAATTCTGTTTCCACAGCTAATAACAAGTCGTGTGAAATACCAACGCAAACCACAGGCTCCATCAATACCAACCCCAGGCCAGGCTTATGGTTATGAAGAAGGTGTCGATGGAATTCTTAAAAAGCAGGATGCACCACCAAGAGATGTCTCAATTGGCCCTGCATATTACAGCGTCCACCATGTGAGTATAAAACAACGTGGAGTCAGATGGTCTCCAAAGTCTCATTGACAGCGTTAGAATCACAAGACTTGATTTTGTCCTCAAAAGAGTTCCATTTTCTACCATCACGGCATTGGCTTTAGAGAATGGAACATTTTTTGCTGGGCAAAAACCAGTTTTGTATGTAATGTTACATGTAGCCACATAATTGAAATTTTTTGTGAAAATTCACCCATCATGCATCATGCTTTACACATGCTCTATTATCTGCTTATGTCAGATTAAAATAGTTTCTGTAATATTGTTAGGTTTTGATTTTGTTTCAAAGACAGCTGAAGAATATTTGTTATTACATGTCAGGTGGTCTTGTATTAAAGATGAGTTTCTGATAGAGCAAATATGGTAATTTTTAAAGCAGTGATGAAATTTTTCATGTTTATTATCTTCAATCAACACAGTATCTCCCATTTTCTCACTGCACTTCATCACATTTGGAACCCGAATTCTGTTAAGCTCACTTAAAATTATTACCTTTCTTTGAATGGAAAAATCAGCTTGTGTCGTCTTTCACAAAAAAAATAATCCTGCATGTTTGTTTCCATATTTTATCGAAGCGTTTGATCAAGATTTGAGTTTTGTTCTTCTGCTGCTTAGCTATTATACATAAAAAAGTGGAAATTGATCAGTGTTGATACACTTCTGGTCAGCAGTATTATGTAGTCTTAAGTACAAGCTTCCGTTTTGTACTGAACAAATTGTTTTTATATGTATAGGCATCCTAGTTATAACTTTTGAAATTTTACCTAAAAAATATCCCTAAAATGTAGAAAACTTACCCAAAAAGCAGAACAAAATATACTTTATAAAATCTTGCTAACTGTATGTATAACTTTGGAAAAACTGAGGCAAACAGGCTCACAACAACAAAATGATTATAAAATCGACCCCACTTCTGTAGCGAATGTATGTAACCTAGCAACCAGGGAATTTGTATCTCATCTATTACCTGTATATCCAGTTAGTTCACAATTAGCAAAAACAAAAATACATAAAAATGTGTGACATGTTGGTGGAAAAGTATGAATAATTAAACAAATTAATGCATTCTTTTTTGCTAGATACAATGTACAAATTTTTCTAGGAAAATTCCCAAGAATTTTGCAGTAAATATTACATGTAGGTCACTGACGTTATTCGGGCAGGGATTCACAATGACTTTCTATTGTAGCGAATGCCTCATATATAGAAGAAAAAAAAGTGTTCATAGTGTGTGAAATATTTAGTGCTTCCATGAAAACATGTGTATTTTAATTCCAGGCTGACACAAAAACATCAGTGAAATATCGTGGCGTGCACTTTGGTAACAGGACATCACAGCGCATGGACTTTGGCGGCAAATACGGTCCCGGGCCAGGAGAGTATAACCCGTACACTGATTCTGAACTTACAATAGAAAATATGAATGCACGAGCTGAAGAAAAGAAATACGATTCAAAACTACCAAGGTACCATGAGATGATCGTACAACAGGAGGAAAAAAGGGTGTGTAAATCATACTTACTTACCCAGTGAAATGAAATTATAAAATTTGCCATTGTGAAACAATGAGTTCTATTGATTTCAATTCAGGTTTCACTTAACAAAAAAAAATATTACCAGTAATTTTAAACTTAGCTAAAAATTTGATTTGTTATTGCAACTGTAAAGTATATCTTGAAAGAGGTTTTGAATTTCACGAAATCATCATGTACTTTATTTGTTTTTATTATTAGGATGTTCCTGGTCCTGGAAAATATGAAATTCAAAGTCAGTTCAAGAAACAAAATCCTGCTGTTAATACAGAGGGAATTGAAGTTGAACACCCTCCCTTTATGGCACAAGCTAAGGTAAGGAACATTAATAAATCACAAAATAATTAAAAAAAATTATATTCAGTCAGTGTGTTTTAATATTGCTGATCGTTTTGACTTCTCACTTTATTGTTTGTTCAAATTTAATTTTCTAACACTAATGTATAGTTTTCCAACACCTGTCCATTTACAAACTTTTGTGTCTCCTTTTGTGGCCTGCAGTGCATTATCAAATTCACGTTTATTTGTATCATAAAAAATCAAATTTTAAAATTCCAATTAAGCTAGAGGAATGATTTTCTAATGCAACATTAAGGCAACAAGCAATGATGTGTAGATGTTTTTTTTCTCCCCATAATTTTCCAATTTTTCTCAGAAACTTATTTTTATCTCTCATTTTTCCTACAGAGATTCAATGAAAAAGCTCACAATATTCCTGCTCCAGGTGCATATAACGATCCAAGGCATTCCATGGAAGCCCTTAAAAAAATAACAGGATTAAAAAGAAGTCCCTTTGGACAAACAGCTGTTAGATTTGTACCAGAACCACATATTAAGAAAACACCAGGTAAGAACCAACAACAACATACAAAAATATTGGCCTACCTTGGGGTATATCCCTACGGGTTACTTATCCTGCTGCTTTTGAGAGTCATCTTTCTTTCAATTATCATGATAACTGTCAATTAATTTTGTTATTCTAAACATTATTCTGTATTTTAATAGGTATATAATAGCAGTACTACAGTCTTTAATACTTAATGCACAGCTTAAAATAATGAGCATTTTAGGACTGTTTAATTTTTTAATTGCTCTTTATTCGCCAAAGGGAAATTGTCATTTAATGTTGACAAAAATCTCCAATAATGTATAATAATGTACATTCCTCAGTGTGTAATATATTAATGATTTTATGAAAAATTTCTGACACCCCCCCCCCCCACCAAGCAAAATTTGAATATCACTTGTATTTGTTTAATTTACATTTAAAAAATCTTAGAAAATTGTATTTTTAATAAAATAACTTTTCTTCATGTTTTTCAACAGGTCCAGGCACATATAATTTTCCGGGCTTGTCACAAGAAAGTGTGAAAAAAGCTTATATGGAAAGCACCAGAAGAGGTGCATTTGGTACCACGTCCGTACGGATACACCCAATGACAAAAAAACAGGAGACCACGCTACCTGGTCCGGCCCATTATCAGGTTAAGGAGAAACAAACTTACAGTCGTTACTCACAAAATATCACCGCCAACTTTGCATCACAGAGTAACAGGCTACACTCACCACCTCCAGTTGTCAAGGTAATTGCTTGAATCATTACAGACTTCATATTATATAACATTAGACCACTGAGGAATTTGTTTTAGAGACAACGTCATTAGAAGCGATTGAATTTCATAGCAGCCAATTTTCAGGAAATTCATAAGACAGTGAAAATCACAAAATTTTGTTGCTGACACGGAATAACAGCGACTTTTGCGAAATTTTCTCCTTTCAAAAACGGAACAGTTGACAGTATTCTTTGGTATGCACTGAATTATAATTCATGATAATTTCTTGTATTGTTTATAGGAGGTGCCACCACCAGGAGCATATGAGGTCAGTAAGTCACATGACAAGACACAAGGTCGAGTTGTTCATACTGGTCCACGATCCGAAGAAGGTAAAAAGAAAGCTGGTGCTTTCTTGTCTTCAGCATCACGATTTGTACCACCAAGAGATACTATCTTTGAAGAGACTGATCCAAACAATCCTGGTATGTTAAATGAGTCTATTGCTCAGTCTTTTTTGTTTATTGCTCATTTCTTCTGGTCTGTTGCCCAGTTCTTCTGGTCTATTGTCCAGTTCTTCTGGTCTGTTGCTCACTTCTTCTGGTCTATTACCCAGTTCTCTGGTCTGTTACCCAGTGCTCTGGTCTGTTGCCCAGTTGTTTGGTCTATTGTTCAGTTCTTCTTGTCTATTGCCCAGTTCTCTGGTCTATAGCCCAGTTCTTCTGGTCTATTGCCCTGGTTGAAGCACACAATTTTTCGAATTTTACCATGTTTGTACATAATTGCTGGATGTGCCAAATACCATATTGGCTTTCTCAGTGTGGATTTTCACTTTCATTTATTTTTCAGGTCCTGGTTCATATGATCCTACTGTGAAGGACGTTGTTAAACTTGGCAGAATGGTAACGAGAGACGAACGATTCAAGGCTATGAAGAATGACTTCCCTGGCCCAGGAGCATACGAGGTAGATTCATGGACTAATTTTTTTACCAGTAATACTTTTTCAAATAAACTGTTTGCTACAATTGTTGTGATTAGTGATCTTCATTTCTGTTTGAGATTACAGGTGGCTCGCTGAAATTGGAAACTAATTGTGAAATTTGTGAAAAGAAATATAGGACAATGTGCCAGATTAAAGAATTCACCAAAATAATGCAAAACAATTGTCTCTTCCTTAGTTTTGATAACAATGATTATAGAGTCAAATCAACTGATTTAAAAAACATTGAACTCTTATTTCATTTTAACAATACTGGTATTTTGGCAGAAACCAGAAAAAAATGTTGTGGTCGTCCTTTTCATAGGCATAATGACCAAAACAATTTGTTCGGCGTAAATATATTTTAGCATTAGTATTTTGTACCATACCAATTTGTAAAGGATCTATTATATTCTTATGTTATAAATCCTAGGGTTTGACACATGAAGAACTGTAAATGTTAAACAAATAAAATATAATATCAATCCGTTTATTCTAAATTCTTCTTTTATTTCCAGTTGAGTCCTCTTTTACAAGACACCGTCCTGAAAGGCACGTTTAATGCGACACTCAATAACCCAGTGGCACCACAAATGGACTTTGAAGGACGATCAACCTCTACAACAAAGCATGCATTCTTATTGGGTGTCTAACTAACCAATCAGCATCCATCAAACATGTTGTTTACAGAGATCAAGTTTTTGTGTGGTTCGAAGCAGTATTAATATCTGTGTATATATAGTTCGTCCGATTTTGATCATAACTTTTTTCATGCATTTGTAACTTTTTTCTGTTCTCTGAAGACAAATAACGTTATCAAAATAATGGTTTATTCATTTCATATATTTACATAAATTAGAGGATGCTGTATTGTTTTCAAAACTTAATATTTATCTTTCCATTTGGTTATTAGTGATTAACCCTACGTGTCATTTAACACATGTAACCATATTTAAGAAAAATATAGACATCATTATTCAAAAAAAAAAAGATGTTCTCTTTGTAAATGATGTAAATTTCCATCACAATAGAAATATTGTATGGTTAGTATAAAACTGATAGTTCAGTTCAAATTGTGAAATTCCAGAAATCGTTCCCAGATTGAATGATCAGTCATATTTACAGATCATGATTCTTAAAGTTGTATGGTCTCTTAAAGTATTTGTGTTATATGACAAAAAATTTCTTCAAAATAGCTATGAAAATTGGAGCTTATCCTTTTGAGTGCCAGTGTGACAGATTCCATAGTTCTATTTATTTATAGTTTGCAAATATTTCAATTTTTTTTATCACAAACTGGAAGCAATGTCACATTTTGTCTGTTTGCTCCAAAAATAAGATTAAATTTGGTGCACAAAGGTGCAATAGATTAGGTGAGCTATGCTATTACATTGTATGGATTGAGGGAATGATAAATAGATTTTCTGGGTCATGATTTGGGCGAGTGATAAAGGTAATTTAAATACCAGATCAAAATGCCAAGCGTTTTCACTTACCAGTACTATCATTCCTTTGTGTTCATTTATTTGATGTACATGTATCACCTTTCTGAATTTGTAGGTCAGCTCACTTGCTTTTAACTCACTTGCTTTTTTGTCACCATGTGGGAGCAAACATTGACCCGTCCGTGTTTACTAATTTAAATATTGGTGAGCTCTCTAGACATTGTATAGTGGGATTCATCAGTATCCAGACTTGAAATTGGATTTGATGATTGAACACTAAATGGCATCATTTGTCAGTAGCTTAAACTGATAATTTTAAAATGTTGAAGTTGATTTTTCGTTATTGAATTGAAATGTCAAAGTTTCATCAAGTTGTTGGGAACAATACAATTTCAATAAACAAAACATTATCAGCATTTACTGTGCAGTAAGTTGCAGTGTACGTCCTTTAGTGAATATATTATGTATGAATTTAAATTTTCCAAATTGTTATTGTTTAGTTGATGGTCTCCAACCAAATAATATGGGTTGGTACTGATTTGTACATAAAACATGTATCTTTTAAAAAGTATTTGTATGAATTTTGTAAATATGGTAATTATGAGAACATTAAAACATTAAAATAATGTCTCTGAAGTTTATACCAATGATATATCTTGAATCATTTACTCATCCTATCAACTCTCCTGGCCACCTAGTTTAAATTCATTTTTTTCCTTTGAATGTTGTGACAGAAGTTAATTCATAACATGTGGGGAATCTGAAGGAATCTGTGGTTGGGTTCGGTTGGCCACATTCCAACTTGAGTAGGATTTCAGCGGAACTTGAACATAACTCTCACAAAACATGAACTGCATTTATTTGCGAACGAAACTCTTCAACGAACTGATAAACACATAAACTTGTAGAACTGACCCACAGTTGAGCACTAACTAAAAAACTGGAACACAACTACCGTTTTTTAAAAAGTGAAATAGAACATTACGGTGTTTTCCATGCAGACGGAGATTAACCAATCAGTGACTGCGTTCTGAATCACTAATGGAATGTCAGTCAACACCTATGGCTTATTATGGTTTCAATGATATAGAATCTAATTATGCCTAATATTATTTTTCAGTTGTTTCTATGTTAAACTGTTCTTGAACTTCAATGAGATGCTTGTATGTTGGGAGTGAAAATAATAGAGATAATTATAATAATTTGCCCCCACCAATATGCGTGATTCCTTAGTTTTGTGCAAAAAGTATTGTACCTGTATTCCTGTCTCATGAAATACAGTATTTTAAGAGTTGTTACTTTAGTAACCAAGTTTATACCCAGTCACTGCAAAAATAACATGATGACACCCCCCCCCCCATAACCTCTACCGGAGATAGTATACTAATAGTTTATGTAGAATTTTGAATAAATAATCTCAACAGAAGATGAATTGGCCCTCGCTATAAACAGCGCCCTCTGTGACGTTTTGACTCATAGCCGTCCTTTTTTGAGAGATTCACTATCCTCGGGGGCGGAGCTATGTCACAGACGTTCCACGTTGCTAAGACGCGCACCACTGTACATGCATTTCTATGGGCTCTTTGCGCGCTGCTGTGGAACGCCGGTCGAGCCGGTGAAAATTCGAGAAAACAACACAAACTCAACTTTGAAGTAATCCTGAAAAACCAAATTTATATATGTTACACACGTAGGGCTAATCTTGTTACACTGTTCAGGGGAGTCTCAACAACCATTCCCAAGTACCGTTTCCTGCGAGTTTTTGGCTTTTGTTTTTCACCGTGAGGGTTGCCAGGCGGTGAAAATGCCCGGATGTCCGCCCCCGAGGATATAATATTCTAAATGTTGAACGACTACATACATGAGTGGATTTAGACCCCCCCCCCCATTTTAAACAACCAACAGGGCTGCGCTCGCAAACTTGCCCTTCGGCCAACGTATCACCCCCCCCCCCCCCATTCCAGAATCCTAGATCCTAGACAAAATTTTGGTCTAAGATGGGGTATACATTTTTGGTTCAATATTGTCTAAAATTGGCTATGGGTTTTGCAGTGTGGGCTACACACCTATACCATATCAGTAGCCAAGTACCCCCCCCCCGGGGGGGGGGGGGGGGGGGCTACTGCTACACCGGGAAGTAGAATATCAGGCGTGCAAATTCCCAGCCACTACCAATACGAGCATACGGAAAGTCATCCCCACTTCCGAAAATCCTTTCGCGCTTCGGCCTCATTGCACAGATCGATAAGATGGCTCACGATTTGAGAGGTATCAATCACGGCTCTTGCCAAATTTGTCCGGATTGTCGGTGACGATTTCGTTTTTAGAAGCAGGCAGTATTAAATGTGCCTACTGTGGATGTGTGCCAGGGAAGCATAAAGAACACAGAGGGGAATTCGGATGAAGAATTCGAAGGCACTCGACGACTAAAACGAACGCGGTGGTAGTCTTTGAATCAAATTGATAGCCCCAATTTTCCAAATTGACCATGTTATTAAATTCGCATCACGTCTGATCATTAGATGGGATTGGTTTTGCTTCTATGAAATTATTTGTTCTTGTATAGGGATGGTACCCGCTCGTTTCTCAAAAAATCCAAAAGCAACAACTTGGCTTTGGTGGTTAGTTCTTACTATTATGTGACTTACCTTTATTGTGTCCATGATTTTAGAGACACTGTAGGCCCAATCCCGAAACTGTAACAGCCATAAAATACCAGGCTGAAATCCCAGGATGATGTTCACTCATTAAAGCCCGTTATGGACCACGAAGTACGGAGCAATTCCGTCATAAAGGGTGACATTTTGATCCTGCACTCAATCTTTATCTTCGTTGTAATCAAATAACCCCCACAAATAACATAGATTAACATGATATTCTCACCTTTCTGTGCCTTTAAAAAATGGGTAATTGGGTAATTTTAAACCCTTTCTAAGTTGATGGCAGTATGTTTTTAGTGTTTAACTTAATGAACATCTTTTTTCACTTAATTGTGTCGTCAATAAGGGCCAGGGTTATGAATGTAATGGCCTTCTCACATTTGAGGGGTTAATTTGAAATCTTGGTACAAGCATAGGTGCCTCTAAAGTTTCTGAGTGAGGGGCCGGGTCTTTCAGCTTCTGCTTTCTTAAGTTAAGTTTTCTGGGTTCTCTGCCTTGTATTCATGCCATGGTCACTCGGAGGTGAACATAAAATTGCGTACTGGAATCTGATGGAAAAATAAGTCTGGCAAAGTTGTGTGCATTGTGTATTAAACTATCAAATAAATATTCATATTCACAATCATGTCATACACAGTAACCATGATTATATTGTTTGATTTGACCTCACTCCACTAAATGTTTTCAATATATGTCTGCTCTAAGGGGTAATGAATTTACATTGCATCCGCAAAAGTGGGCATGGTTTGCCAATGTGCTGCCGGCCCTAGGGGCCTATTATTTTTTTTATCAAGAAAGCACATGGTGTAAGGTTTTATTATATAGAAGTTCTGCGGCGGACGCTTGCGAAATAGCAATATGCAGAGATCACAAACTCCCTGCACATGATATCGTTAATTTTTGATTAGTAGAGCTATTTAGCTAGAACAATTTATAAACGCCAATATAAAACTTGGAAATGTTTCATGACTATTTTCATGACTATATATCCAATGAGTTCTGTACCGCAAGGTAATTTTTCAATTTAAAAAAAAATCAAATTGTATCATGACCGGAAGCAAGTCCATGTGTCAGTCCACCATTTCATTCGAATTCCCCTCACAAATAAGCTTGGTTAGAGATACATACAATAACACGGGTTGAAGTGCATGAAAAGTTTCATGAAGTTGTTTTCAAAATAAAGGGGGATTACATTCGATGAAGCCATCAAATGAATGTAGATAGTTATCTAGAAGTCATGTTACTACAACGCTGCACTAACAAGAACAACAATGAGAGTGAACTTTCTGACCTGAATTTCTTCCGCTTCCTTCCAGTTGATACATGAAACGTGACAAGATACGAAGATTTTAGTGAAGAAAATCAATTTAATATGCTGTCAAAAATGTATTCATGTCATATCAAGAGGAGTTAATTTTTTCGTCCTTTCAAGGCACTAAACCTGAATTTCATGTCAGGTACATTGATGATGGCTTTGGTGCCGTGTCAAGCAGTCGGGATGAATTATTACAGTTCATTGACTTTGTTAACAACTTTAATCTCGCCATACAATACACACATGAGATATCAGAAATAACACTACCATTTCTCGATATTTCTACTAAGGTAGATGGTGATCGGATTTCTACATCAATTTACACTAAACTTACTGATTCACATTGTTATTTACAGTATGAATCATCACATCCTACTAGAATGAAGGACTCCACACCTTACTCACAGTTACTCCGGGTACGTCGTATTTGCAGCGATGATACTGATTTCCGTAACCAGGCGTGGAATTTATGTGATTATTTCAAAAAACGGGGTTATCCTCGTAATGTCACTGGGAAAGCATTGGCCAAGGTTATGTCAATGTCAAGAACGGATTGTATTGGATCTACGGTTTCCCGTAACAATCAGAATCGTGTAATTTTGGCACTTACGTACCATCCTTTAAATGTCAGGATTAAAAACATAATGTACAAACATTTTCACATTTTACAGACCAGCGAGAAGACAAGTTCTACGTTTCCACTAATGCCTACTACTGCCTGACGCCGTGACACTAATTTAAGGAGGTTATTGGTGCATACGGGAGAAGGGGGAGACCCTGAGAAATATGGTTCTGTCCCGTGTAATCGTCCTAGGTGTAATACTTGTCTTTTTATTACAGACTCTAATCGTATATTTGGTCCCAAGGGAGATGTTGAGGTCAAATATCCGTTCAGTTGTATCACCATGAATGTTGTACATGTATATAGCATTTCATGCATTAAATGCGGGAAACTTTATATTGGTTCTACAGTTCGTCGATTGGGTGATCGGTTTGCTGAGCATCTACGGCAAACTAGACAGAAAAATCGTTATTATCCAGTTTCACTTCATTTTAATTCTAGTGGACATAATATTACAGATATGTCTATTTCTGGTGTATGTGTTGTCAATGGCAACGAAAATCAGCTCAGGCGTGTCGAGGAGGAAACTATATTCCGCCTTGGAACTAAAGAACCCCATGGTATTAACAAACACATTCTCTACCATCGGCCCCACGGACCTCTGTAACCACAACTTGTGCGCACAGTCACTGCGCATCTTCCTCCGCGCACTGAACCCTGAACTACATTTACATAAACACAGAAATGCAAACAAGCGGAGGCACGATCGTCATTCACTGTTTTAGTTTTTCGACTGCTGGATTATCATTTTATATCAAGCTCGGAAGCCGTAAAGCCGAAGCTGATAATATAACGACCATCTTAGAATCGTATTTAGATAAGATTTCCTTATTTTGTTTTTAATAGTATTTTGTTATGCAATCGGTGGAGCAATATTAGGAAATGTTATATCTGAACTCATGATTGCGGATAATTTGTTGGTTTTCGTAAAAACCGTGAAACTTTTAATTTAATTAATAATTATTTTTGTTGCATTGTCAAACACTAAATTTCTTTGTTGTTCGTATTTTTACATGATTTGAGACAGAAGTATGGAGTGTGTAATATCAAGACGTTAATCCACCGGCTAGGCCCAAATAAAGTTACACAAGCCATAGGTCGTGAAACAGGGTCAGCAGATGCAGTATGTCGTTCTGTGTCAATTTTAATGAAGCACTCTTCATCCACTGTAAATCCAGTAGACACACGTATGTAGTTCCGGAAGAAGTTTTACTTCGAGGTACACAAGTACTACAAAAGTTAAGGATATTTATGAAAACCCTTGGATAATCATGTAATGGATTGAAAGGAATTAATTCATCGCCATTTCAGAAATTCAACAAATATGACCTACTAACTAGAGTGGCATTACTCGTGTCAAGATTGAAAACTGGACTCTCAAGTGATAGTGATTCTGATACAAGTACAATATTCATAACGATCAATATCTCGCGTTTTACCATTTTTTTTTCAAACCATAGGTTGGTAATACTTGCAATGTCACTTTTATACAAATTATTTCTTTCTCTGCATGATAATGAAATTTAAAGCTAGGGTGCTAAATTGTTTTTTTAGAGATATGGTTACTGTACAAAGTCACCTGTGTAGCTTTATAATACTAATGCATGTCCAGTCAGTAAGCATTTATGGTAAAACATCTATAACTAGAGGATGTCTGAAATCTTACTTTTTCAGTAATAAAGTTGTAAATATTTGGAGCACTTTACAACGAATAAGCTTTAAGTGGCCTCAAACATTGTATTATATTAGTATAAGTAAAAAACAAATCATAACACAATGAAAATTTTCACATAGGATTCCAATCTTTATTAATTACCATCATTATGATAAAAATACAGTTCAACTACAACTTGTAACCTTGGGATTATAAATACTTTTTTTGATATTTGGGGACTAATAAAGGTTACCAGGGGCCATGGATATACAGATCTCTTCTTATATTTTCTGTATAGAAGAAATTGTTGTATTAATTGGAATACTAACATGTTCATAAGTTAATGCTAATCTGATTATAAAGTAAAGGCACATTGATTGATGCAAATGTGTGGTATTATTAATTTATTATTGAATGGATAATGGACGTATATATATATATATGTATAGCAAACATTCTTGTGATATACATGTATACATATAATTTGATAATGGGATTCTATTACATGTATACACTATAAAAATAAATTTATTATGAAAGTCTAACAAACAAATGATTTGAAATACTACTGTTGTCCAAATGTAGGCACTTGTTCAAAGGTAAACCTTGACCCTCCCAACGCTCAAGGTAGAAGTCTACTCATATACGCAGAATTTATCTATTTTTTAATAAATTGTACTTCTAGGCAATATATTGACTTAAAAAAAGTTGGGGGTCACCAGGTTAATTTTCAAGAAAATCATGGTTGTATTTTAGTGGATAGTGGCTATTTTGGCAGTATTATAGTGCTTTTACCATAGATTCCTATGGCAGAGATATTATGCCATATGTCAAATTGTAGGCTGGTGACATAGGCTGAACAAAATATATATTGTTAATGAGGGGTACTTTTTGTTTTCCTGAATTTTTTTAAAAACCCGAGAGACTGTTATAGCCTGCTGCGCCACCACTCGCCACTGTAGAGAAATTCTCCTGTAGCGTACCATCATGATTGACAGGCAGAGTGATGTCATAAAAATGCTAACCAATCACAAGTCATACGACGGTTTTCGACGAGCCTTTAAATAACTTTCGCCGACATTCTGCATCCTTTTTATCAGAGAATTCTCTTCCGCATAGAATACAAATTAGCTCCTTGGATCGGGGGGAAATGCACAATTTACTCACTACTTTCGTCGGAGTTTTACTGGGCGAAATGTTGTCGTACATCATGAGACACCAACGCACTCTTCCTTTGTTTAAAATTAGATAACTCGCGTTCGCAACTTGTAGTTCTGGATAATACTTGGCAGAAAACGATCTATACTCGGCGAGACGATCAAAGTCATGCGTGACATAAAAAAAAACCGCGATTTGACCTTTGCATAACAGTTTAACTCCGCCCATATGCAAATTATTACTACGTCATCGAGATGCATGCATAATTAATAGCAAGGCCAGTCCTGCAGGCTATAACAGTCTCTCGGGCCTTACGGCCCTCGCTTGAAATGCCTTCGGCATTTCGCAAACGCCTACGGCGTTTGATTAATATTAATAATAAAAAACACACACACACACACGTAAGGCCAGAGGGACTGTCAACAGTCTATACATAACATGTAAACCACTATTGAAATTCAGCCTTACACCAATGCAGACAATTATCTGTTGAAAATTAAAAAAATATTTGTTCACAGACTGAAAATTACTAGTACTACCCTTTAAATTGGTCTTATCTTACTTGACCTACTAATTGTGAACCACATTTACTTATTAGCTCTGTCAATAGACAAAACACTTATTTATTTACACATATATATGTGCTTCTAATAGAGCAAATATAGTATTGGATTTGAATTATCAGGAGTTTTTCATGGGGTAAAGTACCCAGGTAAAAGAGGTGTTACAAATTTAACACAGGTATGATTATATTGGAGGTGCACTTAAATTATGGCAGTTGACTTAAAGACAATTAGTGCAGCACATCCCTGGGGAGCACTGCTCTTTTGTGAATCCAAACACAGACAACATATATTGTTGTGCAATACATTATTTTATTCTCTTGCATGCCAGGAACATTCTCAGCAATATTTTGTAACTGTGGTAACTGGTCCAGCTGTACAGCAGTCAGAGTGCCACTCAATGCCATGAAAAGAGCCATAATAAAAAAGACAGTTGTGTGTTCAGCTCTTTGTAGGTTTTACAAAATGTTTTTACTCTGCGAAAAAAAAAATGAACATGTTTAGTCAAAATAGAATATAAGAAAAATGGTACTTGTAACAGAAATACTTGAAAATGAAATACAACAACAACCAGAAACTGTGAAAGTTATTTTGCCCACTAAAATTAGAATGACATACACGTAGCAGCTATAGTGCGCATTGTGACTGAATCTATTTCAACAATAGCAGAAGCCAAGATAAAAATAAATCTAAATTAGTATCTTATTATAATTTTAATCCTTATAATATTTACATGATCAATGTCAAATTTATATTGTCAAGCAGCACACTTGAACATGCTGCATTGACAGTGGGTCCATTTTGTATAGGACAAATAAAATAGTATTGTTTATGGAAACACTGAAATTAATGTAGGTAGGTATAACTTTTATTTTGATTAAAGTGTTAATAGCTGTAACTATCTATCTTTTTTTCTCTTATTTTTGTTTTTAATAAAACATTTCCTGTGTCATTAGTGTCAATTTGTAGCGGCCATCGCCAAAATGTGGACTTTGAAAGCATAGCATATACACTATGTATATCAATGTAGTATATTATTAAAATAAATTGTAAAAAAATGAGATCTAATTGTTTATATTAGCTTATTTAAAAGACATAATCTAAAATGCACCTTGTCCAATACTTCTGAGAAACAAATTATTTATTCACCCACGGTTACTAAAAACCGTGATTCACCGACCACCACTAGTAGTTTGTTTTCCTTGTATAAAATTTTTATTATATAAGGGGGCATTCCATAACCACAGAACAGTGAGCAGAAAAACAACGGTGACGATTAATATTTTACTACACTAGCAACCGATGATAAACCTCAGACAACAAATAAATGTATTAGTTATCTAAGGATAAACACACACAATTTACGGCTTGTTCCCTGAATAGTCTCTATGGTGAATAAATAATGGTAAAGTTCTCCAAATTAACACTTACCTACATGTTGGCATTCAAAGCATCATTGCATGATTTCACAATCGGATCGGAGGCTGCCATTTTAAAATCTCCCGGGAAACTATTTACGCCTTGTAATCAATCCATAAAAATGTAGTCCTTTATCAAAATAGCCATTTACGTCCACAAAGCACGGTAAAACATAATACTTTTACTATATTTATTTAAACCAACTACTTTATGAAGTATTTGAATCATTTTGATACATTTTCCAGTTCAATTAATGCAAGAACGTATTTATTTATCACGATTCTTGATAAAATCACCGCTTGTGGTGGCAAGGGTTACCGGAGGATGGCGCGTGACCCTTGTTACGCAGGATGTAACAAACAGTTCAACTCATTTGTTGAGCTCACTACCTAAGACGCGTTATTTGTTCTATTGCGGATTTTTTGTGATTCTAACTTATAGTTCATGCGCGTTCTTACGTTCCTATGTTCTACCTGTACGTTATAACACTTTCTTCCCTGCTATCGATAAAGAGCCATTGCTCGAAACGTCTAGCTATTTTTAATAGTTATTTAGGACTACGATTACCAAATATTATCTTCTATATATCATATTTATCAGTCCGAGCAGCGTTTATTTATTTATAAACTACTATTATGAAATCAACAAACAGTTCAACTCATTTGTTGAGCTCACTACCTAAGGCGCGTTATTTGTTCTATTGTGGATTTTTTTGTGATTCTAATTGATGGTTCATGCGCGTTCTTACGTTCCTATGTTCTACCTGTACGTTTTAACATTTTCTTCTATGCTATCGATAAACATGTAGCTATTTTTAATATTTATTTAGGACTACGATTACCAAATATTATGTCTCGTCTACCGCTTGTTTTATCCCTAGTGTACTTTCTTGCAGTATATGTTCGTAGTGAAATGTACGAACAACCGCCTCCCAATCTGCCATTGGATGACCCAAGTCCTGACGTACCCGATAACGACGATGTTTACGAAGTGGATGGTGGGATCGATAAGCGTAGCGCAAGTATGAATCTTTTTTTTTATGTGTCATTGGGTTTCATATTGCGCCTTTCCCTCAGTAAATGAAAACGATTCAAATGAGTATCATTCCTTCAAAACAGGCGAAATCTGCGTATTATTTTCAATTAGTTTAACAAATAAAATTGTTCATATATCTTTGCATGGTACCATAAAATGACATTTAGATACATACATGGCACAAATCATGTTTTGCCATGACCCAGCCAATCTACCATCAGTATATTGCACGTGTATTGGCTTAAAATTATGGTTATAAGCATACTCGCTTTCCCTAAATTTATTTTGTTCCTGATCTACTAGGATCCGAATTTCTAGCGGATCAATGAAAAACTTGTTATTTTGTACTTAAAAATAACAGGAAAAAAAATTGGTGTAATTGTAAGCCGACACAGAACCCACCCAATTTGTGTCACAAAAATATAAGATGATTTGATGATTTTGACACGTTTTAAGTATGCATTTTTATATGTGAATAAAACGTCCAACGCGATTCTAAATACTTCGAAAGTAAGATCACAACCGCAGAACAGGATATTACCAAGGAACAAAACATTATTTTCCAACCGACTGATGACTGCCAACTTATTGGTTCGTATAGGTATGGTAGCTGACGTTTATTTTACATAAAATATATTAGTCCAATACAGTAAATTTAAATTGTTGGTAGTTAAAATGGATAACCGACGACTAAATCTTACGGTCGGAAAAGAATATATGGTGGCTTTCGTACGCAGTACCACCGCTAATTACGTATCCCTGTTTTACCTTCCTGCAGTACATGTTCGTAGAAAATTGTACGAGAAACCGCCTCCCAACCTGCCCAAGGATGACCTAAGTCCCGATGTACCTGATAATGACGACATTTACAATGTGGACGGTGAAATCGATAAGCGTAGTACAGGTATGGGTCGTTTAATATACGAGTCACCATGGCTGTTCTCTAAACACATTCTGGCCAAAAAAAACACGACCTCAAAACCGGTTTCATCATTTGAATACTCATCGAGCGACTCGACTCTTCATAAGTTTTGCCCAATTTTTATACATTGACAGATAATTCAGAAGGACAATCAAATTGATATGTCGTATAAAATTGTTTATTGTCCTTCTAGGTTTCGATTATGCTGATGCTCTGTCGGCGTCAGTGGAGTTCTTCGAAGCTCAGCGTTCAGGGCCAGTGCCCGAAAACGGACGAGTGCAATGGCGTAAACCAGATGTTGCACAGTATGACAAGGGTGTGAACGGAGAAGACCTTAGCGGGGGCATGTATGATGGTACGTTGTATTCAGTTTACCCACATACACAAATCATCATGAACGAATTGACCTATTAATTCACGCGTACTATGTACGTGTACTATAGAAATTCATGATTTAGTTCTCTGTATTAAAGCGCGGCAGTCGTCGCGCTGTGCATGTGCGACATTTGTTTTTCCCACAATCCAATGCACTCTTCTAATGGAAATCACAAGTATGAGGTTGTGCCTGGGTGCTAATTTCACTAATTACCACCGGTCACTCCTTGGATACGTCCAGCCACCTAAAATACCCAATTAAAGCTTCGTAACGTCCCAATTTGTACTCTTTGATCTGTGCAACAGTCAACGCCATATTTGTTTATATGAGACCCATATATCTCGCGCATGCGTGGCGCGACGACTACCGCCCTTTAAACTAAATAACTTCAATAATCCGTTACATACATATTTTACATAAAAAAGAACTTCATTACGTCACATTGAAATAAGACAAGCCAATTCACGTAACTTGATTTAAGGTAGCGAGACTATTATTTGTGTTGAAAATTACGATTTTCACATTTATTTATCAATTGATGAAATGCACTATAAACTTTCATATGATAAAGTCAACATAACATAGAATGTCCTGTAAGTTGGTTAAAATGTATATTTTCTGAAGGGGAGCAAGGCAGCCTCAGTAGTGTTTTCCAAAATCAACAATACAGGTTTAATCTGTGTGCCTATAAGTTTCAAAGATAAACTCAAGACAAAGCAATGTTAGAATGTGTTATCAGTAGCTATCTGACACACAATGAGTGTTTCCAAACATTCGAGTGGTTTGTCTCTGCCCCTGTTTGTTTCACAGATTAGTCATTTGCATATGAATGTGTCAGACACAAGGTCACACAGCCACTGAAAAAAATCATTGATTTTGGTGTTTTCATATGCCGAATTTATCCAATTATAGCTATCCCATTCCTTTATTGTTTTGGTTTCTAATAGCCTTACACATTTGGATGCCCCTACACATGGTAAAACAGACCTTGATGGGAAAACAAATTGATTGTGCCGATAAACAAGCTTGAAAATCTTTGCTGTTACTTCATGGACGTTTTCTAGGAGTTTATGTTTTTCAAAATACAAGGTCTTTAACAAAAAATAACGTATACTTATTGTCGTCGGATTAACACCAAATTTTCACAGCTTTAAGGTGACAATGAGAGGAACTTGAATGTGTCCAGACAAACTATTTCTTCGATTATTTACAAACGAGTTGTGGTTTGAGTTGGGGGCAATGTGACTAAAACAGTAATTGAAATTCAGCACACTATTTTTTAAAACGCGTTGCTTGAATAAAACTGACCAGACACATTCAATTTACCAGACTATTGAACAACTAGGAAAAGTGAAAAAAATATTTCTTATCGCCAGCGTAAATGCGTAATTATTTTTTTTACAGAAAAAGTAATTTTTCACCTTTGATTGAGTAACGCGTCGTAGAATGCAGATACGGGCATGCAAAATACACTTGTGAAAAGCTTGAAGTCTGGCGATTCTAAAAATATATACTTTCCTGGGTCTATTTGTAGTCATTTGGTCACAATTAGAAGATGAAAACAAGTATGCAAATAATAGTCTCGCTACCTTAATTGTATGATAAAGAAAAACAACAAAATATGTATATGATGTCATCATTCAGCGCGTTCAGCAACTGATTTTCAAATATCAGCCCTAAATAATGATATTCTTGATGCGCTCAAAGTAACAACTTTCGCTTATATTTTACCAGACCTGATGATCCATCCAAACAGTAATTCAATTCTACAGCACATTCAGTTATTAGCGCGCACTAATCCTTCTATTCCGTTTATCTGTTTCACA
The DNA here is from genome assembly GCF_978046115.1 of Saccoglossus kowalevskii. Taxonomy (NCBI): domain Eukaryota; kingdom Metazoa; phylum Hemichordata; class Enteropneusta; family Harrimaniidae; genus Saccoglossus; species Saccoglossus kowalevskii. Next base: position 24,206,630 of record NC_140659.1, read on the forward strand.
GCTTTTACAAACGCAATGAAACTAGGAAACCGTATTTATGTCTTCGCAAATCATCGTGTTCTAATTGCATAAACGATCGCTGTTCCTTAACTGCGAATATTTGCCATAATATATAAAATAAGAAGAAAAAAAACAGACCATATTTAAAATAAAATTATTATCACTGAATAAGAAGCGCGAATTTTAAACAAATACACAATTTCATTAACTGGATTTAAAATAATGAAAAGACACAATTTATTTTGTTTCTAAATTTAGCTGGTGATCACATCAAGTTCAACCTTCCAATGGCCTGGACTACAACTATGCTCGCATGGAGTTACATCGAATTTGAAGATGCGTATATTGATGCAGGGGAAGACAAAAACACCAGGGACCTTTTAAAATGGAATTGTGACTATTTCATAAAGTGTCACCCCAGTCCTGATGTGTTTTATTATCAGGTGAGGCAGTCAGTTTGAGTGCATATTTGGTAGATACCATGAGGGCGTACGACACGAAATCTCTTTGCTGTAAGTTGCGCCCTCTAGCATCGGAGTGCTTGTGTGACGTCACATGACGTAGATTGTGACAAATCCATTTCAGGTAGAAACTCGCAGTACTCATGCATTTTTCTATTTGGAAATGACATGACAACAGATTAAAAACAATAACAACGCTTTAAAATGGCGTCCTTTCATTGACGTCACGGAAACATGTGCATTTCCCAAATAATTAACATAATAATTCCATGTAAGTACTAAACCTGACTGGTTGAAAACTATCGTGACAGAAACTAGTAACCATTTTATTTACATCCACCCACCACCAGGTCGGCGATCCTAGTATTGATCACAGTCAATGGAATCGACCAGAAAACATTTCATCAACACGACCATCATACCGAATAGAGGACTCTGGTGCTGACGTTGCAGGTGAAACAGCAGCTGCTTTGGCTGGATGCGCCAAAGTTTTCGAACATTTCGGTAAGTAATAATGAGTCGACAGAGCTGCAATAAAATAGACAATTTACTCGTATTTTTATATGGATATAACTGAGTTGCCCGACTTAAAACCTGACTTGGAAGTATACCACGCCACAATCTGCTTATCCTTCTTGTGACACAACGTGTCAATGGCAATAAATCGCATTTTTATTTCAGAAAATTACCATCCTTAATACAAACTCCGTTTTTCTTATTACAAAAAAAAAAACGACATACAAAACGCTATAATTCACGAAACACTGAACGAATTACTTAGCAATAGGCATAAGTAGCTAAATTAGAATCGAAATACAGTAAAAGATTTATGTTATGAATTTGATTCTACCTAGTCCAGAGGACAGACCAATGCGCCCACCTTCAAATGTGACTGTTCGATATAATGCTATATGCTGTCTTTCCTTATTTGTTTGTTTGTAGCTCGAATTACATTTACTAATGCCAGACTACAAACACTGACAAACTAAACTGTAATTATTTATTTCGTACTTTTTTTTAGATACAAACTACGCGTCAGAGTGTGAACATAAAGCAAAGTCTCTCTTCATGTTTACACTAAACCATCCAGGACTGTATCCCCCAACTATATATTACAAGTAAGAAGTGACTGTGTTTGTTTTTCTGTAGTTCCTTTTTTAATCATTAGTATGTATAATACTATGACAGAACCCCACACCCTCCCCGTGGCTTTCGTTGCGTATGGAAGTTATTTTCACGAGTGATGCGGTGTATCCTGCGGCCGTACTTTCACGAGCGAAGCGAGTGAAAGTACAGCAGAATACACCGCATCTCGAGTGAAAATAACTTCCATACGCAACGAAAGCCACGGGGAGGGTGTGGGGTTCTGTCATAGTATGTATAATACTAATGTAGTATGTATAATACCAGTTATTTTATGTATAATACTAATGTAGTGTGAATAATACTCGTTATTTTATGTATAATACTAATGAGGTATGTATAATACTAATGTAGTATGTATAATACTAGTTATTCTATGTATAATACTAATGTAGTATGTATAATACTAATGTAGTATGTATAATACTAATGTAGTATGTATAATACCAGTTATTTTATGTATAATACTAATGTAGTATGTATAATACTAATGTAGTATGTATAATACTAGTTATTTTATGTATAATACTAATGTAGTGTGTATAATACTCGTTATTTTATGTATAATACTAGTTATTTTATGTATATTACTAATGAGGTATGTATAACACTAATGTAGTATGTATAATACTAGTTATTTTATGTACAATACTAATGTAGTATGTATAATACTAATGTAGTATGTATAATACTAGTTATTTTATGTATAATACTAATGAGGTATGTATAACACTAATGTAGTATGTATAATACTAGTTATTTTATGTATAATACTAATGTAGTATGTATAATACTAATGTAACATGTATAATACTAATGTAGTATATATAATACTAATGTAGTATGTATAATACTAATGTAGTATGTATAATACTAATGTAGTATGTATAATACTAATGTAGTATGTATAATACCAGTTATTTTATGTATAATACTAATGTAGTATGTATAATACCAGTTATTTTATGTATAATACTAATGTAGTATGTATAATACTAATGTAGTATGTATAATACCAGTTATTTTATGTATAATACTAATGTAGAATGTATAATACCAGTTATTTTATGTATAATACTAATGTAGTATGTATAATACCAGTTATTTTATGTATAATACTAATGTAGTATGTATAATACTAATGTAGTATGTATAATACCAGTTATTTTATGTATAATACTAATGTAGTATGTATAATACCAGTTATTTTATGTATAATACTAATGTAGTATGTATAATACTAATGTAGTATGTATAATACCAGTTATTTTATGTATAATACTAATGTAGTATGTATAATACTAATGTAGTATGTATAATACCAGTTATTTTATGTATAATACTAATGTAGTGAGTATAATACTCGTTATTTTATGTATAATACTAATGAGGTATGTATAATACTAATGTAGTATGTATAATACTAGTTATTTTATGTATAATACTAATGTAGTGTGTATAATACTCGTTATTTGATGTATAATACTAATGTAGTATGTATAATACTAGTTATTTTATGTATAATACTAGTGAGGTATGTATAACACTAATGTAGTATGTATAATACTAGTTATTTTAAGTATAATACTAATGTAGTATGTATAATACTAGTTATTTTATGTATAATACTAATGTAGTATGTATAATACTAATGTAACATGTATAATACTAATGTAGTATATATAATACTAATGTAGTATGTATAATACTAATGTAGTATGTATAATACTAATGTAATATGTATAATACTAATGTAGTATGTATAATACTAATGTAGTATGTATAATACTAAGGTAATATGTATAATACTAATGAGGTATGTATAATACTAATGTAGTATGTATAATACTAATGTAGTATGTATGATACTAGTTATTTTATGTATGATACTAATGAGGTATGTATAACACTAATGTAATATGTATAATACTAACGTAGTATGTATAATACTAATGGGGTATGTATAATACTAATGAGGCATGTATAACACTAATGTAGTATGTATAATACTAGTTATTTTATGTATAATACTAATGAGGTATGTATAATACTAATGTAGTATGTATAATACTAGTTATTTTATGTATAATACTAATGAGGTATGTATAAAACTAATGTAGTATGTATAATACTAGTTATTTTATGTATAATACTAATGGGGTATGTATAATACTAGTTATTTTATGTATAATACTAATGAGGTATGTAAAACACCAATGTAGTATGTATAATACTAGTTATTTTATGTATAATACTAATGTAGTATGTATAATACTAGTTATTTTATGTATAATACTAATGTAGTATGTATAATACTAGTTATTTTATGTATGATACTAATGAGGTATGTATAACACTAATGTAATATGTATAATACTAATGTAGTATGTATAATACTAATGTAGTATGTATAATACTAATGTAATATGTATAATACTAATATGGTATGTATAATACTAATGTAGTATGTATAATACTAATGTAGTATGTATGATACTAGTTATTTTATGTATGATACTAATGAGGTATGTATAACACTAATGTAATATGTATAATACTAATGTAGTATGTATAATACTAATGGGGTATGTATAATACTAATGAGGTATGTATAACACTAATGTAGTATGTATAATACTAGTTATTTTATGTATAATACTAATGAGGTATGTATAATACTAATGTAGTATGTATAATACTAGATATTTTATGTATAATACTAATGGGGTATGTATAATACTTATGTAGTATGTATAATACTAGTTATTTTATGTATAATACTAATGAGGTATGTATAACACTAATGTAGTATGTATAATACTAGTTATTTTATGTATAATACTAATGGGGTATGTATAATACTAGTTATTTTATGTATAATACTAATGAGGTATGTAAAACACTAATGTAGTATGTATAATACTAGTTATTTTATGTATAATACTAATGTAGTATGTATAATACTAGTTATTTTATGTATAATACTAATGTAATATGTATAATACTAATGTAGTATGTATAATACCAGTTATTTTATGTATAATACTAATGTAGTATGTATAATACTAATGTAGTATGTATAATACCAGTTATTTTATGTATAATACTAATGTAGTATGTATAATACTAATGTAGTATGTATAATACCAGATATTTTATGTATAATACTAATGTAGTGTGTATAATACTCGTTATTTTATGTATAATACTAATGAGGTATGTATAATACTAATGTAGTATGTATAATACTAGTTATTTTATGTATAATACTAATGTAGTGTGTATAATACTCGTTATTTTATGTATAATACTAATGAGGTATGTATAATACTAAAGTAGTATGTATAATACTAGTTATTTTATGTATATTACTAATGAGGTATGTGTAACACTAATGTAGTATGTATAATACTAGTTATTTTACGTATAATACTAATGTAGTATGTATAATACTAATGTAGTATGTATAATACTAGTTATGTTATATATAATACTAATGAGGTATATATAACACTAATGTAGTATGTATAATACTAATGTAGTATGTATAATACTAATGTAACATGTATAATACTAATGTAGTATATATAATACTAATGTAGTATGTATAATACTAATGTAGTATGTATAATACTAATGTGGTATGTATAATACCAGTTATTTTATGTATAATCCTAATATAGTATGTATAATACTAATGTAGTATGTATAATACCAGTTATTTTATGTATAATACTAATGTAGTGTGTATAATACTAATGTAGTATGTATAATACCAGTTATTTTATGCATAATACTAATGTAGTATGTATAATACTAATGTAGTATGTATAATACCAGTTATATTATGTATAATACTAATGTAGTATGTATAATACTAATGTAGTATGTATAATACCAGTTATTTTATGTATAATACTAATGTAGTGTGTATAATACTCGTTATTTTATGTATAATACTAATGAGGTATGTATAATACTAATGTAGTATGTATAATACTAGTTATTTTATGTATAATACTAATGTAGTGTGTATAATACTCGTTATTTTATGTATAATACTAATGTAGTATGTATAATACTAGCTATTTTATGTATAATACTAATGAGTATGTATAACACTGATGTAGTATGTATAATACTAGTTATTTTATGTATAATACTAATGTAGTATGTATAATACTAGTTATTTTATGTATAATACTATTGTAGTATGTATAATACTAATGTAGTATATATAATACTAATGTAGTATGTATAATACTAATGTAGTATATATAATACTAATGTAATATGTATAATACTAATGTAGTATGTATAATACTAACGTAGTATGTATAATACTAATGTAATATGTATAATACTAATGAGGTATGTATAATACTAATGTAGTATGTATAATACTAATGTAGTATGTATGATACTAGTTATTTTATGTATGATACTAATGAGGTATGTGTAACACTAATGTAATATGTATAACACTTATGTAGTATGTATAATACTAATGGGGTATGTATAACACTAATGTAGTATGTATAATACTAGTTATTTTATGTATAATACTAATGAGGTATGTATAATACTAATGTAGTATGTATAATACTAGTTATTTTATGTATAATACTAATGGGGTATGTATAATACTTATGTAGTATGTATAATACTAGTTATTTTATGTATAATACTAATGAGGTATGTATAATACTAATGAGGTATGTATAATACTAATGTAGTATGTATAATACTAGATATTTTATGTATAATACTAATGGGGTATGTATAATACTTATGTAGTATGTATAATACTAGTTATTTTATGTATAATACTAATGAGGTATGTATAACACTAATGTAGTATGTATAATACTAGTTATTTTATGTATAATACTAATGGGGTATGTATAATACTAGTTATTTTATGTATAATACTAATGAGGTATGTAAAACACTAATGTAGTATGTATAATACTAGTTATTTTATGTATAATACTAATGTAGTATGTATAATACTAATGTAGTATGTATAATACCAGTTATTTTATGTATAATACTAATGTAGTATGTATAATACTAATGTAGTATGTATAATACCAGATATTTTATGTATAATACTAATGTAGTGTGTATAATACTCGTTATTTTATGTATAATACTAATGAGGTATGTATAATACTAATGTAGTATGTATAATACTAGTTATTTTATGTATAATACTAATGTAGTGTGTATAATACTCGTTATTTTATGTATAATACTAATGAGCTATGTATAATACTAATGTAGTATGTATAATACTAGTTATTTTATATATATTACTAATGAGGTATGTATAACACTAATGTAGTATGTATAATACTAGTTATTTTACGTATAATACTAATGTAGTATGTATAATACTAGTTATGTTATGTATAATACTAATGAGGTATGCTTAACACTAATGTAGTATGTATAATACTAGTTATTTTATGTATAATACTAATGTAGTATGTATAATACTAATGTAACATGTATAATACTAATGTAGTATATATAATACTATTGTAGTATGTATAATACTAATGTAGTATGTATAATACTAATGTGGTATGTATAATACCAGTTATTTTATGTATAATACTAATGTAGTATGTATAATACCTGTTATTTTATGTATAATACTAATGTAGTATGTATAATACTAATGTAGTATGTATAATACCAGTTATTTTATGTATAATACTAATGTAGTATGTATAATACTAATGTAGTATGTATAATACCAGTTATTTTATGTATAATACTAATGTAGTATGTATAATACTAATGTAGTATGTATAATACCAGTTATTTTATGTATAATACTAATGTAGTGTGTATAATACTCGTTATTTTATGTATAATACTAATGAGGTATGTATAATACTAATGTAGTATGAATAATACTAGTTATTTTATGTATAATACTAATGTAGTGTGTATAATACTCGTTATTTTATGTATAATACTAATGTAGTATGTATAATACTAGTTATTTTATGTATAATACTAATGAGTATGTATAACACTAATGTAGTATGTATAATACTAGTTATTTTATGTATAATACTAATGTAGTATGTATAATACTAGCTATTTTATGTATAATACTATTGTAGTATGTATAATACTAATGTAACATGTACAATACTAATGTAGTATATATAATACTAATGTAGTATGTATAATACTAATGTAGTATGTATAATACTAATGTAATATGTATAATACTAATGTAGTATGTATAATACTAACGTAATATGTATAATACTAATGAGGTATGTATAATACTAATGTAGTATGTATAATACTAATGTAGTATGTATGATACTAGTTATCTTATGTATGATACTAATGAGGTATGTGTAACACTAATGTAATATGTATAACACTAATGTAGTATGTATAATACTAATGGGGTATGTATAATACTAGTTATTTTATGTATAATACTAATGAGGTATGTATAATACTAATGTAGTATGTATAATACTAGTTATTTTATGTATAATACTAATGGGGTATGTATAATACTTATGTAGTATGTATAATACTAGTTATTTTATGTATAATACTAATGAGGTATGTATAACACTAATGTAGTATGTATAATACTAGTTATTTTATGTATAATACTAATGTAGTATGTATAATACTAGTTATTTTATGTATAATACTAATGTAGTATGTATAATACTATTGTAACATGTATAATACTAATGTAGTATGTATAATACTAATGTAATATGTATAATACTAATGAGGTATGTATAATACTAATGTAGTATGTATAATACTAATGTAGTATGTATGATACTAGTTATTTTATATATGATACTAATGAGGTATGTATAACACTAATGTAATATGTATAATGCTAATGATTTATAAGATACCTTACTTATCGTCATACAAGGCGAACTAAAACTGACACAGACAAACAATTTTATCAGTTCGGCCAAACCATGAAACTTTTTCCAATCGAATAATTCTAGAAAAATAAGTAGAGTATAATATAGTATAGTATAGTATTAGTATAATACTAGTTATTTTATGTATAATACTAATGTAGTATGTATAATACTAGTTATTTTATGTATAATACTAATGTAGTATGTATAATACCAGTTATTTTATGTATAATACTAATGTAGTATGTATAATACTAATGTAGTATGTATAATACTCGTTATTTTATGTATAATACTAATGAGGTATGTATAATACTAATGTAGTATGTATAATACTAGTTATTTTATGTATAATACTAATGAGGTATGTATAATACTAATGTAGTATGTATAATACTAGTTATTTTATGTATAATACTAATGAGGTATGTATAATACTAATGTAGTATGTATAATACTAATGTAGTGTGTATAATACTCGTTATTTTATGTATATTACTAATGAGGTATGTATAACACTAATGTAGTATGTATTATACTAGTTATTTTATGTATAATACTAATGTAGTATGTATAATACTAATGTAGTATGTATAATACTGGTTATTTTATGTATAATACTAATGAGGTATGTATAACACTAATGTAGTATGTATAATACTAGTTATTTTATGTATAATACTAATGTAGTATGTATAATACTAGTTATTTTATGTATAATACTAATGTAGTATGTATAATACTAATGTAGTATGCATAATACTAATGTAACATGTATAATACTAATGTAATATGTATAATACTAATGTAGTATGTATAATACTAATGTAGTATGTATAATACTAATGTAATATGTATAATACTAATGAGGTATGTATAATACTAATGTAGTATGTATAATACTAATGTAGTATGTATGATACTAGTTATTTTATGTATGATACTAATGAGGTATGTATAACACTAATGTAATATGTATAATACTAATGTAGTATGTATAATACTAATGGGGTATGCATAATACTAATGAGGTATGTATAACACTAATGTAGTATGTATAATACTAGTTATTTTATGTATAATACTAATGAGGTATGTATAATACTAATGTAGTATGTATAATACTAGTTATTTTATGTATAATACTAATGGGGTATGTATAATACTTATGTAGTATGTATAATACTAGTTATTTTATGTATAATACTAATGAGGTATGTATAACACTAATGTAGTATGTATAATACTAGTTATTTTATGTATAATACTAATGGGGTATGTATAATACTAGTTATTTTATGTATAATACTAATGAGGTATGTAAAACACTAATGTAGTATGTATAATACTAGTTATTTTATGTATAATACTAATGAGGTATGTATAATACTAATGTAGTATGTATAATACTAGTTATTTTATGTATAATACTAATGTAGTATGTATAATACTAATGGGGTATGTATAACACTAATGTAGTATGTATAATGCTAATGATTTATAAGATACCTTACTTATCGTCATACAAGGCGAACTAAAACTTACACAGACAAACAATTTTATCAGTTCGGCCAAACCATGAAACTTTTTCCAATCGAATAATTCTAGAAAAATAAGTAGAGTTGTGAAAACGGTGCTCCGAAACTATTCGTAAAACGATCGAAACTGATTTTGAATCTTGTGTAACGAACTCCCAAACTGTACTGAAATGCTTGAATAATCTGTGCGTGAATCGTTGAAGTTAATTATAAAAACGAATTATTTCTTTTGATATAAATATTTAACTGTAGATCAAACGGGGCCTGGGACGAGGTTGCATGGGCCGCCATCTGGTTATACTGGTTGACCGGCGACGAGTGTTACCGACAAGAGGCAGTTAGCTTATACGACTCGAAAAAACTGCACGGGAAGTCTTACGCATACGGATGGAACGACAAGCGAGAGGGACTCAAGGTATGGTTGAGCATGACAATCCGTTATGGCCATTGTTACTTTTTTGCAATTTTCACAGGATATGTTCAGAAACTGTTTGCCTATGTATATATAAATGTACTTCATCTTTTCAACCCATATTGTTCTCAAACATAAATGCAAACATTATCGTAAAATAATGATTATTTAAAAACAATCTGTCCAACTAAAAGGTTTTAGAAAATGTCAAGTTAGATTAGAACACCTTACCATTTCGATCACCCATGATATGCGCATGCGCAAAAGCCCAACCTAGCCAGCCTACCGAAATAATTAATGGTCTGTCTTGATTAGATGGAGTTGTGTTTTGACACCATAGTTTGTCCGCCATTTTGATGTATTTTTTTCTGTATTTCCTTTGTCAATTGTGAACAAAACATCATTTGCCACTTGCTACAGAATATATTTAAAGATTATGAAGGTTTGCTTCGTAAAATGTGACAAAAATTGACATTTATATTCAATAAGGTAAATACTAAATGATATTAGTGGAAATATTTCAAATAGTTCGACCCATTGTTATCGGTATCCATAAATATACCAGTATCCGTCCCACGGTTGATGCTTCTTCACACATGTCTAAGTGTTCGTGTTCTTATCTCAGCTTCTAATGGGCTACATTCACAAAGATATTGATAAAGACCTTAAAAAGAAATACTGGGGCCATTTCAAAACATACATGAATGGTTGGCTGCCGGGTGGAACTGTGACTTACACGCCTAAAGGTCTTGCATGCAGGGATGCATGGGGTTCTCTGCGATGGGCTGGTAGGTGACTTTATTTCACTGTTATATGTGCCGTCACATTTGTAGTCTGGTTGTTGATAGAATGAAGGTCATGTTTTGTTCTCGTATGTGATTTTGAGTTCACACAATATCATTCATTTCAGACAACGTACCATGGTATCTTAGGAAAATGAATTCCAAACTTATAGAATTATAGAATATTACTATTGTTAGCCTTCAACGGAAAGAGTCTGTAAAGTCTGTCGTGCTAATTTTGTTGACGATGAATATCATTTTCTATTGATTTATCCAGCCTACAACACGTTAAGACGAGAGTTAATCCCCGTACATTATTCTTTCCAACCAACTGTTGATAAATTTCAAATGCTTGTACGATACAATAATATTCTACGATATTCTACGAAATATTTGTATGTTTGTGTTCAAAGCATTTGAAGCCAGGAAACAAATGTTAACAAATTATTAATATCATATTCTACTTGTGACCGTTACTTTTTAAGTATTGTTTTGTAGTGTTTGTACATGGACTGGTGGCCTAGGAAAGCAATAAACTTATTATAATCTGCATACACCTGTTTGTTGCATTTCAGGTAACTCGGCTGCCCTAGCAGTTATTGCATCCCATTACGGAATCAGAGCACCCGCATACAGGAATTTCGCCAAGTCACAACTGGACTATATTCTTGGTTCCTCCGGGCATAGTTTCGTAGTAGGATTTGGCGAAAATCCCCCAACTCGTCCCCACCACAGGGGAAGGTAAGAACACGTGGCATGGTTACAGCGAGACAGCCAAGGGGTGCTTTAAAAAAATAATGACCAATTTATATATCCACTTAAAATTAAAATCAGAGTTTCCCTCCAGCTGACAGTTTGACAACTCTCCTTAAACTTAATTCTCAAATGTTCCTTCTATCCACAACATTGTGTCCCTTCTATAAATCTCTTCAAATGTGCCATATCCCAGAGACTGTGGCAGGCCTCTGAGCTCTCAACATTCACATGAACCCCTCCATATGAACCCTACTCTTGAGACTTTAGCCCATTGATGCTTCGTAAAATTCACCTCCCAAGATGGTGTTTATAAGATACCTGATTTCGCTCTTTCTGATCAAATAACCCTACCACTTACAGATGCAAGAAAAAGAGCATATAATTAATATTTAATTAGTTTGATATTGTATGTTGAAGAGAAAATTCGATTACAATTATAGCACTTATGACAGTATCCGTTCGATGACAAATGAAATCACTCATACGAGTGTGCAGTAACGATTCCTATTGTACATAGCAAAACAATTAGCGCGAATGCCTATTAGAGCAATGCATTAACGGGCGTTCGGTTATGTGCTGTAAGAACGTTTTTAATTCATAATAAATAACACGTTCTCGTCACGTCACAACCACAGCAATATATTCACTACGAAATTGATAACAATAAACATGTATTCATTCCCACCGTGTGTTTCTATATAGCTCCTGTCCCGTGATCACCGAGAGATGCACTAACTCCAACAGTTTCAACTATGATGGTCCGAATCATCACCTACTGCGCGGGGCTATGGTAGGAGGTCCAAACTGTTCAGATGGTTGGAAGGACAACCGCAAAGACTACGTTAAGAATGAGGTGGCGTGTGACTACAACGCAGGTTTCCAAACCCTCGTAGCAGGTACTTATATATAGGAATATATTTTACAATTGCTGAATTTAAGCTTGTCCCGCTATGATCAAACCCGATAATAATTGACGGAACCCTAACCTTATAGTTCCAGAGGATCAGTGCATGTACAACACGCTTAGAAACATTATTTAGATGGAATTGAGAGAGCTCTGCGTAGCGATATATTTTCAAATAAAACATCTTCCCTTTTCTAACAGCTATTTACTTCTTTCATTTGCCAGGTGTACAAAGCTTGATATTGAGAGGCATACTAGTTTAACATGGAATTCACGACCAGATTCGAGTTTTTTACCGTTATCACATCGACATAGTTTTTGAATAATAATTATTGCATTGGACTCGTATAGACTTTATTCATTGTAAAATATAACTTCTAGTAGCATTAGAATAAATATCATGAAAACAATTTACCAAATATGCATTTATTTGTTGACTGGAAGGTGGGTCACGTTGTGATGATATAAATGGATAATCAAATTAATTTTTGATGTGTAGTTGTTCATTATTCAAACTATCCCGTTGTCGGAGACTTGCTATTATATTACAAGAAACAAACGAGTAAATACAAGTTGTGCTAGTACATCATAAAACGTTCACCAATCTGAGTCATTTCTACGTCTCAGTGACACTTCGTTACTAGAGGGCGCGATTATTAGACTGGTGTATTGCATCATCAGTTTGGTCATAACAAAGTGAATGTCATAATAGTACGCACTGGTTCATATTATACATATGCTGTGAATATTTGCCCTATTTACATACAAACATTATTCAAATAAATAACAAATATGTCGATGGGCTTATATTTTTTTGCAATGACGAAATGAACAATATGAGCAATAACAAATATTCATTAAATTATTAGTTTCAAAGTTTGGTACATAGGGGCTAGACAATTAATCCCTAATGTATACTATGTAGTGGGGACCAGTAACTTCCTGTGTCGAAGAGAAGTCAAATCCGTAGTCTGCCAAACGAGTTGATCTCCCACGGTTACACTGTCCCAATATTTAAATAAATTGTCTAATTTTGAATGATATCCAATTACAAATCTCTCTTGCAACAAAATATTGATATCAACTCTAAAATTAATTTGAGGTTTTGGTGACGTTGGACAATAGTGTGACATGTTTGTATCCACGTAAATTGTGAAATATCGTAGATGTTTAAAAACATGAACTTTTCGGTTTCAAAAATTCATTTGCCAACGACTTTAAATCGTGCTCTGGTGCGCCTGGAAAGTCGCCCTTATACTCCTACACAAGAACAAATCGTTAATATTAGTCACGTAAAAGTCTCATCACACGAATATATCTATGTAACATTTATTAATTTAACAACTTTTTTTAAAACAGATTATAATATTTTTGGCAGAACTCCAGGTCTCAACCCAGCTGAATTAATGAACCACTAAAAAAATAAGTGGATTCCCTATAAATTAACATACCTGTATTACGCAGATGTCAATTTTAACTAGGTAAGTCACACGAATCACTGAATTTGACAGATTTCTGCCATAGAAGTTCATGCTTTTTAAATGAAATATCGCCCCAATAGCGGAACAAATCACAAAGTCCCCACATCGATGCAACTTGTTACCATTGAAAAATGTCATGTGTAACACACTCCCTCTAGAAAAACAAAACTTTTAACCAATTTATATAAGTGGCGCCACCTACCCCATAGCTATTCTATCAAAACCACAGACTACACATTCAATTTCTCAAAAAAACAAAAAACAAAAACAAAACAATGACTGGTCATATATGGTAGGACGTAAATCTTAATTAAAGATAATTCTCAGGTTATACACGCCCATGTTTGTGTCATAAATATAACTAACTATTATACCATAGTACATCCATAAACCTTGTCGTCTACCAAGAGTAGAACAGCCAGCATGGCCTAAGTGTCGTCCGACCGCCCGACAAACAAACATCCCATCACAACTCTAAGGGGGGTCTCCTATGCACCGTGTCACATAGAAACAAAACACCAGTCGGCATTTCTGAGCTCGAAATAAAATGTTATTCTCGGCAAACCAAAGTAAATCTAAACAGTATATCTACTGATACACAGTACCATGGCTTCAAACACCATTACATACATATCGAAACAGCACAGCAAAACACTCCTCAAGTCCCATGCCTTGTTAAATAGTAAGGTTGTGTAATATATAAGCGTTAGTAAAAGACAAATACAACATTGATAATATCTCACAATAAATACACAACTACATGTCTCCATTCTGACATCCATCAACTGATGGCTTAAACTGTGAAAGTGGTACATGGCCGACTATATTATCTTGCAGAAAATGACTCGTAACCCGACTTCCGAATCCGTAAAACTGTGTAAAGCGACTATTGCTAAGATAATACGGTGGTAGCTGTTTCCTGGGATGGCGTATTACTATTTTCCATTGTATGTGCAGGGATCAAACGCATTTCCGGCTCATTACTCAATTATGTGCTTGTGATAAAATTCGCGTTTGTCATTCACACTAGACTCACTAATAAATGTATCTGATTCCCTCTCGCCGTGGTCAGCTGTACATGGTTGATTAGTACTACTGGAATCTGTCATATGATTCGTACTCCCATACTCTCTGTCGCCCACATATTCTCTAGCACTTTCACGCTCAGTAGTCTCTGGCTGCGTTACATCACGTGTCTAATTGTTTATTGTCAGGTTTCCTTCCTCTTGGAGGTGAATCTGACACTTAACTACTTCATCTCTCTGAAACACCTGGGGCTAGCTGTAGACATCTGTCATCTGTGAATCGGCGCATGCTATAAGCAAAAGGGGGGGGGGTAATTCGATACATGAAATGAGCAGGTTTTGACGCAGTGTGTAACGCTCAGCTCTACGGTCGGACGATATGCACTGGTCACGAATGCTTTTTAACAACGAGATAGGCTCTCTGCTCCAATCTATCGCCCAACTTTTTTTCATAGGTTTACGTTCGAACCAATACACAATCCCTGTCTTTGGTGTTTTTATCATACATATCCTTCCTCGTTGTCGCCCTGTCTTTTCTCGACAAATATATATGCTTCTGCGAGAGAACGTTTCATTCTACTTACCGGGGTAATGTTTTCATCTTTCTTTTCACTTGGACCTATCTCCAGAAAGCGGTCTATGGGTAATATGGGTGTTGCCCGTGCATTTAATAGAATGGAGTGTATCCAGTGACGTTGTATTAGGTACTATTATACATGTTGCTATCTTCCGATCCCAGTTACATTTCTCACCTGGGTCCAATGTCCCTGACATGTTTATAAGTGTTTGGTTAAATCGCTCAGTAACGCCCTTGGTCTAAGGGTGATTTAGCATGCTTTTTTTAATAACAAATTGAACAGCTTATGTTCAAAACCTGATCCCTGATCTGATTTTCACGAGTAAACCGATAACATCCATCAGTATCGTCATTAGTGTTGTTGCCATGCTATTTGATCATTGTTGCCAGTGGGTACCGCCATAGCATACTTAATAAAATGGTCCGTGGTTTTATCAGTCAAATCAGACATATGATTAATTTCTTCGTTTAATGCAGTTTGACAACTTATCTGTACTGTTTCTAAACATAGAGACAATTTACGTAACCAGTTGTGACTAGTAGATTCAATAATTATTTAAAGGACTCCCTCCTTATGTATTTTTTTATTTTTTATTTATTGTACCATAGGCCTGAGACCATTGTACTGAATAAATTCATATCATATCATATCATATCATATCATATCATATCATAAAATAGTCCGTCATAACAAGTGTATTGCATCGCCCCCTACTTGACGATTCCAAAGAAAGGTGAAATACACACAATAACTCCAACAGAGTCAAAGGCATAGGTTTGAGCGACGCTTTACCCAGACTGGCTAGATTAACTTTTCTATGTAGACAGTGTTCATACTGGCGGATTCATACAGTAGATATTCGATTTAGATTGAGGGAAAGTGCGTGAAAAGTACCGATGATGATTTATGCCCTCTATGTTTCCAAATGTCATTTTAGCGTATACACATATCTGAACAATTCTATTTGTTAAACCAATTGAAAATAATACGCAGATTTCGTATATTTTGTTGTTTGTACACTTCACTGCGAACATATACTGCAAGAATATACTCTAGGGATAAGGCAAGTGGTAGACGAGACATGGCTGCTCGACCGGGTCTCGATTCTTGATGATGGCGAGACAGTCAAACATCCACTGTTTATATTCCTTTTTCTGAATATTGGAAATAAAAGGTACACATACATTCGTTTAACTCGTTATTCTGTGTTCGGATTGCAAAGAAGCCTCCCATCGACCAGACTATTGAGCAATTGCATTTCCTGTTCAAACAGTGGGTACAGTTAAATTCCTTTTAAAAAAAACAACGAACCCCACGTCTTAAGGTATTATTTCTAAATGTACCTTACGCGGATATGCCGCCCTTTGGGGTGTTTTTTTCAGGCATCTGGTGTTAAATGGGATCCACAAAATTTAGGGATTTGGTCTAAAATGAGGTCTCACAATGACCGGTTTATGGTGGAATGCATGTATACTTGTATGGTTTAATACAAAGCAAAATACCTTTCCAGACCCTTGTCTGGTATTGTCTGTGAATGTCTTGTATTTTTTTTTTGCTATCTTTTTGTATTACTTTATTGTATTTTCAACTAAGATCCCACTTCGGGAAACGGTTTCAATAAAGATTATTATTATTATTATTATTATTACAAAGCATATGTATTTATTAAGATAATTTCGGCTTACTTTTAATATGCCAAGACCAAAATGTGGTCTACTGGACAAATGGCGGGTCTAAAATGGGGTCTACCAGACAAAGTTTTGGTCTAAGATGGGGTATACATTTTTGGTTCAATATTGGCTAAAATTGGCTATGGGTTTTGCAGTGTGGGCTACACACCTATACCATATCAGCAGCCAAGTACCCCTCCGGGAAGTAGAATATCAGGCGTGCAAGTTTTCCGCCACTACCAATACGAGCATACGGAAAGTCATCCCCACTTCCGAAAATCCTTTCGCCGTTCGGCCTCATTGCACAGATCGATAAGAGGGCTCACGATTTGAGAGGTATCAATCGCGGCTCTTGCCAAATTTGTCCGGATTGTGACGATTTCGTTTTAGAAGCAGGCAGTATTAAATGTGCCTACTGTGGATGTGTGCCAGGGAAGCATAAAGAACACAGAGGGGAATTCGGATGAAGAATTGGAAGGCACTCGACGATTAAAACGAACGCGGTGGTAGTCTTTGAATCAAATTGATAGCCCCAATTTTCCAAATCAACCATGATGTTACATATTCGCATCACGTCTGATCAATAGATGGGATTGGTTTTGCTTTCATGAAATTATATATTCTTGTATAGGGATGGTACCCGCTCGTTTCTCAAAAAAGCCAAAAGCAACAACTTAGTTCTACTATTATGTGACTTATCTTTATAGTGTCAATGATTTGAGTCACACTGTAGGCCCAATCCCGAAACTGTAACAGCCATAAAATACCAGGCTGAAATCCCAGGATGATATTCACTCATTAAAGCCCGTTATGAACCACGAAGTACGGAGCAATTCCGTCATAAAAGGTGACATTTTCATCCTGCACCCAATCTCTATCTTCGTTGTAATCAAATAACCCCCACAAATAACATAGAACAAGTAACCTGTAGAATGCTGTGTGGGTAATATTTTTATATTGATTTTTGTTGCATTTGCAGCAAATAGTTACCAAACAATGAGAAATCTATAGGATTGAATATACCTCTCGGCTGGCTTCACATGCATAGTTCAAGACTGCAAAACCGGTGCTTATACAAGGATTTAATTTCAGCACCTAGACGGTTTGTGGTTACAGCTTCATGTTCAGAGTAATCGCAAAACTGATATTACAATAGAAAATCATGAAAGACTGGCAGTCCCATGCAATTAATAGCGAGTGAAATTCCTAGGATTGAAACATGTATTTTGAAGTTACTGATGTAGGCAATGACAGATAACTTCAAGTTGGCATGAAGACGAGGTAGTTTATTTAATCAGTGCTGAACTAGAGGATGAAATTATAATTAAGTGCGTTGTCATATAATTTGTTTATTTCAATTTCTTCTGAAGTCAAATAGAATGCACTGGTGAAACCGTGAATAAAAGGATGTTTTGGGGGTATAGTTTACATTGTGTATGGAGTGGTAGGGTCGGGTGTCACATAATTTGTTCATTTCCAACTCTTATGAAGTCACATAGAATTTCACTTAATTTATTTTCGCTGAAACGTTTTCAAGCATTACATGTGAATCCGATGTTCCCTGTGTCTCAATAGAGTATGAGGTAAATGTCATTTTCACTGGAATTTATTTCAGGGGAAAAACGTTTTCAGTAAAAATGAAGTATACCACATTATTACATATGTACTGCAGTTTATTTTGATTCGTCTATGAAATCGGTATTTCCGCACCCCATATGCAAATAAAGTAGTCCTTTCAAGAGTAGCGTTTTCGAAACATCGCAGAAATAAACAATATTTAGAAGTGCGATATTTTACCCTTGGGGTACATGAATATACTTGCCGAGTGAAATGAAATTTGAACAACAGTAATGGTACTTCTAGACAATCACTTATTTTGACTAAAACTAATTTGCATATCACCCATGCAATAATGTTTTCTGTATTTTCACGGTAAATATGATCCGCTCCACTAGGATTGCCCCTCAAATCATTTGTGGGTGTGATTTCCAGTGTTTTCATGTATTAGTTCTTCTGTGATTTTTTTGGCTTGGCCGATTTCGCTCAAACATCGCAGGTAGGTCACACCTTCACCCTAGTTATTAGGAAAAATCTGCAAAAAAAATGTTGGTCCATCGTTGCCATAGCAACAGTAAAAAATGATAATTTTGGACAAAGGATGACACAACAAAGCATTACTGAATAGTAAAAACAACGGCACCATCTTGGATGAATAAGCACTAATTATATATTTAATTGGAGCTGAACGTAAGGTAGCGAGACTATTATTTGTGTTGAAAATTACGATTTTCACATTTATTTATTAATTGGTGAAATGCACTATAAACTTTCATATGATAAAGTCAACATAACATAAAATGTCATGTAAGTTGGTTAAAATGTATATTTTCTGAAGGGGCGCAAGGCAGCCTCAGTAGTGTTTTCCAAAATCAACAACACAGGTTTAATCTGTGTGCCTATAAGTTTCAAAGATAAACTCAAGACAAAGCAATCATGTTAGGATGTGTTATCAGTAGCTATCTGACACACAATGAGTGTTTCCAAACATTCGAGTGGGTTGTCTCCGCCCCTGTTTGTTTCACAGATTAGTCATTTGCATATGAATGTGTCAGACACAAGGTCACACAGCCACTGAAAAAAATCATTGATTTTGGTGTTTTCATATGCCGAATTAATCCAATTATAGCTATCCCATTCCTTTATTTTTTTGGTTTCTAATAGCCTTACACATTTGGTTGCCCCTACACATGGTAAAACAGACCTTGATGGGAAAACAAATCGATTGTGCCGATAAACAAGCTTGAAATCAATCTTTGCTGTTACTTCATGGACGTTTTCTAGGAGTTTATGTTTTTCAAAATACAAGGTCTTTAACAAAAAATAACGTATACTTATTGTCGTCGGATTAACACCAAGTTTTCACAGCTTTAAGGTGACAATGAGAGGAACTTGAATGTGTCCAGACAAACTATTTCATTGATTATTTACCAACGAGTTGTGGTTTGAGTTGAGGGCAATGTGACTAAAACAGTAATTGAAAATCAGCACACTATTTTTTAAAACGCGTTGCTTGAATAAAACTGACCAGACACATTCAATTTACCAGACTATTGAACAACTAGGAAAAGTGAAAAAAATACTTATCGCCAGCATAAATGCGTAATTATTTTTTTTTACAGAAAAAGTAATTTTTCACCTTTGATTGAGTAACGCGTCGTAGAATGCAGATACGGGCATGTAAAATACACTTGTAAAAAGCTTGAAGTGTGGCGATTCTAAAAATATATACGTTCCCGGGTCTATTTGTAGTCATTTAGTCACAATTAGAAGATGAAAACAAGTATGCAAATAATAGTCCCGCTACCTTAAACTGCCATATCTTTCCCCTTTTTTTATTGAATTTTCACCAAATTGTCAACAAATGTACTTTATATCAATGTTTATCTAATGTCATTAGAGGGTAACATATAGACCTTCTGTTACCATGGAAACAGGTCATATTTAAATTTAATTTCAAATCATCTGTCAGTGTCAATAAAGATAAACAAGTTTTACTTTCGTTTATGTTGCCTTCGTTTTTATTCCTATACAAATGCACTGAAAACGCCCTCATTGACACGAATAAACAATTCTAACATTATAGCATGATATACAGCTTATTTTTTGGCAACTTGGAAAAGAAGTATGCTTGGAAAACATAACTGGGAGCTGCCCGGAAAATTTGAAATCCCTGTGCCTGATCGATCCATGTTTATGCCAAAATAACCAATGAATCATCTCAATTCTACAGCTGTGAATGCTCTAACATGTACAATTCGTTTCACTTTGCATTTACATTTTTTCAAATTATGAGTGATAGATATGCCAGAAAGTTGTAAGTCGATACGAAAATTGCCGTTAAACGTTTGTTTTAATTGCCGTTTCGCCAATTTTCGGCCGATTCTCACCTATCACCTCTCATTCTATAGTTGTCATCCCCTACTTGATTTCTGTGGCAAAATCGTACGGTCCATGCCAACGCGGGGAAAACGCAGCAAACTTCTCTGGATTTAGAACACCGGGTTAAATTTGGAGGTCAAGCTCGCGTTCACGGCGCTTGCCAGGATTTTCAAATGTTTCAATTTTTATTCTCCCGTGTTGTCAAAACGGCTACTCGCAATGGGTTGCAATTTTCAGAAAACGCCCATAAGATATAGAGCTAGACTTCATGGTAATTTTCTTTTTTGCTTTTAGTTTTGTTCACGTATTTTGTAGTTTTTGAAAGGGTAGCTGCCCACACCCACTTCTTCCGATGTCATTAACCAAGTGACTGAAATCCCTAATATTAGCTGTACACCACATGGGTAAAATACTAAGATTGAGAGAACTTGATGTATGTTGAATGAGCTTTATCATAGACCATCAACATGAAAGTACCAGGAGGTTTCTGCTGGCGACATTGCGGCGTTACCCAGTTCCAAATAAAAATTACCAACGCCAAATGAGCGACATTTTTACCGGAAATCAAGATGCATTCAATCCACGGCTAACAAGCAACATCACAAGCGAAGTTGTAGCATGCAGCTCATCAACGACCGCTGCCGACGAAAATCATTCCGTCAGTGGAGTACCGCAGTTGTGACGGCATGTTTGCCAATGCACAATTCTGTGGAGGAACTTTTAACTTAATTTAAACGATTATGACTGATTCGAAACAATCCATCGAGATCGGACGGTGCCCTATCGTGCCAACCCTTCACCATTGTATTCAAACGAGCCACGTGGTGTGCTGTTACATTCTGCTTCAAACCCGGGATTCAACCATTAGGGGCGTTTTAATAAAAGCAAAATATCGCAAATCATGCAAATTTAGCATTTTTAAACAAGTATACTAAAAAAATGCTCAGCGATGCAAAAAAGGATAGATATTACTTTTCAGTATACACATCTCTGTTTATACAATCCTTCACATACTCTACTCCCAATTATTTCTGCGTAAAATGGAACAGCCTCTTTTCATGTTGACATTCTGAGTAAAATCACGTGATAGGCTGTTACAATTGACTGTTACATACTCTTTCGCCGGTCTGGAAAATGTGTTTAATTAGCTCTTATTCAAGCGACAATGTATATTTCCCAGTGGGAGTGAACCTAGTTCAAATCCGCCATTAAAAAATAGGGGTCTTTTCAGCAAAAAACGAATAACCCTTGAATGCACACAATGCACTGAATTTCAGAACAAATATTGCATTAGTTACAGCAGCAGAATACCACAGAAGTATCAGACGAAACATGAAAACACTATATATTGTATTTTGGCCTAACCCTTTCTATTGCAATTCCAGGAATTACCCCCATATGTGAAACCATTTTCCACCTTGGTATCACCCAACGCTGAAAACAAATTCTTAATACCACGCTGAAGCGTTTGGTAATAACATGATAGTCTCACCTTTCTGTGCCTTTAAAAAATGGGTAATTTGGTAATTTTAAACCCTTTCTAAGTTGATGGCAGTATGTTTTTAGTGTTTCACTTAATGAACATCTTTTTTCACTTAATCGTGTCGTCAATAAGGGCCAGGGTTATGAATGAAATGGCCTTCTCATATTTGAGGGGTTAATTTGAAATCTTGGTACAAGCATAGGTGCCCGTAAAGTTTCTGAGTGAGGGGCCGGGTCTTTCAGCTTCTGCTTTCTTAAGTTAAGTTTTCTGGGGTTTCTGCCTTGTATTTATGCCAAAGTCACTGGGAGCTGAACATAAAATTGCGTACTGGAATCTGATGGAAAAATAATTCTGGCAAAGTTGTTGTGTATTGTGTATTAAACTATCAAATAAATATTCATATTCACAATCATGTCATACACAGTAACCATAATTAGCTTGTTTGATTTGACCTTACTCCACTAAATGTTTTCAATATATGTCTGCAATAGGGGGGTGTTTTTTCTTCAATATGTCTGCTCTAGGGGGTACTGAATTTACATTGCCTCCGAAAAAGTGGGCATGGTTTGCCAATGTGCTGCCGGCCCTAGGGGCCTATTACTTTTTAGCAAGAAAGCACATGGTGTAAGGTTTTATTATAGAGTTACCCACGGGAAAGTGCGTTCTGTTTAGCACATATGGAAGTTCTGCGGCGGACGCTTGCAAAATGGCAATATGAAGAGATCACAAACTCCCTGCACATGATATCGTTAATTTTTGATGAGTAGAGCTATTGCAGGTCTCACACACATTTAAACTCCCCATAGACGTTTCATGACTATATTATCCAATGAGTTCTGTACCGCAAGGTGATTTTTCAATTTAAAAAAATCAAATTGTATCTAGACCGATAGCAAGTCCATGTGTCAGTCCACCATTTTATTGAAATTCCCCTCACAAATAAGCTTGGTTAGAGATACATACAATAACACGGGTTGAAGTGCATGAAAAGTTTTATGAAGTGGTTTTCAAAATAAAGGGGATTACATTCGATGAAGCCATCAAATGAATGTAGATAGTTATCTAGGAGTCATCTTACTATAGCGGTGCACTAACAAGAACAACAATAAGAGTGAACTTAGTTTTCTGACCCGAATTTCTTCCGCTTCCTTCCAGTTGATACATGAAACGTGACAAGATACGAAGATTTTAGTGAAGAAAATCAATTTAATATGCTGTCAAATGCATCGAATAAATCATGTCTCTATGACTAAATCAACAAAAACATCCCTTCCTTTATGTACTGCAAGGACATAACGCTTAATTTTCTTTACAAATAACTTCACGATATGAAAGCCGTATCGTGATTGACATTACTGTGTTGCTACTAGTTTGTTCTATTAGCACTTGCATCACACGAGACAGGTAACGCTGTCGCTTTGAAAAGAATAGCATTGATCTATCAATCATCCCATGTTAACGTTACAAGGGACGCTTTGACGCTACAAAAACGATTCAAAAAATATCTCCAAATGTACGTATGTACATTCACTTCCACGTTCTTTCTAGCCAACACCTTTAATCCATGTGGACTAATAAATAAATAATTAAATTGATTGAAAAAAATATAAAATATTTCATTATTCGTCCAGTATTATGAAAGAAATCCAATTACATGATGACAGAACAGAAAAATGATACTATAAAGAAAACAATAAAATAAAAGACACGACTATACTAAAATGTACAATAAGGGCCGAAACGTTGTCATATGTGTACTAATTGTCCTTAGAACGATCGATTTGAATGAACAAAAATTTTCTATAATAACATATGAGGTTATTTGAACGTACAAATAAGTGAGCGTCGTAAAAACGAATATTCGTTCAAGTTTAAGTTTTCACTAGCGCTACTCAGTCTGATAACTTGTGACCAAGACGTTTCACCTGTATATAGAAATTGAGATAAAATTATCGAGTAGTATACTGTCGTATTTACAGATCATGATTTTAAAAATTGAATAGTCTCTTTAAATATTTGTGTTATATATTATAGTGAGTCCTTTTCAAAGAATCAAAATTGTTCTAACGAAATAGTCATGAAACTTGCCGGAAGCTTAACCCTCTAACCTTTTCCCACACGAAATGGCGTGATTTACATAAAAATGCGCATTTGTTGCGTGATCTTGACGATTTATTCAGATATGGCCAACAAAGTTGGTTTACTTTATGTACATGGGCAAATTCCCCTGTGTTATCCTTAACATAGGTGTAACTGTCGAAACGCACATGGAAGTTCTGTGGCGGACAGGGGGTTTGGTATACGAGGATATCACAAGTGTTATGGTATCATTTCAAACAATTTGATTTTTCTTACGTTACTTTTTCTGTAGTCCGTAGCTAAGGTATCAAACTAAAATAAATGTCCCTGTAGACGATATTGGTAAAACTTGAAAAGCAGAGCTAAATTAGGTCTCACAGTACAATTAACTACTTGATGTAAAAACACATCTATTGTACGTCTCAAATAAAAACTCCATAGATGGCAATGTAAAAACCTGAAAAGCACATATTGTAAGTCTCATACTGCAAATAAACTCTCCATAGATGACAATGTAAAAACCTAAAAAGCACATATTGTAAGTCTCATACCGCAAATAAACACTCCATAAATGACAATGTAAAAACCTGAAAATCACATCTATTGTAAGTCTCACACTGCAAATAAACTCTACGTAGATAACAATGTAAAAATCTGAAATACATATTTTAAGTCTCACACCGCAAATAAACACTCCTTAAATGACAATGTAAAAACCTGAAAATCACATCTATTGTAAGTCTCATACTGCAAATAACTCTTCATGGATGACGATGTAAAAACTTGAAAAGCACATATTGTAAGTCTCACACCGTAAATAAACTCTCCATAGATGACAATGTAAAGACCTGAAAAGCACATATTGTAAGTCTCACACCGCAAATAAACTCTACGTAGATGACAATGTTAAGACCTGAAAAAATCACATATTGTAAGTCTCACACCGCAAATAAACACTCCATAAATGACAATGTAAAAACCTGAAAATCACATCTATTGTAAGTCTCACACAGTAAATAAACTATCCATAGATGACAATGTTAAGACCTGAAAATCACATATTGTAAGTCTCATACTGCAAATAAACTATCCATAGATGACAATGTTAAGACCTGAAAAGCACATATTGTAAGTCTCACACTGCAAATAAACTCTTCATGGATGGCAATGTAAACTCCTGGAAAGCACATATTGTAAGTCTCATATTGCAAATAAACTCTCCATAGATAACAATGTAAAAAACCGAAAAGCACATATTGTAAGTCTCATACCGCAAATAAACACTCCATAAATGACAATGTAAAAACCTGAAAATCACATCTATTGTAAGTCTCACACTGCAAATAAACTCTACGTAGATAACAATGTAAAAATCTGAAATACATATTTTAAGTCTCACACCGCAAATAAACACTCCTTAAATGACAATGTAAAAACCTGAAAATCACATCTATTGTAAGTCTCATACTGCAAATAACTCTTCATGGATGACGATGTAAAAACTTGAAAAGCACATATTGTAAGTCTCACACCGTAAATAAACTCTCCATAGATGACAATGTAAAGACCTGAAAAGCACATATTGTAAGTCTCACACCGCAAATAAACTCTACGTAGATGACAATGTTAAGACCTGAAAATCACATCTATTGTAAGTCTCACACCGTAAATAAACTATCCATATATGACAATGTAAAGACCTGGAAAGCACATATTGTAAGTCTCATACTGCAAATAAACTCTACGTAGATAACAATGTAAAAACCTGAAAAGCACATATTTTAAGTCTCATACTGCAAATAAACTCTACGTAGATAACAGTGTAAAAACCTGAAAAGCACATATTGTAAGTCTCATACTGCAAATAAACTCTACGTAGATAACAATGTAAAAACCTGAAAAGCACATATTGTATGTCTCATACTGCAAATAAACTCTTCATGGATGACAATGTAAAAACCTGGAAAGCACATATTGTAAGTCTCATACTGCAAATAAACTCTCCATAGATAACAATGTAAAAACCTGGAAAGCACATATTGTAAGTCTCATACTGCAAATAAACTCTACATAGATGACAATGTAAAAACCTGGAAAGCACATATTGTAAGTCTCATACTGCAAATAAACTCTACGTAGATAACAATGTAGAAACCTGAAAAGCACATATTGTAAGTCTCATACTGCAAATAAACTCTACGTAGATAACAATGTAAAAACCTGAAAAGCACATATTGTAAGTCTCATACTGCAAATAAATTCTACGTAGATAACAATGAAAAAACCTGAAAAGCACATATTGTAAGTCTCATACTGCAAATAAACTCTTCATGGATGACAATGTAAAAACCTGGAAAGCACATATTGTAAGTCTCATACTGCAAATAAACTCTACGTAGATAACAATGTAAAAACCTGAAAAGCACATATTGTAAGTCTCATACTGCAAATAAACTCTACGTAGATAACAATGTAGAAACCTGAAAAGCACATATTGTAAGTCTCATACTGCAAATAAACTCTACGTAGATAACAATGTAAAAACCTGAAAAGCACATATTGTAAGTCTCATACTGCAAATAAATTCTACGTAGATAACAATGAAAAAACCTGAAAAGCACATATTGTAAGTCTCATACTGCAAATAAACTCTTCATGGATGACAATGTAAAAACCTGGAAAGCACATATTGTAAGTCTCATACTGCAAATAAACTCTCCATAGACAACAATGTAAAAACCTGGAAAGCACATATTGTAAGTCTCATACTGCAAATAAACTCTACATAAATGACAATGTAAAAACCTGGAAAGCACATATTGTAAGTCTCATACTGCAAATAAACTCTACGTAGATAACAATGTAAAAACCTGAAAAGCACATATTGTAAGTCTCATACTGCAAATAAACTCTACGTAGATAACAATGTAAAAACCTGAAAAGCACATATTGGAGTCTCACACCGCAAATAAACTCTCCATAAATGACAATTTAAAAACCTGAAAATCACATCTATTGTAAGTCTCACACCGTAAATAAACTATCCATAGATGACAATGTAAAGACCTGAAAATCACATATTGTAAGTCTCACACCGCAAATAAACACTCCATAAATGACAATGTAAAAACCTGAAAATCATATCTATTGTAAGTCTCACACCGTAAATAAACTATCCATAGATGACAATGTAAAGACCTGAAAATCACATATTGTAAGTCTCATACTGCAAATAAACTCTCCATAGACGACGATGTAAAAACCTGAAAAGCACATATTGTAAGTCTCATACTGCAAATAAACTCTCCATAGATGACAATGTAAAAACCTGAAAAGCACATATTGTAAGTCTCATACTGCAAATAAACTCTACGTAGATGACGATGTAAAAACCTGAAAAACACATATTGTAAGTCTCATACTGCAAATAAACTCTCCATAGATGACGATATAAAAACCTGAAAAGCACATATTGTAAGTCTCATACTGCAAATAAACTCTCCATAGATGACAATGTAAAAACCTGAAAAGCACATATTGTAAGTCTCATACTGCAAATAAACTCTACGTAGATGACGATGTAAAGACCTGAAAAGCACATATTGTAAGTCTCATACTGCAAATAAACTCTACATAGATGACAATGTAAAAACCTGAAAAACACATATTGTAAGTCTCATACTGCAAATAAACTCTCCATAGATGACGATGTAAAAACCTGAAAAACACATATTATAAGTCTCGCACTGCAAATAAAACTCCGTAGATAACAATGTAAAAACTTTAAAAGCACATCTATTGTAAGTCACACACTGAAAATATTCCCGCTATAAATGATTATGTAAATACTGGAAGAGCAGGGCTATTTTAGGTCCCATACTTCATTTAAACTCCTCTCATGGATGATACTGTAAAAATTAATTAGGATTCATTGTTATTTTAATTAAAAACCCAATAAGTTCTATAATGCAAGGTGATTCACTTGTTTATCAATATCATGGCAGAAATCAAATTCATGTCATCCGTCATTTCATAGTTTTCATTATTCTGTTACCATACTTAATAGCACATTTGCATAAATTTGTTTACAAACTAGAGGGGATTAAAGTCCTTGCTGCAAATGATATTGTAGTTGACGCCATCAATGTAGATATTTAGCTTAGTACAATAAAAGTGAATTTGGTATTTCTGATTTCCCCCTGTTTCCTCCAGGCTGAAATACTGTCCATAAACAAACAAACAAACAAACAAATGTTACGTGTCAAAAGTCACATATTTCAGTGAGGGAAATCAATTTAGTGCGCTGTAAAATACAGCCTCGATAAATTATGTCTCAAAGAGTAAATCAACAAATTAAAATATTTCTTCTTTCACGTACTACACGGGGTTAACACCTAATTTGCCTCGCAAATAAATTATTCACATGAACGCCGATCACTGCCAGTATTACGAAGGATAAATGTGTTTTAGAAAGTGTTGCTATTACTTCAATCTACTAGCACCTTTATTGCATCCCAAAAGACAGGCAACGCTTCAGATTTAACAAGCATAGCATTTACCTATCACTCATCTCATGTTAACATCACAATGAACGCTGTTTCGCTACAAAATGTTCCCAACATATATTCTTGTATGTATAGCTCACAGACTGTACGCATTCCTTTAATTCATAGGGGCAATCAATAATTAAATTAATAAAAAAATAGACTTTATTGGGAAGTATTTCATTCTTTGTCCGGTATCATAAAAGAAACGAAATTAAATGATGACAGAACAGAAAAATAATACCATAAAGAAAACAATAAAATGATGATTACGACTATATTAAAATGTATATGCCGAAATGTTGTCATTTGTGTATTTCTTGTCCGTGAAACGATCGAATTTAATGAACAAAATGTTCTATAATAAAATAAGAGCTTTTTGAAAGTACAAAAATGCGTGGGGAAAAACGAATAGTTGTCCTAGTAACTGGCGTTTCTCAGTCTGATAACTTGTGTCCACGACGTTTCAGTTGTATATGGAAATTGAGAAAATATTACTAGACAGTGTACTGCGTTATTACTCCATCGTCAAAAGAAGAGATTTGAGAACATTTATAAATAAAATGACAAATGTATATGAGAGTCATTAGGGTAAGCTAGATGTGTTTTGAAGTTGGGAAATATAATTGCGCCGCATATAGTTGTCGCACGAACAGATAACCATGGGTATTAAATGATTTCCCGTTAACTGTAAGATCTCGCGTAATGCGTGGACGACTCAGTTCGAACGTCTGCCGCAAAAATCAAATGATTTGATTTCGAACATGCATTTCTCTTCACCATAGTTCAATGTCAAAATTATGGCGTTGAGATTTATTTACTTTATTAAAATCGACCCTCGTTAAATGTGTATAGCACATTATTAAGCGTGGATATACCCCAACACAGTTTCGCGTTTGTCCAATCCCATTTGATGTGACAACGCCCTTACGATTCCACGACCCTTGCTTTTATGCTCGATTTCATGCATAACGCGGGGTCTAACAATAAACGTCAAATGGTATATTTCCAGTCCACATCCTTACAACTGTCCAGAACAGAAAAGCTTAAAACTACAAGCAGGAAAACATATTTTGCACGGATGATACCTGGTTTCTGTTTTTCGATGATCGCACCGAGCCTCTAAACAAGTACTCTAAACACGTACTGAACGAAAAATAAAAAATAAAAAGAGTTTATGCAATTTACACGAACTGAACAGATTTCCGGCTTGTCTATTGTCGATTTGATATCTCAATCAATCAAGTAAACCTCATTAAAATCCACCTTATGAGGTTAGCAGGTCGCAATTGGATATGATGATATATTGTGTTGGGACAATTAGCATACATCGTAATACACAGTACGGTCAGCTTGACGCATGGAGCCGGGAACAGCCACTGTTGGCGTTGTATAACAGTCGAGACCTATTGCGTAGCTCATTTAGATTTGGTTGTAAAACGAAAAAACAGTTGTTAAATTTTTTTTTGGGGGGGGGTACTCCAAGTCAGACCTGGTACCTATGCTGAAGTATAGCTTTTCAAAAAAAGCTTCTAAACACGTACTTATTTTTGTGAAATTATACGTCTTTTCAAGTACAGAAACTTGAAATAGATACCCTATATACATACTAAAATCATACTGTTTCCAAGGTGAGGTAACATGAATTCATGAGATTCCTTTTTTTTCAAACTTTATTTATATATTTTAAAATATTCGACCATAAACACGGTACACGCGTATACGCGTCAAATAACACCCCTTTTACGCTTGTTTTACTTCGGCTTGCGTATTTTATTCACAGAACCCCACCCCCGGGAAATATTGGTGACCAATTTAGTATGATAGAAAGCGTTTACAGTCTTCAAATAACCACAATAGACAGAGTGGGGGTCAAGACCGAATATACGTGATTCCGGCGTTTCGTACTAATTGCTTCCTATTAATAATTTCACCTTCAAATAATATTCATGAGATATTTCTACGTCATAACCTCGTTAAACGTTATTACCATATTGTGTACGCAGTGCGCATGCTTCGGGCTCTTTTTTCCGTATTCCACAACGCATGCGTCATCACAGTGAGGTCAATTGAAGTTTACGTTACATGCAACATCACGTTCAGCACCGACAATTGGTTTCATCACATTCATATTGTGCTGAACGTTGTCTTCGTATTCGAAAGCCACACATAAGCGACACTACCAGATTTATACAACAGCTAACAAGCCAGCGACTGCTGAGGATTTGAACACACTCCCACCATGTCATACGCTGTAATATGCAATGACAATTCTGGTGTTATGCCTTTAGTTAGTAACCGTTATTCCGCGATGATTTTTACCGTAAATTATAATAGTTTTACCATTTTCAGCGCGTTTAAAAAAAACATTATTGTCTATCAAAACTTGTTTATATCTGTAAAGAACAAGTCATTGTTAATGATACAGTCCCCGTCCAAAATTTTGTGATCTGACATATCAATTTGATGCCGATAAAGTCATTGAGATTAGATTGAAACCATTAATAGGAGATGGATTTGAAAAAAATATATGATTTAGTGCTTCTACACGAGAATTGAACATTGGGCAGTCATTTTGAATCAAATCACAAAAATAATGTTCATGTTGAAGTATCTATTGGTATACTGTCTTTGTACGAAATTTAAACAGAAATGTTCATTGCATTCATGAGAAAGTAGGCATGGGTATGAAAAACAAAATGGCCACCAGTCAGCCATATTAGTTTGAATCACAGAAAAAATATGACATGCAACTATAACCCAATATGTATGATCATCATACCAACTTTGATCCAAATTGGCCTAGTCATCTCTGAGAAACAGCTCCGGGAAAAAAATACGATTTAGCACTTTTACATGAGAATTGGGCATTGGCCGGCCATATTGAATCGAATCACAAAAATAATGTTGGTGCGCATGTATCCCTTGCTATACTATCTTTGTACAAAATTTAAAGAGAAACTTTTATTGCATGACAAAGAATGTCCAAAATATAACATTTTCAAAAAACAAGATGGCTGCCAGTCGGCTATTTTGAATCGAATTGCTAAACCACTGCATGTGCATATGTCCCACATAAGGTACTAGGCACATGCAAAGAATGAACGAAATCGGTCAACAGGATTCTGAAATATGACTCTGGACAGACTGACGCACGGACGGACGGACACACGGACGGACAGACAGACTCAGGAACTCACGAATGGTCAGGGACATGTATCCTAACATGTAAGATCTATGTACTAAATTTGAATGAAAACTGACAAAGCATGTCCAAAATACGACATTTTCAAAAAACAAGATGACTGCCAGTCGGCCATTTTGAATGCAATCGCTAAACCACTGCATGTGCATATGTCTCACATAAAGTACTAGGCACATGCAAAGAATGAACGGAATCGGTCCAAGCGATTCGAGATATGACTCCGGACGCACGGACGCACGGACGCACTGACGCACGGACGCACGGACGGAGACCGAATTATAAGTCCCCGTTTTCGGACTTCGTCCGAACGGGAACTAAAAAACACATCAAACACACGTGTAGTGAAATAATTGTGGCGTTTCACCATAACATAACGGCGTGTCATGCCATCGGCTAGTTCCTGCCTCAAGTGTCATGGCGCACCGAACCACAAGAGGCCGATAGCTAGTAATGGTTCCGGCATTTTAAATGTTCATCTCAATTCACCTCCAGATTTTTTAAAACAATTTTTGTTTGCCAGTTTGTGACTGGTCTGGTTTACTAAGGTTTAACAGAGGTACATTACTTGGGGTTTGCAACACGCATAGTACTGTATGGTGACATCATGCCAAGATCCCATTCAAGTCTCATCTCGTAGATAGCGAGACTGACGCTGCGACCTTCTGACATGACATAGGCGGTTTGTAATAATACAATAACACATGTATTACCACATTCATAGCGAAAAAATGTAATGCATCGAAAATGTACAGAAAATATAGTTATCATAATCCGTCACATCGTGAACAGCTATTTTGATCCACCTAGACATCCCAGTATCCTAGTTACCTCGGGCATGCGCATTCGCATTTTTCTACGTTGGAACGCTTATGCGAGAGCGAGATTGAAACGGGATTATGGTATCATGTCACCGTAGTTGCAAACCCCAAGAAATGTACCTCTGGGTTTAACAGAATATCTCAAAATATCCCCCACTATCAATAAATTGCACACAATACACCCGGTCCGTGTTCTTACGTGATTGCCTGTTTTGTTAGCTGCTCTCAATAAAATAAGTATTTCAATTGAACTCAAAACATCTTTTTAGCATTTACATTGACTGCGTAGGAAATGAGAACAACTTGTGCAGACGACACTTTCAATCTAAACTGCATGCGTCACTTTAATTTGATTTTCAACAATTTGTTATAAAATTCATGTACTAGAAAAAGTAGTACTCAAATAACATTCGGAAGAAATATTGTCACCCCCCGTTGAAAAATTTATTCAATTTGTTTTTGTATAATATAAAAAATCATTAACTTAGTTTATATTTTATTTTAAAGTTTGGGCCCCCATAAATACATCCTGTATCCGCTCATGTAAACGGTTGTATTTAGAATTGGTGTACGTTCACCGACCTGCACACCCTGGAATCATCAATGTACCGCATCCAGATCTGAATTCTATCTCTTAGGTAGGAAATAAATCAGAGATATGCCAGGATGGTAAATTAGTTTGGGACTAATTTACCATAGTGGAATGTTATAGTTACCGAGACAACACACTACGACGTAATCTACATAATGTACGTGAGTGCACGTTTTTGTCTGTGGAATTTTACATTAATCTACTGTATTCATATCCATAATATAATGCACTACAGTTCTGAATAAAACATATCTCTCAATGCGGCACTTAAAAATCAACCATTAAACCTCCTGTAGATAGGTGGAAATACCGCTGTTTGTCTAAGTTGTCTGAAACTATCCCCTCTTTTTAACTTAGGTATTACACAATTTGCGGGTTTCTCCTGCCTTTGTACCTGGTTGGTTGACGTAGTAAACGATATGTAACGAGCAACTTAATTGTATATTATTATTTATTGCTAAATACACGGTGAATAAAGTACCTGGGTGGGGATATTTGTCAACAATAAATCACGTGACACTTTGTATATCTGGTCTTGTATTCGGGAGCACATTTAATAGAAACACAATATTTCCCCGCTGAACCAACATTTGAATATTTTTTTTTTATTTTTTTTGGCTGTTTAAATTTGAATGATATTCAATTACAAGTCTCCCTTGCAACACAAATAGTTATATCAGCTGAAATTAATTTAGTTCATTGGTGACTTGTACTACAATATGATATATTTGTAAACGTGAATATATACGCAAAATGTGAGCTATCGTAAATGTTTTAAAACATGATGTAGATCGTTTTGGGTTTATATATTAGTTTGTGTTCAAATTCCATTTGCCAAAGCTTTTGAAACGTGCTCTAGGAGCCGCCATTTTACTCATGCACACGACAAATAGTTAATATTAGCCACAATTTTTGCATATTCGTACCATCCAATGTGTCACGTCCCATGAACCTACTAGGAACCATCGCAATCTATCATTTTTGTATTTGACAACTTGGTAATGATAAATACTTTTCGTGGGATAGATTGCAATACTGTTGTCGAAAGCCCAGGGTTCAGCCCAGCAGAATTAAGGAACCATCCACAAAATAAGTTTCCCTATCAATTAACATACCTATATACGCAGATACGATGTCGTTTTCAAAAGTAAGACACGCAATCTTCAATTTCTTCTAAAGTATCTCGATGTATCAGTAACTCCAGGTTTCAGAGACTGTTGCCTTTAACATACGAGCTTCGCATTTCCAAGCGAAAGCAGAACCCCACACAGGTGTTGCACCCGGCTGTGCAAATATAAATAATACGGATGTCTAGGAGGCTAGTCCGATTGATTGAGAGGACAATTAGTGGTGCCACACAAATCGATAACATTTGACAGTTACCGACCATAAAAAATGTATATCGTCCTAGGGAGGAAACAAATCACATTTAAAGGATTAAATCTCGACAATTTCCGACTAACTTTAAAAGGCTACCAAATGTTCACTGGTGGGCAATAGAATTATTGACGCATCACACTGTTTAGCGTGTCATATTGTCTTTGGAATTACTGTTCAAATTGTTACGGAGCTTACTAACATCATTTCTATATTTCATGGTAAGTTTTTATATTTATTATGTAGCTAAAATACACCATGTATATGTATATTAATATATTGAATATTTTTTGTGGAACTCGTTTACATGAGTTAAACGTTATTTTAATATCCTTGTACATGTATAAGCACAGGAAGCCCAGGAACTATGATCAACTGTACGCTCTCCCTATGAGCGCGGGGGGGGGGGGGTATCGGCTGGTATCTAGTGTAAGAAATAGACAAGGGATGAAGGCTCCAGCCAGCTAACATTTTTTAAACTCGAAGAAACAGACGAAAAGAATGAAAAATAAAATCTAAAAAAATACCAGGTTGAAGAATATTAGTTGCTCCTTCAAATTTCGCCAAAGCCTTACCTACATTTTACCGATATCTGCAGAATAAATCAAGAAAACTACAGAAATTTACTCCATTTAGGAATTCCTAACGGTTTGCCCAAACGCACGGCACAGTTGAAGGCGTGGCCTGTTCAGCATTTGCAAACAACCAATCACAAGACTGGTTACGAACCACATCGAGGTCACGACTCGGTTAGCCTTGCTCAACTGGTTCGTAACCAGTCTTGTGATTGGTTGTTGACAAATGCTGAACAGGCCCCGCCTCCAACTGTGTCATGCGTTCGGACTAACCGTTAGGAATTCCTAAATGGAGTCAATTTGTGTAGTTTTCTTGATTTATTCTGCAGATATCGGTAAAATGTAGGTAAGGCTTTGGCGAAATTCGAAGGAGCAACTAATATTCTTTAACCTGGTATTTTTTTTAGATTTTATTTTTTATTTTTTTCGTCTGTTTTTTCGAGTTTAAAAAATGTGAGCTGGCGGAGCCTTCATCCCTTGTCTATTTCTTACACTAGATACCAGCCGATACCCCCCCCCCCCCCGCTCATAGAGACTGCGTATTACAGTTGATTATAGTTCCTGGGTTCCCTGTGGTATAAGTGATAACATTATTATTTTGATTTTTGATTCAGAAAATAGTAGAAATATGACGTCAATAACATATTAGTATTATTGTTACTTAATAAAATACGAAAGGTTACTCCCTCACACAATAGTCAAAATATTACGGAATGATGTTTTTTTCCTTGTAACCGACGAAAGAGCGTTTTTTTCTTTCTGGAACTCATTACCATCATTTATACATTGTATTAATTGTACACTACTACACAACAGTGGGTCATTAAATATTGAATTAATTTTGGAAAACTATGACGATTGCCCGTTTTGAATGTTTTGAATATTCTTTTAAAAAGCACTAAAGTAAATATTTTGGATATTAAATTATGTACAATTATTGAGTATATAACTATGTCAGACATAATCAATAAATTGTGTGTTTAATTTCCAAATTCATTCATTTCCCAAATGTGTATTTCATATTGTAAATTTCCAATATGAAAATTTCATTTTTGTTTTACTCTAAGGTTCGAGATTACGCAAAATAGTCAGAAGATTAATGTAAACGTTTATACTGTAAAATACTTTATTTTAGCTGGGATTAATTTTGGATGTTTTTGTATAAAATTTATTTTCACCAGTTGAATGTAAAATATAGGAAAAAGGGTATATTCGCTGGATTGTATTTTCACTGAACCACTCCTTCAGCGAAAATAGCGAAACACAAATACGTCAAACATTTTAAATTTTTTTAATTAAGTAACATAATACTAGAAGATATACCTTTATTTGATGAACGTTTCACCATTAACCTCGTGATGGGAGACTAAAAATGCCACCTTCAACAAAATGAAAGAAAATATCTGTAAATTGTATGTTTCAAAGCGTACGTGCTGCGAATTTGTGTACTAACTGCAAACACTTAATTTGGCAGTATATTACATTTACAAGAAATATTTAATCAGTAATTAGAGTGTTACGTCACCATACAAGACGGGGGATGATGAATACCGCAATTTGATTCTCTATTATTCGTTTTTGAGAACCACTTACAATGTTAGGTTATACATTTCTTAAGGCTCGTGTAGCGAAATAAATTGTTTTTGAATATTTAACCAAAAACGACCTCGACCCCCATTCTTCTCATGATATTTTCGAAATAATACCACAAAGCGCAGGGTCCGTCTTTTTTATGAAATTTAACAGTTCTCACTATTTGAACATAACATTCAATTCCACAATGGAAATCGATGGTCGATGGGAGGCATATTCGCAATCCGAACACACAATAACGAGATAAACGAATGTATGCGTGATTTATTTTACCTTTTATTTCCAATATTCAGAAAAGGGTATATAAACAGTCGATGTTCCACTGTCTCGCCATCATCAAGAATCGTGACCCGGTCGAGCAGTCATGTCTCGTCTACCACTTGTTTTATCCCTAGTGTACCTTCTTGTAGTATATGTTCGTAGTGAAGTGTACGAACAACCGCCTCCCAATCTGCCATTGGATGACCCAAGTCCTGACGTACCCGATAACGATGATGTTTACGAAGTGGATGGTGGAATCGATAAGCGTAGCGCAAGTATGAATCTTTTTTTTTATGCGTCATTGGGTTTCAGATTGCGCCTTTCCCTCAGTAAATGAAAACGATTCAAATGAGTATTATTCCTTCAAAACAGGCGAAATCTGCGTATTATTTTCAATTAGTTTAACAAATAAAATTGTTCATATATCTTTGCATGGTACCATAAAATGACATTTAGATACATACATGGCACAACTCATGTTTTGCCATGACCCATCCAATCTACCATCAGTATATTGCACGTGTATGGGCTTAAAATTATGGTTATAAGCATACTCGCTTTCCCTAAATTTATTTTGTTCCTGATCTACTAGGATTCGAATTTCTAGCGGATTAATTTGTTGTTATTTTGTACTTAAAAATAACAGGAAAAAAAAATGGTGTAATTGTAAGCCGACACAGAACCCACCCAATTTGTGTCACAAACAGAGGTCCTTTAATGTTTGCTAAATAGAAGATGGTGCGGAATATTTTATGATTTTGACACTTTTTAAATATGCATTTTTATATGTGAATAAAACGTCCAACGCGATTCTAAATACTTCAAAAGTAAGACCACAACCGCAGAACAGGATATTACCAAGTAACAAAACATTATTTTCCAACCGACTGATGATTGCCAACTTACTGGTCCGTATAGGTATGGTAGCTGACGTTTATTTTACATAAAATATATTAGTCCAATACAGTAACTTTAAATTGTTGGTAGTTAAAATGGATGACCGACGACTAAATCTTATGATCGGAAAAGAATATATGGTGGCTTTCGTACGCAGTACCACCGCTAATTTCGAATCCCGGTTTTACCATCCTGCAGTACATGTTCGTAGAGAATTGTACGAGAAACCGCCTCCCAACCTGCCCAAGGATGACCTAAGTCCCGATGTACCTGATAATGACGATGTTTACAATGCGGAAGATGGAGTCGATAAGCGTAGTACAGGTATGGGTCGTTTGATATACGAGTCATGGCTGTTGTTCTCTATACACATTCTGGCCAAAAACACACGACCGCAAAACTGGTTTGCATCATTTGAATACTCATCGGAGTACGACTCACCGCCTCATCTTATGCATTAACAGATAATTCAGAAGAAAAAACAAATTGATATGTCGTATAAAATTGTTTTATCTCCTTCCAGGTTTTGATTACGCTGATGCCCTGTCGGCGTCAGTGGAGTTCTTCGAAGCCCAGCGTTCAGGGCCAGTGCCTGAAGATGGGCGAGTGAAATGGCGTAAACCAGATATTGCACAGTTTGACAAAGGTGCGAACGGAGAAGACCTGAGCGGGGGCATGTATGATGGTACGTTGTATTCAGTTGTATTCAGAACTTTATTACGTCACATTAAAATAAGACAAGTCAATTTAATTGTATGATAAAGAAAAGCAACCACATATTTATATGATGTCATCATTCAGCACATTCAGCAACTGGTTTTCAAATTCTAGCTCTAAATAATTATATTCTTGATGCGCTCAACATAACTTTTGCTTATATTTACCAGACCTGATGACCCATTCAAACGATATTTTAATTCTACAACACATTCAGTTATTATTAGTGCGCACTAATCCTTCTATTCCGTTATCTGTTTAACAGCTTTTACAAACGCAATGAAACTTGGAAACCGTATTCATGACTCGTAAATCATCCTGTCCTAATTGCATAAACGATCGCTGTTCCTAAACTACGAATAATTGCCATAATATATAAAATAAGAAGAAAAGGAACAGACTATATTTAAAATAAAATTATTATCACTGACCAAGAAGCGCGAATTTTAAACAAATACACAATTTCATTAACTGGATTTAAAATAATGGAAAGACAAAATTTATTTTGTTTCAAAATTTTAGCTGGTGATCACATCAAGTTCAACCTTCCAATGGCCTGGACTACAACTATGATGGCGTGGAGTTACATCGAATTTGAAGATGCGTATATTGATGCAGGGGAAGACAAAAGCACCAGGGACCTTTTGAAATGGAATTGTGACTATTTCATAAAGTGTCACCCCAGTCCTGATGTGTTTTATTACCAGGTGAGCCAGTCAGTTTGAGTGCATATTTGGTAGATACCATAAGGGCGTACGGCACGAAACCGTTTTGCTGCAAGGTGCGCCCTCTAGCTTCGGAGCGCTTCTGTGACGTCACATAACGTAGATTATGACAAATCCTTTTCAGGTAGAAACTTTGGTTGTGTATTCTTTTGTCATGGCATGGTAGTAGTCATGACTTTTTTATTTTGAAACGTTATGACCACAGATTAAAAACAATAACAACGCTTCAAAGTGGCGTCCTTTAGACCTTTCATTGACGTCACGGAAACGTGTGCATTTTCCAAATAATTTCATGTACCTACTAAACCTGACCAGAAACAAGTAACTATTTTATTTACATCCTCCCACCACCAGGTCGGCAATCCTAG
The DNA here is from genome assembly GCF_978046115.1 of Saccoglossus kowalevskii. Taxonomy (NCBI): domain Eukaryota; kingdom Metazoa; phylum Hemichordata; class Enteropneusta; family Harrimaniidae; genus Saccoglossus; species Saccoglossus kowalevskii. The sequence continues at coordinate 24,247,485 of NC_140659.1, forward strand.
TGTTGATCACAGTCAATGGAATCGACCAGAAAACATTTCATCAACACGACCATCATACCCAATAGAGGACTCTGGTGCTGACGTTGCAGGTGAAACAGCAGCTGCTTTGGCTGGATGCGCCAAAGTTTTCGAACATTTCGGTAAGTATTAATGAGTCGATAGCAACAGACCTACACTAAAATAGACAACTTACTCGTATTAATATATATGGATATAACTGAGTTTCCCGACTTAAAACCTGACTTGGAAGTATGCCACGCCACATTCTGCTTTTCATTCTTGTGACACAACGTGTCGATGGCAATAAATCACATTTTTATTTCAGAAAACTACCATCCTTAATACAAACTCTGCTATCTTTATTACAAAACACCGCTTTCCTTATTACAAAACACCACATACAAAACGCTATAATTCACGAAACACTGAACGAAATTAGGCATAAGTAGCTGAATTAGAATTGAAATACAGTAAAAGGTTTATGTTATGTATTTGATTCTACCTAGTCCAGAGGACAGACCAATGCGCCCACCTTCAAATGTGACTGTTCGATATACTGTTATATGCTGTCTTTCCTTATTTGTCTGTTTGTAGCTTGGATTACAATTACTAATGCCAGACTTACAAACATTGACAAACTAAACTGTAATTATTTATTTCGTACTTTTTTTTAGATACAAACTACGCGTCAAAGTGTGAGGATAAAGCAAAGTCTCTCTTCATGTTTGCACTAAACCATCCAGGACTGTATCCCCCAACTTTATATTACAAGTAAGAAGTGACTGTGTTTGTTTGTCGGTGGCTACAGTTCTTTTGCTCTTGTTTTTCTGTAGTTCCCTTTTTTTAATCATCGGTATGCACAGTACTAATGATTTATAAGATACTTTACTTATTATCATACAAGGTGAACTAAAACTGATACCGACCAAAAATTGCATTTTTTTTATCAGTTCAGCCAAACCATGAAACTTTTTCCACTCGAATAATTCTAAAAAATAAATAGAGTAGTGAGAACTACGGAACTTTACTTTCACAATTAGAATTTGTTTATTTACTAGTTTATATACATTGCCGTAGTTAGTATGCGTACCGTACCAATATGACAAAACCGAAAGCATAGCCTAACTGCATGAAAAATTGTGTAATAAACTCCCAAACTGTTGTCACGGGGGAAATTCGTCTTGTCTCTATACACGTCTGCTAGAGATACCGGACCGGGAAAGTCACTAAGCTTTACAGTCAAATAGACGCACACAACGAAATACGTTTCAATAGCTAGTCTTTAGCCACATCGAGAACGACCAAGGACTTAGACCGTTTATTACGTATCAAAACTTAACCAATTACAGGGTAATACAAATTCTATAAGGCGTAGACTTCAATCATACAGCCAATCACACTAAGTACTAGACACGTCATATCTTTTGATTAATCGTTCACTATATTAATAACTGCAAATACCAAACTGTCAGAAATAGTAGTCCGGATGGCGACGGTTATATCGTAATTAGTTCCAAATCACTGAGTCAAGTTCTGTCCAGGACCTCGCATGAGCCTAAATGATGACAGATTATAGAAATGTGTTAAATGATATAAACCAGCTGCCCACTAGAGCTCAACTATAAGTCGTATCGGTGACCGATCTTTAGACAATTAGAAATAAATTATGACACTGTACTGAAATGCTTGAATAATTTGTGCATACCCGTGAATCGTTGAAGTTAATTATAAAAACGACTAATTTCTTTTGATATAATTATTTAACTGTAGATCAAACGGAGCCTGGGACGAGGTTGCATGGGCCGCCATCTGGATATACTGGTTGACCGGTGACGAGTGGTACCGACAAGAGGCAGTTAACTTATACGACTCGAAAAATCTGCACGGGAAATCTTACGCATACGGATGGAACGACAAGCGAGAGGGACTCAAGGTATGGTTTAGCATGACAATTCGTTATGGTCATTGTTACATTTTTGCCTTCTTTCACAGGATATGTTCAAAAACTGTTTGTCTTTATATAGATAAATGTACTTTGTTTTCTCAACCCGTATTGTTCTCAAACATAAATATTTAAAAACAATCAGACCAACTAACAGGTTTTAGAAAATGCCAAGTTAGATAAGAACACCTTTCAATTTCGATCACCCATGATATGCTCATTGGCAATAGTCCAACCTAGCCAGCCTACCGAAATAATTAATGGCTGTCTTGAATAGATGGAGTTGTGTTTTGACATCATAGTTTGTCTCGCCATTTTAATGTATTTTTTTGTAATTTTTTGTCAATTTTGAACAAAACATAACTTATCGTTGGCTACAGATTATCTTTAAAGATTATAAAGTTTTGTTTCGTAAAATGTGACAAAAGTTGACATTTATGTTAAATAAGGTAAAATACTAAAATATATTAGTGGAAATATCTCAAATAGTTAGAATATTAGACGACCTATTGTTCTCGGTATCTATAAATATACCAGTATCCATCACATGGTGGATGCTTCGTCACACATGTGTAACGGTTCGTGTTCTTATCTCAGCTTCTAATGGGCTACATTCACAAGGATATTAATACAGACCTTAAAAAGCAATACTTTAGCCATTTCAAATCATACATGAATGGTTGGCTGCCGGGTGGAACTGTGACTTACACGCCTAAAGGTCTTGCCTGCAGGGACGCATGGGGTTCTCTGCGATGGGCTGGTAGGTGACTTTATTTTACTTTTATATGTGCTGTCACATTTTTAGTCTGGTTGTTGATAGAATGAAGGTCATGTGCTTGTTCTCGTATGTAATTTTGAGTTTACTCAACAACATTTATTTTAGGAAACGTGCCATAGTATCTCAGGGAAACGAATTCCAAAATTATAGAATTTTATTAATATTTTATTGCAATTTTGTAGCTAGTGGTGTATGAAAGTTAATTTACAAAAGTTACGGTTTTTCTCAAGGGCGGTCACTCATCACGAAACTAGAAGTTGTAGCTTGAGGAAAGCAAGTTAGAAGTTGTTTCCTATTATAAGTATGTAGGTCTAGTGCTTTCTTCCAGGAACATTTGGTCTAAAGCTTTAGCGGACCAGGCTGGCAAAACGCTCAGGATTTTGTTATTGGTTTCTGTTAAACTTAATGAGGTTCATTTTGAAACTCATTTCAAATTATTTAATTCAATTATATCCCATATGCTGTGTTACGAATATGAAATTTAGAGATTTCAATACTACGACCAAATTGAAAAGGTACATAGGAAATGGTGCAGGAGGCTACTTGGGCAAGGTACTGCCAAAGAAGCAGTAGTTTGAGAATGTGGGCGACTTCAAATGTTTGTTTCCACCCTTAAACGTTGTATTAAGTTTTGGCTTAGAACTACGAGAATTCCCAGGCATGCCTATTCTATGTTATGTAACCTCAGTAACCTAGGCAGAAATAACTGGGCGACTTCTATTAAACACATTATGTATTCATATGGTTTTGGGTGGTCTGGCTCGCTCAAGAAGTTTAGCACAGACGTGTTTCTTTCTGAACTTTATTTCGAGTCTCTGACACACAGAAACAGTTTTGGAAAGCGAACTCGTTCTTGAAACCTAAATTACGTAATTAAATTGAGTTCAAGAGTGCCTTACAACCGCTGTGGGATTTTAAGAAGGATGGCGAAGGTTAACCTTCAACGGAGAGAGTCTATAAAGTCGGTCTAGCTAATTTTGTTGAGGATGAATATCATTTTCTGTTGATTTATCCAGCCTACAACACGTTAAGACGGGAGTTAATTCCCCAACATTATTCGTTCCAACCAACTATTGATAAATGTGAAAGGCTTGTAAATAAATAAATGGTGATATTCTACGAAATATTTGTATGTTTGTGTTCAAAGTAATTGAAGCCAGGAAACATGCTCACAAATTAATAGTATCATATTCTACTTGTACCTGTTACATTTTGAGTATTGTTTTGTAGTGTTTGTACATGAACCAGTGGCCTAGGAAAGCAATAAACTTATTATAATTTACATACATCTGTTTGTTGCATTTCAGGCAACTCCGCTGCCCTAGCAGTTATTGCATCCCATTACGGACTCAGAGCACCCGCATACAGGAACTTCGCCAAGTCACAACTGGACTATATTCTTGGTTCCTCTGGCCATAGTTTCGTAGTAGGATTTGGCGAAAATCCCCCAACTCGTCCCCACCACAGGGGAAGGTAAGAACAGCGAGGCAGCCAAGGAGTGCTTTAAGAAAATAATAACCAATTTATATATCCACTCGATTTTCTCGCTGATGTGACCGGAAAATTTAAATCAGAGTTTCCCTCCAACTGACAGTTTGACAACTCTCCTTAAACTTAATTCTCAAATGTTCCTTCTATCCACAACATTGTGTTCATTCTATATTCCATATGTGCCATATCCCAGAGACTGTGACAGGCCTCTGAGCTCTCAACTTTACATGAACCCCTCCATATGATCCCTACTCTTGAGACTTTAGCCCATTGATGCTTCGTAAAATTCACCTCCCAAGATGGTGTTTATAAGATACCTGATTTCGCTCTTTCTGCTCAAATAACCCTACCATTTACAGCAAGAAAAAGAGCATATAATTAATACATTCGTTTGATATTGTATGTTGAAGAATAAATTCGATTACAATTTTGCAGCTCTTATGCAGCACTTCGATGACAAATAAAAACACTCATACGTATGTGCAGTAGCGATTGCTATTGCAAAACAATCAGCGCAAATGCCTATTAGAGCAATGCATTCTTTCATTGAACAAGCGTTTGGTTATGTGCTGTTTTTAGTTCATAATAAATAACACGTTCTCGTCACGCCACAACCACAGCAATAGATTCACTATTATTCAACTCGCATTGCAAATATCGAAATATCGACACGTGCGAAGTTGATATTGATAACAATAAACATGTATTCATTCCTACCGGGTATTTTTATATAGCTCCTGTCCCGTGCTCACCGAGAAATGCACTAACTCCAACAGTTTCAACTATGATGGTGCGAATCATCACCTACTGCGTGGAGCTATGGTAGGAGGTCCAAACTGTTCTGATGGCTGGAATGACAACCGCAAAGACTACGTTAAAAATGAGGTGGCGTGTGACTACAACGCGGGTTTCCAAACCCTCGTAGCAGGTATTTAGTACTTACTTTGTGATTTATAATACAAGCATCTTCCGACTCTATTTTACAATTGCTGAATTTAAGCTGCATATTTCTCGCATGATCAAACCCGATAATAATTGACGGAACCCTAAGCTTATAATTCCAGAGAATCAGTGCATGTACAACACGCGTAGAAACATTATTTAGATGGCTCTGTGTGGCGACATATTATAACATCTTCCTTTTTCTAACAGTTATTTACTCTTTTCTTTGCCAGGTGTACAAAGCATGATATTGAGAGGCATACTGGTTTAACCTGGAATTCACGACCGGAGGTTTTTACCGTTCTCACATTTGAATTGCATTGGACTCGTATAAACTGTATTCATTGTAAAATACAACTTCTAGTAGCATTAGAATAAATATCATGAAAACAATTTACCAAATATGCATTTATTTGTTGACTGGAAGGTGGGTCACATATCAACAAATCGCTGTAATGATGTGAATGGATAATCAAAAGACGTCATTAGTTTTTGATGTGTAATTGTTCATTATTCAAACTATCCCGTTGTCAGAGACTTGCTATAATATTACAAGAAATTGTATGGCTATGTGACATCCTTCACAATACCAGTCAGGAGTGAGTCTGACCATTTTCCACTTTGTTATAAACTTAGAATTTCTGGTGTACTTAATTCAGACGAAAATTCGATTGGAAATAATTCAATTGTGAAATTTCGTTGGAACAACGAACTATTGCAAATTTATAAAACACGTGTTCTGGAGAAAACTGCTGAAATTAATTTATTGACTAATCAACTGGGGGCTCATAATTTAAACGAAACAGTTACCCAATTTACAGATATTTTAAAATAATCGGGAGAAATTATGCAAGTACAGATCCCTAACAAAAGATTATCTTCACACAGACAAAATAAACAACCATGGTATGATGAGGAATGTCGCATGGCAAAATTATATAAACTTTCCCGTTTACGTCGATATCGTGATACTGGTCGTGAGATTGATTTAAATAACTACAGAAGTATCCGTAATTCATTTCACTCACTGGTGAGAAAAAAGAAACATACATATAACGAAAAATTGCAGGATACAATTAGAGAAAACATAACAAGTGAAAAATGTATCTGGGAAACTATTAGAAAGAATAAGAGTAAAAATCAAATATCTATAATCCCATTACAAGATTGGGTCATGTACTTTGAAAAACTGTATAACCAGGACTCATGTAACAATAACATAGATCGAGAGCATCTTACTGAAGTTAAAAACTTTCTGTATAATTTTGATCCGCATTCTCCAGAATTTGGTGAAACTGACACGACATTGAATGTGCCAATAACGAATGAAGAAATTATTCAGTCAATACATAAACTTAGAAATGGCAAATCTGCAGGTCCCGACCTTTTAATCGCTGAATTTTTTAGATTTTCATGTGATGTGTCGATAACATTTTTGAATGCCCTTTTTAACTTAATTTTTAATACTGGTATTTTTCCAGAAGGTTGGTCAAAAGGTATTATTATTCCTATCCACAAGAAAAACAGTCGAAATGATCCCGGTAACTATAGAGCTATATCACTCATGAGCATATTTGGAAAAATCTTCACCAGTATCATTGAAGCACGACTATCAAAATGGGCAAGGGTTTTTGATATAATCCCAGAGACACAGGCTGGATTTAGGGAGGGCTATTCAACTATTGATCAAATATTTACATTATATGCCATAATTCAGAAACAGATAGCCAGGAAAGGGGGAAAATTGTATTGCCTCTATATAGATTTCCAGAAGGCATTCGACTCGGTTAACAGGGATTTTTTATTGCTTAGACTGGCCAATAATGGTATCAACGGAAAAATGTATGCAATTTTACAAAGTATTTATAAAGATGTCAAATCATGTGTTCGTGAAGGAAGAGTCACTTCGAGATTCTTTGAATTGAAGAATGGGGTTCGACAAGGGTGCATGATCAGCCCTATTTTATTCTCATTTTACATTAATGAGCTACAAAGCATGGTGGATGACTCTGGGTATAGAGGAATACAATTGATCCCGAACGACATGTTAGAGTTGTTTTCATTATTGTATGCTGACGACATTGCTTTATTTTCAAATTCTGTTTTGGACTTGAAAAGACTAATAAGTATATTGTATGAGTTTACAAACAAGTGGGATCTAAATATCAACTTAAATAAAACTAAAATTGTAGTATACAGAAATGGGGGATATCTCATGAAATATGAAAAGTGGTACTTCGAGAACAAGCAACTTAGTACTGTTAGTTCATATGAATACTTGGGATTGGTAATGTCATGTAAATGCTCTTTTAATATTACCACAGAAAATTTAGCTATAAAAGGCAAAAAGAAATTGATTGCAATCAAAAGATACTTAGGAAATATGCAATGTTTTAAAGCAGACTTGTATTTTAAGATTTTTGACACCTTAATTCAACCTGTACTTACATATGGGTCTAAATTTGGGGATATGGTCAATATCAACATTTAGAAAGTGTACATACATCTTATTGTAGGCAATACCGCGGTGTAGGTAAAAATGCTCCAACTTGTACAGTATTAGGGGATTGTGGGAGGCTACCCTTATTTTGTTACCATGTTAAAAGATGTGTGAAATATTGGTTAAAAATTACTAGCATGGATGAAAACAGATTACCCCAAAAAGCTTACCGGATGCTACTTTCACTGGACGAAAAAGGACAAAGGTCATGGACCACAGAAATTAAAAAATTGCTATTTAAATATGGATTTGGTTATGTCTGGTTTAATCAAGGGGTGGGGGACTCTGATATGTTCTTGTACAAATTTTGTGAACGGGTCAAAGATACTGGAATTACAGATTGGTATATAGACGTTTGTTCTGGCGAAAAAACGCAGTATTATAGGCAATACAAAACAAATTTTGGGATTGAAAACTATGTGTCATTGCCACAATTAAAATTGCGCAGAGCAATAGCAAGATTAAGATGTGCGTGCCATCCCTTAGAAATAGAAAGAGGCAGACATAATAATATCCATAGGGAGGGCCGTATTTGTCATTTGTGCCTGCAAGAAATTGATGATGAATATCATTTTTTACTAAAATGCACTGCATGGGACACAATCAGGAAAAGGTATCTCCCAAATGAGACACAACCCCAAAATTTGAATACTCTAGTACAACTATTAAGTTCCTCTAAAAGCCAAATCATTAACTCGTTAGCTCTATTTATTTATAAGTGTTTTTTAATCAAAGATCAAATGAGAATAACCTAATAAGCTTGTATGTATATATATATATAAATATCCCCATCACATTATTATATAGTGCTTATGTTATCTATTGACACCCTCTTCATCTATATTTTCATACATATTTTGTAATGTAAATTTATTTCTTGTCAATAATTAATTTGTATGATTGTAATGGGCCGGAGGCCATTATACAATTAATAAAATTATATTATATTACAAGAAACGATCAAGTAAATACAAGTTTTGGTAGTACATGAAACGTTCACCAATCTGAGTCATTTCTACGTCTCAGTGACACTTCTTTAATAGAGGGCGCGATTATTAGACTGGTTTATTGCATCATCAGTTTGGTCATAATAAAGTGAATGTAATAATAGTACACACTGGTTCATATTATCCCCATGCTGTGAATATTTGCCCTATTTACGTACATACAAAAATTATTCAAATAATTAACAAGTATGTCGATGGGCTTATTTTTTTTTGCAATGAGGATATATGAACAATATGAGCAATAACGAATATTCATTAAATTATTAATTTCAAAGCTTGGTACATAGGGGCTAATAGACCTTTAATCCCTAATGCATACTATGTAGTGGGGACCGGTAACTTTATGTATCGAAGAGAAGTTGAATACGTGGGAGATCAACTCGCTTGGCAGACTAAGCTTACACTGCCCCAATATTTAAATAAATAATTTTGACCTGTCTAATTTTGAATGATATTCTATTACTTTGGACTATAATGTGACATGTTTGTACATTTATTTTAAACACTTACATTAAAAAATATTGACAAAACAAAATGATGGTACAGTATACAGTTCAAAAGTAAGAAGGTTAAAATTCTGAGAAAGCCCAAGTTCAAAGGGATAACATTCAAAGAGAACTTTCAAAGAGAACGTTCAGGTTCAAAACGGGACCACAATGCAAGTCTACCCCCACCCCACACCCCCAAAGAAAAATAAAATAAAGAATGACAAATGGTATACTCCAAAATTCACCCACTTTTAGTTGTATTTTGACTGTGACAATGTTGTCTGTTCAATATTCATCACGTCTCTAACCCTTCTAATAAAAAATAAATACAAATTTGCTTTAAAGGATAAGTAACGGCGTGAATACAACAAGTACTTCCCTAATAAAATTAAATAGTTCAATATGTCATTATATATATTTGTCCAAAAATAACTGTTTTACATGTGAAAGGTATACTGTCACCTATTCGCAATCTCCAAAAATCTTGGAAATCTTTCCAAAACTGTTGGGCTACCCTACATTCCCAAAATAAATGTTCTATAGTTTCTATTTGCTGACAGCGGTCGCACTTGTTTATCATTTCTAATCTTAATAGTATACAAATAACAATTTGTTGCCCAAATACGATGGAGAATTTTAAATTGAAATAATCAGTGATATTGCCATATTTTGTGATAAAACAAGGACAAGACAAAAATTTACCATCCTCTGTCAACAAATCACTTACATACTTTATCTCTTCATTTAGCCATCTGTTATAACATACTTAATGCTCATTGATCAAAATATTCTCATTATTCCATAATATTTCTGATATTATTTCTTTGAGATTACTGGGTGGTTTATAAGCTTTTAACTGTGACCAAAATTTTAGCATGTCTCCATAAATACCTGGTAAGTTGTGGTGCAATTTAACAACCTCATAATTACAAGAAAAAGGAAACTTTAAACCCCCAAACTTATAAAAATAACTCTTTGGTATTAATCACCAAACAGCTTTTGTTTCGATATTACGTATTGCCCATGGTATTTTAAAAGCCTTGTTTAGAAGTTCTAAGTCAGTCATTTGTAGTCAGCCTTGACTTCTATCACCAATTAGGGTATTATTTATAATATGATGTTTCTTGACATCCCAAATAAAATTAAAAAGTTTTGACGCCGCTTCTGTTATTCTTGGTTTTGGAATAAAAATTGCATTCATAGAATATAATAAATTTGGTGCTCCCTTTTATGGACGAATTTCGTGACTTCCAAATATCAAATTTACTACTAATTTTAGGTATTTTTTGATAAACATTCAATTTTAAGTTTTCCTTTTTATTATGTCCTTGAAAAATTCCCAAATACCTAATTGGCGCAAAAGTGTGGTGTAATCCTTCGATTGATTGCCAATGTGTTTCCAATTTACCAAGTAATAGAAGCTCAGTTTTATAAAGATTAACCTCTTAACCAGGGAACCTGTGGAAATCTTTCAATATATTAAGAGAAACATTAACTGAATTATTATTTCCCAAAGTAAGAGTAGTATCGCCAGCAAAACAAGATTATTTTTATTATAACCATATGGCAATTGAATTCCCTGAAGCTGATCACATGATCTTACCACTATCGCTAATAGTTCTATCGCAATAACAAATAATGCTGTGAACAGTGGGCAGCCTTGTCTGATACCTCCTGTTAGACCAAACCACCCGGTTCAGAACCCATTATTTAGTACATAACTTTCAATATTATTATGAAACACTGATACCCATTTTTTAAAAGAATTTCTGAATCCAAATAGACCTAGTGCTTTATCTAAAAAGGACCACTCGAGAGTGTCGAACGCCTTTGTAAAATCGACGAAGAGAACCACTTCTGGTTTTTTCTACTTTCACAATAATCTATTATATCTGCGATTAATCTTATTTTTCGCCCTGGAACGAAAGCAGATTGATCTTCATGGATTAGTGATGGTAAATTTTCTTCAAGTCCTTTGGCAATACACCTACTTGCTATTTTGTAATCGCTATTAAGGAGAGATACTGGTCTCCAATTTCTGAGTTCCATATGATCTTTTTTCTGGTTTTGGTAATAAAGCAATAGTTGCCTGTTTCTGTGTTACTGACATTTTTCCTTTACTATATCCAGAATTACATGAGCAAAGCAAAGCATCACCAATTTCATCCCAAAAATATAGATAACATTCAGGTGGTAACCCGTCACTACCTGGGGGTTTATTTTTTGGGGATTTTTTTAAGAGCAGAGTAAATTTCTTCCTTACTAAGCAAGCCTTCAGTCATATTTATTTTATCTTTTTTTACACAAGGTATATTATTTTTATTGAAAAAATCGAAACGGTCATCAGCTTCAAGGTCTGAACTTGTTGAGTTTACAGATTTGCATAATATAGTCTAATCTCCTTTAAAATTTCGTTAGTATTATTTTTTTATCTACTCGCAACTCATTTATAACTTTTTTCTATAGTTATTTTTTTCAAGGTTTAAAAAATACTTTGTACTTTTCTCTCTTTCTTGATACCATTTCACTCGAGATCTAACAGCACTACCTTGGACTTTTTTTTTATCTGTAATGTCCTCCAATTCTTTCTTTATTATTTCATATTTCATTAAAGTTTCGTCATTCAAATTGTCGTCTATTTTCTGTTCCAGTTTTTTTAATTCAATGTATAACTCTTTTTCCTTATCTATATTTTCTTTTGCTCTCCTTTTAGAAAAACTAACCGTAGTATCTCTAATTTTATATTTTAGAAAATCAAACTTGGTATGATCATCTAAATAATTATTATCTTAATAATTTCATCATTTTTGTATACTCATGCTCCTCCAAAAGTGCACAATTAAATTTCCAGAATCCTGGCCCCCGCTTACTTTGGACGTTTCAAGCGTCCGCTCAAAGGAATATTTAAATCACCTCCAACTATAAAATTACCATATGGATAATCTGAATTTAATACAGATTGAACACCACGTATAAATTGAACTTTTTCTTTCTCAACATTTGGTGCATAAAGATTTAAAATTATTACAGGCAAATTTGCTACCTCTAAATCCAAAGTTATGTACCGACCTAGACAATCAACGGTCTTATTTTTAATTGTCAATTGTAAATTTGTACGAAAAAGAACTGCAGTCCCACAGCTATTACTGGTTCCATGGTCAAAAACAATTCCACGTCCCCATTTCCTTTTCCAAAGGTTCTCAGTTTCTTGTAACAAGGCAATATCTGCTATTTTTGAATTAATTTAAAAATTGCTTTCCGTTTTAAACCTGAACTTCTCAAACCCCTTACATTAAAGCAAATTATCTTCAGTGTATTCATTAGCAACTGCACAACAAAAGGAACAAATAATTAATACAAACAAGCAATAACTAACAAGACAACATAAGTTGTAACAAGACAAGTTCCAGGAGATCAGACTTACAACTTGTGTTGATAAACATTTAAAGACACGCACACCTACCCAAAAATAATAACAAGTAACAACAGTTGTCTCGCAGAATCTATCCTTTAACAAAGTATTACCATTGTGCTCAATAAAACACAACTGCATACAGGATTTTAATTTCCCCAGAAAATATAACCCTACCCCTATAGCCAAGAAAACAATAGACATAGCATGGAAACAGTTACCTATTTATTACAGCCTACACAGTTACTGCAAAATCGGGCATAATATACCTCTATTAATATCAACAAGTATGCATTGTCAATAATAATAGGGTAAAAAGGTTATAAATACTTTTTCAGAAAAACAGAATAACATAATAACACTTTCTATAACTGGCTCATAACCAGACTACTTATCAATATCCAAATTTATTTTTCCTCAAGTGTGTTTGATGTATATACGTTTCCATTAATATAAAGTTTTCCATTCCTGAATACTGTTTTTTTACCATCATTGTAAGCCAAATCCATCACTGATCGTAGACGTTTCTTTTGCATATAATCCGCCGGGCACAAATCTTGCGTAACAAATATTCCGGTATCTTTTAAAATTTCCCTTGCTTTTTTAAAGACAGCAAAAGGCCGTGGACGCATTACAAACTTAACTAATACATGACGAGGTTTCACAGAACTCTTAGTTCCAGTGCGATGTGCGTTTTCAATGATGATATCCTTCATCTTGAATTTCTGAGTGAGAATATCCTTAACGATATTTGTACAATTTTCATTTCCACTTCCAGTTATACCTCCGAATCTCAAATTATAGCCAGGTGCGTGTCTTTCCTGCCTCAAGATTAATTCAGACATTTCCGAAATAGATTTTTCAGCAACTTGTAATCTCTTGTTAAATCCTTCACTGATATTTCAAGTACAGTATTGCGTTTCTTTACGTCATCGAGTTCATTTGAAGTGAACTGCAAATATTTTTCATAATCAACGCATTTCTGTTCTATGTCGCTCACCTTATTCCCTTACCGCTTCTGTTCGCCTAGAATACCATTCACTGTTATAAAAAGTTTATCAATCTTCTTTTCTAAATCAGTAAGGCATTGTTTGATAATCATCTTTAGTTTTATTTCATCCATTTGAACACTGCATGTATCGTCTTTACTTCTACAACGTGCACGCTGGTCATAGTCGTCGTCATCTTGTTGTAAGTACTCTGTTATCGTACTCCCCTTCGTATCCTTCTTTTTAGCTATTCCTCTAGTACCCTCAGCCATTTTCCCACAGATATTATCTTACAGCAAATAGTTCCTCACAGTTTCTAAAAAGGTTGGTATCCGTAAACGCAATTATCACGACTTAATTGACAGTTTCCGCGAGACTCGTGTTAGCCAACAACGTTATCCAAACATGACCCCCTAGCTCCCTAAAACTTGTTTACCAGTAGGAATAAATCAACACGAGTGCCCTCTAATAACATAAATACGCAAATAATAAAAACGCGTAGTAAAAACGTCTTGTGGTGTTTCACCACAAAATGGCGGTGTGTGGTGGCAGAGCGAACTCCGCACAGTTCGATGCGCCTTACTTATCATCACTGCACAAAGCAGCTTTGGTAAAGATAAATATCCTTTTTTTGAAATAGATTACAATATTGTTGGCGGAACTCCAGGTTTCAACCCAGCAGAATTAATGAACCATTCACAAAAATAAGTGGATTCCCTATAAATTACCATACCTGTATTACGCAGATGTCAATTTCAACTAGGCAAATCATACAAATCGCTGCATTTGACAGATTTCTGCCATAAAAATTCATGTTTTTTAAATGAAACATCGTCCCAATAACGGAGACAAATCACAAAGTCCCTAAATCGTTATCAAAACTTGTTACCATTGAAAAATGTCATGTGTAACACACTCCCTCTAGAAAAACAAACGTGACCTCACTTTTAACCGATTTATATAAGTGGCGCCACCTAACCCATAGCTATTCTAATAAAATCGTAGACTACACATTCAAATTCTCAAAAACAAAACAAAATAAAAAAAACAATAACTGGTCATATATGGTAGGACGCAAGTCTGAATCAAGGATAATCCTCAGGTTATACACACACCCATGTTTGTGTCATAAATATAACTAATTATACCATAGTACATCCATAAACCTCGTCGTCTACCAGGTGCAGCCAAAGAGCAATAAATTGAAATAGTCAATTCTCTGGGACAAAATTTATTTTATGGGCATTTTGATATATGCTAATTAATTAGAGGAAAGAGGGGGAAATTAAAAGCTGTTCATAAGCTTCCCTCCACCCGAAAAAAAAATGTCTTCCCCTCCTGCTGACCAAATTCATCTTTCCCCTGTCCTCATTAAAAAAACACTTTTTTGCCTACTCACCTACCGCCAACTTGCCTTCCTTGCCCTCCTGCTGACCAAATTCATCTTTCCCTTCCCCTCATTAAAAAACACCGATTGGTGGCGTAATTCATCGAGTCATTGGCTTCTATGGGCTTCTTGAATACATTAACCACTCAGCAGATCAGTGGGTGACTCGCATTTTTATTTATTGATAGCACACGGCTGCCCACATTTAGCAAATGTTATTTCCCCCAATGCGTTTTTTTATTATACACTGCCGTGAAGACTGTTTTGCCCACCCTGCGACATTTTTTTATGTAAGTACCCTACCCACTAAAAATAAGTTTCCCTGTCCTTGCTTTTTTTTTAGAAATCTGCTCTGCCCACTGATATTTCCAGCCCTCTACAAAAAATCGAAAAAATCCCCTGCCCTCAACAAAAAGCCCTTGAAACAGCTTTTCCGATGAACAGCTCCATTGGCTGCACCTCGTCTACCAAGAGTAGAACAGCCAGCATCGACCAAGTGTCGTCCGACCACCCGACAAATCAAACATCCCATAACAACTCTAATGTGGGTGTCCTGTGCACCGTGTCACATAGAAAAAAGAAACACCAGTCGTCATTTCTGGACTCGAAATAAAAAGTTATTCTCGGCAAACCAAAGTAAATCTAAACGATATCTCTGTTAATACACAGTAACATGGCTTCAAACACCATCACATACACATCGAAACAGCACAGCAAAACACTCCCCAAGCTGCATGCCCTGTTAAATAGTAAGGTTGTGTAATATATAATCGTTAGTAAAAGACAAATACAACATTGGTAATATGTCACAATAAATACACAATAACTACATGTCTCCATTCTGACATCCGTCAACCGATGGCTTAAACTGTGGTATATGGCCGACTTTATTATCTTGCAGAAAATGACTCGTAACTCAACTTCCGAATCCATAAACTGTGTAAAGCGACTATTGCTGAGATAATACGGTGGTAGCTGTTTCCTGGGATGGCGTATTACGCATTTCCGGTTCATCACTCAATTATGTGCTTCTGATTAATTCGCATTTGCTATTCACACTAGACTCACTAATTAATGTATCTGGGTCTCTCCCGCCGTGGTCAGTTGTACAGGGTTGATTAGTACTACTGGGTTCTGTCACATGATTCGTACTCTCATTCCTCAGCTCCTGAGAGCGAGGTTATTTGTAGATATGTTGGCGATCGCCGCTGTGTCTGCGGAAGTACTATGGGAGATTGCATGATGGGAGTGAAAAGTCTTTTGATCAGTAAAATAATTTTAGAAAAGTGAAAACTAAAGTGACTGTGAAATAAAGGTTGGTTTTAAATATCATGAAATCTGGATGTAATAATGAAAGGAAATTGAACTGGTATGCAAGGGCAGTAAATGTAGCCAGAATGCAAGGTCAGTATCCGGGGGTCAAAATACGTCACAATACATCCATCAAGGCGGTTGCAAAGTGTCAACAACTATGGATGAGGTAAAAGACTTCGTTTTCAATTTGCGTGAATGGCCGGGGAGAAAAATTCATGCAAATTCTGTGCTTCAGTAACAATATTTGCTACTTGTTTGTGCAATGGAAATTAATACAAGAAATGCTGCCAAAGGACATTTCCTTCTAGTAAACAAAACAACCTTGGGACGTTTATCTTGAGAAATTGAGAAGACAAAATCCCTTGGGACAGTCACTGTGAAACAATAGACATGCTTCGCCAAGGTATCAAGGTTATTTTGATTATTTGAAGATGAAAACTGCTGCTTTATGGAAGAGCAAAGTTCAATGTCATTGGCATAGTAATGACGTTTTTAGAGGGGTGACTCGCTAGAAGTATTGGCCGTGACTCCGGACTTTTCATTCGGGTTTATACAACACTAACTTGTTACTGTCAAGAAGGTTTAATGTCTTGTTTGTATTTGCACAATGTGAATGAGGGGTTTATTGTCAAAATATATACAGGTGATTGTATGCCTATTGAAACTATACAAAATTCGACCAATGCACATCTGTTTCATGTGTTAAAATTGCGATGTTCTCATGGAATTGTTAAATCATGGTATCGCTCAACTCGCATCTTCAGAAAGCTGAGACGATGAATAGAGGAAGACTACTTTTTGATGCGTCCTTCCATAGACCCTCTTCTTACAAGGTCATAGGGGTCAAACTGCGTGAATATTTAATTAAACATGGTTGCTTTGTTTTAACAAACATTCTCTCAAGTGAATATGTGAACTTGTATCAACTTCATGTTAAACTGAGCGTAGCGTTCATTCCAGCATTCCATGGTTTGTCCCCACACCTACTTTTAAAAGTGAGCGCACTCAATCATTCCATTGTTTGGCTCATGCAAGTGTGCGCAACAACTCGTTGTCACTGAGCGTTGTTTACAGACGCCGACAAATGAAAACACTCAAGACAAAACAAACGCCAGAGTTGCATCTTTATCATTAAATATAATTGTAGCCGATCCCGGCATTTATCTTGCGTAAATCAAAATAGTACTCTCAAAAACTTCATGTATACACTGGCGACTTATGGTTACTTGAAATCAGACACGCGCACTTCACATTCCATTGTACGTCCCATCATGGAGGTAATTCTTATTACCTCCATGGTCCCATGCCTACTATTACACGTAAAAGTGATCGTAGCTCCTCATTTAAACTGCATGAATATTTAATTAAATATGGTTGCGTCAGTTTTAACAAACGTCCTACTCATGTGAATCCAGATTGAATTCTTTAACTTAAGTTAGACCTCTGAAACGAACTTGTATCAACTTCATGTTAAACTGAGCGTAGCTTTCATTACATCACCAGCATTCCATGGTTTGTCGCCACGCTTATTTTTAAAAGTGAGCGCACTCAAGCTTTCCATTGTTTGGCTCCACGCTTACTTTTGAAAGTGAGCGTACGCTCAACTCGTATCTTCGTGAAAACTGAGACGCCCAGTTACCGCGCTCAACTACCAAATAGAGACTCATTTACATACCTCACTATTTCGCAATATTTGACCAGCCTTGCTTCTACCAGTCATTACCAGTCATTTAAGTCAACTCCCATATTGTCCTTCACAGTGAAGGTTAATGCAGATATATTGTAAATTACACAGAGGTAACACTACAATACATTTCCCTTCACATTCCCCTGTATGATTACATAACAATCTTTGAGCTGAGGCAGTTATGGTTTTACAACCATCACCAGTTCTCCTGTACTCTTTGTCGTCCACACATTCTATAGCACTTCTCTTGCACCAGTAGTCTCTGGTTGCGTCACATCACGTGTTTCAATAGCCGACTTTCGAGATAAACGGCCGCTGGCGGCGCCATCCTATCACGTGACCAAACATTTTCCCACGGTGGGGCCATATTGAAGTCAGCCTAGCCTGTGTATGTACTAGTATTTACGTTACGACCTCGTCAATCTATCCAACGCTAAAGGTATCATTTCAATCGGAAAACAGAACGAGACAACGCAACATGCACTAACACCACTTCGTAAGTTCAAAACGTTACTCCAGTCTGTGACAGTAAATATTGAACAGAAAATCACCGAAAACAGAAAAAAACATCGTCACCAGTGTTAATATAAAACAATATAAATGTTAAAGATGACAACTTGAAGAAATAAATACCGACTTAAAATAATAACGAATGATGAAATACAGTACTCATTTCGCCCAATCTTCCGCTTTTACCGCTTTTTAATCGACCGCTTATCGCTTAATTTCCGACCGCGCGGTCTTGTCCTACCGGAAACCGCATTTTAATCGTTTTTTTCGCTCGCTTATTGAAAACACCGACCGCTCGCCCAAACACTGAGCGCTGACACATGAGTGGTCGAAATGGTGGTTTTGATAGTAAAGTGTGAAAATACAACCAGTATTAACTATTATTAAATTCTGAACGACACTTCAAATCTATAGTTGTATTTGTATCGTTCGCGAAAGCAACTGAACTAGGACCTCTTGTTATGTGATTTGGGTGCTTGTTCTAAATGTAATATTTTATTTTATTTTAATGAGACAGTTACATGAAAAAAAACTAACTCCTTTTGACAGAGCGGAGAAACGAGGAGAATATTAATGATTAATCCCAAAAATAACGATACCAAAACCTCGTCGCTCCACAGGCGGTCGGTCTGGTAAAATTTGACATCCAATTTTCCAAATTAAGGCACGATCAGTTAATGAGCTCGATCTATACGTACCGTAAAACTATTTCCACAAAAATATTTTCGAATAAAAACGGCCACAAGCGCTGAAAATTCGAACAGAACTTGACATGTATGAATTATTTATTGGGCTTCAGAAAAAACGTGTCAAATTTAGTTATAGTCATAACTATTTGGTGACCAGTCAATGAACAATTCGAAAATCAGGATTCGCACGGAAGTCCTTCAGGGCTGAAAATCATCGACCCTACTTTGGTTTACCTTATTTCACAACTTGGCAAGCAAAGAAAACTGATTCGCCGTGGACTCTAATGTATCTCAGCCTATTTTTTTCTTTTTGAACTGAGGTCAAATCCCACCCGTTTGTCAAAATATACCGATGTTTTTCAGTTAATAATTTTGAAGGCTACCACAGCACAAAAAAAACTATGTGAATCGACGCCGGAGATTGGATGGTATGACGACCTTTCAACAAGCGTCAAATATGCTTTGTTACAACATCATTAATTGGCTGAAAGTCACCTGATCGGAGCACGAGAAAACCACACCCACATGTTCAACTCTTTTTATAGCCAGCAAATGTTGAAAAACTCGTGAATTGTATGGATTCGAACAAAATAAAGCTAGCGAATGCTAATAATGATTATTAATATATTTCTCGATGCTCTTCGAATTATTATTTTTTTGATTTCAAGGTAAGAAATGGCTAGTTGAAGTAGCATCAACTTCAAGGCGGTTGTTTCACCGGAACAACTCTAGCTCTGTTGTAGTTGCGCGATGTAAAATAAAATATATATATATAATAATAATAATAATAATAATAATAATAATAATAATAATAATAATAATAATAATAATAATAATAATAATACTTGTCAGCTCACAAATTACGGGACATGATCCCCACGAATTAAGGTCAATGTTTGTCCTGTCTCGGCTGATTGTGTTAAATGCCAGACGTCGGGACCGACGCCCGTCCTAAACTCAGTATGGAGACTAACGGGGATCGATATTCCAAACAAATTATCGGGACATGGTCGACAGACATTCCAAACAATCGAAATTATTAACGAAAGACGAGATTTTTCTAGATATTTATAAACATACTGCCATGACAAACATATGTAAAATTAACAAATACACAAAGAGGTGTAATATTAGGTTTTATTTTAGGCTTATAAATATTTTCTTTCACTCAGTCCATGCATGGAACTGCCATTTAGCTTCATGGTCCTTCAGCTTGTCTTCGCCTTGGGGGAAAACAACAATAATTATACAAATTAATCCTAAACACATTGCGAAGACTCAACAATCAGGATAGAAAACCCAGACAACCATGTCGCACTTGTGTTGAAATACATTTTGTATTTCACGTCAGAAAATTGTTTAAAATAAAATATTCAATCCCAGCAAAATCGAGGTCAAATGGTCAGATTGCGTGCATATAATTATAGATAGATAGATAAAACAAAAAGTATTTGAACTTTTGTCGGCTGTTCAACATCTATGAAAACCAGAAAGACAATTATAAGACAATGTGAACCTCGGAATTTTTTTGTTAGTCCGAATTTTAAATGCGAGTGAGCGAGCGGGCGGTGATATTTCCGGGTTTGCGCGGTCGAAAATAAAGCGGAAATTGTCCGGTCGAATTCACCAAGCAGTCGCAAAAGCAAGCGAAAAAAGGTTGGGCGAAATGAGTACTGCACGTTGGATAGATTGACGAGGTCATAACGTAAATACATACACAGGCTAGGCTGACTTCAATATGGCCCCACCGTGGGAAAAATTTTGGTCACGTGATAGGGTGACGCCGCCAGCGGCCGTTTATCTCGAAAGTGGGCTATTGTTTATTGTCAAGTTTTCTTTCTCTTGAAGGTGAATCTGACACTTCACTACTCGCTTTCTCTGAAACACTTGGCGCGTAGACATATCTATTCGAGTTTACAGACACACTCTTCTGCATTATCTGTCATCTGTGAATCGGCGCATGCTATAGGCAAAATGACCATGCAAACTACCACACAATGCATTTCCTTTTGAATCACTTTACTCTCTGAATTAGAACTACTATTGGACTCTCTATACTGATGAGAAGCACACGTGTCCATGCATAGGGTCGGACGATATACACTGGTAACGAATGATCAGGCTTTTTGGCAACGCGATAAGCTTTCTGCTCCCATCTATCACCGAACTTGTTTTTCCTCATATTTTTATCATACATATCCTTCCTCGTTGTCGCCCTGTTCAAGAGTCTTTTCTCGACAAATGAATATGCTTCTGCGCGAGAACGTTTCTACCCTCTCACATATTTACTCGTGTTTTCATCCTTCTTTTCACTTGGATATATCTCCAGAAAGAGGTCTATGGGTATTTTCTATTCGATCATTGATGGGTACCGCCATAGCATACTTAGTAAAATGGTCCGTGGTTTTATCAGTCAAATCAGACTTATGACAAATTTCTCCGTTTAATACAGTTTGACAACGATCTGTACTTCAAATTTCGAAATTTGTATTCTATGCTTCTAAACATAGAGACAATCATATCATATCATATCATATCATATCATATCATATCATATCATATCATATCATATCATATCATATCATATCATAAAATGGTCCGTCATAACAAGTGTATTGCATCGCCCCTGCTTGACGACATATACACAATAACTCCAACAGATGAGTCAAAAGCATAGGTTTGAGCGGCGCTTTACGCAGTCTGGCTAGATTAATTTTTCCATGTAGACCATACTGGCGGATCCTTCAAACAAATTTGGGTGCCATACTGGGCCAGTAAAAATGCGACCTCACCAGTTTTATACTGTTATTCTGTCCCACGTGTGCCATGTTGTCATGAGTCTCCATCATAACACTTCCGCAATAGTGTGGCGGCAAATAACGCTGATTTACCATGCAACAATGTGCATATGTTTGTTTCATGTAAAGTATTTATGTGATATATTATTAAAATTATTCACTATACACAGAGAACTGAATCATGATTCTCAATAGTACACGTACATAGTACGCGTGAATTAATTGGTCAATTCGTTCATGTTGATGTTAATTTGTGTATGTGGGTAAACTGAATGGAACGTACCATCATACATGCCCCCGGCTAAGGTCTTCTCCGTTCGCACCTGTGTCAAACTGTGCAATATCTGGTTTTCGCCATTTTACTCGCCCATCGTCGGGCACTGGCTCTGAATGCTGGGCTTCGAAGAACTCAACTGAAGCAATCAGAGCATCGCGGTAATCATAACCTGGAAGAAGGTTAAACAATTTTTATACGACATATCAATTCGATTTTATTTCTGAATTATCTATCAATGCATACAATTAGCAAATTAGCAAAACATATGAAGCGGTGAGTCGTTCTACGATGAGTATTGTGACGTTAAATGCGGGGGGGGGGGCTTTGTGGGGGCTACGCCGTATTCAAGAGCGGGGAGCTTGTCTTTAATGCCGGTCTATTAATCTTTGTCTCTGGTAGCGTGCTTATCTTATAAGTCTCCTCCCGCTAAGCTTGTTCGCTGTCACGGGGTGGGGATCGTTTGGTGAATGTATGTCACCACAACTGAGGCTGTGCAGAGAAAGAATATACCAGTAACGATTATAACAAATCAACAGAACACAATATATACAGTTTCCTGTACTTTAATAACCAAATAACAGGGATGCTGGTCACTTGAACCAGCAGGGGGTGGGGTATACATATAAAATTAAGAGACTTGATCAATGCTGCAGGGAACAATCCACTCTCCGGTGAACAGCAATGTGCAATGTTGCGTTTCTTCGTATCTGGCACACTATCGAAACAGCTGCACTACAATTTAAACTCGTGCTCTGTGTCCAGGCAGTATCGGCAACTGCACTGCTATATGCTGCTACTGATAGCACCGGTATAACGGGAGTAGTTCAGGCAGTGAGCTTCAGTGGTTCCTGTTGATCAGCAGGGATTACTGCACAGCACGTCTGCATATGTCCCCCTGTATAGGGTACAGCTCACTGGAGTCAGGAATCAGCATCACAAGATGTTACAGCATCAAGTCAGGTCACCTTCCTGACTAAAGATTTTCATTTCCAACAACACTGAGCTAAGCACATTCCAAAGTATTTCACAATCACCATGCCACTGTCTGAGAATACTATTATGCCACAGGGCTGGGACAAGTCGTGTGTATCTCAAATTCTGCTGACAGCACAATCCAGTGACTGTATCAGCAGTCTAAAAATAAACATGTGCAATGGGTTTTTGCAAAGTATCCAAACATGTGTGCTTTTCATTCACACAGCCAGGGCTCTGTACTTTTCACTTACAATTTATGTCACAGTATTCAACTGGTGGAACCGGTTTTGGTGCGTGTTATTTGGCCACAAAATGTTTAGAGAACAACAGCTATGACTCGTATATCAAACGACCCATACCTGTACTACGCTTATCGATTCAATCTTCAACATGTACTACGGGGAGGTAAACCTGGATTCGAAATTAGCGCTGGTACTGGGTCCGAAAACAATCATTATGATATATTCATTTCCGTACATCAGATTTAGTCGTCGGTCACCCTTCCTAACGACCACTCAAAAACTCGAAATTATTGTTATGCAAAACAGACTGCAGCTACAATATCTAATTTACATCAGCAAGAAGTAGGCAATCATCATAGTCGGTTGTTTAAACAATATTGAAAAACACTAGAAAATAATGTATTTTTCAATAGTGATGTATGTTTTGCGGTAGCAAACTCACTCTCAAGGTATTTCGAATTGGGGTGGACATAAAAAAATGCACATTTAGAACGTATGAAAATCTGAAACACTATATCGCACCATTTTGTGTTTAACAATTGGTAAAGGACCTCTTGTTCATGAATAAAATTAAGTGGGTTCTGCATCGGCTTACAAATACGCTATAATTGCTTAAGTTAACATTGATCCACCAGAAAATAAAGACTGTGATCTGAACAGATTAGCACGATTGAAAATAATTTCGCATCTTAGTAGACGATGAACAAAACAGTAGATATTCGATTTAGATTGAGGGAAAGGTACAGATGGTAATTTATGCCCTCTATGTTTCTAAATGTCGTTTTAGCGTATAAACAATTTTGTTTGTTATACCAATTGAAAATAATACGCAGATTTCGTATATTTTGGAGGGGCGATGACGATTTAAATCGTTTTGTTTTAGTGTGGGGAAAGACAAATCGATTCATACATGTACTACGCTTATCGATTTCACCACCCACTTCATAAACATCGTCGTTATCTGGTACGTCAGGACTTGGGTCTTCCAATGGCAGATTGGGAGGCGGTTGTTCGTACACTTCACTACGAACATATACTGCAAGAAGATACACTAGGGATAAAGCTAGTGGTGGACGAGGCATGGCTTCTCGACCGGGTCTCGATACTTGATGATGGCGAGACAGTCGAACATCCACTGTTTATATACCTTTCTCTGAATATTGAAAATAAAAGGTACACATACATTCGTTTAACTCGTTATTCTGTGTTCGGATTGCAAATAAGCCTCCCATCGACCAGACTATTGTGAAATTGCATTGTCTGTTCAAACAGTGAGGACAGTTAAATTCCTTTAAAAAAACGGACCCCACGTCTTATGGTATTATTTCGAAAATAAGGTGAGAAGAATTGATGGTGACGTCGTTTATGTTCCAATATTAAAAAAAAATATCTCTCTGCACGAGCTCTCAAAAATGTATACCAAACAAAGTGGTTCTCAAAAACGAATAATAGAGAACCAAATTGAGGTATTCATTATCCCCGAAAAGATGACAATCGTTATGTATCGTGACGTAACACCTTAATTACTGATTAAATATCTCATGTAAATGTATTATACTGCCAAATGAAGTGTTTTCAGTTACAATGCAAAGTCCCAGCACGCACGCTTTGAAACATACACTTAAGAGATATTGTATCTCTCGAGATTAATGACGAAATTTTCTTCAGATAACGTTGTTTCTTCTAGTATTATGTTACTTAATTTAAAAATAATGAGTTTCGATAAATAATGATTTGATTGACTGATCGGTATTTCTAGTGTTTAAATATTTATGCGATGCCCTCATCAAAGCTTAAACTTTGCGAAAATACTCATCTGTTGTTTACTAATATAAACCTTGTGTCGTTTTGAGTAATCACAAACCCTAGAACAAAACATAAATTTGTAAAACAAAATGAATTCGAAAACTCGTCTCGTTTCTGCCAACAATATGAAATATACATCGGAAATAAATACATTTGTGAATTCAACCTTCTTCCCACATGTAATGTATTCAAATCGGAAAGATTTGTTGATTACATCTCTCATGGTTATAAACTCAAGAATTAACATAATTAAGTAGTCAAAATATTGTCATTTGAAACATCCCGACATTATTTTCGTACTTTATGACCCAATATTATGTACGAGTATATAATAAAGTAATCCAAACATTGTCTTGCAAAACATCCCGATATTACTTCATTACCTTATCCTCCAATATTGTGTGCGAATATATAATTAAGTAAATTGGATTAAATCCAAATGTTAGAAATTTGACATTTGTCAATGGTAACAAGTTTTGATAATTAACACTATTTTCGTGATTGCGTCGAAATAGGGATATTTGTTTCTGATTGACTGAAGCGATTTGTACGGGTGAATTTTTATTTAATCATATTCATTGACAATTCAAGGTTGAATTTTCAAATTTATTTATTTCCGATGTGTATATCTCATATTGTAAATTTCCAGAAACGTGACGAGTTTTCGAATTCATTTTTTTTTTTACAAATTTATGTTTTGTTCTAGCGTTTGTGATTACTCAAAACAGACACAAGGTGAGTGTAAACGTTTATATTAGTAAAAAACAGATGAGTATTTTCGCAAAGTTTAAGCTTTGATGAGGGCATCGCATAAGTATTTAAACAATAGAAATACCGATCCGTCAATCAAATCATTATTTATCGAAACTATTTTTTTTAAATTAAGTAACATAATACTAGAAGATACACCTTTATCTGAAGAACATTTCGTCATTAACCTCAAGATGGGAGACTAAAAATGCAACCTTCAACAAAATGAAAGGAAATATCTCTTAATTGTATGTTTTAAAGCGTACGTGCTGGGAAGTAGAGTGGTAACTGAAAACACTTAATTTGGCAGTATAATACATTTACATGAGATATTTAATCAGTAATTCAGGTGTTACGTCACGATACTTAACGATTGTCATCTTTTCGGGGATAATGAATAAATCAATTTGGTTGTCTATTATTCGTTTTTGAGAACCACTTTGTTTGGTACACATTTTTGATGGTTCGTGCAGCGAGATAACTTTTTTTTAATATTGGAACATAAACAACCTCGCCATCAATTCTTCTCACCTTATTTTTGAAATAATACCGTAAGACGTGGGGTCCGTTGTTTTTTTAAATGAATTTAACTGTCCCACTGTTTGAACAGGAAATGCAATTTCACAATAGTCTGGTCGATGGGAGGCTTCTTTGCAATCCGAACACAGAATAACGAGTTAAACGAATGTATGTGTATCTTTTACTTCCAATATTCAGAAAAAGGTATATAAACAGTGGATGTTCGACTGTCTTGCCATCATTAAGAATCGAGACCCGGTCGAGCAGTCATGCCTCGTCTACCACTTGCTTTATCCCTAGTGTATTTTCTTGCAGTATATGTTCGTAGTGAAGTGTACGAACAACCGCCTCCAAATCTGCCATTGGATGACCCAAGTCCTGACGTACCCGATAACGACGATGTTTACGAAGTGTATGGTGGAATAGATAAGCGTAGTACAGGTATGAACTTTAATCGTTTTTGTGTGTGTCATTGAGTTTTAGATTAAGCAACCTTTCCCCTCACTAAAACAAAACGATTTAAATCATCATTATCCGTCCAAAATAGACGAAACGACATTTAGAAACACAGAGGGCATAAATCACCATCTGTACTTTTGACGCACTTTCCCAAAATCTAAATCGAATATCTACTATTTTGTTCCTCATCTACTGGGATTCGAATTTATTTTCAATCGTGATAATCTGTTCAGATCACAGTCTTTATTTTCTGGTGGATCAATTAAAACATGTTAACTTAGGCAATAGCGTATTTATAAGCTATTTATTTATAGCGTATTTATAATTTGATTCATGAACAAGAGGACCTTTAGCTATCGCTAAACACAAGATGGTGCGATATAGGGTTCATGATTTTGATACGTTTTAAATGTGCATTTTTTATGCCAACCTCCGATTCGAAATACCTTAAGAACGAGTTTGCAACCGCAAAACATGACATCACTAAGGAAAGAAAACATTATTTTCTAGTGTTCAATATTGTTTAAACAACCGACTGATTGTAGCTGCAGTTTATTTTACATAAACATATTAGTTTCATAATTTTGAGTTCTTGAGCGGTCGTCAAAATGCATGACCGACGACTAAATCTTATGTGCGGAAATGAATATATGGTGGTTTTCGGACACAGTACCAGCGCTAATTTCGAATCCTGGTTTTACCTTCATGCAGTACATGTTGGTAGAGAATTGTACGAGCAACCGCTTCCCAACCTGCCCAAGGATGACCTAAGTCCCGATGTACCTGATAATTACGATGTTTATAATGCGAAAAATGAAATCGATAAGCGTAGTACTGGTATGGATCGATTGATATGCGAGTCATGTCTGTTGTTCGCTAAACACATTCTGGCCAAAAAAAAAACACGCCTCCAAACCGGTTGCACCAGTTGAATACTCATCGGAGAACGACTCACCGCTTCATATGTTTTGTTAATTATTTTATGCATTGACAGATAATTCAGAAAGAAAATCAAATTGATATGTCGTATAAAAAAATGTTTATTCCCATTCCAGGTTATGATTACCGCGATGCTCTGATTGCTTCAGTTGAGTTCTTCGAAGCCCAGCGTTCAGGGCCAGTGCCCGAAGATGGGCGAGTACAATGGCGTAAACCAGATATTGCACAGTATGACAAGGGTGTGAACGGAGAAGACCTTAGCGGGGGCATGTATGATGGTACGTTGTATTCAGTTTACCCACATACACAAATCATCATGAACGAATTGACCTATTAATTCACGCGTACTATGTACGTGTACTATCGAAATTCTTTATTCAGTTTTCTGTATTAAATAACTTCAATAATCGATTACATAAATATTTTACATAAAAAAGAACCATAATATATATAATAAGAAGAAAAGGAACAGACTATATTTAAATTAAAATTATTATCATTGACCAAGAAGCGCGAATTTTAAACAAATACACAATTTCATTAACTGGATTTAAAATAATGAAAAGACAAAATTTATTTTGTTTCTAAATTTCAGCTGGTGATCATATTAAGTTCAACCTTCCAATGGCCTGGACTACATCTATGATGGCGTGGAGTTACATCGAATTCGAAGATGCGTATATTGATGCAGGGGAAGACAAAAGCACCAGGGACCTTTTGAAATGGAATTGTGACTATTTCATAAAGTGTCACCCCAGTCCTGATGTGTTTTATTATCAGGTGAGGCAGTCAGTTTGAGTGCATACGAAATCTGTTTGCTGTAAGTTGCGCCCTCTAGATTCGGAGCGCTTCTGTGACGTCACATGATGTAGATTGTGACAAATCCCTTTCAGGTAGAAACTTTGGTTGTGTATTCTTTTGTCATGGCATGGCAGTATTCATGCATTTTTTTTATTTGGAAACGACATGACCACAGATTAAAAACAATAACAACGCTTCAAAAGGGCGTTCTTTCATTGACGTCACGGAAACGTGTGCATTTTCCAAATAATTAGCATAATAATTTCATGTACCTACTAAACCTGACCAGAAACTAGTAACCATTTTATTTACATCCACCCGCCACCAGGTCGGCGATCCTGGTTTAGATCACTGTCAATGGAATCGACCAGAAAACATTTCATCAACACGACCATCATACCCAATAGAGGACTCTGGTGCTGACGTTGCAGGTGAAACAGCAGCTGCTTTGGCTGGATGCGCCAAAGTTTTCGAACATTTCGGTAAGTATTAATGAGTCGATAGCAACAGACCTACACTAAAATAGACAACTTACTCGTATTAATATATATGGATATAACTGAGTTTCCCGACTTAAAACCTGACTTGGAAGTATGCCACGCCACAATCTGCTTTTCATTCTTATGACACAACGTGTCGATGGCAATAAATCACATATTTATTTCAGAAAACTACCATCCTTAATACAAACTCTGCTATCTTTATTGCAAAACGCCGCTTTTTTATAACAAAAAAAAAACGACATACAAAACGCTATAATTCACGAAACACTGAACGAATTACTTAACATAAGTAGCTAAATTAGAATCGAAATACAGTAAAAGGTTTATGTTATGTATTTGATTCTACCTAGTCCAGAGGACAGACCAATGCGCCCACCTTCAAATGTGACTGTTCGATATACTGTTATATGCCGTCTTTCCTTATTTGTTTGTTTGTGGCTCGAATTACAATTACTAATGCCAGACTACAAACACTGACAAACTAAACTGTATTTATTTATTTCGTACTTTTTTTTCAGATACAAACTACGCGTCAGAGTGTGAATATAAAGCAAAGTCTCTCTTCATGTTTGCACTAAACCATCCAGGACTGTATCCCCCAACTATATATTACAAGTAAGAAGTGACTGTGTTTGTTTGTCGGTAGTTACAGTTCTTTAGCTCTTGTTTTTCTGTAGTTCCTTTTTTTTAATCATCAGTGGTGTAATCATCAGTATGTATAATACTAGTAATTTTATGTATAATACTAATGTAGTATGTATAATACTAGTAATTTTATGTATAATACTAATGTAGTATGTATAATACTAGTAATTTTATGTATAATACTAATGTAGTATGTATAATACTAGTAATTTTATGTATAATACTAATGTAGTATGTATAATACTAGTAATTTTATGTATAATACTAATGTAGTATGTATAATACTAATGTATTATGTGTAATACTAATGTAATATGTATAATACTAATGTAGTATGTATAATACTAATGTAGTATGTATACTACTAGTTATTTTATGTATAATACTAATGTAGTATGTATAATACTATGACAGAACCCCACACCCTCCCCGTGGCTTTCGTTGCGTATGGAAGTTATTTTCACGAGTGATGCGGTGTATCCTGCGGCCGTACTTTCATGAGCGAAGCGAGTGAAAATACAGCAGAATACACCGCATCTCGAGTGAAAATAACTTCAATACGCAACGAAAGCCACGGGGAGGGTGTGGGGTTCTGTAATTATTACATATGTTCCATACTTGATTATTTCGTATTAAAGAAAGAACGTGCAAACCGGGATATCGATGGAATTTAGGTCGGGGAACCCCATTGCCCATTAATATGTTCCAATATAAGTGTTACGCCCTAGCAGCGCGTGTCAGTGTAGAACGCGCCCGGAGAACGCGTGTCACTGTTTGTTTGAAATTAAAATCAGACGTCTAATCTGAGTCACTGTCCGAATAAATAACTCGTTGACGTTTAGTTGGGACCACGGCAGAACCAGAACTTGAACTGGACGACTATGATACACAGTTTATGTTGAAGTTAAAAGTTCCGCCACAGAATTGTGCATTGGCAAACATGCCGTGCAACTGCGGTACTCCACTGACGAGATGACTTTCGTTGACAGCGGTTGTCGCTGAGCTGCACGCTACAAATTCGTGTGTGATGTTGCTTGCTGGTCGTGGATTGACTGAGTCTTGATTACCGGTTAAAATGTTGCTCTTTTGGCGTTGAATTTTTTATTTGGAACTGAGTAACGCCGCAACGTCGCCGGCAGAAACCTGGTATCTCGATGCTGATGATTGCGGCTGCATAGTAATCGCTGATTTTACTGCTGGTGGATCTTCTGAGAGCCGCCCTTCAAGGTTTATAAAACTCGGTTTCCAGGTGGTCAACATACATTAAGTTCTCTCAATCGTAGTATTCCATGTGATGTACACCTGACATGCCAAAAATGTTGTTGAACGATTTGAACTGGATAAAAATAGCAGACGAAAATATGTTTACAAAATAAAAATAGTTCGGTAGCCAATGAAAATACCATGTTCATTTGCATATCGACCGTGAAGATACCGAAAACATTATTGCATGGGTGATATGCAAATTAGTTTGGGCCAAAATATGTGACTGCCTAAAAGTACCATTACTGTTGTTCAAATTTCATTTCACTCGGCAAGTATATTCATGTACCCCAAGGGGAAATTATCATACTTCTAAATATTATTTATTTCGAAAAACTGTACTCCTGAAGGGACTACTTTGTTTGCTCTCAGACCTCATTTGCATATGGGTTGTGGAAATACCGATTTTGATTTCAGGGACGAATCAAAATAAACTTAAGTACATATGTAATAATAATGTAGTATGTATAATACTAATGTAGTATGTATAATGCTAATGATTTATCTGTTCAGCTAAACCATGAAACCTTTTCCACTCGAATAACCCAAATAAATAAGTAGAGTAGTGAAAACGGTGCTCTGAAACTGTTCGTAAAACGTAGAAAACTGAATTTGAATCTCATTGTTTTGGTGTATTGGTCGCCATCATGAATATGACGTCGTACTACGGAACTTTACTTTCACGATTAGAATTTGTTTATTTACTAGTTTATATACGTTGCCGTAGTTAGTATGCGCACCGTGCCAATATGACAAAACTGCACCCGAAAGCATAGCCTAACAGCATGAAAAATACCAAGATTGTGTAACCAACTCCCAAACTGTACTGAAATGCTTGAATAATATGTGCATACCCGTAAATCGTTGAAGTTAATTATAAAAACGACCAATTTCTTTTGATATAAACATTTAACTGTAGATCAAGCGGAGCGTGGGACGAAGTTGCATGGGCCGCCATCTGGTTATACTGGTTGACCGGTGACGAGTGGTACCGACAAGAGGCAGTTAATTTATACGATTCGAAAAACCTGCAGGTGAAATCTTACGCATACGGATGGAACGACAAACGAGAGGGACTCAAGGTACGGTTTAACATGACAATCCGTTATGGTCATTGTTACATTTTTGCCTTCTTTCACAGGATATGTTCAAAAACTCGTTGTCTTTATATAGATAAATGTACTTCGTTTTCTCGACCCGTATTGTTCTCAAACATAAATCCAAACATTGTCGTAAAATAACGATTATTTAAAAACAATCAGACCAACTAACACGTTTAAAAAAATGCCAAGTTAGATTAGAACACCTTACCATTTTGATCACCCATGATATGCTCATGCGCAATAGCCCAACCTAGCCAGCCTACCGAAATAATTAATGGTCTGTCTTGAATAGATGGAGTTGTGTTTTGACACCATAGTTTGTCCCGCCATTTTGATGTATTTTTTTGTAATTTCTTTGTCAATTTTGAACAAAACATAACTTACTGTTCGCTACAAATTATCTTTAAAGATTATAAAGGTTTGTTTCGTAAAATGTGACAAAAGTTGACATTTATATTCAATAAGGTAAAATACTAAAAGATATTAGTGGAAATATTTCAAATAGTTGGAATACTAGACGACCCATTGTTCTCGGTATCTATAAATATACCAGAATGCGTCATACGGTGGATGCTTCTTCACACACGTGTAACTGTTCGTGTTCCTATCTCAGCTTCTAATGGGCTACATTCACAAAGATATTAATACAGACCTTAAAAAGAAATACTGGGGCCATTTCAAAACATACATGAATGGTTGGCTGCCGGGTGGAACTGTGACTTACACGCCTAAAGGTCTTGCCTGCAGGGACGCATGGGGTTCTCTGCGATGGGCTGGTAGGTGACTTTATTTTACTGTTATATGTGCTGTCACATTTGTAGTCTGGTTGTTGATAGAATGAAAGTCATGTGCTTAGACAACGTGCCATGGTATCTCAGGAAAACGAACCCGTACGACTTTCGCTAATTGCTTCATGAGAAATAAATGAGACTTTGGCATCTAATAGACCTCAGACCCAAATGACCGTCGCAAAGGAGTCACGAGACTTGTTTATGCCACCAGCTGTTTTTAAGCTTCCACTCCCCCGTCAGAGCTACCATCAAATACTATGGTTACACAGGTCAGGAGAACATTGTCTGTCAAAAATCCCGTGGCTCTCATGTCAATGAGCGCTCAATTTGCGTCCAACATCAAACTTTGAACATGTATTAATGAAATGTCATATTTCACCGGCTAAACACAGCGTACAGAATGACTGTTATATAACTTAAATACTAGGAATATTCATGACCGGTTTGGAAACACTTAATTAAAGTTAAACTATTTACTTTTAGAATCACCTCTTATAAATAAAAGGTTGATGACTTCCTCTGTTCATATTTCTGATTGTCTTCGGCAATTCTAAATTGGTTCCATAGTTGGTATTGAGCACTGATTTAATCTACATATTATTAAACTGTTATTTCATTCCAGGTAACTCTGCTGCCCTAGCAGTTATTGCATCCCATTACGGAATCAGAGCACCAGCATACAGGAATTTCGCCAAGTCACAACTGGACTATATTCTTGGTTCCTCTGGCCATAGTTACGTAGTAGGAGTTGGCGAAAACCCACCAACTCGTCCCCACCACAGGGGAAGGTGAGAACACGTGACATAGTTACGGCGAGTTAGCTAGTGAGCAGTGTTTAAAAAAAGAATAATAACCAATTTATAACCACTTGATTTTCTCGCTGATGTGACCGAAAAATTAAAATCAGTTTCCCTGCAACTGACAGTTTGACATCTCTCTTTAAAAGTAATTGTCAAATGTTCCTTCTATCCACACCATTGTCTCCCGTCCATAAACCTTTCCACATGTGCCATACTGTGGCAGGCCTCTGAGCTCTCAACATTCACATTAAACCCCTCCATATGTACTATACTCATGAGACATTAGCCCATTAATGCTTCGTAAAATTCACCTCCCAAGATGGCGTTTATAAGATTGGTATAACACCTACCTGATTTCACTATTACTGCTCAAATAACCCTACCATTTACATATGCAAGACAAAAAGCAAATAATTAATATATTCGTTTGGTACAGTATGTTGAAGAAGAAATTCGATTACAATTTTGCAGCACTTAAGTCAGTACCCGTTCGATGACAAATGAAAACACTCATACGCATGTGCAGAAACGATTGGTATTGTACATAGCAAAACAAACAGCGCAAATGCCTATTAGAGCAATGCATTCTTTCATTGAACGAGTGTTCGGTTATGTGTTGTAAGAACGTTTTTAGTTCATAATAAATAACATGTTCTCATCACGTCAGAGCCATTCCAAATATCCACACGTGCGAAGTTGATACAAATACTGAGTCATTAAACGTGTATTCGTTTCTAACTGTTATTTCTATATAGCTCCTGTCCCGTGATTACCGAGACATGCACTAACTCCAACAGTTTTAACTATGATGGTCCGAATCATCACCTACTGCGTGGGGCTATGGTAGGAGGTCCAAACTGTTTTGATGATTGGAATGACGACCGCAAAGACTACGTTCAGAATGAGGTGGCGTGTGACTACAACGCAGGTTTCCAAACCCTCGTAGCAGGTATTTAGTACTTACGTTGTGATTTATAATACATGCATCTTTCGAATCTATTTTACAATTGCTGAATTTAAGCTTGTCCCGCTACGATCAAACCCGATGATAATTGACGAACCCCTAACCTTATAGTTCCAGAGGTTCAGGCATTGTATGGATGCCATGAAGATTACTTTTCGCTTCCATTCACATTCCACAAGAAAAACCTTTACAAGTTATAATTTGTGTATAGTATTGAAGCGCCACAGTCACTGCACCGCGTCATCCCATGTCAAGTGCTGCCATATCGCACCGTCCCATACCACGTGTCGTCGCACTGCGAAGTCCTATATTGCATGTACAACGCGCGTAGAAACATTATTTAGATGGAATTGAGAGAGCTCTGCGTAGCGACATATTTTCAAATAAAACATCTTCCCTTTTCTAACAGCAATTTACTTCTTTCATTTGCCAGGTGTACAAAGCTTGATATTGAGAGGCATACTAGTTTAACATGGAATTCACGACCAGATTCGAGTTTTTTACCGTTCTCATATCGACATGATTTACGAATTGCATTGGACTCGTATAGACTTTATTCATTGTAAAATACAACTTCTAGTAGCATTAGAATAAATATCATGAAAACAATTTACCAAATATGCATTTATTTGTCGACTGGAAGGTGGGTCACATAGCAACAAATCGCTGCAATGATGTGAATGGATAATCAAAAGACGTCATTAGTTTTTGATGTGTAGTTGTTCATTATTCAAACTTTCCCGTTATCAGAGACTTGTTATTATATTACAAGAAAAAAACAAGTAAATACAAGTTGTGCTAGTACATCATAAAACCTTCACCAATCTGAGTCATTTCTACGTTTCAGTATGCACTGGTTTTGTTACGCATGGTGTAACAGGGTCTTTTTGGAGCTCTCAAGTAATTTCAAGATTATCCACGACATAATCTCCAAACTTTCCAGGTTTGAACTGACATATTCAAGAACTTCCAGAGTATGATCTAGTGCACAAGACTCGACAGTTTATCAGCAATTTGGTTTGAATTTTGTGCGTTTTCCACTTTACAAGTAGAATCACTGTACAAAACCTCACCCAAGCAAGTAATACATTCATGTTTTTTGTTCTCCTGAGTGACTAATTCATGCAAAGCTATTGTTCAGGATTATGCAATACCCAATTTGCATGTATCAACTCCTAATTGCTGTTGTTTAACTATGCCTAAGTGTGAAGATTGTGCTGCAACCAGAGGAGTTAAACTAACACGAGGTGACTTGCTTTTATGTAAGAAGTGTGAGTTGATCAGATACCCTCAACAAAACCTCAATATGGATTCAATCATGGAAAAGCTAAACAAGATCAGCACTGATACCACTGAACTCAAAGCGTCACAAGCTGAGGTAACAAAATCAATGCAATTTATTAACAAGCAATTTGAAGACATGAAAACCAAGCTAAAAATTTTACAAGATTCAAATACCAGTCTTAGGAAAGAGAATGATGAGCTAAAGGAAAGAGTTGGTGGTCTGGAGCAAGAGGTAACTGACTTAAATCAATACCACTGCAGGGTTAACCTTGAAGTAAGTGGTATTCCGGAAACACCCAATGGAGAAGAGAATACAGATAGCGCAGTTCTGAACATATTACAGAAAATTGATCCAGAAATAACAGCAAATGAAATAGATATAACTCATCGCATAGGTACATTGACCAATTAAAAATTTTCTGTGAAAATACTTTATCACCAAAATTTCAAATAATTGGATGATTTATCCTATTTTAACATTCCTTATTATACTCTAGTTAAAAACTGTCGTACTACTCCTGGTGGAGGTGTGGCTGCATATATTCACAACTCAATCCCATTCAAAATTTTACCAAAAGTTAACATACATGAATCAGAATCATTGTGGCTCGAAATACAAATATCAAATACCATTTTCACTTTATGCATTATATCATTTACAGGCGCCCTGGTTCAAACATGGTTCATTTTGGTGATGACCTTGAGAATTACCTTATTAACTCACAATCAACTAAATCCAACTATATCCTCATTGGCGATTTCAATATTGATTATACACATGAAAACACTGTGAGTCAACGTTATTTTGACACAATGTCAGCCATTAATTTCAAACAACTAATTAACACCCCCACCCGTATCACTTCTTCCTCTTTAACAAACAATTGATCATGTATATTCAAATTTCTTTGATTATTTTGTTCACTGTGGGACTATATATGCAGATATTACAGACCATCTTCCAATTTTTGCCTTCATTGAAAAAGGTGATGAAATGTTCCACAGAACTAAAGAACACTACATACGCGACTTTTCTAGGTATGATATTAATGACTTCCATCATCAACTCAACAACACAAATTGGGAAAATGTTTATAACACGGCTGATGTAGATACAGCTTATGATAATTTCACTGAAGTTTTCAACAAAGTTTGTGATAAAGTTGCCCCCTTAGTGAAACAGAAACTCAAATCAACGAAACCCAAAAAACCTTGGTTAACTCGAGGAATTATGAAGTCAATCAACCATAAGCATAAACTATATTATAAATTAGTGAAAAGTAATTATGACTCAACACGTCAACGTGTCTATAACAGATACAAGAATATTTTAACTTCTCTACTTCGAAAAGCCAAAAAGTTGCATTTCTCTAAGCAAATCAATGCCAACAAAAACAATTCTAATAAACTGTGGAAAATAATTAATGAAGTAACTGGAAGAGTTGCTGCTGGTAGTGGTAAATTACCCAAAATTCTTGAAATTATTAATCCTAACAATCAATCTGAATATCTGCATGATCCCCAAATAATAAGTGTTTGTCTTAACAAGTTCTTCGCCAATATTGGAGAAGAACTTGCTAAGAAAATCACAAAATCTAAAGATCCTACCAGCTATTTAAATTATAGTAATATTACATCATTTTTTCTTCACCCAGTTACAGAATATGATATGGAAACTGAATTACAATTATTAGACCCTCACAAATCATGCGGTCACGATTACATTTCGCCTCATTTGTTAAAAGATGCTACCCTGTTTATAAAGAAACCCCTATGCCATATCACAAATCTTACATTTACAACTGGAGTCTTTCCCAACCAATTAAAAATAGCCAAAATTACCCCCATATTTAAAAAAGGTTCCCCTTATTCACCCGGAAATTATAGACCAATTTCGATATTACCCATATTAAGTAAAATTATTGAAAAAGCTGTAAACAAGCAATTACTTTCATTTCTCGAAAAATGTAATATTCTCAACAAATATCAATACGGTTTTCGTAAAAAATTCAGCACCAAGCTTGCTTTAATTGACCTCATTCACGAATTATTAACAGAAATAGATAATGGCAATATTGTACTTGGAATTTTCTTGGATCTAACGAAAGCGTTTGACACAATTGATCACAAAATTCTTCTTTTAAAACTAAAATCATATGGCATACGTGGGTTACCTTTAAACTGGTTGAATAACTATCTATCAAATCGAAAGCATTATGTCCAGGCCGATGGTTATAAATCAACTGTGCAGTCAATTAAATATGGTGTTCCCCAGGGTTCTTTACTAGGACCTCTATTATTTCTTATTTACATTAATGATCTTCCTTCTTCGTCACCTTTCTTCCAATGTAAACTTTTTGCCGATGATTCTAATCTATTCCACTCTTACACAAATTCTTTAAATGTCCCGGAAATAAATAACAACCTAACTTTGATGAGTGACTGGTGTCAAGCTAATAAACTAACAGTAAATAATACTAAAACTAACTACACAATTTTCTCAACTTCTATTTAAGCAATTTTCAAAATATCAAGATGAATGACACTAATCTACAGAGAGTTGATACAACCACATACCTCGGACTATTGATTGATAAAAATCTCACCTGGAAACCCCATATTAATAAAGTTCTATCTAAAATTAGCCCTATAATTGGCCTTATTTCAAAGTTACGTCACCTACTCCCAAAATATGTTTTAATCTTACTTTACAACACTTTGATTTTGCCACACATTTCATACGGTTTGGAAGTATGGGGCAGTACATCTCCAACATTACTCAAGCCAATCCACATTCAACAAAAACGATTAGCACGTATTATCCTTTTCAAAGACAGATATACTCACAGCCAACCACTATTAAACTCGCTACACATCCTAAATATGTATGACCAATTGAAATACCAACTATGCACATTTATCCATGATCTGCACTCTAATAGAATCCCTCGTAATGTGTGTGACTATTTCTCTTTCCCTGAACACAACTATAACACTAGATTTTCAACTAATTTCTCTCTTCCTAAAAAACAAACTAGCTTGGGACAATCATCTATTGACTACCAGAGAACTATACTTTGGAATAAGTTACCTTCATATTTAAAAAAAAATCACAATCGTGCCTGTTTCAAAAAAGCTTTAAAAAAATATTTAATAACTGAACGCATGATTTCTGATGATTAGCCCTGACCTATTCTCCATTAGTTTGTATTAGGTTTTGAAACATACTCATTATAGATTTCTTATAACGTTTCATTAATCTCTGTTGCTTTTTATCATTTATGTCACAATGCCCTCGTCATACACTTTAATAAATATTTTCCAATATATTTTAGGGAAACAGACTCGACTAGCCATATTGTGCTATTTCTGTTTCCCTGCCACAGATTATTGAAAGTTTATCATTATTATTATTATTATTATTATTATTATCTTACATATTTTCATAATTTACTTGTATTTATTTAATTTAGTTATTTATTTATTGATTTCCTTGTAATACTTCTATGGCGAATAAATATTATTATTATTATTATTATATTATCCCTATGCTATGAATATTTGCCCTATTTACATACAAAACATTATTCAAATAATTAACAAGTATGTCGATGGGCTTATTTCTTTTGCAATGACGACATATGATCAATATGAGCATTAACGAATATTCATTAAATTATTAATTTCAAAGCTTGGTACATAGGGGCTAATAGACCTTTAATCCCTAAGGTATACTATGTAGTGGGGACCGGCAACTTTATGTATCGAAGAGAAGTCGAATACGTGGGAGATAAACTCGCTTGGCAGACTACGCTTACACTGCCCCAATATTTAAATAAATCGTCTAATTTTGACCTGTCTAATTTTGAATGATATTCAATTACAAATCTCCCATGCAACACAAATATTTATATCAACTGAAATTAATTATTGGTGACTTTAGACAACAATGTGACATGTTTGTAACCACGTAAATTGTGAAATATCGTAAATGTTTAAAAACATGAACTTTTCGACTTGATATGTAATAAAGCCTTTGAATCATGGTCTGGCGCGTCTCGTAAGAACAAGAACAAATCATTAATATTAGCCACGTAAAAGTCTCATCACACGAATATACCTAAGGAAACCATCCCTATGTAACATTAATTGATTTAACAACTTGCTAATGATAAATGTCTTTTCTTTAAATAGATTACAATATTGTTGGCGGAATTCCAAGTTTCAACCCAGCAGAATTAATGAACCATTCAACAAAATAAGTGGATTCCCTATGAATTAACATATCTGTGTTACGCAGATGTCAATTTTAACTAGGCAAGTCATACAAATCGCTGAATTTGACAGATTTCTGCCATAAAAATTCATGTTTTTTAAATGAAATATCGTACCAATGACGGAGATAAATCACAAAGTCCCTTAATTGATGCAATAGTCCTATTACCAATTATCAAAACTTGTTACCATTGAAAAATGTCATGTGTAACACACTCCCTCTAGAAAAACAAACATGACCTCACTTTTAACCGATTTATATAAGTGGCGCCAACTAACCCATAGCTATTTTAATAAAATCGCAGACTACATTCAAATTCTCAAAAACAAAACAAATAAAAAAAACAATAACTGGTCATATATGGTAGAACGCAAATCTGAATCAAGGATAATCCTCAGGTTATACACACCCATGTTTGCGTCATAAATATAACTAACTATTATACCATAGTACATCCATAAACCTCGTCGTCTACCAAGAGTAGAACAGCCAGCATAGCCCAAGTGTCGTCCGACCACCCGACAAATCAAATATCCCGATAACAACTCTAAGGGGGTCCTCTAAGCATCGTGTCACATAGAAAAAAGAAACACCAGTCGGCATTTCTGGACTCGAAATAAAATGTTATTCCCGGCAAACCAAAGTAAATCTAAACGATATATCTACTGATACACAGTACCATGGCTTCAAACACCATCACATACATATCGAAACAGCACAGCAAAACACTCCTCAAGTCCCATGCCCTGTTAAATAGTAAGGTTGTGTAATATATAAGCGTTAGTAAAAGACAAATACAACATTGATAATATCTCACAATAAATACACAACAACTACATGTCTCCATTCTGACATCCATCAACTGATGGCTTAAACTGTGAAAGTGGTACATGGCCGACCTTATTATCTTGCAGAAAATGACTCATACCTCGACTTCCGAATCCATAAAACTGTATAAAGCGACTATTGCTAAAATAATACGGTGTTAGCTGTTTCATGGGATGGCGTATTACTATTTTCAATTTTATGTGTAGGGATCAAACGCATTTCCGGCTCATCACTTGTGATTAATTCGCACTTGTCATTCACACTAGACTCACTAATCAATGTATCTGGTTCTCTATAGCCGTGGTCAGTTGTACAGGGTTGATTAGTACTACTGGGTTTTGTCATATGATTCGTACTCTCATACTCTTTGTCGTCCACACATTCTAACGCACTTTCACGCCCAGTAGTCTGTGGCTGCATTACATCACGTGTTTGAATTGTTTATTGTCAGGTTTTCTTTCTCTTGGAGGTGAATCTGACACTTCACTACTTCCTCTCTCTGAAACACTTGGGGCTAGCTGTAGACATATCTATTTGACACAATAATACACACTCTTCTGCATTATCTGTCATCTGTGAATCGGCGCATGCTATAGGCGAAATGGCCTTGCAAACTACCACACAATGCATTTCCTTTTAAATCACTTTACTCTCTGAATTAGAACTACTATTGGACTCCCTATACTGATGAGAAGCACACGTGTCCATGCATAGGGTCTTTATTCATCGTTTCGTCTGCTCCCGCATATCATTCTATCAGATGATCGAGGGGGTAATGCGTTACTTGACATGAGCAGGTTTTGACGCAATGTGCAATGCTCAGCTCCACAATCTTCTGGTCGGACGATATACACTGGTAACGAATAATCAGGCTTTTTAGCAACGCAACTTGTTTTTTCTCATATGATTACGTTTCGAACAAATACACAACCCCCGTCTTCTAGACCGCATTCTTGGGTATTTTTATCATATATATCCTTTCTCGTTGTCACCCTATTCAAGAGTCTTTTCTCGACAAATGTATATGCTTCTGAATTTTTGATTTATTTTACCATAGGCCTGAGGCCATTGTACTATATACATTTATATCATATCATATCATATCATATCATGAAGTGGTTCGTCATAACAAGTGTATTGCATCGCCCCTGCTTGACGACATATACACAATAACTCCAACAGATGAGTTGAAAGCATAGGTTTGAGCGGCGCGTTACGCAGTCTGGCTGGATTAACTTTTCCATGTAGACAGTGTCCATACTGGCGGATCCTTCAAGCAATTTTGCGTGCCATACTTGGCCAGTAAAAATGCGACCTCGCCAGTTCTATACTGTTATTCCGTCCCACGTGTGCCATGTTGTCCTGAGTCTCCATCATAACACTTCTGCAATAGTGTGGCGGCAAATAA
This sequence comes from Saccoglossus kowalevskii, assembly GCF_978046115.1. Taxonomy (NCBI): domain Eukaryota; kingdom Metazoa; phylum Hemichordata; class Enteropneusta; family Harrimaniidae; genus Saccoglossus; species Saccoglossus kowalevskii. The sequence goes on from NC_140659.1 coordinate 24,290,052, forward strand.
CGTTGAGTTACCATGCAACATTATTTACTATACACAGAGAACTGAATCATGATTCTCAATAGTACACGTACATAGTACGCGTGAATTAATTGGTCAATTCGTTAATGTTGATGTTAATTTGTGTATGTGGCTAAACTGAATACAACGTACCATCATACATGCCCCCGCTAAGGTCTTTTTCTTCTTCAAACTGAGCAATATCTGGTTTACGCCATTTTACTTGCCCATCTTCGGGCACTGAGCTGACGCCGACAGAGCATCACGATAATCATAACCTGGAAGGAGGACAAACAATTTTCTATACGACATATCAATTTGATTTTCTTTCTGAATTATCTGTCAGTGCATAAAATGATGAGCAAAACATATGAAGCGGCGAGTCGTTCTCCGATGAGTATTCAACTGGTGCAACCGTTTTTTTTTTGGCCAGAAAATGTTTAGAGAACAACAGCCATGACTCGTATATCAAACGACCCATACCTTTACTACGCTTATCGATAAAATCTTCCACATTGTAAACACGTTATCATTTTTGGGCAGGTTGGGAGGCGGTTGCTCGTACAATTTTCTACGAACATGTACTACAGGGAGGTAAAACCTGGATTCGAAATTAGCGCTGGTACTGGGCCCGAAAACCACCATATATTCATTTAGATTCATTTAAATCATCAGATTTAGTCGGCGGTCACCCTCAAAAACTCGAAATTATGAGACTTTTTATGCAAAACAGACTGCAGCTACAATACCTAATTTGCATCAGCAAGAAGTAGGCAGTCATCATTATCGGTTGTTTAAACAATATCGAACACAAGAAAATAATGTTGTTTTTTTCAATAGTGATGTCATGTATGCGGTTGCAAACTCACTCTTAAGGTATTTCGAATCGGGGTGAACAAAAAAAATGCACATTTAGAACGTATGGAAATCTTAAACACTATATCGCACTAATTTGTGTTTAACAATTGCTAAAGGGCCTCTTCTTCGTGAATAAAATTAAGTGGGTTCTGCATATGCATAAAAATACTATAATTGCTTAAGGTAGAGATGCAGGTTCGTGGGCACTTGGGAGTGAAATTTTTTGTTTTTGCTTTTTATTATCCAAACAGTCTTGGCTATAGACTGTTAAAATTGTGTAGAATTGTGAATAGTGGAACATACTCAAAAAACGATTTTAAAATAGATAACAGGTGCAAACATTCTTTCTTTTGAATGCTTAGCAAGATTTAGCAAGGCTGTACATAAATAATAAAAAAGAAACATGGTGAAAAAAAGAAATGACGGGATCTCCATATTATGCACTATATTTAACTTTTAACAAAACGATAATACATTTAAATTTGGAACTGTTACAGCCATTTTAATTATGGGCATTAGCAAACTTCTTACTGAGTGAATTGTTGTGCAAATTAGCAATTATCTCAGCTTCTTTTTAGTGCATATCCCAGAACTTTAAAAAAAATAGCTCCTAGACGCTTTTACCTTTTGTTTTGAAATTTTCACAAATGATTGACAATGTGTTTATCTTCAAAACGCCGTCGGGGCATTGTTTTTGGTTGAACAGTGTTACAACAATCGTACAGACAACTAGCCTGGGTGTTAATTTATGCATAAACTTAAAGAAGTGAAATTTGAGTTGCTGCCCTGCAAAATTGACAACTGGTAGACAGTTTTCAAGACGGCGCTTTCTTCATAGTAAACAGATGTACCCATAAACCAATTTTGACAGGAAACAGAAGCATGGTTTAGAAGCTAATTTTTTTTAAATCACTTTTGACCAAAAATGCCAATTTGTGTGCATATTTCTAACTACACTGTCCATAAAAAAAATAATAAAACAATTTTAAAATTCATACTATAAGCTTTCCGAGAATATATAGTTTTGTGGACAAGGGAGGTCATCTTGGTTTCCTAATTAACTAATTAAAATACCTGTCAGGTAAACTGCATCTCTACCTTAAGTTGACATTGATCCACCAGAAAATAAAGACTGTGATCTGAACAGATTAGCACGCTTGAAAATAATTTCGCATCCTAGTAGATGATGAACAAAACAATAGATATTCGATTTAGATTGAGGGAAAGTGCGTCAAAAGTACAGATGGTGATTTATGCCCTCTATGTTTCTAAATGTAATTTTAGCGTATCATATACACATATCTGAACAATTTTGTTTGTTAAACCAATTGAAAATAATACGCATATTTCGTATATTTTTGAAGGGTGATGATGATTTAAATCATTTTGTTTTAGTGAGGGGAAAGGCTCAGTCAAAAACTCAATGACACAACAAATTGATTCATACATGTACTACGCTTATCGATCCCACCATCCACTTCGTAAACATCGTCGTTATCGGGTACGTCAGGACTTGGGTCATCCAATGGCAGATTGGGAGGCGGTTGTTCGTACAATTCACTACGAACATATACTGCAAGAAGGTACACTAGGGATAAAGCAAGTGGTAGACGAGACATTGCTTCTCGACCGGTTCTCGATTCTTGATGATGGCGAGACAGTCGAACATCCACTGTTTATATACCTTTTTTCTGAATATTGGAAATAAAAGGTACACATACATTCGTTTAACTCGTTATTCTGTGTTCGGATTGCAAATAAACCTCCCATCGACCAGACTATTGTGAAATTGTATTTCCTGCTCAAACAGTGGGGACAGTTAAATTCCTTTAAAAAAACAACGGACCCCACGTCTTATGGTATTATTTCGAAAATAAGGTGAGAAGAATTGTGGCCGACGTCGTTTATTTTGCAATATTAAAAAAAATTATCTCGCTCCACGAGCCCTAAAAAATGTATACCAAACATTTTAAGTGGTTCTCAAAAACGAATAATAGAGAACACAATTGCGGTATTCAACATCCCGAAAAGATGCCGAACTCGACAATCGTGATGTATTGTGACGTAACACCATAATTACTGATTAAATATCTCATGTACATGTATTATACTGTAAATATATATATTTTTACAAATTTATTTATTTCCGATGTGTATATTTCATATTGTCAATTTCCAGAAACGTGACGAGTTTTCGAATTCACTTTTTTTCACAAATTTACGTTTTGTTTTAGGGTTTGTGATTACTCAAAACAGACACAAGGTGACTGTGAACGTTTATATATATGAGTAAAAACAGATGAGTATTTTCGCAAAGTTTAAGCTCCGATGAGGGTATCGCATTTGGACACTAGAAATACTGATACGTCAATCAAATCATTATTTATCGAAACTCATTTTAAATTAAGTAACATAATACTAGAAGAAACACCTTTATCTGAAGAACATTTCGTCATTAACCTCAAGATGGAGACTAAAAATGCAACCTTCAACAAAATGAAAGGAAATATCTCTTAATTATAATAACTTTATTCGTATTTAGGCCTCTGGCCCATGTACGCAAATAATAATAAATCCTTACATTTCTGTCATAGGTTTGAAAATAAAATATAAAAGACTTAAATTACAATTTCTCTTTAAATTTTAAATACATCAAAACAAAATAAAGCAACACTTTCAATATCAGTCGGGTTGTCTGATGCCATTATCTTGTGAAAATCCTGCAAGGTGTTTGCTGCATGGTCCTGGAGAGACTGGGGAGAAATGTTTGCCTGAATATGCTGAGTTTTGGGCATTTTAGAAGGAAATGGAACTCGTCTTCAATTTCAGACAAACATAGATCGCAAATTCTATACTCTCTGGCGATTCTTTTGTGTCTACCGACTTCTATAGCTAGGGGGTGATCTGAACATCTTAAACGGACATATGCTCTACGAAGTTTTGTGTTGACTGAAAGCTTTAAGTACATTTCTCTGCCAGAGTTAAATTTAAATTGTCGATAATGATCTGTTTTTTTATCCGCCGTACGTATATCCGAGTACCAAATTCTTTTACCTTCATTTTGCGCACGGCTTTTGAACTCTAATAGAAAATTTTTACTGTTTTCAACGCCTTGATTTTTCCAGACTGTGCCAAAACCTAAATTGTCTAATAGGAGCATTATTTCAGTAGCCCATGTGCGTTTGCCATTATTGTGCATATTTAAAAGCATTTTATAGGCTTTATTTGGCAGACGCTCTTTCCCTAACCTGGTAACTGATATCTCTTAATTGTATGTTTTAAAGCGTACGTGCTGTAAAGTAGTGTGGTAACTGCAAACACTTAAGTAATTAAGATGTTACGTCACGATACATAACGATTGTCATCTTTTCGGGATGTTGAATACCGCAATTTGATTCTCTATTATTCGTTTTTGAGAACCACTTTGTTTGGTATACATTTTTGATGGTTCGTGCAGCGAGACAATTTTTTTTTTAATATTGGAACATAAACGACCTCGCCATCAATTCTTCTCACCTTATTTCCGAAATAATACCATAAGACGTGGGGTCCGTTGTTTTTTAAAAGGAATTTAACTGTCCCCAACTGTTTGTCCCCAACAGGAAATGCAATTTCACAATAGTCTGGTCGATGGGAGGTTTATTTGCAATCCGAACACAGAATAACGAGTTACACGAATGTATGTGTACCTTTTATTTCCAATATTCAGAAAAAGGTATATAAACAGTGGATGTTCGACTGTCTCGCCATCATCAAGAATCGAGACCCGGTCGAGCAGTCATGTCTCGTCTACCACTTGCTTTATCCCTAGTGTATTTTCTTGCAGTATATGTTCGTAGTGAAGTGTACGAACAACCGCCTCCAAATCTGCCATTGGATGACCCAAGTCCTGACGTACCCGATAACGACGATGTTTACGAAGTGGATGGTGGAATAGATAAGCGTAGTACAGGTATGAACTTCAATCGTTTTTGTGTGTGTCATTGAGTTTTAGATTAAGCAGCCTTTCCCCTCACTAAAACAAAACGATTTAAATCATCATTATCCGTCCAAAATAGACGAAACGACATTTAGAAACACAGAGGGCAGAAATCACCATCTGTACTTTTGACGCACTTTCCCAAAATCTAAAGCGTATTTATAAGCCGACGCAGAACCCACCTAATTTGATTCACAATAGATGGTGTGATATAGGGTTCATGATTTTGATACGTTTTAAATGTGCATTTTTTATGCCAACCTCCGATTCGAAATACCTTAAGAACGAGTTTGCAACCGCAAAACATGACATTACTAAGGAAAGAAAACATTCTCTAGTGTTCAATATCGTTTAAACAACCGACTGATTGTAGCTGCAGTTTATTTTACATAAACATATTAGTTTCATAATTTCGAGTTTCTGAGTGGTCGTCAAAATCGATGACCGATGACTAAATCTTAAGTGAGGAAATGAATATATGGTGGTTTTCGGACGCAGTACCACCGCTAATTTCGAATCCCGGTTTTACCTCCATGCAGTACATGTTCATAGAGAATTGTACGAGCAACCGCCTCCTAACCGGCCCAATGATGACCTAAGTCCCCATGTACCTGATAATGACGATGTTTACAAAGCGGAAGATGGAATCGATAAGCGGAGTACAAGTATGGGTCGTTTGATATACGAGTTATAGCTGTTGTTCTCCAAACACATTCTGGCCAAAAAAAAACAAAAACACGCCTCCAAACCGGTTGCACCAGTTGAATACTCATCGAAGTACGACTCGCCGCTTCATATGTTTTGCTCATTATTTTGTGCATTGATAGATAATTCAGAAAGAAAATCAAATTGATATGTCGTATAAAAAAATGTTTATCCTCCTTCCAGGTTATGATTACCGCGATGCTCTAATTGCTTCAGTTGAGTTCTTCGAAGCCCAGCGTTCAGGGCCAGTGCCCGAAGATGGGCGAGTACAATGGCGTAAACCAGATATTGCACAGTTTGACACAGGTGCGAACGGAGAAGACCTTAGCGGGGGCATGTATGATGGTACGTTGTATTCAGTTTACCCACATACACATATCATCATGAGCGAATTGACCTATTAATTCACGCGTACTATGTACGTGTACTATTGAGAATCATGATTCAGTTTTCTGTGTATAGTGAATAATTTTAATAATATATCACATAAATATTTTACATGAAACAAACTTATTACGTCATATCGAAATAAGACAAGTCAATTTATGTCATTTCTTTTAATAGTATGATAAGGAAAAACAACCAAATATGTATAATAAGTCGTCATTCGACGTGTTCATCAACAGATTGTCACATTCAAACCCAAGAAAATTTATTATATACTTGGTATGCTTTATCTAATAACCATGATTTACATTTTAAACACGCCAGACGTGGCGAACTAATTCAGTCTACAACGCATTCAGTTGCTGGTAGTACGCACTAATCCTGCTATTCCGTTTATCCGTTTCTCTGCTTTTGCAAACACAATAAAACTAAGAAACCATATTAACGTCTTCGAAGAGCGTCGTGTCTTCGTTGCATAATTGATCGCTGTGCGTGAACTACTAATGCCGTCATCGATTTGGAAAACAATACATCAATATATCTACGGTATTCTGGGATACATTAGTAAAGTGATAATTAATTGTGAAGGGAAATCTTTGGTATGTACACGATCCGTTTTAAATGGCCACTAGGCAAACAAAGTGGGAGGATTAGATATATTTCTTGACGTATAGACGGTTGTATAACATATTATTATATCTTAGATAAGATATACAATTAATCAGTCACGGTATCAAAATTTCAATCACAGGATGCTTGCATAGATCAATCAGAATTACGAGGATTTGTTATTACACAGTATATTTAAATATTAATATTACATTGCTTTAATGCACTTTACTGCCATAATATAAAAAATAAAAAAAGCAATAATATGCATTATTAAAATAACTGATGTATCACAATTAAATGAACGTAATTATATGCAAACTAAAACGATTTCGAATAATGGAAAGACGCCAAAAGATGGCAACATTTATTCTGTTTCTAAATCGTCAATTACCTTGGCGTCTCTATTGACCAGAATATGTCATGGATAGTTCACATTGATAACATTTGCAAAGTTATTGCACCAAAAATTGGATTAATTTTACAACTACGTTATTTTACCTAGACATATATTTATTCTCTTGTACAACTCCTTAATTCTTCCACACATTACATATTGCCTCGAAATCTGGGGTAATACATATGCTATTCTAGTTCAACCAATATATCTCTTACAGAAACAAATAGTACGTCTCATCACTTTCTCTGATTCGTATTCCCATGCTGTTCCTCTTTTTCAAAAACTAAGAATACTAGACATTTTTTTCTCTGCAAGTTACAAACTTGTTTATTTGTCTTTGATCTCAGCAATAAATATAAATATCTCTTCAATATTTGATTTGTAATTTTTGTTTCTCTTTCATTTGGAGATTTGTGTGATTAAACTATGAAAATATATATACAGGGGTTACGGACTCGAATAGTTCTGATGAACTATATCTGTAATCCCCGTCAAAAAAAGCAAAGTACGCTAAGTAGAATTCGTTATTTATTTATATATATTTATTACCTGTACAATTTCTACCTTTAATGTTTTATTTTTTGGTGAAATAAATTTCATTCATTCATTCAAATTACAGCTGGTGATCACATCAAGTTCAACCTTCCAATGGCCTGGACTACAACTATGATGGCATGGAGTTACATCGAATTCGAAGATGCATATATTGATGCAGGGGAAGACAAAAGCACCAGGGACCTTTTGAAATGGAATTGTGACTATTTCATAAAGTGTCACCCCAGTGCTGATGTGTTTTATCACCAGGTGAGCCAGTCAGTTTGAGTGCATATTTGGTAGATACTATAAGGGCGTACGGCACGTAATCGTTTTGCTGCAAGGTGCGCCCTCTAGCTTAGGGGCGCTTCTGTGACTTCACATGACGTAGATTGCTGTGACAAATCCTTTTCAGATGGAAACTTTGTTTGGTCGTGTATTCATGGCATGGCAGTAGCCATGCATTTTCTTTATTTGGAACGTTATGACCACAGATTAAAAACAATAACAACGCTTCAAAATGGCGTCCTTTAGACCTTTCATTGACGTCACGGAAACGTGTGAATTTTCCAAATAATTAGCATAATAATTTCATGTACCTACTAAACCTGACCAGAAACAAGTAACCATTTTATTTACATCCGCCCACCACCAGGTCGGCGATCCTGGTGTTGATCACAGTCAATGGAATCGACCAGAAAACATTTCATCAACACGACCATCATACCAAATAGAGGACTCTGGTGCTGACGTTGCAGGTGAAACAGCAGCTGCTTTGGCTGGATGCGCCAAAGTTTTCGAACATTTCGGTAAGTAATAATGAGTCGATAGCAACAGACCTACACTAAAATAGACAACTTACTCGTATTAATATATATGGATATAACTGAGTTCCTCGACTTAAAACCTGACTTGAGCTCGAATTACAATTACTAATGCCAGACTACAAACACTGACAAACTAAACTGTATTTTTTTATTTCGTACTTTTTTTCAGATACAAACTACGCGTCAGAGTGTGAAGATAAAGCGAAGTCTCTCTTCATGTTTGCACTAAACCATCCAGGACTGTATCCCCCAACTATATATTACAAGTAAGAAGTGACTGTGTTTGTTTGTCGGTAGTTACAGTTCTTTAGCTCTTGTTTTTCTGTAGTTCCTTTTTTTTAATCATCAGTGGTGTAATCATCAGTATGTATAATACTAGTAATTTTATGTATAATACTAATGTAGTATGTATAATACTAGTAATTTTATGTATAATACTAATGTAGTATGTATAATACTAATGTAGTATGTATAATACTAATGTAATATGTATAATACTAATGATTTATAAGATACCTTACTTATTATCATACAAGGTGAACTAAAACTAGTGCAGACCAAAAATTGCATTTTTTTATCAGTTCAGCCAAACCATGAAACTTTTTCCACTCGAATAACCCAACAAATAAGTAGAGTAGTGAAAACGGTGCTCCGAAACTGTTCGTAAAGCGTTGGAAACTGAAATTTGAATCTCATTGTTTCGGTGTATTGGTCGCCATCATGAATATGACGTCATACTACGGAACTTTACTTCCACGATTAAAATTTGTTTATTTACTAGTTTATATACATTGCCGTAGTTAGTATGCGCACCGTACCAATATGACAAAACCGAAAGCATAGCCTAACTGCATGAAAAATACCAAAATTGTGTAAAGAACTCCAAAACTGTACTGAAATGCTTGAATACTCTGTGCATACCCGTGAATCGTTGAAGTTAATTATAAAAACGACTAATTTCGTTTGATATAAATATTTAACTGTAGATCAAACGGAGCCTGGGACGAGGTTGCATGGGCCGCCATCTGGTTATACTGGTTGACCGGTGACGAGTGGTACCGACAAGAGGCAGTTAACTTATACGATTCAAAAAACCTGAACAGGAAATCTTACGTATACGGATGGAACGACAAGCGAGAGGGACTCAAGGTACGGTTTAGCATGACAATTCGTTATGATCATTGTTACATTTTGGCCTTCTATAAATCACCCTCAAAGATAGTGTAATTCATTTGTTTTTTGAGGAATCAGACTAGATTAGCCAACGGCTATTTCTGGTTCCTATTTTACCTATTTATAATTGATTCTTGTTTTGTAAACTACAAGTGTATATTATTAGGTAAAATAAAATATTTGATTGATGATTGATATGTTCAAAAACTGTTTGTCTTTATATAGATAAATGTACTTCTCAAACATAAATGCAAACATTGTCGTAAAATAACGATTATTTAAAAACAATCAGACCAACTAACAGGTTTTAGAAAATGCCAAGTTAGATTAGAACACCTTACTATTTTGATCACCCATGATATGCGCATGCGCAATAGCCCAACTTAGCCAGCCTACCGAATTAATTAATGGTCTGTCTTGAATAAACGGAGTTGTGTTTTGACACCATAGTTTGTCCCGCCATTTTGATGTTTTTTTTCTGTAATTCCTTTGTCAATTTTGAACAAAACATAACTTACCGTTGGCTACAGATTATCTTTAAACATTATGAAGGTTTGTTTCGTAAAATGTGACAAAAGTTGACATTTATGTTCAATAAGGTAAAATACTAAAAGATATATATTAGTGGAAATATCTCAAATAGTTGGAATATTAGACGATCTATTGTTCTCGGTATATATAAATATACCAGTATCCGTCACATGGTGGATGCTTCGTCACACATGTGTAACTGTTCGTGTTCTTATCTCAGCTTCTAATGGGCTACATTCACAAAGATATTAATAAAAACCTTAAAAAGAAATACTGGAGACATTTCAAATCATACATGAATGGTTGGCTGCCGGGTGGAACTGTGACTTACACGCCTAAAGGTCTTGCCTGCAGGGACGCATGGGGTTCTCTGCGATGGGCTGGTAGGTGACTTTATTTTACTGTTATATGTGCTGTCACATTTGTAGTCTGGTTGTTGATAGAATGAAAGTCATGTGCTTAGACAACGTGCCATGGTATCTCAGGAAAACGAACCCGTACGACTTTCGCTAATTGCTCCATAAGTAATAAATGAGACTTTGGCATCTAATAGACCTCAGACCCAAATGTTCGTCGCAGAGGAGTCACGAGACTTGTTTATGTCAGGGGAACATTGTCTGTCAGAAATCTCGTGGCTCCCACGCTCCCAATGAGAGCTTAGCGTCAATTTGCGTCCAACATCAAACTTTGAACATGTATTAATGAAATGTCATATTTCACCGGCTAAACACAGTTTGGAAACACTTAATTAAAGTTAAACCATTTACTTTTAGAATCACCTCTTATTAAATAAAAGGTTGATGAATTCCTCTGTTCATATTTCTTATTGTCTTGGGTAATTCAAAATTGGTTCTATATTTGGTATTGAGCACTGATATAATCTACATACTATTAATCTGTTATTTCATTCCAGGTAACTCTGCTGCCCTAGCAGTTATTGCATCCCATTACGGAATCAGAGCACCAGCATACAGGAATTTCGCCAAGTCACAACTGGACTATATTCTTGGTTCCTCTGGCCATAGTTACGTAGTAGGAGTTGGCGAAAACCCACCAACTCGTCCCCACCACAGGGGAAGGTAAGAACACGTGACATAGTTACGGCGAGTTAGCTAATGAGCAGTATTTAAAAAAAAGAATAATAACCAATTTATAACCACTTGATTTTCTCGCTGATGTGACCGAAAAATTAAAATCAGTTTCCCTGCAACTGACAGTTTGACATCTCTCTTTAAAAGTAATTCTCAAATGTTCCTTCTATCCACACCATTGTCTCCCGTCCATAAACCTCTCCACATGTGCCATACTGTGGCAGGCCTCTGAGCTCTCAACATTCACATTAAACCCCTCCATATTTACTCTACTCATGAGACTTTAGCCCATTAATGCTTCGTAAAATTCACCTCCCAAGATGGCGTTTATAAGATTGGTATAACACCTACCTGATTTCACTATTACTGCTCAAATAACCCTACCATTTACATATGCAAGACAAAAAGCAAATAATTAATATATTCTTTTGGTACAGTATGTTGAAGAAGAAATTCGATTACAATTTTGCAGCACTTAAGACAGTACCCGTTCGATGACAAATGAAAACACTCATACGCATGTGCAGAAACGATTGGTATTGTACATAGCAAAACAAACAGCGCAAATGCCTATTAGAGAAAGTGCTGTAAGAACGTTTTTAGTTCATGATAAATAACATGTTCTCATCACGTCAGAGCAATTACAAATATCGACACGTGCGAAGTTGATACAAATACTGAGTCAGTAAACGTGTATTCTAACTGTTATTTCTACATAGCTCCTGTCCCGTGATCACCGAGACATGCACTAACTCCAACAGTTTCAACTATGATGGTCCGAATCATCACCTACTGCGTGGGGCTATGGTAGGAGGTCCAAACTGTTCTGATGATTGGGATGACAACCGCAAAGACTACGTTAAGAATGAGGTGGCGTGTGACTACAACGCTGGTTTCCAAACCCTCGTAGCAGGTATTTACGTTGTGATTTATAATACATGCATCTTTCGAATCTATTTTACAATTGCTGAATTTAAGCTTGTCCCGCTATGATCAAACCCGATGATAATTGACGAACCCCTAACCTTATAGTTCCAGAGGTTCAGGCATTATGTGGATGCCATGAAGATTACTTTTCGCTTCCATTCACATTCCAAAAAAAAATAAATTACAAGTTATAATTTGTATATAGAATTGAAGCGCCACAGTCACTGCACCGCGTCATCCCATGTCAAGTGCTGTCATATCGCACCGTCCCATACCACGTGTCGTCGCACTGTGAAGTCCTATACTGCATGTACAACGCGCGTAGAAACATTATTTAGATGTAATTGAGAGACCTCTGCGTGGCTACATATTTTCAAATAAAACGTCTTCCCTTTTCTAACAGCTATTTACTTCTTTCATTTGCCAGGTGTACAAAGCTTGATATTGAGAGGCATACTAGTTTAACATGGAATTCACGACCAGATTTGAGTTATTTAACCGTTCTCACATCGACATGGCTTATGTATTGCCTTAAATTCGTATAGTCTTCATTATTGTAAAAGACAACTTCTAGTACATTAGAATAAATATCATCAAATAAAGTTACCAAATTTGCATTTATTTGTTGATTGGAAGGGCTGTCATATAGCAACAAATCATCGTGATGAGGTAGATGGATAATCAAATTCAACCAAGAAACGAACAATTGAATACAAGTTGTGCTAGTACATCATAAAACGTTCACCAATCTGAGTCATTTCTACGTCTCAGTGACACTTCGTTACTAGAGGGCGCGATTATTAGACTGGTTTATTGCATCATCAGTTTGGTCATAACAAATTGACTTTAATAATAGTATGCAGTGTTTCATACAATGAACATTAATGTCGATTAAATTATTAATTTCAAAGCTTGTTACATAAGGGTTGATGGGCCTTCAAACCCTAATGCAAACTATGTGATGGGGACCGGTAACTTTATGTAACGAAAGGAAGTCATATACGAGGGGCGTTCAATAAGTAATGCCCTGACCCATTTCCCATAGCAGGAGATTAATGAAACTTGGCACAGTTATTAGTCTTTCTCTACATAGAAACCACCCAGAGTTATGCATTTCTCCCATCGTTTGATGCAGCTCTGAACACCGTTTTTGTAGAACACCCCAGGTTGGTCCTCCAACCACGCCGTAACTTCAGAAATCAAGGCTGCATCATCTGGGAAACGCTTTCCTTTCAAACACAACTTCATGGCTGGGAAGAGATGAAAATCAGAGGGTGCAAGGTCAGGAGAGTTAGGGGGATTGGGGAGGATTTCTTAGCCACACGGCCGTGCTTCTGATCTGGCGACATGCGAGTTGTGGACTGGAGCGTTGTCATTCAGGAGGAGGATACCTTTGCTGATCTTGCCCGCCTCTTGATTTTGATAACTTCTCTTAATTTCATCAAAAGTGAAGCGTAATAGGCTCCTGTAATTGTGGTATATTTTGCCAGGAAATCTGTCATCACTACTCCGTCCTGGTCCCAGAAGACTGAGCATGACCTTGCCAGCGGAGGGCTGCACCCTTGCCTTATTTGCAGGTTGTGAGTCCAAGTGCTTCTACTGCATTGACTGGGCTTTGGTATCTGGATCATAGTGATGGACCCAAGTTTCATCCTGTGTAATCAGTCTTTTGAAAAACTTTGACTCATCTTCTTGGCTCTTCTCCAAATTCATCCTCGAGCACTCAACGTTTTCTTGCTTCTGGAAAGGTGTGAGCAACCATTCATCTGCCAGACACCTTCAACCGACACTCACCTGTAAATCAGAAACCACAATTAGCTCAGAGCTGTTTTTGCAACATAACCCATAAATATGTAAATCATTACACATGCAACATTTCATCTAGATCCGACAACTGGAAGTGGGTCAGGGGCATTACTTATTGAACGCCCCTCGTACGTGCGTGGAAGACCAACTCGCTTGGAAGACCACGCTAACACGACTCATAGAAATACGCACAGATAATTTAGCTTTATTCATAACCAGACTGCATGAATGGTACCAGACGGCTAACTGAAGTACAAAAGTCTTGTATTTCTGTCAAATATTTAAGTTTGGCGAAATAAACGTGTTATTCGCCAATAGCCACTGACGGAACATGTATTTACTAGGTTTCCAAACTCATGGGTAATTATTGCAGAGTCGCACTACATACCACACACAGTATTTCTATATAAAGATAGTTTACATATATAAAGCATACTTATAATACGGCATTAAATACGCTCAAATCATACGGATTTCAATTTATAACATCGTATGAATACAGCAGACGTGCCATTTCCATGGAAACATTTATACGGGATTTTGGGGCATTAAAACAATTTGAAATATACACTGTCTTGTTTACATACATGAATACTAGACTAAATGATTTTATATCACAAAAAGAAAACATTCGAAAACCGTAGACTCAATCTGGACTAAGTTTCCTCATTGGACACCATGTGCTCATTTAAGCCCGTATAGTTATCAGACATGAGATCAACAAGTATTTTAAAAAGCGATGGTTAAAAATAACGGATGAACGGTATGTAAGCTTCCAAAGCATACAAAGACAAATTCATTCTCGATATATTTATATTCCATAAATACCTGTTAATGATACATAATGGAAGGCACGAGCAACATACATGTTACTACAACATTCTGCTCACGTTGTTATCCCTTTACTGTTATCTACGTTTCACGTACCATTTATTCCTATGGTCAGATTATATATAGGGTAAACATTAAATGTAACTTTTTTTCTTTTTTTAATTAATGAAATTAAACATGGGAACGTTAAGACTTAACTATTGATATGGAAACCTTCAATTCATTTTCAATGGATTGAGAAGAGAACACCGTAATTTAATTGCAAACCATGGGAGGACAGCACCTCGATCTATTTTCCAACCATCAAGTATTTAAATCATTATAATACAACTATAGATAACAATTATACGATAATGTCGAGCACATGTGGCGTCAACAGACATTGTGTACAGTGTTACATAAAAGTCATTATCACATATAAATTTGCAGTTAGATGCCAATCAAAGTCCTACAATACACAATCTTTTATTTTATTACACAGATACAACTATCTAATATTAATCTCTCCTAATTACACTATCGGGGAACACCATATTACTAACAGCGCATATCGAGTGAGTTTGCATTCAACGTACATGAACAGTATTTCTCCATCATTTTCAAAATTCTTTACTCTTTATTTAGTTGTTGCATATTTCACGGCGTGGTCAAAACAGTATTTCACTATATTGTGTTACTTTAATTTATGCTAAATAATCTAAATCCTATCTACACAATACACCCACAATTTTACAGCCGCGAATCATAGCAATTTCATGTTACGAACATTTTCTCCATAATTTGGACGTAATTAGTACACATTTTGGGCTGCTAGATATTTGTCTTTATATAATGATGGGACCCCCTTGTTACGCTTCTTTTAATTTGCAGTATTTGTTATTTGATTCATTATTTTGTCATAGTATGGAGAATATGCCGTTTAACGACAGATAAATGGAACCAGTCCATGATTACGAGGTAATGTAAAACACATTGAAATAGCTACATGCCATTTTAGCGAATTTAACTCAATACATGAATTAACAAAATCTCATTGTGAGAATATACTTTATTTTAAATTAGCGACATCTTGAATTAGCGAAATTACAGGTTAGCTAAATTAGCTAAAATGACATGCTAGCTAAGAAGACGTGTTTTACAGTGTATTCAAATGACGTCCTCAGTGGAACCCTGGGAAAATACCCACACTATGTGTTGTGGGTATACCAAATATTAAATAAAATACAGCATTACGTAATCTATGTTTCATGTATATCAACATATTCATATATTTTGGTTTTACATTGTTATATTCTTGCATGAACAGTTTGATTGTCAATAGACCATTTGACGTTTACTTCGAAATCCAACGTAAACGAGAATTGGATGGCATAAACAATATTGTCATCTTGAATTTTCAAAATATAATGTTCCAGCTTACTGCCTCCATATATTACCTTATATAATATAAGTCTCCTATAAGAAAGTGGTGTATGTTAGTAGCGCCACCACAGCTGAAATAGAAAAATATTCAGCCAATCATCATGTTTCTTTTCTCCGGTGTAGGAAATATATGTTCGTGTATGCATATGTTACCTCGATGGTGTCGCGAGAGTGTTCTCTTCGATCATAGGCACTGAAATTGGTGACGGGGGCGCGCAACTGCTATTGAATTTTCGCATGACGAGGCCGGAAAGATTTGTTTTACCAGCCGAGGGTGTAGGGGTGGGGTCTAGCGTCCCTCCCCCCAAATCCGCGCATGATGTGTTTGTGTAAAACGTTTCGTAGGAGGTTTCCACCGATGCCATCGTAGGCATTGTCGCTTCCATACAGTGAATCGAAAATCTGTACGGAATTCTTCCAGTACTCGACTGCCCCATCGAAACTGTATCACATTCACAGCAGTTCTTACAAAATGCGTACACTCGTCTACAGAATTTGGGACGGACCCACAGATCATCGGACCGGCGCAACGTACCACCACCATACTGCTGGTACGTTTCTGGGAGAATGATCACTGACAGTCAGTCGCCGCGATATAGTCATCGCCACCACCTATTTAGAGTGCACGTGGTGGCGGCGAATATGTCGGCGACTGTTTAGTATGCCAGTATGTACGTACTCAAGTGCTCGCAGGCAGTGACTCTCGGCGGTGTAGATTTAATACGATAACACAGATGAGACAGACATAATTATATGTTATATCTTGAAACTTTTCCCCTACTTCACTTTTGAAGATGTTGAAAGCTTAAACCAGATAGACATAGGGATAAATAAAACGATAAATGCTTATAATAATTGCGAACTACTCACGTGACCGGAACTGCTCACACAACCCCAAAATTGTAACAACGAATCAGACACGACCGGGTTCGTAGAGAAAGGTGATGAACAGATACGAAAGCAAGCATTTATATTTGATGGGCAAATTAAAGGTTCTATCATTATTGTTTCTCTGTACCATAGTAAACAACGCGTGGGATTCGATACACTCAATTTTGGAGCAGACGTTCGATGTGCGCCCTTTAAGCAATATGCCAGCTGTCACAGTGAACGAAAAATAAACTTACTATCAAAGGTTATCTGGAATCTGGTAACGAAATCGAGAAATAATGCTAATATTTTTTTTATCTAAGCTTACTTTATTAATGTGTCTGCTAGCCCTTACCCTGTGTATGTCATGTAATAGTGCTTTCAATTATATAGTAAATGTAATACAAAATATATTGGAGAATAATTTTCAGTTGGGTGTGTTTGTTGTGTACGCAGTGTGCTTATATTGTGTTGGTATGAATTACTATGCACACGTTGTGTTTATGTCAGTCGCATTTGACTGTTTTGTATGGAATGCAAGGTGTTTGTGATTTCCGAAGATGTTCTAATAAGAATTCTTCTATTTATGCGTATATGTTGTGGGTTAATCATATTTAACTGCAATGAAAGCTGCTGTACTTTAAAGATTATTAATTCATGAAAAGTATCATTTGTTTGAAGTCACGTACCACCTCATCTTATTCAACCTTCTCCCACTAAATATTAATTTATGTTCGTAACAGGAAGGTACTTAATCGAATATCCAATATTGTTTTCATTTGGTTATCGGCGACAGACTCAAGTGATTGCCGCGAGGTGCAGGCTTGGGTCGACGCTACCCTGACGGTAATGTAAATTTCAACCGATCTCTGGGTAGGAACTGTATAATAATTTCAAATAAACACACACGAGATTCCTAAAATAAACCATTCTAACAAAATCCGTAGTAATTGGACCGTAAATAAACCTGGAAGATCCGGACAACCTTCAAGCAGCTGGTACACTGAAAAAGAGTTCGGAAGTATGTGACGTAAAAGTATGTGATATGCATTGTCGATCTTTCCTGTACTACATCACATTGCAATGTAGAATTGTATATGAGAAAATCCAATAGCAAAAACAATGTCGTAATCTGAAGTCACAAAATCTGTAGAGTAAGAACCACCCACCAAGAAGTCCAGCTGAAAATAACACTCAGCCACAAACAATTTTGTTTTTTCTATGCTGAATACATTAACATTCAATTTCCGTTTCGAGTTATTAATAATATGATTTGTTGTTCAGTTTTCACCCTATTTACTATAAGCTTGACTGTGATATAACCATGTTGTATAATATTAGTAATTAACTCCAAAAAATATTACTAAATTTTGGTCGCCTTTAATTCGTTATTGTATAACGACAGCAGCCAATCAGAATTAGTGTCACAGGTCGTTCTCTAGCAAAGCGCACTCTGAGTAGTTAACGAATATTTCCAGGAACAGTTGTCTGTTCGAGATTTGCATAGACATTCAGAATTACGATTGGTGATTACTAGGTGACTAAATAGTAAAGTTTAACATCATGCGATTTCATTCTCACAACATACAGTGCTCGCAATTACCCTCAATCCCTTGGTTATTAATAGTATATACTGGTCGCAAAATGGTTAGTAAATGTTACCAGTGCACATTCATTTGTTGATATACTTAAAGCATTCTGAAGATGTATTTTTTTTCTTCATATTTTTCAAAATCCCTGAATGTTTTACTAGAGTAGTGGAGTTTTTGTCAACAGTAAATAAAACTTAGTTTATAAACACATTTGAGACTCACATTACAACATAATAAGCGTACTTTTGAAAAAATGTACAACAGATAAATAGATATTGAATAGGGCAAACAATGGTAAATCGGTAACAATTTTTCGAGAAATGGGTGACCAATTGTACAAACCATAGAGAATTCCGGGAATTTATAGTGCTGCTTATCAGTTAGCATAAATTCGCGACGGTCAGTGTCAGTGATATCATATCTCATTGACTGAAAATCGTATACAACATAATATAGATTCACATTAATTCACGTTGTGTATTATATATATGCAATTCGTTTGCCAACCTTTCGTCTTGTTTAAATTGTTTATGTTCAGGAAGATAATATGCATATACAACATTTTAACGATGATATGACACCTTTACAGCAAGACATGGCACTGATAAAAACATGAACTTTGCATGCCCTGTGTGGACAGACATGGAATGAATTGTAAGGTAGAGCTTGGGACACTCATTTAATTGAATCAGTAAGATATCTCGACATGACGTATCTATCAAATTACTCTTGCATGCTCAACCTGTTTTAATATGTACAACGCATGCCATGTAAATTGCTTGTGTAATAAATTAAATTATGTAGAACATTTAATTACAAGATTTATAAAGGGTTATTATAATAGTTAGAGAGATGTTAATAAATCTATCAGTGATGCAATATAGAAAACTCGTAACGAAATGTCAAACGTGTTGCTTGTTCATTAGAGAATCGAAATGTACATGGGGGCCGAATTTAATTAATTTTCATTTGTTTGAAATGTCGTGTGTGTCTGCTAAGTCCGTTAGTAGCCAGTTGATGCCAGTTTTTAATGTTAAGTAACATAAAGTCTAATTATTTCTACGTCGTTCTGTGCCATTTTTATAAGAAGGTATTGTTTCTAATACATATGGGAAAGTAATACCATTCAACGCAATTATCGTTTAATTTCTTTACTTATTTCCCAAATATCAGAAAAGAAACATGAACGATTAATTTAATTTGCATGTCTCGATGTGGGCTTTGTAAAACGCATTTTTGTCATGCAGCTTTGATAATATATTGTGATGAAATATTATGATGTCATGTTACAGGTAGTCTAAACAAAGACAGCACGGCGATTTATCGGCCGACTCGTAGCGCGTTCCCTTTCTGCGTTCGTGCATACTTTGCGTTATTATCGCGATAACCTTATTATTAAACATCTTTAACCTGCTCGTAGTAATAAAACAGCCTGAAATAGAAAAGAAACACTCTTCGTTGTGCGAACGTTTACGTCCAGTGACAAGATTATACTCCTATAACGCACCGATAGTGATTCTACGCCTGAAGTAAACAAAACAAACTGTTCGACTGTGATGTAATATTTTCAAATAAGGCAGACATTCGAACTCGTCTGTGCGGCGTTTTACGGAAGAGGGTGAATTCTATTGATTCCATTGTCAGATGTATATTTAATACATTATATGCCTCGTGAAGCATTATTAATAGACACATGTAAATCAATTGATATGATGTACGAACGTGGTGTTTTGTTGAAATAGCTCTATTCGTATTTGTCTGAAAGACTAGTGTGGTTTTATTATTTTGCAACATATCACAGCCACATTAGACCCACGAGTTGAAGCGATTGTCATTAAAAGATCTTCAGTTAGCGATTAGTTTACCTCTGAACGCAGTTTTGAAATTATTAAAATTAATGAGGAAATTACGTGAGGCCTATTTTAAAACTGCAATTCCATTAACACCTACGTGTATAAATTGATGATTACATTATATTGTTTCCCATCAAGAGGTAATTAGTGCTTTATTCACAATGATATCTTCTCACTTAAAATAGAGATGCAGGTTTGTGGGCACTTGGGAGTGATTTTTTTTTTGCTTGTTATTATCCAAACAGTTTTGGCTATAGACTGTTAACATTTTGTAGAATTGTGAATAGTGGAACATACTCAAAAAACGATTAAATAATAAAAAAGAAACATGGTGAAAAATAGAAATGACGGGATTTCCATATTATGCACTATATTTAACTTTTCACAAAACGATAATACATTTAAATTTGGAATTGTTTACAGCCATTTTAATTATGAGCATTAGTAAACTTCTTACTGAGTGAATTGTTATGCAAATTAGCAATTATCTCAGCTTTTTTTCAGTCCACATCCCAGAACTTTAAAAAGAAAAAGCTCCTTGACACTTTGAGCTTTTGAAATTTTCATAAATGATTGACAATGTGTTTCTCTTCAAAACGCCGTCGGGGCATTGTTTTTGGTTGAACAGTGTTACAACAATCGTACAGACAACTAGCCTGGGTGTTAATTTATACATAAACTTGAAGTAGTGAAATTTGGGCTGCTGCCCTGCAAAATTGACAACTGTTAGACAGTTTTCAAGACGGCACTTTCTTCATAGTAAACAGATGTACCCACAAACCAATTTTGACATGAAACAGAAGCATAGTTTAAGAGCTATTTTTTTTTAAATCACTTTTGACCAAAAAAGCACATTTTTGTGCATATTTCAAACTACAGTGTCCATAAAAATACTAACAACATTTTAAAATTCATAAATAAGCTTTCCGAAAATATATAGTTTTGTGGACAAGGGAGGTCATCTTGGTTTCCTAATTAACTAATTAAAATACCTGTCAGGTAAACTGCATCTCTACCTTAATATATTGAAATATATTATCTGAAAAAATAATGCTGTAGAATAAGTATGCTGCAGTTCTTTGTGCCAAGTTATTTCAAATCAGAAGTATACTCATTAAAAGTGTGTCTACCTTTATCACTCACAACAAAAATTTGCACATTATTCAATCTGTCACAGTGTAATGAGAGGGCACCCACAGAACTCACGGCACGGATCTAGAAGCCGTACCTACACACGAATTGGTGACGTCACAAAATACATGACCTTCAATCGGGGTCGTTTCCTCGGTATATACGAATTGGTATATACAAATTACAATAAAGATACTTAAGACATTACACATAAGGTAAAACAAATCATGTGACAATATAATGATAATAACGGTAATAAATCCTAGCTTAACAGTTGAACAGAACGATCATATAGTCAGTCGGGTCACGCCGAGGGTCACGCACTTGTTGCAAAATGGCCGTGTGGTTGAAACTGGGTCATGGCGTGACGAGCGAGGAAGACATCATTAAACACCCTCAAAATCACAATAAAACGGGGAAGTGGTTGCATATTAAGGCGTAGCCAACATGGGAAATAGAAAAACCCTCAATACAAACGACATGGGTTCGAATCACACGAGATAGACACTCACCAGAACCGAAGCAATCAGAAGCGAGCAATCGTTTTGGCTTTTCCGTTCAACTCATCGGAACACTGGAGTAGTTAGAAAAATGAACACCACTTAACGACCAACGTCGTGGCGTGGTACACAAGCGTGCCATCAAATAAAAACAAAATTAGCTTGAAAAGACAGTGGGTTCAAGTCCCGCTCAGAGCTACCGTAAAAACGTAAATCAAATAAACTGAAATCTCTCAAACCGTAAACAAGTAAGCAAAGAACGTCGCGAAAAAATAATAAACCTCACAAAACTCCACCATACAAAACTGAATGAATAAATAATAAAATAACTTACGTCTTAAACTGGACGACGAGCAATTTGTTCAACAGTTTCCAGTCACAAGAGATAAACAAGACCCAAGTCAAGGTAAGTTTTGTTAAAGTGTCGATGACGTTCCTTATATTACGAAAACAATTCAGGCAACAGACGAATATATTATGTGGTGTTGTGGAATTTATACTGTGTCTGCGGAATTGTTGATTGAGGGTTCGAAGCCAGCTGTTAACATTTTGTTAGAAAGTTTCACAATTAAATCAAATATCCAATGATACAGTATATTTATTTCATTATTATAACAACTTGCAATGGTGGAAGTTGGTCAAACACGAGTTCTTACACCTAAATAAGTATCAAATATTTATCCACACATTTATTCTCTCAATTTAACAACCTTGTAGAGGTGGAAATTAATTAAACAACAGGTATTTACTCACAAATATAATGGTCAATATTTGTCCATACATTCATTCTGTCAATTTAAGAACTTGTAATTGTTGGAATTAATCAAATGAGAGTTGTCTACACCAAAATAAGTTTCAAATGCTTGTCCATATATTTATTCTCTCAATTTAACAACTTGTAATGGTGTAAAATTATTAAATGAGAGTTGTCTACACCAAAATAAGTCTAAAATATTTGTCCACACATTTATTCTCTCAATTTAACAACTTGTATTTGTGGGAATTAATCAAACACGAGTTGTTTACACCAAAATAAGACTCAAATATTAGTCCATACATTTATTCTTTCAATTTAACAACTTGTAATGGTGTAAAATAATTAAATGTTGTATTTCTATATATATATATACACACTATATACTCTTATCAAATGCAAACACAACCAGTCAATCCATCGTGGTCTTGTGGGTCAGTTCTCTACATAGTGATCAGGAGGAGCCGGGTTCAATTCCCTTGCCTGCCCATCTTTTTCACGCAAACACTATTTGGCAATAAAGCTAAATATGACAACAAATTATTCAATTTGCATGACTACCCACATAGCTCAGTTGATTTGTACTATGTCATCAATGTGAGCGATCGCTGGTTCGATTCCAGTATGTTTAGTTAGATTTTTGAATGCTAGTGAAGACAGTGCTCCTATGAATAGGACTTAAATCCTATCTCTTGTGTGAAGACACTCGTGGTACAGTGGACAAGACAGTGCCCTGGGAACTCAAAGATCGCAAGAGCATGGCTGCTCTTCAAATGGGTCCCTTCTTTTGTATTGACCCCCTAATGATTACTGATCCCACTTTCTAACTCTTCGCCCAAAAATAATATATCGCCCCTTTTAAAATGTATTGACCCACAAATTAATGAATATTCATGAGCACAGAAACTGCTACGTCATGAATTAATTAGCATAAAAAAATGCATAAAGTGTAGGTACGTCTTCTGGAGTTCTGCCGAACTCACACTGGACAGTTTTTTTTTTACCGCTAGTATGGGATAGACAAGACAATAGTACTGGAAACGAAATACACATACACCAAAATATCAAGATAAAGCTCCTGGCTTTAATACCTCTCAAAATAATTACAAGGAACAAACCACAGAAAAATACAATGAATAAAGTCACTGAAATAGTTGATTGCCTAGAGAAGTGTGCATTGGTGATAACTCACAGTTCCAGGATGTAGAAATGGATGGCAGTCAATGGCTTCTGCAACACAACAACAAAGAAATACAGGAGTCTTGCTTGCAGAGACACGCTGGTATTCTGGAGGGCACCGCTGAAACAGGAAATTGCAGAGCAGTTCATACAGGTCTCCAATTTATAGGCATGAATCGCCCAGATTCAGGGACACCACCTAGGTTTCCAAATGAGCCAATCAGAATATGATCTTGCTAGCAGCTCTGTTCCGTAGGCAACTCAGTAGATCTTAAACATATGTTGTTATTCAAATAACAACACACCTGGTAGATTCCAATTGTCCTTCGAAAGTTGTAAACCCCCTTTGTTATGTAAATCACAAGCACACCTGGTAGATTACAACTGTCCTTCCAGATCTGAAAACAAGTATGACCTGTCAATCACCTTTATAACAGTTATCACACAGCAATGTACACAGTTTCTTCCCATGATTCCATGCACACTTCTATTTGCAGGATTTGAGATAATGACAAAAACATAGAATAAAGGATGCTGACACAATCGATTATTGACTATTGTTGAGTTATATGGAGAAACAATAACAATGCAAGATATTCTATTTAGACTTTGCAGAAGCTTTTTACAAAGTCCTTCATATTACTAGATGGATTCCAGATTGATTGCCAGTCAGTCAGTTACTATCACGGATAATTTTTAAGTTTGGAAGCCATTACTTCGTCATTCTGTATAATTAAGTCCCGATTTTTATCAATGGCAGGGACATTACAGTTTTGTGAGGTGCATACAAGTTTGCTGACGACAATTTTAAAGCTGCAACATGATCTGAAATAGTCAATAGTGAGCAAAGTTGTTCAGCAACTACACAGTACACCAAAGTATATTCAAAGGCAAATATGCCAACCGTTTTATTAACAGTAACACAATATAACGGTATTCAATAATAACACTATTACATTCATATCAATTCTGATATGAATATAAGAAAACTCTAATATACCATATAAGAAAACTCTAATATACCATATAAGTACTCTCAAATAGATCAAAGGGCTCCCTATAGTGACCAATGCTATCATCCGAATTGTATCTAGTCTACACAACTAACAGCACTGGTACCTAACCCGTTTAGTAACAAGACTCCACTTCTCACAAGGGTAGCAACTATCTCAATAAATCAGTTATTGCAAGAATTATAAACAAACTATACGAATTCAAAAAGAATCTTCTTTCACACTGAGCTCGTACAGGCGGCTTCATCGGCAATAAATCCCACAAATAGTAACTGAACTGCCTGACTATCTATGGTCAATAAAATACAAATACTTTACCATACACTTGTGTTTCACAGATACCTCACAATGTATAAGTCATCAGCATCCGTATATGCCTGTATCCACCATACATTGCAGTAAAGATGCAATCGAAAATACCTATCTCATTTAGACAAAGTTATACATTTAGATATATTTTCAAATATGTAAAAACACAATTATCACAGGACTTAAAGCTTAAAACACAGTTAAGCAATGACTATAAGCAAGTATACAACTCATACAGCCTATGAAAATTTCGGCATGACCTTTACAATGTTCGCATATGATTGTCAAACTATATATCACCGCTGTTCTGGTTTGCTTATTCCGGTTACATAAATCCGGTTCTCTCTGTCTCTTGAATATCAGTGACATGATTCAGGCACGGTATGCACACAGCCTTCAGGTTGTGTCAATCTGCGCATGCGTGCACGCCCTCAAACGCCAGAACTGCATTTCCTTTCTTTGCTGCCAAAGTTCTCAACTATTTATAATCATTCGAGATAAATCTGAAGCATCCTGTTTGATATTTCAACTAAATTGAGAAAATCAGGTAAGACAATATAGAATTGTGTATATAAATGATTATGTATAGTTGAGAATTTCAAACTCTGGCAGTAAAGAAAGGAAATGCTGTCCTGGCGTTTGAGGGCGTGCACGCATGCGCCAATTGACACAACCTGAAGGCTGGTATCATTACCAAACGCTTCAGCGTGGTATTAAGAGTTTGTTTTCAGGGGTGGGTGATACCAAGGTGGGAAATGGATGCACATATGGGGTTAATTCCTTGAATTGCAATATAGAGGGTTCAGGCTGAAATGCAATATATAGTGTTTTCATGTTTCGTCTGATATTTCTGTGGTATTCTGCTGCTGTAAGTAATGCACGATTTGTTCCGAAATTCAGTATATTGTGTGTATTCCAGGGTTATTCGTTTTTTGCTGAAAACGCCCCTATTTTTTAGTGGCAGAGTTTGAATAGTCTCACTCCCACTGGGAAATCTGCATTGTTGCTTGAATGTGAGTTAATTAAACACATTTTCCAGACCGGCGAAAGAGTATGCAACAGCCAATTTTAACAGCCTGTCACGTGATTTTAGTCTGAATGTCAACATGAAGAGGCTAGTCCATTTTACGCAGGAGTAATTGGGAGTAGAATATGTGAGGAATAGTATCAACAGAGATGTGTATAGTGAAAAGTAATATCTATCCTTCATTTACATCTCTGAGCATTTCTGTTTTAGTATAATGGTTTGAAAATGTTGAACTTGCATGATTTGCAATGTGTGTTTTTAATGGGACTCCCCTATTGATCGAATCCCGGGTTTGAACGAGAACGGCACACCACGTGATTCGTTTGAATACAATGCTGATGGCAAACATGCCGTGTTACTGCGGTACTCCACTGACGGGATGACTTACTGTATGCTACAACTTCGCTTGTGATGTTGCTTGTTAGCCATGGATTACATGAATCTTGATTACCAGTCAAATGTTGCTCATTTGACGTTGGTAATCTTTATTTGGAACTGAGTAACTTCCTGGTACTTCGTACTATGATAAAAATCAGTCAACATACATCAAGTTCTCTCAATCGTAGTATTCCATGTGATGTACACCTAATATGCCAAAAATGTTGCTGAACGATTTGAACTGAATAAAAATAGCAGACGAAAATTTGTTTACAAAATAAAAATACTTCGGTTGCCAATGAAAACCGGTAAAAACAAGCAATATGTTTTCGGCTGTTATCATGGAAGGGACATGAACGTGAAGCTAACGTCTGTTAATAACTAAAACCGGGCACCTTATACGAGGTTTGCAAAATAACATGGCAGTCATTAGAAGTCACTTTATTTTATTGTTAGGACGTATTCAGCCGTTAAATGTATAATTTCCAATCGTTTTGCGATAGTATTTTCTAGATTGGAAGCAGCATTTACATTTTATTCAAAGTTCAAAGCTGCGTTGGGATTCCGTTGACAGTGGTAACAATGTCGGCGCCGGTGATCTCTTACCAGTGCGCAACGTAGCCAAAATAAAAGCCATGATCATTTGGGCACTGCTATTACAAGACTTTGGCTGTTGCCATGGTAGCGGTGGGTCAGGATTGTTTTTCCAATTAGTGATGGTACGACCTGCCTGTCAAGTATGAACCGTGACAAAATCAGCCAAGCCAAAAAAAAAATCACAGAAGAGTTAAAAAGCCATTCCTGCTGAACAGTTACTCTAACTTCGGGGTCAACTTTCTCATTAATGAAAAAAGATATCAAAAATTCAAATAGTAACTTTTTGCCCACACTCCAGCCGAGTACAATGAGCTATGTCTGAGGTGTTGTATCACAGGGAGTTGGACAAACTTGTGTATTTTAATAAATTATTGAATAATAAAATGTTATATAACTTTTCTTTTACCCCCCTCCCCTTCCTGGTATCTATTTCAAGTATTTCTGTCAGGTTCAAATCGTTCACCAGCATTTTTGGCATGTTAGATGTACATCACATAGAATACTAGGATTGGGAGAACTTAATGTTTGTTGACCACCTGGAATCTGAGTTTTATAAATCTTGAAGGGCTCTCGGAAGATCCACCCGCTGCCTGGACCCGCAGTAAAATCTCCGATTAATATGGAGCCGCAACCATCAACATCGATATACCATGAGGTTTCTGCTGGCGACGTTGCGGCGTTACTCAGTTCCAAATAAAGATTACCAACGCCAAATTAGCAAAATTTAACCGGTAACCAAGACTCAGTCTATCCACGACAAGCAAGCAACATCACAAACGAGGTTGTAGTGTGCAGCTCACGAGTCAGCGACGACCGATTTCAACGAAAGTCATTCCGTCAGTGGAGTACCGCAGTTGCACGGCATGTTTGCCAATGCACAGATCTGTGGAGGAACTTTTAACTTCAACATCAACCGTGTATCGTAGTCGCCCAGTTTAAGATCTGGTTCTGTCGTGGTCCCAACTAAAGGGCGACAGTCGTCGTGTCGCGTCCTGTTCGATATGGGACTCACAGCGACGTATACAACGCGTGTAAAATGCATTGTTTATTTACATGAAATTCGAACACGCGTTGTGCTACGACCACCGCGCTTAAACATCCACGAGTTATTTATTCGTACAATGACTTAAATTAGACGTCTGATTACATTTGTATTTTATTTTCACACGTACAGCGACACGCGTTCTACACTGACAAACGTTGCTAGGTCGCAGCACTGTCTTGGAGCATATTAATGGGCAATTGGGTTCCCCGATCTAAATTTCTATCCCGGTTTGTTGCACGTTCTTTTTTAATATGAAATAATCAAATATGGGACATGTGTATAATAACAGAACCCCACACCCTCCCCGTGGCTTCGCTCGTGAAAGTACGGCAGCAGGATACACTGCATCACTCGTGAAAATAACTTCCATACGCAATGAAAGCCACGGGGAGGGTATCTGTCATAATACTTCATTATCACTGAAAACATTTTTCCCCTGAAATAAATTCCAGTGAATATGCCATTTCCCTCATACTATATTGAGACACAGCGCAGTGAAAATTAGATTCACATGTAATGCTTGAAAACATGTCAGCAAAAATAAATTAAGTGAAATTCTACGTGACTTCATAATAGTTGGAAATGGACACATTACACCCGACCCTACCACTCCATATACAATGTAAACTACACCCCAAAACATCCTTTCACCCACAGTTACTACCGTGTTTCACCAGTGTATTCTATTTGACGTCAGGAGAAATTGAAATAAACAAATTAATTATAATTTCAGCCTCTAGTTTACCACTGATTAAATAAACTACCTCGTCTTTATGTCAACTTGCAGTTATTCGTTGCCTACATCAGTGACTTCAAAATATATGTTTCAATCCCAGGAATTTCACTCGCTGTTAATTGCATGGGAGTGGCAGTCTTTAATGAATTTCTATTGTCATGTCAATTTCTTGCGATTACTCGAACATTAAGCTGTAACCACATACCGCCTAGGTGCTGTAATTAAATCCTGGTGTAAGCACCATATGAACTATGAACAATGCATGTGAAGCCAGCTGTGGGGTATATTCAATCCTATAGATTTCTCATTGTTTGGTAACTATTTGCTGCAAATGCAGCAAAAATCAATATAAAAAATATTACCCACACAGTATTCTACAGGTTACTTGTAGAGAATAGAATTTGTCAAATTTTGTCATAAATGCGTAAAATCTGGAAAAATATATGATTTATATGTAATCGGACAACATTTTGCGATAGTTCAGTGTCTTATAAGTACTCGTAACTGGTTTGGACAAGGTATTTCGTATTTTGAGGTGTGATATTCGGCTGCTAGAAAAATGTGTGCACATTTTGTTTCCTCCCTTGTCTTATATATAGTGCAAGCTGATCGGCCGGAAACAAGTTTTAGTGATTTTCGTGGTTTCGGAGCGTGATGATTAAATTTAATAACATATGCTTGATTCACATTACTAAACTGTTTTAATTCTATAATTTCTATTATTTTGAGCAAGGACAAGGTTCTGTACCGGGACATAGTCGCTCGGTCTCATAGACGTCCATGCATTGAGACGAATAGATTGTCAGGCCCCCGTGGGTATGAACACAACGACAATGGCAAGTCTCGGTAACTTACTTACTCACGATTATTATAACTGGCACGATGATTCCTTTCTTGCAACAATTCAGAGATGCGTGAAGCAATCCAGACACTTTCATTCGACCACAGGATACTGCAGATATTTTATCAACGAGATGTGATCATTCCCCTCAGCGTTGTGTTTTTTTTACTGACACGATCGTGCAGTCGTTTTGACTCGAAAAAGTCTTTGGGCGCATATATTTCGATCACACTGACTCCAAGATGCGTTCAATCCCTCGCCGATACATGTGAAATAGTTCCACAAAGTCTCAGAGTCAGTAGCGTTGAATAACAACTAATGGTAATTATTTGCCGACATCAACTGCATCAGTCGACATGATCAGTCGCCATTTTCTTCACACGCACACACACGAGGCATGCTCTGGAATTTTCCCCTCTTCCCAGTTCTCCTGAAACGCGAGCGCTGATTGGCCAACAAGCGTCAATTCCCAGTTCGCCTAGAAACCGTACACAGTCACCATGACGCAATGTCTAATCATAGACATAACTCCTGATTTCCAAGGGTACGTTATAAAATACATTATGTACAAATAAAATATACAGTAGACACAGGCACAATATTGGACTAGGTATCTGGGAAACAAAGTCAGTATAGCATTAAATTGTCACTAGCTACAAAATTACAAATTGTGACACATACATACTGAGAGGTGTGAAATCCACACTATGGAGTCTCAATAAATTAGTATGCACACGTGTTCCGCTGTTAATAATAAATGACAACAGTGAAATATTGAATGTAGAGGTGATTATATGACGAGATATCACGCAAGCTGCAAGCGCTATGGGAGGTGACCGTTATTAAAAAACTATGCGTGTGCAATACGTGTCGTGTTTCATGTCATGCCATGCCATTATTTCGAACTCGTATAAATACCGAGCAATGTACGCTAGTGTGCATAGCAGCTTGATTGGACACTTGCACACAGATTTGTAGATTGGGAGTCAGCTACCATAGCGAATGGTCCGGAATATATTACGACAAAATGACTCAAAACGTGTCTACTGTGGATATATACAAACACACTAATTATGTTTCATATTAGTTTGCGATATACACACAACACAAAATTAACAATTAGATATATGTGCGCTCACTTGATTTAAAGTTGAGTTAATATTGATGTACAATAACCTTTATCCAAATTACAAAGCTCTCATATGATATTATTGTTGTTGTTGTTATTTGAAAAAAAAAACGCCTTAGTTTATTATTATCGTCAATAATAAAAAGATGTTGGTTTTCTCTAACACTTTGATGGTGTTTCCTTGGCTGGAAGCCAGATATTGGCATTGAGAGTCGACATTCACAAAATTTTTGCTGATCACGGTCATCAAATACAAATGTAGTGTTAGAATATTACACAACCTCTGCACATTGTTAACACGTTTTATACCAGCTGTACTTTTCAACAGCCCATACAGGTTACGGAATTATTTTGTGTATGTGCAGGCTGGTTGTACCGTTCATTGCAAATACTGACCATTTCAGTATAATTGAATGTGATTTTAGGTTGTACAGTTGACCACGTTTGGTGAGAATAAATATGTTGTTAATTTGGTCAGTAGTTTAAATATTAGCATTATGACCCGAACACCCTCATGCAGTCGAAGCGGAAGATGCTGTTAACTGCGGTAACGCCCACCCCTGGGTTTATTCTAACTTTTCGTATTGAAATATTGCTCAGTTGTAAATTGTTTACAAATGGTTGTTATGTAAACATCCGTGGCGCGTACGACTAAAGCGTAGATCTAACTACACTGATCCCTGTAATGTTCTGATGAAAATATACCCGCATTTTAGGCAGTCAGAAATTATTAGTCACCAAGTGATCTGAATGTATAAATAATTGACCATTTGCGTGTAGTAATCACAAGTAATTAGATGTTGAGCACTATACCTCCAAGTTTTAAAACACGTATTTTCTGCGATTGTTGAGGTTGTAATTTGTTGTGGTATTTTACTAATTTTTGGTACCATCTACAAAATGATTATATATAGTTGAGAACAACAATTAACAAACTTTTGATAAAAACATAAAAGCAACATTAGATATGCGTGGTCCCAAATGCTTATAAAATATAATTTTACAAAATGTGTAAGTATTTGCACTGAATTTTGGGCGAGAAAAAATATCTGGCGCTCAAAGGGGTAATCTTTGTTCCTCTGTTATTTGTTGGGTACATAGCAAACCGTCTATAGATGTGCTTACTGAAACCAAGGAATACCATTACATCAGGCATTCATCTCAAACTTCCGCTATAAGTAAAACGAACGACCGGGGTTGCTTACATGTCGAGTAAATGCTTTGAACGTTGCAAACTGTCGATGGATCGATCAAATCTTTCGGTTAAAGTTTCTCCAATTAAATTAGATAATAAAAGAACCCATGCCATATTAATTAAACTATCATTCGACAACATGCCAACGAAACATAAGTATCCTCAACAAACTCAACAGAGGCATGTGTTCGTACTCGTCTGAATCGGTATCAATAATCGAGGCATGCAGCGGTTTTGTGTGATAGACAGTGCAGCAAATCCTACACTAACTTTGAAAAATATGAAGTTTTTTTGTATTAACAAGTGCCTTTAATTACATCACCTATGTCTCTGGATTAAAATTAATACCACGAATTCAACCCCTTTTCAATCATTTAAGTCTCCTGCAACGATCGTCATAATAAGTTCAGAGAAAGCCGTTTTCGCTGGTGTCTCATCACACGCTACCTGGTACGTTTTTAATTTCACACAAAACAAAACTCATACCGTGTGACCTTATGTTAATTTATCCCAATGTCTCAAAATCGTATTTAAAGCCTAGGGATGAGACTGTTCTAGATTCGTTCTATCTCAGGCGTACCATTCGTAATATGCTCCGCCAACAATGTTCCTTGCTTCTGCTATTCGCCCTCGTGGCGCACACAGCGAGTATGGTATATGAACAGCCGGCTCCGATTCTGCCCATTGATGATCCCTGGCCAGATATTGCAGATGAAGACAGTTATGATTTTGGAAAAGCGGTTCGTATGTCAAAACGTCAAGTAGGTTAGTACCATAAAATGAACATATTTAGATTGATATACATTTCACATACATATATATTTAGCGAGTTGTATGATTATATATAGGATATGAACATGCCATATTAACTCTATTTCAACATCATTAATTTGTCACTGTGTATTGAAAGCGCTCTTATACTAGAAATGTACGTGTATGGCTAAAACTCTCAATAAAAGAATTCACACAGGTAGGACTCATGGTTTATTCCACTCTCATAGGGTATGACTACGGAGATGCCCTAAAGGCCTCTGTACAATTTTATGAAGCTCAACTCTCTGGGAATATACCTGAAAACGATCGTGTCTATTGGCGAAAACCGGACAGTGCACAGAGTGATAGCGGCAACTTTGGCGAAGATTTGAGTGGTGGCATGTATGACGGTAAGTACAATTTCTGACACAGATGAAGTGTGTAACAATACGTAGAGGTACACAAGATGTGTATATCAAGATATACCTATAGCCGGGCTTCAGACTTCACAAGAGCTTCAGGCATTGGTGTTCTGATTATTTCATTTCCATAAGCACAAGTGAATTGCCATGTTTTTATATGCTCATAAAAAAATCCATATATATGCAAACAGTTTTTGTCAATTTGCGAGGAGGATAAATAGCATACTTCACGTCTCGGCTCAGGCACACCATCCTGTTATCATGTTGAGTCATCTAACCAATGACAGAGGTAAATAAATATATGATTATATTATATCACTATTTCAACATGTTAAAAACGTCGCTGTGATTGGTCAAATTCATGCATTATGGGTTCGGCGTTCTTATTTATGCCCGAACAATGCATAGGTAATATTTATACTAAACCACCAACATTCGAGAAACGAGTTGAATACAAAATTTAATTTAAAGGAAATGAAATATCAAATTGTTGATGTTACATTATTTTGATTTATATAGACAAGGTAAAAAGTAAAACTCGGATTTCATAATAAAGAAAAGAACGACAGGCGCACTCCCGCAATCCTCACAAAATTGTAGACGCGTTACAATTTCTAGGTGCATGCCTGTACGATTTCGTCGAGCGTACGATTAGATCAAAACTACGTGGGTGTATCAGCTCGGTGCATCTAAACTGGTTTAAGGGCTCTTTCTTAGATTTCACTGTTTTGGACGTTTTTTTTTTTTTTTTTTTTTTCGTTTTTTTTTGTTAATAAGTACATCACAATTATATTGTTATGATGGGCATATAAATAAACCATGCATTGTCTGGCCATGTAACTACTAGATTTTGCGCAGTGGTTGAGTTTGTGCTGTTTTGTCGACTTTTGCAGAGTGCCTGTCAAGCCAAGAGAAACGCCTTCAAACGTGCTCCAATCCATATTATGGTTTAATGTTGGCATAATCTGATCATGGTGGTGGTATAAATGTGTCAGCAATATTCTTTATATAGTTTGTTTGAGTTTTCTCAGTCAGTTGACAAACTTCTGTTAGTTGAAAAGTACGGTGTATCGGTGCGATTCCGACTAACATTGAATGTTCCGTGACGTAGCAGCTATGCTCGTCCGGTTAATACGACATCGTTGTGCTTTCATGAGACATCTCCAAATACACATGGCCGGGCGATGGCATATTCCTTAAAGGGCGGCAGTCGTTGTGCCGCGTCCTGCTCGATATGGGACTCACAGCGACGTATACAACGCGTGTAAAATACATTGTTTATTTACATGAAATTAGAACACGCGCTGTGCGACGACCACCGCGCTTTAAGTATACAATATGAATTGCGCACGGCGTCGGACCAAACTGTGTACTTTTGAAAGTCGAGATGAAATATGCCCCAAATCTATTTAAATGCACAAATAACTGCTAGAGAATTTACCGTCTCGAAAAATTCGGTGGAAGCAAGAGCAAATAAAATCAACCCATCACCATTATATAATAGGTAAACCTAAAATCAAAAGGTGTTTAAGAAATTAAAGAAACGTCAGTATAACATACGTTCTTATCTAGCCGGTGATCACGTCAAGTTTAACCTTCCTATGGCCTGGACTACAACTATGTTGGCATGGGGTTACATCGAATTCGAAGCTGCGTATAATGATACAGGAGAAGCGAACACAATCAGAGAGATTTTGAAATGGAATTGTGACTATTTCATTAAGTGTCACCCCAATCCTGACTTGTATTACCACCAGGTAAGCTATAAAATGTCTATTAAAACACGATAACACAAATACCCGAAACGGAGGCTGTTTAGTTTACGATTACCTGCACTTTGTGAAGTGAATAACGAGACTACACGTTGTTACTGTCACTGTGTGCTAAGATGAACTGTTACAGCAAGTTATTTTTGTTGTGTGATTTGACGTTGTCTTCATTATTATGTTCAGTGTAGACGACGTGGCGCGTTGAGGATGGTATTCAAATCTACAATATAACGTAGACAGCATTACAAACATTAAGCAACAAATTGACGATTTGCTTAAAAGTGTAGGTTAGTTAATAAAGGCTTCTCGTTCGTGTTGTTATTGTAAAACCTAGCAAAACAGGAACGTCCGATTCATTATCTGAAAGTGTTTTCTAGTTTTCATGACAGTAATAATCGGACTCAGTTAATAATGCTTTGGTTTCAGTTGATTGACGGTCCAACAACTCATTTCTAAATTATTAGTATTTTTGCCATTATCCTGGATTATCATTCCTAACACCCACACACTCACATGACGAATTAAACATACTTGCTACATGTTATGTCCACGTCATTACAGGTTGGTGACCCTGGTATTGACCACAGTGTGTGGGACCGACCAGAAAACATTTCGATGTTGCGACCAGCGTATGCGATAGGGGAAGGAGAAACTGGTTCTGATGTTGCAGGTGAAACAGCAGCTGCCTTGGCTGGATGTGCTAAAGTTTTTGCCGACTATGGTAAGAGTGTGCTCTTTCGAACCTAACTATATATGTGTTTGTGTTGCACTAATTAGTGCACCTTGTATCATTGATCCATTGGAATATTTCGTATAATAAATGAAAAGAAATTGTGATACAGGAAAAATAATACAGATAATTTTATCTAATATCGTATGTATTATACTAAGAATTAAGAAGTTGGGGGGTATGCAAAAATGTGATATGCAATGAAAATCACACGCGAATTGAAGAAGTCACGCGAATTGTGAGATGATTACGAAATCGCAAAAGAAACACATATATGTGGGAATCTGTGAAAGAACTGGTTCGTGCTCATATCAAACTTCTTCATAGTGACGTTGCTAATTTTGGTTTTCGGTTCGCTCATTTACGTTTACGCAATCGAACATTATCAAGCACCTACTTTATTAGTTAAAAACTACTTCGATTGGCGCACATAAAAAGGGATCACTTTCAAAAGTTCGCAAGGCGCGTGAGTTTGTTTCTCGTGAGATCTTCGTCGTATATCACTGTACAAATGTATATGGTTTCGAAGATTGCATACGTCTATCCTAGGTATACTTGCTTATATTTAATATGCAAATATGATTGTAATTGGAAATTAATTGTTCGATCAAAGATGAATAATCTTCAATTTGTATATGCACTGTTATTATCCTAAGTGCATTGGAATTCAATACTACACATAACTTTTAGATTCAGTGTCAACGTCATTATTAGAATAAATTAATTATTGAGTGTTCTTTCTTAGACCCAACTTACTCGGCACAGTGCCTGGCAACTGCACAGTCTCTGTACAGTTTTGCTGAAAGCCACCTTGGTACATACCCACAGCAAACATTCTACGTGTGAGTTATTTTATAAACTATATCTATACTATGTATATATCCATTAAATTCAGTAGCTTCTGGGAATGAAGGAACGTTACTAAGTCTTAATAACTGTCCTTCCGTCATCACTACAGGTCGACGAACTACTGGGACGAGATGGCATGGGCCGCTATTTGGATATATTGGGCATCTGGTAACGTCTGGTACCAAGCGGAGGCAGAAACGTTGTTCGCTACGAAGTCACTCAGTGTCAAGTCATATGCAGCTGGCTGGAACGACAAGAGGGAACCGCTCAAGGTTATTACTCTATTTAGCAATATAATAGTTTTGTAAGTTTCTGGTGCGCGCGTCATATCCTGTCATATGAAGAAAAGTGAAATCGAGCATGTGATAAGTCAGGGTGTTATAAAATAAAATAACTGATAGGATGATTATCTTAATTATTATAACACGTGACGACTAGCTACACATGGGAACAAGCAAAATGGCGTATTCGATAATCTACTCGGGTAAAACTTTCAACATCACATTAATGTCAATTTACGTCGATTACTCGTTCATGTTAACGTGTTAATTTTGATAATGATAGTGAAAATAATAATAATATTGTACTTAAAAACTTCTACAACTTTCTAGCTGCTGTTGTCGGTACTTTCCACCAATGACGAGCTTTCAAAGTCCTACCGAGGTTATTTTAAGACCTACATTAATGGTTGGCTGCCCGAGGCCAGTGTACCATATACACCTCTTGGTCTTGTTTGTCGGGATCAGTGGGGTTCTCTTCGATGGGCAGGTACGTATGTTGTCACACTGTATGGTTTAAAAATCAGTTTTAAACGTAGTCCACGCGGATCGCCGCGACTATATTCTGTTGGTAATCTGGCAGTCAATCTCCAGAATGGTACTTTGTTTAAATACTTCAAATTGTCCCTAGTGAATAAACAATTTAGGTTTAATCCCCTTCTATTGTCATCATGTGATGGTTCTAGTTTTGTATCTAATACAATCTTGCAAGTTAGATTTCATGGCTTTCATTCTTGGATTTTGTTAAAGGGCGGCAGTCAAAAGTTGTGGTGAATCAATGCGCGCAGTCAGTAAATGCGAGTGTTGGTGTGTTCAAGATGAGCAGTAAATACCGACTCTTTAAAAGTTTGTTGGCGCGCTCCAATTTTCTGCGCGACGACCGCCACCATTCAATATTCTTTCCGGAATAGCGCCCTCAAACATTACAACTCTGTCTGCAATTCACTCCAAACGTTTAGCATTTTGGCCGGCACTGTGCACAATACCATGCTTATTCCACGTTATATCACAAGTTAATTGATGAAAATAAAGTTTGTGTACAACATTTCAGCTAACACTGCTGCACTAGCGATTCTAGGCGCCCATTATGACGTCCGAGCTGCCGCCTATACAACTTTCGCCTTAACGCAACTCGACTATATTCTTGGATCCAGTGGACATAGTTATGTGGTAGGTGTTGGAGAGAACCCACCAGTAGAGCCTCACCACAGAGCCAGGTAACTCTGTTATATCACATTTATCTTATTTGCATATTTATTAAATAATAATTATCTCTACTGTTTCTATTGCGACTGAATACATAAACAGTCCTGCAGTTAATCATAGCTTTTGAGCAAATGTGTTTACAGTTCCTGTCCGAATATCACCGAAGAATGCACCAACACAAACAGCTTCAACTACGAAGGTCCGAATCATCACGTACTGCGTGGAGCTATGGTAGGTGGTCCAGATTGTAACGATGTGTGGTTCGACAACCGCGCAGATTATGTCAGGAACGAGGTGGCATGTGACTACAACGCTGGTTTTCAGACTCTTGTAGCAGGTAAACCTACTCAATGACGCTATAACGTACTCTGTATGGCAGTTTAGCACGTATCATTGAGTTAGTGCTAAACTGGATTCTGAAAAAAACAAAAAAACAATATTTATGTCCTATATGCGCGCTGCTGCGTACACACCGCGTTGTCCATAACGTGTTGCAATTAACCCTATCCACTTCCGTCTAGTATCTGAAAGGGTATATATTTTGGTGTTAAAAAATACATTCTGACAATCAAAATTATCATTGTGAAAGTTTTCACTACATCTCAGGTGGATTCATTTTTGCACTCTCGCCACTTTTAAATCTTGTATATTTTTCATTTTAGGTGTGCACAGTATGGTACTGGGAGGGATTATAGTATAAAAACGACAATCTACGACAGTCGCGTTCAAATGTGTTCCGATATTCATATCATGGTTTTAGTGTTAAATTCTGAATTACTTCATATTCATTCATGTAGCAATAGATTGAATAAAATATAGTTATCTCATTATGTGCATTTACATCAATACTTGCTTTCGATAGTCGTGAAAATTATGTTTCCGTTCGTTAAGAATTGACCAACGAAGAATGAGAGACTTATTGAGTGAGTATGAACCTAAGTAACACGATCGAATCCCACTGTTTAACCGAAAAACACAAACAAAATAAGAAGAAAAAGAAAAACTTGGTCAAATCTTTACGAGACAGATAAGCCGATTGCTAAAAAGAAGACGAAATGCGCCTCACATAACAACAATTCATAAACGGATAATATAGGTATATATTTGCTTACCAGTTAAATAATTGTATTCGTCGGTTTAATTTGACAGCATAAGCCACAGACAGACAATACCGCTGTGGACTGGGCTGAGCCATGATCGTAGTTTTGGCTTTTTTTAATTGGCCATTTTGTTTCCTGTCAATTCATGACAAACTGACTTTTAAATACGCACTGTGTGTGAAATATGTTGTTAGTACCCTGGTAGAATCATGGGAACTTGTTATTGGGATAGAATATTATTTTACAAGGATCTGTGACTGGTCATGTTGTGTGATTTTGACTTTATCTTTCATAGATGAACTTGGTACAAGCATATACCTTATAAAGGTCTAGGGTACAAGACGTATTTAGAGAATAAACTGGCCCGGAGGGAATAATGAGCTTAAATGTATATAGATCTCACAAAACAGACGGTTATTTTTTCAGCGTCGATAGTCTCCGTTATTACTCTAGCTTTTTTAGAACAAAGTTTACAACTCTCGATGAAACCGTGGTTTAAACTTATCGGTGTCACACTCAAAAGCAGACTACGTACACTATTGACGTTATGCTGTCGTTAGTTATGGTTGAACAAACAAAGAATACAAAATAGAAGAGCATATATATTATCCATTTTATAGTCTGTGCCATTGTGATCATAACAACACCGTCAAACGAAACTTATAAAACGCGTGTAAAAATGTACACGTACCCAGACACCACAACCAATCATATTTGTCACTTATAACATCACATGCCGAGTAAAAATCTACAAGTCGTCTATTGCGTTATGGGTACTTCGAAATACCCTCTATTAGCGACAATATTCCTTAAAAATAATTAAGTTTTCGCACAGCTCCTTGGCACGGGCTAAGAAGTCAAACACCCGTGCTAAGAATGCGTGTATGGACGCTTACTATGGGCTAAGGTACGTTAAGTACGGGTTAAGTCTAGTCCGGTATTAAGACCCAGTCGGGATCTATAGCAGGGGCTAATGTAGTGTGCGCGAACTAAGCGCCCAAACATTATTGTATCTGAGCTCATTTGAAAGATTTACTATTATATTCATAACTTTTAATTTCAATATGCCATTTCCGACATGTCAATCAACTCGAGCAGATCTAAGGACAAACGTGTTTTCGAGACAAACATAAAAAAGGCAAAGCACATAAACATGCATCGCACAGTTTCGCTGAAGCCGACCATTCATAACCGTCCCGTGAGTCCTAGACTGGCAAAGTTGAAACTTCTTATTTGTTTTACAAAACAAAATATAATTAATTGTCAATTTAGCCTTCTTA
The DNA here is from genome assembly GCF_978046115.1 of Saccoglossus kowalevskii. Lineage (NCBI taxonomy): Eukaryota > Metazoa > Hemichordata > Enteropneusta > Harrimaniidae > Saccoglossus > Saccoglossus kowalevskii. The sequence goes on from NC_140659.1 coordinate 24,330,665, forward strand.
ACGTGATCGCGAAAGAAATCCCGACTGGACGCATCTGCAGGCGACCCCCTGCGTTGGAGTGATAACCGGAGAGGAATCTCTCCGCTGATTATGCTAATTAAAAGATGTTGACTAGCATTGACAACGAATCAAAGTACAGCTGTATACGTCATCTCTTATCGTATCTATGGTCGTGACCTTTCACGTCTGAGGTCCCGGTGCTTTTGAAAGACTACTTATATACATTGGACATTTAATGAATGAAAGTATCGCCTTTGCACTTAGAAAAGGTCACGTTTACTTTCACACACCCACTCATGAATAATCAGTAAAATCATGAATAATTAATAGCAGTCAAATGCCCGCAAATGCGTCCAGTTGGGACTTCTTTCAAGTTAGCGGTAAGGTTAGTTTTCACAATCACGCTGAAAGGAATAAAAGAACAATTAATTATTTCTAGTCCCGACTTTGCCAGTCGTGTTAGGAAAGGCCGTATTTCACTGCAGCTAAATTGAATCATTTGATTGGGCGTGCCAAAAAAGCTGGCGCCACCAATCAGAGTTGCTGTATCATATGTCGAGGTGAAGCTCGGGAAGCTCATCACAGATTACAATAGCGCGTGTAGGCTTTGCGCTGATTCACCGGGAGTCGAGAACAGAAAATCTATATTTGTTGACATGTTTCCAAAATTTATGAACGTTGAAAATTGTTTGTGGGCAAGTGAATGAGAACGATGGAATGTCAAAAATACTTGTGCAATCTCTGTTTTAGTAAACTGACAAAAACTGTGGAAACTGATAACATATCGACTTGCCCGATTTGGTCTTCGTTGCAAACAAACACGTAATTTCCTCAGATACAGCATTAAGCGCTTTCTTTTGATGACCAGTAAGCTCGTTCAGAGAAAAAGGTAGCAACACGTTTATTAGATTCTGCCATTTTAATTTTATCAAGTAATGTGTAGTTTCTTTCGTGAGTTCTGATTGGGTGATGCAAATGACATGCGACATACAGTAAATCGTGTTGAAATCTGTTAATGTTGAGGCTTTGGCCGAAAAAATGGTCATTGGCTGGCAAAGATGATAAACATATACAGAAACGCAGATATACAGACAGAAGCACGGACAAACAAATAAAATTAACTCGTCAGTTAGAAGGGATAATCTGAAGTAAGACGTAACATTCTATGGCAAATTACAATCACTTGCTCAATAAAAAATGTTTACTCAGTTCGTTGAACCCATTACAAACACTGGGTAAAAGCTGGTTTATTCAATAATATTAGTATTATTATTTATAATATCGATATACTATATGTTATCATATCATGCACGGCGTTATATCCGAAAGACAGGACGTGAGAAAAAAAAAACTATGCAAAAACAATAATTTTAAATTCTATGATCGCCAGTCATGAAACATGGTTGTCGTTGTTGTCGTAACTGACATTTTGTCATAACTCCCCCATTAACTCGAGAAAAATAAATCGGTATTGCTACAATATCTAATGATACCTCTAAGACAGTATAATTCGTATATTAATGATTGCAAATAATATTCCAAAGATGAATAAAAGCCTTTAGAATGTACCAGCTGATGAAAAATTATATGTAGTAAGTAGCCTCGTCATGATTTTGGCTTCAACATTAATATCCAACATTCATCACGCATCCATTGGACAGCGCCCTCTAACAGGATTCTTTCTTGATACAGTGGGCGCAAACATTAATGATATTCAGTAGTAATATTTTTTTATCTCAGCTAACAGGAACATTGGTATTTTTTTTGATTTTTTTAATGATTTAGCATGATATGTTACAATGGCCGCCAATTGGGCGTTCAAATTTTCCCCATTTCCTTAACGGACTACGTCATCTTCACATTTCCGGATGTCTAAGTACGTATCAGGAGGCAGCTTTATATTCACGGAGGTCAAAGGTCGAATCTATCCACAACTCTGACAAGACTGCTCGCAGGGAGCGCCAATGTTGCAGATTAAAACCATACAGCATCGTCCTTTCTTCTGTGGCGTCGCTTCAAATCCGTCGTCAAGTTCGAGAGCATCAGCAAGATCCCCCGGGGGTTTAAGATACCTATCGATCCTGTCGACGTCGTTGCTGTTTTCGATGAATTTATCAACAACATTTGGCAGTTCGTTAATTTTGGGACGTTCTTCGTTTTTCATAAGGCGGTTCAATCCGCGGAGTGTTAAGTACATCCGTCTCGTCGGGTAAGCATCAGACGCTTGCGTCACGAACAGCACCACCACAAAGCTACAGAGCAGTGTCACTGAGAGCGCCTCCCGTGACATTTTTATTTCTAATGGCAGGCGTTGAGAAACTTGAGTAGTCCTAAAACAGAGCAGAACGTAAAGAAATCAATGATAAGAGTAATTATCTCTAAAGATTACAGCGCTATAGACTCAATGACGCCACAGGCGTGTATGAATTTTGTATGAAGAAATTGAAACGTTTTGTGGGGTTATTTAAACCATGTTCACGTTCAAATCATGCAATGACTTGAACATGGTAATAATATTGAAAAATGATAATGCGTATCATTACCAGACCACCCCTAGGACAGAGAATACTATCAGGTTATTACGAGGGTACATTAAAGTATGCACGAAGACAGTAGAGCGGGAGTATCAACCCACGCGCAGCGGAGGTCGTTGCGAGGACGTACTGTCTGAGTACATACTTTGAGGTATTCTCGTAATAACCTTATTATTATACATCTATTCCTTCCAAAGATACGTCATGGGAATGTCGAAATCCAAAAGGTTTAAACAGAATCAGCGAATTTCTTTGTGTGCAGTCCGGTCAAACTCTGGTGGCAGCCATGTTTGTTGTTATTATTTGAGGACGCTTACACGCATAATCATTCCATATTTGGAATTCGCATTTCCTTATATGGTAGGATGAAACTACCCCGTAAAATACCGCAAAATTACCCCCACGCTGCAACTTATTGTGTTACGGTGACCTATGTATAATATAATATAATAGTATATATTTTTGTTCAGAGTGGTTTTGTTATAGTCGACGTGTGGTTCTACCATTCACAAATCTAGAGTATTTAGGTTCGAGGTCCTATTAGCGGCATAAATGACTGACAATTTATTCTTAATTTGAAATGAGGCATATTTTTTCAGCGGCGGGAATCGTACTCGGTCATTCTAAACTCTTGGAATTATCTATTACAGAATGGGTCAATTTACACACACCCTTTCAGGTAGGATGGAAGTGATTTTTTAAAGACAGAACACGCAGAAAGGCCATTTTTGCTTTCGTAAATGTTCAGTTTACACTCTTATTGGGTAGGTAATTAATCATAGTAATGATACTATATTATAAGATAATACGACGCCTTGAAATTTCGTCAGTAAAAAATGTTTCGTCAAGTTATCGAAAAGTCATGTGCAGTTGTGAAACATCGCAAATTAGAAGGTACTTCAAAAGTGTAAACCTCCATCGCAGCTTCAAATTAATCATCTCTACAATGACTGCAATGACGAAGAGTTCTTTAAAAATTCACATTTCTATGACATTTAGATCGACATATCTCCCCAATGTCTACTTCACAACCGAATCCCGATCAATCCCAACATGCAATCGACCCCCCCCCCTCGTCTGTAATTTGTATACTTGCATCTTGCTGACAGATGTACAAACCGTTAAAAACATAATCACTTTGGCGGATGTAATAATGTAACAATATTTTTTAACCTATGAGGTAAGGGGTTACAGATATCAAAACGAATTCAAATGTACGAAAGAAAATTGAAAGGAATAGAAAACCAGCAAAATTCGAATTATTTCAAAGCGTGACATTTATGAAGTAAAACTAAATGAAACTGAAAAACACTGGAAAAAAAACGCACCATAAGTGACAATAATGTATTCATATTTAGAACGCATGCATAGAAAAATCATCTCTCCTTTCAATTGGTCTGTTTGCTCGTGAGTGGTTGCGTATTATAAAGGTCAGGACAGACAGTATTATACTTGCATTTGAAGAGGAGCTATACTTTATTCCAGGAAAAGACGTTTGTCACAACGCTACATTCAAAACAACTGAAACAGCTCCTACTCAGTCCATGTGATTACGGCGAGCACAACCAGCGGCGACTATCGCCATTCGTTAAAAATTTAAACGCGGATAAACAGGCGCCATGCATATTTTATTTGGAAGGTTAATTAAGTACCAGCCTTGAACAGTCGCCAGAGCAACTGTGTAGCCATGGGCATTTAATTGCAGCTACCGAGATTAAAGTCTCTGCATGTTGTACAAACATGGCGTTCTGTAGCCTCTGGGAAGACGTCCATAGTTCTAAATACCATACTACGAAACTCATCATCCCCGTTACACGTGACTCGCGGCATTTTTTCTATACTGACTTTTTTGGATTTACAGTTCACCCAATCACCAATTATCCCAGAGAAAGGCAGGGTCACCGAGTGTTAAGTCCTACCCCAAATGAAGACAAATTTTACCAAAAAAAACGACACATAGACGTTGAAGCATGGAGTTAAGCTTCATGGTTGAAACTATTCACATCTTAGATTACCTAGTGACGTCACATTGCAATATAAGCACTGGAATGGTCCAACGAGAAACAGTGTGTATCGTGCATGTGTATTATAGGCGACTGCTAACACACAGAGCTTTGTCCACGGTGAACCAAAAATGGCGTGTTTGAACATAAATGCTTCGTGACACTAAACCAGTACTGGAAGCTACGCACAAACACGATATAATTGGTTCTTCCCATGTTTTACAAATTCGTGTTTCCGCCAATGAGCAGGTCAGGCGTAGATATATTCAATTTGGGTATGACACCGCTGTTAAGGTAGCATCAGGGATACATGTGTTACAAATTGATCAGTGATTCAGATATACTGTAATAGGGACTAATCATACTACTACAACGACATATACACCATTAGAAAGCTTAGACATAGGGGAATACGGTAGTACATTTATCGTGTACATATTCACATGCTCAAGGCACAAAACCCGAGCTTCATTACACGGACAGATTCTCAAACCACAAAGCCGGCGACACCTTGCAAAATGCTCAAACAGCAACGCCGAAGCCTTCTTACCCTGGGACAAGTTCAAACCACAATCCCGGAACTCCATTGTACGAATACAAAGCCAACGACAAGGTAAATTTACACACAACAAAACGGGAACCTTCTTAGACAACAAAACTTGGGCCTCCTTAAACCATAATGCCAGTGACTCATTAAACGGATAAAGATTCGAACCCAAGCACGGAATCCTTTTTAGACGGAGAGAAGTTCAGACCAAAAAACCGAAGCCTCCGTAACCACAATATCGGAGCTTCACCTCATGGGTAAATGTTTTAACAGCAAAGCTGGCGACTCATTAGATAGACAAATGTTCAAACCACAAAACAGGGGCCCCATTAGATAGATAAATGTCCATCACAATCAGATCAATTTTTTGGGGAACAAATTGTCACACCACAAAACCTGTGCCTTCCTAGACACAGAAATGCACGTTTTCAAAGTACAAAGCTGTCCGTCGGCTCCTTACCCTGCGACATGTTCACTGTGTTTAAACCACACAATGAAATACCTATAATTACGGTTGTGTATTCTTCACATGAGGTAGAAACTATTGTATTGTATCGAGAGTATGACAAACGCAGTTGAAAAAAAGGGAAGAAAATCACAAACGCAGCCGAGCTAGCGCATGACAAAAATAACGATCTATGGTACAGCTTCGGTTTTGATTACCGTCATCGACCATGTATCAATGGATTACAACTTCTTTGGTTTACCCAATTATTATAAACTACATCTTTCACCCCGTGATACTGTAACATATAATAAGACTAAAAATGATGATATATTCTCAATGTAAAGACTGTATTTTGACTGGGCTAGGGATTTGGATACGTGTATATGGAGCAGAAATGAAAAATATAATGGTTGTTTAAACTATATTGATCAAACCCGGAATTATTTCTCAAGTGACAAAACTACAACATACTACAATTTTATATTGTACGTTGTGTGCGGGTTGTCTATCAGTCTGGCAACCTTGAAAATGACAATACAATATCCTTCTGCCACATCAATTGGTAGTCGTTATCTATATAATGCAAACTAACAATCAAACATATACTTACAAGACCTTGATATATATTAGTTAAAAGAGTATTTTAGCGATTGAAACATTACTAAATACTAAATAGATCGAATAAAATTACGGATCAAATGACGTAACCGACAACACATTACAAGGAAAATTGTGTGAACGAATTTCTTATTCGATATCAACGTTGATATAAGGAAACTACTAGAGCCTTGATCAATTGGCGACGCGTATACAAGTTTGAATAATGGCGACAAAACTAACATATAACGATTTCCGACAATTCAAGGTTTGATGAGGTAGTTGATTAAGGAAGATAGTTAAAATAAATCGATGGGGTTCCCATGAGAGAACTTTGGCCAGCGGCTGCGTTCATTGCAATGAACATGTGCCCACTCATCTTCCAGCTATTTGAGGAAATTTGTATGTCCGTGGTCGATCCCTTAAAGTTACATATATCCTGCCAGTGGAACTAGTGAAAATGTAGCACAACTGTTTAATTTATTTATTGTAGAATTTTACGATTAACTGACAAATCAAATAAGTAACGGACCTCATTTTCCTACAAAATGATTAACACGTTTATGAAACTCAAAACAATAAAAGAGTGTTCGAGGCGAGTAATTCAGAATAAATCAAATGACTTTTTCAAAACTATATTTTACTTTCAATGTTTCACTCCATACTTATACATGAAAGAATAAACATACGAATATCCTTGTGTGCACCACAAAGTAAAGGTTTATCACTTGATAATAATTATCTATCTATATATATATATATAGTGTCATACTAATATATTGTCATCTTGATCATTTTAATCCTAAAACAATAAACATACCACGACTATTACGTATAACTAAAATTTATATATTTCATATTAGTTTCGATTAAGGGGTTCGATTAATTTAAACAAGTCACTGTAAATGACAAAGTCTCCGCAAAGGAACAGTTTGAATCAATAATGTCGATTCAGTGAAACTGGTGGGACCATCTTGAATCTGCAACCCACTGTATTGACATCATAAACAGTTTGATTCAAATTGGCTTTGCCAATTCAGGAAATGTTTGAGGATACCTTGAAATATTAGCATTTAGGTTATTGCACGTTAAAAATGACCGCAAGTCGTCCACATATGGGCGAATCAAAATTGACGTATGCATTTTTCACATCGTGAGTTTATACAAAGGTTCAGAAGAATCAATACATGTTTGTCCGAGAAACGACTCTTGAATTAATAGCCCCAATATTCGGACTTCTTCTAAAGGGGCAAATTAAGTACCCGCAGCTTAAAATATAGCTAAGATCAGTGTTCAAATACGCAACATGTTATCCTTGTTTTACAATAAATATTCATGTTGATTATAATTTCTAATCTGCATTAGTGTGTGATTTATTTATAATGTACTCCAATTCCGACTGCTTTCAATTAATAATTTAAATTAAAATCTAATAACATCCACACCTTTACCACTTAAAGCCAAGATATATTGAATATATTCGTAAATAAAATAAAAATAACACTGGTGAAAATAATGAAGAATTATCGTGGTGTAAGTGAAGACGTTCTACACGATTACAGTCACAGAGCAATTATGGTCGAAATATCGCATTGCTGAGTAATACTAACGTATAAACCAGTGTATGATACCTTGTACGTACTATTAATTGAAAGTGCATGCGCACTGCGTTATTCATCATTTAATTGAACATTTTCATTAACCCTAACGTATATTTTCGACTCTTTCATAAAATAGAGCAACATAATTGCTTTCAATATTTTTGACAAATCTTAACCAAGACGTGCAGTCGATGGGAAATTATGACCATTTAATATAAAATATAGAATGTAATTATAGAAAAAAAAAATGCAAAATGTTGTATGCCAATTTTGGCGAAAATACGGCGTTAAAATGGTAAAACAGCACTATATAACATATCACAACGTCTGCCTATACACTAGGAGAAAACAAAACTCCGTTATTAAATAACTATTCAAGTACACAACAAATAAAAATAAAAATGTTGGCGCATGATATTCAGAATTGTCCAAAGCTAACTATCATTACCTTTTTTATGCCTGCATGATATGTTTGTACATTTCAGAAGTACAATTATTATACAATAATCGATAATCGATATTGCGACTTAAATAATCGTCCTTGACACAAATAATTACTATTAATTACTATTTCTATTAGCTATAACTCTGACTAGACATGTATAAGTAAAAATGAATGTATATAAAAAATGAGCAAGAGATAATTTCAAAATATGCTGGGTGCTGGCATTGTAATCTCAATTTTAGGGTCAATATTTTTTAGTACTGGCAGTCTAATTAATATAATCCTGTGTCGATCAATACTAGTTAGGTTATATTTTTACATTACAAGTATGCTCTCAATGGTAATTGGCAAATACTGATAAAAAGCCGCTTATTTTCAAGAATGTTTTGTGCTTATGAAGAAATCAAGAAAATTGAATGGTTTCTAAAACCTGTATTTAATGTATAGTACTAGATTGTATATTTCAAGTCATATTTTCACTTTTAAATTGTGGATCATCAAATTTTGATTTCATAGTGTGGTAGAGCACAATAAGAATAATATGTCGAAAACACAGTATAATGGGCAAACGTGTATTATTACAGAAAAAAACACAATAAACCTAAACTTTCTTTCTGACAATTATATTAAAATCAATGTGTTTTTTTCTATTTCTTTACATATCCATACTAGTAGCAAAATCATTATAGAACAATATGTATATTTCGCTTAAAAAAGTGGACAACTGTAAGAATATGTCACGAGAATTACGAAAATAGAAAAATGCACAAAACCCAAAATAGATGCACAGGTGTTCTAAGTAAAACCACTCAAAATGTTATTAACGCGAAATTCCTTTTAATGTAACCCTGGGGTGAGAATGATGGACAGTCACACGTGGAACTATAAATACAAGATTATCTACAGCAGATTGTGTATGAGGCAATCAATAAATGTAATTCGTTCTACATTAAAAGCAAGTATATGTATGCAAGGATCTGATTTCCATGTGCGTGCATGAAAATGCCTGCACGTGGTTATTGTATGAATGACCTGGTATTGACACTTACGTCAGTAAATATGCTTGCCCACGTTCATTGCCATTTGTCTATTGCCGAGGAATATGTTTTTTCAAGTGTGCGTTTGAATTCCATGCTACTTATAGAGACACCAAGTGTAATAATTTTAAAGTAAATCAGAGGTTTTTCTCGACACAGGCTACGTAATACAGATTTTGCTCTCAGTTCCCCCAAAATAATCAATCGGATATTGCAAATGTTAAACTTCGACAATATGTCCGATATTATTTCTAATTCGTTGCCGACATCGCATGCGTGACACTATTAAGGATATATATGATTGCATTCCAATAAATTATACACTAATAATACGTCAATTTGTCTTTTTTGTGATCCCGGGATTGAATAATGATATTTAATAGGTTAAATAAATATTAAATATATTTTTGTATCCGCGTTTTTGGAATTACTTTCAATCATTCGTCATTTATGTCATATCATCAGTCATACCTGGTCGGCAATGTAATCCCCAATAAATGAAAAGTAGGACGTGTTTGGCGCGTAAACCCTCCGATAATTATATAATATAGTTCACTCATGTGAATATGTTTAAAAAAAATATATTCCTTTACATGTATATTACAGTGTATTCGTCATTCGTAGATAGTTAATAGTTTTACGGGTACCTATAGTGCAACCATGAACAATTTTTGAACTTAAAATATAAATTGTTAACATATGTGTGCACTTCCGTTCGTCGTCGATCTGTTGAGGTAGAAAGTAACGACCAGTTTTTGAATCAGTCTTATAATGAAATCGTATTTGTAAATGGCTGTATTTTGTATGGACACTGAGAGGTTATAAAGTAATTCAATTGTGTTGTCTACGTTAGTGTGGTTATTTTAAATGCCCACGGAATTTCTTTTCTCCCTGGCGAATTCACGCAGTAGCGTCAATTAGTACATATTAAAATCGTAGTAAACTTAAGACTTAAAGGTGAGATGTTTAACTCCGTGCGTGAATGCAACTGCGAACAGCATCGTCACAAGGAGGTAAGTAGACACTATACTGTGGATTTCACTACATTAACGTACATATTGGAAAAATCTATTTTTCAGTCTATTTTTTTTTATTTGAAGTCAGAGCCAATTTGTCAGAAAGTACTAGGCAACATATTGCACGGCATCGTAATAAAACGATAACACTGGTAGTGATTATTTACCAAAAATATGACTCAGATAACGTAGCATATTAATCTCTGAATTGATTAAATTCAACAAAAATCTTGCAGTTTCAACACACTAACAAAATAGCAACTCGTATATTGCTTTAAATCCAATAGTTCAAAACTATCAAATGGCAAGCTTATGTACCAGGTCCTGTCGATAGGATAATGTTACTGATAGTTTCTTATCATACATGTAAACGAGAGTACATGACACTCGGAACCGAGTTTTTGAATCGAGATGCCACAAAATGATACTAGTATAGTGGAAATAATATCCAATCCAATCGATTTCTAACAGCAACTTTACACGTCTTTGAATATTAGTATGCCTACTTTTTATCAGCTGGTCTGGTCTTACTCGTTTTTGCCAGCATTTCAAACAGAATTTCTGAAAGTTTGTTCACTCTATCTAATCACTAATTAGTGAAATATAAAAAAATATGATATTCTGTCAACGCCATGTGCACTTATATATACCACAGTCCGACGAGAACACAGTCTGTCTTAGAAAATGCGTAAACTATCACATATGATCACTTTAATGGCAAGGTGTGTGAACATTTACATTCCTATATACAATATCAAATGTATTCAAATTCTTTTAATAAGAAAGAAAAGAACAATTTTACATTACCAAGCAATGCCAGCATGGAGATCAGACTACTCAAAGTTTATTCACCGCGTTCGCGGATTTACGAATGTGTGGTATGGCATTCACTAGAAGAAAGTTTCATTGTGCGATCATGACTGTCATCGCCGAGAAAAACGGCATACACACATATAAAAATAATAAACAAATGCGTCAAAAATGTAAACTTACTTACTTTTTTCTTTATTATTTGTCGATTTTCTCTCAAAGTAAAAATTGCAGCATAATACCAACAATCTGTAAAAAAACGTTTAAAACAACATCAGATATTATTATATTATTAAACATTTGTCGAATACAAAATATCGTAGGAAAACAAGTAAAGGTATCGTAAGATATAGTAATAACACAGTGACCTCTTACGGAGATGGTATATAGATCTAACGGCTGAGTCGTACTAGATCAACTTCTATCATGCACGTGTTAGAACTACTGCAAGAGAAAGATTCTCCACTTATCGCAGTGCGAAAGTCTCTTAACAATCCTCAGGCTTTGTGTGAACATTTCTTGTAATACGTTGATAATCGCATACTTCTTCATACTTATGTCAGGTTATTATTATCAAACGCTCGTAAAATAACATTCAATATTTCAAGTTTCTTAACTTGGTATTGCAATTTTGACGCGGAGTAAGCATTTTACTTACCTACCTTAGTGATTTTATTGAACAAAACGAGTGAAAAACTAATTTCACGTTTTTTTGCGTTATCCATTTTTGCGGTATTAAAAGCTCTGCTAGATATAAAAGCCAACATCGGGCTTTTCATTTTATAAACCTAAATTGCTAGTACCTACTTTAAAACTAAAAAAGAAGATACAGCCGCGAATATTCGTATAAATACACGCCAATGGTAAGGCTACGGAGGAATGATGCAAAGCAAAAATAAGCACTTCAATCATTTTTCTGGTATTCCCAGAGTAACAAACAACTCACCTCAAGACTTTCCGCTGCGCCACGTACTAAACAATTGAGTTACAAGCGCTGGTGCATGTTATGTTTTAAATAGTGATCACTCATACATACCAAGGTAAATTCACCAGTGAGGAAAAGTCGAATGTGAATAACTTTTATTTGATTTGCGTTGAATGTCAAACTGTGACGTGGACCGCATCACGATGAAAATAGCTCTCACTGCGCATGACGTGCATGACGTGCATTACAATTTAATTCATCAATATCGAACACAGCTCAAACATTTTGATATGACGTAATCCATGTTGTACACAATTTGTTAAGGCGATTTAGCACTGGTGACTAGACAATCAGCAAGCATATATGCATTATTATATTTCAGTCGTCAGATGAGAGTCTCCGTGTGTATTTATATTTTAACCAAATAGTAAATCCTAGATTATTCATAGTACCGTTTCAATCATGTTATTGCAGATTTAGAAGATTTGGGCGATGAGTAATAAATAAATAAGATTTCACGGTAGCATAAATTCGACGGCAATGAGAATTTAAGTTTAATCTTAATTTCCGTGTTCAATATATGTTGATTTCAGCTTAGCCGGTAGTATATTCCACTCATTAGATAATAGTTTATTTATTTGCATTCAATAATTTACTGGCTTTATAAATCTGTAATTATGATATCGCATTTGGGATACTACTATCTAAAAATCGATGCATAAAAATAATGTTTTGCCATTTTTTCTCACACGTAGAAATATTGGGTCGATAGTCACCCTTCATGACGTTTTCAGTAAAACCTTTAAGGTTGGTATCCCTTACGTGAAAACAAAACAAAACATAATTTATAAGAATATGTTGGCTTTTACATACAACATTAAGTAAGTAAAATTAAGTATTGGTAACACAATTTGAAGTTTTTTTCTTCTGAAAGAAACACAATTGTAGATCTAGTTTGCGTATTTGCCACACAAGGTAGTACGATTGATGCTTGTAAAAACATTTGCATTCGCTTTTTTGCGTAAATTTGTCAAATAAACCACCTGAAATGAGCATGGCATTAATACATGACCCAGCTAAATCAAGTGATGACTGAAACGGGATTTAGTACATCGTGGGACAAATCAGTTTGACTCATTGAGTGATTGAGATAAGCTGGCATACGCCACTTTAATTTCCTCTCAACAAATTGATGCAATCCTTTATTTCTAACACCGTAAAACCGGCGGAGGAGAAGATTACCGTTCTTGGTCAACACAAAGCGAATCGCAAGAATGAATGTATGTTAAGTAAATCCACTGACAATTGGATGTGGTGGCAAAGCGGATGTTTTAATAAATGCAGACTTTAATTTCTCTCTGTAAAATCGGAAGATTTACTTACGTGCACTTCAAAACAGATTAATTAACAAATACGCGCACATTATTGAAAGTATGACAAACCAAATCGCTAGTCTTTTATGTAATTATGTTACAATGACTAGATGTGACAGATATTCCTTCAGTACTTTATTTGGAATAATGTTATGTATATATTATTTAAAATTCAGGTATACTTCTTTAAAAGAAAACTATTTATCATATTAATATGATACATTAACAAAATTACCTATCTCCCTTTAATTACAGTTTTCTGACAACCTGGTCTTAGTCACGCCAAGCGTATTCAATTATTCAGGATGCATCGACCCAATTAAAATAACAAATAGATTAGATAGTTGTTTTACAGTGATGATCGGGAAAGTTACACGGGGCTTTTTATTACCGCATATAATATGAAAGATTTCGATAGTTGGTGAAATTCACAACATAACGTACGTCGTAGATTTTTACATACTATTTACACACAAACGTGTATCATCAATATGAAATATTATTATTTTATTTGAACTAGATAAGGATTTCGTCCAATTAATTTGTATGCATTTATTCCAGGCACATAGATAGTGTGCTTAGGCACATAATGCGATAACACTGCATGTTTTTACAGTGTCATAGATTCTCAGTCATGTGAATAATACAGGAAGTGATTATTATTCAAAATTTAAGCCCGTGAAATTCTGATATTAAGTCGTCTCAAACAACAGTAATTTATATTGATCACCATGAAATTATACGGTATTTGACAAAACACCGGGAATTAGAAATTTGCTCGTTCCTGGATCAGTAGATATTAAGATAGTAGAGTATTATTAATCTATTTGGGAAATTTAGCTCGTCAAACTTTTTAAGAATTCCACACGCATCCTATACCTGTTTGAACAATCAGGCCGATATATATTAAGCATATTCGCATTTGCATGAATCGTTAGAAGTTGAATTCGTCGACACGAAATACTCAGACATATACATCAACAGACGAGTATCGTCTATTACAAAACATGATATATAAAATGTTTCAAGTAATTCAACGGCAAAACTAAATTTGAAGCACAAATGTAGTGAAAGGAAAAAAATACAATCCAGTAAAGATTTTCAGAAAATGCACTGCGTTCTATAGTTTTTGTCCTTCCAAGGAGTTGGATAACCGGCAAATATTTTGCATGAAAATTATCAATGTGCGTTTGTGATCGTTTCAACTGTGTTCAATGATTGAACAGAAACGGACTATATTCGGCTGTCTTGGTGTCCATTGATAGCGCGGCGCTGACTGAATAGCAATATTCAGAATGATATTTATAGTGTTTTTTTTCTATTCGTTTATGCAACTGTGATCAATGCATTCATCAACAGGCACTGCATTGCAGACACATATAAACTTAGTTTTATTATTCTTGTTACCAGCATGTACTAGCCATGTACTCGAGTACATCTATATTATAACATTCCTTATTTCCATTCCACGACGTAGAACGAAAATTGGAGACTTTTAGTTACATCGATGCATTATTATGTTTTAATATCAATAAGGTATTGTTTTTTCATGACGGTTAATCGACAAAAATAATTTATGGATTTATATACTTTTTATACTACGCTAATGGCCTTTATAGTTTTTTTTTTTTCGTTTGTTCACGCTAGCATTTCACTATTGGTTTATCAAACCGCTAATGAACTAATTTACTACATATACCACTGTCTGATTCGTCAGTTAAATATTTATTTACTTTTAGTTTATACTTTATTCTTTTTATTTATATTATATTCAAACTTATTTATATTCAAATATGTGCATAGGATGATTATTTTATTATTTTGTCTGGCATGGAAAGAGTCACACAGACACAGTTTATTCTACAACCGGGCTATTTATCCTGTGTTTTTTTCATTTTGATGTTGCCATCTAGAGTTGCGCGTGCTTAAATTGTCTACAGATTTGGTGACATTTATTCATTCAGTCATTTATTCATTCAGTCATTCAGTCATTATCTAATGGACGGGCGACGATATTTTTTATCTTTGTGCTTGAGCTGTTTTAACCACCTTGTATGGCAATGTTAGCATGAAACATTGTGCAAAGTTAAGAAAATTAATGTAAAATATAATAGATAAAGAGGGTATACATTTATATTTCACATATTAGCTATTGAATTCCTGAGTAGGTTAAAAGAAAACAGCGTGACTGGATGTTGTATATCTGTTGGACGAATGCTTTAATTTTAAGATAAGATATCTGTAAAGTAAGATAGATAAGCCTCCTTCTATAAGGCTTGCCATAATTGGTAACTCGACATAGGAATGAAAGAAAATCTCACATCCAACGCCAACACGATCGCTAAAGCAGATAAATCTATAAAACAGAGCCAACGGATCAAGATAATAACACATTATCGCGGTCATCGATAGTATGCAACATAAGAAAAGGAAACACGACAGTAGTAATTGCTATGTGACTTTACCTTGTTTGACTAATAGTCTTACGACTGGGGTGCAAGCCGGATGCGTTTTTTCCTGCCACTCCCTCTCTATCGCAGCTCTTGTGCAACTGGATTTCAGGTTGTGTGATTTACTCAGCAGTACAATCCAACAATCGCATTGTCTCGGTATCTTGCAAGTGTAAGTGTCGACGCTTGCAATCCCTGTCCGTTTTAACCCAGCCTACAGTATGAAAAGGTTGACGCTTCGGTATTAATGAGAACACGTAGCCCCAGAGACTTTCCGATGTCACACCTGTAGGCAAGACAAAGATTGTCCTATGTCCTATGCCAGTGAATTCGCATTACAGATTCCTCAATCACGATGTGTCTTTGATCGAATATGTGGTTGACATGACACCATCAGAACACACCCACCCGGATTAAGCGGTTGACAGATGATGTTTCACCACGTGCGACAAATCTAAGTTGTAATCATCGCTAACTACGTCATATCATAATTCTACATAGTAACATATCTATATGATGATTTTTCCGACCTGTTCCTACGTGCAGAAACTTCTCACGAATTCAGAGATATATTTTTATTCGCGTGTCTGATCGAAGAACTAAAAAAAGGCTACTTTGCGTTTTCTGAACAACCACGCCGATTTGTTACACTGATCGACAGCCACGGTACTTCGTAAAGATCATTTCCATTTGTGATTTTGCGTAATGCGTATGTGAAAAAAACGTTGCTTGAAAATTGTAATAAATCAAATTGCAATACACCACAATCTAGCTCATATTATTATTATTTAAATTGGGCACTGGAAACTTTACACAGTTTAGAAAGAGTGCGTATTATCAATACAATTGTCTGTAAGAATGAAACACTAAGTCCATAAATACAATCACACTCATTTAACCTTACCTTAAACTTAGTTGCAATTACAATAACACACTCCTCATAGTAGACGTAGCGCCGTACAAAGTAAACACTGGCACATCGTATCTTCGTTATTAATATATGTAATTTTTATATCTTATCGACACCCACCCGTCAAAGAAAATGTTTCCAATTAGTGCTAATTATCGAAACATTGGCATTGAGAGTTGCATTGCAACTACTTTAATCAGTTAATCTCATGTCAACTAAACAAAAAGATGGTGCCTTGAAATATAATAGTATGCAAGCCAACCGAGAAAACCCTTGATAATTTACAAGTCACGACACACACAATGCCAACGCATATTTTATGTTATTTGCATGATAAATCTAGTAGTTTGTATATTCATATTAATGCAGCCTATCGCCGCCCGCATCAGCGTAAAGAGGCCAAAATTTGAAAGATCCTCGGCTAATGTCTCTTGATATGCCTACTTCGTTTTTACAGGAACTGTATTTGCGCTCCTCCCCGCGGAACGCCCTAACACGGATAGCCCATTGATTCCTAAACAAACAGGAACTCAAACGATACTATTGAGGGTTAGAGGAAGACATGGTCTCAAGAGACTCTGGTTGTTGGAATTGAACGATGAAATATTTATTTCTTTACACACTGAATCAGTTATAATGACAAAATTGGAGTAAATGGCTCCATTATTGATACTAATAAAACAACTCTCGTTATTTTCATTCGTCGGCAAAACTCTTAGTGATAATTTATTCATTCAACACCAGTCCTTATATCAATTCATGTATATTTATCAAAAAAATCCTTTGTAATTACCGAAGGCATCGTTAATTATGCAAATATGTATCAACGATAGGATTCGTGTACGCTTCCTACGAAATAGTGCAAGAAGCTACGGAAACACTGAAATCAACACTGAAATAGAATACACTAAAAACAAACCATCGGAATTTAATATTCTGGGAGTGTGTTTCATAATTGTATATGCATAAGCTTATTCTTCTGTCAAAACATAATTTTTTCATAACAAAAATACATTGAAATTAAATACTCTAATGAGCTTTCATGGACTCCAGTGACATTTTAAAAAATACCTTTCTGCCAGAAAGAAGTTCCGAATATTAAATATCACTGTTGTCTCCCCTGAATGTTTTGTATGTGCAGCCAAGGCTCATCCAAATTCGCAAATGAATCTCGGCCAGTAGAGTCTGCCTTCCAATTTAATCTGTAGCACATTCGGGATGAGAGTCGACCCGATCATGTGACCGATGTAACAGCCACAGCGCTAGCGATAATATGTTAATCAGCCGTATATCCTAGTGTGTTTAGTAATGTTTGCTGTAAAACCATTGAGTTAAAGGGTTGACGACACAGCAGAACATGACTGTAGATTGCAGTGTTCTCTTCAGCATATATTAAAGTCCCCCCCCCCCCAATAATTAAACAAGTGAAGTGACATCTTCCAATTAAAATTTCATTTCACTGAGCAACAACAAAGAATTATATTAATCCCGCTTTATAAGCTTTACGGAGAAGACATAATCCTGGCTGCTAGAAAAATTAATTGCGATAATCCCGATGCGTTGACTAATCAAAACATAACCTGCAACCTTACCCCATCGGTTCATTTTGTAGACTTTCCTTTCACCCTCTTCAAATGTTGAATTTAACTCTCTGCTTACGTTTTTTCCTAAATCTCGTCGCTAATGGTTTTAAATTTTCTTCACTCTCAACATTTTTGTTACTTCTAAGACGGATTCTCTTTTTAAATGCATTCTTTTTTATTTACACAGTAGCTGCCATTAAAATATCGATTGCCTGGTACGAGTATAGTCTAGATACATAAATGTGTGGTATTATATATTTGTGGATTAGTATTATGGATTTGTGGATTACAAACTAAGGATTACCTTGAGCTTCGGGTGTTTATGCTGGTGAAATATACTTTATCTAAACGATTCCTTGAACTGTTCATTTAGGAAGCGTGGTAGTATTCGTATCGCATATACGTCACTATAAGTCCCATATCGAACACGACGAGGCGTGTCGGCAACTGTTTTTTAAAGCGCAACTCTTATTGATCTCGTGGTAAATTAAAAGTATTACAAATTTTACCGAAACAGTTATACTATCCACATTTGATTTATACCACACAAATACATATAGAAGTTTTATGCAATCGTATGGTTTTGACTTCCTATGGGGTATACGTTTCCCAACTCATTTGCCATGCTACGCCATACGGGACATTGATTTCCTAAACTTGTAACCGACACATTGTGTTCTTTTATTCCATCTATTAAACCAATAATTTTGCAAAGAACGACAAACATTAACATTGATACGCTTCTGATTGCTAATATAAAGAGCTTGTTCTGAGGTGTCACTTTTACGATGTAAACCCCATGTTTTAAACAGAAAGCATTTGATTATGACTGATAATGATACGGAACGGTGCCACATTCAACACATAGCTATGAACACACGAACGGAAATCAACACGACTCGGTGTGAATTTAATACTAGCAACATACATGAATGTAGCATTACGTTGTATGATTTATAATTTTTAATAATCCATGAATAGTGGCAGACATTTTAACATCATTGGTGATCAATAAATTACGTCGTAGATTGTTTGTATTACAAATCAGAAATTTCAGCATGATGCATCATGGAAGTAAACGAGCCATCTTCTTGCATATACAGATAAGTCATACAGACAATAGAGATAACTAAATATGATTTTACATTTAAACACATTTGTGAACACATATATTGAACATACTGTTTATTATGCCCTCGCCTTTATCTATGGCAGTTTACTGGTTCTTGGTCGTATGTGTCCTTGTTTCTCCGACTTGTTATGGGTCAAGCGTCTGACAACACATATGTGCTTCACACGTGCAATAAGAACAGAGGGTTTACCACTATAAGTTATCAGTAGAGTTATGATACTCCCCACTCAATATAAAGCTATTCTGTGATCTGAGAGCTGAAACAACACGCTAGAACTACTCCCAGTGCTAAGGAATTTTAATTAAAATCATCTTATATACAAACACTTTAAAGGTCAATATGGGACATAATGTATACACATTTACACCTTTAAAACAAACTACAGCACGTTAAGGTATATGTAAATTTTAGATTATTGCGGATCATCTTCGAAAAATAATCGATTATTGGAATTGCTGTTTTAAGCTTGATATATTATCATATTTACTGTAATAAGTTAGAGAGAAGACACTTTTATAACAATATCATCATACAATAATACATGATAACTGAACGTAGTTTGAGTTGTCCTGGCAAGCATGGGGTTATGATCTTACAGAATCGCAATTAATAAACAATTCTTCTTAGGTTGTATGATCAACATTTTTCTTTACTTGGATTTTATTGATAATATATTTACTCAGTTGTACTATCTATTATTATCTACTTTTCAACACTTTGTCAATCTACACATTCTAATTCACCAATGATTGACACAATGCTCGATAAAATAATGTAAAAGAGAGCATGTCCCTGTAGAGCATTACCCGCAATAGTAATTAGACTTTATAAAAGTAATTCTTTATTTGTCTTGAATTTGAAATCGAAAAGGATGCAAGGAGAAAGGACGTCAAACAAAACAAGCTAATTAAATATTCCAAAATATGTAAATCAAGTATTAAAGTTCACAATGTCACATTAAAGAAGCATTTTTTTCAATATTTAAGTTTTATTGAATTAAATACACCATTATAGTTTGTAACTTTCACACCTCACAGTCAGTCTCAATCAATGTATATAAATATGAAACACAGGACAGTTGGACAGTATTTTGTCAAATGTTGAGATTGTTTCTAACACAGTTTTAGACTTGTGGTACTCATGGTTCGTTTAGAATTAAATACTTCACTACATTCACGTAAAATTATGCTTTTGTGTATCACAATATACATATATATTGCGTTCTTATGTCACTGAAAATCCTTTAATTAAGTGAAATATATATTAAATTACTTCCAGGAGATGTATAGCGCCACTCATATATTCCATTATCCTCTATCCTCCCGTCTTCTATTCTACTGATATATGTTGCAACGGTATTTAGATCAGTGGCTCTCTCGCAACGAGGTACCACCGGCCATTTGCGTTTAGCGATTATTAATCCCAAAAAAATCGAAAAGAACAAGTCAGACTCTTATACAAGTACGTGATCCGATTCTTGTTACGTACACCACAAGGCCTAAATTAGACGTTGCCTAGCAACCTGGAACATGAAACACAGAGGCTTCCAGCTACTCCTCTGTACTACCATTGACGGTAGACAGTAGACAGGAAATACGTGTGTATGCCTCTTGTGGTGTGTAATATTGAATGAAAAAACGGCAACGACTATTGAGTATCTTGAAATATATAATATTAAGTCGATGATTAAGGCACAAATAACAAAACTAATTCTTTTCAATCAAATCGTATTCTTATTTCTGAAATAGTACAATACTGATGCAGATATGATTTTATACTTTTTATACACGGATTAGAGTAATTATGTAACAAGGAAACACAAACATAACCTCATTTCGACCCTTATACTCAATAGACAGATGATTCAATTCGGATGGATTTAGTCTGACAGATAACATAATAGTAAATATCTGCTAGCAAGAAAATCACTTATCATCAACTAGGGAAACCACGTCTCATAGTCTCTCGACTCTTTGTCAGAGATTGGACACACGGCTACTCAATAAAAACTGCTATTGGCGTTAGTTTTACTGCGTCGACGATCTAACACCAGAGATATTATCTTGGCAAGTTGGCATAAGAGGAGGAATATTGTTTTATTCACAGTTAGACATAAGGAGCCATCGTTTCTATTAATTGAATGCGATCTTTCGATTTCTTCAACGCGTTCGGTATAAAATCATCGGGTATATGTTACGAGAACAATCATTCAATGAACCAACACGTGTTTGTATACCTTGCATATGTGTTTAAAGGTAAACAATGAACAATCAGGACACTTTGGCGTTCTGCTTGTGATACTTATATGTGACTATGTACGGGGAGATACTTTAAAAAAATGATATAATGTTCAGTTATATAATTAAATGCGTGAATATTGTTAAATGGTGCAGTGGCGCATGCGTATTATTTATATTTTATTTATTATTTCGATGAATCAACTATTTCGAGAAATAACCAATTAAATTGATTACCCAAGTCACGTGTGTTGTTTGATCTGCGCACAAGCAAAGCAATCTAATGACTTTCATCAGTACACTGCAAAGTATTGATATTGTCAACGACATCATGAGTCTAGTGTACCTAATGAGAATTATACTGTTTTAATCAAATTTGCCGTCTGTGCATACGGGACTACGCTGTGCATATTGATGCATTTCTGTATGACTCCCTCTGTAATGATATTTTAGTACATGCTTTGAAAATGGGGAATGCATGTAACACTCGCAGCACCAAAAATTCGTTTTGATTTTTCATATTTGAACAGTCGCGGCTTCGCATTGTTAACATATCAGAGTCCTACGGAGGATGTAACCAGCTGATATGCGCCTCATTACGTGCAAAATGCAAAGAAACATAATTTTTCTAAAGCTCTCCATTGGTGAATATTCATATGTTTTAGTGGGAATACATAAATGTCTTCTTGATTAATGAATGACTGACGGGAATGAACAAAGAAAGATTGAAGGACTGAATGATTTTTTCAAATTGTTTAAATCCGTCAGATTGTTTACCGCATTAACACTATATAAGTTACATTCTCATTGTTATTGTTCGAAATACCATAAAACATTCTAACTAGTACGCGAAAACAAAATATTTAAAATGTGTTGAATATGTTTTGAGTTGAGTTGCGCACTTTCAAGTAATTACAGATGATATCATACGATCAGTTCTGAAATATAGTATATATACACCCACGTTCAACAAAATAATATTATTACACACCTGACACCGTAACGCCATATATTACAGCGTGCCGTAATTTTGTTTTATTTTACGGGGTATTTCCATCCTACCATATTAGGAAATGCAAATTCCTCTAATAAAAACAAACATGGCTGCCACCAGGGTTTGACTCGACTCCACACAAAAAAAGTTCGCTGATTCTGTTATAAACTGTTCTACAATAGTGTACAAAGAAAGTGATATTGAATAAAATTGAACGTGTCCTAATAATTGTAACTTGAATGCAATTTCACATGTTGTAGTGCATGAATACTAATTATTGATGACGTCTACATCGACCAAAGTTATAGAAGTAAACACAGTGACATTTATTCGAATATAGAAATATGTACATTGTATAGTCGATATTTGTTGATTTATGTAATATGATATTTAACAAATGGTTCAGTGCACAGCAAATAGATACAGAAATAGCGAAGAACGAAATAAACATAGGTGGATTTCAATCAAAGAAAAATGACACCTGTGACTTTCCACGGCGCAGGTTTACTTAGTTGTTCGCCGCAAAGAAATAAATATAATGTAAAACGCAAAGTTTACAGATTACGTACTATCATAATTTATCCACATTATACGGGCTAATAACTGATTGCACGTTTTATATATAGTCATCACGATGCAATCATCCGACGACGCTTGTGAAACGGATGCTATACGGACTGTATCATCGAAATCTATCCTGAACCAAATCATCCACATGCACAGTTTCTAACCAAACACATGTTAGACTAAAATGTCTACATTTGACAAAAGCATTATTTTAACTTTATAGAATATCTAAAATATGTGCGTAACGTACTTGCAGATAAAAATTAGTGTACCGATATGAAAAAATGGTGTTACACACAATGCCACATGAGCAGGTAGTCGTTGGTGTAGAGAACTCATTTACACCGAAGCTTGAAGTCTTCAATGACGTAATCAATGATGTGGCAACCATCAGAAACCCACAAATAGCACATTAGGTGATAATTACATCACTGAAAATAATCGTATTTAGTTAAAGTGATGAATTAAAGAAGGTTTTAATGTTCATGAATAAGGCGACTGCGCCTGCGCAATGTCGCGCCTAATTATAATGTTTTCAATATTCCTTTCAATTTCGCGATTAGAAGGGCTTTTGTGTCTTACCTTTAACGCCCTGTTGTTGCGCTCATAGTGACGTCACTATACCAAATAACAACACTAAACCACGCTTGTTAATTGTTCAATTATATTTATAATATGATAAATGATTTTTTTCCAAAACTAATTGTATTTGACATCTAAATAAACATTTCTAATTGGAACAGTGTGAATATACGTCATATGAGCAATTGTAATGTGTATAATTGCTACCTGAATACAGTACATTAACTCAAATAATATCCGAAAACGGATAACATCGCCGTCATATTGAATTACCAATTATTATTCCATTATGTCATCACAATAAATATAACCTTGCTTATTTCCAGAGAATATTCTGATATACATTTCAAATTCCATATCAGATATTTAAGTTTTTTCCACTCATTACTTTCCTTTATTATATTGGAGTTTAAACAATTTCAAAACATGACTATCATTCTTCATAACTTCCTTGAATGATCGCCTTATTGTAGGTGGTAATATTGCAAAAATATCGCATAAATATTCAAATATCCGTAATAATCCCACCATCAAGATGATATACCCCTACGGCGACGTCACGTCATGGTAATTTCTTAGATATCCCTTCTACTGACAAATTAATGCATGCTTTTATCTTGATTTTTTGGCGGCGAAAGACATATTATATTGATCAAAGTAACCAATCTACCCGGAAGTAAATGCTTGAGGATACGATTCGAGTATTTGATAAAAAGTGTCTATATTTGCAGTTTTAGTCACGTGATCAATAATTGGTAGATTCTCTATAAATATTGCCATATTCCACCAGGGCTTGTTATTATATTTACGCTTAATGAATGGGTAATATCATCCTCACTCGTCACTCATATTGAAGTAATTTTTTTCATTTCAGTCATTCACTGACTAGGCGCCAAGTACCTTCATTATTGATAATTAAGAATTCCGACAGGTCGTCCATATCTGTTTTTATTCACGTTTGTGAATAAAAAATCCCTCGCTGAAAACATACTCCATTTTTGGTAAGTAGATTTTTACGTTACTTAAAACTACTCAAATGTGTTGTCAATTAATCATCTAAAGGTACAGCGAAATTGTGATAAATTTCGCATTTTTAAATGCAATTGAATTGCATCTTCTGACGCACCTGTACTTCAATAATCATGATAGATTGAATACCTAAATGCATGATTGCTAACATATATTTTTTAAATCCAGTCATTCAAACTGTCTTCGATCAAACACTATCTCCATCAGCTTAGCCTAAATGCTCTATAAACACGTCATACATAAAATTACAGTTTTTTTCAGTGAGGCGGATGATTTGGAACATAAATCGATACATATGATTTTGTTACAATAACGAATATATATATTATAATTTATATCACTGGTGTTCAATTCAATAATATTCTCGGAAATCTCCAATATAGATTGCTCAAACATTACCACAAAATGATTCGTTTTGTCACTTTGATACAAAACCAGCATTTTTACCCAAACTATTGCTGGACATACATACATACATGCCACAAATATGTAAAACTATATATTGTCTTATAAAATGAATCGTTACAGTTAAGCCTGACATTATCTAAAAATGACATTTAAACTGTGCCAGCAGACTGGGGTAAAAATGGGTGAAGTACTGCTTTCCTATAAACCATCGCAGAACTGTGTAACTTCAGTTTAGGAATGTGTTTCGAAACGTCTGTTTTTAAATGAACTTAATTGTGTATAACCATTATTGATTAAACACATAACACAGTAAATATGTCAACATGAATACGCAACTCATACGGATTCATCGCATTTAACCCGGTTTGGAAAATTTTCAAAAAAATACTACAATTTTAATTTCGCCATAATACTAAGTTACTATTTTTTTTTTGAAATTAAAATACGGAATATACGCCAACGGATTTCATCAAATATACCTGATTTAGAGAAATTCGCATATTACATGTTACTGTTCAGGTTTTTGTTGTTGTAATTCTGCCCAAATCTTATGATGGGACTCGGACCCAATATAAGAAACACATCGATAAGTAGCTATCGGATCAGAACGACACATTTCAGAGTAAATACCTAATCGTCGTGACACGTCGTATCGATATGAGTCTAATAGCGACGTCTGCAACGCAAGAAAAATACACGCATCGTCCTTTAATAATTCATTAGTTTACACCATTACTAATAAAACATACAGCGCAAGCTGTTCTAAAACCAGAGGCTCTGCTACACACCATATTAAAACTTATCACAGATTTGTAAATGTATCCTATCTATCTATCATGCCGAGGATTTCTATTGATCTTTCTCTTATCCGATAATCTGCATCCCACTTAACAAGACATATGAGCAAACAAATGGACGCTGTGCCGATAGAAGAAAACTGTCTACTCAATTATTTTATAAAGAAATGCTAAGATAAGGCTGAGATACTGAGATAACCATCGGCGCGCATGATTGTGCCTGGAGCGAGAATATGCTAATTTTAACAGTGTATGTTGTATATATGTACTACCCATTATAAGATATGCTGTTAACCGAAAGTTTAAATTTAATGAATAATTTAGTTATGTTAGGTAGAGTATTATATGAACTTGGAAAATGTTTAGGTATCTTAAATACGTGAAATATGTTATGATTTGCACATGGGTGTTTGCAGATGGAGAACTATATTTGTGTTCTCCCAAAGGAATCAATATTTAAACTCTATTCTGTAGAAAAAAAGCTACAGCAATGGTTGGAAACTGATTGCTTTTTGACCGAGTTTCCCCAGTAAATATACAGCTATCCACGTTCAATATGCGTGCACCAATGTTCTGATTCAGATGTATTATTTTGAGCTGGTACTTGACTCTTTAGGTACTCCCCCTAATAAACCTGTTTGAAGTTCCCGAAGGTTCTTGCTGGCTCAGCTACCATGCCCGGGGGTTCAACTGACGTGGACTTACTTCCGGTCAGCCAAAATAGAAATCCGACGTTACCTTGAACGCTCACATACTTTTCATGAAATATAGAAAGCGTGTTTATATTCATACACTCAAAATGAATAATGGCAAAATGGCATTTATGTCTTTATGCCTCCGTACGTGCCTTTGTAAAGTATTTTAGGGGACAACATGCAGACCTTTATATCCTACTGAGGCAAACAGGCTTACAAACACCCAGTTGTAACCCTTCCATCCTTTGTCGCGAGCGCGTGTAATCATGTAGTAGTATGAAAATGCACATTGGTTGAGATTACAAGTTTGCGATATTTTACTTTCATACCAATCATACCATACTCCCAAGAACTCACAATCGCCTATTGATATTAAGCCTAAAATCATGCAGTACTATAAAAATGCACATAGATTGAGATTACAAGTTCGCGATATTTTACGTTCATACCTATTCAGTATACAATTATCTCCTCATTGTCAGTGGGTGCGACTGAGTGGCGTGGGAGTGGTGATCAAATGTACGGATTATATGGCAGTGAACACAACACGTTGGAATCATTATATGTAACCAGGACCTAATACGTCGCCCCATGACGTTTACTCAGCATATCACGATTATTATTTACGTAACTTGCGAATGACACAAATATTTTTTTTAATAATTTTAGTTTTAAGCTGTTAATTTTTGGACAATGTCTGTATCAAGCTGTGAAACACATCTGCCAACTATGGAGAGGCTCTTGTCGTTGGTTTGAAGCCCGGGTTTTATGTTGTAATGTATGCGTGTTATACTGCGATGGCAAAAACAAAACGAAAAAACAAAGCGCATTTGACACTTTCAGTCGCACTAGTTGGAAGTTGAGAACCGTCCAAAGATAGGAAAATATAGGAGATAAATTGCATCATGGGAATTTACGAATCACAATTCATTAATGTTACATGTGAAGAACGACTCTGGCGAACTATGAACTGTATTCATTTAATAGCCGTCATGCACATTACATTATACAATCAAATTTTTTAAAAATAATTCGTCAGAAAAAAATACTTGCGACTTAAAGAATACCTCATATATTTTTTTGCATCAGGTATTCTTCAGGTCGCAAATATTTCGGTAATTCAGTTGTACTTAGGTGTGCAAATAGTGAGGCCATACACCATACCACTGATTGTTTTCAGTTGCTCGACGTCTGTAACTGATCTTGAATATTGACTATTCACCATTGCAAATAAACAGCATTTCTGTGTATTGGTATATCAGAACGTTTTTTTTTTGTTCATGCTGAAAATGAAACTAACTAGATTTACAGAATGTAAATGAGGTATTTAAAGCAAGTGAACCAAATATTGACCAGGGAATATATCAACTACTTAGCCAACCAAAGACAAGGCTTTACACATGACAAATCAATATGTTAATCCCAAATCCGAACCCTTTTAACAAAACATAATACTGGAATAAAGCAATAAAATAAATGCTATATGCACCGACAGGTTAGATCACCATTACTCTTAGTATAATACCATGAGCCCTACGTATTATATCACTTGTTCTATGTATGCACATTGCCGCTTGTCAAGAACTAGCATCATCGATTTCAATCAAAGCCCTGAGTATCCATCTGACAAGCTGGATTATCCAACATAAGATTCATTTTCCGCAATTTACATTATGAATTCAAGTGAATAATATAATTCGTTACGCGATGAAATGACTTGGCATGTACTGATTTAAGTGTGTAAATTTAACAATGAACAAAACCCCGTAGTTAGGTACTATTGCGGATAGTGAAATTAAAATTTATATTTTTAAAAGTTAAGTTAAAGTTAAAATATTAGGTAAGAATTGGAATAAGCTGATTATGTAGTTTCCTATTTGGTAATTTATGTAAAGTTTAGGTACTATCTGACTGGTAAACATAAGTACGAAATAATCAACAACTGTCGAAAACACGACAATATATGGCCCATTGCACCAAATTTGCGTAAAAAAGATAGACTTCAAGGCATACATCGCAATATTATCCATACACATTAATCACGTTTAATGGACTACAGCTTTTGAAACACAAGATCCATAGGTTGGTCATTTAATTGTCACAGGTGCTGCACGTCGATGCATATATCTCAAAAAATATTGCATTGCAATGTCTAGGATGGTGTATATATCAATGTCAATTGTTTACACGTCGAATCATATATGTCTCGTAAAACAAATGAATATCTCAGTTAGTTTGACCGTTGTATTTATGCGATTTTAATTATTACCTATCTCCACCCGCCTTAGTCATGTAAAATGAGGTGGATCGGCATTTGCCCTACACGATATAAAACCTTTAATTTCAGTCGTGGTATATTGATATGTAAAACAGTCATACAGGCGTTTCTGGATATGGCAGCGCGTAACCATATTTGGTTAATCTGAAGAGGTTGCGTTCGACGGAGCATGACGTCATCGCTCCTTGGGACTTACAATTCACACTGATCGTAAATGACAATTATTAGTTCCTCATCCTAAGGATGTTTGATTATTAATATAGTATATGTTATCAATAAGAAAGATACGACCGTAATTTCAGATGCGTGTATAGTTCGATATATCTCCCTGTTGATAGCGACAAGGACGCAATTTGCAGCAAAGAGATAAGAAATTGACAATCGTCAGAAGGATTTTAACAACAGGAGCGTTAGTAAAATGAGTGATAACTTGAATCAAATATTTAAGTGCTATGGCTGACAACCAGGTTCATAAAATGCTTTGTATTTAAAATGTTCAAAGTAAAATGAAGCACGAGTTGTATATAAAGAAACACATAAACAATAACAAGATGCATTTTTTCCAACACTGAAGATGAGGAAACTCGCGTAATTCCTGATTTAGATACAATATATACTTACTGCATTACCTTACTGCATTACCATTCAGATTTCACATATTTCAGTTCAATCCGGGAAATAATTTTTTTTAACTATTAGTTATTTTATTAGTTGAACCAAATTCACGTTTTATATGGTATATGGTTTTTAACAGGAGCATCCGTGGTATTTCGCATTCCAGGAAAACGTGCATTGATAGTTGGCACTAAGACGAAACGTGACTACGCATAGTACTCAAGATCGCAAATATTCGACTTGGTTTAAAAAAAATATTCTTTGTTATGGGGGTACTACGAATTGGCAGTACCGAGTTGCTTTAGAACCTGTTAGCGGATACGTATGGGATCTGTAAGGCATTAATAATAGTCATAGTACAAGTTGAGTAGCGTTTGGTATTGTGGTAAATACTATGAAAATCTAAATTTACAGTCAAGCAAATAAATGAAAATAAAAAAGCAAAAAAAAAAAAACAAAAAAAAAAACAATTTGAAGTACACATGGATAAATTCTCGAGTTTGTTCAGTGATTGTCATTACTGAAAATTCAATGCTGGAGGACATTCAACGTATCTTTCTATTAACACTTTGCTGTCATCACCCACATTGTTAATGATTATAGATCGGTGTCATTCGTGTCAAGTGCCAATTGCTGATTGTATCTCCAAGGGATTGCGAGTACGATGAATACTGAGCAACAGTGTAACGGCTACATTGTCTCAATTAACCAATTATACTACAACAACAACAGTAAATTGTCAAAATTATTCTGCGCTGGTGTCTCCATATTAAATGCATGAATGCGACATGAACACAAACTCAACGAGTCGATTCTCGGACGAATGCAAACTTCTATAAAAACTATATATATATACGTTTATGTTATTTAATTTTCTGTAAAAATTAGCTACACCAAAGAATAGTGAATCCCTATATACATCGATGATCAAACTAAACCGGAGCGTATCATACGAAGAAAACTATTCAACCGCGAGCATAATCGATTGTCTAAAACAACATGTTTATACAGTAAAGAAGTGTATACAATCAGAGAATGCATATAGGTTAGGTGTTCAGTAACAAATTCATCAATGACCATTTTACCTTTTAATAATATGTTTTTATTTTGTTATATTTTTTTTCTAAAAATAATTTATGTTGATTTGGTCTGGAAAAACGGCAAATGTTTGAGAATGTTGGCGGGAAAATTATAACACCTTAAGGTATAATTATATTCTATTTGTTGAGACTGTATTCTTATATAGAAAACTCCATTCACTATCAAATTAAGATATGTATATTTTATATGTAATATACTTCACACCTTCCAACACGTAACATCCTCGGGAATTACGTGCAAATTTAACGTGTTTCATACATTCGATGGTCGTTGAATGTGTTCACTCTTTTTCGTATGCAATTAGTTGTTTTCCAGAAGATTCAGGTTTCTCAGCCTACATTGACTGAGTTGTACTGTGCTGTGTTTGTACCTATTGTTTTTCCGGAATTGTAAATTTATTTTTGAACTGAGTTTTCTTGTTGACATTGAGTAAATATCAGTGTTTTATTTTAAATGAACACTACAATATAGATTTATTTGCAATATTGTAGGGTCTTTAGTTCCACAAAGTGGACGACGAGGCGGAAATTTAAGCAAGTCACGCTAGTTTCTCATTGATAGTGTTGAAATAAAAACAACGGATCGTACGTATTACAGACACTGGCTAGCTGTCGTCGCAGTACGAAGCCCGTGGTTAAGCTTGTGAATTGTGTTCAAAACCTATGAAAAATAGACGAATTCCTTCATGAATTATAAATAACATTGCAGTTTCTCATTCCAATGACGCGTATCTGCAATACACGTGGGAATTGGATAGTGTCAATTTAATTTTCTAAGCTCAGTTTCCTGTTAGCGGGGCCTTTCGGCAATGCGACATTGTACCACCTTACCCAGAGTTCTAAGTGTTGAGTTTCGATTATTGGAAAACACGCCTAGTAAAGACAGGAAAAGCATTGACCCACGTTTATACGCCCCCTGTAATTTCATCATCAGCGTGACTACGCATCATATTCTATTATGCTCTATTTTAAATATCAATTGTCATCGAAAATATTCACAATGGAGAAAGATGATTGATACCTCAATCAGCGACAGTGAACGTGTGTATCAATCAAAACTAGTGTAAGGGAGAGAAAGATAGGAGAAACGAAAGAGCATAATTGTTTTTCTCAATATTCTATATATCAATTGCTATATGTACCTACACGTTTTCCCTGATGATGATGTAGATTCCAAACTCATTGTGTTAATTTTATTTATTATGTACTGATTTTAGTCGACATACAGTCATCTTAATAATACCCCCACTCGCAATTTCCATCGGAACACCTGTAAAGGGTACCAAGCGAGCACAATTTGTGTAAACAAGTAATAATTTGGACACGCGCTGTATACGTCATATGAAAGCCATGTTGAGCACGACGCTCTGCGACTGTGGCATGTTAAACCGTAACTTATGACTTAGATGTATAGGGTAATTGTCTTAAATTATAATTACTTGCAATTAATTATTATAATTACATAACATCTAATTCTTGACTAGTTTTAACGCGTCGTCGAATTTGAATCTGTAACACTGTAACACGTGATTTTGTAAACTTTTTACGGACTTGTATTTCCAAATTTAGAATAGTGTGCTTAATCATAAAATGTCCCGTTGAAAACAATATTGACTATTGTTATTATTTTCATGATTATAATATACATACACATAGAAGCTTACTTTAACTGTATTTCGATGGGTTTCGTAACATATTTGTAATTATATAAATCGCTAACTCTGGTAATTACGTTAGCTGGGAAAGAAAGATGTGATTTATATGATATCATAGGGACAGCTAGATGATGTAGCGGTCATGCACAATACATGAACGGATGAAAAGAGATTTAAACATTATATTGCATATATATAATACTAGACCGAGATTTTGTTATATATAGGATAATGAAGTAATATAAAAATATTAATGCGTTTACAAATCTCGTTCATCAAAGCATTCTTTCACCTTAATTACATTCAAATCCCATACTATCCTCTTCTATATGTGTATGATATGATGGAAGGGAACTGAGGGAATGAACCGGGTATTACTCTTGTTTCCAGCTACATATTAGTCATACTAGAAAAACTTTTAAGCAGATATTTTATTTTCGTTCATTCAGATACATTTTTTTCTCTCTATCTGTGATAAAAACATCTAAAGACTGCTATAGTGGGTATGTTCGTTGATGGGCCTAGAATGCCATGGCAAGGAAAATGTTTGCATGTAAATCACGTGCCCGTCAACGTGCTTGAAGACAATTCAATTAAAATCAAGAATCTGTTTACGTTTTAATTTGTTAGTAATTTGGGTGTTCCCTGAAGGCAGTATCATGCGAAGAATGTGCCTGCGCGTATTTTGTGTATGCATGTGTTTGTGAATAAGATGATGATGTTGGGGGTGTTTTTTGGTACGGGCTGTTGGTGAGCGGGGGTAGTTGGATTAGTTATCAGTTTAATCAATTTTTTTTTTTATAACTCATTTCTATGACGTCAAAATGACGTATATGGTGAAGGCAAGATCGTTCATATCAACCATTCAATGCAGTCTTTCGTCATCTAGAGTATAGTAAAAAACAAACATACTCTTCATTGGTAGACGAGGAGTCCAGGTCAAAACGGTATTCACTCTTAAAATGGATTTCGTATCACTCTTGTATGTCATAGAACCGCTCCGTCAGTAGAGGGCACATTTTATAGGGAAAGGGTTTTCAATTGAGTTAAAATGTTACATTGCGAAGTAGTTAAATAATTTTTATCATTACGTTGTGGTCTAATATGCAGACATCATAGATTATCAAATATTGAATACACTAGAATCGTTTTATATTATGGCAATCTAGTTTAATAAAGCGGTGTAGTAATTGTCGATACCTTCATATGATGTAGTAACAATCCCTGTAATCTGATTGGTTCATGCAAGCAGAATAAGATTTTGACTTTATATTTCAATATGTTAGTGGTTTTACACTATATTTTCGCATTAAAGTATTAGATATGGTGGGATATATATATATTTGGGCCGGGGTATAAATTAAAGCCACATATACGTTATACACCTCAACATCAATTATCCGCGCACGAATATACATATCACCCAACGAGTGTGTGTTTATTGACTACTTATTAAATTCACTTATTGAAAACAAAATATTTCCTAATCGCATGAAGGGTAAGTGTGGCAGTGTTCGGTGCAAAATAGACACACACTCTACATAGTCTTGATTATGCACTCACAATTTATGCGTTAGTTTGTGCGTTACAAACATGATATCTCAAGAGTGATCCAAGAACATTTATAACACCTATTAAACTAGTGTTTGTAATCGTTATGTGTTTCCCACTCGTGAGATATTCATTGTACTTAGGTCACCAGTCAATAATTCATTTATAAAATATTAGTACGCAGTGTTCTATAGTCACATACAATCGTCTCACTTGAAAATATGTGCATCATTGTGTGTTGTTGTAGCTGTTATTCAATGATTATGTGTATATTATATATTAATATTAGATATGGTTTCAATTGTATTTTACATACCTGTTGAAATTGAATAATAATAATAATAATAACTAAGTAAGTAAGCTTCAACGATTGTAAAAAAAGAATCAAGAATTTTTATGAACGCATTTATGTTTTTTAAACTATTTGCTTACTGCACACCACAGTGTACGTCACGTAGAGTTTTGTTTATTCACCATTGCACATATCCTCAATTTCTTGTAACCACGGTTGGCAAATCTGTACATAACACTGTGTATAATGGATTGATCACCCAACCTAACGATAATCCTGTCCGTCTTTTATTTAATATTAACTTCATTATCGCCGTGTAAATTGACTCACCCTTCCGCCACACACAACCCGTAGTTAGAGGTTTCCACCATCATTCGAAAAGTTCGTCAGAAACACGCTCTATAATTCCCAGCAATAGCGTCGTGCTCTGTTTTTTATTGCAATTACGATGACAGACGCCACAATGGTACACAATAATAATTAATCACAATGTAGTAATATAAACAATTCCCGGTATTCCTAATACTTTTATTACAGTTTGATTCATTATTCATCGAGGGTTCCATTCATTTATTTTCCGGCGCCTAAGTAATCATTCTTGATCATCCGCAATAATTTGGGTAATTAGTCTCTAGGTTGTAGCAGTTAAACCAGTTTATATTGTTCATCTCTTTCTCATTTTCACGTGAATTGTTCATGATTTATAAAATGTATAGTTTAACATAAGAACTGTCTTACGTGACTCATCGGCTGCCCCCCAAAAGAGAATAAAAATAATATTTATGATTGTATTTTGTTTTCTTATAACATAAATTGTTTGATATTTTGATGCAACACATAAAACATTAGGTTGTATTAACTTCGAATTCATTCCCGCTCGCCGGAATATTATTTTTATATCACGATTCAAACAACTTCTGTCAGGTAAAGTGGGAGAAATGGTACGACTATGTACTGAAATGTGCATCGTTCAGTTTAGTTTATAGTTATTTGAACTTAGTTGGCTGTGAATCCTCAGGTAGATTTATTATGACGTCAAAATATTCAACATATTATTTGCGCCCTTAAACAACACGGCGATTCCATGACGTAAGCATGCCTTAGATGGATATGAACAATGGCGTTCAGAGCGATCATAACGATTGGGTGTGTAGTAGATCGTCTTTTAAAATATAGAACCTCTCACAAAACATTATTTATTCTGACGGTCGTCTACATATAGAAGAATATGAACGCCGTTAATAGCCATTCATTCATCAATATACGTCACAGAGGGCGCAACGCAATGAAAATATTAATGTCACATAAACAATTCATATACTATATCGTCCGTCAGTGACGATTATATATTATTCACAAGTTTAGTTAATTTTAATGCAAAAATGATGTTTCAGTGTAGTTTGCAGTCCTAATTGCTAAATGATTTTTGTTTATGTGTACACAAATTCACAGCGACCAAAGTAAGCCATATACTTTTAAATCCACATTTTGTTTACAAGAAACTTGAGAAACGATTATGTCGTGAATGTGCGAAGCAATAATTGACTTTTGCTATCTGTCACAAATACGTCAAATCATACAACACCGATAGTTCTTATATTTGCCATATTTTCGTACGACAAACATGGCTTGTTCCAGTGAGTTTATTAGGAATTTAACGCATTTCGTTTGATAATTTCAGAAATATGGTCATGTATCTCCCATTCCGCCTATTACTGACGCTGTTCGTATTAGACTTGTGCTTCGCCAGTCTGTACATGAGCGATGAGCAGGATGCATTGTTCCCACCGAGACTTGCTTCCAGAAATTCCGAGGACGAAGACGACGACAACTACATTGACGAGGACCCAGACTTCCTTCCAGCGTTTCTGTATAAGAATGCATTAACTACCGACACTGCTGTCCTATCCAGACGCGCAGCCCGTGTTCGCCCATGCGCACACTGCATGGAACAGTGCAGGTCTTCCTCCTGCATGATGTTTTGTAAGAAATTCTGTAGAAGATCGAAGAGTTAATGAATTATCAATTTTGATGCATTATTCAATACCTTTTACCAGATGCCCACCTACTCGTTTACTAACCACTGATTTACTTAGATGTTTTTGTTAAAGAGTTTTTGGTTAATTGTTTCGTTAATTGTATCAATGTTATCGGATTTATGTATATACTAATTATGTCACTGTAATTCTTAATTAATAATTTAATAAATAGATTTTATCGGCTGAATTTGAATAATGTTTCACATATTGTTCAAGTTGATGTGTTTTGAATAAAAAAGCAAACAGTTTCACATGGTTAACCTTTTGGTGGCGCACATATTTGTGCATTTAATCCAGGGTTTCAAGTTCTTACACAACGCAAATACTGCAGACGTGATGAAATCACGATATCGCGTCACTGATGTTTGTACATTCTGCACAAAACTGACAAATAATGGTACATGACAATAAATTTGTGAAACAAGTAATTGCTAATAGTGTTGTTTGGTACTGTACGTTGTTTGATACATTGGACTTTATCATGACATAAAATTACAACAATATATTTTTAATTTGATCCACAAATCGCCAGATTTGGAAACAGTATAAAACTAGCTCATATCATGGGTGTAGATGTTCTCTGAACATGCACATGGATTGTCAGCTGTTTTCTGGCAAGTAACAATTCCTAACGTGAGAAAATAACATATGATATGGACTTATACATGTAGATAAAAAGATATGAGTACATACTATTCCTGCTGACACACCGCGTGGTGGCGCTGTCCATTATAAGTCAGACATCCAACACGTGACTACATATACTACAGTAAAGAATCAATAACAATGCATTGACGTTGCGTTGTTGCAATCTGAGAGAACATGACAGAGTTTTGTGACGATATCTTTGCACTACACCTATAGGAGAATATTCTGTGTCTGATCCGATGGAGTTTTGCTAAAGTTGCCATTGAAATAATGTGAATGTTAATGACTAAAATATATAAGCATATTTTTCAATCACATGAGGGCGCACTGATTCTGCACAAACGTTTTGAAAAAACACAATCACATTTACGATGGATTACAAACAAAAATAAAAAAAATGTCTAATCACAAGAATCCTGTACACAAACCTAATAGGCAATCAATTTACCGCAGAATAAAGAAAAGATGATTAGTATACTTGGTATATAAAGTGAGGAAATATAGGGCAAATACCCATTTAATTTTAATGGAATCACATTTTTCGTAAAAGGTCGCCATATTGAAAAAAAAATGTTGTCATCTCCATGGAAACCAATCACGCCTCTATGCACATTGTATTACTCTTCAGCATATGTACGCATATTTTAATATTGTGGCAGCTTACTTATTTATATGCAGCATTGCTGTATCTTTGAAAATAGCCTTCCGCCAGTTCCGCGATCAACTCACGTTGCTATGAGCTGGGAAATGTAAAATATTCCATAAGCTTAAACAGCAGTCCCTTATAGGCTGTGAACCGTTGGTATAAAAAAACTGGTTATAAATATTCATTAAAGTAAGATAATAACTTTCATTTGTTCAGAACGTTAAATATCATTAAATCGATCTTATACTAGTATTGTCTCGGGTCAATTCAACAAAATAAGTAGGAACGGCTACTTCTCATTGCAGAATTCACAAATAACTTGACAGCAGCGCCACTGAGAGACTAAATCATGCAGTCGTTACATCACGGTTAGATTGTTATTCGACATCACCAAATATCAATAGCACGTTTAACCAGTCGTTCAGGAAAAAAAGAGCCTTTTCTGTATGTGCGCCACTGTTGTAAAACAAGTACTTTGCAGTACTGGCATTTTAAAGACAAACATATTATACCAAAAAATACTCATTGTGATTTTATACTTTTAATAACAACATTTTTATAGTTTATGCACAGCGCACTGAGGCGCATGTGCGATATTTGTGTTGATAAACATTCTCCCAGTCGGAGCTACGTCACGATCCCCCAAACGTTGCTAGAACCAATCACAAACAGGAAAAGACAATGAATTTTCGGATTAACACCTCTGTTTTCCCCCAAGCTAACCACATTTCCCCCAAGCTAACGAAACAATCTTTTATCTTCTACTGTTCCGGTCCGTCTGTGAGAATTGATTTTCCCACAACTCAATGCGCTCTTCTAATGAAAATCACAAGTAGGAGGTTTGAAATGAAAGCGACTTGCACTAATTACCGACGGTGACTCTTTCGATACCTCCCAATCATCTAAAATACCCAACTAAAGCTTGGTAACCTCTCAGCTAGTATTCGTTGATCTGCGCAACTGCAAAACTCGCCATCTGATACCCATAAATCTCGCGCATGCGTGGCACGACGACTACTACTAATAATGTTTTCGGCGCATATATGTCGTACAAAAGGACATTTAAATTTGTATTATTTTGTATGTACCCATAAACATAATAAATTGCCATGTTTACATGACAACATTCTATCGGAGCCTAACTACTGCTTCTCCCACAAGAGATTATCTCAACTACGTTTACACTTTCGGGCCGAAATGCGACGAAATCTGCTCACCAACCTTGCGCCGAAGGCGCGACCTTACTAGGGGTCCGGGCATGCTCCACGTTAACATGTTGACATCTAGACCCTCTGAAACGATATTTTCTGCATTTTG
The DNA here is from genome assembly GCF_978046115.1 of Saccoglossus kowalevskii. NCBI lineage: Eukaryota > Metazoa > Hemichordata > Enteropneusta > Harrimaniidae > Saccoglossus > Saccoglossus kowalevskii. Next base: position 24,369,527 of record NC_140659.1, read on the forward strand.
AGGGGCAAATTTTGCTGACACGAAGGGTTTCAGCCAGATTTTGGAGGGGCGACGCCCCCAACATTTTTTTCGAGGGCGACCGTTCCCCCCGGTGCTACCGCCACTGCGTCGTATCATGACCGCTTCTACTAGTTTTATCTACGGTGTCTTTAAACAGTTTCTTCGATTTCTATTCGAACTTTTCAGTCGTTCTCTCAAGTTTTTATCGCACAATTTTGTAGATTGTAGATTATTCTGTTTCATGTTGCGCAAATATACATTAGGGCGCGAATCTCTTCGTTCCCGCCATAATTGAAATGGGAGGTTACTTGGAGAAGGCGGTTGAGGGCGTGATTTCGACCCCGATAGCGTTTGCTATTACAACCCCGAGGGCTTATTGAAGCAAAAATTAACTCGAACAGGTATACTCAGACATTTTTGCTGGCTCGAACTGTAGTGCTACGATAAATGCTGTCGTGTAAATGCATCATACATTTCACTGGTCTCACCAGATACAATCATTTTTCATACTTTTCTATTTGTCTACGGTCATCAAAACAAAAAAGAACAAATGTCGACATAGGTACGGTCCGATGCATTATACTTTTTTTTACCAGTATTTTCTCTATAATCTATGCGTTTGAAGTACATCTAACAGCTCCCGCTGTTCGCGTGACGGTGAATATTGACACAATCACTTAGATCAAACACAACTGTCAACGCATCGATCAATCCAATAGATATATTGGGTTGACTTACAATAAAATAATGACAGTAACAATGGTTTCAAATGTAAAAAATAAAGAAATTATACAATTATTTTTGAGTAGATTATAAATAATGTATAATATATAAGTATAACGTGAATACATAATTCAGAGATTCGCTGCACATCTGTAATATTCGTGGCTAATAGACCAATAATAGTGATGTACACGTACAATAACAATATAGAAGTAGTTGTTGCGATACAAGTCAATTTACACCACACATTGCAATAGCGGTTGTAATACGTGATACGCGTCGAGTGAAACAGAACAAAGGTTGCTCTTATTGAGACATAACAATAAATCGATGAATCAGATCAACTATTCATAAATAAATAGCTTTTTTCTTGAACAATCATCGATAAATACATGAAAGTTTCTTGGAATTTTTCACATTTCAGTAGAAACCCAGGCATCAAAAATTAACTTGAAATCTAATCAAATCAAAAGTCGTTATTTTACAGCAACAGGAAATAAGATCGCACTTATGTTGGCGGGGGAGTCGTCACCTGCGCATGCGTCAGATGGCCATAGCGTGTCATTCTTTACAAACAAGGGTCTACCCATGAGCTTTTGTGTTTTTGTGTGTGTTGTTATCTTCGTTTGGGACTCAATTCCCGCACGTGCGCAGGTGGCTACCCTCCCGCTTTAACCATGAAATAGCTTAAACCATGAATTGAATGAAGTCGAATCGAATGCAGCGTTGGTGAGAAAACTTGCCATTTTCAAAACGGTATAAAATCAACTTCAAAACAAAAAAAAGGCCGCTAGACGGCGCTACATAATCTAATCGTGTTGCGAACCGGCAGCAACAGTGCATGCATTGCCACAAAATATGTTACTTGTTTCGACAGTAATTGACCTTCATCTGAATAACGTCCGATTGACGAGGAATATCCGCGAATATTTAGAGGTCATTAGACGATGATCCCCTTAATATCACGTCGTATATACGAGTTATACTGGTATGGCCATTCATTTACCCATATTAAACTGCGACCTTGCTCAAAATACTTATTCTGCTGGACACGACATAGGCAATAATTGGCTTCCATGCACCGTTTTTCGAATCTTTTTTTTGTCATGAAGTATATCTACAAGACACAGCTGAAACCGAGACACAAAATACGCTGGTATGTAATGCTAGCATACGAGTACTGTAAATTTGATTCTCGCTGTCGCACCACATAGTGGCACTATTCAACGCGACACTACACACACCACAGTACAGCGAACAATCAATTACAATGCATCAGTGACAGTTTTTGCTAGTTGGGAGATAATATAAATAAATTCACTTATGTCATACGAAATAGTACATGTATGTTGTGGTAACAGAATAATAGAAATACAAATATAAACGTGACACTGAGGGCGCTATTACCGCATGGATGAAAATATACTGAGATATTTGCACGTTTTTGTATTATTTATTTGTCAGCTCATATTCATGTAGTAAATTATGCCTTGGTCACGGCAAATTCAGATTTATGCATATCTAATAACAGTTTCGTGCGATATTATTATTATTATTATTGTTATTATTATTATTATTATTATTATTATTATTATTATTATTATTATTATTATTATTATTATTATTAAAGAGAAATAGAAAAGTAAAATAGAATTAGAAATCTTATGCTGACCAGGTTATTATGCATTTCTAAGCACAATAATTTTGCACACAAATCTGATAGGCAATCAATTCACTACACTATAATGCTTGATGATTAGTATAAATGGAGGAAGTATTATGCAACTTGCCATAATTTTAATAAAATCACATTCTTTGTAAAGACCGCCACACTGAAAAACAAAATGTTTAGGATCTTAATTTTACAATCATTATGCAAAATGTGAAAAAATTGCTGCATATTTTAAAATGGATTCGGATAGGTATTTAAAGTTGAAATTACATTAATTTTAAATTTGTAATGTTTTATCATTATATAAGATCCCTTTATAAACATAATCCATTTTCAGCTGATCTCAACAGGGGCATTTTATATTTTACAAATGACCCTTTTGTCTATGACATCAATTTCATGCATTTTTTTTCTAATATTAATGCTTTCAACAAAATGCCGCGAAATGACATCGTTACATCGACAGCGTTGAATGCATTATACTTTTGTTAATATTCGTCGATGGCTAAAAGGCACCAGCTCTCATACCGGTATTAACTTTATAAATTATGCAATCGAGTGCACATTATATTCGTGTCCATTACACACATTTGTTCGTTTCGACAGTAATTGCCCTTTAACCGAACGTCTTGTTGACTAAGACAAATGAGAGCTCATTATACGAAAATCCCCGTGATATCACATGAAGCAGTGACAATAATATTTACACTAGGCTGTCTGATGCTCAACAAATAATATTATCTCGCCCGCAACCTATAATCTAACCTCCCCTACAGGATTAACAGTTTACCCTAACACGGCAGAATACTTCTGTGCAATTCGTAGTCTTGGTAATATCATTCCCAGAAGCAACCATCCGGGCTCGGTTTTGCATGGCTAGATTACAACAACCGCTGAAAACCACCGTTAAAAAATGTCATTTGGGCGAGTTGCTGAGAAACTCCGCAACGGTGTAAACTCTACATGTGCAAAAATTGTAAATTTGGCTGTTCATGATTGTCTAAAAGTTGAGTTTGCTCTGTGTTCTCGACTTTGGCTGTATTCATCGGCTCTATCTTTGATCGGCATTCCATAGCAGCTCGCGTATACCCCATAGAAATACACAGTACAGTGCTGAATGTCTTAGCAATATATAGAATGTTCTTTCACGTAGCTCCTCTCCAGATACGCGTTACTTATCACTACACAAAGCAGCTTTGCATATGACTCATTTGCATAATCAAATATGCTCTAACTACAAGTCCCTGTCGGTTAACAAATGCAACCGGTTACTTTAATCAGGTTTAATAAAACGTTTTACGCCTTAAATCTGAAAAAAAAATGTTTGGTCAATTAAATTAAAACATGCACGATTTACGCTAGGAAGGTGCAGTCCTTTTAAAATTATGAAGACATTAGATTCTATAATATATACCGACGTTCTAAATTTTCTATAACCTTTATGTACTATGACTGTTATATGCAGAGAATTTTTGAGTGAAATTAGCGTTTAATGTTTTTTTTTTCTCAGCTATGTAAGTCAGACATTAATATGTAGTTGGATTGTCACATAATTTTTTCCGACTTTTTGTAGTTTGATTTCATGTGAAACAACTGCAAATAAATGTTCGTAGGTGGTGATTGAAGGCTGCCTATGACAGAGATTTGACAAATGTATTGATTCCAAAAATTCGGGGAAGAACCAGTTGGAGAGGATAGTATACCACGTGATTTTGATCATTCCCGGTGGATTTACATACACGGGGTTTTGCAATTAGGAATAAATTGTGAAATTTCGAGTCGAATATCATAATTACAAATTACTACGGACATTTTTATTAAGCTTACTACGTCTCACCATTTATCACGTGATCACAGATGCCCTTGAAGAGTATTTAATTATAATTTTGAATACACAGAATAGCGCTCTAAATTCTTATGCATTCGCGGCCATTTTGCTGTTTAATTTTGGATGCCATTATTTGGTTATAGTTTTCCGATTTCAAAATGTCCTAATGTTTTTCATAATCTTATGCACCATAAAGCAATTTATAGTACACGTTTTAAATACCAGTCACGGATTACGTCACAGAGAAGCCGTAGCTATGATACACCAGCAGTTTTCACCGGATTGAATGAACAGAAATAGTCAATGATGCAATCACTATGACTTAATCACAGAGTGATCAACTTGTTTTATACATTTTTTGTTGCTTGTAGATGGCATGCGACGTTGTCCGGAATTAACAAACGATTTCCGTTTTATAATTCTTATATCATTCTTGTTCTCAACTAGTTTGCGTTTGCCAGTTACCCAATGGGTTTCGATGAATCCTGGCCATTCTGTAATTTATCGCACAATTGTCATGCAATATTTATCGTGACAGATAATAAAACAAAAATCTGGCACAGTTCCAAAATTTGGCGTGAAAAACTCACCGGTCTACGTATATCTGATGTCCGCCTGTTACCTTGGGAACCACAATTCGGAAAACAAGTATATTGCTCGTGGTCCAGCTGAGGCGTAATTTCATATCCTATTCATTTGTAATGATCCGTTTACTAATTCAAAACTAAGTACAGTCTCGGGAACACGTCATATGACCTATATGAAATTATTAATATTTAAATTTTCTTAGCGAAAAACTACCTTTTTCTAAAATTCTGATTTTCTTGTTAGGGTTTTGACAAAGTTGTCAAAAATATTACAATTTTCGCACATTAAATAATAATAGCTTTCCGCTTTTTACTAGACATTCTAAATACAGCTCTGCATTTCGTAATACATATAAGTCGGCCAAATATCGATTTTCTGAGAATCAGACTTGCTTGGCGGTTTAAAAAAAATACATGTCATTTTAGAACACGTTTTATATGATCTGAAAGGTATATATAAAAAGGTCCATGCAGTATAGACGAATCATATTAAGTTAATTACGAATAGCTGTTTTATATTATAGTCATAGTAAACCTTATCAGACTTACTTCTTAATACAACACACGTTTTTTTCAGCTACACTGGCTTTTGAACACGTAGTCTAGTTTTACCCCGACGTCTCTGATCAAATTAAGATAGATTTGAGGGATACAACTGATGTTGATCTCCCAACAAATGTCAATTGTACGCGTTGTATATCGGTTACGATATAATTGAATCGATGTGAATGTGTGTTTGACATAAAGAAAATTGCGACGTAAAATACTTGACTTGTCAACAATCGAACCACGTCTGTTCAAAGAATTCGCTTCGGCATAATTAGTAATTTAGGCTTTGATCTATATAACAGTTGTTTCCCCTCACAACCTACAAAATATAACATCTCCCAAAAATACAAAAGGATTATAACTTTTAATATATGCTCTATAAATTAGTAATGTACTAGATTTAATGTTACATCTTTAATAATATTTCAATGAATATAATTAAAACACACTTATAACGATACGTGCATATGGGCACACACTATAGAGCACGATTACTGTCTGATACTATTTCTTCTCGTGGATAATCAGTGTATTAATAAATGTGATGATTGTTACGTAGATTCTAACATCTGAAACAGATGCGTATGGTATCGGTCTGATGAAAAACAAAACACGCAGCGTGTAAATAACGAGCGAAAAAAAACATCGCTTATTATACTACACATTTCACTGCGTTCACGATTACACATTGGATACAACTCCTATATGTGGGATGACATTGTATATCCATTGATGAAATGCAATCAGTCTCTCAACTCTTATACAATTTCATTGTTCAGTGATAGAAATAATTTAATAAGCGAATAATTACTTTTCTTAACATTAGACTAACGCAGTACAGATGACGTCCTTAAATGCGTTGTGAAATTAATTTAATTAAATTTAATTTAATATGAATACCACTGTATGCAATGAATATAACGATTCTGAAATTTCATTATTGTGTAAATTTTTTTAATGTACTATTAATTACAAAAACGAGCAATAACATTACAGGAACAATTTCATTTATTGGTGTTTTAAAGTCATTCGCGGCCGAACCGTTAACACTATTGAGACTCGTTTTTGTAGGTCAAAGGTGAATCTTTTACAGTATATTTTTATTGTGACTCATAATGTCGACAATTGTATCGTGTATTTTTATTTTCCCGTATAAATTATAATGGTTTGACAATCACTGTCCCCAAAACGGTAAGCGCTTTCATTAGAAAGAAACTTGCGCAATGCATAATACAATTCACTACCGGGTGCGTCGCAATGAATTATGGGTTGGGCCACGAGATTCCTGCATATGAGTGGAACATGGATCATTATTGGGAATTAAACATGCTGTAATTGACCGACGGAGGGGGGTGACTTAATTTTGAGCAGTATTAAAAAGAATTTCGTGGAAATAACATATATATACTTTCAATTCTAGAAAGCGTCTCACAGATAGGTATTTAAAAAGAAAAGAACACACACATCTTTTAAAATGTTTACTAGTGGTATAACTTATACAAAGAATACAGGAAAGTAATGTAATTACTCTCGACTTTTTGGTCCGTCAAGATATAATCTATGATCCAGTATTTTTTTCCACTCCAAGAAATTTAATGTTATTTATAGAATATTTGCCTGCCCACCGATAATCAATAATTCTATCAAAACCTTTAATCCATCATCATTTTAATGAGTCTTTATGGAATGCGGCACCCAGTACGACTGAAATGGGTACTGGGTAAACGATATCCAGTTGATAATTGGAAACGCACGTACTTGCATGGACACAGTTTCTTCGCTCTCATGTATATATATCTAATAGTCACGTAATCAGCCTCGAAGACTGAAGTAAAAATCTAATTCCGTCACTGATCTCGACTAACGGCTTAAACCCTGACTGATCTTTCAAACATGAATGCACGCAGTAGCTGTGTAGGAAATAGCCGCGGGACGGTAGCTCTTCTTGTATCAGTCCTTAGTATTTGTGATGACATTTTAGATTGCCATTTACATGTTATGTGTAATGATGTATTGTGCCCACAAACGTGCGTATTCACAGATACAATAAAATAAACGAATCAGATCATCGCAACTATCACTACTCGATATTAAGTTTATTAAAGAAAAAACATCAATTTGATGTTTTTTTTTTCAGTATGTCAGATCAGTCTCTCCGATGGCAGCCTTAAAGCGAACCTAAATGCGGCCTTAATTTATAGTCGTGTATATTCTAAACTGTATTCGAAATAATGTTGCAGTGGTTTATTTTTTTTAATTATAACTGTAGCTTGGATAGGCATTTGAAGTGCTAGCAATTAAACACCATGGAGGCCATTCATGGAAGAGAATAAATAACGAACGAACATATTTAACATCCAGGTACTTTTCAAAGCTGTTTAGTATCTGATCGCATTCGTATACGCCATTGTACATAACCGTTCATGCATTGTGTACTACTAGTAAAAACTTTTATATGCCCAATGTGCTTTTTAGAACTTGGGTTAGATCATTATGCGTTTGAACCACAGTATTCTCAGAGTGGAAGCCCAATTGCGTTAAAGTACCGTACTTCTCCGATCGTAAGTTCCTCCCGAGTATGAAGCCTATCCCTCTATTTTTTTACTAGGTATTTATCGAGTTGAGGGCATTCACGATTATAAGCCCAGAGTGGTTTTACTGGTTGTCGACGATATTCTTTAAAATATGTCTGTAAAAAGTGTGTTTCATTTCATAATAATCGTGATTGGCATGGTAGTTTGGTTCCTGCTTTTATGAGAAAACTCGCATTAATTTCAGAGTGCATGGCGAACGTACACAACGTGGTTCGCATCCTTTCTATTCTGTCATTTTCCCAGGATGACCCCGATGTTGCAATACTGAATTAATCAATATTTCTTTGAGTAGTAGCTTTCAAAAAGCCAAAAATGTGATCGTTAAGTCGTGTACCTGGTTATTGGGCATGGTTTACTTTGAGACTATCATGAAAGGCCTAGGGTTTGAACGATGTGACATGTTGGCGACCGTGAAAGGTGTTTAAATTCTCCCTACACGCTCAGTTTACCCACGGTTACTATTAATCGTCGTTTACTTTTCGGAAACTGCGAATCACCAGTTTTTAGGGAAAAAATCATCGTTTTTCGTTGCAATCAGTGCTACAGATCGCATTTTAACATTGCGGTAATTCACTATCGCATTGCGTTAAAAAATCATCGTCAATAATCGGAAAATTTCATCATTACGACACATCATTTTGATTGGTTAATGAAAGACATGACCTGTTAGGTCAAAGGAAGTTGTTTCAGGTCAAATCGTGCTGAAAAACCTCATGGTGACAAATTTATAATCAATATACATAACTTGATAAATACAAACACCAAATTAGGCTCTATTTAGTTCCCATTTAATATAGTTTTCAACTATGATTAGAATTTCGCATTTTCCAAGTAAAATAGTCAAACCTAATACATTACTATCGAACGTCACTGTATTTAATTTCGTGAGTCTCTTGGTGTTATTAGAGAAATATACAAGTGTATTATTTTATTATATCTCCCTTGGTAGTTTAAATGCGCATGTTCAGTAGATGTGTCTATATTTTGAAAACCCAACAATTAACATATTACAATACAATATATGCATTGAAATATCGGGAATATTTTATATAATTAGACAACATTGTTTATAAACTCTAATTAAGAATAAATGAAGTGAATAGTTTTGAACGTCCACGTCAATGTTTAAAACCTATACAGGGAATTTAACAAGAATACAATGGTCACGTCTTAATCTTACTATGGTATTTCGCTCACAGTTTGAACGTTCGACATGTGAAAATACTAGTACGTTAAAATAATATTTACGAACAAAATATTAATTATGCTCATCAATAGAATACACTATGTATACAAACTTGTAAATTTTCAAAAACGTTTCATGAAACTGCTTGAAAGTTATACTTGCTAGGGAAATCTTTCGATTCATTGTCATTGTTTGTGATGTTTTTTTTTCGTCGATCATCAGATTAAAATATGTCTATCAAATAGTATATGAACATTAGTACCCAACTAGTCTCGTATGAGCGTAATTGGCACATCACGTTTTTCATAAACTGCTAAAAGCACGTACGACGAGGCAGTATGACACTTGTTTCGCGCACGTAACATAATAGAGCTCGACAAATGAAAAAAGACGTCACACATTCTCCCGTGTCTATGATCGATTAAATATTAATCAACTATAAACTTCGAATACGACGTGTTTTTAGGTACAAACTAAATTATGTAGGACAGACGATGGGACATACACAAGGCAGATTATTATTATTTTTCCCGGAGGTTATCATATCAAATGAGCCATCGCTCATCTAAAGACAAATCTGCGTGGACTGTGATCAAGGACAGAGACACAATGCATTGCAAAGATCCGCTTAAGAAACACATCGTAAGCTCACATATAATCTAGGGGATACTGTTTGTACTAGAAAAATAGATCCGCTTACCATTAACTATTTATAAAATTAATCAAAATATTAAAAATAGAAAATAGATTAATTATTTTACCATGCACCAGTTAACAAGCTAACATAGTTGTTGTTATCGAATTTAGTTGAAATAGCTGAATGGTGGTTTATGTTTTATCTCAGTAAACAAAATGAAATTATAAATACAAATCAACATAGATCATCAGATAATATTTATATCTATAATTGAAAAAATGTTTTTTGACGAACCTATATTAAATGTATGCTGCACTGTGCTTGTTCCCACTCAAATGACTAACACCCACTAATATCTAATAATTAATTTAATATTTTGCAAAAGGATAAGAAAATATATGTTCCTGAATTGTATGTAAAACCCTATGACTTTTGATATGATTTATGAGCGTTGGACTTGATATAAACATCACATACTTAAAGAGCGGTGGTCGTCGCGCAGCGCGTGTTCGAATTTCATTGAAATAAACAATGTATTTTGCACGCGTTGTATACGTCGCTATGAGTCCCATATCGAATAGGACGCAGTGCGACGACTGCTGCCCTTTAATCTGATAATCAACATTTTTGGTGTGGAATAAGAACAACAAAACCTTCAATTTACGCAGCTCTAAGCAAAATAAGGTTTAACTTAAATATCAGCTTTAGTTTGATCAATACATTTTTTCCAAACACATCTCTAATTTATGTAAATTCATAGCGACTGCCAGCACACATGTACCACGTAATATTGCATATGTAATATAACGATAGTATATTTCTCCCATAATTATTGTTTAATGTTATTATAGTGTATTTTTAATAATAAGATTTCCAAAGCTACGTTATTGCACAAACAAGAGTATTAAGAGCCATGAAAAAAGCTATGCAAATTAGTCACGTGTGCATACAGTAATTCACGCTATTTCCACAGCAAATTCTAAACTTTGTGAGTTTGGAATTTCAAAACGTCAACGCCAAGACGAAGTACTTTTTCAAAAATTAATCTGTCTTTGTTCCCAAACGCTTCAGCGTGGAATCAAGAGTTTGTTTTCAGGAGTTGGTTATACAAGGCGGAAAATGGTTGTACGTATGGGGGTAATTCCTGGAATTGCAATAAAGGGTTCAGGCTGAAATACAATATGTAGTGTTTTCATGTTTCGTCTGATATTTTACGGATATTCTGCTGCCATAACTAATGCGAGATTTGTTCCGAAATTTAGTGTATTGTGTGCACTCCAGGGTTATTCGTTTTTTGCTGAAAACACCCACATTTTTTAATGGTGGGGTCGAACCAGTCCTAATCCCACTAGGAAATCTGCATTGTTACTTGAATGAGAGCTAATTGAACATAATTTCCAGGCCAGCGGTAAGTATGTAACAGCCAATTTCAATAGCCTATCACGTGATTTTACTCAGAATGTTGACAAGGAAAGAGGCTATTCCAGTTTACGCAGGAATAAATGGGAATAGAATATGTGAGGAATTGTATCAACAGAGATGCTCATACTGAAATACTGATATTTATACTAATATCTATCCTTCTTTTGCATCCCTAAGCTTTTCTGTTTTAGTATACTGGTTTGCAAATGTTGAATTTGCATGCTTTGCAATGTTTTTTTACTACCCCTATTGGTAGAATTCCGGGTTTAAACAGCGCACACGTGATTTGTTTGAATGCAATGATGAAGGCGGATTGGCACAATAGGGCGCCGTCCGATCTCGGTGAAACGTTTCAAAGTCAGTCGTCCGTAGGCAACAACGTTGAAGCAACAACGTTCCTTTTACAATGAGATAAAATAATTTCAGCTATTTTGTTAACGAATAGTCTGCAACACAACTTAGAAACATGTCTATTGTAAAACAAATCAACCACACCAGTTCCACGCTTGATTTTAATGCGTTAAAAAATTTCCATTTCAAACTTCGCATACACACAGTAGTTTATCGAAATGCATACTAATTAGGTAACTTGTCACTGATAAAAGTTAATGAAAACAATTTGAGCAATAATACCAGGGGGAAATATATACGTTCCTCTGCATTCCCGATGAATTTCGTAATTTGCTATGATCACGGTAAACGACCTGTGGTTACATTCAACAATTTGGATCAAAACTGTGTCTCAAAAACACTTTTACATCAGTTTTCCGTTTAATTTTTCAGCTCGTAGCGTAGTCTTTCATTGCACATGAATATTAATTTATTTATTTCAACCATTCGTGTCATGCAACCCCTCCCCCGGGTGAAAGCAGTGATATAAGCAGTGGTATAAGCACCGGTTAGAAAGGCTTGAACTATGCATGTGAAGCCAGCTAAGAAGTACATCCAATCCTATAGATTTCTGTCTCACTGTTTGGTAAATATTTGATGCAAATGCAACAAAAATCAATATAAAAATATTACCGACACATCATTACACACATCATTTATTTATTTATTTATTTATTTATTTATTTATTTATTTATTTATTTGTTTATTTGTTTATTTATTTATTTATTTATTTATTTATTTATTTATTTATTTATTTATTTATTTATTTATTTATTTATTTATTTATTTATTTATTCATTCATTCATCCATCCATCCATCGATCGATCGATCGATCGATCTGTCCGTCCGTCCGTCCGTCCGTCCGTCCGTCCGTCCATCCATCCATCCATCCATCCATCCATCCATCCATCCATCTATTTATTTATTTATTTATTTATTTTGATATACGGTCGTGGCAAGAAAAACACTACATGAACCAGATAATAAAATACAAAGTTCGAGATAGAACAATAAAAAAAAGTTATGTAAATAGGCTGAAAAATCGATACCAATATTAACATAACTTTAAAAAGGAAATATGTTCCTGAAAAAAATATCGTGTCCAGATATAAGTCGGCAGACGAAATTGGGTGAGATTGTGAGATGGTACAAAATAAGTAAAACCTACAATGTAGTTATTTAAATGTTTGTAATGGTAACCCAGATATCAGAAACCTGCGTGCGAATTTTTAGACCATTACAATCAAAAACATTGACATACGTGTATATTCATCACTTACGTACCCAATGCTAGATTTATATATAATAACTTAATGAACCTTTTTCATTTACTCGTTTCAGCTTGTGGATAAAATAATTCTAATCAGACCTTAGAACAGGGATCTACGTCAACCATTATCCACATCCTGAACTGCACGCTCACATTAACTAAAATGGTATACATTAACTATGCCATGTGTTCAATTACTGTTTCTGTGCACAATTGTAGCGACCTTGTTTTTGAGTAATGAGTGGTGGATCTCATTCACCTTAAAGTATTATTCTGTGTGACTTTAAGGAGGGCATACATCATAATCAATCATTATATTATAGCATTATCAATATCAGTAAATGTTATTACTCTGTTGTAATATTGTATCCAAATATCGGGGCACTGTAACAGGATTATGAATACATTGTTATGTGGGGGTGGAAGCGAGTAAAGTAGAGGGTATTTAAAAAGAAGAGAAACTATTAGATAACGAGTATTTAATACTAAAATCAGCATCAAATAAAATGATTCATTGCCAATAACAAAGGATTGCAATATTGAGTGAGTCAATTATGTAAGAACATCGAAATCTGCTCTATACGATAAAGCGCGTTCAATCCGTAGTACGCGCGCTTCTCGTTTCCGCTACAAATGTCATTGTGTTATTATGGTTGATGAACAACGGTTAACCCAGAGGTTTATTGTAAGTTAATGTGAGAAGCAAAGTGGAAGTATGTCTACAGTAAATTATTTGAATGTCACACGTTGAGCGAAGGAATGAAATATTAATACTGAGTAAACCGACGATGTATATTTCTGAAATCAACATATAACCGACAAGCACTACTTCACGCGTGACTATGGGGCGTACATGAATCAGAGTAGCGTAGTGCGAGATCAAGGACCGCGTACACTCTGTGTACCATAAATGTTCTCTGCTAACCCCTGGGTTGACGGCAGGTTCGTCTATTTATAGCGACGCATCTCATTGTGCAATATTTCCATAATAACGACTACACCAGTCAAATATTATGAGCTTCCTTTGTTTATTCGCCATCTAGGGCCTATTCTTTCTGAGCATTGACCTTTTGATATTTTCTTTCGCAAGAAACTAGTAAGTTTTGTCGATATTATCGCATCAGGAACTACATAATGTTTTTTTGGCTGAAATCGGATACCTGCCTGTAACCCTTAAGCATTATTTGTATTACGCATATAGGTGGGAAGAAGAACATACGAGAAAGAAAAGGATACCATACTTTCAATACAGTGTTCATCAAATTTCACCAACAGCATGGAAGGAGCACACAGTTCAACTCCTACATCGAATCAAGGATTTGAACAAGCATTAAGGTTTAGATTGTTAATCCAATAAGTTTTCACAGATAAATCGTAATGAATTAATCCCAGGAAATCTAATAATGAGGGATATATAGAAATATTTGATCCATCGCACTAATCTTATATACAACAGTAAGAGAGTGTAGTACTCCACTTTACCTCTTTTGAGGGTAAAACACAAAATAATATTTACGGTGACGGCACGTTACTTATGAATACGTGCATCTTACAGAAATGTTCTCATACAATAGACATGTTTTGCCGATTTCATTTCATGCATGCTCACTGAACACTGTGTGTTTTACTATTGTAGCGAGTTCATCCGAAATCCACTTGTCAGTTAAGGATAATCCCATACTGATTCCGAATTGAATAATTTAGGTAGTAATAATCACAGGTTTGGAGTATAATGCATTGTTAACTGAATGGCCAGCATTTTGCGTGAAATTATGACATTTTTTGTGGGTTAATGTCACATACTATGCCTTATTACAGAACATCAAATCATCCGAATCGAAACTACAGACAAGATCTTATTACGGACTGTAGGGTAATTATCGACAGGAAGATCACTACCGCACATTAACCTTCCTGTAATTAGGATAAAACGACATCGTACAACAAATAGTGAATTTTCTAAAATGACAACAGATTTAATAATACATCAGCTGCTCACTCAACTCAATTCAATTACCACGGCGTGCAGGTGATATGTCCACATAATGATAAAAGCTGAAAAAAACATACGGCACGATGGGTGCTTGTAATTTAGTGATATGTTGTATAAAATATCGTTACCATTCACGAGGTTTCTCTTTCAAGTGACCTTAAACTTGATATTCAATCGATTTTCAATCATTACAGGCCTTTCTCCAGAGTGCGAAGAAGTGTTCATGGTAGTACTATAACAACTAAGTAATACAATTTCTTTCTTCAAAAGTGTTTTAATTGCTTCCTGTACAGTGATGTGCAATCACAATAGCTAATTTTCATATGTTTGAATGAAAATACTACGACCCTGGGCGAATGATATTATAATTACAACGCTAGTATTAAGTGTTGTAGTGAGTAACCCCATCCATTAATAGAATTGAATAATCTTCAAATCTCAACTACAATTTACACATAACACTTAGAAATCAATCATGCAAGGACGATCAAGGGCGACCTTTTAATCTTTCACGCTACATTTGTATATTTGTCTGAATGCACCGTCAACGCGTGTATTCGAACATTGTTATTACTGAAGTGAGCACGTCTATTTCAATATAAAAAAATAATTTACTTTCTGTACGTATACCTTTTTCCACAATGATTACAATTTGTTCTGTTAACAAATAGAATCAAGTACTGCACAGGTTAACACATTAGTTTGTGAAACACAGTTACTGTTTTATTAATTCAATATTCAATATTTCGATGTTAAACAAATCAGTAAAATATATAAGCATGTGATGATTGTACTATAATTTGTTTTATATACGAGCTTTTCTAATCGGTATTGATGATAGTATTCGGTCCTGTTTTCATTGTGATAGAAATGGTGGATTACATTAAATAGAGACATCAATGTGAAAAGATGTGAATGGTGGGGATTTAATGTTTATTTTTAAAATACTAACAACTATATATTTACTATTCTATAAACCCTAATTTTACTTATATGCTTGTCATCTCTGTATATACGTCACTCTTTACAACGATAATTATTTATGCGATTGTCTTGTTTTATAATGCACACACATTGATTGACGTCATGTATTAATCGCGAGATTTTAAAATCCGTACATACGAAACCAATTGAGCGTATAATACGAAATTCAAGGATACACGATGAATAATGTAGAAATATACTTTGTTCAACATATTTCTGTAAACAAATGTTGTGTAAATTAATAAATATTTTATATAAAAGAAAAGCATCAATATGAAAATGTATGTAAAAGATTATTAATACTAAACTTAGTATTAATAATTGTATTGATGTTATCGCATTTTCAATTAAATTTTATTCGTATAATTTAGGTAATATGCGTGGTTTTACACTTTCGTCGTTAGCTCATAAAATGCTCATTTTCGAAAGTGGTCTTCAGAACCATATAGTATTTTTCAATCCCTTTCATTTAATGTCAAAAACGCGCTGAAATGTACACCACCCCCGCGGATATACATGCAGCTGAGTTCATAATTAACCGCTGTTCTTGGAGATAGTGTCAATCCACATATTCAAGGACATTGTGTGAAATGTATTAACAACTAATTTGTATAGGGCTGCAATATATACCATATGGCTTTCTATACAATAATATCTATAGTAGTGAACGCTCGAATGTCGTCTTTATAATCAAACCCCTCGGGAGTAGCTAAACATGCACAAAGCCAAGTATATTAAACTAGTACTTGGAAGACATACAAACAATATAATGAAACTAGATGCATTTCGACATCCAAATTGATAACCCAAAAGAAAATATGCTTAAACTACTGGTAGATATATAAAGATAACATACAGCCAAAGACGTGTTTTTTAATAATGAATTCTTAGTTCAATTTTAGTTCAATTCCTTCCTCGAAAGAACAACAGACCCCAGTAACGACTACCAGTCTAGAGTTACAATTTTTTTCTTGATAAAGATTGTGCCTATCCTCTCATTCAGATATTGTCGGATAATTGATTTGCATTGCATACACAGGTTATTATTGAATAAGTGAAAACAGTATAGAACAAAGAAACGTCATACGTCTTGTAGCCAGCGTTCAAACCCTGAAAAAAGCTGTTTTCGAGTATGGGGACGAGTTTGAGGTTGTGCAGTACTAGAAGTACAAAACGTTCGATCGTCTTCGGCCTCAGTGAGTGTGTAATATTGATTTTCAAATACGTGAGTCCGATTGGCTGAGGAGGAAATGAGACACTACAATAGCACGCTCAATAGATAATTAGTGTCTGATTGTTGTTTCACCGATTACGAGAGGAAAGTCATTCGTACCAAAACATCTTCGAAAACTAGCTTCAATGCAAGGCTATATTGATCTAACAATCCGTCGACTCGAATTTTAGCACATAAAATCTCTGAATCACGACGCTCGTATGTGATCCTTCCACGCTTTCATTCCCCTAGTTCTATTTTTAGTTAATCGATGATCTGCCCTGCTGCGCTCGCTTGTCAGGTATTCCTTTCTACATATAAATATATCGAATTCTTGGCTAGAATGATTCTAATCAATTGCACATGTATTGTATAATAGAAAGACGTTGTACGTTGTTGCAGGCAATAAAACGCCCACATACACATCGCAAGGACTGGTAGCATCAAATCGGGGGACAGGGAATAATTATAGCTTAATCCAATAACCGACGCCACTTTTTCGCGTTAAGGATATAAATAGCTTCCTGGTGTATGTATGATTAATTGCACTTTCAATAAATTAATTCAATGTGGAACGGATGCGACACAAGATATTTTTTAGATAATAATGTTTTTATGACAGTATATGTTATTTGCTTTATCCTCTTAACAAATAATAACTATACTACTTGCCAGACTTGAATCGATTTCCTGCTTTTAGAAAAAGTGAATACGCCTTCTTCTTATTTGTTCTTAACTCCTAAAATCATACTTACAATCTATTATTATCATACCCTATAGCCGTTACACGCCGTTGCCCATTGCGTACTAACTATTGATGCAATATTGTCGCTCCCATATGTTTTTTTTTCAGCTCTTCGGAATATCTGATTCGCAACATTCGTACACACATATCTAAGTCTCGTTTTTTAGTAGAATCATTGCCAAACATTTTCTTTGTATTCTGCTCTGCTTGCCGATATTTCTTTCATTTGAGCGTACAGTGAAACAAAGGTATGTAAAATTATGGGTTGCAACTAGAGTGATATATGCAATTTAGATTACGAATAGAAGTCCCGCAAATACCGAGAAGTTCACAAGGACACAAAGACAATATCACACTAATGCAAATCAGTTTATAGAATAACTGATTAGTGGTCGTAATAGACTGTTTTGTTTAGTGTACTTGTAAAGCGTGTAGTACGTGTTTTTTTGTCTATTTGAATGCGGCGGTATCCTCGCCCATTTGTATGAGATAATTATATATCAGTTTAATTGACGGGAGTTGTATTTTATTCACGTATCACTTACATTACCCTTATATTATAAAACGTTGATTGCAATACGGTTTTTAATCATTTGTTGCCCGATTTGTCTTATGTATTGCAATGTAATCATTAATGAGCCTAAGGCGAGCTTAGCCAATTGAGTTATGCCATTATATCATCATTTCATCCATGCCAATTTTATATTATGAATGGAGTTAAAAACTCATTTTAGTGGACATTGTTTTTTTACAATATATACTGTTTATACGATGTTTATTTAAAACGCTACAGTCGTCGAAACACGAAAGAATATGCAAAGGAGATTCTTCTAAACAATTGCGAAACTCATGTGCGCTCTGTTACAAATTACTGGCAGTATTATTATTAGTATTATTTCATCACTGTCAAATAGATTTCTGTCAACGAATCTGCTAAAGTGAGCAGTGTTACAGATATGTGTATTCTAAAAAATCCACGCTTTCGGAATATTAATATATGTTGTCATGACGACAGGTGCAGTATTTGACAGATTGTGATTTCCTAATAAACATTTAATTATAAAGATTTCCCTTGTCGTCTTTAGAGTAAGAAGTACGTATCGATCAATTACAACTTCACTCAGATGAGAATACTAATGAATGTACACTCTGTTTCTTGATGTTGAAGCCCAAAACAACGCACTCATGAATATGTGTCTGTCAAATGTGTATATTTTCCCTATTTATTCGCATGTGCACCTATTGATACGTACACAATAATCTGTACGCAAGTAAAGTTTTCAATTGTTTCCTCAAACGAGAACTGTTTATTTATGTGCTGACAAAGACAACGTTACAGAAAAATCACAATAATATGTGCCCATCAACATGCAGTATTAAACAACATTACATCATTCTCTCATACAAGTTGCCTTCTAAATGAGGTGCACTACCCTTTCATATAATATATAAAGGGTAATAAAACAGTGTATATATTTAAGGGTAATCCCATATGATGATATAATAATATACTCATGAGACTACGTATAGTCATTAATAATATGCATTTTTATGGGATAACGAGTATACCAGGATGTAATACGTCACTTGTCATACAACATTAAACTGACAATGAGAACCCTAGACAATCACTTTCATGCGATCATATATTGTATAAATAATCGTATAAGTCATATAGATGACATGAATTGAAGAAAACAGCTTGGCCTACATAATGTCCAAATTCTTGTCGTCATTAGATGACACGTTTGAAATGCAAATAGAAAAATGAATTCAACAGGCTATTTATTTTAACGTAAAGAATGTATACATAAAACTTAAATGAGTGAAAAGTAAGACAAGCAAAAACGAATGTCAGAGATTAAGGAATTCTCGGCAAATGCACATTTAACAGTAGTTATACATTGATCAACATATTGGAAGAAGCTTGTGAACAACATTAACGTAATAATTCTGAAATAAGTTTTTGTAATCACTGGTTGAACACCCATTATCTTCATTGTTATAATAAGTAGAGAAAAAATAAAGATATTTAAATCATTGGAAATATAATCTAGTCTGACACCCTCATTTGTTCATAACAGCGTTTATAATCCTTCCAAATATTTCAATTGAAATATTGTGCTTGTGAGATTTTATGGTGTCAATAGTTGACGTCAAAGATCATAACATGTACTTTTTTTTATCAAACCCCACTTACTTTGTTTACATCAACATATTAGACGTGAAAACGTGAACTCTCTAATTTTCTTTGATTAAAGACTTTATTTATATAACTTCATGTAATTGCCTTAATTATTATGGGTGGCAAACATATTTCTCTCTTTATGAAGAATATCCCTATACAGGTACATAACTTTTGACTAGACTTTGAAAACTTTATTTCAATTGCTGTTAGTCTTTTGAAAATGGTATATTGCAATTGTAATAAAAATTACTGAAAAGAGACTGGAAGAGAATATCTTCGTTTGTCTATGTTCACTCAACAAGTAATTCAAGTTGAACAGCGAGTATAAAGTCATCCAAACTTCTTTTTATCGTCGTAAAATAATGTGTCGAATGACACTAGTTGCAGCAAATCGGATAACAAGTTTACAGGTTAATTTACTTTCAATGATTTTGATCAAAAATGCTGGTTGTTAGCCACCAATCAAATTTATTTCACAAAACGAAAGCACACTTTTGAAAATCTGCGATATTCAGCTGTTTGATTATATAACATGTCTTGATTATCATCATCTAAAATAGCCTACACTGACCATCATATTTTAACTAGGAAAAGTTACTAGGTTACTAGGTAGTGAACAAATACAAATACACTAATTAATCTATTTTACAGATCACCCTGACTCAAGATTTGTGAATGCAATTCATACAACTCTATTTATTCTAAAGATTATGCCTCATATTAAAAAGTTTAAATATGAGATTCAACTACACGTCCACAAATAACGAAATTTAAAAGAAAAAAATAACATTATCCGATGAGAAATAATTCATCTTATGTGACGTATTCAGTTATATGAAATCTGCATATCGAATTTCCAGCACGTGAGTGGGTGGTACATAGACGCGACTGAGAATGTTATTTCAAAAATTATTGCCAAAAAAAAAAACGTTTATCTATTAACAAAATATAAATGTGAAGGCAATCCAAGTAATCTGCACAAATTAGCATTACGATAATGATTTTTGTCTACACTTTATGTACTTTGATATATATGTATCAGTCAATCGGGTTCATACTTTCTGAAACATTAGTGAAAACACAAAATTTCAGAGGCAACACATGGCGTTTTCATAGTAATATTATACGTTAGCGTGAATATGAAAATCATGTGATCTACGTGTATATAAATATACTAAAAGAGAATAAACAGTCAAAATATTATACATGAATAATTAAATGAATACATCCACTCAACCTTTGAGAATTACACCGTACTGTATTAACATCATTTATGATAAATTATCAACTGCATATTTGCTGTATTATATTCTCAGCTTGAATAAAATAACCGAAACGGTATACATATAATACACATACCAAACCAAGAGTGATAGTAATTGGAAATATTCAGGGATGAGGCACATTTTATTATTTTGACTATTGAGAGGCACTTCATGAATTGGGGACACTAACCGGAATTAGTAGAAGTTTTAATTGTTGTCAAGGCGTGACTGACATTGAGACGGGGACAGTGGATTATAACATTGTACTTTCAGAGAAATGAAGCTAAGCTTCTGATAGTTTCACAGAATTCGATATATATAATTTTATTTTTTAAAATAGTTAATTCTAAAATAGTGAAAAGACGTTTATATACACCATATAAACACTGGGAACATTGATTAATCATTCTACGAAGTACGATTGATTGTGGTAAAATAAACGCATAGCTCTGGTTAGATTCAATCAAATCTGAGCTCTTTCTGAATGAAAGACGGTGTAGTGTCCACATTTGTAAGAAATGTGGCGATCACGATTTTAAACATTTAAAGTCAGATTTTCATATTACTATTTTAAAAAAGAAATAGAATACTAGAATATATCCCAATTTGCTCTGAATTTGACTGATTTACTATTAAACAATACGCTTACAAAAATATTACTATTATCGCGGAAATATGTACTTAAAATACTAAAAGCAGCAACATTCTACAAATGTATATACTATACAATCGTATCTGAAAATAGTATTTGATTATAAAAATATCAACTTTTCTACTACATACAAATGACAATAATAATATATGTATACATCAGACGGGAGTACACATACAACAGAACACGGGAAATTTCTAACCCTAAACCATACTTTCATGTTATTAATTTCAACGTGGATTTACGGGATTACTGTCAATATGCTGTGTTGTCTTTTAATTGTAAGGTATACGTCTTTCTTCTTGTTTCTAGACTTCTCATAGATTATCATTGCAGTGATAGAACTATCCACAGACTTCATGCCTTGGAGCTATTTTTGTCTTTCGCATTTAACGTTATATGCAATCTGTAATATAATATCCAAACGTAAGTGAAAATGATGTAACCACATGTTGTTTACTAGAGCCCATTTCATAAGATACGTGCATTGTAATTTGACATGGGGAACTAACTTTGTTTTTTGAAGTACACTATACAGTATTCGTTCGATTGTAATGTGATTGTTAGTATATGTACTGAGAATCATTACGTGTGCATTAAAATGCTAGTGCTCCTTCGGTGAAAACTTAGTTGTGCGCTGCAAGAACAGCGTTTGTAACACTGACACAAACATTACTAATTACATGTTCTTACCCACGCTGCATATTTAAATTTCACATTGTCAGGTCAATCTTTTCAGTTATCGTACAAACCGCAAAACACAATGACGAAAATGAACATACTTTCGTGCGTCAAATTAATCTAACATACTCTTATTGCGTAAACAGAAATATCTGATGGCTGATAAATGTCCTCAGAATCATCAGAATTTAACACAATTCTCTGATATGCTTAAAGCGGGGGAGCCGTCATCTGCGCATGCGCTTGTAATTGCTTTTCAAACAAACGTCTACCCATGAGCCTTTGCGTTTTTACCGTGTGTTGTTATCACCGCTTGGGACTCAATTCCCGCACGTGCGCAGGTGACGACAGTCCCACTTTAATCTGTCTTTGTAAACACCAATGTTTCCATCAAATAAATTTTACTTCGGTCCATCAGATGATGGGACAAATTTCAGCGAACTTTGGAATATATTCAAACACACAGTTAAATATGATTTGTATGTTATAGTCAGCCTTGAGAACAAATAAATAGTACTAAATACTCTTGAATTCTCGGTTACCAGCGTAAACGTTCAATATTTGGAATTCGCATTTCCTAATATGGTATGATGAAAATACCGCAAAATATGGCACGCTGTAACTTATGGCGTTACGGTGGCAAATGTATAATAATTAAAATTATTACAATTCTAGCGAATCCACAATAAACATGATGATTGGATTTATAACTTACATTTTTAGCGTTTCAGAAGTACAGGAGGTGCTTCTTGATGCCGATGCAGATCTGTAATCATATATACCGTTACAAAATCCGTTTTCGTTGACCTTCAGACTGTGAAGGGTATTTAACGATGGTGAGAGGGTCTTCAGAGAGCATAATTCCTGGTTAGTTCTCTGCCGAGTCGATCTACTGAACGTTGACCGCGATGACATACTTTGCATGCCTGTCCTAGGGTCACATTTTCTGTCAGTACCAAGGCTAAATTTGCAGACTCGTCGAAAAAATCGTTTCATATCACCCTAAAAAAATTAACCAAGATTTATTATTAAACATCTGTCACTGTAGACAATAGAATTTGCCTTTTCTAATACGGATTATTCTGTATTCGTTCCAACGCTCGGGGTACCTTATTTATGGGATAAACTATATCATCAACATTAATCACCAATCAGAGAAAAAAAAAATAATCTCCCCCAAATCTGACGATTTTCTGAGTATCCATTCATGTAATGACATTTTCTGCCAATCTTTAATTGACGCATCCAGCAATGTGTTTGCAGCTAAGGTTACCGCGAAAATACTAACAAATATACACTCGGGTTGTACAGAATCGCCCGCTGAGACCTCCGCTACGCGCTGTCGATACGGTCGTCGTGCTGCCAACATGCAGGCTTTGCGGTATTCACACGATGATCTCATATTGGCAACAATACTCAGGTGTCAATTTCTTTGTTCACAGTCGGCTTATTTTGGTCATATTTAAATTGTATGTATTATTTATATTCACGTTAACGATGTAAATGCTTAGCACGAAGTAGTAAACACCTGAACGACCCGTTATTCAAGCATTCGATTTCGCACACGAGCTGTCGTCTACATAACATCCAACTGTCAATCAAATGTACGAGGATACCATCTAAGAAGCAAATGGCGGATTTGGCACCTGTCTATCAAATTTTACATTTATTGAAATCCACATAGCACCACTATACGCACCTAAATTCACGTCCAAATGCTTTTAGTGAGCACATTTCGTGGGTATACAGAACTAAATTTATTTTTGGATGCGTACCCGCAGTTTATTCGATTTTGAACCTAAACTTTTTTTCACCTGAGAACGGTGATGTATAATATGAAAGACTAAACCTCTGTAGTTTTCGGCTGTTTGCAGATATCTTGCGAACACCGTAACCGTTGCATGTCGAATGCACTGAAATTATTAACTAAGAAACCAAACTATTAATAGTTAAATTATAACCCACCCTGAAGCCATCGTTTAGAAACACGTATATGATTGGATTGATGAAGCTGTCTGTCACTGCTATCCAGATTAAAACGCACAAGTATGCCGTGGTGGTTGCCTTCTGTTGACTGTACTCATGGACTGTGTTGTCGTTGAAGAGAGTTATTAGATAGAATAGATTCAATGGCATCCAGCAGAGGGCAAACAGAACTACGATCGATACCAGCATCTTGATAGTCTGTAGGCAACAACAAAAAGATTTTTTTTAGCGAAACATTTTTTTTTTTAGAATAAATTTATGTTGGCTGATCCTGTAAGTCAAAGGGTTAGTAGGAAATAATTTAGTTACAAACTTTGTTTTTTTCACAAAACTGCCCTAAGGGATTTAGTATACGATGTACATCAATATCGGCTCATATTACATCAGAAGCGAGCTAGAAGTGTATGAATATTACATGATGGGGGTTATTATGTATAAGAGTTGTGGGCGAACCGTAGTTTGACATTTCTTTTCGAGAACACGGTGTTATTTAACACACCGATGGGAAAAACGTAATGCGGAAAAAAATCATCATCCTTGTACAAACAGATTACGAGGATGCATGAATAAACAAATGAAAGAAAATGCATAGTGATTATTCCCGATGGACAGGTGTCATTGTGGTATCGAGTTACTTCGCATTGAAGCAGTTCGAAGCCGGGAAATCGCAGTTTACGACTTAAATATATCCCAAGAGTTTATCGTCATGAATTATTCATGACTCGGGATATAAGATATGAACTTATCAGGTTATATATTATGGAAGATGTCAGAGTTGCCATGTGTATGGGTCTATGTAGGTAGTTGCTATAATAGTGTACCCCCACGAAATGTGTTATGATGTCAACGAGAACGAGATATTGAATCACATACAGGCAAACCATTTCAAACCATTAAAACACTAATATAAAACGAGTACACTGTATATCACATTATAAAACAAACGTAGTGTATGTACCGCCTGAGTTATCATAAGCTCATGACCAGCATGCACTAGACTACTGAACGACACTCTAGAATATATGTCTGCTGCTGCCGACGGTTACAAGTCGATTGCGTAGTGATTTCAGAAGTAAGGTAGTATGTGTTCCAATTTAGACATGAACTATTTCATTTCGTGCGTTTATGCTCAATTATTGGCGGTATGGTGATGGCATTGTCACTTACATCCTGCTTTTCATAGCCTTACTAAAAAGTGATGTCGACATACAATGGTCGTCGGGTATTGGAGTTTATAAATTATTTTGTTGGAAAATATTAAAAAAATAATAGCAGCAATAACAGCGCAGAGCCTGCAGCGTTCTGTGAGTACAAACTTAAGTAAATAACGACATTACTCATCGTAAATGTAACGGAACGTAACGTAACGTAACCTCAATATTTGTTGTTACATACCTTTTTCTTTGATCTGTTGTGACTGGCGTCTCGGCCTTGGTCGGCATTGCCCGGAATGCTCCTCGTCCACAGTTTCATAGCCACTTTAGTGTATGTAAATGAGAGGACAGTCAGTGGTGCGACGTACGTAGCAACGAATAGAGTCAACTCATATACTATTTGGAGCGTATCGTTGGGCCACCACTCCTTGCAGATGGTAACAGTGTTGTTACTATACATGTCTAGCGGGTATGTTTTTGTATAGCTTACAATTGGTTTGACCACCGATAAGCAGGTTGATATCGCCCAAATTCCTCCGATAACTATTCTCGGTCTCGAAGACGACATCCTGTTTCTCAGCGGGTACATAACAGCGTAATATCGATCTATACCAATGGCAGTCAATGTGAAGATACTCACAGCTTCAGAGACCTAAAAGTAATAACATTCATATATTTCAAATATATCCCCCAATAAACTGTATTGTCATCTCTCAAACTAAAAATTAGAAACGAAACGAAATTTCGAGCAGCTGACAAGATCGAGTCCATTCTCGTGACTGATAACACAACAAAATGAAGCGCACAAAATGAATAAGTAGACAAACACGTAATCGGTCCGGCAGAGCCGTAAAAAAACTATAGGACATCCGAAAACATTCTTGTCAATAAACACTACAGCTTTTGTCGCTGAGACTACGGAATTTCACGATCTTGACAAGTAAATACGCGAATTCAAGATGACAAAACAATTATAAAAATAAACAAATTGATGTGACAATTAATTACCTCGGCCTCGGTGGAACAAATTTTCACACCGGGTGGAACAAATTTTCATTTACCCCCTCCCCCAGTTTTAGTTAATAATTGTTTATTTTCTTACTTTCAAACCCGGAAGAAATATTTTATTTATTAACAATCAACTAGTCAGTATTTGTATATAAAGTAAACTACATGGAAATTGGTATTGAGTAATTTTAGAACAATCAACTAGTCATTATGTGTATATAAAGTAAACTACAAGGAAATTGGTATTGAGTAATTTTAGAACAATCAACTAGTCAGTATTTGTATATACGGTAAACTACAAGGAAATTGGTATTAAGTAATTTTAGAAACGGCCCACATATATAATAACCGAGACGAGGAAATAATATTGTAGAAGTACGTCACTGACAACATCCAACACACCATCGCCATCTTGAAACCTGCTAAGTTTTATTTTTTAGGATGGGGGATTTTTTCTTTGATAAATTGCAATTAATTATTCCCTGAATGTCTGCAATTCTGATATTATGTTTCAGTCTTCGATAGGCAATGGAGGTGCAGTAATTCTGTTCATTTCCTAACTACACAGATAGGTCACTAGTTTTTTCACGACAGATTATTAAATGCATAGTAAGTACAACGTGTTTTTAATGAAAACCAGATTTAGTGTAATCAAAACAATACGCTAAAATAACACAATACGTGTATATGATATGACAATCTTAGAAGCAGTGTGGTTTGGCTACTGTTATTTTATCTAAATTATTAGGGTGATAAACTTTGAAAGTTTCACTTCAACATGTTACACTCAACAAGTAGACGTATACACAGTGTAGTTTTAATATTTCAGACAAAAATAAATTAATCGTTGATCAATGGAAGATAAGTTATATGGCATTGAAAAGAAAAGTGACAGCCTCAAATAGAAGGGTAAAATTGACGTTTTCCATTGTTTTTTTTTATTACTATCGTTAGTAAACTTTGTGGTAATTGAATCCTAGCCTAGATATCATCCCTTAGACAAAGCGCACATAAGCATATTCCCAACGCTTGACACCAATTCTCAAATTTGCTTTAAATTAACTCTTTGGCCACCATTTTAAGAATATGGTTATGACCTGTGATTTTCTGAATTCAGTCCAATTTGTGTTCAATTACCGTGGTTAGATTATTGTCATATTCATTGTGACGAAACTGTTAAAATTGTTTGTGTAATTATATGTCATGCACGTTTTATTTCACCTTATTCGGATTTTGAAATCGCAGTAGCCATATTGCTTTTAATTTCTCATGAACCATCCAGGTACCGTTTATGTATTATGTATACAAATGTTATATATGTATGCTTTGAGAACAAAATTGCCGCCGTATTGGGATTTAACTTTTTCAACAGGTAAATCGATACAGTGTTCATCCAGAAAATGTATACTTTATTGATTTCATTTATTAATAATATCAAATATCATAAATACCACATGTTATCTCTTAAATGATAATTTACATTGGCTGAACATTTCAGAAACTTTGTACTTAAACAGGACGGGGGTTATTGACAAGAAATTAATTTGTTCATATCTTCTATTTCTGTGGAAATAATTTACTGTTAACCGCTCAAGCATGTAAAAATGTAGTTATAAATCTTTATTTTATTAATAAAGTGAAATGAACCTATACGATATCCATTGTGCGCACAGTGGAATGTTATTTTGAATGATTTGACACTTTATCAATATCATATAAAGTTATAGTAGTTATATGCGAAACACACTATGAAAGGTGGATTGTGAAGTATAGTCTTATCTCCCCATTGCTAGGGATGAATATCTTCATTTGACGCACATGTCTATAATAATTGGGAAAGTTAAATGGATTCGAACTCTAATCGCATTTTAATAACATTATTAGTCAGCGCATTCTTTTTATCCACAGAGCCAATAACAAAAAGGTGGCTCAGAGTTGCTGATTGATAAATCGCTAACGAAGTGTGTGTTTATAGTTGGGCGGGGGTGAGAGAAAGGCAACGCAGCACTTGAACGAACCACGGTACATGATGTGTGTCGAAAGCATCATTTAGACCCAAGGACGAATCGTAGCCTGCTGGATATCGTTTGTATCTGTTGACAACAAGGCTAAATTATTCTCTACTATCTTATTAGACTTACGCATTCCTGATCACTCAAATTGTTTCAACACTCAATATACATGCACGTATGTGAAGCAGTTTTATCAAACGTTATGTTATTTGGTGACATTTGTATATCGGCAGTCACGCATAAGACGCAATTCAATCGCATGATGCCGTACGTAATGTATTATACGAGGTTAGAAAAATAAATTGAGCTGACGCCGTCGGGTGGCGAAAATGTTGTCGTGGAGCACTTGAATAAGGCTTCATTACTGGCTGGCTAGATTGCCGAAATCCGAACTTATTGGCGAATACAGAACCTCTTACATATATATGTATATGTTTGTCGTTAGAGAATGTATATCTAAGGAAAGACGTGAATTATTCGGCAGCGAAACTCGCTACTAGTAATTTGTATGTGCAGTGCACATAGTTCGAGATCATTACTGCCTTCAGCAATGCCTCATGCAATCAGTGGCATTAGCCACGGATGACATTTTTATTATATGTACAATTGCTTGAACACGAATATCACAAAACTGACAACGAGAACGATGACGAGCGTGCGAAGTAGCGTCAACACGTGTGAAAGCGACAGAGAACACAGTGTACGTACTTCAGGACGGTATTTTTGTGTGTGAAGTAAGTAGCATTGTAGTCAGTGTGATCACCCGACAGAACGGCATACCGTGACTGGTACGCCACTCGGTGTCCGCCGCGGCCTTGCACTACGCTACGCTAGATAGCCGCTGTGTACCGCCTGGATCGTTTCATTTGTTTATATAAACTGTGCTCCTGACTGTGACATTTACCAGTAAGTCGACGCTGAGAAAATACAAGTCACGTCGGTTTTTTGTTGATCTCGTTTCGCAAATAGTGTAATACTACTCACTACAAAAACAGAACAAATTTGTCTCTCTGTACTCGCACTCTGTGAACATATCTCTACTTCGTTTTACGCACTTTCTTGGATAAATCACCCCCAGTTAACCTTAGTTCATCGACATAATAGGGCGATCTAGTCGGACGGTCACCTGGACAGCGGCGTCAGTCGCGGAATCTAGAAGCGCGCGTAGTAGATGGAACGCTTCGACCGAGCGCGCTTTAGCGTACGTTGCCCTCATAAAATTGTTTAATTTCGATATTGAAATCCGCTTTATTGGCGATGAACCATTTTATTTGATGCCAATTTTAGTATTAAATACTTGTTATCTAACAATTAACTTTTTTTATATAGTTTTTTCTTCATTAGTTTTCGAAAGCAACATTGTAATCATATCCATGGCACGGGGCCTTGATGGTCAATAATGGGATACATTATTGCGAATAACCCACTGATATTGAGAATGCTATAATATAGTATGTAATAACAATCCTGGCAATCTGATTGGTTCGTGCAAGTAGACTGCAATTTTTACATATAATTAATATTGGTATTGCAAAATACGCCAATATCTTATGACTTTTGTGGTTGAATTATTATTATTAAGAATGTTATAAATTAGAATGATTACGATACTTTCAGATGTAGACTAAAACAAAGCAAAAATATCTTAAAGTATTTGAGACGTAATTTTAAAATTCACGGTTTCTGAATACGCGTTCACAAACTACAAAATCATCGCTATAGTTTTTGCATTTAGAATATGCGAGATTATCACATGGGGGTAAACATGATATTAAGTTTGTAAGTCGACAGTAACATATTTATCTTGTATTATTAGTGAAACTAATATATCATAGCAAATTGTCCATTTCTTGTTTATGAACAAAAATTAGCAGTGAATGGTACGTTATATGCAACGAACAATCAAGTACACTTTTTTTTGCTAGAGTTATTAAGATATTTGAAAACAGGTCTAGTCAAATAACGTGGTTACCCTGATCATGGAGGTAATTCTTATTACCTCCATGCCCTGATCAGTGCACGCGGTGACGGTAGACGACTCTATTTATATCTCCAATAGTCTCGCGACTTTCTCGATCTCAATGAGATTCAGGCGGTCATTTTGATAAAATACATTAAAATAATACATAATAAAATATGAAAGGTTGACTTATTTGATGACATCTATGCACCATTCCACTATAATTAGACGTGCATCAATTAATTATGCGAGTGACAAACTGCGTTCAGTATCTATCTAGATTTAAATTTTAATTTCTCAAGAGTGTCCGATGCACCGATGCGAATTCACGTATTTAAGACTTTTATGACTTCCTAAGTGAGTAATTATAGTTTGTTACAAGATAAAATATGTAAGTCAAATGATTGTGAAGGTTGAATTGTCCATCATCATTGTTGAACTGTTTTGTATTGTTTGTTTGTTTACTTTGACTTAAAACGTTAAGAATGTGTAAACCGAAATACAAATAATCAAATAGTGCATATCGACACTGTCTTTTCTTTTGCCATTAATCTTCCAAACTTCGGAATTGTCATATGACAAAATATTATTATTAATAGTGATATGAATCATTATTTTGTAAAAAAAAAAATATGTCAACAATGCATATTTAATTTTAGAGAGTTTCCAGAGTGTATATTGTTTTACACTGTATACATAATATTGCATATAAGGGCAGTAACGTGTTTAGTAGCGCACAATTTGAATTCAAGAAAACAAATTTGATAAATTTCTACATAAAATTGTTACATGAGCATGATTTCGATATCATCTCATATTTGACAATACTAACGAAGTTTTCAGGCGTATGTAGATTGAAATATTTCTCATTTATTTTACACTTCTTATACGCCATTCATTTTGCACAGAGCCGTCTTTTTATGCAATTGTGTTCATTATTAATTGTTGCACTAATATATGGGATAGTTGTAACTAGAAATACTGTTTTTCCATTGCGCAAAAACACGTATGTATTAACGGTATGTGCAATTTATTAATTTTATTTGTTCACTCTTCCGTTGAACGAATATTATTTTGTTAGGAATCAAAATAGATTTAGAATATAATATATTTTATATTTATAATACATATTTAACACAACTACTATAATATACTAGTGTCACATCTTACAACTTGATTTTAAGGGAAAAACATGAATACAATTCTTAGATTCAATCACTGTTCACATAAAACACACACGTAAAGTCTTACCTTCTTTATAAAAGCAGTCACCGAGCACATAACACATCCTCCGAAGATCCACTCGCCTTGCATTGCGTTGATAAATGAGAATGGCATCGAGAATATGGCCAGGGTCCAATCAGCGACGGCCAGATTTAATAGAAAAATATTGAAGTCTCGTTTTTTTCTTGCTCCGAAAGTTAGAACACATATAACAACAACATTTCCCACTATCGAGAGAGCAACGGTCAGAAAAAAGAGTATGGTAAGACCGTATTTTGTTGGTGTCTCGATTGCCGATGGTATCTGATATATAACCGGGCAGGTGAAATTGAATTCGCGAATGATACTGTCCAAAATGTTGTAAGCGACATCGTACGGCACGTCCCCAAGCATGTCATAAATATTGGTATAATCGCAGGAGTCAAGGCTGCACAGGCACGTTCCAATATCTTCAATTGTGCTTGAGTTGTATTCTGATATTCCTGGACTTGGTCCCAGTGTTTTCGGATCGTAGATTTTCTCGTAAATTCCAGCCATGATAATGACAATCCCAAATGGAAAATATGATTTCCAGTTGTGTGAGTGTCTACACAGTCGTACGAAGCGATTAGGTTGCGCACACCGTCCTCAAAAATTGATTCAACCGACGATTCGAATTTAATTTACCTGACCAATAACATCAAATAATAGAACTAGAACGCCTACGATGTATTACATCGAATGCGATCAACCTCTCAACCGTTGAACACAAACAACACCTTGCAGAATCAAAGAGGACAAAGTAACGCCATTGCAGTCCGCCAGCCACTAGATTACAAATACACACACGAACTCACTGCTCGTCAATTCTTATATCATGCGTTGTTTCCATGGAAACAAGTCAACGAGATTTGTTTCAGTTGACGGAAGCGACACCCCATGTATGACGTCTTCGAACATATTCAGTTGCAGCGACGAAACCTAAAAAACAAACAAACATAAGGTAATTATTTTAGGTCAGAAATCATATTACTTGATATCATATTGTCACTATTATTTTATAGGGATTACATTACGCTGATTCCGCAAAAGGGATAAAAACGTATCCATCTAGTTTTACTGTATTGTCGAGTAATCTGCCAAATTATTACTTTTAGTTGGATTTTCTATTTTAGAACAATATTAAATTACTTATTTTTAATTTATCAAAAATGCAGTTGTTTCTAAGATTATAATTTTGTCAATTTCCATTTAAACATTGCATGAAATTTTCTGGTTGTATCGATCTTGCACATATTGTAACAAAACTTGTAAACTTAGAATAATTAATTAAACAGGTCATTAATCCTCCAGCTCACAGGATCGTGGTCACATCTGATTGAACCCTTTCTCAGACATTACCCGCGCCCTATATGTTAGACACAGCACGACGTTGGCTATTAAGTTTTATGGATTATGTCCTGTGAACGTTAAGTGGGTATGGCACATATTTTAGCCGTAAATACATATATAATTGCAGGTTTATTTGTACCTAACGTTATTTACTATATAGCCACACATATTTTGTAGTATATTATTATTTCATTGTATATTTGCATCAACAAGCTTAATCGCAGTGATGGTATTGTGTTTGGACCAATCAAATCAATAGATTAACACCATCAATATACTGGTATAATATAATAGCAATAACCCCCGCCGAAGTTGGGTATACCACTTGATATTGATTACTTGATTACAAGTACAAACACAAAAATAATAAAAAATAGTATGTATTTTCATCTGGGACGTGTATATATTGCACCATCAAAACATCAACACTATAGGTTGAGAGATAAATAGTCCTTCATTCAAAGTCAGTCCGCCTCTCAGATTGTTCACGGATTGTATCGTTTTTTTTTTACGGTTACCTCATGTTATGGGTTGGTCGGGTTATATATGCTGGATTGTCATCCATGTTTTTTTTTGGTGACAAAAACGTATTATTGTTCCTATGATTTGGAACAAATATATGAGTTGTACAGAATGACATTTTCTTGATAGTGCCAATGAGTGCTTACAAGATGGTAACATTGCTTTTCAATATTGTATTTTGTACTCAATAATCTGATGTGCTGCGCTATAGTAAAAATCCACAATTCCTGTAATGTCGTTTTTGATGTGTACATACATGTGTACATTATACTAACAAAAGGCATGTACATGTACATATTGGTACTTGTATTAAATCATTCATCAAGAATGCGTAAAAACACCACCTCAGTGATAGTAACCATCCACGGTCATCCACGTCACACAGAGCAGCCATACATTAGGGCGTATGCTCTCACATCTGCTGTACAGATGGTAAAACTTGTGAAAGTGACGGTGATGCATTAGTAACAGAAAATAGTACAGTGATATAAGTATAAACTCATAGTGGCTGCTAACAGAGGAAGTAAAGCAAGACGACACGTCGTGATGCGTATCTAAGCGATTTATTGCCGCACGCGCGCACATGCTCGAGTCACGCACGTAGTACATGTCAACTTTTATTTAACATAGTATTATTTTTCTGTGTATTCGTTCTTATTTACTTGCTTTATTCCGTGTATTAACAGCTACCGCAAGTTTTTAACAAGTGGGTGGAATTTTGTAAAAATGGCAGAATTATTTCTCGTCCCAATTTGAAACAATCGTCCAATCAATTATTTATACTGGTATCTAGAGCAAATAAAGGCCATCGTTATTAACTTCACGAGGTCAAATATCATGGTCATAGTTTGTGCAATACATTATTGCTATAGGAGAAAATTAGCTAGTGCCTTCAAACTTTATACAACTGTGCAACTGACAAAACAAGCCTTTGTGTTCGCGGCAAATTTCAAGGCTACCTTGCAAGATGTAAATGTTTTACAGGTTCAATATACAAAATAAAACATGACATATATGTTATAACACGTTATATAACACATAAGAGTTACTTTTAAGGTAAAAAAATACCACAGCATGTGTTTAGGGTTTCTCTCAATATAACTACCATGAAAGTGCGAGTATATGTGTGTGTGCTTTGCGATGTAACTACAAGAAAAAGTAGCTAATACCAGATCAATGTCACAAATATGGATGAGATAATTCGCAATAGAGTTTCCAGGGGAAAATACGTTTCTGGCCATAACTTTGCAACCATAAAGTCTGAAGTGAGAGTATTAGTATGGGTATTGACGTTGACGTCATTAACGTAGGTTGTAATTTCCTCCGGTCTGCTGTCTGGTTTACAATGATATCTAGACTGAAGCACTTATCGATATTGGCATTTTTTTTAAAGGCACGAAAACCACATATGTTACAATAAATTATATCTATAACTATAATTGAAATACAATTTTGCTTACGTGTTCGATTTCATAACCAACCATTTGCTACGTTCACACGACAGCATTTTATCGGAGCCCAATGGCTCGAGCCAGCAAAAATGGCCGTGTAAACGCGTTCGGCTCGAGCCAAGTTCGGCTCCACTAAACCCTCGGGGTTGAACTCCGATAGGGTTGAGTCCCGACATGGCTCCGATCGTGTAAACGTATTGGGGCCCAACTATCGGAGCCGAAATCACACTTTCAATCGTCTTCTTAGAGTAACCTCTCATTTCAATTATGACGGAGACAACGTCTTTCGTAATTTCACGCAATTTCCGGCTTGACGAAGAGCTACGCGTCCTAATATATAGTAACGAATTATTGCGATATATTGATAGCTCAACGGGAAACAATTAGGCAACAAAAACTTGAAAGAACGACTGAACGGAAACTTTTTAAAGACATTAAAGATAAAAATCGTAGAAGCGATCGCGGTACGGTGACGTGTTCCTGGTAGGTTTAGATTCTCCCATAGTCCCTCTATGATAGATACTAGTAGTGTAGATATCACTAATTTTGCATGGCAATAACTTGAGCGAATAGGCTGTATTAAATGCATTTTAGCTGCCGTGTTTCCTGTTTATTCGAGATACTACCGTATTACCCCGGGCACGCACCCAGGGGCCTGAACATACAAAATCGGGAAAAATTGGGGGTGGGCGCTTACCCGAGGACCACCCCAAAAAAGATTTTAAAAAGTACTTATTTCTTGATTTATGCGAGGTTTCAATAAACGTGATCACTCGTGAGAACTGTGGGAACACTAAAACACAGGGTCGAATTTCAAGAATAAAACTTGCTTTATGTCAGCGAATGAAGTTGTATTACTCACTGAAATTGGCTACAAAGTATTCAAGGTATTGTAATCACTGCACGGTTACTTTCTTAGTAACCGTGATCAGTGCAAGTCGAAACGGCCGGGAAAAACTACCACTTGTAATCCAAGATGGCGATGACCTCATTAGCATAATTTTGTTCACGCACGTATTAATACATCGCATCGTAATTACTGAAGAATAGCAGACAGTGTTATGAAACAAATAAACCTTTTATTACTGATGTGAAATGTTTACAAACTATTGTGAATACATAAACATATCCAAATGGCGATACATAAAAAACAGACTGAAAATAAACTCTGGTCGACCTCATTAACATGATTTATTCATGCACCCACACAATTGCAACAAGTTCCCACCGTCAGCATGCCTCATTATGGTTATCATAATGGACTTGAGGTCGGCAAAATGTTTTTTCTTCAACGACAGAAAAATAATCCACATGACCGTAATGCCATAGCTGTGATGAAGGATGGAAAGAAAGTAGCAAGTATACGACGTGATGGCTCAAAAGTGCTAGCTCCCGTTCACAGTCAGCTGGCATCGGTGTCGCTGGGTGTAGATGATAAAGGGAAGTTGTGCAACCAAATTTGCCGAATTCACAGTTTTTCGCCAATAAAAAAATAACTAAGGCAAAAACTCACGGGTTTTCAGCATTTTTGTAATAAAGAAATTATTCTCTATCAATACTCCCAAAACAGGAACATTTCTACTAACTGTTGTGTTTTTTCGACGTTTTTTGAAAAACCTGCGATTAGGCTGCGAAAGTAGAACATTCCGGAGGGGGTGAAACGGAAGAGCCAAACTTAACGCGTAAAAATAGAACGCGTTTTTTGACCTCTACGTGGCCAAGCAATGGCTGGACACGGATACGTTTGCGGTCGTTGCCAAAAAGCCCCGCGTCCATCGCCTGGCGATGCTCTTTCGTTATGGATTCAGTCAGCGAAGTGCTACGTTTTGAAACCAAAGCTAAGT
Organism: Saccoglossus kowalevskii; assembly: GCF_978046115.1. NCBI lineage: Eukaryota > Metazoa > Hemichordata > Enteropneusta > Harrimaniidae > Saccoglossus > Saccoglossus kowalevskii. Next base: position 24,406,640 of record NC_140659.1, read on the forward strand.
GCTTCAAACCACTCACCAAAGTATGGATTATTGCAATATTGGATTCATCGCGAATGAAGAGAAAGCGGAACGTGTGCGCCAACATGCTGCGTGGTTCATCTTACGTCGTTAAGTTCCAATGTGTTTTTACGTAAAAACACAAACAAAACGGCCCTTTTCATGGCCACCACACACTCCAAAAAGAGAACTACCGTAACAAACACACTATTTAAATAAATCAAACGCGTTCGTTTTTGACAAATAAAACTTTATTGTTGACCCCATTCTTGGCTAAAAATCACCCTGGGCGTTTAACCGAGGATGTCCCCAACATGTAACTTTTGTGAAAACAGGGGGGTGGGCGCTTGCCTTGGGAGGGGCGCGTGCCCGGGGTAATAGGTAGTACCTAAATCATAATACCAGTCATTGACTTTTCTACCTCCATGCTCAGGCTCGCAACTGTTTCTTTTTTCTCCTAGCTCAACAGCATTGAGCCATGTAAAGAAAAAAACACAAGCACGGTACTAAAATCGTTTTCAGTCACTAATTATTCGAGGGCACTGTTCCGTTCGGCTCTGATAGAACTGAATCGAACTCTGGCAGATCTCGGCTCTCGTTCGGTTCCGGACCGTATGAACGCATTGGAGATAATCTCCCGTTAATCCGTGGGAGGAGCAGTAGTTCGGCTCCGATAGAATGCTGCCGTGTGAACATAGCAAGTGCCTTGGTTGTTTACCTTCATTATATCAACCAAGCGATGATGTGAATTATACTTTCCTCCTACATTACTATGTTGGAAGGTCAATGGTGTATATTTACAGGGAACTATCTACCTAGATAAGAGGGTTAAATAACGAAGACTATCGTTTGGTGTCATTACCTAAATGGTTGTTAAGTTGAAAAGAGGATTACTGAAACGCTTGCTGTGATTATTAATTTGTAGAAAGTGATATAATTGTCTGCTAAGCCAGCCAATCTCCAATTACCTCTCACATTCCTCTCCCCAATATAGTCAGAGAAGCTTTTCTTCATGTTACTTCAGGATTTTATGACCATGTTTTTTGAAATTTCAAAAGAACTTAAGAAAGTATAAAAAGGTTATGTGTGTATGTAGTCCTTGGACGTGTTGGCATATTTATTGTTTATTGTTACATGACTGTTATTTCCGATTATTGACAATGAATTATTTTAACGCAATGCGTTTACGGTCGCCAACAGGTCACGACGTTCATACTCTTTTCATGATAGTCTCAAAGTGAACGATTAAGTTAAAACATGTCCAATAACCAGATACATAACTTGACGATCACATTTTTGGATTTTCGAAAGCTGCTACTCAAAGAAATATGGATTACTTCAGTATTGCAACATCGGGGTTCATCCTGAATAAATGACAGAATAGACAGGATGCAGACCACGTAGTGTGCGTTCGCCATGCACTCTGAAATTAACGCGAGTTTTCTCATAAAAGCTGGCCAACATGAATGTCTATGTGTACAATGGCGTACACGAGTGTGATCAGATACTAAAACATCATAGCTTTGAAATATCCGGATGTTAAATACGTTCGTTCGTTATTTACCCTCTCCGTGAATGGCCTCCATGGGGTTTATTTGTGAGCATTTCAAATGCCTCTCCAAGCTCCAGTTATTATTAAAACAAAATTAAACCACTGCAATTTTATTTCAAATACAGTTTAGAATATACACAACTATAAATTAAAGGTTCGCTTTAAACTTAATTCTCGCTGTTTGTTTTACCTGTAGTTTTTCAATGACCCCTGTACTCATCATGATGACTTGGTTTGTGTACTGTCTATGAGAAATCATAAAAAGCAGAATCTTGATATAGGATTAAAGAGGACGTCTTAAATATAGAAAAATTGCTTTGATTGAACAATACAAATTTTGTTTGATTTGATAAATATACACTATGATATTGTACTATAAAGTGGGTCCAGTGTTCTAGTTTTTCATTTTTCGTGGTGATCATAGCAAACAATTTCTTTCATATATTACAAAGATGAGGCGTAACTTTAGGATAAAAAGATATCTACGTGGTGTCATCATTACGCACACAGTCATCTAAACTACTCTGCTATTGTATATCTAATCCCTTCTGTAAATGAATCTTGCCTGTAGCCTTAGTACCAAGCTGGTGATGGTCGGCACATCTAAGGATTCCACGTGCTCTATGATAGAATCGGGATAGTTTTTCCAATCCGCCAGTACCGAATTAAATAACATATATGTCTTCTAACTGTCGCTTTTGATATTTTTCCGCTAGATTTGATAATTTTATTCAAAGGAGGTTCAGATTTGCGTGTATTTGAATAAATCGTGTGCCAATTAGTCGAAATATAAAATCATCTGACGTTGAAGAGAAATTATACACCTCCGTAGAGCACGTTTTCGCTGAGATAACAACAGGAATTTCTCTCGGCTACGGCTAATGATATGATAGCATAACTGCGTTCTGCTTAAATTCAAATACAAGCATACTGTTTGACAATCTGTAGATGCAACAAACAAATGCATCATGGGTACACCGAATACGAGACTGCAATATTTGAACAACATTAAATATCCCGTCCGACGGCGCATTTTACGTATACAACTAATACCTTTACAAGTCAATGTTATTTCGGGTGGGTCTGTGTAACCTAAATCGCCGTAATATTGTACTATGCCACTTTATCTACCTAGAAATGAGAAAACAAGTAGTAAACTGAATCGGTGGGCAATGTTCAGTTTTGATATTTAAAACGACCACGTTACTGAGTTTATTACGGAATACGCTCTTGCACAAGGTGTCATATAACAAATGTCATAGATCTAAGGTAGAGCGCTTCTCAATAGTTAAAATATACTTAAATATGATATAGAGTGAAAATCATAGATACTGTCTTACAATGTACATGTTGACACCAAGAAATAATGTAAAAAAATCAGATTATTTGTAGTGAGTTGTTAATGGCAGAATCGGTTTCATGGTTGTATATGGATTTTGCTGTGACCAGGTTTGTAATGCTGTTGATTGCACGTTTGCAATCCACTTTGCATAACTTGCATGGCTTTTTAATTTTGCATGTTGAAGGAAACTAAATCTGTCATGGACGAAAGGCACAATTAAATTGGTCTTGATAGACACTTAATTTAACTCATGGTTAATGACACGTAGCACTTGACGTCATCATTTGTATTTGTATGGCTTGGAAATCGTAGAAGAATGATGGCCCAACTTCAATCTGCTGTGATGTATTCAATTAATATCAACGCATGTGCTTTCTGATTTATGTCGTTATATTACACATAATGACAAATGACAGACGGAAATGAGCTATGTATTATCTAAGGCAAGGCTAATTATATGATGCGTTCTTGCTGGGAAATATATAGAGGTTGTTCGCTGTTATATCAGATACTCGAAACAAAATCAACATGTATAGCTTAATTTGTCGCCGGTAATGTTCATGAATATATGTGTATATTTGAATGCGGAAGTTGAATTCACGATCATTTTAGAAATATACGCATACTCATTGGAATCGCCTGATTAAATATAACATAACAACGTCCGTTCGAAGGTATTGCCTAGGGAAAGTGCGCTAAACCAGTAAAAGATTTCCAAAAAGCGTTTTACTGAATTCGTTTTAGTAAACTAACACGAAGATCTTGCTTTTAAGCTCTTAATCTGTCCAGTGTTAAATATTCTCAGATTTCTCAGTGTTTTGTAAATTTGAATATTTACATTAGGGAAAGGAATCGCCTGACGTTGCCATCAAACGATCTAAAGTCACCAAATCACCATCGCGCAATATCCATTGAAATCATTGTTTTTTCTACAGAGTGACCCACGCAAGATTGAAGACATAACATTTATCTCTTGATTTAGAGTTGCTCACTGATATATTTTGACCCGAATTAAAACATAACATAGCTGTCTAACACTGGTCTGTTGAAATCAAATACCACAAATCTGCACAGCTAAAACAATTGAAAACCACACTGATATCATACTTGCTCTAAAGATAACGTGGTTCTCTTTCAGCGTGTAGGCATTAGTTTCACATACGTAAAATATTGTGAAGCCTCTCGTGGTTTTTAAAATTGTATACCCGCCTGCTATTGATGGAGCCGCAATAAATGCTCGTTATATCCCTGATATATTTTTCGAACTCGCTCATATAGAGCTAATGATGTATATCATCGAATTATTATCAGACCGTGACATATTGATGATCTATTCTGGGTTAATTGTCTTGTTTTATCCGCTTATTCCCGGATTATGGTTCATCTCGTGTATCTTTTTCCTTTGCAATTTGCAATTTTCATTATTTTTTTAAGCCAAGCTTATTATCATAGTCTCAGAATAGAGACGAGTTATTGAAAATTTTGGCTGGTGGTAAATCAATTGAAAGGTGAAGTAAAGTGAATAGAATAAAAACACCAACGCATACGCATACGAAAATCCTCCAGTTCTTGCAGTAACGTGATGTGATTGATCTGCAGTTACTGTACTGCTTTGCATCCCTTAATCAAGTGTAAGCAGCTGTTTTTTTTAGAACGATTACAACGGTCTAGTACTAATACGGAAAGTGGTTCTGATTGGTTTGATTCTGTTCGGCAACAGAGACGATCGATTTTGAAACAAAATTATATACATATATTGTAATATAATTTATTAATATTAATGTTATTACAAAATATAATTCTTTACTTTAAACGCCTAACTGAGTTACTCCTTTCAGTTTACAAAAGGAAATTGTTGGAGGTATCTGGCATCACTATACAGTATTATTTTGAATAAAATGACTGACGCATACAATACTACATTTCCAGCTATGAAACGTCTTCTCGTTGGTGTCTCGTAGGTACACATGTTATAACACGCATTTAGTAAGAATGTTCAGCGACTACAGTTTACCACCTGTGGCGAAATCCAGTGACATTTATCATATATCAAATATATTATTGCCGTTCTTTCTCAAGCACATTAACCTTGCCCAAATATTTATTAAAATTAAAATCATAGATTCTCATTACATATATTAACAAGAAAGCTGTTGCTTACTTGCATACAATTGTAGGTACCATTAAAGGTACTGGATGATGGCTTACACAATTGATGTGTTTCAGCTATATATTTTACAATTATCTCGGGTCTCATTCATTATTTTATTATCGTCCCACTGTGCTGTTCTCAAATGGTACACTACTCAATTGCATAGATTCGCCGACAAGGGAGTTTGTTTTATAGTGTAGGTGTTTTCTCAACACAATACATCATTTACCTTCCTGAAAAATGTGATACATTCTAAGATGAGCAACTTCTGCAAATGTCAAATAGAGTTTATATAATACTCGTACCAGGAGTGTCCCCTAATATTTACATAGTTTATGTGTCAAAAGAAACCTGTATTTTTTTGAGTATAAGTTTGGTTCACAAAATTTCCCGAAAAATGTGACTGTTTGTACTTGTATGCCTGATACTTGGAAGCAAATTATGTTTATTCACGTCGTATTTTGAAAGTTTGACGGTTTGAATGACAAATATTGTTAAATTTGTGATCGCATGTCAATCGATGATCAATACTTGTTTCCAATAATTCAGGGCATTTTATAAACATACATATGAGGCTGCCCAACATTTGCCAAACTAAGTTGTCTTAATGAAATTTCAGATTATTTGTTTTTTATTGCTCATTTACATATAACTTTCAACGATTTTTCAACATTACAAAAATAATATGAGAAATCGACACTAATTTCACATACTAAACGGTTTTCCAACAGAGACGAGAAAATGACCATCGATCCCCTGTTTTTTGGCAACACACATAAAAAAGCGCGTTCATCTAAAAAGATGTGTATATGCGATTTTATAAAGAAATACAACATATATTTTGTAATCATTCATTTCCGAAATGTCAATTTTAACCACATATAGCATATTTTTTAAAATGTCTTTGAATTTCGTAGATCACTAAATTTTCTAAAGTGAATTACACGTTCTTGGTTTTCTCATCTTGTAAACGGAACCTGGAATTCATATAATTAATGAAAAGAAAAACACATGATAGAATACGGTTGAACACATGCCAGCTAAATGGCGAAGGATGAGGAATTCACGAATCAATTCAACTGCTGTGCCAATCAAGGGAAGTCCCCCCGCAGTTGTTCAGGTATCTCAATTTTGACTCATCACGATTCACGATACATTACAAAGAATTGCTGACAGATTGTGGTTAAACCCATAATAACGAACGAGGAATTAACGTGCACTTATCGGTTCTATACTAATCCCAATCTGACACATCCACATTTCATTGTATTTATTCTTGTGAATGTTTTCTTCATTTGTAGTCTGTTTTGTTATTTTGTGAACTACGTCTTGTAAATTTTACTATACGACTTTTGTTCAATGATATATTGCTGAGTATGTTATTTCACATTTTCTGCTGCGAATACAACACAAAAAACACATACATACGAATCTCCCTCGACTCCTTGCTGATTAGCTTGTCAATATAGGGTACATGTAATCAAATCATGTTTTTTATTCAATCTCGATATTCTATGGAACATAATCTGTGGTTTTGAAATTGAAATTTACCATTGATATTTCGATACCCTACGAAATATGAACGCTTATACATGTATACGAGATATTGTCATGGAAACCATGGACTTTTTTCTACGACGTTGTACGCTTTTTTTTTTGGATCCGACACATACATTTGAGTTTAATTATGTAGATTGAAACATGTATCAGAGACCAAGCGCATACAACATGTAAACATTGCCTCGGTAAATGGGCAATCCTTGTTAGTGAGCAAAGATATTGAAATGAAAACCCGTACAACCCGTATATTTTGTTTGATTACCCTGTCTACAATCGCTCACATATATCATGTAGACCAATATCAGCAAGCCATAAGAGCTGTGTGGTCATCAACATGTGTAGTATCTATATACAGTTTTCTCAATAAGACATAAAATATAAACAAATACGCACTGTCTTTTTTTATACATAATTGCATAACTACTACGGTATAACTATACAATGTAATGTAGATTATATGCAATGTAATGTAGATTCTATGCAATGTATTTTTTTGATTTTTAATTGATTATTACAAATCAGTACATGTACATTTCTTTCATTTAGTTTAACATGTGGTAATGCCAATACGTGATTTGGATAAACAATAAACAATTTTCTCGATTTCTTTTATGTAAAATAATATCTTATTCACCTTTACATAAATGAATCGTGTTAATGGTAAGATTTGATGTTATGATATATATATTTGGCCCTAACAAACCACATAATGAAAAGTTTACATCCTTATTCCACGTTTGATTGGAAGACATCTTGTCTAAAACAACTGTGTTATTGACTTATATGTCTAGTTGATCTACAATATAGCATGATCAAAGCGAAAAAAGTAAAAATAGAAAAAAAGAATAATAAGAATAATAAGAATTTAATGCACTGCGGAGATGATTAAAACAATTGTTACTATTTGTGGTTGTAATTGTTTCCATGATTGAATCTAAATGAGAAGCTTGAATTTAATTAAATCAACAAGACCACTAAATACATACCGAACAGTGACGTGAAACTAGTTTCCCCAATATCGAACAGTATCACGTACGACGGATGTCTATTCATGTAGATTGCGCAGAAGGGATTGTTAATTTCACTAAATGAATGCAACGTGAATCATTTCATGTAATGTTCAAATACTCTTCCTAACGGTTATGACAATAATCCGATTTATCTTAATTGCGTGCCATTCTTCTGTGTGTTAGCGAAGTACACATTTGTTTACGACGATGAAATTAGTTTTTACAGGTGATATTGGAGTCATGTTGCACTTTCGATTGAAATTCGCCAATCGGTACACTAGATGTATATCTTTATAGCTAATAAAATAAATCCATCATAAGATCAGTGATAAGTTCATTTTTAAATTATAATGTTCATGTGTGTATACCGACGTATACATAACAATGCTACATCCATCTAGTCATTGTAAATTTCCTTTCATTGAAAGCTATTTTGAGCATTGCGTTTGGAATATCTTATTTACTCTATAAGACAATTTTTGTGGAAGAATATGTACTGTTAGCTCACATCGTACTTAACTTGAACCTCATTAATGAAATGATATATTTGAATGCTATCACTAACACGCAAAGCATGTCATGTTCTCTGTTACGTAACACGGCAACTAACCCCGTCCATATTTCACATGTTGCGTCCTGTTACCGAAATCCTAGTTAATAGGTTCATTTTTTCAGATAAATGCATTTAGTTGAACTTTTTGGTAGCAGGAGTAACTGCCACAACAGCTTGTCAAGTACAATAACATTATTTGGGTTTGTTATCATAGATACGTTACACCACAAATTATGATTTAACTCTTCAAACGCCAAACTCAACTATGTCTTCATTTCAAAAATTAAACCCACATCAAACTGTATGTCCTTTTCATCAATTTAAATATGATCAAGATCTATGTCAGTATTAAATACATATGAAAATTGGGAAAATAATGGTGTTTTAAGGGTCAATGTTACGAGCACAATACAATATTAGAACTAACTTGTTATTATAGTTAATTCGGCAAATTGCTTGTATCAATTTATGTCACATTCGCGTATAACATGAAGCACACTTTTTATCGGGACATACTTTTAAAATTTTGAAATAAGTTTTTATATAGCAATATGTAACGACTATACGTCATATGCAAATTTGAAATTATAATGATGAAAATGCTCGAGGCATCGAGACAGATTAGTTAAAATGCCATGACTACTTGTCACGACTCAGAACTACTATACCTGCATCGGTAATTTGCATATCATTAAGTGACGTCAGCGATGGGCCGTGTGTGCAATTTTGTGCTAATCCACAGGGGGTATTTATTCGTCTTCCGATTCTTGCGAATTAGACAGATTCTCACATTAAAGTAAGTAACGCGGCATCTATCAAATCATTGTATGGATCAACCGAAGGATGGATCTACCTGGAAGCATACTCCATGGGATTTGTCTGCATTGTAGATATAATCTTTTTTTTTAAATGTTCACTTAAACATACATACTATATACAATTTAGAAACTGCGAGATAATTAAAACACAGTGTATCTTTCTTCAGCTGTGTTAATTAATCTTTAGTAGTAACGACATGATCAATTATTCAACAAACTACGTGTTATACACTGTGGTGTATAAGTACTAAGGCACTGATTTCAGTAGGCTCTAAATGGCACAAGACAATCCACCTTGGCGCCAGGGCTCAAGACGCGAGAGAAATTATCGTAAATGGGCTTTTAGAACTCATTTCAGGGATGACTTGCTATTGGATTAGGAGAAACTACGATGGGAATTCTTAAAATTACGTTTGCGAATTAAATCAATGGGTAAGTCATCGGGGGTTTTCAGTTCAACACATTTGTTACGCGAGTCGTGCCGCCATCCTCGTCTACTGACAATATGGCTAGTATACGTTTGACTGGGTTTGCCACCAAATCAGAACTACTACGTACTATTGTCAGGGAGGGAGGGAAGTCTTGCCTGTAGAAAAAAAGGGGGAACGCTTATGATTGTTTCACATACTTTAAGACACATTTTAAAAGAACACATACATACGAATCTCCCTCCACCCTGATTAGCTTGCCAATATAGTGTACATGTAATCAATTCTTATTCTGTTTTTATTCAATCTCGATATTCTATGAAACATAATCTGTGGTTGTGAAATTGAAATTTACTATTGATATTTCGGTGACACATTTTAATTACTCTAACGGAAAACGCTATAGGACTCTCAGTTAGATTTTAGTGTTTAGTTAAATAATGGAGATGCTCAGCAGTGTATGTGTTTAGTAATATGAACCACACATTTATTTGTAGAGGGGTGGATTCCAAATAGATTCACTAGAGACAAATATACCAACTTAGATGTGAATCTTCGTTCAAATTTGTTTATTGAAAGTACCATATATAAGCAACAGTTCGGTTTTTAAGGATACAGACAATGACGTAATTAAGTGGAATCCGCAATGAATTCGAAAACATATGTGAACCAACCCGAAGTGATACATAGGCTTGGGTTTCCACATGATAGTACACAATTTTGCGTTAATAATTTATGCAATATTGGTTTAAAATTAATGTTGGAGGGGATACTTTTACAGTGCAGTCAGGCTGTTCATAGTTACAGCAATGTAAATTAAAACAGAAATTTCGAAATTTTGTGGTGATAATCGCAATTATATTGAGTGAACAACCGCCATCCACAATCCAAATCGGTAATGCAGGCGCATATATTGGATTTTTCTGGCTAGTTCCATTCTTTGAAATCAACACCTGGAATTGAATTATAGATCTCATTTGCAAATGGGCGCTGAGATCTCGATGACAACGAGAAAGCCACGAGACTTGTTTTTTATTTTTGTAATTGTTTAGCCCGCTTACTAGACAAAGTGTTCCATTCAGTGTAATCATCAACCTGCTAACCTAATTATTCGGAACAGTGGACGCGATGTGAGAAGAATAACACATTATTGAGAGGAAAGGAGATCTCGCAGCCACGCAGCGAATACTGTATATTGTCTAATATTCATTAATGTTGATGTTTTGTGTTACCAGATAAAGTATTTCAATAATATCGAGAGAGTGAGTCGTTATATTCCGTCGTGGGCGTTATAATTCATTTATTATAAATGTAGTTAAATAATATATTATAATCTCTATATGCACGAATGACTTCATATGGAATTAAAGCGTGTTTGTCATCCCTTGACGATGCAGTACTGAATGCGGCTATGCCCCGAAGTAAGAACCTGGTTACAGGGAGATTTGCGATAGCTGCGTCATTATTAGTGTGGTTCGTCATAGTCTGATAACCGGGTTACACTTGTACCAATCTACCAATCATAGCGCGCCGTTTTATCAATTTTGCAGGGCATGGTATTATAAAACTCAGTAATAAAAAAAACGCGTGAGGTTGACGTGTTTTAAAAGATGCTGTGTATTACCGTGAACCTGCGTGTTTAATGCACATGTAAGTACATCATTCATCTAGGTCGCGCCCTCTAGTGACGGCGCGCCTCTGTGACGCAAAGGGTGCAATTTACTGGAAAGGAAATTTATTATAAAAAGAAGAAAATATACTTGGTTCGGGTCACTTTTGAATCGTTCATACCTGATTATTACAGTTAACATTATGACGTGAAAGTATGCTAATCGGCCATTATACAATTAAAATTCAAGTCCCTGGTCGTTCGAGGTATAGTGCCCAATGTTCAGTGATAAACAGGGCACGAACGGGAATGTTAACATAAATGATTCGACTCGACTACGTCCCGATCATTTCTTTGCCACATTCAAGAAGTATCCCCAGGTGGCTTTGTGCGTAAAGTTGGAATTGTACGGATATTGGTTTGTCATTCACTTAGCCAGCTGAATTTTACAACCTCCTAATAAACTACCGATGAAGTAGTTCAACGCTCAGCGAATATGTAGGTTTGACAAATAAGATTCGAATATGGTACAATACACAACATGAGGAGAAGAGTATACATAATGAACAGTGTTCTATATGAAACATAAAATGCATTGTTTTTGCTTCTAATGTTATACAACGCTTGCGACTACAAGAACAGTATCATAGCTGGAAACAGAACATATTGTTATATCAAGACTACAGTCACCAAGTGAATTATTTCAAGCTCTGGCCTTATGCGGCTAACTAAATTAATTTTTATTATAGTGATTTAAATTCGATGCATATGATGGGTGAATATTTAAAAATGTTCCGTTTGTTGACATGCCTACATAACGACCATAGAACTTATTATTGTAACAGCTGCGACACTGAGTTACTTCGCCATATATCTCAGTCAGTGATTTATGTTCTTTATATACTCAGATAAAGTCAAACTGCGACGACAAGACACGATTGTGCGTTCTACCCATTATATCATCGAGCATAAATTATTATTCGCAATATTGTTCCAATAATACGTACATGGCAGAGGCGACACGCTGGCACGAATCACACTTAATTGTTTATGGTCTACGCTATCACCGGTACTTTATGAGGTAGCAATTTTGTTTGTATGGAAAATTGACAATCTCGTCATAATCCTAACGGACATATAGTTATCGGGAACCATATATCTATTATTACCTATTAATAGTTTTTAGAAACTATTTTTACTTAATCACATTGATTGTTGTAAACGTGTTGATTTCAAGGTGAATCAAGTAGCCGCATTCCATTCCATTACCATTCGCATTCTTTGCTTCATGAAAACAAATTGAAGACAAACTATTTTTACACGTGTTCGTTAATACCGATATCGACGTAAATGTACGAATCTAAAACAATTCGTTTTTTGTGTGTGGCATATTTACACATCCGTTTCATAGCAAGTTAAACACTGAAATATACGTGAACAGTTGCATATTTTGTCAGGTATCTCGACCAACAACTACTTTAAAATCATCTTTGCAAAAATCCCACTGAGCATTAGGCAACACTATTATCTGAATCCTGTGATACGTTTGGGAAAACTGAAAATGTACACTCATCTACATAGCATAATTCAACAATTTATTAAATTAATGAGAGTATATTGAAAACCGGATATAAACAGTACACAGGGGTATGGTCGTGTATATATGATACCTCTGAGAATAAATGTCATAAACGACTGGAAGTGTTTACCACGCGTTGTGATATGCTAATTCCCCCCCCCCAAGGGATGTCTTATACCCTCTCTTGCTGTTCATAATTTCCTACTATCGCAAAACGACTTATGTCGTTATATTTTATCTTCATAATATACACTTGGGACATATGTAACCATCAGTTTCTTCAGTATATAAAAGTATTCAATAATCTATTTGACCACAAAATAATTTGAAGAAATTCATGCTATTATATTTAACATATAACTAGTCGATTAATTGTTTGCTACATATATTCAGAACTGATTCGTGCGTTGTATTTCTGATTAATTTATATCAACAACAAATGCGAGCACTATAACGAATGCAAAACTCCCTCCGCAAAACTATATATATCTCATTGTTATGAATACTGACCTTAAATTATTGAACACTGGTCTGTGTTCCAAATGTTACTAATGGTCACGGTGTTTTGAGTGAGTGTTCATCATAGGAGCAGGTGTGGGTGGTTGAGTGCACTCTCTCTATTTTACACGAATATAAAACAGCATCTGGTATTTCAAGCAAATCGCTTTATGTAACTGGTTGTCCTATGTTTTAATTTGGACACTATCTAACAAAATGACATTTACTGTATAGAAATCCAACGCCATGGAAAACAACCGATGTGGTTATGTGAAAAATAATTACATCAAGAGAAAAGGGATTATTGAAACAACATACTGCGATTAATTGTACTACATTCATCGACGACTCAGAATAGTCAATATTACAGGCACTGTTTATCGATCGCATCAGCTATGAGTAAGCCGATTACGTCCTGGTTACATAAACGATCACCGGTTAAGGCAACGTTCATTTTAACCACAGTGCACCACGTAATAATCCTATGAAAAGCGGAACGCAATGTACCTCCACAATAGAAATAGAACGGAGGGCAGTTTTCGAGATTAGAAGTTTTGAAAATATTCAATCATGGGAAGGGAAGTAAATATTAATCCAAATATCGGAATCCAATTCGCGTCAGCTGCGCACGTGTACTGTGTCTTCATTACAAACAATTCACTATAGACTTTAAAAAGAATACCATATGTTTAGAAGGTCTATGTATTGACAATGTGTTATATCGTAGTACTCACTTTATTGACTTGCGGATATTGAGGTAGTAATATATTGCTGTCTCGTAAAAGAACACAATTTACGTCTACTTTAATAGTGATTTTTTCTTTAGGTCGTATTTATAAAAATGAAATAAAATTGACTTTTAAATCATCAAATTACTCTGTCACTGTATGGAATGATTGTCTGCTAAGGTAACAGTGAACTCCAAATGTAGTTGTTTCGAAGGCGCAATAAAAGCTACACTGAATAGTCGGTGTTGCACACTTGCGACGGATTACAAATTCAGCAAATGGGACTGTTAAGTATCACTCTCATTCATTGAAACGCCTGTCTTACTAAATCAGCTGATGTGTTGTTTAGCGTTATCGGGAAACTGTTTTCGTCATTTGAATACTGATATTTTGCCATTAAGTGCACGGTTTCCTAAGCTTGCACGCTTCCACAGAATATCAATACAAAGTACTCTAAACGTGCGATCAAGGTGTGAATAGGCCATGTATGCTATAATTACTAATGCGATGTGCAAACATATAATTTTCAAACGATATAAACAGGCAATGTAGTCAACCTGCACGTACCTTGATCACAAGAACCAATCTATTATATCTACGCGAGTGGGTTGTCCTTCAATCGGAAAATCGGCCACTCTAAGACGTCGCGAAACAAGCGTTTATACAGCAGCAACGTCACCCGCAGCACTCAATGAGATAGAAGAGGACGAGTACGGGAGTGCTCAGGTCTAACATTAGATTGAAAAGGCTGGTGCATGCGCAGAAACAAGAAGGACAAAAAAGTCATGCATGAACAAATTAGTAAATGTTTGAGGTTGAGTCGCAATACTAGCTACAGTAATGTGCATAGTAACATAAGCATTAATAGAGAACCCATTTTAAGTTAACAAAAGTCACTGAAGCAGACGCTAAACGCTAGTAAACTCATTGCATTTTCTATATTTTTACCCACGCGACATGTCATGAACCCTGGGGATGCATTGTAATACTTCACTGCTGTGTGCGTGTATTATCTCCACTCCCAACCGCATATTGAAACACTACGCGTACGTGTTGTATTTTTCCAATTGTACTTACTCAATGCCCTTACGTTGTTGATTAACTCAAAACTAATTATTTTGAACTCGTATTCCAGTTAACTATTATCAATGGTATATGCGCTAGCACATGTGCGTATTTATAAAACAAAACAAAAACGCACGAGTAACATTCGATTCTTAACGTGATGACCCATACGATACAAACGCATTTTGCATTATGAACGTATTTATTTATCATTAAAAGAACTCTAAAATTTATTTCGCAACTCCCCGAACAGTGAAAACTATACATGATGATTTCTCTCGTTTTGGGGAATCTTAAATCATGATCTTATACAGACACAGATTAGGCACAGTAGAGTAATACTCTATCCCTAGATAAAGTAATGACGTCACGCAATGTTTAAATGCGACTACAGGTATAATATACCGTGCATTAAGAATGGCAGTTGAGAATACGTTTTTAAGCTATTTTTTACTATAACTTAATGAATCAAATATTAAAATTGTAAATATAAACATGGTAGCTATTGTAGTAGTATGGGAATAATATGTACCAGTAATTAAATGTTACCTTCACTTTTGAAATGTACCAAGGGATTAACGAGATTGGAAACACGATTTTTTGTAATCATCTCTATTCAATATTAGATTGTACAATTGTTCCGCATAACAAGAAACATCATCTTACATGTATTTCAATGTGTTATATATTTATCGTTGCCGAACCTTTGGTTTCACACTACGAACGTGTACAGGAACCTACACACACTCCAATAAATTGGTATTTGCGTTTACTTTCTCAGGGGAGCTATGTGATTGGTGCGCAGCGAGACGAGATGTGTTCACCTTTTCCGAACCAACTGGTGGAACAGACATCTGCGAAATTGTGTATTTTTGATCAAAAACACCATAACAGTTGACATTCTGATATATTTTGAATATATGGCAAAACAAATCCAACAAAACAAATAAGTGTGTGAAATATAGCGGGGGAGCTGCGGGTCTCACAGAGAAGAGAAATTCTCACAGAGAGTTTGCATGATAACAGGAAGTCAGTTTAGAGATGGAGATTTGAATTGATTCTTAAATCCAGTGTTGTCCGTCTTCTATATCCCAGTTTAGAAAACTAAGAAGTGGAAGGAAGTAAGCCTGGTGTGGTCAACTGATGAGAAAAGCCGTCTCACCAATTGACACGTGACTGATGTAAATGTTATGCTCATAGATGATATAATAAATATTCTAAGCATGGTAGTGCCAACACTTTCATTGATTTTTCTGTAAATGGGTTTTTGCAAGTACAAGAACCGAATCAAACGTAGTGAAAATGTGAAATGTATAGCCTGACGTCAGACTGCCACACTGGCCAGCATTTCTAAGAGTTGATGAAAACAAAGTAGACAGCTCAGCTTACAGCAACACATTCTGAATAATAGCAATTGGAACTACTCAAGGACAAGATAAAAAGTGTAATGTAATCTGGACGTCACGAGCAGCATAATGCCATGTAGTCACGAAGAAACAGATACCTGGCTTCATCGTCACGTGGCTACTGCCATGTACACTCAAATTGAATTATGAATTGTATATGGACTGGGACTATCAATGTATATCAGTACATAGAATATCACTGTTTATAGGTATATCCAGGGCACTTCCTATATTCCATGCCTTAACACACATACTGCACGGGATTGGTGGAATATAATATTCCAGCATTGGAATTATTATTTTAAGCACCAACAGAGCAGGCATTGGAAGAAAGGTTTCATACAGTGAGTTGTGGTTCTGATGTCGAACCAGCACGTGTATGACCGTAAATGAAGCTAAAAAGGAATTATTCATAAAGAAAGAAAGATCCATTGATGTCATACCGCCTACACCTGTAGCACTGAATCAACAAGTTAAGTGGGCAGCATGCCAAGGTGGACGGGAATGGTGCCGGGTCTAGTACTACTATGTCCGGATGAATGGGACTGGAAACCATGTGGTCAACATTACTAAAAGCTCCAAAATCGAAAACATACAAATGAATAATACAATTGGTAAGTCTAGGGGACCGTCACGCTAGTTTAAATCCAAAAGTATTCCAAACTGTTATTAAACACAAAAACGTGGTATATTAGAACCTCGTTGAGTAATACAATGACATCATTATTGAGACATACACCTAGAGGCTTGAGTCATTGCTTGAACAAAAGCAAGTATACGTAGTGCTAATAAAAGTGTGAATCGTATCGCCTGAAAGCCTCTCCCGAGTAATATATTCAGGTGTTCTACGTGTGGGCCAATTGCTGCTATTTTAGACTTTAACAAATCGGAATTGAAAGATAGTTGTTGATAGTTAAATATGATAGCCATTAGTTTAATTTGTCAATGTTAATAGATTATATCATATGTAATGCTAGGAATATTATTTCACATGCTATAATGTATATATTGTATTCGGTACATTTATTTTGAAGGATTATGTTTGATTGGATTATGACTTTTTTGACATAATTACATTAAACATACGCTCATCTTGAGCAGCTATTTATTAAATCTAAGCATAAGGGGTGATGACATATATGGTCACTGTAAAGAATATCATCACATACTCGAATGTAAGGCAACTGCGTTATTTTATGGTTGCTGAATACATTTCAACTAAATGAGAATGTCAATGTAAGGTATCAGTGGAAATGTCATACACAAAAACATGTGACGTGGGCGTTTATTATTGCCAAACGATCGAAAAAGTGTTGTGCTCTGAAAGTCTTTAAGTTCATCATTGCAATGGTATGAATGGGTGTGATCACAAACCTTGCGCGGTAGAACAATATGTCATACTTAAAAACGTGTACATCACATTGAAAAATGGTTATATGATACTTACAGACGCGCACGTACACGACAGCTCAACGTGAACGATTCAATGATGAGATGGATACAGATAGCAAACTACCATGTGAAAAAAGAAAGAGTAACCCGTCCTGGTATTATTCGTAACTATATTTTATTTTCACGTGTCCTTGTTTCAATTTCATTAATATGAGTTATGATAAACCAATACATTAAATTCACCGTGAAGAAGCTCTACAGTTACCACACGACTGTAAGCACGACACGTTGCAATCACGTAACCTTATTATATTCTACACAGCGTTAGTCGTGATATATCACGTATACGTCGTCGCAGTAGGGGTCGTGCACTTAATTCATTTAAAATATGATATATGCGACTCAGTCAATCGCAGCTGGATATCAGTAAATGTATTGTATTAACTTGTATACCCTCATTTCATTATGTGCACTGTAGAATACAATACATAACTGTGTTCCTTTATTTGTTTTATTTTATTTTATTTAACACACGTATTTGCCACTTTGTGTAACAAAATCACCCAAATACTGATGTAGTGAACGATGAATTTACTCGAATCTTAGGTGATATGCACATACCTCAATATGTGATGCATATTTTAAGATGCACATATAACACATTGTGATACAGATGAACGTATGATGCATGTGTATTACTATATTGTCTAGTATATTTAATGCGTTACACCTTATGTATTTAACGTATACCATTTGTCATCACAGATCCACACGCCGTTAAAGCTTATTTTGTTCTCTATCATCCATCCGACATTGAATAATGTAGTTTATACAGTAGGTTTGGTATAGCTTATGTAACTAAACAAACTGATTATGTTTGAGATGAAGCGCTTGGTGTGTTGTTGATTGTCAATTGTATATTGACAATAAAAACGAGGACAGCATCATTCTATGTGGCACCAGTGAACAAAGGTGCATATATGTAATACATTGATACATGGATACACGTTCGCCATCATCCGAAAGGAGCGCGTAAAACAACGACGCACCGATTAGCTCATTACGTGGGGGATATGAGTACTGACGGCGGGTTTAATGACTCCTTCAATTAACTCTAATTTATTTGTTGTTATTATACAACTCGCATCGTATCCATATTCAATAAATTTAATGAGTGTCTAAGTGTATAGAAATATTGTTTATAACATAATCAAAATTAATTTAATAGTGAAACTGCTTATTCATCAAAGCAGTGCGACTAATGACATCATTTATGCCGAAGGCCTTGAATGAGATTGATTTCACGATTGGCTGGTGTTTGTATCCCCAAGTGCTGTATTTTTTTACATCTTCACAAAGCCCGTTGTGAATAGAGGCGATGATATTGAATACACATTGGCGTTTTAGTTCAATCACGTCTCAGATTTTGTAAGAGAAATTTTATTTCTCGTGAGACTATAGCTGCCCCATCCAGCTAAAAATAATAACAGTTTCAATATAAATCATGTAGTTTGAACATTATAGATTGGACCAGTTGTTTGATTTTATTGTATGCATCGTTTTGATATTCCCGTGATCATCAGAAATCTATTCAATGTTAGCGTCAACTCTGAAACTGAATAGACGAGCATGTTGAATTTAAAAGCCACAATGTAATGCTTTCGATGGTCACAAGCAGTTGGCGGTACAAGATATCCATTCATTCATTCTCAACTTACTGTTGATTCAACTAGCTGTGTAATCTAAAGTTATTTGTGGGTCTGTAACGTTCACCATTATTCTACGAGGGGCGTTCAGTAAGTAATGCCCCTGACCCACCTCCATTTCTTTGATCTAGATGAAAGTTTGCATGTGTAATGATTTACATCTTTATGGGTTATGATGCGTAAAACAGCTCTGAACTAATTGTAGTTTCTGATTTACAGGTGTTTCAACTGCGTCAGGTGTGAAATGGAGCCAGTTGAGTGTCGTTTTTTGTATTTGAAAGGACGCACACAAAAAGAGACTTTTGATGAAATGAAAGAAACTTATGGTGACGATGCCCCATCATATGACCTTGTAAAACGCTGGCATCGTGAATTAAAACATGGCCGGACGTCTGTGGAAACAGCTCCAAGACCTGGTCGTCCTTCTTCTGCCATTGTTGAGGCATCTGTCCGTCATCGACGCATTACTGTTCGCCAAATAGCCCAAGAGGTCAAGATTAGTACAGCATCTATGGAAACTATTATTCATGACCATTTGCATATGCATATGCATAAGGTGTCTGCCAGATGGTTTCCCAGGTTGCTAACATCAGTACCTTTCCAGAAGCAAGAACGCGTCGAGTGCTCGAGGATGAATTTGGAGATGTGCAAAGAAGATGAGTCAAAGTTTTTCAAAACACTGATTACACAGGATGAACCTTGGGTCAATAACTATGATCCAGAGACCAAAGCCCAGTCAATGCAGTGGAAGCACTTGGACTCACTCACCACCTCCAAAAAAGGCAAGGGTGCAGCCCTACGCTGGCAAGGTCATGATCACAGTCTTCTGGGACCAGGGCGAAGTAGTGATGACAAATTTCCTGGCAAAGGTACCACAATTACAGGAGCCTATTACGCTTCACTTTTGATGAAATTAAGAAAAGCTATCAAAATCAAGAGGTGGGGCTAGATCAGCAAATGTATCCTCCTCCTGCAGGACAACGCTACGGTCCACAACTCGCATGTCGCCAGATCAGAAGCACGGGCGTGTGGATATGAAGTCTACCCCCATCCCCCTTATTCTCCTGACCTTGCACCCTCTGACTTTCATCTCATCCCAGATGACGCAGCCTTGATTTCTGATGTTACGACGTGGTTGGAGGACTAATCTGGGGTGTTTTACAAAAACGGTGTCCTGAGCTGCATCAAACGATGGGAGAAATGCATAACTCTTGGTGGGTCATATGTTGAGAAAGACTAATAACTGTGTCAAGTTTCATTAATCTCCTGCTATTGGAAATGGGTCAGGGGCATTATTTATTGAACGCCCTTCGTAAACGATTTGTTTTATTTAGAGAAATTACAAATAAAAGTACATTTAAAAAATGAAGATATAACATGATGAAATGGGTACGGGTTAGTTAAACTGTTTTCATTCAGAAAGAAATATTTTTAAGAATATATTTAAGGGCGGCAATGCTGCGTTCTATTCTCTTTATATCTTGACTATAGAACTGTTTATTAATTAAGTTTTTAATATTCAAAACTATAATTCGTTTTAAATTTAAAATAAATGTCCTTCAATAATTTTATGTTGCTTACTGAAACATAATACCGTTTTTCATCGAACCATTGAAGATTGACATTTAACGAAAAGCTTAATAAATATTAGATATTAGGAATGACTTACGACATTTTAATTTTTAATACGGATAACGGCGGACCATGCTTGCAAAACACAGGCAATTCGACAGTGTTCATAATGTCATCGTTAGAACGGAACAACACATTTGTTGTCCCATTGGAGATAGTTATCAATTATAAATAATTTTCATGTAATATCAAAGTATCGGACATAGTCAGATACCTCCCATTATTTACAGAACGTAGATCAGGATAAAGAAACCTTGTTAAAGGTAATTGGTAATTACAATACGGATTCCATAACCGCATAACAGCTAGGAGTGGTTACTTTCTGACCCAAATAACACATATAACCATTGAATAATGTAAAAAAAAACAGTAACCAATCAAACAGTGTTTTCAGAAACAGATTGGCCAATTTCCCATCACTACAGTCGGACGCATCCGTTAGTCCCGCAATACAAAGCGATAACAACATTTAGAAGTTAAATCCACTATACACTACTTTGTATTAGCTAAAATCACACTTTTCATAAATGACTACTCCAATTTGTTCCACTTTAATTGTAGATTCGATTCCTGGAAATTAACCATCACTTTGTCAAGTACACGTTGTCGTGCATAATATACATTGTACTCAAAATGGCCAGTACGATGTTGAAGAGAGCGAGGGAGTCATTCACCACTACACAACCCGTGTCCGCGCTAAGCGTCATAGTGTAATAACTATGTAAACGAATGTTACCACATAATTCTGATTACGTTGTTCAAGATTATTGTGACACTGAAGATGTAATGAATACAATAGCGCGAAGTTGAAAAGATATTTCCCCCTTGATTTAAAATGGTATACACTGTTTAAAGCAGACCTTTCTATAAGTGGGTTCGCTGCCCACATATCGCAGATTGAGGTGACTTCAAATAATCCTGTTGGTAATATCTGCGGGAACCTGACTTCAATATTTCAAAGTGGATGTCATGTAGGCGAATATGGATGATCAGAAAAAGTGATTTATTGAAATGACTGTATTGCATGTATGAGTGGAGGCCATGTTTTAAAAGGAAATTGTTATATTAATTTTGAAGTAACCTTCAAAACCATCTTGTAGCTGACTGCAGCATAGATCCGAGCTACGTGTCAGAACTGTCAGAAAGACCAATACAGCTATGTAATTATGTAATTGTGCTATATTACAGAACCGTGCCTCACATTTCTGTATGAGTGGTATAAATAACATTATTTATAACTTTACAATACTTCATGTTGAAACCATTTATCAATGATCTTTAACACATGTTTCGATAAGGCGTATCCATGTATTAAGGACAATCCGTACTTATGTGCTTACGATTGCATCATCGTCCGGATTAGTGTTTTCCTTACGGATAAGTATTGACCCCAATAGCAGTCTAATCATAAGATTCCCAATCTAGCTACACCATGCCAAATAAAATCAGATAGAAAAATCAGCATTGAGCTGATATCATTCTACATGAGTAATTTTGGTGCCAGTATGACTTTTACTAAGCTTTGTTTTAGATGCGTATAGCGGGCAGTGTTCGGAGTATTGCAAACAATTATCCATTCATGGCGTCCGCGAAAAACGCTATGGGGTTATCGTGGATCACGGGTAGTACCTTGCTTCTACGCAAAATGATACCTAAAGGTTTGGGCTAGAAGTCAAGACAATCCCGCTATGCCATGTTAACTGACGAATGTTGACGATAAGATGTGTTAATAAATTATGCCACTATCAGAAATTCAAACTAATGGCATAGAATTTGATTGATTGATCAAACTCTTTTGCTGCCGCACTTGATTGTTCTGGTTTGTTGAGAGTAGGTTTTTGTTTTTAATTTTAAAAAAGCCATAGTTAAATAGACAATTTAAAACGTCGGTTTTCTGTGCTATAGAAGTAGAACTTACAGGAGGATATATGAATTTATTTTGTTAATTGAGATCGGCTAAAAACGGAAATAGTGCGTAATCACGAATGTTATGACCCGGGGCTCGAAAAAAAAAGCATGAAAAACATTTTTTTTTTGAATTACGCAAACGGCAACAACAAATGATTGCCGCCTGCAGTTGCTCGCTCGGGAATCCGGAAGTTTTGTCTATCAATAAAACGCAATCGGGTTTACGGCGCTAAATTAGCTTTGCTATGTTTATGAAATTATTTCGATTGTAACCAGTTTGCAAATATCAACATTTCCGCTGTGAAGTAACGACACAAAAAAGCTCGCAACGCCAAAATGCGGGGGAGAATCAAATTTGCCAATTATATTTAACAACGGTTGCTGTCGCACATTTAAATATGATATTGATGATTTTAAAGGCGTCGCAGACATTACATGTACAATGAATTTGTTGTGAAATGGCCAAATGTCAGGGTATTCTTTAAATGTATGTGTATTGTACTATAACTTGTATCTCTTATACTTTTATATGAACATTTACTTCAATATAGAAAGATGCAAGGTGAATGAAAACACATTTATTCTAGTTGTGTTATTTGATACTTGTATAGTTCAAGCCAATAAAAAATGTTGCATTTGCAGACGCACAATAATATTTGAAAAATAAAAACAACACTATGTAACGCATATGTAAAGAGTGTTATAGGCGCACTCGTATCATAGAGCGTGTCACTATTGCACTGCAAGAAATAGCGTTTTCAGTCCATGAAATATATATATATAACGTATTGCGGTAATTGTTTCCCTCCCTCCCACCCATTATTTGCCCCCACACTCAGTGACGTTAACTTTGTCATTTGTTCAACAAACTTGATTTGCTACTTGCAGTCAAGATTTAGGGATTTTAGGAAATCTTTACTGTTTATTCAAATAAAGATTCGTTGTCGTTTATTCAAGCAATTTGTTCACTTTACCAAAATAGTTAGGGTTTTTTGCATAAACCGGCCACAACTGGGGTATACAAGTTGCGGTATATACTAACAAAAAGTATGTGTATTTAACAACAATATTAACAACTACAGTTATTATTCATTTTAAATCGTCTCTTAAAACTGACTGATAAGTGAGATACGACTGGCAACATCTGCGTTTTTTTGAGACATTGAATCTATATGAAACCCAGTAACATATATGTGTCTTTCTATATATGCTATTAAAATTACTGATCACTGACAGCTTCAATATCAAGTACTATTACTATTAAACATACTAATAAGTATATATTAAATAAAACTTAATATTGTGGGTATTAAGGCATTATTGATATGGAAGATATCATTAGGAGATTTGTATAATATTTTTTCAATGATTAATGGTAAATAATATAATAAAAAGAGCGTCACTGTGTTTACATGGTTTATATTAAATTTAATATAACCATACATATCCCCTTCAATGTTCCAAAGCATGGCAAGTTACATTTTATATGATGTTGATTGTACTTTGTTTCATTTTTTTTAATGTTGTGTTAAGGCGTTACTTATACTGTTATACCAGTATATGTGTTAGGGGCGAATGTCCGTGTTATAACGCGAAGGTAAAATTAGGTACGGACTTCAAACTTGAAACAAATGTTCTCAAAGTTATCAACACGACACAACATCTTTTCGATAACAACGATTCAAATATCAAGGTCACAGCTTGTGTTTATGTGTGTTTGTGATATATATTATAACTACAAACAAATATACAGCGCTATCAAATTTAGCGCACATATTCCATGTGCGAGTCGCAAGATCTTGCCAAATTTTAGGACAAGGAAATGAATCACAGTTTACGTATGTGTTATATATAACAAAAAAGAAAAACTACAGGCTTGACAAATGTGTTCCCTATACGTGCACGTGTCTCCCAGCACCTGGGCGCAGTCAAAAGGTCAAGGTTACATTATCGATTTATGTTCCATAATGATCTGCAAAAGGAATAGCTAGATACTTCTAACTTGGCACACATACAATCCATGTAACCAACACGACATGATATTTTAGGGACAAACGGTCAAAGATCACAGTGTATATGTTTGTACACAATACCAGAAAGATTATTCCATCGATCCTTTGAATTGTGAAATTCATAAATATTTATAAAGATGAAAGGAAATTTGTCATTTGTGTTGTGTTTTTCATTGTTGCGCCTAATTCAAATTATCGTGTGTCGTGCTTGTTAGAGGCATACTATCATTAAGAGCTAACACCGTCCGCATATCCAATTTACAATGACATTGGGTTGCACTATATATGACGTGAGCTGTTTTCCAAACAGGCTGATAGATCACGTATACGTGTCAGGAAATGCTACATTATATATGTTTGATTAACTGCTAACAAGTATTATTTTTATATTAGGAACTTTGAGATGCATAATACATCGAATTGTTCTAAATTGTTCTAGTTATCTCCGCATGTGATACAAGGTGATACCCGGGTATGCAATTCATGAGTTTCACTACTTTGTAGCTAAGACAATGAAATCTTGGAAGGTTTGTCAAATGACATCGCAAATAAACGACGTAATTTACTTTTTAATGGTTCATCAAATAGAAGTAATCCTCCTTAGTCCTCTTAGGAGCTATAAAGGTCAGACAAACTGTATACGAGCTTTGAATCATGTCACGTTTTCGTAAAATGTACCGCGTAAAGTCTCATATTGACCTGGCTGCACTTGAACAGCAGACAAATTATGTATGCATGGCAGTATTATTCATTCCTTCCGAGTGTATATTCGATTGCGACAATAGTTCACTGAGAGTATATAGTTATGAAGTAAGCTGATGAGCACTGGCATTATGAACGCCAAGTATAATAGAAATGAAAGAGAGTTGACACAGAGAAGAGAGCAAAGATATTAGATATATTATTTGAGTGACATTTCCCGGGGTAACTTCCACATAAGAACATCATCCATTTTTTATATTGATTTTAATCTCTCAGATATATTCCTTCTTTTTTTACATCTGTTTAATCTTTGCTATGAGGATCAATAAAAAATAGTTGTTCAAGGTCAACTCGTAGAAAATTACACCATAAAGTGCTTGATTTCATCCTAATTAAATTATGTGATGTTTTATACGCTATTATGTGGCGGGTATAGTAGGCACTTGCGATTAGTTAATATTAGTATCAGAGGGGGAATATAATTATCATCCTATTATTTATAAAATGGTATAAATGTTCCAGCCTATAAAACTATTCAACTTTACTGAGTCTTGGAGTTCACTGATTAAGAAGTGTATAAAAGTTTATGATATTATACTTAAATATTGGATAATACATATAATAACATGAGGTTATCACGATGATACCTCAAAATATGCAGTACCTCAACAAGACCGAGTATCGACCGACGTGTACATATTTTGAGATATCCTCATAACAACCTTATTAATATACATCTTTTCTTTCCAAGGATACTTCATGGGAATTCTGAAACCCATAACAAATTAGAACGGAATCGGTGAACTTCTTTGTTTTGTTCGAAATTCTTCATTTTTGTTTTTACTATTAAAGGACGCTTGCGCGCGTGCATCATTCTATATTTGGAATTCGCAGTTCCTTATATGGTAGGATAAAAATACCCCTTAAAATATCGCAAAATTACGGCACGCTGTAAGTTATGGCGTTACGGTGACAGGTGTATAATAATAGTTAATACTAAGACAGAATTAAACGACACAGTAGTTGCGTAGGTCAACAGCAGAGAGTCGGGATTACCTAAATTGCTTTTCAGTTTTATCGTAGGTGCTATCGCTTGAGGAATCCCACTGAATATGTAAATCAATAATCTCTGTCGAGATTGATCATCTTACTAGACATTGGTTACAAATTCACGTGAAATGAACATACCTTTGAGCATTCACTAATTACAATCATCACCTAATCTAATTAAGGTAGCTTTGCTTTGAATGATATAATATAATGACATATACACATTTATAATATTATAATTACAAATATATGTCGCTATACGATAGGCTGTCATGTTCTTCTGTTCCACAAAGCGAACTTATTATAACCAATTGTTATCATAAAAACAAAGTTATAAACCGTGATTTTAACACAACTGAACAAATTATTGTTCGAATGTCAAGGTTGATGACGTATACCTACAAAAAGCATTATGCACGTCGCAGTACCGATATATTATACAATCACATTTATTCAAAATTCACTGAATCAAGTTGAATCATTCACATTGACGCGCGCGGTTATATATTATCCATTACTGTTAAGGATTTAGGAATGCCTGTATTTCCGACAATCAGATGATATGCTGTTTTACTTAGTTTCTTGGTGTAACTCTAATATAAAGTATAGTTGGTGTGATTATATAGATATCTCTTTAATTGTCACGTTTTTGCTAAATGGCGTCATTCTACTGACGTCATATGTGATTTGAAGGTGTGCACGGACGGATGAACCCACCCTACTTACTTCTATATATTATTAATTATAAAATAACGTTAATAACGTATCTTTGACATTTACGACGACAATTGTAGGGATTGACTAGATTATTAACCTTATTGATGAGGGGGATATAATTGTAAATGATGCGTGGGATGATCTTACATGTCGCGACACCATGATTCACCTTGATCGAAATATAGTGCGACAACGAAGTAGAGTTGATCTTGATAACGAACGAAATTCTAGAGTAGTAATTTGCTAATATCTGCAAGTGTTTTGTGGTCATATAAGCATTCTAAAATCGATACAATCAACATGAAATGGCATTTGTGACGGGAAATATCCTAAAAACATTACATAGATTCAGATTAGATAAACTACTAATAATGCATTTTAAACATGCATACAGACAGACAGATAGGCATACGAATATCTCCAACTCCTACAGCTACGTATGCCATTTGTATTAATTAAAAGAGTTTGATAATATTGAACATGGAATTAATCATCTCCTGTCGCAGACGGCGTTCCACGTTAAACAACAGCAAATTGGAAAACAAATCACCTAAAAAGTATAATATTCAGATAATGTTCGCATACAGTTGCATATTCCGATTTGTAATTCATGTATCTAATCAGGTTTAATTCTGATCAGTTCAGTCTGTTGAGATCAATATTTAATGTTACCGCCATCGGATTATTTTGTAGGACCTCACAGATTAACATTTTTACACGATAATGTAAACCTCTATTCGCAAGTGAATTCATTAAAACAAAAAAGTCTACAAATTTAACTAAATTTATTTTAATTCCGATATTGGTATTTTAAAAACAATGAGTCATTCAATAGGGCGCCGGAGAGGACTCATTGTTGTTTAAATGAATGTGTGAATATGTTTGTGTGGTGATGTACATGTGAATCCTGTGTGTGGTAGGTTACTTGGAGAAATGAAAACAAATCCTTTGCATTATACCCCCCATTATATGGTGCGTACATATAAAATAGGGAGCATGCGCATATCACAGATATGTACTCTACTGTATGCATTTACATCTACTCTACTGTATGTAATTTTGTATATAAATCATTTATACATGTTATTTCCTTGTTACAATGTCACTTTATTAAATCTGAATATTTAGTATAATTTGCTATAAACGCGAGTCAACACAGGCAATTACTTGACCATGTTCACAACGACGTAACCCATCGCACACCAATATAGTAGTCACACCATTGCAAATTTAGAACGATAATACGGTTTCTGAATCGCCTAGCTTGATCAACAATGATGCTATTTACATAATGATTGAACATGAGCTTGATGAACATATATCTTATCTGTTATAATTATTTTTCTAGATAAAAAATAGTGGATGGACTGGCGCTGTTCCACTCACTTTACACAAGAAATAATGAATGGGCTGCCGCTGTTCCACTTACTTTACACTGGGGGTCGCCAATTGATAGTATGAAGCTTATAGCCTGATATCACTGATGGAAGAGCTGAATGCTACGTGTGACGTCATGGGATAGTATTTCCAACGAACCGAAGCCTATGAAGCCACAGGTATTGACCAGCTATGTAAATAAATGATACCAGGTGAGAGTTTTTTTTTCTCAAATGACTATGATGCTAGAACGGGGGATAAATTGTAATTTGAAGTAACTATGCAAATTACAACGATGACGTATTGCAATATGGAAGACGTCTAAGCGCATCACTAAAGAAACATTTAGAGTTACAGTAAATGGTAGCCAGCTAAAAAAATGGCGGGTCAAATGATGGTGGCAAATGAACAATCCAAACTACAAACACAGAGAGCGCTCTCTCTACCCAGAAACAGAGTTATCTGAAATTAATTACTAGTAACAAAATTGTTCCCAATACTGGTAATAATGTTACTACGCGATTAATATTAATAATAATAATAATAATAATAATAATTCGTAATTTTCAGCGCATTTGACTATCGAAATACAAAATTTTGAAAGTCTGAGTACGCAAAAGTTTGGCAAACTCAAAAAACAGAACAATGTTGCCAATACAGATGCTGAAAGCCATAACGATATTTCACTTGTGCGAGTAGCCGACAAGATCGCTCCAGTCACGTGGCTGGTATCACAACGTGAACGAAGCGCACAATTGTAATACGTAAACCAACGTGAGCGGGCCGGGGTCGCTGAATATATGAGATTCAAAACAGTTTTGTTACTTAACACATTGAAAGTAGAATATCGGGGACATTCCCCTTGTACAGCACATACCCGTAACTACTGTTCAGGGCCGTTGGACGGTGCGCAGATTACCAGTGATATCATGGCCATTCACATCACCTCACGATTTTGGCAAGTACACGTGATGACAAAAGAATTACTAACTGTACCCTTCGGGTATATGAAGATTTCGGCCCCGCGTCGGTGAATAATTGTCACATCGGGAGGCAAATTTTCATTTATCTCTCAGTTGCAGAGAATAATTGTTTATTACCATATTGGTCGTAGGTGGCGCAATAGTATTTAAAAATTGAAGTGACAGTGGGTAAAATAAGAGCGGGATACTGATAGAAATCAATGTCAAAATAGTAATTGAAACTATAAGTATAATGATGTTCCACATTAGTAGCCAAGTCATTGAATTTATCAATAAAAATGTATATGTAAAAAAATATTTTGGAGTTAAACATGTTATTACTGTCTGTGAATTACGGAGTTAATAAACGACGTGCTCAATTTGATTTGTTTTTAAAAAAACTCGAGATCATAAACCAGTTTCTCTGGCACCACATTTAAAAAAATAAAATAAAAAAGGTACCTATTCATTTCTAAACATACGTCATTTTGAGTAATTTTCCAAATTCTGCTACACTGGCGATATAACGTGTTCTCACACAATATCTGCCGCGTTCACTTTGAACCCGTCCACTTCCGAGAGATTGTATTGACCAACCTTATGTGTTGGTTAACTGTTTTCGTGTACGCAAATGTGTATGAAATATACCAAGTAACGTGCCAAGTATTGTTCTTTTTTCATGAAGGTGTGCAACACGATATCCTTTGTGTCCATTAACGTTCATTGTATCCTGATGTGAACAAAATCAAAGTGCTCTTACAAATTGTTTTATATCATCTTTCTTGTTAAACCTTTTACACATATGCAATCAGTCTGTATCAACTTGAGGAAAGTCTACGATCAACTGTTTTAATTAGTCATATTTCGCCTGTAATCGATGTTTTTTTTTAATAATGAATTTGTATCCAAAATATACGCTTTCAATGATCCCACTGGGATTACATCTAGGACAATTTGATTTAATTTGAAGGGATGTTGGTGTATATCGCCATCATTTGGCGAGTTTCGCTAATCGCACTGCCCCTTACCATGCGTGAGTGTGAAAGATAGTTTCAGGTTATTTTAACGTTTTATAATACTAAATTAGAATATAATGTGTAATTTTCTTGTATTTTCTCGTCATTGATGTGTAAAACAGGCTGAATAAACAACATTGAAAGACGTAGCTGGCATGGACGACCAGACTTGAGATGGCGATTTCGTGCATCGAATTCAGAAATAGAATGGAGGCCAGTTCTGCAGTTGAGATTTATAATAACATGAGCCACTTCTAACTTTACTTCTTTCGGAGAAAAGATAGTAACATAAACGTTGCTTAAAATTACGTGTTTCAATAAAAGATACACAAATCGAAAAAAAACACATATAGAATCTGGATAATTGCACAGTATCCTAATCATGTAATATATTGTCGAAGAGATCAGAGGGAATATATTTGTATGTTATGGTGTGACGTTTTTGGGACTACTTTATTACATGCGTCATAATACATACTTTTGTAATGCTGTTATATGTCACCTGATCACCCGAGTGTATTGATATATGTAAAAAGTAGTGCTGTTGGAGAACTGAAAATGGCGGAATAAACAAGAAGTTAAACTTGAAAGTTATCTGGTTTCTTTGATGTTTCGTGTGTTTCTGAGTCAACACATCACATGAGTCAAATGAATCTAGTCTTTGTTCACTGTATATACAACTCCATAAAAAAAGTTTTAAAGAAGTGTTAAAATAAATCTACGAGTTTGTGTTTAAATGATCTACTAGTAATTGTTGCGTGATCACATAACACGGAATATGTGTACGTTCAATGAATATTGTCGATGTGTGTGAACAGCGTCCTCAACGAACATTATCGATTTATCTAAATATTGTCCTCCACAAACATGATCATCACGGTACGTGAGTACAGCGCCCTCAATTTGTGAATACACTGTGCTTGTGTTTTATTTACATTCATCATCGAACTGGCCGTGTTGAACTGACCCTTGTGCCAACAAACTGTACTATGTATATGTATCAGGTTTGTATTTATGGCTTGTTCTCTGGTTATGAGTTAGTTGGTTGGTTGTCCGGAAGAAAATAAGTGACGCTGTCTGGCTTGAATTTGGGGTATGTTGCTTGGCTTTGAGTGTACCTTCTGGGAATCGCATAGGGGATATTTGAACTGCTCAACAATATTTACACAAGTCACTACATGTCGTTTTTTAATCACTTTATAATATAACACACACCCAGAGTTGCACGTCGTGAGGCCTAATTGTACATCAACGCCGAGTGCCGTATTGAACCGATCCGTCGTTCACTCAGTCTTCCATTTTTGTAACACAGGTCCAAATCAAATGCTTTCTGAAAGTCTACTTCTATCAAAACACCAGGCAATTTATTTTCAGCATACCACAGCATTTCCTCTATCAGTCTAACACAGTCTCTTATGTCTCTCTCCCTGACGAATGCACCCTGTATTTTGTGTGATAGAATTGTTTCTAATCATTTAGCAAAACCTTTTTGCATCTACAATAATGAGAAATATTGGTCGCAGTTCTTAATGTATATAATATCTCAACCCTTTTTCTCTATAAGTAAAATAACTCTTTGTCTCTGAGAATTAGATAATTCATCATTTTCATACATAGTTCAAGTCAACCACTAACTTACCCACAAGTTACCAGAAATGTCTATTGAATTCTACAGATAATCCATCATTACCCAGGGTGTTATTCAGTGTCATACTATTTAGAGTCAGAAACGCTTCATTGAGAGTAATTTCCATCTCACAGTGGGTTCTCGTATTATTAGTTATGACTTCATCTTAGGGTTCTAAAAAAGGGGTTGGCATTTGATTTCCCTTTCAACACCAGCAAGACAGCCTACCCAGACAAGAACCAGAAGTTCAACGAACGTCTTCAAGAGGCTCACAGCATTGAGGAACAAAGTGCAGATTGATTTGAAGCCAGTATAACTGAAATGGAGTCGATAATTGATGCAAAACGCAGCACATTCATCAGCTATAAGCGTGACGAGCTACCCGTTCTGGAGGAGTTGGATTCTGAACCAACTACGGAGGAGTTCAGCAAGGCAATCGATGCTCTGGTCTGTGGCAAAGCATTCCACCCGAGATCATCAAGTGCGGGAAACCTGTCCTGTTGAAAACACTTCATGCGCTACTATGTCACCACTGCAGAGAAGGCGAGGTACCCCAGTATATGCGCAATGCCAAGATCATCACCCTCTACAAAAACAAAGGCGATCGCAGTGACTGTAACAACTACAGGGGCATCTCTCAATTGAGTATTGTGGGTAAAGTCTTCGCGTCAGTTAATCCTCACCGAAAGGATATACCCGGAGTCGCAGTATGGCTTCAGAGCCAACAGGTCGACAGTGGACATGATTTGCCGTGAACAGGAGTTGCCTCTTTACATTGCATTTATTGATCTGACGAAGGCATTTGACCTCGTTAGCAAGAAAGGATAGTTCCAGCTGCTGAAGAAGATTGGCTGTCCTCCTTGGTTGCTCAGCATCACTGCCTCCTTCCACAACGACATGAAGGGCACCATCAGCTTTGGCGTCGAAGGATCAGAACCCTTCCAGATGCAGGGCGGCATTAAACAAAGCTGTGTCCTTGCACCAACTTTTTGCATTCGGTCAGTCCACGGAAGATGTACATTTACATACCAGCAGTAATGGCAAGCTGTTCAATCTGGCTTGCCTAAAGACAAAGACTAAGGTCCGCACAGTCGTCATACGGGAGATGCTGTTTGCAGACAACGTAGCTCTGAGCTCACATACTGAGGTAGACCTTCAGCGACTGATGAACAGGTTCTCCTATGCCTGCAAGGTGTTCGGGCTGACAATCAGCATCAAGAAAACGGAAGTTTTGGGCCAGGATGTCCCTTCATCACCATCAATCAGCATCGACGGTGAGGTCATTGATGTCGCCAACCATTTCACCTACCTGGGCTCAACCGTCACCAGCAAAATCGACAAACGCATCGCCAAAGCTGCTGCCGTCATGGCACAACCAAGTAAGAAAGTGTGGGGAAACAACCAGCTAACTCTGAACACCAAACTCAAAGTCTACCAGGCGCATGTGCTCAGCAGCCTACTGTACGACAGCGAATCCTGGAAAACTTCCACATATATTCTCAGCATCACGTGGCAGGACAGGGTCACAAACATCACAGTGCTAGAGAAAGCTGGCTCTCTCAGTATGCATCTCTTGCTCTGTCAGCGCCGTTTGTGATACTTGGGCATGTACACAGGATGGAGGATGGCCACATACCAAAATATGTAATGTACGGGAGTTGGCTACCGACCGTCGACCAACAGGTTGTCCAGTTCTGCGTTTTAAGGACGTCTGTAAGCGTGATTTGAAACTGACAGGCATTAATCCTAATTCCCGGGAATCGCTTGCAGTGTTTGAAGACAGACAGTGATAGAGGGAGTCAAGCGAGGCAAGAAAAAGAACACCAACAGTTGGAGGAGAGAAGAGCAAGAAGAAAAGAAAGGCAGCAGAACAAAGCAACAAATCCACCTTCAAACAATGTGTGCGGCAACTGCAGCAGAGACTGTCATGCAAGGATCGGGCTGCTTAGTCAACCCGCCGCTGCTCTAAACAAGAATGAGCGAATGACTCACTGGGCGCAAACTCATCGTCTCACAAGACAGAAGAATGCCTACTACAAGTCTGAATAAAAGTATTTAAGTTCTTTTGAAATTTCATTAGAACGAGTTTCCATACTTTGAGTTTTTCTCACCCTTTTGACTGAATTCACCATGGGAGAAGAAACAGTGACCGGCTATCTGTGTTGACCAAAATATTTCATCACTCTTAACACGGTGGGTCTCTTGCAGGAAAACAATGTCTGTTTTTTTTTATTTAATCCATTTATATAAGTACTTTTTTCTTTTTGCATATTTTCTAAACCCCAGTATATTCAATGAAAGTATGGTCAGTTTGAACACTGTTTATATTTCGGTAATACATTAAAACTCCCTAATTTATGGGCACCTGAATTCTACTTTGTCTTGAATGCAAAACAAAAACACAAAACAAAACATGAACAAGAATACAACAATCCGACCAGCAAAGAACAACTAGAAACATAGTTGGCAAAGATGGCCAAACCGCTAAGTGAGCCCACCACCAGACGAAAAAAAGGGCGGGTGGAAGAAAAACAGAGGCACGGGCCAAATGCCAGCTCCACATTTTGTTACATATTAATATCAATTTGCAACAGCAGGTTATAGATATACTCACATACTCGTAGTATTGAGTGGCATAACAACTCACTATGGAGTTCTATGAACTAACCAACCCGAGTAAAACAGTCAGACTGATAACAAAAGTTCCTGTTCATATGTCCGTAGTGGTCAAATCCTTTATTTTTCCATCAGAATCTTCTATCATCAGTGTTGGTTCAAATTAGATTTTATGGGCTACCAATCGCTGACTCCTCTGCTGCACCTGGATACTTACATCGTCAGTTATAAAAACATGATTTCCTTTATACAGGTAGTTCACAGCTTCTTTTGTGCTGACATTAAAATTGACCTTGCTACTGCTGCATTATTAAATGACACTTTAAAGGAAACATAATTCCAAACAACATAATGACCCCTAACGAAAATTCTCTACAAATGTAGGAGAATGCAATTTACAGTTTTTTTAAATCACTTTTTAGATATGAAACTTTTCATCAGTATTATGTAGTCAGCCATCTTGATTTTCAAGCAAAGGATTATGGGTAAAATATGACATCATAGAATATGTTGTCAGAAATTGACAATCAGTAAGAAAAATATACTGTGGACCTCATGGTCAATGTAAATACAAAATGAATGTCAGTGAATACAATATTTATGAAAACAATATTGCAGCCTCCATGGACAAGTTAACAAGCCCTAATATTACAAAACCGCCAGTTGTAAACTGAACTTAAAATTTCATTAGGATTTCCACATAAAGTTACACAGATTGTAAAAAAAAATGCATTATTAAGACGAGGAAAAAATAATGCTTTTTTGCCAAGGCTATATACTAAATTCTCTTATTTTGGGGGTATTTTGGCGAGTGTACACGAATGCATTAAAATATGTATACCCATTAAAATTATCAAAACTTCAAATGTGTGTGACAGTGATTTTGAATTTGTTGAAAAAAAAAACAACGAAATGCTGTGACAAGGTGGGAATTGCCAAGCCAGTTTAGAAAGTAATGAACAAAATTGTTTTTAAATATTACTGACCGCGAAAGAAGCCCATCGCGAAGTGTATTATAATTGTGATAAGAAAAACTGATGATAGCTTTTTGGGGGAAAAAAAGTATACCTTTTGCCTACTTGATATACAAACACTTAGGGAAAAGGCAAAACATGATTATCATATATGGACAGAATTAATATTCATTTTATGATAATCAGTGGAGTTTTAGAGCACAACATGTAAAAATAATGAGTCGTCTATTTCATTTTATTGATACTCAAGTATAAATAGTTTGTGATATACTGAAATATGTGCGAAAGAAGGTTTCTCAACTAAAATGTCTCAATGTTCACTACAGCTAGTGACCTAAAAACTGTAAACCATACTCGAACATATTCAAAAGTGTCTTGAATACTTTGAAATTTCAATAATTGCTAGAAGTCCTTCAAAATACGATATATTGAATTAAAAAAAACTTCATCCATATTAAAGCCGGGCAGTCGTCACCTGCGCATGTGTCAGATGGCCATGGCGTGTCATTGTTTACAAACAGTCGTGACGATCACCCCCCCCCCCCGCTTCATCATTGTGGCAATCGTATGAGTTCGAACTAGCAGATCATACGCACGAAGCTAAAAGTAAAATCTAGCCGAACATTTCTAATGTAATGCACAGTGCTATCAAATCAGATATAATCGATATATAGCTACTCAATAAACATGTATGGCTGAAATGAGTCATAAACAAAGAGAGATAATATCAGGTGACTTATGTGAAAACCTATAATGAAATTCAAGTACATTATACTTAAGCACGCCCCCAGTATGCATAAAACATCTTTGAGAAAAATACGATGAATTACTTTTGATTTATTGCTCGATCAACGGAGTAGTGATCAATATCAATTGTGCTAGAAATTTTCTAAAATATTTACCCTTATTTCGTGTTAATTAATCTTGATCAAATTAATATGAATAACATTCGACACATAACATTCGAAGGTTATTCCAGTTTTCGTAGTTTCTATTTTTCAGAATCATATTTCGCAATGATGACTTCTGCATGCAAACCACCATGTAGGCATTGTTATATAATATTAAAGATGCAGGCATACACAACTCATCAAAACCTCAATCATATGTAACTACCGCTGCGGTATCACAAGAATATAATTGATACCCGACGGAACTAGTCGTCAAACAACATTCAAAAAACGTTTAAAAATACAGTGAATTTAGACGCAAAAGGGCAAGTATAGTGACTTGAATTTAAATAACCCCCAAATCAATATTTATTGGTATCAATGCTGAATACTTGGCCAGCTCATGCGTGACACCAGAGAAAACTGTTATAATACGGTATTTTTCTATAATCCAGATGAGTTAAGGCTTTGCTTTGTTTTTGTGCTTTCTCAGCCCAACTCAATTGGTCTATTAGATCATTCATCTTCATTCATCTTACTTTACACCATTTTGTTGTTATCAAAGGCCAGTTTTAACTGAAAGCTGCCTTGTCAAATTATATCAATAAGCCGTTGGCAATTAAATGTATCCATCCAATAAAATAAATCACAACAATGTCTTCCCAGTGACTAAAAGACAGGGTGGCATATATGGTATGGAGCGGAAGGGATGGGTATTTTCTTCGATTGAAGGGAAATTACGCATGCACGGAATCAATTTTTCATGAAAAAAGCAATTATTGACGAAGACATTTCCAATAAGTATAGGTGAATTGTAAATATCGAGACGAGTATTTGTTAGTGACACCGTATCAACAAAAAATTGTTTCAGAAGGTTCATGTATCTCTCCCTAGACGTACTGTGTTGTATTATGTTATGTTTTTTTCTATTTGTTTTTCCGGAACTGTGAGTTTTTCTGTCAACTTTGATTATTAACATTTGATATATGCATAGTATATATGCACATTGAAGTGCGTTGTTAAATATGTGTTGAGAGGAAGGAAATTTCAAAATTTTCTGTGCCGGGCAGCTGTGCGGTGTGGGAAGAAAAAACATCATGCAAATGAACTATTCCAGACAACCTCAGTTTTGCAGAAAGTGAAAAATAGAAAAAGTAAAGGTGAAAGCATACGATTAAATCAAGAACTGTTTAAATCGAATAATCCACCCGCACTTGTACTCCGTTCAAACCAAAAATATAGTAGACATATATTGTCTCTATTTAATTTGCGAACCTATAGGTTTATCGAATGACACTTTGACTTGTTTGAAACATATGGTCACTAGGAATTTGGAACAAAAGTTTGTAGTATTTCCATTTAATAGGTTTTTTTTTCACACTGCCTTCTAAAAGTTTCACACCTTTGAATTGACCCGTAATTAACGCTATTGCCGATTGTCAATGCGGTTACTTTTTTTTCTTGGAACGATTAATTGTTCCTGAAAATATCAAAGGAAATGAAAAAATAGTTTGAGAGCTAAATAGTTTTGAAGGACCTGGTCGAAAATAGGTTGAGATAATCGCCATTTTGTTTAAATTTAAGCGAAACCACGAATACCTTTTGAACACATCACGAAAAGATCGAGTACCACAATCGGAATAACACTGTTTTAAAAAAAATGCGCGAAGCTATTTTGATGAGCGTGTTTGTTCCACAAAACGCGGAGTTGGCGAAACTGTCTTCGTGAGCCAAGCTTCTGATGTCCCGCTATGTTCATAAAATCAACAGTTTGTACGCACATGTATGCAAATTACCGATCAGCTGATTGTTTATAAATCCCGACTCGCAAGGGGCTAGGGTGTAAAATTCGACTTGCAGATGTCATAATAAAAATAAATAACGTTAAAAGGCTATGTAAAAGTATATTGTGCATCACAATATTACTGTCTCTGTAATTTCTGGGAAAATGCGACTGTCTATTTTGTTGATTGCTCTCATTACCAGATTTTTTTCTGTTAATGTCGAAATGTTTTCCATTTTATTTTGAAGAAACATATCCATAGCTCGACGACTCAAACACTCCCAACTCGAGAAAAATCTCCCAATCTTGTCGCGTCTTTTCATGCAGTATCAAAGTTCCTTTCCTATAGAGGGCACAGTCCGCGGCTTTCTCCAAGAATTTGTTCAGGGACATTAAGTCGATTATTCTCAGAACGCTTTTTGCTTTATAAAAAAGTAAAATTTCACCTCTAAATGCATTTTCCCTGCAACGCCACCTTAATAGCGTGAATTTTTATTTCTGTAAAATGTCTTTTGTATTATGAGTCGTCTATATCATTTAATAATATTCAACTACTAAAACCGTTCAGTATCGTAGACTAATTGTCCTTAAAATATTACATATTCTTTTAATAGAGGGCCAAACATATGACCGACATTGTATTGTTTTGCAAATGTTGACCCCGTAAAGTCGATGTGGATGTTTCTCGATCCAGAGAAAGGCGAGGTCGGTCCCGATGCCACCATCTGCTGTTACTCAAAACTACGCTTCCCACACGTGTCAAGACAAATTCATATTCGCGAGACAAAAATTCTAATTTGCAGGAAAAAAAGTTTCAATAACGCAGAACAGTGCGATCCCAACTAATATATTTGCACTTTGAACTCAGAAAGAAATCAGCTATATAGCTATTGCATGTGGTACAGAAATACTAAATACTAGTAGTTTATTTGGATAAATGAATAAGCTATAAAACGTACGTACGTAATGTACGTAGATTAACAGTTCTAGCGGCGATTGTGCTGTGATTGGGTTCACATGTCATATGTATTATTCTGTTAATAAATCACAATACCAGCGTAGGAAGTTGCGACTTCCTGCTCGCAATTGTAGTTTTTCATTTAGCCTTACAAATTAATACATCACTCGCATTTAGCGATTAAATATCAATTGCAGACACGAATTTAGCGAGTAAAATGGAAGCCTTAGTCGTACTAAAAATACACTGCCTTAAAAAAATAACAGAAAAGTAGGTCATCACAACAGTGTGTAGTTTAATTAAAAACATCTCGCGATTCACACGTGAAATTTGCTTCGAGACGAGTAGTTTTCTACATGTAATGTTTCTATCGATTGGCTTCTGGAATCCAAAGAGTCGATTTGTAACCAATGTTTCGTTACACATTTTCTGTGAGAGAACAAACACTCACTTGCGTGTGGTCGTCTTACAGCAATTGCAACCAGCTCTTTCAATAGTAGTGTTTAACTCTCAGGACATTCGTTCGACTTTATTAATTCAAAATGGGGAAGAACCTGTTCCCATATCGGCAAATACTGCGTTTCTTTTAGTTTCAATGTCGGGGCTAGTCGACTGTAAACCAGGTTTATTTATTTAGTTGTATTTTTGTGAACGTGATATTTCTGATATCATAATGAGTCGGCAGATTACAAGCTTTTTCCGTGTCAGTCTAAGTGAGCACGATGCAGACGGGCTCCACTGACCCGACGCGTAAACATCCAACAGGCGATCCTGAATGTGGTAAACTTGTCGAAAAAAAGGAAAGCTTATCGTTGCACGTGTGTCCATGCGTCACATCGCCGCAAGAAATAAATATTTTGCTGCTCCCATAAAAGACAGTTCTCTTGCCATTGCCTTCCAAAAATCAGACAAGTGTGATAAAACAGAAACGGACATGAAAATACAAATGAACATTGCCTATTTTATTACCAAGCGAGAGATGCCATTTCCCAATTTGCCAGAATTGCTCCCTTTACACAGGGAATATGGAGTGGAAATCAAACCCTTATATGACAACATCCACAAGTGTGCAGAAATAATGTTATGATCACTTTCAATTTCAGCAAATGTATAATCACTTACTTCAAAGTAATACGTTTTTTTAATGTTTTAATGCCTTGTATATAAGCTTCGAATCAAACTTATCCCCGAATCTGTAAGCATTGACGGATCATCGTGCGAATTAAATAGTTAATACAAAGTCGTGTGAATTTAGTTTTGTACTGACGCTTTGAAGTTGTCCCGACCCTTGTGGGATACTGTACAAAACTGTATATTGATCTTGGTTCAGGTTTACATTTCTAATATTATACCAAACAAAACACAACAGCTGTATTGTGTTGTTTCTATCTTGGTGTCGATCCCACTGACACATTAAATTAGTGTAATTAGTGTTTATAGCATTGCCATTAAATATGACCACTAAACCGTGTACTATAAAATGTTAACAAACCCTGTTTGAGTGAAGATTTGATACACATCGCGCGTACAGCGACACAGCCGCGGTATTTCGTCGTTATGCCGCCTGGTATACTTGCTTTTATATCTCATTCGCTATGTCAATGCTTCAAAAGTATCCAATGACGCAATATCCAATGGTCAATACCATTAGTTTATGTACAAATGTAACAATAATGTTACACACTTACTTAACGACTGTTTTGTTACTGCGACTATGGTTAATATTTGAACAGCGCTTCATGTGATGAAACATCAGATTCATGAGTGTATGAACAAAGTGGGTACTGGCAGTATTAGTAGTAGTAATAATCCGTTATTTATAAAGTGGTCAATGCCCGAATCGACTGAGAAGAATGCATGTAAATATCTGTCCACATCTAAAAAACAAATGAACACCAAACCTATTATTATTTGTTCATATTAGGTAACACTAAACACTTTTTATCTGAAAAATTACATATGGGCTATTTTGTATCAAGACATTTTCTTGTGAGCGTCACCCCCTCCCCCAATCATTAACCTCATATACCATTTCGCTTTTCTCCACTAAACTACTGCAAGTATATAGATCTTTGAGACATTTCGGGTATTATATTTGAAATAATGTGAGTAGTCTTACCAATTCCCAAGAAACGCTGCTTTGATTGTTAATCTCGTTATTAGCAGTCATCGGTTATTAAACAGGATTACAATATCCGCGTTTACAACGACCACATTGTTTGGGTACATTTATTTACGTTATGAATCAGTCCAATTAGCTAGCACTACGTGAAATTACGAAAATACAGACTGTATCATGCTGCATATTAACTTGTATTAACAGAAAATACACCAAAATATACGAGAATGTTACAATGCATTCATGTGAATATAATGTGAATACATGCTGTATTCACATGTAATTGCACTCTTTTAATACAGGTACAATACACATCCTACATTCAGTTGTATTCATGCTGAATGCAATCCTGCATTTTTCTGTATTATTGCTATATTTCATATGAATACAAGCTGATACAAGCAGTGTACTTTTCTGTATTTATGATATTGTAAATATAGTCTAATGCAAGGGACTGTATTTTTATGAATTAATGGAAAAACAGCTTAATGCAGGGAACTGCATTTTTATGAATTAATGGAAAAACAGCTTAATGCAGGGAACTGTATTTTTATGAATTAATGGAAAAACAGCTTAATGCAGAGGACTGTATTTTTAAGAATCAATGGAAAAGCAGCTTAATGCAGGAGACTGTATTTTTATGAATTAATGGAAAAACAGCTTAATGCAGGGAACTGTATTTTCATAAATTTATGGAAAACAGCTTAATGCAGAGGACTGTATTTTTATGAATTAATGGGAAAAAGCCTAATGCAGGGGAGTGTAATTTCATTAATTTATGCAATGGTTTAATATTGAAACTTTTTTTCTTATCATAAGGTCAG
This sequence comes from Saccoglossus kowalevskii, assembly GCF_978046115.1. Classification (NCBI taxonomy): domain Eukaryota; kingdom Metazoa; phylum Hemichordata; class Enteropneusta; family Harrimaniidae; genus Saccoglossus; species Saccoglossus kowalevskii. The sequence continues at coordinate 24,449,202 of NC_140659.1, forward strand.
CATTAATACAAATACTTCAATACAGGGACTGGCACACTCAATTTGAAGGTTTAAATAAAATATCACAGAATTGTTGTTACAAATATCATTATCATTGTGCAGTCCTGCATGTAAGTAAGTGGTAAATTCTAATTTATGTGCTAACATCGGCCTTTGTTTGACATTTTGCAATGTCACTTAACTAATCCCATTAAAGTGGTGTTTCTCTATCCTATGGATCGGGGGTATTCTATTAAAGACAATCACAATACACAAACAACAATTAAATAAAATGAGAATAACTTGTATTGTTTATTATTTAAAAAAAAAGAATGATGAAAATAAATACAGGTAATAATTTTTTTTAAAATACATGAAAAGCAGCCTCTCACTCCATCCCCACACAAAGTACTTATCACTGTGCCTTGAGATCAATTTGTAAATAGTTACAGGGTCAAATTAAACACAACACAACACAAAGTTTAAATTACACAGCTGGCAGAAAAATGTTTATTTGGTTTATTTCTGAGGGAAAAAACTGTTGCTCTGTGCCTTTGTTTAACAAGCCTGTCCGTAATCCCTCTATCATTGAGTCGCTGGTCCAATTTTATAACGAGTTCATTTAGCGGGACAGCCCTCCACCTTGGAGATCTGAGGAGGAGAGAACCATCCTCCTGCTCCTCCTCGTCAGACATCAATTCAGGTTGTACTTCTTTCCATATGGCTCTCTCCTCCTCTCCATCCACCACTCTTCCACGTCTTTTCATTGTCTGGAAAAAATTGTTTCATAAGTTAACTATACATACATGTTTCAATTTGTTAATTACAATGTATATTATCAATATAAATGTTTGAAGACAATGTTGTCTGTACCATTGACTGATTTTTGGGTTTTAGATCATAATATAATTTTAACAGGGCACTGTTTGCTAAAGATACCAAAATATTGTAAATTGGCTCTATTCTATCATTAGGATACATAAACTCCAACATGTTGACTGTTGAGAGAAAAAAAATCAAATTAGAATAATACCGTATTTTCTCTATTAGAAGCACACCTCCAATAGAAGCACATATGATGTTTTTATTTAAATGTGCATCTGGTGTTTACAGTGTTCCAGCTATCTTATCCAGTTTGTGCTTTCATGCTCCTATTCAGACTTTACGCAATTGCTCACTTTTTAAATCTCCATCTCATATCAATGTTTAGAAATTTTTACCGTTAGTACAGTACGATGTATGAACTCTTATAATGATATTACTAAATTTTATCACATGATTGATATTTTCAACAGCATGGGTGATTTTAAATCGACTTTAGCTAATGCTGTTTATAACATGAAAGCAATCCAGTTATGGTTTTTGGGGAAGAATTAAAAATTCAACCGTACAGAACAAATTTGAGAAATTACCACTATGTATCTACACACACTAAGTGTGAATGCAATCCCGCTAACAGTTTTGAAAAACTACATTTCTTGACCTAATGTGCAGCATTACAAGTGTATCCTCTTCAAGTGAGCAAATTCCCATCTACAACTCAAAGCTGTACATGTATAGCAGTTTTTGAGAAGTGATTCATGGACAGATGTCTCAGCATTCACCACCACAAAACAATAAAAATTAGTTAACAAAAAACTCACCTGCCAACGGAGTGTGTGTGATCGCTTATTCTTTGTGTTTTTTGCCTTTAATGTCATGTTTGCAGCTTCTCTCGCCCTAATCCTTTGATTTTCATAGGCTCTTCTCACAGCAACTGGAAAGGAATTGAAACAAAATTATATGCTGCTATTAAAGATAGAGTTTAATCTTTCACATATTTCTTGTGTGTTCTTTCTATGAATACTCTTGTTCAAGTGATCATCTGTGAATTCAAAACCATAGCTGTGGTGATTAGGGTGCCATTTAAATCTTGTTACACTGCATCCATATACATGCACCCCTCCCATCCCATTTGTAACGCATCCCCGGAATGGGATAATAGCAGCAAACATATAAACTTTGAAATTATCTTGATCTGAACTTGGAATATTTTTGGAAAGTATATTGGCCCATGTGCAATATGTTGAAATATAGAAGGCCTAACATTCAATTGAACAAACCTGGAAGAGAACCAGCCTTTGTATCTACATTATGAATCTCAACACAATCTATCGAAAATGTGCAACAATATGCCAAAACCTGAATACGTTGAAACTAACAAGTCAGGGTCTAGTCTATGTCAAAAACATTCATGCCATATTTTAAAAGCAATCTTACATGCGGTTGATGAAAAAATAATCTTTGATCAAAAATGATAACATTTGCTAAAAAGAGAGATTTGCAATTATTGTCATGAAATAAACTAATCTGACAGAGGACCATCTGATGTAGCATTGGTTTGAATAACAAGACAGCTGACATTTATGCAGATAAAATATTCATAAAGTAGTGCACTGCATTAAAAAAAAGCACTGTAAGTTGAAATGCAATGAACTAAATATATTTTAATTATCAGGTACCCAGTAAATAATTAACCAAAATGTATACATGCAGAAACCAGTATCAACATTTACTTACACTGGTACTCTTTCTCAGAATACTTATTCTCAAACTTCAATCGTAGCTGATCTATTATTTTTTCTCTTTTATTTATGTTATGTGCAACATTCCAGCTGTAACAAACAAAAAGACAATATGCAATTATAATAATAAAATAATGATTGACAAAAAAATAAAATTCTGTTGTTGGTGACTGATAAATTAATGGAAAAATCTTAATATGATAATTATAGTAGTACCAATAAGCTATTCTCCAAATATCAGTAGTCCAGAAAAAAATAAACTGACAAAATTGATGGAAGCGGGACATCACAAACCCCCACAAGGGAGTCAGACCAGGTGCACATGAAGCATCTGCTGCTGGCAAGCCACACCCGCCGTGATGATTTTATTCTATAAACTAGTATAACAAATACATGCTGAACATAGAACCATCACTGTTGGCCTTAAAGTTGTAATATTTCCTCTTTTCGAAAATATGTTTTACTATACTGCGTACAGTATAATGCCTGAAAACGGTCTGTTTTAAAAGACTGAGTTCTCAGCAACTTGGGGAGTCCCAAACAACATGGTTAAATGCAGACTGTTGTATTGCTGGCAACTATTCACTTATATCACAATGTGTTTTTTGCTATGTTTTGCTAAGTTTCTTCATCTGTTTATGCTTTTAATATGCAATCAGACTCCCTAGGCCAATGCTGATAAGGTAACCCACTGTTGCATCATGGGATTTAATTTGTCCCATAATAACTTAGCAATTTTCAAGTAAAACCCATACATGTTGTCATGGATTTTTCGAGAATGGCGCATTTGTTGAACTTAGTTAAGGGGTCAAATTAACCTATTCACAAAGGGCTTTCGAAATATAACACATATTTAAGGAGTTTCATGCTTACCCAGAGAGAGCATCAAATGCCAGAGTCTGATCATCTGCACATAGCTGTTTGATTCTCATCTACAAAAACAGAAAATACATGACAATAGTGTTAGCCCTGATAAGTAGGTCAAAATATAATTTCCAGGATGTAGAATTGTGAAATCTGGCATACAAATCATTCATGATATCAATTATTTGTATGTTGCCTGTGATAAATTGATTAATTTCTTTATTTACAAGTTTAGCTTAAGAAAATTAAAATTACGAAAAATGATGCAATATCGCTCCTAATTTTCGAAGTGTGATAAGCATAGGCAGTCAATCTTTTAATCACATTGGTTTCTTGTGAAGCTTATAATCCTACAAATTTATAAAAAGTTGGAGGATTGAAATAGTATTTTGGAAGATACAATTGACGAGACATTTCTCACAAGAAATTGATTTTAAAATAAAATATTCGGCCGCGCACGGAAAAATTACCACTGATATATAGTGTTTTTGATGTACTTTCAAACACGCTTGAATTGAAGTTTGTGCTCCCATGGCCAAATTTACAATCACGTTTTTCAGTTCCGTTCCTCTGTCCTACTTCCTGTGTGGGCCCTCCTAGAAAACACACGTTTTGTATAAACAACACATTAGATTTGAGCTCCGGTAAATTCTATTTTTTTTGGTCAAATCTTTGCCTGTGGACGTCGAAATTTAGTTAAATAGTAAGCTGACCTCTTCTACGTCATGTTAGGGTAGGTGCCAATAACAGCATATCGTGGCCAAAATGGCCATCGCCGATTGAATTTGACATGTGCTGCGTCGCTTTCATTTGTGTTGTTAGGGGATAGTTAAATTGTGGCAGGTTGAAAGTTAATGATATTTTGTTCCCTGATACAGTGATTTCTTCACAAATACTTGTGTAATACACATCACCAATTTGCCCTTTTGTTTCCTACTTGAGTCGTTTTAAAAACATTTTTTCGTTCATCTGTTGACTAAATAGTCAGCAGAAGTCATGAAGCTCCATGTTACAACCTAACACAATCACACATAAAACTACAAAAAAACAACAATGATGTATGGCAATGTTTTTTAGCCGAGAATATGTTAATACTTACAGAAAGCTCCAATGGTGTTCTCATCTTGCTGCTGGCATTTGACTGGGATGGAAGTTGTTGATGCTGCTGGTATAATCTTACTGATTCATCAACCTTGTTTTCAAGATTGGCTAATTTCATCAAAATACTCTCCTTCAGTTCTTGCTGACTTGATGTTATATTCTCACAAGAATCTTGAATAGCGTTGAAATTTTCATAGATTCCTTGTAAATCTGAAATTAAATGCATGAAAATTAGCATAGCCAGCAGTGAGGATGTCTGAAATATGGTTTGAAAATACACTGCCTGTGACCAGTGTTCTCCCCAGACTTCATGTCAAGCATCACGACAAATTTGCATAACAATGCATCTAATTTGCATAATAATCAGTTTTTCCCAACAAATATTGTCAATCTACAATTAATTAAAGACAAGATATTTTTATATCTGATAAATTTTATATCATTTTACTGCATTGTATTTTATGTTTTTGTATCAAGTCAAATAAAGTTTGAAATGGAACAGCATAAAATGAAAAAAAAATGAAAGACTTGTGTTATAGCCAGTCAGTGAATATATTGTTATCCATGGATGTAACTGGTTCATCATTGTGTATAAGTATTAGAGCCCATGTCTGTTGATCTGCAGCGGCTCGGGAATCGATCGTGATTGGTTAATGTTAATGAGCTGCGCCATCTACGGCCAACTGGGTCAACGGTCTTTTAATCTTAATCTCCGAGAAGTTGCTTGTTGACCTCCTTTCGATTCATCGCGCAGTTGCTTTGAGCGCAATGTATCGAGTACAACGCTACGATCACTGTAACATTGTCAGCTGACGGCATTGCGTTGGGCGGGTATTCACCGCTGCTATTGCGATCATCGGTATCCATTTTTTGGTGTGAAATACACAAATTCTTTATTAAAACGATTCATTGACGATTATCATAGGCATTACATCAAAATCGCCAACGAGATGTTTTTAAACATCGCGGAAAATCATGCATTCTGCGCCGCCATCTTTGTATACCTCGATCAGAACATTGGTCACAATGTTGCAACGAGCATTATGTCGCCTTAGGACGGCGTTCTTCTGTACAAAGGCACCCTATGAATGGGGTATTTCCAGAAGTCAGAGTTCGTTTTTTCTCAACCCGTCTCGTCTGCTGTTGAATTATTCATACTTTTCTTTCCAATGCAACTTAATTTCACTTGTTTGTTTTTTTTAATTTTGGGGTAATTAATGTCACCGGCGATTGAGTGATAACAAATCAGAGTGCAGAAAATCGGGGTTGATCTTCCCGACGTACGCCGTGACTTGTTTTGTCACATTGTTGCCTTTGCGTGCAATGGGCAAATTATTGCTACTCTAGTTAATTTTTTTTTTATTTGGAGGCTCTGCACCTTTGAAAGACTTCGCAACATATTGCAGACTTCCGTTTTTATCACTGTCTTTGTATGGCTAACAAAAGCAGGATTACCTTTCGATCAATACATGTTATTGTTTTAAATACGTGCAAGACGAGACTGACACTTGTAAACAAAAACATAAGCATCACGGCGAGTGACCAAGCTTCAGAAGACTGGGGAGAACACTGACTGTCTCAACAAACACCGAAACAAAGGGGTTACAACTGTATTTAACTCATTTGCATAAATTGCAAGCTGAAAGCTAAGTAAAAAAATGTTGATCCTACAGTCAACAAAGAAAAAACAATTGAAAGACAATTTCACAAATATACAAGGAATGTTGTGAAAAACTTTAGATTCCTAAAAAAGCATACTGTATAGCTTTGCTTAATGATATGACTATTTTTATTTACTCACTAGAGTATTATAAAAAAGATTAATAATGAATAGATCAGTCAAACTGACTTATCAATGAAGCTTTAAAAATAAAAATAAAAAACTTTACTGGGGTTTAATTACTACATCAATCTACTCTATTCATCTATATGAACTACAGGGGAGTAGTTTTACATATGGTACAGACCATTTTTACAGATCCTTTCATCAACTGATAAAACAGGAAGCCAGGCATACTTCAATAAACTTGCACTGTGAACCACCGAATGGTATTTACATGAAAAATTACTTATAGTTCTATAAAAATGTTACATTTAAAAGAATGGGTGTATATTTTGGTTCATTTTTTTCTTTCCAAATGATTCTTTTGCAACTATTTCCATTACTTCAAGGGAATTATGTATAAACCAAAAACAAACTTAGACAAACATTAACTCAGACAAAGAAACACTTGCTGTTGAGATTGTCTGTTCACACCTTTAACAATGAATGAAACGATAAACGTATACTTATAGAATGACACAAGAATAGAAACAGAAAATAGTTCTTCATTACCTGGATTCTGGTCAGATGATGGAAATCCACTAGCTGCGTTATGATTATGCTGTTGCAGTGGTTGTCTTGGAGTTGACCACCTTGGTAACTGGGCTGGCTGTGCGTCTAAATCGGTATATTGCATGGATGATGTTGATGGATTACTCGTATTGTAGAATGAGCCACTATTGAGACTACTATTGGTGCTATTAGTAAATAAACGTGGCGGACTGTCTTCCATTATAGAACTGAATGCTTCAGTTGCACCAAGGCGTCGTCGAGAATTCATTGTAGATTATAACTTTAAATTGTAGCAATAAATGCAATCGAGTGCGAACGGTTCATAAGCAAAAGCTGAATGAGTGAAGCGTTGTGTACGCTGAATGACCTACATCTGGTGGCGCTGTGCTTGGACCACCTAGCTTGTTCATTACTATACAAACATATGTACATTTTTATCTTATCAATGTTCTTCATGTTGTCACTACTGAATTCAGTTGCATCAAATGTAATGAATCTAGTTGCCGTGAAAATTATTTGTTTTACTATAAATATTAACTGTTAGGTGAAAAAAATGTACACTAATATTAATATACACTGATCTAGGGGGTTCTTTACGCTGAAGTGTCTCGAGCGGATCACTTCCGGTGACTTTATGTGTTGCTTATGAGCTATCGCTATTTTTATCTTGTCCGTGAAGCGCCAAATACAATTCTGTTTTATGCAATTAATAATTCTAAAGTATGTCAGAACCACCGCCGAAAAAGCAACGCATGTGGAAGTGTGGCCACTGTTTTAGATTGATGGGAAAGTCGTCATTTTATAACCACAAACAAATGTATTTTGAAAGGCACGGTTACTGGGTTGACGACGACGGAAAGAAGATTGGAGACGAAAGAGGTGAGCCTGCACATATTTCAGTTTGAATTAAATCCATATTTGGATTATAACCCACCATTTTCGAGAGTTGTCTGACATTCTATTTTTTACCTCCTAAAATGGAACTGGCAACAAGCCATTTGGCTATTACTATTTTTACAACCACAATTTTACCGCGAAATTTAAATGTGTCAATTCACAACCATTATTTTGTCAGTTGATTTCGCCACTGAATACTGTAGAATATGCTGTATTAGTTTTCTAAATTATTAGAATTTTTATTTGAATGCGTGTTTTTAATGTTGTGGTGAAAAAGGCATAACATTATCCTTGTCAGTTCACTTTCCTGTTACAGTCGGAACGATTAAGAAGTGAACCGTAAATTGCATGGCGTCCCTGTCTCGCCAAACATTGGAACAATGGAGACTGCACCTAACTCATTAGCATAAAACAAACAATGAAATTGCTGGAAAGTGGCAAAACATAAACAGTCTCAGAACAAATCAGGGATGGATGTAACAAAAAGATAAAGTTCTGATAGATATGATACCCCAATGTGGCCCCAAATAGTTTAGAATTTTAAAGTATTGGCTTTTATATAGAGAGACTATATAGTAACTAATGTTTTAAAACCGTTTTTGACATGTAACTCGTGTTTTGTGTCTGTTTTCTGTCGACTTCTTTTCAAGTTGATGTACATGTACTATACATTAGACCCATGCAGAGAAATCAGTATACTGAACTTGAAGTATCTTGTCTTATATAACCCAAAATGCTTAATACATGCAGATACAAAAACATGTAGCTGTAATTACACCTCCCTGACACATGAAAACTTGAAGATGTCCTTGTTCAAGTAATTGTGTTGGACAAATTTTGTACAACAAAATACTCTGCAGATTTGTCTATTACCTTCTGCAACAATGGTCTCTAAAGGCACGATTCATACAGTTTAACCGATTGTGTTAACAATAATTATAAACAAGGTTATCAGGGCCATATTTACAATGAAGTCTTTTTTTTGTAGATGCATGTTCAAAGAAACTTAAAGAACATTCTGTTCAAGTTGATAATGAAATAAGTGAAGCTACCCATGATATTCCACTTTTGCTAGCTGATGACCCTAACCAGTCATTACATCATTCGGATCAACAATGTCAGAGCAAATGGTGAGATGCTTTCTTTTAATTTTATCAGTGAGCTGTAAAGATTTCATAAATCAGTTCATTTACAGGACTCTACATCACTGACTTGATATTATTAATAGACAGGGTAGCCTATTAATTAAGCAATATATATTGGTATGTAGTGAACTATTTTCTTGAAGGATCACTTGAAGAGTTACATTTGTAGGTGCACATATAAAATAGTGATCCACTTGAAGCTATATTTTATAATTACCATACTCGACCGTGTTAGTACCCAAGGGCTACAACTCAGAAAATCATGATTTTTTAAGGGGTGGGCACTTACCTGAGCACCCCCTCAAAAATGATGAAAATTGAGGGGGATATTACTTCTTTGAGGGAAAATCAAATTATAAAGTTAGTTGCGTCAGAAATGATCACAAAAAATATGCACATTTTATTACACATTAATTACGTACCACCAGAATTTACGAAATTAAAAATGTAAGAGCCTGTTGGAACACAGTCAAAGTCAAAATTCCCATCATGAAAATCTCCTTCCACCATCATGCATTTGCATAATTTGACCTGCAGCAGAATCCTTTGACCTAATGGGTCAATCAGAAATGCTGTGCTTACCGACTCAATTCTTCGGAAATAACCAAAAACTTTCTGGTAACGTAATGCGGAAGTGAATTTTCGATGTTGAAGAATGATCTGTTGGAATTGATTTTAGCGAATAAAGGACATGTTTTTTTCCCAAAAAAACTCTTTAACTAGCCATTTGTGAGAGGTAAACTGAATATGGCATGAAGTATTTACCACATTTTACATGTATTAACAGGTCATTGTCAAAGCGTAGTTTACGCATCGTTACTGTGGTCTATGCATTGACAACATGATATTCACAGCGGTCAATATCCATGCTGTATCATATATCGTATAAAAACAATTACCAAGATTTGTTACGCAATTATCGAAGATCAAGGTTTAAATTAGTTGCATTTTGAAGGGGGGCGCTTAGCCGAATGTAACCCTGAATATAAAAAATGCGCAAAAGTGGGGGATGGGCACTTGACCGGACATGGGCGCGGTCCAGTACTGTATATGTGAAACTGCCATAATTCTCTAAGAAAGACAAAAACTTGGCAACAGAGTAAGCATAAGTGGGGGGTGTATGGTTGCTGTAAGCATGGAGGTAAAAGAGAAGGAGTCATGCTGTTTGTACATAGATCTGGTAGTTTATTTGCCGAACGGACCAAGGAGGACAGTTTCCTCTTAGCGCAGTGAGGATTACAATGCATTAGCATACTACGGACGCCTTCGACAGTACTCTGTGATTTTCGTAACAATTCTAGTCAAATTCTTATAGCAAGGTTTCGAAACATTCACCATATTGTCGATTCAAAAATACAACTGAAAATGTGCTGAAAAATTACATAAAACTTAACAAGAAATTCTCTGATTTACTGTGACACCATAAAACAATACCTTGGAGTGTGTACTGTACGCAGCAATGCTTGAGAGTAAATGACGCGTTAGCGTTTAGGGGGATTATTTTGGCTGTGACTCCTTCTCTTTTACCTCCATGCTCTAAACAATTAATAAAACACTGGGCAGGGGTGCCATTGCTAGGATTTGTACAAATTCTCAGGACTTTACACCTTGAGCTGCGTACTAGTAACCTCTACTAATTTTCTTGTTGTGATTTTCAGTTTGCCGACTGATCATGAGAAGCTCAATAAATTGGATGCTTGTTCCAGTGATGAAGATGTTGGTGACAAAATCAATAGTGAAGTAAGTCTGTTATTTTCATTAGCTTGGCAAACATTATGTCAGATAAACTATTGGGATGGTGAATTGTTAGTTGTTAGTGTAAAAAACGGCTGTACCACTTTCAAAATAGTGATAAAATGGTGATATTATTTTCATTTTTTTTTGGTACAGTACTTGTCTTCAGTTAGGTGCTACCTTTAATAAGGCACCTCTAAGATAATTTACGTCTTCAGTTAGGTGTCAGATTATGACATAGCATTTATTTTATTTTTAAACTGTATTCACATAAATTATGTCCAGATGGTTGGCAAAACTTTACCAAGGTGCAATTATTTTAGATTTAGTCAGCAACCTACTGTTAAATTGTTTTATCACAAGTGATTGCATTACATGAACATGCCTTTGTTTTTTTACTTGTGCAAGTTTTCTATTAATTTTTTTTTTAGATCATTTTATTTTGTCCAAAAAATAATTAGATAAATCAATCATACATAATTCGTTAATAAGTATATTGTGACATGGTACAGTGTTGGAAAATGAGCATCTTTGAGTAAATTAGCTAAAATAACAATGCTAGCTAAAAAGACACGTTTTACAGTAACAACTTGACCAAGATTACAGTGTAAGCATTCCATATATTGGCAGTGTCTGCTTAATGCTTTTGAACTTGATTGCACAATGATTTTTTGCCAACAAAGATGTGTCATATTGCTTTGAAATTTGGTATGACCCTCCCTGGCATAGAGTCGACTATACATTATATATGGGCTATGTATAGTACATGGACTACATGATTCTGTACATTATATATTATTGGCTTTTTTAAAATAGTTTAAGAGTTCACTCTGTGCTGCACAATGTGTTCTTAAGTTTTTTTTTTTTTCAGTGCCAACAGAACTCAAAATTGGGGCTTTTTACCTGCCCAAAAAGGGAACTATGGGCAGGTATTTTTCAGGTTTCACCTGCCCAACTAAACATGCAAAACATTGCTGTTTTCATGCTGAATTTGGTTAAGTGGGTATTTGCGCAGTGAGATTAAAAAATAAACGAGGCCTGGCCAACTAACTGTATATTTCTAAATTAATAATGTTAATTTTTTTTTATAGAGCTGTAGAGATAATAATGGTTGTGACTCATCAGGAAATAAGCCTTTGCTAAATGAAAAGCATACAGAAGAAGTCTGGGTGGATGATGCTGACATTTATGAGGCCATGCAGTTCAATGAGCATTTACCAAATCAGCCTGATACTACCGGGGGTACACCAGCAAATCATTCTCATCTGATGACTGCAATATTGATGTTTCTGCTTTCTTGGCAGAAAATATATGTAGTGTCTGATAGAGGTATTCAATGCCTTGTAACATTCATCAAACATCTTCTGCTGACAGTGGCTGTGATTTTCAACGTTAATGGACTTACAAAATTCATCAAGGTTTTACCAGGTACATTATTCACCATAAGGAAATTTCTAGGACTTGACAGAGATGCATTCACACAATACGTTGTCTGCCCCAAGTGCCACAGTATTTATCCATTTGAAAACTGCTTTAAAATGAAATCTAATGGTCAGAAAGTGTCACTGAAATGTTCGCATATTGCATTTCCTCAGCATCAGCACCAATCCCGTCAAAAGGCATGTGGAGAAGTGTTACTTAAAAAAGTGAAGGGACAAAATGGCCAAGAATATTTGTATCCAAAGAAAGTGTATTGTTACAGAAGTTTAATAACATCACTGAAAACATTTGTTAGAAGACCTGGATTTGTGACTGCCTGCAATATGTGGAGAGAAAGACAACCTGAAGAAAACATTTTAAATGACATTTTCGATGGGAAAGTTTGGAAAGACTTTCAAAATGAAGGATTTTTCAAGAGTAAATTTAATTTGAGTCTCACCTTGAATGTGGACTGGTTCCAGCCATATGACCACACCCCATATTCCGTTGGTGCACTGTATATGGTCATAAACAATTTGCCACGCGAAGAAAGATTCAAAGAAGAGAATGTCCTGTTAATTGGTTTATTACCTGGACCGAAAGAGCCGAAAAAAGAGATGAACTCTTATTTAGACCCACTAGCAAATGAACTACAACAACTGCTCATTGGTGTGAAAATAGACGATGGTTCCAGTATGGGAAATATATACAAAGCTGTTCTGATGTGTATATCAAGTGATATTCCAGCTACTCGAAAATGTGGAGGATTTGTTGGGCATGGTGCACTCCGAGGTTAGTAATCGTAACACTTGTCCATTTATGTAACCTTCTATGTACATGCGTTTCCAGCGCTGTCAAAAGCATCGCTGGCTTCTAATACAGTTAAAGTTGTATTATGTTTTATATTTATGAAAGCCTTTTGTAAATAGGTTAATTTGACCCCTTAACTAAATCCAGGACAACATCGATGGGTTTTGCCTGAAAAATGGCCAAGTTATTTAAGTGGTGACAAATTAAATCCCATGATGCAACAGTAGGTTAGCTTACCAGCATTGGCCTGGGTAGCCTGATAGCACATTAAAAGCATAAACTAATGAAAAAAAATGTTGCGATAACACAGAGAAACTTAGTAAAACTCATTGTGATAACAGTGGATAGTTGACAGCAATACAACATTTCATAGTTGTCTGCATTTACCATGTTGTTTGGGTACTCCCAAAGTAGCCGAGAACAAAGTCTTTTAAAACAGACTATTTTCAGGCATTATACTATATGTGTATATAGTAAAACATATTTTTGAAAAGAGCAAATGCTCAAAAAAAAGCATGAAAAATAAAATGCGATTTATACTCTATTGACAATAAGAAATTTCAAAATGTCCCCTTGTTCATGCGCTGTATGTGTTTGATACAAAATACTAGTAGACCAGAAATAAGTTTGCTGTCATATAAGAAAAGTACAAACAAATCTAGGTTTTTCTTAGAACAAGTTATGTCAGCGTTTAGGTTCAGTTATGAGGGGTAGGGTCTCATAACAAGTCAAAACAAAAATAGGTTACCTACCCCACCTAGTTTTAAAGGACTTATTATAACATTTTTTTAAGCTTCGCTGTCATTAAAGATGACTGAGCGGAGCTCATGGTATGACTGATCATTCGTCGTTGTCCATGTCCACTTTTATCTTCTTCTCCAGAACCACTTGACCAAATGTACTTGGACTGATTTTTCCAATTAAAGTTGTTAAATTTGTGTCAAAATATGCAAATTTTGATTTTTAGTGAATATTTTTATCATTTTTGGTCAAAAGTGATTTTTCCCAAGAATGATATGTCGTGAACCTTCCAGGCATATGTACTTATTTTTTTTTTAATTTCAGGTTGCAGTAAATGCCTAAAAGAATTCCCACGTGCAGCTTTTGGAGAAAAGGCTGATTACAGCAACTTCAATGTTGAGACATACCCAGAAAGAAGTGAAAGTGAACATAAGTGTTATGGTTTGAAAACATTACATGCAAAGAATCCAACAGAGCAGTCAAACCTTGAACGAGAATTCGGTGCACGGTGGACAAGTTTGAATTCTTTGCATTACTTCAAGCCTGTTCGTTTTCATGTTGTGGACCCAATGCATAATTTGCTTCTGGGTACCGCTAAACATGTAACAAAAGTGTGGAAAGAAGCAGGAATTATAGATGCAGCAAAAATGGATGAGATTCAAGTACGTATGGACAAACTTAAAGTCCCTTCAAATATTGGAAGAATTCCAAACAAAATTGCTTCTGGCTTCTCAGGCTTCACTGCTGATCAGTGGAAAAATTGGGTGTGTGTATATTCGTTATTTTCTCTGAAAGATGTGATTCCCAAGGAACATTACAAGTGTTGGCAACTGTTTGTTGATGCTTGCAAGTTGCTTTGCACAAGAAGAATCTCCATGGAAGAAATATACAAGGGACACAAGTTATTAAATGACTTTTGTAAAACTTTTGCAAGACTCTATGGAAATAATAAATGCACAATGAATATGCATTTGCATATGCACCTAAAAGACTGTATTTTAGATTTTGGCCCAGTATATAGTTTTTGGTGCTTTTCATACGAAAGATTCAATGGTATTCTGGGGTCTTATCCCAAAAACAACCATTCTATAACAGTTCAACTTATGCAACGATTTCTGCAAGGTCAGCAGGTGTTTGATATACAATTTCCTGTACAATACAGTGAAATGCAGAATATCCTTACTGATGATAGATCACGAGGAACCCTACATCAGATGAAAACAGCTGAACAAGGCCATTCAGTGTACTTGAATTGTGTAAATCCTGATATTAGTCTTTGTAATTTCACTGAAGACTGCAGTATAGTTGTGTTGCCACCAGAGCGTGCATATAGCATTGATGAGGATGATGTATCTGAACTCTCTGAGTTGTACGCAAAGATGTATCCATCCAAATCATGCACAGTATTGCAGCTATCTGAGCAGTACAAGAGGGTTAAGTACTGTGACAATATCTATTGCACAAGGTTTTCTAGAGGAGAGACTTCCTCTTGCATTTATGCCAAGTGGATTGGTAATGTGTCTGAGATAAATGCAAGTGCTCAGCCAAGACCAGGGCTTATCACCAACTTTATTAGGAGTGAGGTTATATTGACTGACTCGGATGGCAACAGGAAGAAAGTGTCTCACATCCTTGCTGAGGTTTCATGGTACAAGAAACATCCCATGCACTCTTACTATGGATCACATGTTGAAGTTTGGGGGACAGACTTTGAATGTGTTGCCTTTGTTCCAATACAGCGAATAATGGGGCACTGCATTTCTGCTGAACACCAAATACAATTTCCATATTGTAGGTCAAATGGTGAAAATGTTACTGTGGTTGTACCATCGACTCCAGTATTTAAATAATTAAATTTCATATATCATGTACAGGGCTGACACTGGGAATTTTTGTTAAGTGCAGAAGGGGAGGAGTCAAATCGCACATGTTTGTGGCGTTCCATCTCTCTGTGTCAGACACTGCCATTTAGGGTTAGCCATAGTGATGGTCCTGGCAAAGTATTCAAGTCATATCTTGCAATTCTGTCTCATATTTTTTTTTCTCAAAAAAATACATAAAAAGGATAGAACAACTTGGTATAGATATGCATGTTATTTTTTCCTTACGAGGCGTGCACTGTGCAATATTGTGTTGATTTACATATTTATTTTTTCAATAACTATTCGATTTAATAGGGCCTAGATGTTTAGCTGTGAAAGATTTACTTTTGATTTTCAACTTAGAGAAATTCACCTATTTAATGGATTTGTAATACTTTACTATTGGGCCAGTGTGACCAAAATTTGTATATACATTGTACATAATTTTATTTTGTTTCGGCAAAATAGTCCATATGTGACCAAATATGTGGTAAAGACATACTCGGTGTTTTTATCTTGTGAATTGTTAGTCCAACTTGATGAAATGATGAAATCAAGTAAAAAAATAATAATTTTGCAACATAATTATGTTCATGTGAAAATCATAGCAATAAAGGTTTTAATGAAATCTGATAGAAATTGTAAATCAAATCATTACATCCACAATGACTGCCACTCTAATATGAATTGCTTGGCCTGTAACAACCTCAGATGGGCATTACATTTATGAATAAAATAATGTAGTTTATAAGTAAGACCACATGTACCACAAGAGTTTATAAGGAACACATTTTCTTGCATTACATTGTATCTGAAAATTCCAATATAAAGTGTCATCCTTAACTTTGTTGTGTAAAAAAAATCCATTGAAATGCATGTATTTGTATGTGCAAGTTCTCATGCATGTGGTTATACATGTTTGATACTTTGTTTTAAGTAGTTATTATATAATTAGTGTTGTGTTTTTTTAAATAAAAGAGTGAGAAAAAATACTAAAAATGTATTTCACTTTGATTGATTTACAAGTTGTGAATGCAGTGTAATCAACTGGAATATGAATTTGAAATCAGACCCAACATAAAATGTTGAGGCTGCAGGTTGAGAATTTTATCTTTGGGAGGACTTTATATCCCAGATTATCCCACAAAATAGGTACTTCATCAAACTTCTGCATTTTCCACCAAAACTCATGAAGCTACAAATGCTACACACATCATAGGTACATGATTATCTCCCCCATTCTTATGTGATATGATTTGATCATATTTGCACTAAGCTCAATATTGCATATGAAAACTTATTCAGTTTACAAGATTCTTTTATTTTGTTGTCATAGTAATGAAGTCAGCCATGTCACGTGATGAAATATCACAGCCAGCTATATCATTTTTTATTCAGAAACCACAGAAAAAACTTGCGTAGATGTCACGGCAGCAGTGTTCTATGCCTTCAATCATTGTAGTAAGCTGACGTTTTTAGCCTTTTGAATGACCATGCAATGTCCTGTTCGCAGAATTTGTGGTAAAACATACAACTTATTCTGGCAGGCCTATTCACGCCCTCTAGAGACATTTTAAACAAACCAATGATGACATATCAAATTAAATCTAAGACAAAGTCCTACCTTATTGAATAACATTTAAAAAAACAGTCAAAATGTGTTTAATCATACCAACATGTGTAGCAAGTGGCAGTGAATGTGCCGGGAAATCCTGCCACTAGTGATACACAACAATATAGTGTCTCGGGGGGGGGGGGGGGTTACTTTCATCTTAAGTAATGCCCACATCCGTTAAACCATGCTCACTTCTAAACCATCCAGATATCCACTTCTTAATCGAAATGAGAGTTTTCGTTCACAAAGACATGACACATCCGTACACATAAACCTGGCTTACAATTCAAAATTAGATTGGGATTTTTATACATTTAAAATCAGCGCATTTTGGCAGCACAATGATCTTATCTTTGAGCATTTCAGTATCTGGAATTGACTAATGAAATGAGAAACTGTAAATGAAATGTCACGCACTTCCAAACCAAAAAACATTTGAAAATTACTACCCACTTCTAAACTAAATTAATGCAATGCGGCAACCCTGTTGGGCGACAAATACAACGCTTCCGTGATACAGCAGATTGGATTTCAGTTAAAGATCCGTGTGTTTTTTCCATGATTTGCAAATGTTTATTTCTCTGAAAATATATCTACATACAGTACATCTAACGCCCAAAATTTGACAATGTAATGAAGATATGAATGGGAACATAGGATGATAGCCATTTAAACTACTGAGCATTATTTGCCAGTTTATGTATAATAGAATGTGACAGGATGTATAAAGTGTGTTTAATTTATATGCAAGCCATATATTTATCTGCATTTGGTTAATACAAATTAATATAGTTTGTAGAAATATTGCTAAATAAATCGTCAATAAGCCATGTATTTACAAACACTATTCACTGATATTTACAGTTTATTCACCATGTATTTTCAAGAGTGCAATTACATGTGAATAAAGGCATGAATACAGAAATTTATTATTATTTCCTGTTTTCATATGTATTGTCCTGCATTTGTATGTATTCGCCATGAATACAGGGGAAAATAAATACCTGCATTGGCATGTATTAACACCATTTCACGTAGTGTAGTCGATATCAAAGCCTCGTATATCTCATTATTACTTCGTTCTCCCATTCACAGGTGAAACATTAATAAATGTTATATGCATATTGATCTTAAAAAGTTTGTTTAACTGAATACATGTTTATATAAAATACGTAATTTTTTCTGCAATCCAAAATTAATAAACGTTTGTGCATCGGGTGTTCATCAATTGAAAGGTTTTGACAATATCAAACACCCTAACAGAATAATTACGTGTGGTATTTGTGTTTTTATTTCGTCGCACATGTACAGCTTATGTTCATGAGAACCTTGGCAGGCAACGAGTTGTCTACAATTTGATTACATGCGTGACTCATACACGTACAATTTATATAACTATTGCTCAAGACCAGTGTATTGCCGAACATCCGGCTGATCTGCACTGGCTCGGAAGATGAATTCTGATTGGCTAAAAAAAAACAAAAAAACTTGTGGCGTTGAATGCACGTTCATTGTCAGTATTGTTATGCAAATTCAAACTAGCTAATCATTTACAACCTTCCGAGCCAGTGCAGATTAGCCCCGAACATGCTCTGACCTCCGGTGTCTGCATACTTTCAGTTATCAGTGAAGATGTTAATGACATTCAATTCAATAGATGTCCAATCTACCGAGGATACGTAGCATCACCAATCTTTCTTTTTTTGATAAAATGTCATCGATCAAATTTTTAGTGAAAAATTGGCTAATAATGAATTTACCTATTTACAATGTATTCAATAAAGTTATCGATTATTCAAATAGCGCGATTGCAACGTATACATTATCTGAAAAGATAACACGAAGCTTAGTAGGACATACAGACAAAATAGTGAGAGCCAAAAATATGATGTTCCATATTTTTCCATTGAAGATTAAATTTAAAGTAATATAATTAAGCAACGTTGTTAATTTCATTATTGCCTATAATGTTAGTAAAAATCCAGATTAAAGTAACATGTTTTGTTTTATAAATAGCAATTAATCTTCTCATTTGCTGACGAAAAATGAATGCACATATTTATATTTACATATTTAAAGAGAAGTTGAAGCAATGGACAACCAGAAATAGCTTCCATAATTGCTAGAACTGTACTTTCATTATTTTAATGCGTGTGTGTACTGCGTTAAAATGACTAGATCTTTCGCTGGCGGTTATGCGATTTTCATTTCAAGTATTGAACACAATTTGTACAAGATTGTACCTGTCGCAAGACTTTAAAAGGTCGCTGCCGACGAACCTAAAATTCAGAATGACATGTTGGATGCAGTCTTGTCAAACTGGACAATTACCATACTCTGACTGACCCGATAAAGCGCACTACTATGTCATTGTGGAACTATTTTTGATAATCAAAGTGAATGAATGTACCATTTTAACCTAAATATAGCGACTGTGCCCCTTTAGATAGACTTGAGTAAAGGAATTATTAGTAATAAAAATAATAAACTGAAAGCATTGATCACATCAAAATGTCTAAATGGACTAGTGCAGTAAAGTCGCGAAGTTTAAACCGAAAAAGATCAATAGGAAGGGGACAATGACTGGCGTTAAAATAGATAGCCAATCAGTGACTAGCGGTAAACCAGCTGATAATAGCCGAAGTGAATACATATTTTTTTTTGTCTGCAAATAATGGGCTTCTTGGATTTTTATATGTACCACTTCTAAAGTGGCCAAATGAAACTTAGAAAAAGAAACTTTCCAATAAACCAAAAAAGTTGTTTTTAGTTTTTACATTTATTCTAGCAGTGAATTTATGCTACTATGTGTGACTTAGAATTATCTTATTATGAACTTGAGTGGTAATCATAGACGTTATTGGAATGTTGTTATTTTTGCATATTTTTTTTTTTACTTTTTCAGTTTGGAACAAATACCAGCTGTAAGTGCAAGCTACCTGTGCAGTTCAATTCTTTTGTTTAAATCAAACATTTGCATAGTTGGCCCCTGACCCCTGGCTGCCTTCAACCATGTGGCAGCTCATGTGGTCCCAGTGTTCTGAAAGTGAAGACGTGTTCTAGTTTCTTTGAGCCAAGATTAGGTACGGCACAGTGGTGGTTTGGTTTACTTGTCCCGAAAGACGTCACTATTCAAGGTAAGCATTATTAGTGTTTTTTGTAGTATTTGTACTTGTGTAATAATTTATTCCTTTGTGCACTAGACATTGAGCAAGTGCATTTTGTATGTTTTCTTCATAGACCACATGGCATGGAGTAAAGTACAAGATATTGGTGTCAACAGTTTGTGCAACTTCGTTATTTGCTAATTTTTACTGTTTTTTGAATTTCTATTTAGATTCGTGTCACATGTCTCGATGTGTATTGTAACTAGTGTACATAGAATAAATGAAAAGTCACGTGTTACTTGATGGTGTCATTATACTTACATTATACATTATACCTCCGTAGGGTTTTGGATCCTACACCAGCTATTATCACTAATGGTGTACCCAATGTTAACAATCCTGCTGAAGATCTTACAAGCAATGTATGTATAACCCGGACATGGTCTATGTTATTGTTTACTTATTTAAATAATATAAAATTACTGTAAATATGTTAAGAGTGTTCTAGTGTTTGGGTTACTGAAACGGCATTGTGAGTTTTACGGTACTGATTCATTTCCGCCTTGGTCGTTGCATTGATTTTGCGATGAAGGATTTTGTAGTGTAGAGTTTGTGTTTTCATGGGATTATAATTACCTATGGCCACACAACGTCTGGTGGCTATCGTATATGTTTTGTTTCGAATGGTTATTCATCAGTTAGTCAGCCGATAACTGTGTTTAGCCAAAGACATTAGAAAGATTTCTATTGTCTTTGGTTTAGCATTACAATCGCACTGTGTGTTAAGTATAGGGGTTGTGTTTTGTTAATTATTTCCTCCACTGAGACGAGAAGTCTTGGTTTGAACTTAGTTGATTATGTATCTTTATTTTACTTTGATGATTTGAATTCTGTTCGAATGTCATGAATGTAATGTATTTGAAAGACCGACTAAAATGTGGGCTGTTTATGGCGTGTGGAACGTGAAGGAGAGAGGCTAGAAAGTGTGACCTGTGAACGAGGTTGTCAAGAAACTGTCTCTTCGCGCGAACGACATTTTGAAAGTGGTAGTGGCGTTTTCATAGCTGTGGCTAAAATCAAGTGAAGTGGCGGAAATTGAGGAAGGAGGCCGACCTGGATCCGACAGAAGACTCGCTAAGGGGTCCCTCCATCGATGGTATGCTAAGTAACCAACTGGACTTGATGGTAACTTGGAATTCGCCGATTTGTCGTTGACTAGCCTGGTGCTGGGAACTACGTGCGCGTTGAGCACTTTGCCGTGAGTACACACGTAACACGTGACGAGGGACTGAATCGATAGTGATTGTTGTTTTCAGAGCTCTATAAAAGTGGGTTGGGCTGAAAGTGGTTATCATTTGATGTATTTCAATTGTGTTTATGACTACCTGTATTTCTATGCTATTGTGAAATGTTTTTTTGAGTGGAGAATACAGAATTGCCATGTTTATTGTTGATATTTGCAACACGTGTAGAATTGTGCAATTATTGTTGTTGATGGTGAGTGAATTTGTACGAGTCACTGTGGAACTGCCTTGATCCATCCGGACATATCACATTAAAGTGTTTGCCCTGGTTTATGTCCAAGTTGTTTAGAAATTGGAATCTGGCCGAGGTGTGGTATAAAACGGGTTGTTTATGCATTTTAAAAGTGGATTGAATCAGTGGCATATCACTGTTATTCCCACACGTGGACGTTGATGCTATATAACTGGCGCCTACGTTTTGGGGTCATATAAGTTTTAGTGTTTGTTGTATCTCAAGATCCAGTCATCAGATTCAGATGAAACTCAGCAGTCAGATAGTATGGGACAATTGCAAATCTGATTGGGAGTTAGTACCAATCTGTGCATAATTAATTAGCTTGATTTGCATATTAATTACTAAATTGATGTCTGAAGAACCAATGATTGAAACTTGACAGATGCTGACATGTATATGGATTTTCTGATTTTCAGTCTCCATTGAATTTGGAAGAATCAGAGTATGCAGCACACAGTGAACAGACAGTTGATGGAATTTCCGATGATACAGTGCAGTACTGTAATGCCAATAACTCTAGCAACAATCCTGTGGAGGTGTTACGGTATTTTCAAAAGATTATGGTTACTGGCCGAGCTTTGGATATTGAGGATGAGACTGAATCACTTGAAGGAGAAACAAATTTCAAACAGGGAAGATATAATCACTTCAGTATTTGTTGAAATCGAAGATATTGATGACTTCCGCAGAACACTTAAAATCTAATTTTATGATGAAGTGAGTTACAGTAGTCATGGTTATTATACTATATACTGCATGTGTTTCAGTAACTATAAGCCGGAAAGTATGCAAATAATTATATAATAAATCTGGTTTTACTCAGACAGCATAGTATTATAGTGCACTGTCACAGTGTAAGACCTGTTTATCGCACCACCCACAGAACTTCTTTCACTGCTAGTATGGGGTAGACAAGACATTCGTACTGAAAATGAAATACACATTCACCAAAATATCAAGTTAAAGCTCCTGACTTTAATACCTCTCATAATAATTACAAGAAATAAAGCACAGAAAAATACAATGAATAAAATCACTAAAATAGGGGATTGCTTAGGAAAGTGTGCATTGGTGATAACTCAGTTCCAGTAAGTATTATTGGACATAGTCAATGACTTCTGCAACACAACAACTGAGAAATACAGGAGTCTTGCTTGCAGAGAAACGCTGGTATTCTGGAGGGCACCGCTGAAAGCAGGAGATCGCAGAGCAGTTCATACAAGTCTCACAGAATGATGGTTGTAGCCTGTTATACTGTATCGTAGCAGCCCACACAGGAAAGCAAGTTGAAGTGACGGACACCAAGTTGAAATGATCGACCCAAACTGTCCTGAGTCTGTCCAATTTATAGGCAGTGACACCACCTGGGTCCCCACATAAGCCAATCAGAATGTGATCTTGCTATTAGCTGTGTCACGTAGGCAACTCAGTAGATCATAAACATGCTTTGTTATTCAAATAACAGCACACCTGGTAGATTCTAATTCTCCTTCCAAAGTTGTAAACACCCTTTGTTATGTAAATTACAAGCACACCTGGTAGAATCCACTGTCCTTTCAGAGTTGAAACAAGTATGACCTGTCAATCACCTTTATGACAGTTATCACAATACACACTGTTCATTCCCATGATTCCATGCACACTTCCATTTACAGGGTTTAAGGTAATATGATAAAACATGAAATAAAAGACGCTGACATGCATACCTTGAATATTAATTTCCTAGTTTGCATATTCATTTTCTATTTTACATTTCTGGTCGTATCTGATCAAAACTAGGGTAGGTAGATGTGGTAGAATACAGAATAATAGTGCAAATCTATAATCTATAATTACATAATTTGTATAATCATAAGCAACGGGCTTTGGCCTATTTTTGTGGAATAAATTGATGATTTACAAGTCAATCTTCTAATTTACATGGTCTGTACATGTATAATATAATACCCTAGTGCATTCTTATCAGTATTTGTTGATTTTATTTTTTTCAGAGAGCAGCAGATTTTGGTGGCCCTAGAAAAGATTTTTTTGTTTTTGTGTTTAGAGAAATAAAAGCCAAATAATTTGATACTGGACTGAAATTATAATGGGTGAGTGCAATGTATAATAGATTAATCATGTATGTTTCTTGTCTTTATTTAATCTTCTTTGTTTGTACCCTTCCCTCCCCCAACACACACATCTGAACCCGATCAGAAGGCGGAACAAATATTATGTTGAGTCAGACCATGCCATGTGATCATAACTGATGATCCCATACTCAACAATACAGTTGATGGTTTTGGGTTTTTTAGCTCTGCTGTCGACTTTGTCAAGTGGAGCTTATCATATGAGTGTTTGTCGGTGTCAATTTTTACTTTTTCGACTTCTTCTTGAAACCAACAAGCCTGATGCTTTGATACTTGGTGTACGTGTACCTTGGGTAGACCTCAGATTTGTTTATTTTATGATGATATGTTCAATTCTCTAATTTTAGTGAATATTTTTGGTGAAAAGTGATATTTTCGACTTCTTGTTGAAAGCAGCAAGTCTGGTTGCTTGGATATTATATATATATATATCTGTACTACATGTGGACCTCTCTCAGATTTGTTCATTTTGTGATGATATCTTCAATTCTCTAATTTCTCTAACAAGTATTTCCAGTAACAGTTGTCAAAATTATAATACAATTGTAGTTTGCGTAGTTTGTTTCTTATAACAAATCTCTGGTATTATTCAGATGACCTTAAGTGGATGTATACGGCCAGACCCATTAAATAATTTCTAAGTAAAAGTTCATAGGCTTTTACATGTTTTCTTTTTTTAGCTCTGCTGTCGAATTTGCTTCAGTATGTGTTGAAATTTATTCATGGTTACCTGTTTACATTTCAACAAGATTAAGCATTCTTAAGAATGTGTGTTGCATCTCTGGAAGGGTCTAGCCAAACTAGAAATACACTAGGTAATTTTATAATTGAGCTGATATGTTACAGTTGAGCTGTCATAAACATTTACTGAAACCTGTCCGAATTAAATCTAGAGAGTAGAATAGAGCCGTCTTTGTATTGTTTATAAAATATATTTATATATATATATCACTTGGAAACATGCATGTGTACGATTATATATTGTTATGGATTGCATCAAACCCTAACAATTGGGTATTGAACAACCACAATTAACCTTGACTCTATCCCATGTTTATCAAATTCCAACATGTGTACATCACATAGTAGAGACCTTCATCATATAATGACATGTTTCAGTAACATGATACACTTCAATCACATAATGGCAGGCTTTCATCACTAATGAAATATTTGCATCACAAAGTCATCACTTTGCATCACATAATGGCATATTCACATCGCATAATGGAATTCTTTCATCACATAATTATATGTGGTTGTCACATACTGATACATCTGTATGACGTAGTTACATGTCGATATCACATAATGATATGTCTACATGACATAAGGAGCTTTCTCCATGGCATAATGCAAGTTAAAGTAGACGACCATCTGATATATGACTTAAGACAGCCATGGCGTTCCATAGTATGGTTTGTGAGAGCATATAAGAGTCATACAGTTAATTCTTCCACAACGTGATGCTTGACATAAAATTGTTTTCTGAAGGTAATCTCATGACCATCTCATTATGCGTTGAATTAGGCACCATAGTTGATTGTATAGTTTATATATAAACAATTATGTTTACTTACTAGTCCCTCAACTTTTCACTGTTTCATGCTGCTTGCATAAAGTTGAATGCGCTAGTGCATAAATGTCCTATCAATGTAAATACTTCGATGACACATTTATTTCAGTGTTTTATAATTTTGAAAAAGTGTACTTTTGGGAGTTTTCAATGTGCTTAATTGTCATCAAAAAGTGTTTTAATAGCTCCCCAAAACACTTTTCTAAAAATATAAAACACTACGGTTTTGATAGCAAATACAAGTGTTTTAATATATAAAATGTTTTTAATTACAACTATCTGCTTTTAATTAAAACGGTGTTTTAATGAAAAACAAGAAAGTGCTTCCAAGACTTACAGTGTACGGAGACAACTAAGTCATCGACGGCATAGTATACGCAGGGTTATACGACCTTTGTGAATCAATCTACAGCCAATGCATGATGGTTCCACTATAAAAACAGCACCATGGTTCCTATATTTTTACTCTCAAATTTGTGTGACTGCATGAAAAAAAGGAGCAGCAATAACGTAATACAGAAACTCTTTTTCTAATAATAATTCTATATTGCTCAAAATGTAACCATTGCTTTCCGAGCAATGTTTCTATTATGTTAGCAAAACAATGCCAAATACTGCAATATTGACGCACCATTCTTTCTAAAGGTCACAGTAAATCGTTTGTTTGACTCGGATCATACAGCTGTGCGTCGGTCGATAGTCCCGCTGTACCTCCCTTTCGTGCATACATAATTGCGCTATCCTCGTAATAACCTTACATAACGAGTATGATGGTGAGTTGTGAAATGTACCGGGTTTCTTCTACTTGTGATTCAATTCATTCTATGCTCGTTTATAGCGTTTCTTTAATAATTCCGTGGGAAGCCTCACATTGGAGTTCACCCAACAATAGTAAATTACAATTTTTCCCCGCTAGTTGTCACCGGTTTGAAATTTCATTTCTCAAAAGTCATAGAGTAGTAAGTGCTGATTTCACTAATTTATTAAAGTCTAAATAGCTACCATCGCTGCTGATCGATGATGACTAAAATGCAAATGTGCTTCGAAGCAGAATTACCCAAGAGGGAGAGAATAAACATTTTGTACGTCGATACTCGGTCAATCAAAAACTTACATGCAACTGCGATTGCTTTAGGTCAAAACAAAAAATTGTTTTGTTGCCCTCAGCGACCGACCGAAAAATATTAAATATCGGGTTGCGTTTTTTTGTTCCAATATACCTCGGCTATTTACGATACCCTTAGTTTTCACCAGTTAAAAAAAAATCCGACCCACCGACCCAATTTTTCAATTTTCCGACTTGAGGGCAACATAAGTTTTTTTTTTTTGCCTTATTTTGACATCCGTCCTCATGACGGCAGGAGGCAATAATCTTTGGGCGTCATATTTTACTCATAAATGATCGCCATTATAATCCGTGTTGTCTGAAGGTGTTTATTTAAAAAAAAATTGAATTGATTCCTATATTTTGTTGAACCTGAAATGCGCACAATTACACGTGCATCGGGAGATGGCGATTATCACCATGCGAGCAATAAGCAATAGGCCCCCACCGACATGTACCGAAGCCGGGTATACCCTCGAGTTATTGCACAAGTCACGACATACATGCACGAGCCGCAATGCTTGTTGAACGGATGAACAAACTAAAATAAAAATATTCGAAAGAAACTGACGTACAATCTTCCGCGAAGTCAAAACCCAGCGTGAAAACTGTTATGGCGTCGTGTTATCATTTCCACTGAGCATGGAACTATAGTTCCATGCACTGAGGAAGGAACACAATGGATTACGTAAAGCCGATGAGATATTCATACAGTTATATAAACATAACTATCGCCATTTGGTGTGTTGAGTCTAAATTTACCTTTCCCCAAACCTTTAAAAATACTTGTATGACGCAGTTTTTTGCGATCCCCGGTGAAATGGACCATGCGAAGTTAGACGACCCGGTTGAAATTGGTCGTAATATTTTCCTACACAACGGCTATTCGCAGTTTTCCCTATCGCTCAAATGCCGGTGATACAAATTTGAAATGAAGTCGCATTGGAAGGGAAACTATTTTAAATCGAGGCCGGTTTCATACGAGTTGGGTCGATACAAATTAAATGAACCCTTGCCTCTGGAAATACCTGATTAATACAGTGCCTCGGTATCAGAGGTCGTCAAGCACAGCCATACTTTGCGACATCGCTACCGGTGCATGCTAGCTGACAAGGGGGGTTTCCAATTAATTAACAGAGTATTTTACTTTTGTGTATTTTGACACTGAAACCTTAGTTATCGATGACAGAAACAGCAGTAGTGTTTATCCATCGCATCGCAATGCTATTAGCACGGTGATTGTTACAGTGAAAAGTAAAATGAAATCTATGCACCAAGAGAACAAAAAATTGTGGCCTTGTTTTGCGCGAAAATTAAAATCGCGCTATCGGGCCTTCCTCCTACATTAAAAATAAATAGAAAATCAAATCATTAAACATTATTATACATCTGTCACCGTAACGCCAACAGTTACAGCGTGCTGTAATTTTGCGGTATTTAACGGGTTATTTTCATCCTACCATATAAGGATTTTTTGTCGTTTGCGAGGCTAGTTGATAGCGCTTGAGGTAAGAAAACAGGGTCCAGGACAAGAAATCTCAAACCACCGCACCGTAACTGAGGCCAGCAACTCATTTGCATATAACATCTACAGTGACTCGTAAACAAACTTTCGGAACTTTTAATCACATATGCGTGTCTCGGTTTCCTATATTTTAAAATCGTTTTTTTTTTAAATTTTAACACCAAGGCTGTCGGCTAAGAAAAGCGAAAAAAAATTACTCGGAGTGTCCACGAACCTGCACCAGTCCTATACCTTAAATACAAACTTGTTTTATTCCGCGTGAAAACAAAACATATCCCAAGTGGATAAAACAGCGTAAATACAAAAATTCACATAACAAAAGATTACCTTATTGACCTTTTACTACTTACTACTACACAACAAAAAAAACGGATTTTCCACGTTTCCATTCCGATTATTGTACAATTTGGCCCATTGAAAGTAGTTGTGAAATAAACCAGATGTTTGATTCATCATACTACCTGTAAGTGTACTGGATATTTGACGTTCAGCGCTACTTAATTACACCGAAATCTGAGTCATGGCGAGATGCGGTGGTGTATCATGTACGTATAGTGACCGGCACGGCGATCCCAACTCCAACATCTGACCTGGATACATTTTTGGTATAACCAAATTTGTGACAGTATGCCTGACAAATGTTATCGTTGTTCGGAGGTAGGTTTGTTGGTGTAAGATGTGATGCTCGCCTCGTTTTTGTGACAGAGAACACGTGCGGATTTAGGGGAGGCGCCCCAGCCCAAGTCCGCCATTCAACCCGCAGAAAAAAAAAATGCGCGGACGTTCCCAACGGCCACGTCAATAAGAGCACCCGTTACCGAATTTCCGAATCCGCCAGTGGGAGACGTACATGATACGCCTTATCTCAACTCAGACCGAATCAAGGTCGCTCTAATACAGTGGTTGGTGTACACTCGGGACAAATTTGCAGCTTCCGAAATTACTTTCATCATCTGCCCTAATTTATTTACCCCCACTGGAGAATTATAATACCATAAATATTCTGCATTATCCCGTTGAAACAGAAGGCAATTACCCAGGTGCAATTTCGTCTGATAGAATTCGGACGCCGCTACATCTGGCGTTTGTTTAGGTTTGTGTAGCAAATGACGATCGCCCAACTACCGACACTTTTACCAAAATACAATATTATGGATATATAATTGTTTAGATGTTTTAAATTCGATGTTTAGATTTTTTTCTTCAAAATTCATCCACTGTATTTCCCTAAAAATAAAATACTACCGGTTTAATGTAATTCCGCATTAAATTTGCAGTCAATTCATGTTGCAGGGCCATTTTGTGTAGTGTAAGTGTGCATTATCAGCCAATATATCCTTAATTGGATATGCAAATTTTGTGTTTGGACCAATCAGATAGATGGATTAACACCATCAATATACTGGTATAATATAATAAAGGGTAACACATACACAAGTGGCTCGAATAACATAAACAAGAATATAAAGTTTCCATCATTTTAAAGACTTCCAACCTATCACAATGAATAATAAACTGTCAATTTATAGTCTTTGATGCTACGTTTTCTATCAAACAGAAGAGCCAACGTTGGTGTGAATTTACCGGATTTCCATGACATCGGCGTCTAATAAAAATTGTGATTAGAAGGGAAATGTAATAATATATCATAAAACACCTAGCCATGCGTTTGTGTGAATTAAACCGATTCAGTAACATTTAATTAACTATTTAGGTTTGACGTATATTGTGAGAACTGCTCACCATAAGCACTTAATCATATATTGGCATGCATATAAATACATTCATGACATGGCATCAACGTTATGTATTAAGGTATGTAATACCCGGAGATTAATTTGCGTAAATACTGTAATATTGCGTGGTAATTAAGATATGTCAAAGACATCTCGCCTATGATCACCCGCTCACTCTTATTAAGATGTTCATATCTTGTACGGCTATAGGTGATGAAGTGTGATCGTTAAATATTCCGTCAATTCAAGTTGGTATTTTCAGAGATGGTGAGAAATCAAGTTATCCACTATAATGACAAGTACTATACTGAAGCTATAGTAACTTAGTTACTACGTATATACACTACAGGTGATGTTTATTGAAACACTCTGAAGCATTCTCACAATTCACATGGTTGCCAAAGTAGCCATTTTATACGTCTACAGCCGTCAACACTACAAGCTTGTTAATCGATTTTTTTTCCTGGACAATACAAGTAGATGGAGCAATATATTGGACACAAAAAAGTAACGCTATTTTTACGGACTATGGGCACCGTGTGATGGCGGAATAAATCTTTAACGTATCTATCACGTCACAGTGCCATGAGGGTAACACATGAGGTAACATGTTACGTATGCATGGGCAAGCTATCCACATGTGAAAGATAGATATTTGGAAAAAGTCAGGATTACTTCTGTCTTTTTGTACATAGTATATATTACCATACGTAGTATTATTAGTCAATACCACGTGCAGCCTTGTTATGTTATCAGAATATAATTGGTAGGTTTTTGACGTCAACCCACGAACATACAAACAAACGAACGAGTTTGACTCTCTCAAATTTGTACGGATCGTTACAAATCAAAACAAGTACGACGGTTAAATTCGTCTTGCGTTTTCGTCGCCTATGAACTCGGGAGCGGATTCTTTATTTTGTTTACCTCGGTGATTATTTCTCGGGAAATACCCGTTCATTCAGGAAGTCGGGGGTATTTTTTAAGCTGTAATCAATTGTTTTTATTTTCGTAATAATGTAATTTAAATAAATAAAAAACGTAAATTCATAGACAGCACAAGGTGTCAAATATAATCAGCTATTTTATTCGTTCGCAATTTGTACAAAGATATTATTTTTTGTAAGTGTATAAAGCATTTTCCAAATGAAATGTCGTAATTCGTACGCAATTTCAAATTTTGATTCCTAAACACAAGTTATCGAAAATATTATAAAAAGTAAAATGTAATTAGGAATTTGCTTTACCTGTAAAGTGTAAAAAAAAATATTTTTCCGTAAATGGAACTTTCATTTTATTTCCCGTAAAAACGTAAAATGTCGTTTTTTATTACCTGTGACCTGTACCAGATAGTGCTACCCCCTTTGCCGCCCCTCATTCCACTAACAACACGTACATACCTCTATAGGTTTAGTCCTATGGCATATACGGGCATAGTTGTGGTCGAAGACACCAAGCAAACAAATTTGTTTTTATAACTCCCAGACTCTTACTCTATCCGCTAAAATTGCACTTGGTAATGACCCAACATCTTCTAAACATTAAGCCCCAATTCCTAATGTTTCTAATTAGCACACAGGCCACCGGGAGATCCAGTAAACCTGCATATTTCACTGTTAGAAGATCGAAAACCGGTTTCATTTTTGTCAATTCACATCAGTTACTATGAATATCACGGTACTGATTGTTTGCCAAATCTGTCATTACTTGAGAATTGGTCAAGATTTCTTTAAAACTTAGTTAGGTTTGAGTGCAGAGATACAAAATAAGTAAAAGTCTTGTCAACCACTATTATCTAGCAGTGACGGTAAATAAATAAACTGTTCACAATATACAGGATTTTCTCCTCTACTAAGTCATAGCAATTTTGCTCGAATTCAATTCGGATCTCATTCAGAGTTGTGGGGAAGGTGAAGATAGAGCTAGACTAGACGAAGGTGGTGTATTGTACAGAACAGTAAACTAAAGTACAGTTTATCTACGGGGAGAAATGTGCACAACGCTGCTCACCCGGGAACTTAAATTTACCAGTTATACTTGTTTTTATATATTGTGGAAATATTCATTACAATTTCATATTGAATGCGCCTATATAAACGATAACTATATAACACGGAAATATTCAAACTGCGGTGATCACATTTCACTTGTTATTCACGCATAACTGTATTAGTGTATACAACCCTGGAATAAGCACGATATCAAATAATTTACCTTATTTATTGTATATGTACTGAAGTATTCATAGTTAGAGCCTCGCTCAATAATATTGGTAATGACTGTGCAAATAAGATAATAGTCTTTTCTAAATTGGACAACTTGAATTAAGCGGTTTGTTTTGACACTTCATTTATAATGTTTAATTTTATAGTTACGCATAGTTGAATAATTAAACCTGTGGAGTCATTTTCTTGCACAAACAGGATTATCGAGAGCAATAATATAACAATGCAAAATAGTCCCGTGTCCACGTAATAATTACGGCATTTTCACGACAGATTGAGCAAGTGCGCCGACAAAATAAAACAATGTGAAAAACCAAGCGTCTGCCAACATTTGCATATGAAAAGAATAAAATACCGGATTAAGGATTCAGAGTTCAAAACTGGTTACTCCCCTTGTGGTGTATCCATTCTGCATTCCTAATCGCTTCGCTAGTAAACATACGGCCGCAGAATGCACTAGTATACTCATATTACCTGTAATGAATTCGCAAATAGCTTGTAATAAATAAATACCGAAACAACCACTACACCAGCACTTTCCCAAATTTACCATATGAAAATTGGTGCTTACAAGTCTTAGTGGGGGATTTGGATTATAACACGATCTAAATCCAACGTTAAGCCTATAAACGTTCCATTGTTTTTAGTGCCAAACCCCTTTGTTAAGTACAACAACAAATATTTCGTTGGTGTTTGTGAGCTCTTGTGTGATTGGTCAATGCATGGACAGCTCTTCCACTTCCGTGTTTTACTCCCTATCAATTTGGGCCCTGTTTAACCATAGACAGTATAGTACATATAGTAACACCAATGTCAAACGCCGTATGCCCAACGTAAGCAGGGCTGGAATATTATGATGAGCAAGTAAACAATAACGTCATATTTACTTCCATGCGATGTCACTACTTTCGTATCAAACTACAAGTATCTTTCCGCAATGCGCATCTTCCGAACACACAATAGTTATCAGATGTTCTCGTGAACGTGGTTCACTAGTAAAAAATATGACTTTTAATATATATGTTCCTGTTTAATTGAATAAAATTAAAAGTTAGTTTCAGACGGCAGTAATGTTTCCGTACATGTTATATTCATCAAAACGAGTAGTCTGGGGTATACTAGTACTCTGACCCATGCCGAGGACTTCCTGTTTGTAATGCTATATGATAAATCAGATTAACTATCACGTGAAACCAAAGACAATTGTCTTTGGTGAAACCAAATGAAAATCATTATACCCAATTGATTCTGGGAAAAAATGACATTTGCAATAATAATCGACGAGCAGGTCCGGGTAGTAACGTTCGGTTGACGAAATAGACGATACAACAGTACTGATTGGACCTACATGAATGCTACTCTATTTCACATAACCAAATGTTGTTGTTTTTTGCTGTTGTACATTATCTTCGGTAATAACTCCGAAAGTGAAGTCTTATATCTTCAGGAGAACGTAGCCGTTAAAACTTGCAAAACGAGTCTGTTTCAATCCATCATCGCTTAAGCAGCATACAATTTATTTATTTTTTGACTCATTTAAAAAATACGAACGGTGTCAATATTTAAAACTGCATTTTGTCTGTCTCTAGCGTGCCTCAGAATGATATAGATCTTGGCCGATCGTATTTTTACAAAGGACCTGAATGTACAGCACTAATTTCACCCAACCTCCTGCTCGCTTCTGCTTTTCGATTATCATTTTTAATCGCTTTTGCAACCGCCTGTTGAATAATTTTCGCTTATTTTTTGAGCGCGCGAACCCAGAAATATCGCCCGTCTGCATGCTCGCATTTTAAATACATGGCATCAATATGTTCCTGGTGTATCTGCTCTCTGCCCTAAGGAGTTAGCATTGCCTGTATCACGTAATTGTCTCGATAATCATGTTGTTGAAACGATATAGCAGCCCTGGATTCAAACGGAACACATTCCCGCTGTACGTTCGCGAACGAAACAAAGTATGATGGTTTGGAAGTGTCGTTCGAAATTAAATAATGGTTAATACTCATTGAATCCTCAAACTTTAGCACTAAAACAACCATTTCGACAACTCATGTGCCAGTGTCCAGTGTTTGAACAAGCGGTCAGTGTTTTTAATAAGCGAGTGAGAAAAAAAGGGATAAAAACATGGTCGTGTTTCCGGTCGGAAATTAAGTGATATGTTATAAAATGTTATAAAAGCGAAATATTGGGCGAAATGAGTATTGATGCCCATTTATAGCTTTACATGCGTCACCAAATAGGGACATGGTTAGAGTTGGTAGTACCATGGAAGGTACTAATCCATGGTAGTACCAGTACTAGTATACGCGGGGAGGGAGTCCAGAGAGGGAACAGCCAGCATCCCTTTTACGGGAAAACGTGACATCTCGACGGATTTGTTTCGTACTCACATGTAATATTAGGTTTTGCGGGCTTCTGAATTCAAAAATGATGACTAAATCAGCTAAAAAGCAAGCGTTTAGTAACATACATATGCAGAAGTTGGTTTGCCAGTACTTAATCCATTTTTAACACCTAGGCTACTCTATTGACATTGGTTGTTTATTTCATGGATTTGGCACTTGAGGTAGCTGATAAGCCGTGTCGAAAACGTGCACAAAACGACCATTCTGTGCACGTTTTCGAAACGGATTAAAAACCAGTTGTAAGCACAAATTTTCATATGCTTATTATACATGATTTCATCCCATTTTGACAGCGAATGTCCCATCATTTTTCGCACGTTTTGAGTGCGTATAGGTAAAAGTACTATGCAGTGCACGAGTGTTCGAATTTCAAATTAGAATCGTGTCAAGGTCGGAAAGGTGGCCAACCCTTACCCGTATCATACTTAATCAATTACTATAGTATATGAAACGATCTCTGTGTTTACACATTTAAATATGAAAAGCAAATAATACTGAGCGTACAATGGTGTAACGGTGTTTGTTTTGACGAGCACACAAAGCAACTCAAGTCACACAGTACAACTGTCTACCAGTATATAATAATATATAATACGAGTTACAGAAATGATGGGCCGATCGTTTCGTGAATGAAAGGCATGCACACGTGCGTAATACAATCAGCATTGCTCTGGCGGTTATTGCACGTACATAGACGCACGCTGCCTTCTGTTCGCACATTGGCGTTAATTAAAAAAAACTGCGGGTACCAACATACAACAACATTGTTGCATAAGACAACGTGACTGCCTGAGTTTTCAATGGAAGTTATGTATATTAAAAGAAATATTCGGCGATGCGTTTTAATCGTTCAATGCAGTGGCTTTCAGAAAAAAATAGTGCTACGTAATGACGAAAGTGCTTTTGATTTGTGCGACTTACTTGTATAGTAAGTTGTATTCGATATTATATTGAGTAATCTGCAAACCTACTTCCACTGCTACTTAATAAGCTTGAACGTCAGAGCTTGCTTTATTGTTTTCTCGCTGCTGACTATAAAAGTAGAATTAACGCTATAAACATACGCATTTCGTAAGTACACTAAGATATACAAGCCAGCTACTTCCATGTAACCTACCAGTTTTATTTCCCACATTTTTATCCTTTACCTCAAATAAATGCGATTACTCAATCAATCAGTTGAGTATGATACTAACGTAACTGATCGTCAACATGACACTAATGCACGTCAATGCAAATGGTTTTCAAAAAGTAAAAGTTCTTAGAGCCGCGAAATTATTTTACTGTTAGTGTATATGCGTCAGCCTTTCTGTTTATGTAAATAAAGACCACGCCCTCGTACCCTGTTATGCGTGGTCGTATGATTGAGCTGTTGTTTCTATGACAACCGTGAAACGCAGTTTCAATGCATGAGCGAGGCAGTTCTCGATCAGAACCACTCTTCTCCTGGTTGAATTCGCGACACTCCTGCTCTGCAGCACCCCGAGTGTCGAAACACGTGGACGCGATGGACAGAACTTCGATGGTGAAAGACTATTACAAATTTGTCTTTAACTGTACATGTGACGAGAATGAGTGTTACCAGAGTCCGTCGTATTTGATGTTCAGAGAGTTGTTATGTCAAGGCGTATACAATGAATCTGTATCATTCAACGGAACTATCCCGGATTACTCATTGTTCAGAAAACAGATATCGTTCACTGGTCGCGTATTGCTTGGCATTGCTTATACTGCCGTGATCATACTATCCCTGTGTGGGAACGTTGTCGTGGTGATTACTCTTTCCAAAATCAAACGTCCTAGAAACAATATGAACGCCTATCTGATAAACCTGGCTGTAGCCGATATATTGATGGCGATGTTTTGTATGCCGTTCACGCTTGTTTATATTGTGTTCCAGCAATGGATGTTCGAAGATATACTTTGTCCAATTGTACAGTTTACCAAACAGGTATGATACTTGCTATTGCAATGATTTGTACACTCACTAGGCTCTTCCAATCCCCACTATACCAGTAATTACCAACGTTAAACTTTAATGCTGAAATTAGACCCACCATTCAGGACGAGCACATTGCATTTGAAACAGAACTGTATACTGCACGTCGATGACAAATTGAATGTTAAAAAAAAAATCACTCTAATTGCTGTGCGAAATCGCGTCTACATTATTCCATGTGCCAATGACCGGCGTAATAATTGCGAGGCACTCACTTTGTGTTCATAAACATTACACAACTAAACAATTTATTACTACAGTTACCATATTTCGACATATAGTTTATGTCAATATTAATTAACATGCAGTATTAATCACCTGTCTGAATATATCGTCACCTGCAATTAGTTATTAAATTAATTAGTTAGATTTCAATTTTGTTGTGTGCCAGCCAATAACAGTGCGCAAATTGATAGTTTCCACAATCAATAAATAAAACTCTTCAACTTGGTATCGTAGCATTTGTAGTTTATTATAATTTGTGTGTTCTATTGTTTATCAGTGAGCTCACATCAAACATGTGAGCATCGATAAATTAAACAAGAATGGGTGTCCCAGCTGGGTCATGCATTATCTGTAAATCGTGTATCGAATAACAGATACTATTTTTTGACACGCTCGTATAGAGTGATAAAATGCAGAATAGCCAACGCTCAGTTGACCAGAGTTTTACATGATTTCCAATGCCTTGTTGATTTCCATTTTAATTTGATTTTTTCCCGAATTATATGTTAGATGGTAACTCAAGCAGTAACTATCATTTCTGTTCACATCGTCATATGTGAACATGTGTGACAAAATAATAGTGCCAATGTGGCAGGTAGCTTGTGGGATAACTGGGGAAAACGTCCATAGAGGAAATGTTGTGTATAGTGAAAAAGAAACTAGATCGCTCATGAATAATTAATGACTGTATTGGATATACCACACAGCGATTTTCAGTGACACTCACTGTCAGTTTGAGTGTACAAATCACCGATCATCATAAGATTCAAGTCTGTTACCTGATACTCTGCGTAGCTTGTAATTGCTGTAGCGTCGAGTTCTGTACGTGGTGCTTAGTTGTACGAGGTATGAACAATAAAGTTGAGTCAATTTACTGGAAGCCACAGCTCTTCAAGTATTGATCTTATGGAACTTGTTTTGATTTGATTTGATTTGATTTGATTTATTTCACCAGAAAATATACAACAACAGAAAACAACAATGTGCGAAAGAAAAAAAGGATGTTTGAAATTTTCTGATTTGGTCCAGGGAAAAAAATGTTCGTCTGAACTAATCTAGCTCAAAAACCAACTTATTGTATGATATTATGGTAATAAAACTTGTTAAATAATGATTAGAATAATAAATTAAAATGGAGTTAGGTAGGTAGGACAACCAAGATAGTAATATACAACTCATAGAAGGAGGAAATAAAAGAACATAACAAAACTGATGTGTAAAAAACATATTGATAAGGTAAAAGATTTAATTCTGTAGTAAGTACTGTTTTAATGTGTTTTGAAGTGTGTTCTATTATGAGATATTTTAAGGGAGGTTGGGAGTGAGTTCCAATGTTTAACAGATGCAAATTTTAGATTATGCTGAGAAATGGTCAGGTTAACTTTTGGAATTGCAAGGTTGCTTTGCAATATTGACTTCGTCGGATAGCTATGAGACAGATCATCAAAGTAGTGACTCAGATTATTGGCAAAGCGATTATGTTTAAGGTCAAATATAAATAGACAAGTGTGAAGTTTGCAAAGTTTATAAATATCTAGTATGCCGAGTTGATGAAAGATATGTGCAGGAGGTGCACAAAAGTATGAAAATGTGATTAGTCTAGCTACTTTTTTTTAAACGAAGTATTGGTTCCAGCATGTAGGATATGTATCCCGCAAATTTCAATGCAGTAAGTTAAATGTGACAGAATTAGTGTGTTATATAGAAGGATTAGTATTGATTTAGGGATATAGTGGCGAATGCGAGATTATTCCTACTTTGGGGCTGATAATTTTCTTAACTTTTTCAATGTGAGTTTTCCATGTTATTGATGGATCAATGCTAACCCCTATGCACTACGTGTCAGCACTAGCACTTACAATTTGCACATACAAAAAAGTCAGGAGAGACAACAGTCACATTCAATGTCCGGAACTGTCTCCTGGCACGAAAAACTATTTAAAAAAATGAAAAAAGTAGGTGATTAAACGTACGCCCTCTATAGGCGAACCGTCAACGGCTAGACAACCTTCCAACTGGGTAGAGGTTTTATGATCATATAGTTTTGGAGTAACATTTGATTGTCTATAGTGTCGAAGGCCCTTTTTAAGTCAATAAAAATGCCAAATGTAACAAGGCCTCTATCTATATTATCTGTAATATCTGTAATCTTTTCGAAAACCATACTGTGATGGCAATAAGATATGACATTTTTCAAGAAATTTGTAAAAAAAATTGTAAAGAAATTTGTAAAGGACTAAAATATTTTGCTAATAACGGGTAGGATAGATATAGGTCTATAGTTATTAACATGGAATGGTGACCCTTTTTTAAAATAGGGGTAATTTTTCAAACTTTGAGTGCATCTGGGAATTAACTGTTGGTAAAGAAATCGTTAAGCTTTATCTAAATCTGACAACTGTTTGTCTGCATTTCCATCAGCATTCACTTTTTGAGAGGATGTCACATTTGCATTTTTTTCTTAGAATCTCATTAATAGTTTTCTGTTAGTGATTAGATTTTCAGTCCTATTATGATTTTTTTGCAGGATATTGAGTTGTGTGATTGGAATGCCATATAACACGATAGCATTGCAATGAGAATACATATTAAGTTGCGTGAATTAACTTCGCGAGTTAGCACTGTTCTACATTGTTGTTCTTGATTATGGATTTTCTTTCTATTTCGATATTTATTACGTAAGACTAACCGTGTTAAACTGATATGTCCCCCGTCACTAAATACGTTTTGTTTTAACTTCATTTTACTTGACAAGCAAATTGAATTGAACTACATATACTTAATGGCGTTATCATATAGATGATGTAAGCTTTCATCCATATTTACGTATCACATGTTGATTTGGCAGCAGAGGAATTGGATGGCTTTCACTTATGTTTTAGAACGTGTGCGCTTTCGTGTTTTGAGATATCTACTACACCAATGTTTAGACGCAAATATGGTTTTAGGTAAGCAAATATGGGGGCCCTGAAATGAAATATACTGAATTAGCAATGTACAATAATGTGATTATTTGCGGTATTCTCATTATATTCGAGAACAATTATCACAAGAGTCTAACGAACGGAAATACAAGAGAATCTTCACCTTAACAATACCCCACACAACCAGAAAATAGTATTAATAATACTTATTCATTAACTAATACAACTAAATCATAAACAAGTAACGGGTGTAATATAAGTTGCACACAGATCGGTAATACTAATGATATTGATGACACCTAGGACTCAAAAGTTGGTACCGTGTAGCTCCAGTGGGAGCTCAGTCACACACAGTGACGTCGGCGAGAAATTCACCCCAAAGCTTCTAAACAACGAGGTCTCAATGAATGCAGAGTACAAGAGACTAATTTTAATGTCACGCTAATTGAACACTATCCGTGTAGAGAATAAAAAGAAGTTAATCAAACACCTTTTTTCGCGAAACACGGGTCCCCAAACACTGTTATATTTCCGACGTATAACCACTGCAGGCTACCCTATATTTCTCAGTCCCTGATCAGTTATTAGACAGGCCTCAGCGTGAAACGTGTACTAGCTGCCACATCGAGTTTTGCGCTGTACTGAATGTACAATGCACGGCATGGGATGACTAATATTAAAATTAGTAATATATATATATATATATATATATATATATATATATAATATTGTATAACTATGTTGTTCAGGTAGACAGCTATCAATAACAATTTTTGCAGTATTATGATTTTGCAATTTTTGTTTGCAGGTCTCAGTAATGGTCAGTATTTTCACCTTGATGGTCGTCGGTATAGACAGATACAGAGCAGTCGCATTACCATTACAAACGCATATAAATTACCAGAGATACCGCAAAGTTGTCATAATAGGACTAGTTTGGAGTATAGCTATATTGCTGAGCACTGTACAGTTGATCACAGTACGAGCAGTGGAGAAGGGCGTGACTAATGCTCTGATGAATGAATCAAAAAAGTCGTGTAGTGAGGTGTGGGCCGATAATCAGACGGCGACAATTGCGTATGAGATGTTTATATTTGGTGTCATCTTTCTCAGTCCTTTCTTCGTCTTTGCTGTGACATATGGCGGCATAACCAGACGATTATGGTCGAAAAGTATCCCAGGACAGGATGACCGCAATAAAGATGCCATTCGCCGAAATAACACATTAAAGGTGAGTCATTTTAAACAGTATATAAATAGATCATTTGTCTGTTTTAGAGATGAGACTATGTTTAAGATTTGATGACGTATTCTGACGTATATGGCATAACACATAAGCCGCAAGTGGCAAATAACACTTAAGCCATGAATAATTATTTCTATATATCTTATTGTGTTTTTTGGACAACCATTTTGCACATACCACTCGTCTTAAAAGGGGACTGGGAAACACATATACTGTTAAATTCGCACTTCGGATAATAATAATAATGTTTAATGATCGTTGTAACTGACTACTATTTGTATTTAGTCTATTTTAGCTTATATCCCTATAAATAAATATTGTTTTTTTTTCTCCGGATGTTAAACGAAATAATAACTTCCCGGAAAATAATAAGCAGTTGCTCATGTGTGAACAATTGAAAATGGACGCATAGTTGAGATGCCGAGATGAATTCACGAAGTTTACATTCCTTTATTGCTTTGGTGAACTGACAATTTACATATAACTACGTCGTACTAATACATAAGTTATTGTGACACAATGTTTTCTTTCTTCTATCTATATAGAGTAATCATAGGTTTAGATCGACAAAATTTCATATAATATTTATTGAAACTGATGTAAAACAATTGTTTGGTATATATCGATATAGTCAAATAATGAGTGATAGAGAACGTAGTCGTATTTAGTCTACACAAAGTACGGGCTAAGATTTAAGCTAAACTTGTGTGCTTGGATTACAGCTTTACCCAGCGCATGGAAGAGAATAGTAATTAGCGCTCAAACTTGTTAAGAATATACAAATCTTTAATTATGTGTCTATTTTTACTCACTACAGTGACGAGGAACGTGTACATGTTAGTTATATGGTTATAAAACATTAACAATGCAAATTTAGAACGTGCAAATTACCAGTATTACAGGATTATTTGTTCACGAAAATAATTCCCCTGTTTGTGCTGGCGTTGATTTTATTACATGTCGGACATGGCATACCAAAAATACAGTGGTATTTTGGGCTAAGCGCTTATGTACACTTCATTGTACTAACGGTCTAGATCCGGTCATAACAACAGATCACATTTAGCTCGACATATCGTTTTATAGCCCGTGCTAAGCGTTCGTGAACGTCTTCTTAGCACAATCTAAGGCTATTGATATCTTGAATCGTGTATACCAAGAATAACACATCTTGATCACAACAAGATTACATAAGTGCTCACCGAAATACCACAATTTATTCCGAATGTTCAAAAAACGTCAATATATTGAATAATATTCACAGTTTATCCGAGTTATTCAGACTCTATTAGTTTTCACTCACAACTTGCAGCATCGGTATATATATGCTACATTTTAAGCGCGTTTTCACCGTATGAATTAACAAAATGTTATAGGTTACTATCGGGATTGTCCGCAGACAGAAAAAAACTTTGTAGTAGTGATTAAAACTCTCAATGTTGTAAGGGTTACGTACGAGAACTACTCTTTATAGCTTTTCCAACCTCGTCTTGGCAGGTTGTTATATAATTTAAATCCAAAATGCAAAAGAATATATTTCCATCAAATTAAGTGACACGTTTCCGAATGAGATTCGACTTCTACGATTTTTTCTCACGACATAGTTAATCTTTTAAATTTCCTATGATGTGGCATTATCTTACGAAGAAATAATTAGTTCATCTGCTGTTTCTAGATAATACGAATGGTTCTAATGGTCGTCTGTGTCTTCTTTATCTGCTGGCTACCACTTCAGACTTTACGCCTTGTTATAGTATTTGACCCAGACGTGATGATCGGTGAGAGTGGATGGCTTATTATAAGACTATACTTATTTGTGCATTTACTGGCTATGTCGCACAGCTTTGTGAATCCCTTCATATATACATTTCTGCATGAAAACTTCAAGGTGAGTCGATCTCAATAATTGAATAAATCTCTTACGTATGCACAACCCTGCCCCTGATTCATGGCTGTGCTTGAATTTAGTTGTATTTGTATGTAATTGCGCTAAATGTGATATACCTATCTAATATTCATCAAGATCGTACATATTTTCAGATATTGAGACATTCCAGTGCTTAATATTTTACTTATTTTAATATTGCATTACTTGCGCAGAGAAGCAGACTTCCCTTTTTCACCTAAACCAATAATCACATAATACTAATAACGATATTGATATTTAGAAACGAAAGTATGGGTAAATTTACTTAATTTGGTGTTAATATACCCCGGTTTGTTCGGTTCAACCAAAACGGATGTAAATGGTATTTCGTTGAGGGTCGCAACTGCTTAAAAATCCTAGAC
The DNA here is from genome assembly GCF_978046115.1 of Saccoglossus kowalevskii. NCBI lineage: Eukaryota > Metazoa > Hemichordata > Enteropneusta > Harrimaniidae > Saccoglossus > Saccoglossus kowalevskii. The sequence continues at coordinate 24,492,301 of NC_140659.1, forward strand.
AGTTTTGAAGGCAATGGCACTTAATTGAATAAAATTGTCGATTTGTCTCGAACAGGGCATAATATCTTATTACGTGTTACAGTGTATCAGATTACTTCTGATTTGATAAGCCATTAAATATTAATTTAGGTGCACCTTTAGGTGTATCTCCGTTTTTTTTTTTAAGTTTGTGAATTTAAGGAAATCGCAACTGCTGTGGGTGCGTAATTTCAAAAAATATACCAAATATAACTGTCTTCGGTATTTGAACTCTCATTTAGACATATTGTAGGTACGCCATATATTTGTGTTGTATGCGTTGTAATGTATTAAAGTTGAGTGTAGTGTAGTAGTTTTAACCAGCTGTTCGAGTTTTAGTAGTACATGTATGTTGTTGTATTCTTTGAGACAACGTATCCTATTCCACACATGTACGTATTACAAAAATAAGAAAACACAAAATTGTGAAACTGTAATAATTCGTGTCAATAATATGTTATCTTTCAACAGAAAGATGCAAGGGAGGCTTTCATGATGTACCAATCGTGTTGTACGAAACATAACGCAATGAGTTTCAGTATGAGTAGTTCACGGTCTCGCACCTTAGCACAGTCATCAATGAAACAGTCTTCACGTCTGAGTAAAGGAAGATTAAGCTCTACGAGTAGCAAGGGCAATCGCCAGCCGTCGTTAACGTAAATGTTTAATTTTAACGAGAAATACCAAACGCGATTTGAAACCCAGTTTACCAACCAACACCGCGATTAGAAAAACAATGTGCATGTCATACATATATAATATTAATTATTGAATTACTCTTACATTTCTATTCTATTATTTGTTTGGAATTGTTATTATTTATATTCGTATTTCAATATTACTTACTATTTTAACATTTTTTAGTTCTTTTATAGTTTTTGAAATTGCTATTGTTAATATTCGTATTTCAAAATTACTTACTATTTTAACCTTTTTCTAATTTAATATGTATTGCTTGTACTTTTTACATGGGCAAAACTGATATATATATATATATATATATATATATATATATATAGTTATTCAGTCAGATATCAGCAATTTATCATATTTCAACTACCTGTAGAAACATGTAATAGATGTATAATTTCACAGTGATACAAGCCACTGGCTGTATTGCCACTAACGCCAACCAAACAAACACAGATCACGAGATTATACATAATTGGATAACATGACAGATTGAAAATGTATATTCTATTGTTTGATGTTACATACATGCCGAACTGATTTTTATTGCACGCTTTTTTCAAAAGTTACATTCGCTTTACGGACCGATGCATGCTCATGCGTGTTTATTAATCAACACTCTCCAGAAATCGACTAAAATTAAAAGTAAAAACTTGAGCAAATTGGAGCAACACAACACACGGAGGAAGTCAGTGACGTCAACAAATGAAAATAAAATTGCATACGAGACGCGTGCAATGATGTGTTGACTATATGGTTTCAATTACACAGTCAAATTTCCGCAGTTTCACTTCTTGGAAATATGATCACACATTATATGTTTTCCTAGGTTGACGTCAACAGACTTTTAGAGTAGCCAACAGGAGTAGTCTGTTGCTCTGATTGACACAGCACTGTCGTCGTACTATATGTAAATATTCCGTTCATCATTTAAAGTTGCTTTCGCTTGTTTATTGAAAGGTTTATGGAAACATCTGTTATTAAATGTGTACACGTAGAGCTAATATAATATTCAAATGATATTGATTTTATTAAAAAAATATAGGATAATGTCTTTTAAATTGTGCTTTACATTCGGTATTTTTGTCAGCTGAATCTGTGAGACAGCGATTGCGATTGTGGCAGTGATTGCACAGTTGGAGGCGTGGCCTGTTCAGCATTTTGTCAACAACCAATCACAAGACTGGTTACGAACCACATCGAGGTCACGACTCGGTTAGCCTTGCTCAACTGGTTCGTAACCAGTCTTGTGATTGGTTGTTGACAAAATGCTGAACAGGCCACACCTCCAACTGTGTCATGCGTTCGGGCAAACCGTTCAATTTGTGTTGTTTTCTTGATTTATTCTGCAGATATTGGTAAAATATAGCTAAGGCGTTGGCAAAATATGAAGGAGCAACTAATATTCTTCAACCTGGTATTTTTTTTAGATTTTATTTTTCATTCTTTTCGTCTGTTTTTTCGAGTATAAAAATGTGAGCTGGCTGGAGCCTTCATTCCTTGTCTATTTCTTACACTAGATACCAGCAGTTACTCCCCCACCCCCGCTCATAGAGACTGCGTACTACAGTTGATTATAGTTTCTGGGCTCCCTGTGATTAAAAGGAACGAAATCACAGCAGTTTCATGGTATCTATGTCAATAAACTGTATTCTGACAATCATTATGTGACATTGCGTTAAACATATACCAAGCGGTATTCCTGTAACAAGATTCTAAGTTTGCTCATTGACGTGGCTAACATGGTAGCCTTATAGTTGGCCGCAGAGAATAATGGGAGCCCGGAGTTGTGACGTAGAAAAGTCTTAAATGTAATGCTATGATAAGGGGTCTTGTAAGGTTTTTGTATTCCCTAAGATAGTAGTAATAAAACATCTGTGTTTACAAATATGCCTGCTTGTAAATATTTTGACTGTTGTAATGACAAGGATCGGTGCCAAGAAAAATATTTGTTTACAACCGATATTTCAAACATCTATTTTTTCGTCGCTAAAATCCTAGTTGTCTGAGCTAAAATACAGTACCCATTTCGCCCAACCTCCCATCCACTTTCGCTTTTCAATCGCTTTTGCGACCGCTTGTTGAATTCGATCGAACAATTTCCGCTTAATTTCGACCGTGCAAACCCGGAAATACCACCGCCCGCTGACTCGCATTTAAAATTCGGACTACTAAGAAATGTTCAAGGTTCACATTGACTTATAATTGTCTTTCTGATCCCGTTGGTTTCTCCATACTGAGTTTAGGGCGGGCGTTGGTCCCGAAATCCGTCATTCAACACAATTAGCCGAGACAGAACAAACATTGAGCGTAATTCCTTAGAATCATGTCCCGTAATTTGTGGGCTGAAAACCCAAATAAAATATTATTATGTAATTTTTTTTTATTTTACATCGCGAAACTAAAACACAGCTAGAGTTGTTTCGGTGAAACAGCCGCCTTGAAATCGATGCAACTTCAACTATCCATTTCAATAAAAAAAAATAAAAATTCGATGAGCATCAGGGAATATAATAATAACCATTCTTACCAATCACTAGCTTTATTTTATTCGAATCCATCCAAGTTTTTAGACATTTTTCGGCAACTAATTGTTGGCTAAAAATGGTTGAAAATGTGGGTGTGATTCTCGCGCAAAGTCATGTTGATAATACAGACAAATATGGTTCTGTGACCCAGGTCGGGCTTTGATCAGGTGACTCTCAGCCAATCAATGATGTTGTAACAAAGCATATTTGACGCAAATTGAAGGATCGTCGTACCATCCAATCTGCGGCGTTGATTCACATAGTTTTTGCGCTGTAACAGGCTTCAAAATTATTCATTGAAAACATCGGTGTATTTTGACAAAGGGGGTGGGATTTGACCTCAGTTCAAAAAGAAAAACTAGGCCGAATTAATGTCCATGGCGAATCAGTTTTCTTTGCGAGTTGTGAAATAAGGTAAACCAGAGTAGGGTCGATAATTCTCATTATCAAAGAACTTCGTGTAAATCATTATTTTTAAATTGATCATCGATTGGTCACCAAATATTTACAGTTACAAATAATTTAATACGTTTTTTCTGAACCCCAATAAATTATTTATAAATGACAAGCTCTGTTCGAATTTTCAGGGCATGTGGCCCGCTTTTATTCGAAAATGTACCTCTGATAATAGTTAATACGACTATTACTAGTTTCACCTCCACACTTTACTATCAAAGCCACCATTTCGACCATTCATGTGTCAGTGATCAGTGTTTGGGTGAGCGGTCGGAAAAAAGGCGGTTGAAATGCAGTCGGTTTCCGGTCGGAAATTAGGCAGTAATCGTTCGATTAAAAGCGGTAAAAGCGGAAGGTTGGGCGAAATGGGTACTGTAGTAACCCACTCAAGGAACTTATTCTTTTGACTATTTAATGAAAAATTTCCCTTACTTCGCACCGTTGTAGTCGGATTTCTGCTATCTGTCCAAATGGGGCGATCTAATTACGATGATTCATAGCATGGTTTCCTTGTTTTATAATTCAGTCCCGGACCTAGGGAGTTCCTATGACCATTCTATGGAAGCATGATAACACCGCGAATACAAACTGAGTTATACTGTAGAAAATAATGTTCAAAATAATAATAATCAACATCAAAAATAATTTTCATAATTTATGTAGAGAATGGTTTTAACTGGGATGCAGACGATTTATTCTAGAAATTCAGAATTAACAATTAATAGATCTGGCAAAATCGCTACCTATATTATGGCTAGCCTGGGGGCAATAGCGTGTTTCGCCGTAAATATCAACTTTATGATTTAGTAGAGCTTTTGTCTATATCGGTTGCAAGTTTGAAATAATTTTGTCTGTTGGACACTAATTGACAAAATAAAAACCAAAAGTAAATAGCGGGAGTCGTTGTCCGGACTGAATTATAGACTGACAATGTTTAGCTTTCATATCTCTACGTTTAGTGTCTAATATCGATTACTTTTCATTCACATTAATCGTCACCACTGTAAACAATATGCAGCATGGTCACGTGGTACAAACAATTAAATACATCATAATCGAATACATAATGTATTCAAATGCATGCTTAGTAATTACAACCAACAATTGTTATAAACGGGGCATCATTTATTGTGTATGAAGTGTTTGCCTAAAAACAGGAATTATATATCCCAACATGGTGTCTGTTAAAGCACGCTTACCTGCAGCAATGTACGAAACATTGACAAGCAATGCAATGAATTAGATGCGGATAGAGGATGTTTATAGTTACATATCACATTCAATTATCAGTAATTAAAATACTGTGCACAATCGAATAATGGCCAATCGATATTACCTTTACAAACGAACAATATTCAATGTATTCCCACGTGTGGACCGACATATAAAATATGCGAGTAATTGACATGCAACGTGTATTGAATACGCCGAATAAAAAATGCTATTTATGGTGTATACTGTATTATAATTAAATTTATCAGCGACGATTTTAATTAATTAGTCAATTGAAAAACAAATATTTAATTTGGTTACATTGCTTGTCAATGTTTCGTACATTGTTGTACGTAAATGTGCTTTAACAGACACCATGCCTCATTTATGTAATATATGTATTACAAAAATAATATAACACAAAATTTTGAAATTTAATTATACGGCTGACGGCACGTATGCATGGATAATAAAATCTGTAAAAAAAATGATATGCACAACAATTTTGGGACACATCACTTCAGGAATACTTATGGAGGGTGTCAATATTGTATTATGGCTGGGGCAGCCATTTTAGTTTTTATTATAGGAGGCGCGTAATCGTTCCATATTTGGAATTCACGTTTCCTAATATGGTAGGATGAAAATACCCGGTGCAGTACCGCAAAATTACGGCACGCTGTAATTTACTGTAATGTTACAGTAACAGATGTATAATAATGATAATTATAAGTTTATTTAAACAAGCAGCCTATCGGCTGAGATAGCTCCGCTGTTAGCAATGCACATTTCAATTAAAGAACTGAAGACATCATTAGAAAATGAACAATATGAATAGTATCAAAGCAATCGGACTTACAATTTTTAACAAGAAGTCGAAAATATCACTTTTTACCAAAAATTACAAAAATATTCACCAAAATAAATTAATTAGAGAATTGAAGATATCATCACAAAACGAACAAATCTGAGAGAGGTCCACATGTAGTACCTATATATGTAATATCAAAGCAGTCGGACTTGCAGTTTTCAACAAGAATTCGAAAATATCACTTTTTACCAAAAATGACAAAAATATTCACCAAAATTAGAGAATTGAAGATATCATCACGAAATAAACAAATCTGAGAGAGGTCCACATGTAGTACCTATATATGTAATATCAAAGCAATCGGACTTGCGGTTTTTAACAAGAAGTCGAAAATATCACTTTTCACCAAAAAATGACAAAAATATTCACCAAAATTGGAGAATTAAAGATATCATTACAAAATGAACAAATCTGAGAGAGGTCCACATGTAGTACCTATATATGTAATATCAAAGCAATTGCACTTGCGGTTTTTAACAAGAAGTCGAAAATATCAGTTTTTACCAAAAATGACAAAAATATTCACCAAAATTAGAGAATTGAAGATATCATCACGAAATGAACAAATCTGAGAGAGGTCCACATGTAGTACCTATATATGTAATATCAAAGCAATCGGACTTGCGGTTTTTAACAAGAAGTCAAAAATATCACTTTTTACCAAAAATGACAAAAATATTCACCAAAATTAGAGAATTGAAGATATCATCACGAAATAAACAAATCTGAGAGAGGTCCACATGTAGTACCTATATATGTAGTATCAAAGCAATTGCACTTGCGGTTTTTAACAAGAAGTCGAAAATATCAGTTTTTACCAAAAATGACAAAAATATTCACCAAAATTAGAAAATTAAAGATATCATTACAAAATGAACAAATCTGAGAGAGGTCCACATGTAGTACCTATATATGTAATATCAAAGCAATTGCACTTGCGGTTTTTAACAAGAAGTCGAAAATATCAGTTTTTACCAAAAATGACAAAAATATTCACCAAAATTAGAGAATTGAAGATATCATCACGAAATGAACAAATCTGAGAGAGGTCCACATGTAGTACCTATATATGTAGTATCAAAGCAATTAGACTTGCGGTTTTTAACAAGAAGTCGAAAATATCAGTTTTTACCAAAAATGACAAAAATATTCACCAAAATTAAAGAATTAAAGATATCATTACAAAATTAACAAATCTGAGAGAGGTCCACATGTAGTACCTATAGATGTAATATCAAAGCAATTGCACTTGCGTTTTTTAACAAGAAGTCGAAAATATCAGTTTTTACCAAAAATGACAAAAATATTCACCAAAATTAGAGAATTAAAGATATCAACATGAAATGAACAAACCTAAGAGAGGTCTACCCAAGGTACATATACACCAAGTATCAAAGCATTTAGGCTTGTAGTTTTCAAGAAGAAGTCGAAAAAGTAAAACATTGACACGGACGACGGACGACGACGACGGACGACGACGACGACGGACAATCACTCATATGATAAGCTCCGCTCGACAAAGTCGACAGCGGAGCTAAAAAAAACGAAATATCGAAGGTTAATATTGCCAAATGCGCTTTTACCTATTTTAACTATATCAATCTGTGACATGTTTATTATTTAACGCTTCATTGCCATACATTTGTTACTAGCAGTACACAGTAGGTTCGACATTTGTAACTAAATTGATAGTCAAACAGATACACGTGTCTATTGGAGTAGGTCAATTCATAGATTAATACAAATTACATTGAATATTTGCTTTTTATCTTGCCTCAACATGGCCATTACAACGTCTATTATTGGTAGTGAATACTACGTGTGAATGTTTTATTATATATATATATATTGTTCGAAAATTAATCGCACATTACGCAGTATTGTCCTAGTTAATACTACTGCAAGTACACTTAAATGTTTAAAAGCGGTAATACTTGCACATACGCATTCAGTGTTATTACATTTGACCAGAATCACCGAAGTATGTTTTATGGAAACAGCCCCACAATACGCGAAATTAAATCGCCGAATTGGGTTCGTACATTTTCGTCGGTATTTTTTACGTACTGGCAATAGCACTTCGGGATTCAAAAATGTCGATAGGCTTACGACGCAATTTCATAATAATAGCATGCTAGCGAATCGTAATCGACTTTTGTTGAGGAAATGATTTTTAGAAAAATTCTCAAGAGCAATACATGAGAAAAACAATGATTAAGTTTGCTAATACCACCGTTACTGAAAAGATGCTCCGGGCAGCGACGAATGTCCACAGTGCCGTAAAGAATGTTATTGTGGCAAGAGAAAAAACGCATACTGACTTTGTTCACAATTAAAAAGCAACAACTGTGTTTAAACATTTAAAATCTTTCAATCTACTAATATTTTGTCAGAATGTTATTTTTCCTTTAATATAACATATTCTATTAGTTTGTTATGTACTATATTGATAGTTAAAATTATTATTAGTAAATGACGTGGTGTAGTAGATGGAAAGATTGAGTGTCAGGCATCTAGTGCAATTTTAGAAGAACAATTTATTGATGACAAAGGCCTACTTTCGTCAACTTTAATTTTACTGGCTAATGACGGCTCCAATATTGAAATCTCGCTTAATAAACTTACCCTAGCCAGTGGCCAGGCTGTAGACTGTATTCCATACTTTGTTAAGTACCAAGCACTCGTTAAATGATAAATATTATCATTATTCACCTAAGAATCATAACCAAGTAATTATTCACCCAAGTAAGATAACTGTTAGCAAGAAAATATTGGGTAAAAATATCTAATCACAACACTCAAAGACGATAATTACAATTATAGGAACAATGCTGATAGTATAATTGGTGATAGTAGGAACGCAGGCTACTTACTACCTTGCCACCTTGCCGTCATATACTCATTAACACCTTATGTAAACAATAAGAACTCATTAATCGGATCTGAAAATTATTGAGATCATTGGTTTTATTGGTGAAAAGCTAGTTTTCATTTTTAATTCCCCATATGTTGTTACACTCGTCTGATAAACAGTATAATAACACAATATATGTAAACATCCATGCATTAATGTCAGTGAAGAGGACACATCAACATGCAACAAGCCCGTGTACCCGTGTATACAATGAAGGAGTATGAGTACCAGTAACTTGTTGCAGTTAATCACTAGCGCTGTTGAGCGCGGATGGCGATTATTTACACGAGTACGCAGAAACACGATTTGTTACAAATAATAAAACCAACCATACGACTTTTGATACAATTAACAGTGTATTTTTGACAGTGTATAATATAATACGTTTCTGGTTTGAACAACATGTGTAAATGTTTAAGGTAACGATGTAATATTGCGTTGAAGTATATTTAATTTTGCACTTTGATAGCAATATTGTCACGGTATTAATATCCATCACACTATCCTATGGTTCCATTAGCCAACGATACTTGGTGCCAATGAATCACCGTGTTTGCTGCCTAAGGCGGACATAGAAACCGTACTAAAATTTTGTTCTAGATTTTAGATAGCAATCAAGCAATCGACCTAGTTTTTGGAGTCTTACATGAGCACAAATACAGCATTGCTATAAGGTAAGATGGCTTTCTAGTAGAAATTCGCTTAATTCCACAACCACTTACTTTAAACATGGATTTAAACATCTTATTTTGCTCTTGAAGAATGACTATGAAAACACGGAAAAATATGCACACGTGCGTTTATATTACCAGTGCACAGCACAGTTTGTGTACATGATTAAGCTGGCTTCAACGTCTTATCATATCGTTATTTGCTTAGCTTGTTTTGAGCTAACTGTACCACACTTATTCAATGTTAAATTAAGTTGGTAGTTTTTAATCAAGTCAGCTTCATTTTTTTTTCAATTTATTTCCACATTCGGTCGTATCATAATTATTTTTTTCTTCTAATCAACATATATACAACGCGAACTGATTATAATTGACGGCCTTAAAATTCCAAATTTGATGTGTTATCATTTGTTTGCTGCATATTAGTATTTGTGACTGGTCATTGATAGCTTTGGCCAACTAAATACATTCTGCTGCAAAAAATATTATAACGTATGCTTACATGGTGTAAGAAATGTCTCTGCTAACCGTGTATGTTCTTTTGGACAGCTGCGGCATCAATATTTACTAATTTATTCAAGATCGAAGGAAGCTATATATAGATAAAAGCTTTAAAGCTCACGCATGGAGTCTGAAGCGTATGTTAGCGAGAACAAATAAGTACTCGTGTTAAGAGAAACTCATTAAAAAATGAAAACATGAAGAAAATGCGCCGCTGTGTCTTATGGGATATAAATAAATGTGATATGTAACAAAACCGATGTTTGCGAGTTTCTATTGCATTATATCTGTCATATTATGACTTAATATATAGAAAATTTCTCATGAGCGTCTCTACAATATATAATTATTATCCTCAAAACCACTGTTTTTTTTTATTCAGAGGCCGAACAACAAGACAGTAAAGCGATGTATAACTGTGAACCAAAACGCAACAAAATTTCCGAGTTCAATATAAGCCCCCAGTGGTGAAACGTATTCAAAAGTGTCATTCATCACCTTAACGAACATCAGAGGCCTGTAACGCACACAATGAAGGCAGAGACAGAGGCCAACGATCATGTGACCGATTTCAATAAATAACATTGATTGTCCCAATATCAAAGACATGGCAATTGTAATCCGTTAGCGTGTTCATGGCAACTAGGAGGTTTAATATTCACAACGTCAATTCACACATACTACTGTCAGTAGAAAATAATCACATTGACAATATAAACCGAGTGCATAATAAGACTAATTTTACTTACGTATGTAAATAATTACACGTCATGCTGTTTGAACAATCACCAACTGTTTTTTTTTTCAGTTTAAGGTATTTTTTTGTAAATTTGTCACGGGGAAAGTTGATTAGACTGTATCGTGGCAATATTAGTTAGTTTTACACCTCTGATTGTGATTGCAATGCACGAACGCCAAGTCACGCGAAGTATCGTGCTGAGTAATTTCGAAAACAACGTACTAACATATATCAAGATCATGGTTCATGTCAATGAGTGTGTTGGTTTATTATTTATGTATTACGTCCAAAGATGAATGAAACAATACATCCAATAGTAGTGTTTGAGGAAATAACTGTGCACTTAATAATTAATTTTGAATTAAAATATTCCCGATGAATTCTTAAAAATATAACTATAGTAATGCTTATGTGTTTGTTTTTTTCAGAAAGCAGAGATGTAAAACAATCCGATTTACGTAATTTGCACGTAGAATAAATTACGGAACAAACCAAATCTTACTAGAGAGTAATGTGTGCCATTCTTTATTTCTATAATATGTGCACAATAGTGTGCTAGAAAATACGTGATTTGTTTGGCTTCAAAAGTATAAAAGTTATTCAATAAATTCGAGGCACAACTCGTTTGCTTAAAGCGGGAGGGTCGTAACATGCGCACGCACGGGAATTGAGTCACAAGCGATGATAACAACACACGATAAGAACGCAAAAGCTCATGGGTAGACGCTTGTTTGTAAACAACGACATGCTAGGACCATCTCACGCATGCGCAGGTGACGACTCCCCTGCTTTTGTATAGAAGAATAGAAATTAGAAATAGTGTGCAATGAACGACAGTGGTTTTGTTCAGATGACTTAACCTTGTGTGCAGGCAATGGCAGAAATGCATAGTTTTTTTCTAGATGTCATCTTTCCACATTTCTAGACAATTACGACTATGATTGTTTCGCTTCGCCCCTATAATATAACAGATTCTTCACAGGATTCCAAATTACAACTACTGGTAAATGTACCCCGTCACTGTAAAGTAAACACTAACCACCACGCCTCTTCCCTGTGGAGTGAATTCGTATCTACAATGACGAGATGGATCCAGAGACTGCATACAGTGCGGTTATGTGAATTTCATCATGTAGTGTTGTTTCTGTCTGCCGGATTAGCCTACAAAATATAATAACAGTTTGAACACAGAGTAAAATGGATCACGAAAGGGGTAAATATAAAGCGCCTGATGTACCATTGAATTCAGGTAGCCTTGGATTACTATTTGCTGACTGCGTACTTTAAATGCATTGTTTTTAGAAATACAATAATTTTATTGTTCCACTCGCTTGATTTACGAGGTAACGAGGACAAATGCGCGATATTTAAATTTGATCGAGTAAACACACCAGTGCCTTTATTCAAAGACTTCGCTGGATACAGATGGTGATATGTATTTCATTATTTCCACATAAACAATGAACATAACGCTTAGTTTCACTACCAGTATATATTTAACAAACAAACAAACACGCTACTGATTCACTGTGCCTTGAAATACATGTAGACACATCATCTATTTAAATATGTTAATTGCACATCAGTTAACACTTGATTATTCAAATTCAACAAATTCTCAGGAGATGTCCGTAAACTGTACTTAGGGGACGGCGTTTCAGTATGGAAAATCAAATGACCCCCAGACACAATTTACGACGAAATAATGTTTGTTTCGGGTATTTTGATTCAACAGCTTAAACAATTTACCACATTTTTAGTTTTTAAAAGTGCTAAATTTGAATGTATGACGTAGATTTTTGGATGTCTTTACCCAGAACAAATCATGGGTTTAAAACATCGTGTGACAATATGCGATCATCATAAAATAAGACCATAGCATATAAATCAGTTTTGTATAAAATAAGACCATAATGTATAAATCAGTTTTGTATAAAATAAGGGTGTGTAAATTAGTTTTGTATAAAATAAGACCATAGTGTATAAATCAGTTTTGTATAAAATAAGACCACAGTGTATAAATCAGTTTTGTATAAAATAAGGGTGTGTAAATTAGTTTTGTATAAAATAAGACCATAGTGTATAAATCAGTTTTGTATAAAATAAGGGTGTGTAAATTAGTTTTGTATAAAATAAGGGTGTGTAAATTAGTTTTGTATAAAATAAGACCATAGTGTATGAATCAGTTTTGTATAAAATAAGACCATAGTGTATGAATCAGTTTTGTATAAAATAAGACCATAGTGTATAAATCAGTTTTGTATAAAAGAAGACCATAGTGTATAAATCAGTTTTGTATAAAATAAGGGTGTGTAAATTAGTTTTCTATAAAATAAGACCATAGCGTATAAATTAGTTTTGTATAAAATAAGACCATAGTGTATAAATTAGTTTTGTATAAAATAAGACCATAGCGTATAAATTAGTTTTGTATAAAATAAGACCATAGTGTATAAATCAGTTTTGTATAAAATAAGACCATAGCGTATAAATCAGTTTTGTATAAAATAAGGGTGTGTTAATTAGCTTTGTATAAAATAAGTGTGTAAATTAATTTTGTATAAAATAAGACCATAGTGTATAAATTAGTTTTGTATAAAATAAGACCATAGCGTATAAATCAGTTTTGTATAAAATAAGACCATAGTGTATAAATTAGTTTTGTATAAAATAAGACCATAGCGTATAAATCAGTTTTGTATAAAATAAGGGTGTGTTAATTAGCTTTGTATAAAATAAGTGTGTAAATTAATTTTGTATAAAATAAGACCATAGCGTATAAATTAGTTTTGTATAAAATAAGACCATAGTGTATAAATCAGTTTTGTATAAAATAAGACCATAGCGTATAAATCAGTTTTGTATAAAATAAGGGTGTGTTAATTAGCTTTGTATAAAATAAGTGTGTAAATTAATTTTGTATAAAATAAGACCATAGTGTATAAATTAGTTTTGTATAAAATAAGACCATAGCGTATAAATCAGTTTTGTATAAAATAAGACCATAGTGTATAAATCAGTTTTGTATGAAATAAGACCATAGTGTGTAAATTAGTGTGTATAAAATAATACCAGTGTATAAATCAGTGTGTATGAAATAATACCACAGTGTATAAATCAGTGTGTACAAAATAAGACCATAGTGTATAAATCAGTTTTGTGTAAAATAAGACCATAGTGTATAAACCAGTTTTGTATAAAATAAGACCATAGCGTATAAATCAGTTTTGTATAAAATAAGGGTGTGTTAATTAGCTTTGTATAAAATAAGTGTGTAAATTAATTTTGTATAAAATAAGACCATAGTGTATAAATTAGTTTTGTATAAAATAAGACCATAGCGTATAAATCAGTTTTGTATAAAATAAGACCATAGTGTATAAATCAGTTTTGTATGAAATAAGACCATAGTGTGTAAATTAGTGTGTATAAAATAATACCAGTGTATAAATCAGTGTGTATGAAATAATACCACAGTGTATAAATCAGTGTGTACAAAATAAGACCATAGTGTATAAATCAGTTTTGTGTAAAATAAGACCATAGTGTATAAACCAGTTTTGTATAAAATAAGCGTGTGTAAATTAATTTTGTATAAAATAAGCGTGTGTAAATTAGTTTTGTATAAAATAAGACAACAGTGTATAAATCAGTGTTTATAAAATAAGACCACAGTGTATAAATCAGTGTGTATAAAATAAGACCACAGTGTATAAATCAGTGTATATAAAATAAGACCATATTGTATAAATCAGTGTGTATAAATAAGAGTGTGTAAATTAGTTTTGTATAAAATAAGACCATAGTGTATAAATCAGTGTGTATAAAATAAGGCTACAGTGTATAAATCAGTGTGTATAAAATAAGATCAGTGTTTAAATTAATTTTGTATAAAATAAGACCACAGTGTATAAATCAGTGTGTATAAAATAAGACAACAGTGTATAAATCAGTGTTTATAAAATAAGACCACAGTGTATAAATCAGTGTGTATAAAATAAGACCATAGTGTATAAATCAGTGTGTATAAAATAAGGCTACAGTGTATAAATCAGTGTGTATAAAATAAGATCAGTGTTTAAATTAGTTTAGTATAAAATAAGACCATAGTGTATAAATCAGTGTGTATAAAATAAGACCATAGTGTATAAATCAGTGTGTATAAAATAAGGCCACAGTGTATAAATCAGTGTGTATAAAATAAGATCAGTGTTTAATTTAATTTTGTATAAAATAAGACCATAGTGTATAAATCAGTGTGTATAAAATAAGAGTGTGTAAATTAGTTTTGTATAAAATAAAACCATAGTGTATAAATCAGTGTGTATAAAATAAGACCATAGTGTATAAATCAGTGTGTATAAAATAAGACCATAGTGTATAAATCAGTTTTGTATAAAATAAGAGTGTGTAGATTAGTTTTGTATAAAATAAGTGTGTAAATTAGTTTTGTATAAAATAAGACCACAGTGTATAAATCAGTGTGTATATAATAAGACCATAGTGTATAAATCAGATTTGTATAAAATAAGACCATAGTGTATAAATCAGTGTGTATAAAATAAGACCATAGTGTATAAATTAGTTTTGTATAAAATAAGCGTGTGTAAATTAGTTTAGTATAAAATAAGACTATAGTGTAAAAATCAGTGTGTATAAAATAAGACCATATTGTATAAATCAGTGTGTATAAAAATAAGACTATAGTGTATAAATCAGTGTGTATAAAATAAGACCATAGTGTATAAATCAGATTTGTATAAAATAAGACCATAGTGTATAAATCAGTGTATAAAATAAGACCATAGTGTATAAATCAGTGTGTATAAAAATAAGACTATAGTGTATAAATCAGTGTGTATAAAATAAGACAACAGTGTATAAATCAGTGTTTATAAAATAAGAGTCTGTAAATCAGTTTTGTATAAAATAAGATCATAGTGTATAAATCAGTGTGTATAAAATAAGACCATAGTGTATAAATCAGTGTGTATAAAATAAGAGTGTATAAATTAGTTTTGCATAAAATATGACCATATTGTATAAAATAAGACCATAGTGTATAAATCAGTGTGTATAAAATAAGACCATAGTGTATGAATTAGTTTTGTATAAAATAAGCGTGTGTAAATTAGTTTTGTATAAAATAAGACCAGTGTATAAATCATTTTTTTATAAAATAAGACCAGTGTATAAATCAGTGTGTATAAAATAAGAGTGTGTAAATTAGTTTTTTATAAAATAAGACCATAGTGTGAATATCAGTGTGTATAAAAGTAAGACTACAGTGTATAAATCAACGTGTTTAAAATAAGACCATAGTGTTTAAATCAGTGTGTATAAAAAATAAGACCATAGTGTATACATCAGTGTGTATAAAATAAGGCCAAAGTGTATAAATCAGTGTGTATAAAATAAAATCAGTGTTTAAATCAGTGTGTATAAAATAGACCATAGTGTATAAATCAGTGTGTATAAAATAAGACCACAGTGTATCAATCAGTGTGTATAAAATAAAATCAGTGTACAAATCAGTGTGTATGAAATAAGACCATAATGTATAAAATAAGACCATAGTGTATAAATCAGTTTTGTGTAATATAAGACCATAGTGTATAAACCAGTTTTGTATAAAATAAGAGTGTGCAAATTAGTTTTGTATAAAATAAGACCATAGTGTATAAATCAGTGTGTATAAAATAACACCACAGTGTATAAATCAGTGTTTATAAAATAAGAGTGTGTAAATTAGTTTTGTATAAATTAAGACCATAGTGTAAAATCAGTGTGTATAAAATAAGACCATAGTGTATAAATCAGTGTGTATAAAATAAGACCACAGTGTATAAATCAGTATTTATAAAATAAGAGTCTGTAAATTAGTTTTGTATAAAATAAGATCATAGTGTATAAATCAGTGTGTATAAAATAAGACCACAGTGTATAAATCAGTATTTATAAAATAAGAGTCTGTAAATTAGTTTTGTATAAAATAAGATCATAGTGTATAAATCAGTGTGTATAAAATAATACCAGTGTATAAATCAGTGTGTATAAAATAAGACCACAGTGTATAAATCAATGTGTTAAAAATAAGACCATAGTGTATAAATCAGTGTGTATAAAATAAGACCACAGTGTATAAATCAATGTGTTTAAAATAAGACCATAGTGTATAAATCAGTGTGTATAAAATAAGAGTGTATAAATTAGTTTTGCATAAAATATGACCATATTGTATAAAATAAGACCATAGTGTATAAATTAGTTTTGTATATAATAAGCGTGACTGTGTAAATTAGTTTTGTATAAAATAAGACCAGTGCATAAATCAGTGTGTATAAAATAAGACCATAGTGTGTGAATTAGTTTTGTATAAAATAAGCGTGTGTAAATTAGTTTTGTATAAAATAAGACCAGTGTATGAATCATTTTTTTTATAAAATAAGACCAGTATATGAATCAGTGTGTATAAAAGTAAGACTACAGTGTATAAATCAATGTGTTTAAAATAAGACCATAGTGTATAAATCAGTGTGTATAAAAAATAAGACCATAGTGTATAAATCATTGTATAAAATAAGAGTGTGTAAATTAGATTTGAATAAAATAAGACCATAGTGTATAAATCAGTTTTGTATAAAATAAGACCATAGTGTATAAATCAGTGTGTATAAAATAAGAGTGTATAAATTAGTTTTGCATACAATATGACCATATTGTATAAAATAAGACCACTGTGTGTAAATCAGTTTTGTTGAAAATAAGACCATAGTATATAAATCAGTGTGTACAAAATAGGACTATAGTGTATAAATCAGTGTGTATAAAAAAAGACTACAGTGTATACATCAATGTGTTTAAAATAAGACCACAGTGTGTAATTTTGTTTTGTATAAAATAGGACCATTTTATGAATCAGTTGTTTTATAAAATAAGTCCATAGTGTATAAATCAGTGTGTATAAAATAATACCAGTGTATAAATCAATGTATATGAAATAAGACCATAGTGCATAAATCAGTGTGTATAAAATAAGACCACAGTGTATAAATCAGTGTTTATAAAATAAGACCATAGTGTATAAAACAGTGTGTATAAAATAAGACCATAGTGTATAAATCAGTGTTTATAAAATAAGACCATAGTGTATAAATCGTGGAAATCTGAATATCCGTTCTTTCACCGGCGAACGACCTTAATATCAATAGACTGTGAAACGGATATATGTAAGATAACTAGTATATATCTTCAATTGATGGCCATATGTGATTTATATGTTCCGCGACATTAGAGATAAATCCAATCGGATATTTATTGAAGATATTTAAATATTCGTGGCCGTATGGTGGTAATCTCGAGTTTAACGGAAACTAAACAAACGGTATTGTTGTACTATATATTTGCCTCAGCCAATATTTTTTAGCATTTTGGCTATTTTTAACAATTTTACATAAAATAATTTCATCATGTACATTTTCCGAATACGTCGTTAAATGGTCGAGATTGTATTTTGAATTATGCAAACCGTGGTTTAATTAAATATTATGGCAACCTATAGCGGTGAGTATTCCTATTATAATAATGTTAAATATAATTCGGAGATTTGTTTAAGCCATACTCTACGACTATTTGAAAATTTCGATTGAGTGTTTGGGCATTATTATACAGTTTATACACTTGTCAGTCTGGAGTATCATTGCCAGTCTCATGGTGATAATGCCAAGAAAGTATAGTTGTGACCTGTTTGAGTTCGCATGGATGATTTAATAATAATCTACGTGAACAATGACAAATTTATTGTATCTCATATGGTGTCACTGTTTCGAACTCTTCCAAATTTTCTCCAGTGTCTAAAAACTACTTTAAAAATCATTTTAATCATTTATCTAGTATGCGAAACCGATGACGCGAAGTGGATTTGCGAGATAACGAGTCTAATTTATGTTTTTGTGATATTTTTTTCATAAATACGGAACATATGTTTGGGCACGTATATGAATAATTATGTTCCACGACTTTGGCGATAAGTCCGCTACGCATATTTAACTCTATTGTTCGCGGACATACGGCGGTAATCTCGAGTTTTACGGTACCTGAACTAACGTTGTGTTATATATTCGACTCATCTGTCTGCAGCCGTCGCAATTTTAATGTAATTAATGTTACGAATATATTCATCGAACGTTTCCGGGTGAATGTATATACTTCATTGTGTAATATATATTGACTTACGTAGAACGATTTGATTAGCTATATGAAGCTGAAGCTGAAGCTTAATTACCTCCGACAGTGATCTAAGAATTTAGACGTGAAAGCAGTAGAATCTCATGTCCATCATTTTTTAATATAAGTATTGTTACAAAGTATATTAAAATACTAACATTTACAATTGATTGTTAAAAATAACTTTCATAAAATCCAGTATCAAAATATAATAACGAGCAAAATATTCACCACATTAAATCTAGGAAGCACTTTGATGTTTCATTTCATTTCAAACACACTGATTAATTTCAAAACACACTCTTTAAATAAACAGCACATGAAATATATGCTCGTTGAATTATTCCAGCTGCATACGCATAGATAAGCATGTTTTCATCTGTGGCGACGTCATGGCAATTGCAGTGAATGGTCAACGGCAGTTGTTGATTTTTAATTTATAATAATTTTATGTTTGTAAACTTTAAATATTGAAAGCATTATATTGTACGCGAATCCTTATCACGAGATTTCTACGGACCCAACTTTAGTTATGTAAATTGTGTATCCTTATTCATTTCACCCCATTGAGTTTTTTTTAAGGATTTGGTGCAATTAAAGTAAACACACTCGGTGGGACTAGAACAATTCGTTGAGACTAGAATAAGTGCGGAAAATGGCTAGCTGTTGTCACAATTTGATGCTTTATTCGTTGGCTTCTCCATTCACTACAACGATAAAATGAAGACCCGGCAAAGTTTAAAATTCACGTGTTAGTTGTGGCAATAACATGACGTCACAGCATTATGCGAATATTTACAATGCCATGGGATTAAGGATGAGACCCGGGTTCGTGGGCGCTTATATTCAAACCTGTATTTCACAGTGAAGATGGAATTTGACTACCTACATGTTATGTTAGTTAGCTCTCAAACTAGTGAAGTGTATGTGTCTTTCTCTCGAAAAAAAGACTAACATAATGAGGTTGCAGACTTCCTGTCTATTATAAACTGATCAGCAAACTTCGAATCGGACCGTGTCAGAAGAGTACAATGCGAGCCTTTGTTTTCTTGAAATAGGAGTCAAAGGTGAAAACTTTTCAATTTATGAATAAATTACCGTTTGTTTTTGTTCCACTCAAGATTTCTGTCGTTTTAAATAAGTTCATCGAATAATTCGATACATACAGTTATTGGTATACTAGATGAGAATCTTCAGTGAAAAAAATTGAACTGTTCCATTAGTCCTGTGTCTGTCAGACCTCTATTGAAAGTATTGCGCGTAGTGCCAAAATGAAAGGTTCGAAAACAATTTTGCATAAAAGTAATTTCTTGTCTTTCTATTCGACTGGAAACCTATTTTAAACGATAGTTTTTTATGGTAATTTGCTTGGCAATTACTTGTATCTTTAACGTCCCAATGGACGAAAATGTTCATACAGTGACGGATATTTTGGGGGGAAAATGCAACGAAGTTTTGAAAAACACTCGTTAAAATGGCGTCACTTGTTTACTGAGTATGCAGGACAACGATTTAATCTTATCACAACAATAAGTGCAAAATGTGATGAATACGTAGGATTAGGTCATAAGCCATGTTAGTCTTATAGCGTGATAAAAGAAATCCTAGCACAGCTCGATCTAGTCCTCGGTCCTGTCGCGTCCGGTTGGTCGCGTCGGTTAAAAGTAAAAGGAGTTGTTGCCGCAGTGCCACCCATGTGAGCTGTCTAAACTACGAACATATTACACAAAATGATTTGTACTCAAAAAAGACGTCGATTCGTGTAATATTAATTTCTTGGACGGCATTGCTGCTTCACCAAACCAAAGCGTCCAAAGTGTCATCGTGTCACTGATCAGACTTGGAGCCAGAACCCGAGAAAGCATCTTGGTCGTGATGTGAACCAGCATCAGATTTAGGTCGAACTGTACCTCTGCATTCATTTTTTTTTTTTTTTTTTTTTGCGGACCAGGTTTTCTCATTTTACAAGGAACTTGTTTACGATATAAACGTGCTAGCACCGGCGACAGCAATGTTGTTGATGTTATGACTTAGTGGAGCATGCGCAGAAATTTCAACGAGAAGGAGGCAGTGATTTGTATAATCCTCTGTCAATCTATTTTAATTAGTTTCGTCGTTAAGCCCGTAGAAAAACAATGACACGGGTAGCAGTTTATCATCGCATTTTTATTAATATTTAGCACTTTTCTAAGTACAAAATTAACTATTTTGTTTCACTAGTGTGAAGACAACCTTGCAACAAATGTTCCAAATTATGCCACAACCCTGGGTCTCATCCAGGTGGTATGGGTCAAGCCTCAAAGCATTATGAGTACAAGTGAGTATTATTTCTCCAAGTATCGTAATATATCGGCATTCTTCATATAGGTGAGTTTTTTGTTCGACTATTATTTATATTTCGTCAAATATAGTCTTGATTGTGTCACTAGTGTTCTTTATGCTAAGAAATCTGGCTCGTTTATCGAGAAGTTGGCGGAACGTCAACAAAATATTCGGATTGATTGTCACTGTCGTATTCCGTACATATAATCAGATAACTTTATTTATATGTAACTTTCAGCACTATTCATGGTTATAAAGAACCTGTTGTCGAGGTTAAACAATGCTGAAAAAGGGTGCAATTTACAGAGTTGAATGGCAAGGTGATGGCAATAGACGCGTCAATGACACAATGTTAGCAATGGCAGACCCTTTATATGCAAATGAGATATCATTTTTTTTTTGCAAATGAATCAGTTGAAGGTGAGTAATGATATAACTAAAACAATGACATCATAACAGGAAGAGATGTAACAGCATTGGTTTGTGGACAACCCTTCCACTACAAAAACAGAGAAAAAGTAACATCAGTAGGAAATTCATCAGTGCATATAAAAAGAATAAATTTCAGCTGACCAACACACTCACTGGTGACTACCATTGCAAAACGTAACAAGACATCAATACATTACGTTCATCCGGGTCAAGGGTTAACAACAACCAATAGCGCTGAAGAATTAGAGAACTTACCTTTCTGCAATACAGAACAGCAAAAGTAGTGCTGCAGCAGAGGCCAACTCTGAGAGGGGGTAGTGGCACCCAAAGTGCAACATTTGTCCTCATGCATAAATTTGAAGAACAATATGTCTAGAGTATGAAACAGCCTGAGGACATCTTTGGAAATGCTGGCGAGCTGAGAAATTGATGTTTGAATTTGGTAATGTAGGACTGGCAAAGCAGACGCTATCGGTCCTATAAAATGGGGGTAGAGGAAACATAAATCTTAATATACTTCCTTCTAATTACTCTTAAAAACATATATACCATTGTAAAGCTATATTGATAGCCTTTCAGACTCTGTAAGTTATGTGTTCATGGGTCAGAGGCAAAGGTCACCAGCGGTTAAATGATCACGTGACCAATGGAATCACACATATTGTTATCATATAGCATATTCATGGTTCAATTGAATGATATTGATCAAACTATGGTTAGTAAAATACCTTTTCTATTTTTTGTATTTTTCTCCCTAGCAAACACACACACACACATACACATAATTTTACATATATATAGAGAACTTTCTAGCATCAGAGATGTTGCAAATGTCTGTACAACTGAACTGATATACAATATGCACAACAACATCACGTGAAACTGTCCAGTGATCAAGCACAGGGTGTGTCTACCGTTGCATTCAACCCGATATTTATGGCTCCGCCAAATGATCCTGCAGCCATCTACACTACTCTGGTGCGACTACAGGAGGCTTCTTCTACACTTGGCCACTCACACATCCCACTATGTTTTGGCATGGGTACACTCACCAAAGCACTGCAGATTGTTTGGTTACATCAAAATGAGCTGCCCCGTGTCATTCCTGTTGTTGGTGGAATGCACTTGGTAATGTCCGTGTTCTCAGGGATCGGATTTTTCTATGGTGATGCTGGTGTCAAGCCAAGCAACTTCTATATGACTTCTATATGGGGTGTTTGCTGCAGGGTCATCACAACAAATTCTCTCAGGCAAAGACTTTGACAGAGGAGTGTACATGATGCCATGAAACTTGTTGACGAAGTAATGCACTATAGGTTTCTGCTACAGTTCAAGCAGTGATGTGAAGAAAAAGAGCTACACTTGCCTGAGCAATTCAACAACTTACTTGGCGATCTGTGTGCCTCGATCACCGAACCAAGTCTTTCCGACACAGCGACAGATATTTTTACACGACTTCAAGGGTGTACTGATGCACAGCTTCTTCCATTGATGCAACAGTATAGGGATGAAGGACGTTAACTCTCACTCTCATTCAGATTCTGAAACAACTTTCTCTGTAATGTCATGGTGCCATACAAGATCTTCCTTGCTGCGACAAGAGAGGCAAAGTGGTCTGTGTATCAAGCAGCCAAAGTGCAGCTTCTCCCTCTTCTCTTTGCAAGCAACCGCACAAATTATGCAAGATATTTGCCAGTAATGCTGCTGATAATGTCCTGATGATGTGAAAGCTGAATTTAATGAGGCATCATCATTTGTTCCCAATTTGACTGATGGAAAGTTCAACAAGCTTTGGCTGGATTACACCCTAGAAGTGACAAAAACCACGGGGGTCATCCGCCTGACCCTGAAAGGCCCAGCACTAGCCAGGTGATTTCTTGCCAAACCCACAACTGGAATATACTCCTGTAGTTTCACCCAGATGATCAGTCATAATCGAGAGTCTGCACAAGGAGGTCGTACAACCAATGCAGAGATCTGACGCTGGAACACAGATGTCACTAAGATGAAGAGCATGTTTGATGGAATCCATTCAATATGAGAGAGCCACCTCCTAACCTCATAAACTTTGCAACTGGCTGTGTTGCTTCTGCATAGGTAGAACAATGTTTGACAACATCACTTCAAAAGGGAGCCGCCCTTGCATCCTGATTCATAAGCAAGAGATTGGTACCTGCAGAAGGCCAAGATGCACTTCAAAAGAGCTTGTACGATGCATTACCCAGATCAAACATTAAGACTATGTCTGACATGAACAAGTCTGTCAGGGTTCATGCAAAGAATGTGTCAATTTCGCAGGAAGTGATTTACCTTTGGCTACTGGCAGTGACTGCTGTAAAACGAGTACATCTCCAGAGAGTGATGGCTTTCGAAAACGCCTCAGTTCTATCGAGTTTATTCTCAGATGATGGTACACCTTTGTCCTGTGCAAAGTCTGATTTCTTGCACAAACTTGAAGACCTCCTGCCCGGTGATGAGAGCATTGCGGGCATTGTGATGCCATTATCTTCGATGGACATCATTCAGATGCTTCCTCCATCTGCTACTTCGCCAAATATCACTTTCAGGTATATGGCAGCTAACTTCATGCAATACATTATCCAGATGAGCAACAAACATGGCACCACTTCCATTGACATTGCATTTGACAGAAACAGACTAGAGACAAAAGTATGGCATCAACCCAAGGGCATGAGTATCATGAAAGTTTGGACATGCAGATACCGAAAGTATGGCGTGCATTTCTCAGCAGAGGACAAAACAAAGCTCAGCTTGCCAGGTGTTATACTGACTACATGACTGATCACGCGGGTCATCTGCTTGGGGAGAACCAGGTATTGTATATCAATAGGGATCAGATCGACTGGGCTCTGAGAATAGAATGTCAGCAATCCCTACCCTGTCCATCACTGGCATCACCACAAGAAGAAGTTGAAACACGGATTGTCCTTCATGCTGTACTCGCAGCCAATGAAGGTGCAGAGCAGATTGTTGTCCACAGCCCAGATACAGATGTCCTTGTGTTGCTTGTGTATCATCGGCCAGCTATTGATGCCAGAACAGTATTCCTCCTCACTGGTCGTGAAGGCAAACACATCGCACTTACTAGTGATATCCCTGTGCATATCCTATTTGAAAAGCTCAGCCAAGAGCAGCGCAATATTCTCCTTGCTGCATACTGCCTTACTGGGTGTGACATGGTTAGTGAATTCTATGGACACGGAAAACGCACAGCCTTCAGAATTATGATGCAGAAAGCGAATCGGTTCCAGCTGCTTACCAATCTTGGGGAAAAACTGCAGACAGCAGAGGGCTGATTGCACTGCATTTGTAGGTGCTTTGTATGATCAGGCCGCAGGTGTCTCGCTAGACACTTTGCGATGTGAAAAAGCAGCAAAGCAGATTGCACCTAAGAAACTTCCCCAGACTGAAAAGAGCATATTCTACGCACTGCATATCAATTGATGCTATGGAGGAAAGCAGATGTCACCATCCCTGATATCCCAGAACCAACAGAGTATGGATACTTTAGGGAAGCTTACAATTCCCTACAGCCATGCATGGTGGAGTAGGAACCAGCAGCATTGGAACTCATGAATGATTTGTTGTGTATTTGCAAAGACAAGCTTGCCACACAAATTGTACATGTATCGACAACAACCAGCCATGTACAGTGACATGTTCCTACAAAGCCCAACTTTGTTTAGAGGTCAACGATGGTGAATGCACCAACCCTCTAACAATAGCAGCATTATATATTGATGACAGTGACACAGATACTGATGGAGATGACTAATTACACACAGAGCAGATTTTGATGATTACCATTATTCCCTTAACGTTTATTTTGAATGGACCTGGATACTTTACATGATATATACGTCTGTATCCAAAGACACTTCTCTCACACAAATGATGTAAAACCTGGTATTATACAATCACGAGATGAACACAAGTTACTTTAACAGTCAACACCATATTGTAAAATATTAGTAGTTTCTCAGTCAGGAACGTATAACTAAGGTTGTGTAAACTATTAGATTACTTTCTGCTGCAGGGCGCCATCAACAGTTGTAATACTACTGTAATCAAGATAAGAAAACATGGTTAAAATAATACCAAATAACATTTTTTCATGCAGCATATATCTTACAAATTACCTTGATATCTGTACTAAATATTATTTCTGTTTTGTTTATAAATTCTTCAAGGAAATGCTGAAACTAAACTTTTGGATTAATTTAATGCATGCATGTGTATATATATATATATATATTACTGGGAATCATATAAAAACCATATCATTGAAGAATGTGTGCATATACACATGACTATTTCATAACGATAGTATGTAGTATACTATAATATACAGCAAATTATGACCTTTTCAAATGATAATAATTATTTATAAACATATTTCTGGTGTTTATCACTACCACTGCAATCATCTAAGCATATTTCTGAACCATGATATGTCTGGGGATAATAACACCCAATTATCAGTGCACAACCAACAGCACGTTCCTGAAAATGCATTTGATACCATTTGTCACGTGACTTTTTGACCTCCAGTGACCTTTGTCTTGACCTATGAACAGGGCGTAAAAGGCCATTGCAATAGCTTTGAAACGGTGTATAAGTTTTTAAAATAGAGTAATTAGAAGAAAATATATGAAGGTTTATGTGTCCCTTATCCCCCATTTTATAATACCACTAGCGTCTGTTTTTGCAGTTCTATGTTATCAAATTCAAACCTTAATTTCACAGCTCGCCAGCATTTCCCAAGATGTCCTCAGGCTGTTTCATACTCAAGACATAGAATCCTTCAAATTTATGCATGAGGACAAATGTGGCACTTTGGGTACCAACAACTCCCAAAATAATGACCTCTTTGGGCCCTTGCTGCAGCACTAAAGATTCCTTAATTTCACCAAATCTTTATATTTTAAATACAACTAATATTATTTACATGTACTAAGAGCTGAAATAAATTGGCAAGTATATAATTAATGTTCATATCTTTCCAAACATCATTGAACTAATAAAGTCAATAATATTTGCAGTCATAAAAATAATTCAATTATTAAAATTATGGAGGGTTATTTGTCATTTTATGCTATATACCAAACAAAGATCAAAAACAAATACTGAAAAATACCTTATTTTCACTGAAAACAGTTTTCAGGCATTATGTGTGGATCTCATATTCACTGTGTTGTATCAAGACCCAATATAAAGTATAGGAAAAATAGCATTTTCACTGGAATTTATTTTAGCGGAAAAATGCTTTCAGCGAAAATAGAATCCATTTGAAAATAAAGTATTCCACAGTATTTTATTGTATTTTTTATATTTCTTAATATTTTCAAGAAGTGCAAAGTTAATTAAATATATATACAATATAGTGTCCCTTTTGTTATTAACATTAATATACACATACACACAAATCAAAAACACAGTGAAACTTGTGTACAGTAGAACACTAGATAATGTTTTCACTTTTGTAAACATATTTAACAATCCAACTAGTATTCAGCAGAGACAAGTTAGTGATTTTATTACCAAACGCTTCAGCGTGGTATTAAGAGTTTGTTTTCAGGGGTGGGTGATACCAAGGTGGGAAATGGATGCACATATGGGGTTAATTCCTTGAATTGCAATATAGAGGGTTCAGGCTGAAATACAATATATAGTGTTTACATGTTTAGTCTGATATTTCTGTGGTATTCTGCTGCTATAAGTAATGCACTATTTGTTCCGAAATTCAGTATATTGTGTGTATTCCAGGGTTATTCGTTTTTTGCTGAAAACACCCCTATTTTTTAGTGGCAGAGTTTGAATAGTCTCACTCCCACTGGGAAATCTGCATTGTTGCTTGAATGTGAGTTAATTAAACACATTTTCCAGACCGGCGAAAGAGTATGCAACAGCCAATTTTAACAGCCTGTCACGTGATTTTAGTCTGAATGTCAACATGAAGAGGCTAGTCCATTTTACGCAGGAGTAATTGGGAGTAGAATATGTGAGGGATAGTATCAACAGAGATGTGTATAGTGAAAAATAATATCTATCCTTCATTTATATCTCTGAGCATTTCTGTTTTAGTATATTGGTTTGAAAATGTTGAACTTGCATGATTTGCAATGTGTTTTTTTAATGGGACTCCCCTATTGATCGAATCCCGGGTTTGAACGAGAACGGCACACCACGTGATTCGTTTGAATACAATGCTGATGGCAAACATGCCGTGTTACTGCGGTACTCCACTGACGGGATGTCTTACTGCATGCTACAACTTCGCTTGTGATGTTGCTTGTTAGCCATGGATTACATGAATCTTGATTACCAGTCAAATGTTGCTCATTTGACGTTGGTGATCTTTATTTGGAACTGAGTAACTTCCTGGTACTTCGTACTATGATAAAAATCAGTCAACATACATCAAGTTCTCACAATCGTAGTATTCCATGTGATGTACACCTAATATGCCAAAAATGTTGCTGAACGATTTGAACTGAATAAAAATAGCAGACGAAAATTTGTTTACAAAATAAAAATACTTCGGTTGCCAATGAAAACCGGTAAAAAACAAGCAATATGTTTTCGGCTGTTATCATGGAAGGGACATGAACGTGAAGCTAACGTCTGTTTATAACTAAAACCGGGCACCTTATACGAGGTTTGCAAAATAACATGACAGTCATTAGAAGTCACTTTATTTTATTGTTAGGACGTATTCAACCGTTAAATGTATAATTTCCAATCGTTTTGCGATAGTATTTTCTAGATTGGAAGCAGCATTTACATTTTATTCAAAGTTCAAAGCTGTGTTGGGATTCCGTTGACAGTGGTAACAATGTCGGCGCCGGTGATCTCTTACCAGTGCGCAACGTAGCCAAAATAAAAGGCATGATCATTTGGGCACTGCTATTACAAGACTTTGGCTGTTGCCATGGTAGCGGTGGGTCAGGATTGTTTTTCCAATTAGTGATGGTACGACCTGCCTGTCAAGTATGAACCGTGACAAAATCAGCCAAGCCAAAAAAAAAATCACAGAAGAGTTAAAAAGCCATTCCTGCTGAACAGTTACTTTAACTTCGGGGTCAACTTTCTCATTAATGAAAAAAGATATCAAAAATTCAAATAGTAACTTTTTGCCCACACTCCAGCCGAGGACAATGAGCTATGTCTGAGGTGTTGTATCACAGGGAGTTGGACAAACTTGTGTATTTTAATAAATTATTGAATAATAAAATGTTATATAACTTTTCTTTTACCCCCTCCCCTTCCTGGTATCTATTTCAAGTATTTTTGTCAGGTTCAAATCGTTCACCAGCATTTTTGGCATGTTAGATGTACATCACATAGAATACTAGGATTGGGAGAACTTAATGTTTGTTGACCACCTGGAATCTGAGTTTTATAAATCTTGAAGGGCTCTCGGAAGATCCACCCGCTGCCTGGACCCGCAGTAAAATCTCCGCAACCATCAACATCGATATACCATGAGGTTTCTGCTGGCGACGTTGCGGCGTTACTCAGTTCCAAATAAAGATTACCAACGCCAAATTAGCAAAATTTAACCTGTAACCAAGACTCAGTCTATCCACGACAAGCAAGCAACATCACAAACGAGGTTGTAGTGTGCAGCTCACGAGTCAGCGACGACCGATTTCAACGAAAGTCATTCCGTCAGTGGAGTACCGCAGTTGCACGGCATGTTTGCCAATGTACAGATCTGTGGAGGAACTTTTAACTTCAACATCAACCGTGTATCGTAGTCGCCCAGTTTAAGTTCTGGTTCTGTCGTGGTCCCAACTAAAGGGCGACAGTCGTCGTGTCGCGTCCTGTTCGATATGGGACTCACAGCGACGTATACAACGCGTGTAAAATACATTGTTTATTTACATGAAATTCGAACACGCGCTGTGCTACGACCACCGCGCTTAAACATCCACGAGTTATTTATTCGGACAATGACTTAAATTAGACGTCTGATTATTTTATTTTCACACGTACAGCGACACGCGTTCTACACTGACAAGCGTTGCTAGGTCGCAGCACTGTCTTGGAGCATATTAATGGGCAATTGGGTTCCCCGATCTAAATTTCTATCCCGGTTTGTTGCACGTTCTTTTTTTAATATGAAATAATCAAATATGGGACATGTGTATAATAACAACCCCACACCCTCCCCGTGGCTTCGCTCGTGAAAGTACGGCAGCAGGATACACCGCATCACTCGTGAAAATAACTTCCATACGCAATGAAAGCCACGGGGAGGGTATCTGTCATAATACTTCATTATCACTGAAAACATTTTTCCCCTGAAATAAATTCCAGTGAATATGCCATTTCCCTCATACTATATTGAGACACAGCGCAGTGAAAATTAGATTCACATGTAATGCTTGAAAACATGTCAGCAAAAATAAATTAAGTGAAATTCTACGTGACTTCATAATAGTTGGAAATGAACACATTACACCCGACCCTACCACTCCATATACAATGTAAACTACACCCCAAAACATCCTTTCACCCACAGTTACTACCGTGTTTCACCAGTGTATTCTATTTGACGTCAGGAGAAATTGAAATAAACAAATTAATTATAATTTCAGCCTCTAGTTGACCACTGATTAAATAAACTACTAGTACCTCGTCTTTATGTCAACTTGCAGTTATTCGTTGCCTACATCAGTGACTTCAAAATATATGTTTCAATCCCAGGAATTTCACTCGCTGTTAATTGCATGGGAGTGGCACTCTTTAATGAATTTCTATTGTCATGTCAATTTCTTGCGATTACTCGAACATTAAGCTGTAACCACATACCGCCTAGGTGCTGTAATTAAATCCTGGTGTAAGCACCATATGAACTATGAACAATGCATGTGAAGCCAGCTGTGGGGTATATTCAATCCTATAGATTTCTCATTGTTTGGTAACTATTTGCTGCAAATGCAACAAAAATCAATATAAAAAATATTACCCACACAGTATTCTACAGGTTACTTGTTGTATTAAGTGATCATTAGTTAATATTTATTTTTTATACTTTAGGTGCGACATTAGATGTGCAGGGTGATGTACACATATTATGCCGATTGAAAGATACCTATCTTAATAATCTGCTTAAATGACAATTTTAAGAGACCCGTCCTTATAATCGTCTTGTAGTTGATAGGTATAAATTGCATCATAATTCTCATATTTTATGTTATACCAGATACCAAAACCTGGCACAACATTAATTACTTTTCCCCAATATATTTCACCATCGGAGAATGTATGATCTACGGTCTTCCCGACTAGCAGTGGTGTTCTAGAATCTTTGGACTCAGCGGTGTGTCCATCAGAACAGGTTTCTGTAATTAACTGCTGAACACATTCTGTAAGTTCATTGATGTTTTTTTGGGGCATATTCCCCATTCGGTAGTTTTTTGGAAAGATTGCTGAAGTACTGTCTTTCTAAATTTCAGCTGTGTTGTTAATGCAGATTTTTTTTTCTTTTACTGTTGGAATTTCTTCCAGTTTATGAATGACCTCATCTGCGGTCTGCCACAGACCAAAATATTTCATTTGATCACTGATTTTCGTCTTCGTTTTTAACTGCTTTTTCTTTTTACCTTCAATTTCACATTGTTTATTTTTAAGTGTCTACCGGCGATGAGATCTTATGTAAACTTCTATCTATCTGCCATGCTTTTTTGATGAGGAAAGGAGATTGTCTCTCTCCTGTTGAGGTAAAGATTTTATCCAATCCCCTGTCTGGTTTACTGAATAAATTACAAATGTCTCATTGGTCAGCGTGCTGGCATTAAATCTGTACCTCAACAGGAAATCAATGCCGAAGATGAATTCTGGCAGCTTGTTGGTTGACTGCACTGACTTGGTAGTACTTGTGAGGCTGTTGGCTGCTAACAATTTCCACCAGGCAGTTGATAACTAGCTGCTTATTGTAATAACACAGACAACCCCACTAATATGGACTGTGTAAGAGGTATGGAAATTTCATCCAAGGTGGCATTTTCTTCCACAAGGCTGTCATATATTGCATCTCTATATACAAGATCTTCAGCAAATGGATGGTCTTTTGCTTCGAGGAAATCGATGGCATCTTCTGACGCACGCATACAAAACTCCAGTAGTTGGCTGTAGCTGTTATTCAACTCTATAATATGCCTGCTGCCTTCAATGATTCGCCATAAAGGGCTGGTTACCAATTTGTCGATGATACCCAGTACTTTGACACCAGCCATGTGTAGTGGATCTTTAATACTGAGTAGAAGGGCTTTCTGGAGACCATTGGAAGCACAATGTACATCTTCAAAGAAGATGATAACATGTTGACGATGGTAATACACGCGTACAGCCAGAAGAAAGATGATTTTGAAACGATTTCCTCTAAATATGTGCAAATAATTTCTGTACCCTGTGGAAGGCAGGAAGATGGTAAAATCAGCATATGCCCCACATCTTTCATCCCCACCTCTTGCAAGGCATTTGCAGGTCATCCTTACCAAGTTCAGTGCACCAGTATCTTGGATTCCATGGATGGATCTGTCACTGCTCTGATCTTCATTGATGGAATGTGTTGTTT
Organism: Saccoglossus kowalevskii; assembly: GCF_978046115.1. Taxonomy (NCBI): domain Eukaryota; kingdom Metazoa; phylum Hemichordata; class Enteropneusta; family Harrimaniidae; genus Saccoglossus; species Saccoglossus kowalevskii. Next base: position 24,524,487 of record NC_140659.1, read on the forward strand.
CGAATTTCTGGATGATCTCTGATGAACAATCTGCAATGTTGACAAGTAGGTATAAACCACAAACGAAGTTATTCATCTTCGAATACGCCTCCTGCTCACCATGACTCATGTTGTCCCAGTTAGATGTTACCGCTGGTAGAACCTCTTTTCGGTACAACTCCAACTAGTTGTTGAATGCCACATTGGTCTTGGCACGATCACTCACGGTGTTGGTAATATGACTGAGGATATCTTGCCAACTTCACTTGTTGATGCTTCACTGATGTCCATCAGCATCATCTGGAAGGTTCGGAGCAGCGAGTGTGATGATTTATTCTCCATCTCACGTAATCTAAGTACATAAGCTTTTTCCTCATCAGTAACCACATAGGTGTTATAGGCCAAATTTGCGTGTCTTATCCATGGCATGGGGTAGAGTAGCAGCAATATGTTTGTGGAAACATACAATCTCAAAACCATGATGTTGTCTATTGTTCTCGCTGGTAATATATTTGTCTGTTTGCCACACAATAATAAAACTTCAGTAATGACATCACTTATCTGCATGGGGTGTATGTTTTTGATATCTCATCATTAATATGCATGGTCTCCTCTTCCAAAATTGATTGATAATAATATCTTTCTTGTATAACTTAAGTGATTTTCTGCCGTAATTCTCGTAACTACTGCATTCTTTTTTTTTTTCAATTTCCTTTTTGCTATTCTCGAAATGCATCTCCACTATAGAAATTGCTTTCTTCAATCGGTGATTTTCTGCAATTAAATGCTGAATTTTGTTTTTCAAACATATATTGTTTGCAATTCTTAAGACCTACATTTTGGCTTTTCTTTGAATACTTTTGCCGACTGTTGTTTTTGTTTTCATTGATAAGACTTTTTTTGCTCTTGTCAATGTTTCTCTTGAGTTCTGTTTTTCAGAAGACTTCTTTTGCTATTGAGCTGCACTTTTTTAGTTTACATTCAGTACTATGTTCAATTTCCTGAATATCTTTGGCTAATTCATCCACAACACATCTCGGGACAAGAACAGATGACCTACTTGCTTTAACTTTTGGGTTTAGTTACATCCTTTTTAAGTTTGTAGAGTTTGGTGGGATGCCATGATCAGACAATTTGGCCATAAATGTATCAGTAACTGTTCTGTTGGCTTCTTTGGATTACAAACAACCTTTGAAATGTTGCATAGCAACTTTTTTTTTAAGGTTAGCCATTTTAATACAAAAAATTACAATAAAATCACCAACTCACCAATCCAAATAAATGTTTTGAAGTGGTATGGTGTGTTAGCTGCAAGCAAAGCCCAAAAATAACATTAGTCATTTTATTTCCGGTTCATAGCCAAAACAAAATCCAATTCATGTGTACTTTTTTTAATTTACTTTTATTTTATTTCTGATTATTGGTTCTTGAGATAATAGTTGAAGTGACGGACACATACAGACACAGCTCACTTTGGGTAAAAACTACATTATGCATGACAATTTGTATCAAATAACTTTGAGAAAATAATAATCCCAAATCGTTGAACTCATCTCTTACGACTTTGCTACTTTAATCATACCTGGGTTGAAATATTTCAAGTACAAGTCAGATAATCTTCTCACACGAGTTACAGCCACATAGAATAATCCTGATCTTTTTTATCAGAGCTGAAATCAACCACTACTTGATCCAATATTAGTCCTCAAGCCTTCTGTGCAGTTATATCATGGGAAAGTGTGAGAGGAAACTGTTATCGTTGGATGAAAACACCACCATTTTCGTACCAAGTTTAAAAGAGGCTTTTGACATGGTTATGGGAACAGATCATGCAGACCCGTTTTGTTTGTACTTGATGTGTGTGATTGTGGCAGATTTTGAGCCAATTTGGCCTGGGAATTTCACCCATATTATTTTTTCTTCTTTATCCATTACATATCCCCGAGCTCCATTAGTGAGACCGTCCTGTTTTAAATTCATTGTTAGCATGACTGGGCAGTTTTTCTGCACCTCCAGATACAATAGCAGACCACCAGTTCTAGTGTATGCGAGCTTGTCAACAGCCTTTTGTGAGAATTCTGAAACGTTCATTCCAACATATCTAGCTCTGGAAGCCATCAATTCTCCTTCAACAGTGGAATGCATTGTGGAATTGAAGTCATCACGTTTTATGTTATCTGTCACAATAACTGCTAGTTGACCAGTCTTGTTTGCATCGTTATTGTTCTCATTTGAGCAGTCGCCAAACGATTCAGATGGATTTGTCTGTCTTTCTCAGTTAGTTCGTTTTAGGCAATACTACCTCTAAATCATCTACTGATCGCATCTTCTCTGTCAATTCGTACATGCGGAAGTAGAGTTTCCATTTGTTTGGAGCAGTGAAATCAATCTGCGTGGATTGTTTCTTAGAAAATATCCAGCTGTCTTGAACAGGTGGTAATTGAGACAGATATCCAGTGACAACAATAAAAAGCCCAACAAATGGCTTACATTACTTCGAGCCAATCTTCCAGCCTTGCGTGTATCTGGTGGAGCTTATTTGATACAACCATTGAAATTTCGTCAATAACAATTGTTTTCAAGTTTTGATATTCAAATCTGCATTTTGCAATACTGAAAAAGACTTCAAAAGATTCTATGTTGTCACAACGTGAGAACTTCAAGCCACTCTCAATTGTTTTTCTACATATGATTCTAGCTGCAGAGGCAGTTGGTGACATTACATTTGGCTTTGATAAATCAACTCCAGGATTCATCAACACCAGTTTGGATGCTTCAATCATAGTTCTCATGAGGAAACTTTTGCCTGTACTAGCCTGAACTCTGATTCTCTGATCACAGACAGATAGTCGATAAGCTAGTGACGTCTGGCTGTCAGCTTTTGAACCTTGCAAAAGTCGCATAAAATGATCCAGTTCATCCTCATATTCATAATCTTCATTTAAAGATTCTTGCATAACAGATCATCAGAGTCAATGTCCTGATTCACATTTATTTCCAAGTGGTTCATGACTTTTTCCATATCCAATAATAGTTTTCTGCACGGCTCAAATTCATTTCGAATGATTTCTATAGCACTTCTGTATTGATCATAGACATCGTTGACACTATTGCCTTTTACTTTGTGGATCTCCAACATTTCATTCCAAAATGGATGGAACAATACCAAGAGTGTTCTTTTTATGTCATTCTCTCTGGACAGATAGTATCGAACTATGGTTTCTTTACGATTTTTTCTGAATCGCCCCTTTTTGTTTTTAACCATCTGACATTACTAGTTGGTTTATAATGTTCAGTGTCATCTTCATCATCATTTGCATTCATGTGGCTGTTGGCCATCTGTTCAGTTTTAGAGCGATATACTATCTTATAGGCCTGGACAAATTATGCCAATGAAACTTGCTACAGATCATCAGGTCTGTTTACAAGCATGCCTGAGTAGTTTTTAATTTCTACCTCTATTTGATGAAGTAATCTACTCAGGCCATTCTGGTTCTTGGTTATGTAACCCAAAATATATACAACACAGGCAAATTCATTCATTACAAATGAGATGTCCATATTTGCTTTGTGGATTCTGAGTAAGTTTTTATTGTAGTTACTCACCACAAGCCACAACATTCCCTCTTTAAAAACACTCGACTTCCAGCATTGTCACTAATTGATGCTCTCGATGGATTGTAATAGTTATTTTCTGACAAACCCACTGCATCTAAGAATTGATTGAACGTCATGCTATTAAATTTTCATTTTCCGGCTGATCACGTTTGGTATGGGTTTGTCTGAGTATGTATTTCCGACAGACATGTAGTAGTTCTTCCACGTTTTCAATTCTTCTTCACTTGTGGCATCATCTGGTGCATCTGAACTTAGGTTTTTAGCACCGGGAAATTGGGAAATTTAAAACGACAAGTATTAATTTTTAACTCGGGCCTTCTTTCACACCATCCATGACCTTCTTTGGATTGTATGATGATCGTTTTGCATTTGTTCCGTAAAGTGAAATTATGTCTATGTGTTTGGAAAAATCTTACGTCATGTTTCAGATCACTGCCATCATCTGGAAGTTGTACACAAATGATGTGCTCTATGAAATCTTCCCAAGCAGTGCATGTCTCATCAGTTTTGTCATACCGAGGAGGGCTGTTGCTAGTTGCATCTTTCAGCCACAAAAGTGAGCGTACATGTGGGGCACCACGCTGTTGGAATTCAATTCAATAGTCCACAACATGATACTGGTCCAATATGCCAGGTTTCTGCAAGTGTTTGAAGATGACTTTGACACGGTTGCTGTAATGCATCGTCACATCTACAATGTTACCTATGATTAGCTTATTGATTTCAGAAGTTAACATGTGTTCAAAAACATCATCAGAAATAACAGTATTCCATTCTTTCTGAATGAACATTTTGAGAGGTTTAACCCAATGACTCTCGGCTGCACTCAAGGAAGAGTTTTGGGGATCACAACGTTCTAATCATGCTGTTGATTTTCTGTTTAGCAGCTTGAAAGTATGGACGTTGGAAAACACCCGATAGCCTAAATCAGTTCGCTCTATCTCATGTTTGTCTGCAGATTTAAAAAAACTTGGCAGTGTAGCGGCTTCTGTCCACTTTTGACTTTCTAAAGAAGGTAACATAACTGCGTTTTATCTCCAGTTGTTCTTTTACATTGTACATGAAAAACATGTATGTGGTGACTTTGCAATACCGAATGTCCAGGCTAAGCATTCTTTGCTTTATGTAATTTGAAAAACTCACACCCTTTCTTCTGGTAAGTTGACAGATAATCCCTCAGTGCCATGGGGGAAAAGATGTGGAAAACAACGATCTTCCAAATCTTCACATTCCGACCAACTTCTGAATTCACTTGACACAGTTGGTGCAACAGCTATGAAAGACATTTGCTCAGACTTTGCCATTTTTGCATTCAAAGACCTTTCCTTTTGAACAATGGCTGCTGCGATTTTCTCTGTGATACTGTTTTCATTGTCAGTTTTGGTTAGTGGGTCAATAATGCTAACAGATGTACATTCAGTCAAATATTGGGGCAAATCATAATATTCCTCATCGGTTCCATGATTCACATCATAATTTTCTCAGATTCATTTTCATCATCATTATCACTATCATCAGTTTCACCAAGAAAGTTACCCGGTTGTGTATCAACATTCAAAATCTCTTTCTCATTTCTGGAATTGGAATTGATCTTATCAAGTATATGAAAGCGATTTTCATCTCCAGTTAGTGAAAAACTGATTGCACGAAGAAAACAGTTACCATCAGCTCGGATTGAGTATGTGTGGAAATTGGATGTCAATCTCGGTCCAAAACCCTGATAGTGCGAATTATGATACACATGGTAATTCGTATTTGAAGCTATTGTATTACCCAAGACTTCACACATGTTTCTTTGTTGTGCTTTAGTAGGAGGATAAAACCTGAAATCCACTGGATGCGAATCTGATGACAATCTGGCATTCAGTTCCAATCACATCAGTGATTGGATTGGTAGAAACTGAAGTTTTTGGGCACATTTTGTACAGGTTCGTTCACAATCTTCTTGGATTTTCATATTGAATTTACTAGGGGAATCAAAATCAACTTTCTTATTAATGTTGCTAGCATCAAAGTAGACACTATTCAGATTTAATGTAAGATTGAGCTTGTCCAATTTGCTAACATTATCCATCCATTTGTTGTGATCGCTTACTTCTCTTTGGCATATTGGCTATTCGGATGGTGTATCTAAAAAACACAATTACAACAAGTCCTATGGAAGGTGATTATAATCAACTTGCTGATATGCTGGCTAGTTCCCATGAGACAACAGCGTGCTAGTTGTCTTGTCAATGGCAGGTCCATTAGTTTGTATATTATTGGATAAGACTGAGCAAGACATACAGGTCCATGGTTAATATGTTAATTATGTTTACTGTATATTCAATGTGTGATAGCAGTGTTGTAGAGAAACAAACGAGACAGCAACAAATTAGAAATGATATAATTGTAATTATTTCTTGAAGAATTTAAATAAATCTAATTGTAGCAAGCAACTGCATGAGTATATTTTAAAATACCAAAACTTAACAGTATAATTATCATGCTATCTAACATGACCTCTAATAAAACAAAACAAAAACAGGGCTCATACTAAAGCCAATCATAGCAAATAATAACGGCAATGCATAATGTACACTTCATTTGGGTGCTCATACAAACTCAGAATAAAAACACAAAGGGGTGTAAGACAGTATGTCAAGATATTAAATCACTAAGTGAATTAATAGTTGTGACAAACTAGTATCTAATGCTGTCTTTCAACAGTTTTTGCTTCACCTCATGAACACACATAGAAAAAAGTTTGTTTTTATATAGATACTTAAGTTACGTAGGGGGACACACAAACAACACACTGCCAAATCGGCGAGGGAGATAACATGGACCTCAAGGCAGACAATATTGTAGTTAATGTTTTAGACTATTCTTTAGTTGAACAATTAGAAGAACCGGCAATGAATCTTTCCTTGTATGGTGTTTTGTGTAGTTTTGCTATCCAATACAAGCGGGGCAAGTCATCATTCTCAACTCTGGCTGGTATTTTAAGAGAAACCATGAATGACTTGTGATTCGCCTGGATTTTTTTCCTTAGTAAAAGTGGTTTGTCTATAAGTATGATTACCAGATGTATGTATTAACCCTAGTTCCTGAATAAGCCTTGTGTAGTAATACGACTTACAGATAAAACCAATGTTGTTGGAAGCTTTATCTGCAGGAACAACAACATACCTGTCATGAAAAGAAGACAAACATTCCAACGCATTAGGATCTTTAAATATTGACCTAGGTTTTCTATTCACACAAGATTTTAATTTGTGAATGCGTTTCAGTATCAAAGATCTAATTGACTTTCTCTCTTTTTGTCCACTTCCTGGCATATTCTATAAAAAGGAGTCCATGATGATTCTAAAACTTGGGTCCATATGAAACTACCTTGCACAGGTTTTCATGTTCAATAGTGTCTAGATCGCCTGTCACAACATGATCAGCAGGACCATATTTGAATTTAGAAAGAGAGCAATCACAATCTAAATGATTCTGAATGAAGTCAGTAACATTAAAGGACTGCAGTGCCTTACGATAGTTGAATATTCTAGATGATATGGTTTTAGTGTATCTGTAGGAAATAATTAGAATAGACTGATTTTCAAAATATGGATAGTTGATGTAACTCTCTTCTGGTGAAGAACGTTGCTGATATTGATAGCATCAATTCCTTTATTAGAAAATTCAAGATGCATAAAATGGCGATCTTCTTTTGTCATGGGCTCTGCTCTGGCTGGTCTCAATAGCCGGAATTGTGCAATATCTCCAATGATATCAACCCGTTGAAGCATAATCCCTAAAGGAACGCAGAAATGGAAATGAAAACAGTGAAGTACGAATGTGATGAATACCTATTGGCTTTTTGCAAAAGCGATTTCAGTTTATCAAAAGTTGTACTGTGTAGAAGTACAACCAGCTTTAATTAATCAAGAGCGATGGTAGTGTTAAATGGGGTTGTTAAACAGGAGCATTACATTGACTTTACTGCAACCAGGACTTGAAAGGTTTCCTGTCTCACAGATGTTGTCATTACAACTATAAGGCATGGCAGCACATAATTCTCTTATCCAATAATTCTCTCTTAATTTGCGAAAAGGTGTACTACATGAGTATATTTTAATACCAAAGCTTAATAATACTAAAGATCATAATGTTCAAGATGGTGTATCAGCATCTAATCTTTATGAAATAAGAAAACCAAAGAATGCTCATAAGAAAGTCAACAAACAAAATATGTGCATAGCAAATAATCCCAATAAAAATAAGATAATATGACAGAACCCCACACCCTGCCCGTGGCTTTCATTGCGTATTATTTTCACGAGTGATGCGGTGTATCCTGCGGCCGTACTTTCACGAGCGAAGTCACTGTCCGAATAAATAACTCGTTGACGTTTAGTTGGGACCATGACAGAACCAGAACTTGAACTGGACGACTATGATACACAGTTTATGTTGAAGTTAAAAGTTCCGCCACAGAATTCTGCATTGGCAAACATGCCGTGCAACTGTGGTACTTCACTGACGGGATGACTTTCGTTGACAGCGGTCGTCGCTGAGCTGCACACTACAACTTCGTGTGTGATGTTGCTTGCTGGTCGTGGATTGACTGAGTCTTGGTTACCGGTTAAAATGTTGCTCTTTTGGCGTTGATAATTTTTATTTGGAACTGAGTAATGCCGCAACGTCGCCAGAAGAAACTTGGTATCTCGATGTTGATGGTTGCGGCTTCATAGTAATTGCTGATTTCACTGCTGGTTGGATCTTCCGAGAGCCCTTCAAGGTTTATAAAACTCAGTTTCCAGGTGGTCAACATACATTAAGTTCTCCCAATCGTAGTATTCCATGTGATGTACACCTAACACGCCAAAAATGTTTCCTGACGATTTGAACCGGACAAAAATAGCAGACGAAAATGTGTTTACAAAATAAAAATAGTTCGGTAGCCGATGGAAATACCATGTTCATTTGCATATCGACCGTGAAAATACCGAAAACATTATTGCATGGGTGATATGCAAATTAGTTTTTGTCAAAATAAGTGACTGGCTAAAGGTACCATTACTGTTGTTCAAATTTCATTTCACTCGGCAAGTATATTCATGTACCCCAAGTTAAAAATATCGTACTTCTTAGTATTGTTTATTTCTGCTATGTTTCGAAAAACGTTACTCCTGAAGGGACTACTTTGTTTGCTCTCAGACCTCATTTGCATATGAGGTGAGGAAATACCGATTTTGATTTCTGGGACGAATCAAAATAAACTGCAGTATATATGTAATAATTACATATGTTTATTATATAGAGTTTCTATGAAAGTCCTCCCAGGTAACAGCAATATGTAATGCACAATTCATTTTGGTGCTCACACAACTCAGGATAGGAAAACGAAGGGAAGATAAGATGTGTGTAAAGTGATATGATCGTTATAAACTTATTTGTAAGTTAAGGCAGCCAAAAATGGTTGTACGAGAAGCCTAAATCAGGATTGTTTTTCACTCTGATTAATTGCAGAGCAAAGGTTGTGACACACTTGTATCCAACACAGTTAGCAAACTATTTCTGCTCCAGAAAAAAGTTTGTTTTCAGGTATATCTACCAGTGTTGCAATACCAGAAGCATTGATTTACACAGTGACAACACCAGAATCTGTCTCAACAAAAACTTACAAGCAGTTGCTCGGAAGCATCTATGGCATTTATCACACATGATCTTATCAGAGTTTAAGTACTAAATTAACTGCTTACAGCTACAACAAGCAAGAATTTTCTTGAAGCTGTCAAAGCCAACTACCAAACCTTTAACAACTTTGTCCTGAATTTCACTGGAAATATTGGGTAAATCATTTATAGTAGTTTCTACAAGTTTGGTTTGAGGAGTAGTTGTCAGATATTTATTGTCCCTGTTTATCTACTTTAATACGAACATCTTGAAACTTGTAAGCCTGATTTATATCTACATCAAGATTCCATATCTGAACTTTGATGAAACCTGACTTATCATGTACTATTTCTGTAGTATTAATATTATTTATTAATGTGCTATTACTGGCCCAGTCATCTCAGAGAAACTGCTATGGACACGCTTAGGTATCAGAAATAACAAATTGTAGCTCCGATCATAAAGTAACTTGACGAGCATATGTAAGACATTCTGTATTGTCTTCATGTAAAGTTTGAATGAAATCCGTCAATGGGTGTCCGAGATATAGCTCCGGGCGTACGTACAGAGGAACAGACAGATAGAACAGCCGAACAAGGACTAAAAATGATGTGCATCAAGATCCCATAATGTCCAACATAGTTTGAACAAAATCCATCAATAAACGCCAAGATCCAGTTCTGGAATGCCAGAAATGCTTGATTTTTGATGATTTTTTAGCACAAAAATGGCTGTCATTTTGAATCAGTAGGTCTAACCAACATATCTATGTCATGATGTATAATGAATATATAAAATTTGAACATAATCAGTCGAAAATATGGTACTAGAACTGCATTTATTAAAAGAAAATGGCCAGCAGTCAGTCTTTTCAAATTGGATCGGAAAAATAAAATGATGTGCATCAAGGTCCAACGTGTGTACCAAGTTTAAACAATATCCATTCATAAATGCTTGATTTTAATGATTTTTTTAGCATAAAAATGGCCACCATTCGGCCATATTGAATCAGATTGTGTAACAAATTGCTGTATGTATGTATACAATTATGCATAATTTATGTGTGAAGTTCGATTGTGATTGGTCCAGGCATGTCTAAGATACAGGTCCCGACGGACACACGAAAGAATGCACAAAGGTCAAAACTTAAGTCCCCATATTCTAACTGCGTCCAAACGGGGACTAAAAACAATACAGGCATGTTTATACAGGATTGAAAATGGCCACTGCATTCATTTGATATTTTAAAATCTTGTTCAAATGAACCTCACTAAATTATTTGGTCACAAGTTTTTTACATTAGACTATCAAAAAAAGTGTTGTAAAAAAAAAAAAAAAAGAATAACGAAAAATAAATCTTGAAATTAACAGTCATGCAATGTTTTTTTTTTCCATGTCACCAGTTTTGAACCCATATTTAATAATACAAATACAAACTATCAACAAAGAGTGTTATTTTCTAGTCAGAAAGAAAGGAATTAAAATTGTAGGCCATGTACGTGAGTGGCTACCTTAAATTATTGTATATCCCATAAAATGCAATCAATACATCAATTCATGTGGCATAGTATAGACTATAAAACCTTCAAGATACATTACAAATCCATTCACACATACATAATATCCAGTTCGAAAATGTTGAAAAGCTAGATTTTGAGTTGTATATTTTGAAGATTTAACCAAAGAAAAATACTAATGCAACAATTGTTAAAAACAATATATCAGAACCCACCAGTATAACTGTGATTTTATTTTCCCTATTTTAAGTGGATATCTTAATCCAATACAATTATTTAAGTAATTGGTTCTGACATCATACAATTTGCATGTGGGCTGCAAAACATGGGTATATGGCATACTTGTTTCTCCACTGTGAAATGCAAACTTGGAAAAGATAATGTTACTAACCAGGTTAAGTTAAATTTGTGTTTTAGCACTATTATTGAATGTTAATATTGTATGAATGCCTGCTAATTATGAATTGGGGTACATATTTGAGGTTTAAGCTTAAAATACTAAATTGTCAATATATTACCTTAGTCTATACAATATGCTAATCACTTAGCAGTGGATGAAGATCTTGATGCATTAGCCATGTTACAAGTTTGTAGGGAAATCTGAAATGAAAAGTAATGACATATAGTCATTATGCTACATAGCTTATTACATAAATGTCCAACAGTATTCTCCCCAAATTTGTAATCACTGTTGCAGGACAAATTTAACATACTAATTTGGATAGCAGAATATATTCCGAATGTCTGTATTTTAATACAACACTCCATTACATAATATATAATGCACAGAATAAAGTTAATAACAGTTTTCAGCAATTTATCAATTTGATTTAAAAAGTCAGTAATAGTATAATGAATCAGCCTATATGGACCAAGAAATGTGCTCTAGTAAACAGGGGTGTATCATTTCAAAAAGCAGTAGACTTAATTCTAGCCCTACAATTTGTTTCATTTTGGTCAATCCAAAAAAATGTTACACTGGCGTCGATTACAAAGACGTCCATGGTTGACATGACAACCACTCGAATGCCCGCCATGACTTTGTGAACAGCTCAAACAGATCACATTGGCATAACAATAAACGGGACAAATCTTAATGAGGAGCAAAATATACAGAAAAATAACCATGTCATTTAGGTGCCTCGCAAAAGTCAAGCCTATGATTATCGGTCGTGTCTTTTACACTGCCAAAATTTGTAATCTGTGAACTAATGATATACCCACCTATCAAATCACGAACAACGGGGCAAAATCGATCGAGTCACTAAAATAAAACAAATGTTTTCAAAAGTGTAAACAGCAGACCGAAATACCGTGTCAGAAAATTGAAACGTCATGATGTCGCTTAGAAAGACGTCCTCGTTTACACATATAAATCATTGCACTAATCAAAATACAGCGAAATCCACGAATTTATAAAACACCGGCCAAATCAAATAACAAATAACGGAGCAAAATCGAAGAACTGAACTGAATTGAAGCATAGAGAAATCATTATTTACTTAGCGAAACTCCTTGGAACACGTGGTTTGTGTTTACAACAGTACTTCAGAATGAGTGGCGTGCGCATACTATGATAAACCACGCCTTGCTGTGTTATCATTGGCGAGATTCAAAATTGCCGCGTCTTCCATAATGTTGTGATTGCCTGCACTCAATAAACCGCGTCCCCCATACTGCAGTTCTTAATTGGAGGGAGACTTCTATAGAGGTATATTTAACACTTCCTTTTCCACCAATGAAGTTGCATGTCAATAACGATTAGCATTAGCACTGAATGCGCGTCTTTCCAGTAAAAGGACTGGCTGTTGCTATTGCAATGGTGGGCCAGAATTTGTTTTCAGATTTTACAACCTAACTATAGTGAAGGTGTGACTTGCTTGTCAAGTTTGAACCAAATCGGCTCAGCCAACAAAATCACAGAAGAGTTAAAAAGCCATTACTGGTGAACAGTTACCTCAACTTTGGGGTCAAATTTCTCGGTAGTGAAAAAAGATATCAAAAATTAAAATAGTAACTTTGTGCCTACACTCAAGCCGAGTAGAATGAGCTATGTCTGAGGTATTTTCTCCCAAATTTGTAGGAGATACATTTGGCGCGAATCTATCAAAAAAAAACGTTTTCTGGCTGTTGCTATGGCAACAGTGGGCCAAATGTGTTCTTTCTCAGATTTGTTCATTTGATGACGATATCTGTACTTTTTAGCCCCGCTGTCGAGCGAAGCTTATAGTATTACTGATTGTCTGTTGGCGTCCGTCAACTTTACATTTTCGACATCTTCTTAAAAACCACAAACTGTATGTATAGCTGTGAAACTTTTTAGGAAGTTACCTTGGGTGGTTTTCTCGAAGAAATCGAAATCCGGTGAAGCAAACTGAGCCGGAGATTCAACAAAAAAACAGGTAAAAAAGGGCGGCCCCAAATAATGTAAAACCTTTACCGCAATGAAGTCGATCACCACAGTAACTGTAACCTGTCTCTTGTCGTGTTTGTAGTTTGGAGCGTAAAACTATAGCTGCCGTTGTAAGTGGAAACAAAAAAGAATGTCGTAAGAGGCCTGATCCGACCACCTTATGTACCTACATAGTTAATATGAAAGCAATTCGGCTAATGGTTTTTGAGAAGAAGTCGAAAATAGGTTTTGGAGCAAAAAACAAGACATGAAGACATGTCACAGTCCCCGTTTTTTTAATTATAAAGTAGTACAAGGAACATCTGAACACAGGTGAATGAATATGTACTCTATGTGGGTACAACTCATCATAAAATGATTTTCCATAATCTAGTTTTGTACTAAAAACTAATGTCAGAATCTGAAAGTATACAAGTGCAACAAAACTATTTGTCATACATACTTGTTCGAGAAACTGCATTTATATATCTGAGTGAACCTTGATGTACATGACTTCTTTGTTAATTCAGGTCTTAGTATCTTACCAGTACATGGGTTTGTTTCAACTGGGCATCAGAATCATTCTCATGTTGTCAAATACAATTTGTTATTAACACAGTGTTCATTGTAAACTGAAAAACATCTGTTAATAAACAATTGTAAAAGTAAATGTAATAATTAAGGAAGCCTGTAAAGATCATTACTTAGATCTCCTTCCACACAACTACCCAACTCGACTCACCCTTGAAAAACAATTTTTACATTCCTCAAGTGCATTTAACTCAAAGTAAACATAATATCAAATGCGCAGTTACAAAGCACTAGAATGCACTTCCCAATCACATTAAAAATATCACACATAGAGACATGTTTATAAAAGTACATTAAAATCCCTCTTACTAAATGAGTAAGATTTATTCATTCATCTATTTATTCCGTTATTTACTAATTGATCAAATAATTTGTTATTTTACTTATATTTCATTATATTTCTTAGTCATTCAGACACTTTGTGTATAAGCTAGGCGGGGACATGGACTAGACTAGTTCAAAACTGAACTATTTCTGTGTCCCTCACAAGTTGCATTCCTGCAAAACAATATTTCATATCTCACACAAATATATGCATTTGACTCTCATAATACTTTGTATATGTATTTCTATACATTAGTATTTATTTTATTTCCTTGTGTTTATACTGGTGAAATGGAGTAGTAACATTTAGAGGTTATAAACGGCAAGCGAGGGTATTTAGTAGCGAATATAAGACCTCTCAGGGGAAATTAGCATATTTGGCGGGAAATAATCACCGAGCGCAGCGAGGTCTCATATCCGCTACCAAGTACCCGAGCGTACCGTTTATAACTACATTATAATACGACAACGTTGAACATGGGGCCCAGGGGCACCGAAGTCCTTTGGAATTAAGTAGAACTTGGGAAGCAGACATACATGATTTTAACTGCTACTGTTCAAGATTCTGACTATTAATATGTTCAAAATTCAGCAAGTAATCTTCAGATGAATTTAAAGAATCATCTTTGTTACCCAGTTGTTACACTGCTAGTCTTAGCACAAGTGCTATCAACTTGCTTTATATTTAGTTCCATTCAATTCATTATCAAGTACATTATCAGGTTCAGTGTCAAGTTTATTATCAGATATATTGCAAAGTAAATTATGAGATTCATTAGTAAGGGTTATACCCTCAATTTTGCATTTGGGACTGTTTCCTCATTAATTGCGTGACTCTTTTTTGTGAAGGCAGACTCCTCATTAATTGGGTGACTGTTTTTTATGAGGGCAGTCTCCTCAGTTTGTTTGGTTCATCTGCATGTTCTCTGAAAAAAAGAAGAAACACAAACAGGTTTAATGAAAGCACCATGTCATTCATACCTACAATGAATTTGTAGCACATAAATTGTGAGGCCTACTAGAATTTGAATAAAAATAATGATTGCACAAATAAAATACTAGCATATTTTTTCACCACGCATTCATCGACTATCAAAACAATATGTAATTTAGCTATTAAGTTGCATATGCAAATCATCCACACTAGCAACATGACATGCAGATTACATCAAATCTGTTGAGATGTTCATTAGCTAATTTACATATGCAAATTACTCCCAATAATATGACATGACAATTACATCAATGTATATGCCTACCAAATTTGATCCAAACCAGAAATAATCCAAATTTAGTAAAAAAAACAATATGCTATTGACAATTTACATATGCAAATTAACCCCAATAGTAATATGGCACACAGATTACATCAATGTACATCTCTATAAAATTTGGTCAAAGTCTGTCGAGTTGTTTAGGATTTAATCAAATTAGTGAATTATCCATAATAGTGCATCTATTACAACAATGCATATCCCTATCAAAGTTGACTCAAAGGGCAAATATGTCGAATTCTTCAAGAGATAATCCCAATTTAAGAAAAATATGGAAATTAGATAAATTACATATTGTGCATATAAAACAGATTTAGCCCAAAAGGTGCGAGGAGTGTCCCAAAGCATGTGTAATGAATTAAATAATTATTTCTATTCATGACCGCGGTTACAAACGTATTTTAGTTTACCCCCACACCCACAAACACGTATACCGTTAAGCCGATCGAGCATGGGTGGCCACATCGGGAGCCACATGCTCTGACTCGCGTGAACAGCGAGGGGTCCAAATTGCTAAATTACAGGATTACTCAGAATAGATATTAACAACATTAATTATCAGAAAAGTATTAACAAAAGTCGTTCGATCACAAATATTCATAATTGGACTTTAGAAAAAAATCCACGATAAAACGACACACTATTAAAATGGCAAAGGCAACGACCAATTCACGCTACTTACCAGGAAAGTTGGGCGAGAGTGAACTACTTCCGGGTCGCGACCAATCATGTCGAAAAATGACCAATCACGTTTCGTGTACTTCAAGAGTTCAGTGAGTTGACTGTCATGACCTCACGTGCGATGAAAGGTGGCTGGATGGAGGTGCTTCCCGAAAAGAAATAAAATTTCCCCCTGCCTGGCATTACAGCTAAAACAAGGTCAGCTTGGACGTTCAGTTGCGAGACGTATAAAAAACGCAGCCAGTGACACTTTTTGAAAATAAAAATACAAAATAACCGCATTCGTTGGGACGGACCACGCGCGTTGGTAATAAATAGAACGCGTTGTGACACAGTCTCACCAGCCTCTTTCACTGACGCAATGTAATTATGCTATTTCCCAACGCACTTGTATTTAATACATTGACGAAAAACACCACAAGAAAAATGTAAATCAAGCTTGTAAATTACTAGTAACTCAACTCGAACGCAATATTCATCACTGTAAAAGTGGATAAATTCGAACCAGCAGCTCATGACCGGAGACATCCGGTCGTCTTTGTCGATAACTCGCTAATTCACCATAATCGTGGTGGTAAACTGTTTAGCTGATTTTTTCAGAAAATGGATATTCAATTCATTTTTCGTCGTATCCTTGTCTTTTCGTCTTAACCGTCGCAGTCTGCTTCATTGAATGTTTAGTTTGATAATTGATAAACATTGATTGATCCAGTGTGAGACTGTTGCTTTCAAGTTGTGTTTAATAATACAAAGATGATTTAAACTTGTTCCTTCCGTTGCGATCGTATTCAATATATGGAAATACGATGTGTGTGCGTTTGCGTGAGTGAAAGATGCAGGTGAGATTTCTCGTCGCAACGCGTTCTATTTATTTCCAACGCGCGTGGTCGGCGCCTTTGAATGAGTTTATTTTGTTCTTGCATTCGCGAAATCCATCGCTTGCACTGTTCATTTTGTCATGTCTCACAACTGAATGTCCAAGCTGACTTTGTTTTGGCTGTATTTAATAAAAGTACATTAGTCTTTATGAGTTTTGTATATATATCAGCATAATGTTATCGTCAACGCTAGAGTTCGTTTTTTTCTTCAAAATGTTTAATTTAAAACGACAAGTTGACAACATCGAGTCGCGTTTCGATCGGTTTTTATGATTCACGGGGCCAAGAAAACAATGTCAATACCTACCGATGATGTTGAATAATATTTTTGTGTTTGATTCCATTTACCCAATGACATGATTGACCGCATTACAATTGTGTGTGTTTCTCACAGACTATGGAGCTAAAAAAAAATCCATGCACAGACCACCCACCTCAGGCGAAGCGAACGGTACTTCCGGGGAAATGTGTAGCCATGTGCAATGTGTACGCCACTCTACAGTTTTTAGCGGCTGTAACAGGCATTTACACAGGGCTGTGCAATGTCATACTGTTAGTAATATTCTCTCAGTTAAACTCCGTAAAACAAGTCAGTACCTTCTGATGATGTTGAATAATATGTTTGCGCTCAGACACGACTGACATGATTGACCGCATTGCGATTTCATGTGCATTCGCACAGACCATCCACGCTCAGGCGATGCGACGGTACTCTGTGCAATGTCGCACTATCAGTACCGGTTTAATATTTTCTCAGTGACACGCCGTAAAAACATACTTATCTTCTAAATGCACTCTATGATGCAAGACACCCGGGATACGCTGGGAGTTATTACTAGCATTGTATCGAGGTTAACCCTGAACACACGTTCCTGTACCTCGTGTATTTATTCCATCGTGATTCGATGAATAGCCGTATGTGGTTCATAGCTCTCTTGTCGGCGCACGTCTTTTTTTATTGCTCAACGGTATTAGTCGTCCCCAGAGGTGACTGACAAGATACAAAACCATACTACGAACATAAACAAAAATGTAAAAATCAGTTGTCAGTCGTACAAAAGAGCTATGGAACCGCAGCTATGGATATAGCCGCTGGTTGTTGCCTGTCAGTGACCAGTTCGTGCAATAAAACAGCGCAGCAAGTGTTCAATTCGTCCAATAACGCACACTACTTTATTAAGACAGCGCCCATGTAATCACAAATACACATCACGCATTGTATTCTATCAAAACAATTATTATACTTTAATTTTCATAGCGAAATTTGAGACATCGAATCATACTGCCATATCGTCAAATGGTCGTTTTATGCGTAACTGCGCATGCGTGATAAATTCGAATTAGTACTATTTAATCTATCATTAAACGAATAATTTATGCGATAAACCATCACAACATACATGAACACATAAAATAATATACATTCTTTATTATGAAACTACAATTTGATAAGAGAAGTGTGTATCAGAAAAAATAACGCAAAATGTTTACTATGCAAATTGTGCCACTCACCATGTATGATAATTGGACAGAGATTACCTACACTAGAAAAGCCTGATTTTGGAAGGTTTTTGGGCCAAAAAGTAATTTTAAAATGATTCAAGCCAAATAAAAAAAAATGCCCTGGAGATATTCACACAAGCTATCATAATGCCAAGTTTCAGAAAAATAGACTGAAGGGTTTTTGAGATATCTTTGTCTACAGCACACGGACTACGGCCTACAAATTGTGATAGCATTAGTCCGTTGGACCGTTGTTCCAAAGGACTAATATTTAACGGAAATACGGCATCTTTCCAAAACGAATTGTGGGGAGGGACGAATTACCACGTTCTGGGGCCTCGTCATACACTTTCAATAGAAATCACCCCAAGACATGTTCGCACAGGCATGTAATTCCAAGTGAAAACATATTATTATAAAATTGCAAATGTTCAAGTTTATTACTTAAAATACATCGTCAATAAATAGAAAAGGTTTATACAAATATAAAACAGAAAAAATATGCACATGAATCGACATAATAAATATCGCGGATTGTCACAAGGTTGAATGATATTCGGCACAAACAATCCTGTCCGTGAAGGATACCACCCAATACCCGTGATTGTGGGTTCTTTTATTTTACCCATAACAAACAGGGCCACATGGGACCTCTCGATAAATAACCAGATTGGAATCGTAAGATAGTAATTGCAGGGTATAACATCACTCTTATGTAATGAAAACACAATATTGGTAAAATCAATAGATTTAATACACTTATGCAATAGCACGTACAATAAATAAGCGTCTCCAAACAATCAATAATAATAATAATAATAATAACAATCAATACTACAGCCTCTGGAATTCCCTATACTAATGTGAGTGTGTGTATGGGTTACTGGTAACAAATGCCATGGTCTTTGTAGTCAGTCCGTGGTGGTATCAAATCGATAATTCCCCTGTCTTCATGTCTGTTAAGTCTAAAACGGAACAATTTTGTAGACGAGCTGGTGCTCGGAACGACTGACAGTACTGCATGACTACGCATAAAAAGTTTAGTTTACTGATTTTGTTTACCCTTTTTGCTGTTTATTTCCTCAGCCATGTGTTTGAGTTGGTCTGTAAAACTGGACAGGGCCTGTGATTTGGCAAATCGGGCGAGAGAAAAATCGATCGCCTGACCAAAAAAATAAACACTGCTTTAACGGTCTTTAAAAACAAATATGCCGAACGTTTATGGTACAAAGGATTACAGTTGTTCCCCCACTGTTTAGTAGAGCTCACTGGCGACGACATCCATAATCATAGGCAACATGACTGCCCCACATGGCCGATGCATGAATGATGGAGAAGTGAAAAGCAAAACTGCCTGCTATCCGTGTTGTACAAATCGCCCACTGTGATTGGTCGTTATTTTCATCCTTGACATCACAGAACGAATCAGGTTGCATGTTACACGGTTACATTAGTTTGCAGACATCCCAAATGACCGGTTGTGTTTCTGTTTACTGTGAAATTAATACAGTATACAATGCCATGACAACTGGGTAATTAGGTAGGGTTTTCATTTTATTTTAATTTGTTTTTCATTGCACTCTTTGGTGATTAATATAATAATCGTAATAATGTACAATCATGGTCGAACTTCAAATCCAAGTTGGTTTTAATGATAGATTTTTACAAAATGACAAAGTCAATAGACAGTAGGCAGTAAAATTAATTAAAATTAGTCACAGGTCTGTCTGAATGAGCATAGCTAATTTGCATAAAATAAAAAACCCTGCTAATTTGCATAAAATAAGTGTTTGGATTTCCTCGAAAATATGGTTAGGTAGGCTTACCGAAAACAAGCAATTTTTGTTCTTTTTCCCTTGTGCATTACATATGATTGGGGGGAAAGTTAGGGGTCTTTTGAGGCAAACATTGAGGTGAAAATGATGTTTTGTCTCGTATTTAGATATGCATGTACTAACTCAGACAACTTATTTACACATTCATGTGATGTTTTGATGATGATCTGTGCACTTTTAGGTGGTATTTTTCAGCCAACAAATATATATTTCACTCAACAAGAGCGTGTATAAGGATTGTATTAAAAGTTTCCCAATATTGGACAGGGGACTGTAACATTATATTAATACATAAAATGTGAAATTTCAGGCTAAGTATGGATGAAGAAAATAACCAAAGAAGTAGGAGGAAGAAAAAAGAAAAACACCACCACCATAGGAGTCACAAGCACAGCCAGCACAGTTCAAGGTCCCCTCTTGCAAGCCATAAAATACAGCTGTAGAAACAGAAACATTGTGTCCCTATTGTGCTATATATTGTCTAATAACCTGTTATTTACATTTTGTGACCATTTGTAGATTATATTTTGAATAGGTGGTTCCAAAGTTTTAAGGTAGCGAGAAGGGAAATACAAGTTATAGTTTAATTGAGATAAGGACTTTCCTCGCCAGTTACTAAACATGTAGTTATGGCAATGTATATGTTTTCAGAAAGCTGAGATATAGCAGAATACGATCATGTATGTTTCGTGATCATGTATGTTTCGTATTGATATTTGCTCAGGGGATTAAGTTACAATTGTTCCCGTGAACCTCCTAAATATATAGAGTTTTTTTTGCGGGATTGGCCGTTTCTCGGTGTTCCTTTTTTCTATGTTTCTCACTGTTGCTTTATAAGATAATGATCTTTGAAAATTCGTCTCGGAATTTGTATGTGCCTCATAGTTCTGGAGATAAAATCTGTTGAACTTTATAGACTAAATTTTCATGTTCTCAAGGCCGTAACTCAACGTCAAGGGCTCACATAAACATCCATGAGACATCATATTTGAGCCCATTTTGTGGCGAATAGATTGTGGAATTTGTACATCGTTCGCTCAGAGAAAAGTGTTAAAAGATGACATCTTCAATAGTTATGATAGTCAAAAATTAGTTTCCATAAAAACTCAATAAAATGTTCCTTTGAATTTGGCCACTTATAAACAGCAAATTAATTACCAAATGCTTACCATTCCCATCATACTTTATAAATATACAAGTATCATATCTGCGAGGACAGTTATATCGTGAAAACATGGTTGGTTATTTTTTAAAAAGTGTGTGCTAACTTGAACAAAATGGCGTACCGCGCAATCATTTTGTCAAGCCCCTTTGTTATGTTAAACAGCGTCAACAGTACAATCGGTTCTCTAAATACAGGGCGGGCCATCATGACAGCATATATTTACTTACGGGATATACATGCCTTTAAGTACAGATATGTTTGCATATCTTTCTGCCTATGGAGAGTGTACCCTTATCGGATTCGTTATAATCAATTATTTCCAAGACAGCACTGTTTTTTCTTCCCGATGAAAAACGAAATGTAGCGTTGGCCATGCTCACAGAGAACCACGAGCGGGATGGTATTGAAGAGTGGTTCCAGACAGAGGAGGCGGTAATTCCATGAAACTACTAAATTTACGCATTGCGCGACGACCCTTTCCAATGCCATGAGCTGCGATCACCAACTTACGGTTTACATCAAAAGAAATGTCCACTCCTTGTTGACGCCGGGAAAATGTCAGTCGTGGAGTTGCATTTTGGATTCATGCACTTATAGTAAAAATGGCTCCCCCAGCCATGGCGGATGTTCGTGTTTGCAGCCAAAACGACATTCCCTTTTTTACAATAATGACACATCAATATTTCACTGCCAATTTTATTTACAGACTGTAATTCTACCATTAACCAGTGTCTGTATCTAGGATTTCCATCTCGATGCCGTCGTTGTCTGAACTGTCGGTGTCACCGTGACAATCACTCAGAACTTTTGTTCTAACTGTCGACAGGCTCTTCTTCAAACCACTCTGCGGGCTGACTATAATATGAGCCCAGGTCACTTTCATTTATGTTCACTACCAACTACATTTTTTGTGAATAAACTTAAATTACGCACCAACTGCATTGCGCACAGTAAATTTGGGCCAAAGATAAAGAAAGTACACAATATAATGTTTCATAATCCCAATTGTTTTGAATTTTTTTTTTCTAGTTTTCCCCCTCTCGCTACCTTAAGTACTCTTTGGTGAGCCCAATTACACAACAAGTTTTTATGATATGTTTTTTTTTTTAATTTGGACTTTGAAACATATTTTTGGTGTTTTTTTTGTCATTTTTGGTCAAAATAAATAGTTTGTACCTTTGTGAGCTTGATTACATGAAAGGTTTTGATGCAGTGTATTTGCGAGTAATACATCTTATAAAGTCACGTGAGATTCAGTGCTGATTAAAATTTGGGCTTTGAAATATGTATTTTTGGTGCGTTTTTTGTCAAAATTGATATTTAGGACTTGTGTGAGCTTAATTACAGTAAAAGATTTGATGCAATATATTTGAGAGTGATAGCTCTTATTGAACATCTGATTGGGCTGATTGGGCTTTCAAACATGTATATTTGGGGAATATTTTGGTCAACCTCAGATACAAATACATGTAGACTACAAATGTAATTCCCTGGGGACACAAAATTATAAAACAATATCAAGTTTTGAAACTTGCAATTGAGTAGGTCAGTTTCAAGTTTCTTCTTCTGTAACATGACTCCAGGAGATTTCTACCGAATTAAGCTTGTCATGTCACTGAATTAGTTTATTGCACTATCATATTCTTGTTTTGAAATTTATTATAGGTATTAATGATTATTGTTAATATTACTTGCCAACTCAGAATATAAATCAACTACGGCATGGCTATAATAGTGTCTATGTTTACAACATTTCATCCTGCTTTAAAACAGAAAGTAACATGAAAAATGTTGTTTATGTAACAATTATGAATAAATGTCTATTGTATGCATTTGTTTCCGAACTTCAAAGATGATATTACTATATCTATTTGCAGGGAAAGTGTTCATAATATGCTTCTCATTTACCAGCAGTCACACAAATAAAATACATGTAGTCACATATCTTTGGTCCAATCATGAACTCCTGCACATGCATCATTTCCTCAATATGAGATGTATGTGCTTAAGATGACAAAAAACAATATATAGCTGAGTTATGGCTGGATGCACAGAAGGTATATTGTATATGCCGGTTTTTTGACTACTGATAATTCAAATCGGGGACTAACAGAAACAGCAGTACTATCTATAGTGCTTTATTAGTATGAAAATTGTTCACCCTGATAACATCTGTAATGAAATAAATCATTGTATCTGAAATGCAAAGTTTCTAGTTACTGAGTAATATTAATTAGTACAATAATTGATTGCTTATATAAAGTGAAGTGAAGAATATTTATGTTATAAAAAATGAAGTGAATTGATTTTTTTTTATAAAATGTGAAGAGTGAAACTGCAGAAACCCATAAAAAGTGAAGTGGGAAGAAGCCATATTATTTTTTACCCATGTGGAGGCCCAGTAGAGCTCTTTGTTCAGTTTTCATGCAGCATGGCCCGAGTCTCTTCACAACTTGAAGGGAGAGACCATGACCACAACCTGCTCACACCTCGGTCACCAAGGGAAGACTGCATCTACATGTGCTCCCAATTCCACTGGGGTTTCTCCAGGAGGAGTGCAGGAGTGGGGACAAAGGTTATTTCTATCCTTTTGTTCCAGTGGTCAGGTCAGTGACCTCATGTCTCCAATCTGGCAGTAATTCAGTCAAGTTAGTTTTCTATACAATTTGGCCATGATTCACAATGTCCTTCAGCCAAGTCAGTGATACTGTTCGGTAGTAATTAATTCTCACGTTTTTGCAAATACGCTGTTTTCCATAAACACGCGTCTATAAACTACAATGTTCTGCCAAGAGCATGCCTAGGTGGCATCGTGACGTCCTGACCGCCAAGTGTACGTATGCACAAACATTTTCCAACCTGGCTGTATTAAACACACTGTCTAGAGGCTGGACATGTATAGATAAACAGAACAGACCAATTGTGATAGATTTTCTGACGAACCATGTGACACGGATTAATACATTACAATTTGTTAAGAGTAGTAAAATTTGAGCATGGCGGTTTGAAATTTTTCAAGTTGTCGTTTTCGAGGATTCTGTTGTCGTTTTCTGTGGCGACTAAGCTTGAGCATACCGTTTCACCTGTGGAGATATTTCCCCGACACTGTACTTGAGCCATGCCCGATGTTGACGGCCGAGAGATGCTGAAACTGCATGGGGGCCATTGGAAGGTAATTGTTACCACGCCCATCGACGGTAGGAGTACCAGTACCAACCTTTGACATTAAAATGTCACTACACTGACGTTTTTGTTCACTAGAACTGTCGCGACAGTAACTCCTGATACTCTGCAAGTGCTTCAAGGTTTCTCTGCTCATAAAATCAACATTTTTGTTCTTAGAAAATATTTAGCAAATCAAGGATTTCATTACTTAAAAACTGCACACATAAAGGACATATACAACACTCATGTTTTTCAAAATAAAAAGTTATTATTTTAAACAGTGCATACTATGTAATAACAATTTTACATTCATGATTATAAGGCATGATGCATCTTCATACTGTTTGTGAATATTTTCTGTAATACAAATTCTTAATCTCAGTTGTCCTAAGTGTTTGGGTTTCTTAGCTCTGTATTTTTGATATATAGTGCAAACTGAGTTTGTGTTTCATTTAGTTAGGTTTGATTATATTAGGTATGTCAGTGTAGTAGGGAGAGGTAATTTTTGATGAAAATCTTGAAAAAGACCCACTTAGGATTTTCAGATCAAGAAACAAAAATTACGTGCATATGTAACACAGACATGCTCACCAACCTGCCAAGTTTCATTGACATCTGCTGCAGAGTCCCTGAAAAAATGTGAGAGATGACTTGCAGAAACTTGAAAATGAGAAAGAAAGTAATTCTAGTACTCCCCTTTCAGGCTTCGCTGAACGGGGACTAATAATAATTGAAAAATTCGCCAACAACAGAAAATTAAAGATAATTCCACCAAATGAACAAATCTGAGAGAGGACTGTCTAAGGCAAATATGAAAGCATTCCGGCTAACGATTTTTGAGAAGTTAAAAATGACAATTTGCAGAGTTTTTGGCGGATCGTCTTCTCACGTCTGTCTCCAACTCCTCAGACACCTACAGACCAAAAATCGAAGCAAACGGTTCAAAAAAGTCGTTCACCAACGGACGCCGCATGATCGCAATAGCTCAACGGTCTGATGGACTGTTGAGTTAAAAAAAAATATCTCCGATTTAAACTGTTACAATATGCAAAAATGGTCCATCCAGAAAGAATTTTTATAGTATATGGTAAAGCATTTTAACAATACACACATTCTAGGGTGACTATAATACATGATCTTTTTCATTCTCTAATCGTGCTCAATTTTGAGATACAAGGAAATTATTTAACCAATACCATATAGGAACCAAAACAATTTTCATGGATTTGTTTTTCAGTTTTGCTGCAAATTAAGTACGGTGACCATACATTTTCATTATGAATCCTTAAAGATGTAGCATGGAAAATATGGAAATATGATGTTAAATTGAAATGGCAGCAAACTACTTGAGAGACCTGCAACTGACTTTCCATGTTTCAGCCAGGTTTGGTGCATTTCCATGAATTTGGCTTAGTCCACAATAAAACAAACTTTAAATTCCATGATGCAATTTTTTAAACCAAAAGCTGTCGTGCACTTCCGATAGTAATTGAATGCGTTTTTCACTCGAAATAACCTGGAAGATAAGATTTGTACAAATGTTTTTCCATGAATTGCAGTCAATATTTATTTTTTTATCTACGTGATCGCATTCACAAAATGTTATCGAGAACAGATGTACTTCTGCGACCGCCATTTTGTTTTTATTCACTTGCGCATCGTCTGGATGACGTCATAATTTTCGCGAGATCCCATCAAATGCGTGATTTCTGATATTTGCGTTAAAAATATATTGAGGTTGGCGGGTTAAAATTAAGGTAGGTCGGGTTACCGGAACCACACATTTTTTTTTTTTACAGATAATGTAATAATTAACAAAGCAGCATCAACATTTCGATAAAAAGTTAGAGAATTTACACCATAACTCTAAGTAAACAAAAGCAAAATTATGTTTTGGGGGTGGTGGAATGACAAAAAAAAAACTTTTAAGGATTTCACAATTATTTCACAATTAAAATGTAAATTCAAATTTTAATATAAAAAAAACTTGCACTTCTTTTGTTGTGCTTGCTATAGCCTCAGCACATTTTCTCCAAAAATGTTCATCTTTAGTGCTGGCCATGCTGTCACAGTAGCATCCAAAGCAGCTTCTTTCCTAGTCCACAGTCTTAATATTCGCTGTAGTTTTCTGGTCAGAACAAGAAGTAAAAGCTTCACAGAAACTAGTATACACACCTTTGCTGTAATACTGCTTTCAAATAAAGATGTCATGCTTGCTGGTGTTACTGAACTTTGCCCTCTTTTGACTTTTCTTGGTGTTGGGGTATTGGATTCCCGTTGTCGTATCATGATAAAGGTGAAAAACAAATATAATGTGAGAAAACATGTTACCAGAAAGGGACTCGTTTGCGTTGGTAAATGTGCTGCATTAAAATTCCTTTTCAGAGCGAGAATTTTGTTATTTCTAAAGGGGCACTATTGAAGATTTATCGATTCATTATATCAAAGATAACATCTGCCCCATAAAAATAATTGAAAACTGAATGTTGTTAACAGTACCCAACGCATCAATTGGGGCTCAGATCGTAAATTGTAAACAAACATGTGAATAAACGTCAGGCGAACAACCGAACAAAAAATCTTTTAAAACGATTAAAACAAATACATTATGTCTAATTACCTTATTAAATACAGCTTTGGCACAAAATCTTTGGAAAACAGCCCGGCACAGTTCTAGAAGCCGTGCCTACACACGCATTGATGACGTCACAAAAACACGACCTTCGAACGGGGTCGTTTCCTCGGTATATACGAATTGTTATATACAAATTACAATAAAGATACTTAAGACATAAGGTGGAACAAATCACGTGACAATGTAATGCTAATAACGGTAATAAATACTAGCTTAACAGTTTAACTGAACAATCATATAGTCAGTGGCGTGGTACACAAGCATGCCATCGAGATAAAACAAAAATACCTTGAAAGGCAGTAGGTTCGAGTCCGCTCAGAGCTACCGTTAAAACGTAAATCAAATAAACTATAATCCCTCAAACCATAACAGGTAAACAAAGAACGTCGCGATGAAATAATAAACTTCACGAAACTCCACCATGCAAACCTAAATGAATAAATAATAAAATAACTTACCTCCTGAACTGGACATTTATTCTCTCAATTTAACAACTTGTAATGGTGTAAAATAATTAAACGAGAGTTTTTTACACCAACTATAGTATCAAATATTTGTCTATACATTTATTTTCTCAATTTAACAACTTGTAATGGTGTAAAATAATTACACTGAAATTATAGGCGGACAAGGTCACTGTGGCACGTGCCTGCATAGCGCCATCACAGGCATAATATGGAGATGTTTCAGGGGAGGGAAAATCTTAAAATATTATGGAGACAATTTGGTGTCATTTTATTACATTTTTATCCAAACGAAATGATACAATGATACAATTCGCTGGAATATTTTTTTTTTTTACAAATCTAAATACTATAGCTGTACTATAAAAATACTGACACTACAGGTGGGTTTTATGATGATAACATTTTTATTGATAATACATGATAATCAATCAAGCATGAAATGTGAGTGCTGTCAGTCTGTAACAGTATCTTAAAAATAATTGTCACTAGCACTTAACATTCAGCATCATTATCATCCTCATCATCATCATTTTAAATTGAAAATTTGTTTGGCTGTCTGGAATTCTTGAAGATCAGAATCCTGAAGTAAATCATTCCACTCACACTAAACACTTTCATCCCCCATGATGCTTAGGATATCTTGCAATTCTATTACATATTCCACTGCAGGTTTTTTTGTTGGACAATATCCCAGTTTGGCTAGTCATTTTTTGACTGACAATTTTATTAAATTTTCTGCTTCAACAGAAAACAATTCAGGACCATTTATAGACACACGGAGACACATCATATCACTGTGAGGTTTGTTCCGTAATCGTGTTCCTATACGTTTCAGTGCACTCTTACCTCTTTCTGGCCATGCATTGGTAACTGGAGTGGACAGTACTACTTCCAACAGTTCCACCAACTTTGGATAAAATGATCCAAATTCTGATTTCATTTTCATTATTTTCAACAGTGTCCACTCATTAGTTGTCACTGTATGTTCTAATGTTGAGTTGTCATTTTTTTGTTGTTACTTATTTTCATTTTGTATTTGCTTTTAATTTCTGGCATTTGTGTTTTCATGACCATCATGTCAAATTTGAATTTTCCCCATTCTGCTTGGAGTTCTAGGGTAAGTATTCCCTCATTTCCATATCATTTTCCATAGTAATGTGTGTTTATTTCATCAGTTCCATAATTCTTAAACTCTGAATTGCTAGTGTTTGGCAATACCATGGGATTGAAAATATGAAAACATGTAAGTACACTCAGACTATCCGAGAACGGTGATCCATGTTGTCTTTCAGTGACTGGATATATTTTGTCTGCAAAGATTCAATATTTATCACTGTCATTTAATTCCATGTCCATAATTCCATAATTTGAAAATTTACTTAGTAAATTCATACTTACCTTACCAAAAACAAATGCAAACGTTGGATAGACGATAGACAAACTGGCAGAATTTAGACCAAGGTCAGAAATGAAGCACCCAGGCGCTAACAATCATCTCCAGTTCTATTTTGTTTACATCACATACAGGATTGTTATGATGGGAGGGAGACGGGGGTAAGATAAGTTTGACTTCACTAGGTATTATTTCAAATTATCTTGAGAGGGGCGCAATCTTGCATCGCCTCCTACCTGAGGCTAACACGAGCAAGAACACTGCCTTGATTATCAAATGTTTCAGCAACACTAGTTTCAGTGGCTCATACAGAGACGTAGTGAGTCTAAAACTAGCTAATGCTCCAATCAGGTGGTCCCTTGATCTGATTCCCGGCCCATAACAGTGAGTGCACAAACTACCGGTATCAGGTACCCCTGTATCATTTAATTGCAGTACGCAAAAGATCTTAGTAAAAAACAAATGATCGAAAAGTTCTGTTTCACTGTCAATTGCTGGAGAGCCTCCAATATTGAAATATTGGGAAGATCTTTTGGTTCTGCATCGGATGTAATAAGTCGTTGTGGTATGCGTACTGGCCTTATTACTACCAATGACAACTCGGAGCAGTGGGAATCACAGTACTTTCTCCAAGTACAGCATCAGTCTTGATTCGACCATGGTGTCATCACATATGCGAGTTTCAGAAACAGAGTTGTGAACTGCTAGGTCTCTGTCTTTCTGACACCACCCTGGTAGAGGGAAAACTAGCCCGAGACGAATATTGAAATCTATCACAAAAAAGTAAACCTAAAACTCAAATAATTCGAAATATTACTTGTTAAATTACGACAACACAGACATAATATACAAATACAAACACCAGTGTGTGAGGGTTTACATAACAGATTGTGGGGCCGACATTATAAGTAATTACTGATACGTAAGATGTTTTATTTCAGTACATTTGCTTATCCGTACACTAGTGTTATATCTAACTGTGCAAAAAGCCCACTATCTTACGGGTAAAAACAGTTTCAAAAAATATCTGAAAAGGGCTAATGTTCAGACAGACGGAGCCGAAATGCATCTTAGCAGCACTTGTTATTGTGTTAAACCACTGCATTCGCCAATAGGAGCAGTACAGTGATAGCACTACACAAGACACAGCCAATCGGACATAAACACAGAAAAAGTTACAGATTCATATGCAAATTCAAGTTTCCGCAAGAAAGTTATATCGATTGTCAAGAGGTCTATATATATTTGTATTAAATCCAAAATGATTCATACAAAGCGAATGGGGATGCCAAACTGTAATTTGTATGACATAAACTATATAGATCACACTTGTTGTAGGGTTCTTTTCACGGGCCATAAAGGCATTGGAAATCATTAAGATGATTATCGTTACAAGCCGACAATGATCTTAGGCCAATAACAATTGGACATCTAAGAATCATAGAGAATTTATAAATAAGGGAACGAACACATTCATCATACACGCACAGCACTAAATGACACCAAATTTGAATAAACTACAATGTGCGTACGCACACTTCAATACAAAGAACAAAAGTTTAACAATAAATACACAATGAGAGTATGGCTATAACCATGAATAAAAAAAATACAAATAGCTTCACAAAATCTGCTAATTAAATATTACTGCACTGCCTAAATATTTTAGACGGTTCCGATAAACGTAACCGCCGTCGAAATATGCAGGTAAGGCAGGGGGAAACTGAAACCTGGCTGTTTGCGCGTGTAAGGCAGATGTACTTTACCGAACGTAACGATATCGAACTGGAGCAACAAACGTGGCGACAAACTTCAGACGGCTTGGTTTCCAGAGGTGGCTCACATCACGAGAACGTTGTACAGTACCATAGCTGATACCAGAGCGACCAGAGAGTAAATTCTCATTTAGGAGTTCAATGGTGACGTTGTCTGTGTTATACCGTACTTCTGGTGGATCGTCCAACACGCAGCCCAGGGCACGATTTCTTGTTCAATTTGTAGGGGAACATATGTAAATCAAGATGACACCACTTTGTTTACACTGCTCATTTCTAATTGGTCGAAACCAACAGAATTGCGAGAAACTACACCATTAGGTTGACCCGTCTAACCAAATTCACCAAAGTTCATTAACCTCTAATTCATACAGAGTGCTGGAATCACCTCGGCCCAAGACATTCATGTTCATACCACAGCAGAATCGCATCTGACGTCATTCGGGAATCATAAAGTCTTCGGTACCATAGTATTTGGAGACAAATCTCACCCTAGGTAAATTCTTTGTCGTCCAATCAGGCTGCTCTCCTTGCGAAGAATGTAACAATTCGTGCATGCAATATATCTATTAAGTATTTCTTTATTTCTCCACCTATAGCAAGTCATAAAAATATTCCCCTTTCTATGTAAATTACGTATGCATTTAAAAGCTTATAAGCCTAACAGGGAGGGCGTAATACTTGGGAATCAATTAAACTTTGGATTCCTGACATCGATTTTTAGTGGTATATAGGGTATTGTCTACGTTGTCTGCAATTGTGAGTAGAATGTCACATTTTCACATGCGAAATTTACAACAAGAAGTTTCATACAAGTTTTTAATTCATCTTAAACTTTATTGTTCCATTCCTCTCGTGTTTTAGTGCGACCAGAGAATTAACAAGCATCTTCAATGAATACGATCATAAGAAAAAACAAATTCAACTTCCTGGCAAATGTTAAATTTCTGACTACTATAGAACAAATTAGAAACGCCTATTTTTGTAGGTGTGAATTGAGGATTACGCCCGTAGGATGCATGCCTCGATCGGCAGACCTTGCTGATAGTTTAATTTATTGACATACGTACGTTTACCCAAAGATTCCCGAACACACTCGAATTCACCTTCGTAATTTTTTTGTAATGTCATTCTAGTGCCAAACGCGCAGGCGTATACTTTTGATCTTTCGACCTGTATTTTTTCCGTTCAAATCGGCCAATTTTTGGGTGTCCGTCGTCGTTGTCGTCAACATTACAATTTCAACTTCTTTCTTGAAACCGCAAGTCAGAATGTTTTCAAATTGATTTTATGCAAGTATCTTGGATGGTGTTTTTCTCAGATTTGTTAATTTCATGTAAAAATCTCAAATCATCTATTTTTGATGAATATTTTTGGTAAAAAGTGATATTTTCGACTTCTTGTAATAAAACAGCAAGTCTGATTGCTTTGATATTACATATATAGGTACTACATGTGAAACTCTTTCAGATTTTATTCATTTTGTAATATCTTCTTTTCCCTAATTTTGGGGAATATTTTGGTAAAAAGTGATACTTTCGACTTCTTGTTAAAAACCGCAAGTCCAATTTCTTTGATATTACATATATAGATACTACATGTGGACCTCTCTCTCTCTTTGTTCATTTCGTGATGATATCTTTAATTCTCTAATTTTGATGAATATTTTGGTCATCTTTGGTAAAAAGTGATATTTTTGACTTCTTGCTGAAAACAGCAAGTCCCATTGCTTTGATACTATACATATTGTTCATTTTTTAATGCTATCTTCAGTTCTCAATTGAAATGTGCATTGCTAACAGCGGAGTTATCTCAGCCGCCAGGCTGCTTGTTAAGTATATAATGAGTACCTTTATAATAGTATTTCTCATTATTTTGAAAGGTCAAATGGCGGTGCTGGTGTCGACAGTGTTCTTTTGTGTGGACGCTTCGTAGTCTTTGTGAGCAATCCGTTATGCTCACGCAACTAAGCGATTGAAGTCCTTGAATGTGCAGTAGGAAGTTATCTCTATTCTCGTTTGGTTCATAATTACAGAGATATGGTGAGTAAACACAGAAATATCTTGCATATGTTTTTTCGCATTTGTGGAGGATATTTAACTAGAAAAAAAGTAAAATACCCAATTAATACTACTCTCTGTGTACATATCATACTATCTCGCGTAAGTTATTTGATAGAATAATAATTGATATGGCGTTATTACGTTATAGTCGCGTTATTTTCGATCGGTTGTTTATTGGATTAAAGAGTTAAGCCTGAAAACAAACGTGGCACGCATCTGACGAAAGGAAAAGCCACGCTACTAGCCTATTTTATAGTAATCTGAAGTTAAAAACATTAACCATTTTGGGGTAACGCCAAGACTTGGTATTGAAATATAAAATGAAAGTGTGTTTTGTTTGTCTCAAATTCTCTTCCATAATCTGTCTCAAAAAAAGTAACAGGGTTTTACATGATTTTTTAGATATGGGGGTCATTGGGACCCCTTGTCTGAAAATTTGGGGGTCGTAATTGCAAATTTAAGGGTCATACACAAATCAATAAATTGATATCTGTTAAATAGGGAAAACAATACAATGGAGAAGTAATGAGATTATTTGAGTTCAATGGAGGAGTCCCGGTATGAAAACAAGATCTAATTTACTAAGTTTTATCCAGGTTTTTATTCATACAACAAATTCTGAACATGCATGAAATCAATAAAAACATCGCAAGGTAGATCCCGTTTATCCATAACATAAACAGTTCGCAGCTGAGCTGCGTATGATTTCAGATTGTCACTTGTACCTTGATATTTCCTCTCGTTTGCTACCCGACGAGCGGCCGTAAAGTCTGACTTCATGGACTTCCAGAGTCTTGATGCTGGAGTTTCGAAAATTTGAACAGTCAGTGAAAGGGTTTTTGGCTTTCGCTCTCACACAAACTTCACATTCCATAACGTATAGGTCTGATATGTAACAAAGCCATTTAAAACGATTTAGTCACCCATCGCTGAATGAACTATCCCTACTTGGTAAAACGTGGGGCTTTTCACTGGACGTAGCTGGTGAAGCTTCAACGGGAGAATTAGTAGACGGGCTGGACGGCCTGCCGCCAAAGAAACAACGGAGGTCGGCCTGCCGTGGCACTGTCGCCATGTTTGAATGTTGAAGACCATTAGAAGTTTAGAAACAAGCTAATAGCTTGAAAAAGTATAAACACAAAGCGCCTACATAGTACATTTTTTGTGATTGGTGTAAATGGCGACGCTATTACGAATGACGATTTGGAGCGTTCTATTTAAAATCGACTTGACGCCAAATTTACTGCGTCCCACAGGACGCACTGCTTATGAGGGTCGTACGGTCATAATTATGCGTCAAAACCCTGAAGTAATAACGTGTTTCATGACCGATCCTTTAAATATAACACATTTTTTTACAGTTGTACATTTGTGTGCAATAAATATCCACTGCTGTCCCTTCTGATTAAATTCCACACAAAGTGCCTTCAATAGCAATATGGTCATTCCATGTTGCATCGCATATATTTACAGGATTAATGCTTAATATATAGTATAATCAGGTTCCATATGTCGCATAATATATATATATATAAGTTTCAGAACAATAAATTTTCGTGCTAATCCTACAACAGTATTCTACTTCGTATTGTCAGCATTGTCTGTATTTTTATTGGTTATTACAGGACATTTCCCCCTGAGCGTGTACTGTCATTACCGCCAGTCATTACATCGCGGTACCAACGCCAACATAATACAATGAGAACACATTCCTAAAATACGAGACAAGTTGTACTTTGAAAATCGAGACAAGTTGTACTGTTAGGTGCATTTGGGATAAGGTTACCGAGCAGATGAAAAAAACAGCATGTTTGAAGGAACTAAAATATGACGAATAATTAAGAGAGAATAATACTAATTATAATAATAATAGTAAGGGATGAATGTTACTGTTTATTATTTAAAAAAATATGCAGCTAAATTTAAATAAAACAGGCCATGCGTGGCATAGTCCCCGTTAGTTATCAAATTTAAGGTATATAGCTTTGTTTATAGTAATATAGTTGTAGCATAAGGGAATATGGATCTAGAAGCTGATGCTTTATTATGATTTGTTAACACTGAAATGACTGACATTCAGTCATCTTGTATCTGATCGTAAAACGAGTACTTGTCCATATTGAGAGATATTACTCTGGAACAGCATTAATCAAAACAAAATTAACACACCGGTCAGCCATTTATCGGATAGTCAAACCAATAAATCTGCATATCCTTGACATGATGTACAATGAATATATAAAATTTGAACATAATCAGTCAAAACATGTCAGACCCGCATTCATTAAAACAAAATGGCCGCCAGCAGCTATTTTGAATCTGATCTGTAATGTCAAAATCCATCTGTAAACAGCCGAGATGCGGTTCCGGAATGCCAGTAATACTTGATTTTTCAGCACAAAAGAGGCCACCATTCGGTCATCTTGAATTAGATTGTGAAAAAAGTGTTCTATGCTCGATAAAAACCAAATCTATCTCTTAGTACGAGAGACAATATTCTATGAAAAATGAAATGATGAATGTGTGAATATTCATGAATGCAATGATGGGTGTCGTACAAAATTATGATACATTTATATGTAATATTATTAGTTAAATCACGCTAAATACATTGCTTGCTTAAAGGGCGGCAGTCGTGTTCGATATGGGACTTATAGCGACGTATACAACACGTGTAAAATACATTGTTGATTTACATGAAATTCGAACACGCGCTGCGCGACGACCACCGCGCTTTAAGGTTACCATAGGTCCACTCGATCTTAGTCAAAATATGTACATAGAATCTTGGCAGAATATAGTAGAAATAAAAATGAGAAATAAAACTGTATACGGGCACCCTAACTGATGTATTTATCTAGTATTTATTTATTTATTACGCAGATCAACAAGAAAAAAACACAATTACAGATCTGGGAATATTCGTTGCGACAAGGATGATGCAACTGTTCACGTGAACAGCACACGTGACCAACTGCTTTATGTTCCTTTCAACTGGACGCTACATTACCAACCAAGTGGGCAGTATGTAATCCTTTTCTCAGGCTGGCGAGTGCGCAGCTGTCCACAGGAGTCAATCCCGAGACCTGCCTGTTGGTGAACGAGCACACTACTCATTATGATATGTATACACGATTCAGCAAATTAAAAACGTAATCTAAAATTATGGAAGCCAATCCTTTAGAAGAAAACACATTCTCTCACAAACTGCAATGTACTGTTAATCTGATTGAATTCTACACAGTGTCTCGACACCAATATGGTCTTGTATGTTAAATAGCATAGTGTTACAGGATCATATGTGCATGCGTCAAAACAAATGCATATCATATAGTATCATGTAGTATCAGGTGCAATAGTCATAAAACACATACATTTGGTTAAGTTTCTAAACAATACTCACCGTGTTGATTAAAATATAGTGATCTGACTTGTATCTATCTCAGTTTGTTATTACAAGAGCGCTAGCGCACTTGCCACAATACTACAGACACAATTCAACAATGTAAAATAAAACTACTAACAGGATTCTTTTTTTTCAGCATTTACTTATACAGGATTCTTCCTTTGTCAGTGCTACCAGTTTACAGAGAGGTCGGAATGAAATGACAATATAAGTCCCTCCCGAAACAAACAAACTAGCATTGATATAATTTATCAGGGATATGTTCGCCAGATGTCCAGTCGGTCTCGGCACCCACACAAACAGTGATTATTATCGCTTCAACGAATGTATTATCGTTTATACAACAACGAATTATACACTGCATGCCCAAAGATACACAGGCAGAGAATGACAACAATAGTCCCTCAATTACAATAGAGGGCGTACTAACAATGTAGTACTAGTATATTCAACACTAAGGAATAGTAATATTGAACCTCGTGCGATTTCAAATTACGTTAGGGATGTTCACATGATTGACAAGGGCACGAATTTAAATCAACGCAATATGTGTCGACCCGCACTGTATGAGTGCAAACAAATGAAAATGTGTAGAAATGTGAATAGGAGCAAAACCCTATGCAATTTACATAAAACGGAGTAGAGTGTTCAAATGGTCAGCATTTAACAGTGTGATATACTTGTTATCAACTACAATAAATTCTAAACCATATTAATCACCCAGGCCTCCAGCCATGGTAACACACATCAGAAATAATAGCTGCATGTATGAAGTGAAAATAATTCATTGATTACTCAATATCCTGGGTCATAGTATTGATCAGCTTGAATATTGTGTAAAAGATTCTAAACCAAAATTATGCAAATAAATGTAAAAACTTATTAGAACAGCATTGCGGAATATTACATGGATAGTCCGATCAGTATTCTGGTTGTTGGACACTCACTGACGCCTCACCTTGGCGTTTGTAAGCAGCGTAGTAGTAGTACAAAAGGAACACACAAACGCGTGACAGATCAGTTACGACACGCGACTTAGCGCCTAGATATTGTTGCTCACAACGGAGACTAATGTGATGAATTTGTTTGCGTGTATCTGTTGATCGACTTATTTAGCTGATTACTAGCGAATGGCTGTGTTATATCTGTCATCGTTTAGGCTCATGTGAGGTCCTGGACGGAACTTGGCTCAGTGATTTGGAACTAATTACGATATAACCGTTGCTATCCGGACTACTATTTCTGACAGTTGGTATTCGCTGTTAGTAATATAGTGAACGATTAATCAATAGATATGACGTGTCCAGTACTTAGTGTGATTGGTTGAATGTGTGAAGGTTACGCCTTAAAGTCATTGTAATTGGTTAAGGTTTGAAAGTGAATAAAGAGAGTTTTAGTTGGTCTTGGCGAGAACACCACGAGAGACGCAGTCTAGAGAGAGTCTTGGGCCAGCCTTGTGATAGTCTTGGGGACTTTTCCCCAGGGCGCAGTGTCTTATAGAGTGCTCGACTGGCCGACTAAAGACGAGAGTTGAATGTATTTAGTTGTGTGTATCTTATTTGACTGTAAAGTTTAAGTGACTTTCCCGATCCCGTACCTCAAGGGGACGAGATATAGAGACGAGACGATATTCCCCCCTGACACAAGTGGAGAACCCAAGAGGAGAAGAAATTCCTCATGATACTAACAACATTACATGCGTAATACGTATGTGTAAGTCGATGCTATTAGTTGGATAGTATCGCTTCATGTTTGTGAAATTCGCAAAGACTTTCATTAATCGTACTCACTGATATCGGGAAACAGCAGTCAGTTGTCAGGCGAAGATCAGTTGCTTGCGGTCTAAAATAACACGGGGCATCAGTTCGTTGATTTACAAGACAACTAAGTTCCATCAATCACGCAATACGTTACGAGTGCGAAGACTCGAGTACGATTGCATACCTATAATTTACACAAATATTTAGGCAAATAGGGGTCAACCAATTATCCTTTTGAGAAAATCATGGTTATCAATAGTCCCACAGTCTCGTTCACATCGGAAGTCACGTGTGCTCAAACAAGTATAAAATATCCATAAAAACACGTGTAAATATTTTTTAAAAGAATCATATGCAAAAAATATAGTCTCAAAGTATCATCATTCAGTGCTAAAAAACAAGGACGTTGCAATGTTTGTATTTATATTCATTGCCCTTTAACCCTCGTCCGTGTCTACGAACTGTCATGGCTACTCCTTTGTCAGCATGTCCTCAGACAGGCCTTTTCCTTTGTCAGCATTTCCTCAGACAGGACTCTTTTTGCCAGTAATGCATCAAACAGGTCTTTTTTGTCAGCATTTCCTCGGACAGATCTCTTATTTTGTCAGCATGTCCTCAGACAGGACTTTTTCTTTATCAGCAATCCCTCAGACAAGACTCTTCCTTTGTCAACATTTCCAAAGAGAAGACTCTTATTTTGTCAACATGTACTCAATCAGGACTCTTCTTTTGTAAACATTCACTCAGACAGGACTCTTCCTGTGTCAACATTTACTCATTACAAACAGGACTCTTCCTTTGTCAACATTTCCAAAGACAGGTCGCTTCCTTTGTCAGCATTTCCTCAGACAGGTCTCTTCCTTTGTCAGAATTTCCTCAAACAGGACTCTTCATTTGCCAACATTTCTTCAGTAAGATCTCTTTTTTTTCAGCATTTCCAAAGACAGGTCGCTTCTTTGCCAGAATTCCCTCAAACAGGACTCTTCATTTGCCAACATTTCCTCAGTAAGATATCTTTTTTTCAGCATTTCCAAAGACAGGTCGCTTCCTTTGTCAGTATTTCCTCAGACAGGACTCTTCCTTTGAAAACATTTCCTCAGTAAGACCTCTTTTTTTCAGCATTTCCAAAGACAGGTCGCTTCTTTGTCAGTATTTCCTCAGACAGAGGTATCTTCCTTTGCC
Source organism: Saccoglossus kowalevskii (assembly GCF_978046115.1). Taxonomy (NCBI): domain Eukaryota; kingdom Metazoa; phylum Hemichordata; class Enteropneusta; family Harrimaniidae; genus Saccoglossus; species Saccoglossus kowalevskii. The sequence continues at coordinate 24,563,739 of NC_140659.1, forward strand.
AACATTTCCTCAGTAAGATCTCTTTTTTTTCAGCATTTCCAAAGACAGGTCGCTTCCTTTGTCAGCATTTCCTCAGACAGGACTCTTCCTTTGTCAACATTTCCTCAGACAGAACTTTTCCTTTGTTAGCATTTCCAAAGACTAGTCTCTTCCTTTGTCAACATTTCCAAAGACAGGTCTCTTTCTTTGCCATCATTTTCTCAGACAGGACTCTTTCTTTGTCAACGTTTCCTCAGACAGGACTCTTCCTTTTTCAGAATTTCCAAAGACAGGTCGCTTCCTTTGCCATCATTTTCTCAGACAGGACTCTTTCTTTGTCAACGTTTCCTCAGACAGGACTCTTCCTTTGTCAGCATTTCCAAAGACAAGACTCTTTCTTTGTTAACATTTCCTCAGACAGGTCTCTTCCTTTGTCAACATTTCCTCAGGCAGGACTCTTCCTTTGCAAGCATTTCCTCAGACAGGTCTCTTCCTTTGCCAGCATTTCCTCAGACAGGACTCTTTGCCAGCATTTCCTCAGACAGGACTCTTCTTTTGCCAGCATTTCTCAGACAGGTCTCTTCCTTTGTCAACATTTCCTCAGACAGGACTCTTCCTTTGTCAACATTTCCTCAGACAGGTCTCTTCCTTTGCCAGCATTTCCTCAGACAGGGCTCTTTCCTTGTCAACATTTCCTCGGACAGGACTCTTCCTTTGCCAGCATTTCCTCAGACAGGACTCTTCCTTTGTCAACATTTCCTCAGACAGAACTCTCCCATTGTCAAAATTTCCTCAGTAAGTTTTCTTTCTTAGTCAGTATTTCCAAATACAGGACTCTTCCTTTTTCAGCATTTCCAAAGATAGGTCTCTTCCTTTGCCAGCATTTCCTCAGACAGGACTATTCCTTTGTCAACGTTTCCTCGGACAGGACTCTTCCTTTTTTAGCATTTCCAAAGTCAGGACTCTTCCTTTGTTAACATTTCCTCAGACAGGACTCTTCCTTTGTCAACATTTCCTCAGACAGGACTCTTCTTTTGCCAGCATTTCCTCAGACAGGTCTCTTCCTTTGCCAGCATTTCCTCAGACAGGACTCTTCCTTTGTCAACATTTCCTCAGACAGGTCTTTTCCTTTGCCAGCATTTCCTCAGACAGGGCTCTTTCCTTGTCAACATTTCCTCAGACAGAACTCTCCCATTGTCAACATTTCCTCAGTATGTTTTCTTTCTTTATCAGTATTTCCAAATACAGGACTCTTCCTTTTTCAGCATTTCCAAAGATAGGTCTCTTCCTTTGCCAGCATTTCCTCAGACATGACTCTTCCTTTGTCAACATTACCTCAGACAGGTCTCTTCCTTTGCCAGCATTTCCTCAGACAGGACTCTTCCTTTGTCAACGTTTCCTCGGACAGGACTCTTCCTTTTTTAACATTTCCAAAGTCAGGACTCTTCCTTTGTTAACATTTCCTCATACAGGTCTCTTGCTCTTACCAATTGCCTCCAATAAGCTCAAACTAAAACCAAAACTAAAACTAAAAAATGACTACGATGATGATTTCACGAAAAATCACAGAACCCACGTAATATATAAGTAGATACAAGTACGTGCTCCAAGCAGTAAATCAATCCTTAATAATTAAATTAGTAGTACTTAGTAGTATCTATTTCGCAATTTGAGGAGTTTTGTTAAAATGCAAATAAACTAATATGACATAGACATTGTCAAGTGCCAGATTCACAAATTTAAAGGCCGTCGCACACAGGCTCGCGAACTGCGGCAATAAAATTCTATTAATAGGAACACAGACATGTGTATTTTAAATAATAACAACCGCAGAAAAAACGAACGAGAAGTGCGAATGACTTAACTTGTTCTTGCCAACAGGAAACTGTGCATGCTCACAGAGCATAAGCAAGTGCCACGTGTGGGGATTCCATGTTTGAAGTAATTGCATATTATTTTTGAATAATTCATTTCATCCAGGTGTTTATTTGAAACTTGTGCCAACTATTGCAAATCCATGGCCTTAAGATTTTAATCTTCTGACCTGAAGTTAATTCTGTTAATTAGGTTCTTGTAATGTATGTAATGTGTTACCATGACAATATTTTTCGTCATCTCACTTTGTAATTATTGCGCAGAAAAAATGCGTGCTCTAGAATAAGCATGCTTTAAAATTTATTATTCAAATTTGCTTGGCTAGTACTTGATAATGGACCAAATATTGTAGAATAGTGATGCGAATTGCTTCAAAACGGGTCATGCCACTTTTCTTTTGACTGGAGCTAACAACAAGCCAGTGAAAACAGGAAAATAAAATGACACAATAATAGTATGTAATACATTCGTTTATTGTCAACACGTATTTGGTGTAAAATTATTGCACGATTGTGATTTATTTAACTGGAACTAGAAACAAACCAGTGACTGTGCGTATTACATTTTTTTCAGCAGGGATGCAGTGGCTCGAAAATCTCGTTACTGTGGAATACTTTATTTTCGCTGGAATTAATTTTCGCTGAAAAGGCTTTTTGGGCGTTTTGCTTGGAATTTATTTTCACTGATTTTTGATGAGATTAATGTGAAATAAAGGAAAAAAATATATTCGCTGGATTTTATTTTCACGGAATCATCCCTTCAGCGAAAATAGCGAAAATAAAGTATTCTACAGTATTCGTTTTAATTACATATAATGATTACTTTAAAGCAGTGAATACGGTTCAAGAAAGTCAGCAGTTAATCACTTATTATTATTTACTCGATTCTTTTACAATAGAAAGAACATCGTTAAAATGCAAATATATATAACCCTAGGACAAATGCTAAAGATCAAATTGCAACTAGCGAGGTTTCTACATCGGATATGTGTCTCAATGCCGTGGGTTTTTGTTTGTTTGTTTTATACGCGCCAACTCCACAGACTGTGGCACATTTAACAACAAGGATAAGTGTCTTCATAACGTTTACTCGATGTAGATCATAACAGTTATCCAATGTCAGATGTTAATTATTTGTATTGATTAAATTTCATGTTATCTGACAGATGTCAAACCTGACACGAATCTATATTTAAGACCTTGATTGAGTAGCATGTCCCTTGGACGTGGTGACGCAATATTTACAACGGTAGTTGTATCAAGCGAATAACGTCACACATTTGTTGTTTAACGTCATATCTTGATACTAGAATTTAGAAGACATATTCGGGATAAAAGTCAAGGATTTGCCTTTGTTCACTAGTGTATTCACAAGGAACAAAACAGCATTAAATACAGTCACGTGGTTTCTGTTTCGATTTATTGATCAAGGAAGCACTACATAACGACTATGATATATATATACCATGGTCGTTGAAGAATTGAATTAAGTTAAATTTAGGAGAGGTGACTTGAAAAGGAGAGTAACTAGGTAAGAACAATTTAATAATAAAATTGGAATTAAATAAAATGATTCATTGTCAATAACAACGGTTTTAAATATTGAAAATCAGACAAATTTGTAAGTGAGAACATTGTCATCTGTTCTATTTCGCTGGTTCCCGATGTCCCTTGCGAATGGCAAGTACGACGCGGGTAACTAGTAATCGCCATATTGTTCCACTGAGCCTCCAGCCCTAAGGCACGTGACTGAGTGACGTAATTTGAAAACATTCCAAGTTCCGTTCTGCGTAAACGTGCCTGTAATACTACAATAAGGCATGCCCATACATTCTGCCTGCTTAGACTTACATATTTGAGAGGTTTCTGCCATTTCTCGCTGTTTCTGCGCAAATGTATAACAAAAGAAACAGTTTTTTTTTTTGTATTAGCCCAACTTTCGAATGTACAAGGAAACCCCTGAACGTCCGTGAGCGCAAGCGCTGACGTCAGGTAATTAAGGGAAATCGAACAAGCAACGGGAACCAGCCAACTGTTCTATGTGCTGAAGCGTGTTCGATAACGGCGCCCCATCTAGTACCAGCGCTTCTAGATTCCGCTGTCATTGTGGCCGCCTGACCGTGCTATTATGGTTTATGAACTAAGCTTAAGGCGATAGAGGCGAAGTGAGAGTATGAGGTCGAGTACAAAGAGTAAAATATGTTTTGCAGCGTAAAGCACTACATTATTCACAACACGATACGAAGAGGCTTGTATTTCCCCAGGGGTGACTACAACGATGAATGTCACAGGTTTATAAACAAATTCCTGTTCTCAGATATGCTTTTACTTGAAACAGTCTTACTAGAATCACCCACAGGCTTTCCAGCACCATTCAGTTGCATGCTGTGCCTTTCGTTTGGCTTCAAAGTAAACAGCGGACTCCCGTATATATAATGGGTAAATATCTATAACGCAAACAAGACCGTTGCCAATAAAATCTACCCTGAAAACAGTCATGAAGCGGAGTAACGATGCAACTACGCAATGTGCCCGGTAAACCCCCTTACGACGGACGAACCGCACTGGAGATATGAAGGAAACTATGAGTACGTGATCAGAATAGCATAATGCGATGCAACACCCAGGTACAGAGACAGTATACCGTTCACTCGCGTGCTCACTACAACATTACTCTACGCCACAGATCAGCCACTTTTCCATTCGCTATTTTTCTGCTTTAATTATAAAAACAGCAACATTACTGGTATTGACAACGCTGCTAATAATAACAATAAACACCCCGCCAACCCATAGTATAATGAACTGAAACACACTTTGTACTCCATATCTGTTCTCGACTGACGCCTCGCACAAATATATGCTGCACACAGTGGGAGTAATTACGGGAACATTAGCTGATATTAAACAAACCCCAGACAGTCGGACAGTAAAAACAATGCAAATAAAAACAAATTTCAAACAATATTAATTATATATTCGTTTCGATTTATTCAATATGTTATGTTAGGTCAATTTTATTGTAAGTAATTTTCAATATATCAAAGTACTTTGTGTATCGAAGTGAGACTAGGTGATGAGTTTCGATGAATGTGATTATGTGACAGTGTGTAAAAAAACAAGCATACGAAATCTTGTCTATTTTTTACAGCGAGTGAAAATGTTCGTACAATTGCTTGTGTATGTTATGCCAGCATTTCAAGGAGTCTTCGTGACAATGCTTGAAGCATAAACGTCGTAGCAATGCACGTCATACTGACGTCAAACATGACACTTTACCACTTCACGAGTCGCTCTCATCAACGGTTCGCTATATACCAGATTTAATTTGATTATTTTAAAGATACACACGAAACAATCCTGTACACCACGTATTGACCTCGTTATCGGATCACCCGTATCACTTGCTAAGCGGTAGTATTGACAGAAAGCAGCCTTTCAGACAACAACAGTTAATATCAAATCTTATTAAAATAAAACCAAGTCTATTTTTATTGACATGGATCGGTGTATATCTCTTTATTGTGCCCATTCGTGCCGGGGTCGACAAAGCACGTTCTCACGAGTTGTCATTTTTGTTCATGATCATTGTCATTATAAACAAACATAAATTATATATTTTCTTGTTGTACATCACTGTGTTGTAATTATCACCCGATGCAATCACGAACCATTGAGGGCGCTAGTCAGATTACAAAATAAATTAGTTACACTGTCAGGCCGCGAGTATATAACTTATATCAAAATTGCACAATCTCTTGATTCAACAGTAGTATTCATAAACTTACAAAACCCTCAAATGTCAGAGGTAATTCCACTAGATAACAATTTCGTCAATAATATACACCCTCCTTGTCCGGGGCCCGGCAGTTCCTTTCTTATACGGGGACAATTGCCGTAATTGTTCAAATTAGATGTTTTGCTACACAACAATTTAATTCCGTACCTGATGCCGCTGTAATAATGACCACCCGACTGAATTGCCCGATCTTGTTATTATGTTTTATGAACTAAGGTCAACACGGAAGTTGGTTTTCCAAGCAAATGTGAGAAGCGAAGTGAGCGTATATAAACAGAGGCCGAGTACAGAGTTAAAGTTGTTCTGCAGTACCACATCATTCACAAAACGTGACCGACGAAGTAGTTCCAAGCGGCGACTCCAACTTTCAATTTAATACCTTAAGCAACCAAACGCCAAATCAATCAATGAAATCGACATGAGTGGTGTAAAAGAATACATGTTAGACATAGCATTTACTCAGTATATTGAGGGCGCTAATCAGATGAAAATATTTAATAAATTAGTTACACTGTCATCAATCGAATACATAAAAAATAAAAAAATATTCTAACACAACACTAACTCGAAAAACTTCATATCGAAATTGCACAATCTAAGTAAACTACAATTTCGTCAGTAAAAATACACCTTTCTCGTCTGCGGCAGTTCATTCCTTATACGGGATGTCTATACCACAATGCAGTATCTGTACATATTTGATGTATTGCACCACAGCACAAAACTTATAGTTCAAAATCGATCATACTATATTACACAGTTTCATTAAACCCTATTTGGTAACATCTAATTTCTGCTATACAGACATTTCGGGAATACTAAGTACATGTTTAGTTCCCTGTCTAACAGACGAGACGACACTTCCATTTGTTTGCAGATATTTTTATATATGCTTCAAAGTTTTGTAACGCAAATTTGATATTATGGATTTCGCGGTATAAGCACGTGACATTTTGTTTATATCGTACATTCTTTTTTTGCCTGGAACCCATTTACACATTGAGATACACTTGCATTTGGCTGGAAAAAAACGAGAACTGGGAACTCAAACTTGGACACCCCAGTTGTGGCCGAACAAGAACATTAAATATTTGGGTAATGTGAAAAAATTGCCCAAATAAACGACAATAAAGTTAATAAAAAATCCTGATTACAATGTAATATATCCAGTTAATTGAATAAACAATAAAGTTTTCCTAAAATTCCTAACTCTTGACTAAAAGCAAATCAAGTTTGTTGAACAAATGTGTGTGGGGCCAAATTATGGATGGGGTTGGGAATTAGTATTATTCCAACAATTTACCACACTAAGGAAAAACACTTACAATTATGTGGTATTTGCATTGAAGAGGAGAGACGTAACACAACGCGCATCAAGGTGTGATTTCACACAAGGTTCATCAGCAATGCTGATGGCGCACTTTCGCTTGCGTTCCCGACACAAAGTTATTTATGTAATTGATTATTTTACACATTACGTGACAATAACTGGAGAAAACGCAAAGGTCGTTTTATTTCTACAATTGATTGAAAAGCCCGGTTGGGAAAAATCACGGACGTTTTCCAGGAAGAATACTGGATAATTTACCCTATTCGGTCTATTCTGATGTTACACTATTAAAATACAGATGTCCCAGATTACTGCGGATTGTTCTGATATTACTCAGGGTAATTATTATGCTGGGTAACTTATTGTCCTACATTGTTCAGATATTTGATCTCCAGTCACGGTTACGCTCTCGTGTGGGTCCTACATATTAAAATATCACTGATTGAAATGCCATTTTTTTGGAAATGCTGCACAGAATAAAAGATTAAGTTCATCAGTGACCAGCATATCAATTGTAGTTTTAAACATTGTTGCGAGCTGTGACACGCCCTCTTCTGGTTAATTATACGAAGCCCAATTATCCATTCTGATACCTCCAGATGTACATGGTACAACTTTAATGACAATTAACCACTCCTCTCTCCATAAATACATGATCAAAATATTTGAATAGAGTTTACAATATATGATTTACAAACAAAACAACAAACATAATTGATCAGTCATCCCGGCATCCACGCCGTGGCTTTTGAAAATGGAGACCCGTCGAGGGCGCTAATATTGGTTATTCTAGTTGCAATTTCCAACGTAGATGGCACTATTACTTTTTAAAAAAATAGACTGTTTAAAAATATTATCAAACACAAGAGGGCACTATTTAAAATAATACAAAGAGTATAATAATTTTACAGGTTGATGGCGTTGTTGTCCTCGTCTTTGATGTAATTAACTTGATGGCGTAACGTTAGTTGATCAACAACTTATATACTAGTAACCCGATCTTTATATCCCGACTTAAAGTAAATAGTTTTTTCAGTTAAACATGGATTAAGGTAACACCAATTCTTTTCCATGAGTGAATACATGCTGACGCAATCGAAAGGAAACCTCGTCGTTTGGTAATGTCCTCTATTCAGTCGAACATGTGACGATTGCTTTTGTAATTCAGTTTCTACTTTGAATAGAAATTTTAAAAACCGTATCATTGTCAAATTGATTTGGTAAAGTTCGCTCGAAAGACTCACTGAAGTTGTTTTGTAAGTTGAAAATTATGTTGCAACAAGAACAATATCGCATACAACTAAAGAAACTAAATATAGACAGGCAATGGCGAAACTTTGTTGTTTAAAATAATATAACGGGAGTTCAAGGGGAACGTTTTACATCACAAATATGTAAGACTGATTTTGTGAAATCCGTGTAGGAAAAAATGGAAATGAATATCAAGCGTTCCTTATTTATCTTTTATGAGACGGTCACTTATATTGTCAACAGTAGATATTACTTACTTCTAACTTCTTATAAGCATGAATATCTAATGATTAGGAATCCGCGTGTGTAACAGGCTTCCTGAATCACGCTAAATATGTACATGCCACTCGAGAAAGGAATATTATATTATTTTTTCCTATTTATTGTGTTCCTATAATATTATATTTGCGCATTACTGTATTTTGTGTTATGATTTTAAAAATATGTAATCACATCAACGATACAATATAAACGCCGCACAAATTGATCGAGAGTGCATTCTGATATAGAAACAGTACGAAAACGAGATAATTAAAGCACAATAGTTTCGAAATGTCACACTCATTATATTAATTATCATCATTGCCACTTAAATTCAAAGATAGCATCCGCTGTTATTTTCACACCCCCAATCTGAATTTCATTGAACGACGAGGTTTTCATTACAGACATATTGCTTCTCTCTTTTCCTATGTAAATAACAATAGAATCAATGGTAAGTTAATGTCCTGTATGCTGTTCTCATTCTCTCGAGTGTACGTTGAGACATTTCTACAAAATATAAACACTGACATACCTTTAGTCACGTTATCCTGCAAATCTGAAATTACAAAGTTATACACGGTAGATTTTTATTCATACATGCAACTAAATGACTGAAAATAGGCCAAAATAAAAATACATTCAAACTTACCAATCGTATCATTTGTTGTCTTATAAATGCTGGATAGAGGTATCCAACACTGTTTGTCAATTTCTTTCATAACGACTGAATGAGTTATATTGCAACTCCAAATTGCAGTCGCTTTACTGACAATCGTTCAAATATTCTTACCTGTGAAAATCGCCATTATTGAGTATACTCTAGAAGGTCCCCACGTAATATCATGGTTTAGATCATAAACATGATTAATCTCAGGTTTGAGTCCCCATTTGAAGCAGTGGTGCTGGTCATTTGATGACCAATCGGTATTCCAAGTTATCACGCCAATACCAGGATTATTCCATCCAATCAAATCGTCCTTTTTAACTCTGATTCTTTGATCATCTGGCAAAGTTATCTTCAAACAAAACAGAGTATAATTTTGTGAGATTTTAAAAAAAATCAACAATCGTGACGATGTAAATGAGTTTAAGAGAAAAAACATACGATTTGTAATCGCCCGAAATTGTCATCGACGTCAACGGTCGTCTGGTTAACAAGCGTCATTCTACATCCATTTTCAGATTCAGGGCGCCATACTTGAAGATTTATGATTCCTGCTTTTCTACTGTAGAATCTCCACTTGTTTATTATTCCTACAAACAGTGATATACTTAGAGTGAATAAAATCTAACACTCACATTTCATGGCTTTCTTAAGTATTAAAATACACGTTAAGGGAAATACATTGAATAACATGATAAGTTAATCGGATACTTCGTGTTCTGTGTATTTCTGTGTCCTTGATGATCCAGAAAAAAATATTAAAGTGAGAGGGTCGTCACCTATGCACGCGCGGGAATTGAGTCCCAAGCGATGATAACAACACACGCCAAAAACGCAAAGGCTCATGGGTAGACGCTTGTTTGTAAACAATGACAAGCTATGGCCATCTGACGCATGCGCAGGTGACGACCTCCCCGCTTTAACCAATATTGACTGCAATATACAGTAGAAACTCAATGAATTTAGCGTATTTTACGAATATTTGCTATGATCTCGGATTTGTAAGTAAGAATGTCAGCATCACATCAAACTAAACCTCCTTTTACGTGAGTAAACACATTTGGAGGGCACTGACCTGATCGGTTAAAGACCAAATTCTTATCAACGAATGTTTGTTGACTTCCACTATCAGTATAATATCTGTTCCTCACTGCCCAGCCGTTTTTGTGCTCACGTACTAAGGACAAAAGAGTACATGGATTAAATGTGTAGTATTCTTTAACATTGACGACATAACTTTGAATTTAACTCGAGTATGTTTGCTAATTTCAACGTGTGATATCGAGCAATGACATTTGCGCCTTAAATTGTATAAAATACAGGGTATTTAATTGAATAGTGATTTCATTCATACCTGCAATTGCAACGGTATACATGATCGACAGCAAACAAAAAAATAGGAAGTTGAGTTTCATCATTCTTCACTGATATGCACAAATATAATCAAGTTGTTGTTACTCCTCTTAGTGCATTACGTTTCCTCTTTCATTTGCATTACGGTGCACGCCACCAACGTTCTCACATGATAGCTGATAAGTATGGCCCCCTAGATTGCCAAGTAAATGACTAGATTGTCCAGTATATATCGCGCATGTTTTGTGTTCGCATAAATGGGGCAGTCTGTCATCTTTATGTGTTTGTTTAAATTGTGTTTTTAGCATATTTTTGTTTTTTTTTATTACGCTTTATTTTCTTGTTAGTATTTTTGTAAAGTTTCAACGAGTGTAAAGATGTGTGATATAAATTAGTTTATATTTATTATATTATAGAGATCCAGACATGTTTCAGAATTATAAGAATAATGTACTCCTTACCGGCACGCTGTGACCGTCATACAGATATAATGTCACGGCATGCAAAGCGTTTACCTTTAACAAATTTAGGAAATATTGGAAGAGTAGCCTCAGACAAATTTCCTTCCATTTGTATTAAAAGTACACATTAACAGTAACAAAGGATTTTATTTTGTTACTTTTTTTGTCGAGTTCCGACGGAAATAGTTGGACGGTTAAGCAAGAATTGTGTACATTGTGTCCAATATCGCAGTGTGTACGTCAACGACCTCGTACAAAGCACAAACAATATATGAAATCATGTCCTGAACTAAGAACGAAGATGACTTAATATAAAAGCCTGCCACGTCAGTCCAGCGATCGTAGCAATTATTCGTATTTGTACTCTAAAATGGAAGATTTTCAAGCAACCTTAATTACAATATTTTGTCACATCAGATAATTTCGTGTTGCATTTAACCAAACTATGCAGTTGAGCGTGTGGTCTGTTCATTTACACTATTTTGTTTTACCTAAACTGTTTTGACTGACTTTGTAATCCAACTTTTTAATGAGATTTACGTGTATATGTGTACAGTTGCTGGACGCCCGTGCGAAATAGTCTCTCCCCTCGCCAACAAAAACATTGATACAATCATCATCGACATATTTCGCTATGAGCGTATAAACCACATCCCCTGGAAAAGGTCATATTAAATGCTAGCTTAAAGTTTCAATGACGTGCTAATAATACATACAGTCGGTCATCCATATTGCTCCAAGCAAACTGCAATAATAACACGTTTTTTATACAAAAATAATAATAGCTGGGGAACTACACATGATTGTGGATACATCAGAGTAATATATGTTCATTCTCATATTAATATACAGCTACGCTATAACATACACCACATCGCATTACCTATACTCACCAACCCGTGTCAATCCACTCAATACGATGTTATGCATGTCATAGTATTCGATCGAACTGGTGCCTGGAATCGTAGAAAACACTGGAGGGAAGTTTTAACTTGACAAATGTATTATCACATTGGTTGAAGAAGACAGAGGGATGGGATCTATCCCCTGGACCCGAAAACCATAATGACAATGAAAATGGGTGGCTGGAAACATGAATTATCCAGTTGTCATTGAACCAAATACCTTTTCTACAAGTCGTGCGATGAAGCATTTCTAAACGCTTGGCGTAAATGAGTGACACAAAAGCCGTTAAAATCGTCGATATAAAATTGTTTAGCTCTGTAGTCGTCTATCAATGAAGATTATGATTTTGAGAGATTTTATTATGATCGAGATTACGAACGACTTTACAACGACAATTGTCGATTTGAATGACATTTCATTTAACTATATGCGTAACAGTGCACGAAGTTAAAATAATGGTGTATCAAAGCGGCACTAGGTGTAATTATGGTTTCTCTGATTGATAAAACTCTTCCTGTTTCATTAGTGTCAAAATTTGTAAAGACCATCGCTGAAATATGGACACTGAAAGTGTCGCATGAGCAGTATATACTGAAATTATACATTAAATTACTTACAAGCAAAAAAAAAGATGATGATGGGGTTGCGTTCAGGTCTTCAAAGTTGTTAAGCGAATCTCAAGAATTACGGAACATGTTGACTGGGGCTCCTAGGCGAAATGTCATTTATGTTGTCATTTTGAAGAGGCTAAGGCTCTCTCTAATGACCTCTCACTGATGATTTTATTGTCATTTCTCATAACTGTGTGCGTCGAGCGTCACGATTTGCGACGGTCCTCACTACATGATCGATTTCAACAAAATGGCGACAACTCGGCTCTTAGTTTTCTATGTTTCATTTCCTTATTATATTTCGATAAGATTTGCACATCGTTGTGTAGCTATAGTCAAATAAACAAAAAAATTAAGAATCACAACTGTTTAACGCTTTAACAAATCCTTTTCAAAGTAAGCATTTAGTGAAGTTGATATGTTTGTAAACAGCATTGTGTACCATGTATTTTATATATAAAATAATTAATGTTATATATTAATCTGCTCATTATATAGCAGTTAAAGCACAATATTAGAATATCCGTTTTCGCCATAAGTATAATTTAATGAATTATTTTTTTATCAATAAATATATTAACCGATGTGACGAGTTATGTATGTGACATATGCATATATCATCACTAGTTGCACTTACGGTCGACGACATTTATTTGGTATACGTCTCTTTTATCGTAATCCAGCATTTTGTGTAGCGTGATATCACCAGTGAATCTTTCTATATGAAACATTTAGTTGAGCTCACGTACAGACACAACAAACGTTTTTACACACTTATCGTAACATAAAATAACAATGACATTTATGTTAATTTGCCACACAATTCGTATAGTACAATGTTTCGCCGTCCACAGTGAGTATGTATGTTAGGTATGTTTGTTAATTGTGGTTGATAATTTGATATCCGTCACCTCTTCATTATCAATTTAATACATGATTACTGCGTTCGGAAACTAAGAATCGTTATCTGTGACACGTACTGTGCCAATTAAATACCCAGGATCTTTATCCTGTTAATTGAAAATAGAGAATAAAATTATAGATTAAATCAGCATGGGAAATAAAATATAAGTTTACCAAGTGTTTGTGGGACTGTTTGATACGAGTCACGTCTCTGGCTAGTATTATCTAAGAAAGAAAGATAACAGAATAGTATGCGTATTATTTTTCCTACGTCACAATTACAGTTAATGTAATATGTTCACTTAGAAGATGATGTTGATAATAAAATGATGCCGTTGAGGGCGATCATTCCAGATGAATATATATATATATATATATATATATATATATATATTGTTTCCATATTACCTCAGAAAAAGTATAGATACAAGTTTCACAGATGAAAATTGGTACATTATCATATATATAACAGTGGCATATCACTCCGCAGAAGGCCTCAAAGTAAACAACAGTTTATGAACGTTAATGCTTTAACTGAGTGTTGGCTTGGGTGATATTTGTACAACACATGTAAAACGTATCGTCTGAAATTTATGTCAAGTGAGATTGGTTTATATTTGAAAGCGATATTTGGTTCACTTGGTATTTATGGTACGAGCAAATTATTAATTTACTTGCATGTATTGGACTATTGGTATTCTGTTTTGTGTTTGTTTGTTTTTTTTATTATGGGGTTGGTTATTGGTCAATATAGCTTTGTATACCAAGGCAGTAGTTGACTTTATTACGATTACCTCTGCACGGAATTGTACATTACCATAGAGACATACATACGTCTCATACTAGCCGCAGTGTAGCTGACAGGGAACTCGGAACTGATGTCATAGGGTAGGTATTTGAAATGAACGAGAACAGATTGTGGGAGTGATTGCTCGGGTTTAATCGCGGGAATTCTGTTTCATTGAAGGAGTAAAGTGTTCATGCTTACTTGATACAAGTTCACATGTCATTCCAGTGAGTAATCTATTGGGAAAATATCACATAGATTGAAGTAAGATCGATTGCTGACTCGGAGTCTTTTGTTGTCACGGGACAAGTATTGGTTGTGAGTTCGAATCACGTGTTTAATTTTTATATGTGCGTATATGTACATATAATATTGAATACAATGACTGGTTATGTAGGTAATAATTTCACCTACATCACCAGTTAGTCTGGTGCCAGAGAGTCAGGGATAATATTTTGAACGAACTCTGGAGGGATGACGTCTGTAAGCTAAGCATGTACACATACTAAACGCTAATATAGTTATTACCACTGGACTTAAACATAGTATTACATACATGGTTTTACCAGTGAGCTGTTTCTTCGCATTATTATATTTCCATAAGTCGGTAATTCCGAACTAAAAATTGCATACATTTTTACTGGAGGTTATATATTACCAATAGATTATATTTCCCTAAAGTTATGGTCACATCTAGTTGTAACTAGTCACTGTGGCAATCGTACATCATGTGGCATGTTAAAAAAACAATTTAACGATTTTGCAATTTTCAATGTCCCTAAAACTTGTCCATAACTTTCTCCTGTGTGCTCAGAAGTTGTGAATAATGTCTAGATGCAGATTGAGACCCATAAATTACATGTACGCAAATCCCCCAGGCGAAGGAAACGCTTACATAAAACGCTGCAGACATCGCATACGAAGTCTATCTCAACAGTTTTGTAGTTGCCTCTAACAGAAGAAACATTTTACTTTACCAATAACTGAGCATTTCGAATAAAGACAAATTGAATGTTCAAAATTCCGGTATTATCGAATCTAGAATAATCGATTTACGTTGTTCCAAACACGGGTGACCGTCATATACTATCGTGGACTACATAGATACAGATACTAGAGATAAATTTTGATATGCTTTGTATTGGATATTGAAAATGGAAAAAAACACAAATTAAGGTTATTGACCTGACAGCCAGTATGCAGACCTGACTTGCATTTTGAATAATAAATGACACATAAGCGTTATTCTGAGCTCGAAATGTGTGATCGTCACTCAACAGTCCCCAGATTTCATAATACATTATTTGAATCAACAACCAACAAATTTGTACTAACAGTGACGTCGATTCATTTTCTTTTTCACTGCAATTTAGCTGCTATTTCGCTTTTTGTGGTCTTTTTAAATTATAGTTTCACGATAATAAACCAGGATCATTTGTTTCAATTGTCCCTTCCAATTCACACCTCAAACAACTTGAATTAGTTTTAACGGTTTTAATGAAATACGAACATATACGCACACCCTCGATAAGTCTTCTCATTGATTGTAATAATTAACTCAACTCAATAAATTCACTCAGCGCATTTCATTAAATTAATCCACATCACGTGGTGCTGCGAGACATCTTCGAATGCATTTATTAGTCTTTACAAAGCGTGATATAAAAGGCGATATGTATATGTATAACACAAACCAAATAATAGCAACATCGAGTGTACATGTGCTCACAGTCGTTCAGTGAGCTGTCAGGGGTAAATTCTCTTTCTCTCGGGTTCTCCACACTGTATCAGGGGTAAAACTCGTCTCGTCTCTATATCTCGTCCCCTTGAGGTACGGGATCGGGAAAGTCACTTTAACTTTACAGTCAAATAAGACACACACAACGAAATACGTTTCAACTCTCGTCTTAGTCGGTCAATCGAGCACTCTATAAGACACAGCGCCCTGGGGAAAAAATCCCCAAGACTCTCGCAAGGCTGAACCAAGACTCGCCCAAGACTGGACTCTCTCAAGGCTCGCCCCTGGACTCTCTCGGACTGCGACTGCCCAGGACTGCACTCGACTCTCTAGGACTGCGTCTGTCGTGGAGTATTCGCCAAGACCAACTCAAACTCTCTTTATTCATTTTCAAAACTCTAACCAATTACAAAGCAGTAAAAAGACTCTAGGGCGTAACCTTCAATCATAAAGCCAATCACACTAAGTACTGAATACGTCATATCTTTTGATTAATCGTTCACTACATTAATAACTACGGATGTCAGAATAGCGACGGTATCTTGTAATTAGTTCCAAATCACTGAGCCAAGTTCCGTCCAAAACTTCAAATAGACCTGAACGATGACAGACATAACACAGCAATTCAGCTAATAATCAACTAATTAAGTCGGTTAACAGATACGCAAAAACAAATTCATGACAGAGCAACTAGTTATAAGTCTCCGGTCTCTTCGCAATCCAATCGGCAATTTTCGGCTGAGCTTTCACACGCTCGTATAACGCTTTTAGTTTTGGGAATTCGTCTAATGATGCATGTCCGGTTATTGGAATCTCTGTAGTATTCATGAATACCAAGTCAGCCCATGTTAACTGTGGAATTATATAAATCACAATAACGTTGTTATTTATATTTTGCAGAATTACAGACAATTTATCAGACCTATTTAGAATATGTTTGAATTGTAGACTACTCATAAATACATATCCATGTTTACCAATGTGACAGAATGCATTGAATTGCATAAAGCGAACGACACCTTTTCTCCAAAACTCGTCTTGCATAAATCATCCTAATGTTGGTATAGTAACGTCGAGACTAGCAGATTAACATTTTCCTACCTCATCTCCAACGAAAAATCCATCACCTCCATTATTTGAAATGAGGAGCTTCTCAAGGTTCTTGTAACATGCTTGTAATGTAGTGCTGGCATATTCTTTTTCTAATTCCGCCTGAATTAACGATACAAGCCAAATAAGTATGACGACATTGATAATCAACATAATTTATTCATTCATTAAAAATTTCGAAACTAAATTTGATCACGACAAATCATGCAACCCTCCCGGTATTGATTTTTTTACATATATTTTACATATTCAGTGTGTCGTCTGCGTGTTCTAGTGTAGAGGGCCACCGCATCTGGTATACGCATGCGCATCACCAGCACACCAGTCAATTCAAGGATTAAATACTCAACGTGTATATATATGATGATTTATAAGCTTAAGTTATGACATTTTATGATATACGATGACGACTGTGTGAAAATTGAAAACAAGTATACAAATGGCGATAAGATCGCGAAATCGCATGCATTCTAGAAATATGAATATCTAGCGACTTTGTGACAAAACTTGTTTGTCTTCATTTCCGAATGTTTTTCTAGCAATACTATGCGTTGTATGACGCTATTCGTTAGCAATGTATTCATCTGATGCTTACGAAATAGACTCGCTTTCAAATACTCGCAAAAAGCACGAGTTTTTTTCACAATATTTTCATCACATACCACCAAACTTGCTTGAGAGAATTGCATACGCTTATCTCATAAATCCTTCTCATGATTTATAATAACTGTATATAATCCATCACTTATATATATATATATCACTTAGATTGGCGGCAGCAGACACGAGTGATGATCACCAACGTGAACCATTATTACCATTATCCGCCGTCATCGGGTCTGATAATAAACCCGGGAGCCCAGAAAAATGTTCAGACAGCGCGTACAATGGACAAAATTCGAAAACATGTTACGTCGAGCCAAGTAATAGGTGTTTTTAATCTGTTTTGTTTTACGCCCGGGCTACACTGTTGAGATTCGCACGTTATCAATGTGAACTCCCCACAATATTATATTTGATCCAGTGTCGATTCCAAGCTAGAATGTTTGCTTCCGTATTGAATCTTCTCTGAATGATTTGAAATAAACCCTTGCTTGTGTCTGTTGAATGTAAAATCCGTGTTTACCTTTTTCGTAGCATCTTTCTCTTTGACCATTTTAACCATATGCGGACTAAGATCTCCCAAGGTGTCTACCACTATATCAGCTCGTGCTTTGTCCAATGACGTTTTACCTGCCAATCCTGTATGTAGGTTTAGTGAATGACACGGTACTGTTACATTAGCTATTATTATGCAAAAAAAATAGAAGTCTAGACCCGTAGATATCATCTTACGCTTACAATCATACCAATATAATATACTGTATTTATTATGTAAATATGAAAACAGTAAGTCTTACACGTTCTGCAAAGTTGATAATATCATTTCTTACAAACAAATCTTAAAAATGTGTATATCAAAAAAATGTTCAAGAAATTTTAACAATAATCCAAAAATGTATTTTTGTTATAAATTATATCTAAAACGAATATTCACTATTATCGGTGGCATGACTCATCAAAAGTCATGAGGTGGTGGTGGTTTAGAAGTCGAAAATATAAAATGACGACGACGGTCGAGCTTGAATCAACTCACATGGTGTATTGGTTATATTATAATTTTTAATCATTTTTTACCTTACTAAACCCACAGATGGTCAAGTTGCATATTAAAGTTATTATTATTATTAGTAGTATTATCAGATAATTTCATATCATTTGCTAAGAAGTATCCACCCCTTATATAACACTCGCTGTCTTAGTGAGTGGAATCATGTGAATCCGAGTTCTATATGAGTGGCTAATACTTACCATGCTCGTTGGCAAGGAAACGTGCAATAGCTCTAGACTGGGCCAGCATCACACCATTGACTTCCATACATGGTAGCTGACCCAATGGATATTCTGTAATACAAGTATAGTAGGAACCAATTGCAAATTGTTGCTTAGACTGTATGTATTATCTTGACAATTATTGTATATATGTGTTAACAAACCAACCAACTTGCCACCAAGCATGAGGCCAGACTTTTATTATCCTTTGTTTCGCGAACCCGCCGAATGAACAGGAGCCGAAAATGAAATAAAAATAAAATTTTATTTCAGCGTAATTTCTCGCGCCCGCCGACTTGTAAGCGCAAAAAAATGCTAAATAAATATTATTTTTATCTTCATTTTGTTACCGCCCGTTGCATAACAAATTCAAGTTGCATTTTTGTGGGAGTATCATGATCAAAGTACCGAAGTCTCGCGCAGATGAGTAACAAGGTTATACATGGAATAACATGTTATTTCATTTCTTCTCTCTCTCTTACAATTCTTTGAGAATCACACAAATCTAATGGAAAAAAGATATAATTTTATTTTTTCCGCCCTCCTCAAAAAATTGGTTATAAAAACTCGAGAAACAAGGATTAAAAAAAGTCTGATCTGACCCTTGTCAACTCGGTGACGTGACTCATCAAATGTTCATGATCGAGTTGTGATATATGCTGCTCTTTGGCCATTATCGCAAAATTGCAATCATGACAGTGCATTATACTACTAAAGATGTTACACTGAAGTGCATGTGTCAGTCACTTATACTTCTTGAAGTATTGCATATCCAATTACCAGAGTTTTGAGGGTCGGTTGCCTGGGCGAATGTCAGGAGCGATTGTGCAACGTGCTGTTTGACCGGACGAATATCTGGAGCGTTTGTTCGGGGCGATTGTCCTTGAACTGATGTCCATGTGCGAGTCTCTAAACAGATCTCGCGAATTGCCATTGAATCTTGAAAACAAATTTCATTCTATCTAATATGGTATAATACTTACTGCCGCTAGCCTTCTCTTCCGGCCAATTCTTTATAGGTATACGTATGTCCTCGTAGTCAACTTCCGCAGCGGCCAGGATAAGACGACATGGCTCCGCACGGCCTCGTATGTCGAAGTAGTGGAGCTTGTAATTTGGCATGATTGGCGCTTAACTGAGAAATACGGACAATATCAAGCTCTTTGTCATATATATATCTGTAATTTTTTAGCAAACAACACGTGACTCGATACTGAAAACAAACATTCTGATTTGACCATGAACATAGATGTATTACTAATGTAAATATGCTGCGGTCCACTGACGGGTGATTCAGCAGTTTTACGATGGTCAGTTCAAAATTTGCTGTTTTGCAACTTCAGAGATGAACTGTATTAGAGCGTTAATTTCCGTAAATTTATGTACAACCTGCAAAATATAAAATATACCAGATATACAAAGAGTGGCTCTTAAAAAATCATATTTATTCAAATATAAATATTGTCGATAAAATAGTTTCACGGATTGACTTTCATCTGTTTTGCTGGGTCATTGCAAGTTGTTAGACCGCCACAAACTAAACCGTTTGTTCATAGCGATCGAATGTCTCGTGTATTTTTTCAACCACTTGAATTATTCACACTTTACGCCGGCTCACTTTGTGAGCTATCTGATGAGAACACACCCGTCAAGTGTGTAGAAACTTCACTGTTAGAATAATCTGAAGAAACTCGACACATCAGATTTTTGGAAAATCGTAGAATACATGATTCATATAGTCCATATTGTTTGTTTAATAGTAATAAATATAACCAAGTGAAACAATGTTTTGATACGAATGCAGTTATAGAAATATATCAATATGACATAATAAACATTTACTAAAGTGAAAGTTGTTATATATATTGCGTCTGCGTTGCTGCAAGTAGCTACCAGTGAACAAAAAACAAGCTACCAGTGAACAAAAAACAATTGCGTGTTAAATTAGAGTCATACATTGACGGTTCGGCTCAAAGTTCAAGTATACGCATGCGCATTGCCAGCACACCAGTCAAATCGAAGATTAAACACTCAATGTGTACATTATATATGAGGATTTATAAGATTAGTTTATGAAAGTTTGTGATTGAAACACTTCATTATTATTATTATTATTTATTTTATTTCCAACGTATGTCACTATTAAATATTATAGATACAATGTGATTCGTAGATATACAAACGCATTCAGTAAAGAACGATACTAACTTTCTATTAAAACAAGGGAATGTTTGTATTCGGTTCACAACACACATTGTACTGACACTGCACTCATAGAGATATCCCCCCAAAAAAATCCGAAAAGCATTGTTATATGAAACCCTCATGGCATTAGTAAGTGTAGCCTTTCGAAACGAACATAATTGACAGCAATAAAAACTACAACAGTAAATTTTAAATAACAATTGCTTAACCTCAGTGCTACATTTCACAAATTTTCGCAACAAGAGATTGGCACGAACACAAAACAAACGTCTCTGGTGATCAATGTCATAATCATCTTTAAGATCAGGAGTAATTTTGTGACCCAAGTAATTAAATAACTCAACAAATTCTAATTCTTAATAAATAAATAAACTAGTGGTATATCACTAGTGGTTCATGGCGGTTATGAAAATACATACATTTTGTTTTCAGTGTTATAAATAATATCATGATCGTTAGCATATAGCTGACATGTACTTCAAAGTTTGCGTTGGCCTTTGATAGAGGGCGCACAAAGTCACATGTCGTCTGCATAACGTGAATTATTAACAATTTTGGTACCAACCTGACAATCATATACAAGCTTTAATACTTCACAACCTAAGTCATCTACATAAAGGTTGAACAGAGTCGGTGACATAATACCACCTTGACGAACTTCATTGGTAACCTCAAAGAACCGCGACAGGCTGTTACTCCATTTAACGCGGGGGAGTCGTCACCTGCGCATGCGTCAGATGGCCATAGCGTGTCATTGTTTAAAAACAAGCGTATACCCATGAGCCTTTGCGTTTTCAGCATGTGTTGTTATCGTCGCTTGGGACTCAATTCCCGCGCGTGCGCAGGTGACGACCCTCCCGCTTTAACACAGTAATGATCGTGTTGATACAAGTTCACTAAGAGCCGAGTAATGAATGGGGGGATTTTCCGATGCACAAGTTTGTTGAACAACGTCCAATGATTTACTCTATCGAAAGCCTTGGAAGCATGAGGAAACACACAGACATATTACTTCCCATGGTGTTATAATGACGAACAATTTCTTTGAGAACAAGAATACACAAATAAGTTGAGTGTTCTTCTTAAAGGGAACCTCAATCCAAACAACATAATGACCCCTAAAGAAAAGGCTCCACAGATGTAGGAGAATGCAATTTACACTTTTTTTATATCAGTTTTCATTCTCTAGATATTCAACTTTTCATCGTTATTATGTAGTCAGCCATCTTGATTCTCAAGCAAAGGATTATGGGTAAAGTATGACATCATAGAATCTGTTGTCAGAAATTGAGAAAATTATTTCATCTATAACTGATGCGAATTAGTTCAAATTTTCGTTGTGCATATTAATCATGTATATAATTATAGTAATGGAAATTGGAATTTTACAAATACACATAAAATGAAGATATTGTTAAAAACATTAAAAAAATAAAAATCAATATTTTAGTTGTGAAATATAGAATGACACTTTTTGTCCCCTTTTTTGCTCAACATGTGATATATCACCTATATAACCTACTCACGTTGGTAAATTGTATACAATATAAGGAAATTTTAGCATTTGGTAGAAAAACATAAAAATAAATATTTTCAGTTCTGTTTCCATGACAACTATTTTATAAGCATGGATGGCACCAGTACATGTATGCTACCAATTTCTAAACTTTCAGCCAATTTGAAGTTCAACTTTTGAAGTTATAGATGAAATCATTTTCTCAATTTCTGACAACAGATTCTATGATGTCATACTTTACCCATAATCCTTTGCTTGAAAATCAAGATGGCTGACTACATAATAACGATGAAAAGTGGAATATCTAGAGAATGAAAAGTGATACAACAAAACTGTAAATTGTATTCTCCTGCAATTCTGGAGCTTTTTCTTTAGGGTTATTGGTTATCTAGAGTGTCAATGTAGGATTCACACCTCACGTGCAGTACTCGCTCCAAGACTTTAGAAAACACTGATGTTATTGCTATTGGGCGATAATTGTCCAGGCTGGTGACATCACTATTCTTACTCTTAATTATTGGCACTAAAATTACCTTTGTCATACGTTGAGGAATTGTTCCATGAATTATGATTGCTGTAATACACATAGATAAGTGTACACTTCAGTGTAGAGCTGGCGTATTTTAAATGCTCGGCACTGATCCCGTCGGTGCCACCCGATTTCTCAAGAGGCAGTTTCCTTATAATGTCATTAAAACATATCTTCTATTGAGACGCTATTTCAAATGATCATAAACATTTTCCAAAATGTGTGTATAGTGAATAAGTTCTAAAAGTGTTGTGATAATAATCACATTTCAATACATGTTTCAGATGGGGACACTTTACATAATGTGCTATAGACAACAAACACTTCCGAAATGGTGCAATCAAAAACACTGACTAAGTGTTTTCATTGCATAATTTTTTTCATAATTATGCTGATTATAGACACTTTTAATCTATTATTCAAAAAATATAAATGATAAAACACTTGATGATTTTTAAGTGGGAACAAAAATGTGTCAAGTTTTAAAATACTTGTTTTTATAGTGCATTGCAATGCAAAGTTCTCGAGGTTTAATCGATCGGCTTTGAACAGCTCAACCTGTAGATTCGATTTTAAAAATTAAATATTTAAAATTGATTTCAGTATTCAATGTAAGCTTCATTCACGCATAATATTCACTATAATAATACTTTTCGTTGTTGTATGTTCTTTTTAAAGAAATAGGGGCATGGCATGTTTTGATCGGAGTTTTGATCGGAAATTTGATTACTCGACTGGACAGTAATGAAGGAGTGATTTACAAATGATCAATACTTTTTTGCGTTACGATTATTTTTCCGAACTAGGCAAGAAGAAACAAATCAGAGAATACTATTTTGCATATAACAATCATTGTTTTCATGTTTGCGTTTGTTTTTTGTTCCGAAAGATATATGAATTTTTCATTTGTTTTTAAATGCCTTTCTTTGGGACTTTGTTTAAGAGATCATATTCACTGTGACAATAAATGACTAATAATATTTATATCTCTGTTACAGTATCGATTGTATTGTCGGGATTATTATTCTTAAATCAAATACCTATGCACTGTTTATATGGTGAACGAGCATATTATTTGAGTAGAGCTTTTGTTTTTTCAGAGGGAATAGATTGTGCATGTGATAATATGAGAATATTACGAGGATACCTCAACTGTAATCACTAGTAATGTAAACATGTTGTACAAAACAAACAACCTGTTTATACAACGAATGTTTTCTAAGCAAAGCCACGCACGTTTCCCCCGTACTAATAAAGTGATGGAGTTTCACAAGCCGTTGTTTCAAGCAAACATCAGTACAAATGAAGATAGGTATTCTGTATGTTTCCATTTCTTTCTTTGTTAATCCCTTGAATGAGTTTAATAGCTAATAAGTTGGAAATAACAAAACACTAAAAGAAACACAATATGTCATTAATGTTACAGACAGGTGCATTATGGGTCCCTGATCTCCTCTGGGTAATTTTTATTACACAATTAGGATAATAATAAACCAAGATGAAAACTCCACGAGATAAAAGCCGATTACTTTGTAGAAGTGAAAATTAAAATATTTGTCGATAACTATAGTGCATTACAATTATTTGTGTTTGTATCTTCTACCATGTCGTTTCTGGGCGCTTTTTCACCCATTCGGCAATTTTAGGCAACGCGAGTACACGGTCTGTTAATTCTTTAAGCATCGGATAATTGTCCAATGCATCCGGAATCTTCTGCACGATAAATTCATTGTATGTGACAAAACTGAGGTCAGCCATCGTTACCTGTGAACAGCAAAATTACATATAAATTATTTTTATCACATTTAATTACAAAATTTGTTTCAATAAGTTTGCTATTTCCATAACCACCCAAATAAGTGGTGATGACTTGTTATCATTTTTTTAATCTGTCGCCGTACACATTATTATCTCTTGATCAGACCCCATATTTTCCGTTATCTAACTCAGCATTTCATTACTTCACAACTTTCTAGCTGTGATATTAAATTCACGTTTGATCGTCCTAATATTGTATTACTCAGCTAATCTTGCATGTGAGCTTACCTTATCGCCAAGAAAAAAACCGTCACCTTCGTTTGCAGCAAGAATTTTCTTCATTGCTGAATATCCTGGGATCATTGTTTTGGTTTTAAATTTTTCTATCATTTCAGCCTAATAAATAAAAGTCATACAGAATACACACGTAAAAATCATGAAAACACATTAAGATGTTTCGAGTAACCGGATTGCTGGGTACGTCATTTATATTTCAAGATACACTCAATTTCATATTACTCTGAACCATATTTCAATCCAATGCAAGTACATGTTCCTTTTTCCCATATTTTTATTTATTGTTATTTCTGTTTAGTTTCTAAGTTCTGGCGATCGATATACACTACATATAAACAGAAAACGGCAAGTGAAAGAAACAATAAATGAAATATCAGAACTGAAAACAAATTATGTATAAATAAAATATAGCCTATATATACATCAGATTTTAATCGCACTGATTCATAAACCCGATATAATTGTTGTCACTGTATTAATATAATTCATTTTCATCGGCATATTTAAATATATAATGACATGGATAACTACAATTAAAATTATAGACAATGATCTAATTTGTCTCTGATGAGTTGGCCGCATCTTTTCCCATCAGACAACTCATATTTATAACACCGATACAGTTATTTTTTTGCAATGTAGTCGTAAATTATTTACCTAGATGTAATCTGAAGAAGAAACATACCTGTTTAGCTTCGTCCTTTTCATACCAAAGGGCTTGGATTCCATCGGCGAACTCTTTCATCATATCGACAATCATATCAATTTTAGCATTCTCCAAATTGTTCTTGCCCATGTAACCTGATATTAACAAATCAAAGATACCCAGCCAAAGAAAAGGCAAAACATGTTGCGGGGAACGTTCTGAATGAATAACAACTGTTTTTGCATTGGTAATGTACGTTTCCTGTCGGTAACGTGTATATGAAGTGAGTTCTCATACGTTTGTGAATGGTATCATTGCGATTCTGTAACGTGTTGGCCAAGGCAAATTATGCTACTTTTGAAACAGTTTTCCTTTTGATATACTTAAATAATAAACTTTATCTAAGATTCAGGAAATTCTATAGACGCTGACGTTTACTATACATAAATCAATTATAATAAAAGTACTGTAAAACATGTTTAAATAGCTACATGCTATTTTAGCGAATTTGACTCCATGCATGAATTAACTGAATCTCAATTTAGCTAAAGTATCAACAGTCTCATTGTGAGAATATACTATATTCTATATTTTACATAAGTGACATCTTGAATTAGCGAAATTACAGATTAGCTAAATTAGCTAAAATAACATACTAGCTAAAAAGTCATGTTTACGATATATATATATATATATATATATTATATGTCACATTATTGCACTCTTCGTGCTTTCTATTGACGATTTACTTTTGGAACGTGAAATGACGTGAATGGTAAAAAGATTATTTTCAAAACGACAACTGTGTTTGATTATGTAATCTTTCGTCATCTACAACATAGTAAAATCTTATCAGATATAGTCTTTATTAAAAACGCTTTAAACTTCCTTCGTGTCGCCTATTTACGTCAAATAATCACTTGGTCACTGGAGGGCGTGTTCTATAGAAAATGTGTAATTATGTGCAGACGAGACTGTTGGTATCCATACAAGTGGGTACCAACGGCTAAAGTGGGTATGGATTCTTAACCTAACGTGTTACACCCACTCCATTTATTACAAGTGACCCCCCCAGGTGACCCTAGACTTGTACGCAACCTACTTACCATATTCGCTGGCAAGGTAACGAGCAACTGCATTTGTTTGTGCTAACACCTCGCCGTCGAATTCCAATACAGGTACTTGCTTGAATGGAAACACTAATGAATTTAAAGAAATGTAATCCATTGACTTGGTGTGTATTACTTCAACGCATAGTATAAACTAAGGATTATATCAACAATAATATCTTGGAGTGAAAAATAAAACTAACTTTCAAACTATCGATGCCAATATTAATAAATTAATAACATTAGCCTGTAAAACCCTCGCGCATGAACAAATCTAAAGACTAAGTTTGTATGGACTATAAAGGCCATTTCGTTACGTCATTGTCATATGACCAATTAGCAGGGTTCCCTTCCATTATTGACAGATTTACTGCTATGCATATGTTAACCGCTTGTAAGTGGTCAAGTTGTTTTCAACCTTCATTTGGAATTAATACACACTTGAATAATTATGCGAAACTTCAGGAAATTGTATGTACTGTAATATTGTACAATTGGCGCAACAATGTCATTTTCTTCTTTATCTTTATAAATTTCGCTGAATTTCATAATTTAAACTGGATCAAGAAGTTTCTACTATAATCAGCATAATAAACACTTCCCTTCATCTCCGATAATATGTATACAATTAATAGTTCAAACTGAAACAGAATTCCTTGTCTGGAATGCTAATTGCCAGTTGGAATACAGTGGCCCCCTCGCTAAGTCGCGGATAGTGGACTCGCCGACTGTTAGATCACGTGACTTGGTTTCACCTTTTCTTGACAGGAGTAGAGATCGGAATGATAAATTCAACTCATTGTAGCGGGTTTTATAGAAGTATGTCGAAGGCCGAGAAGTACGTACGGTCGCTACTCGACACCCCTGTTGACACCTTGAGTAAGGTTGCCGTCACCCATTGTATCTCAGTAAGTGACGGACAGTAGGTGTTAAAAATAAGTTGTCTCTTTAACAGTTAGTTAAATACACGATGCAACGAAACATTGGTATTTGTACTTCAAAACTGCCGTCAAAAAACAAAATAAATTTTGGGAGCCATCCAAGTACCCGCGACTAAGCCGAAATCGCGACTTAGCGAGGGGTCACTGTATTGCTGTACACCATTGTATAGACGAGTCATGTTGCGGGGGAGTATACGTACGGTATGGTAAATATAGTAGTAAGAAATAAAAAATGCTGACGTAACGATGATGTGAAGATTTGTCCGCATAATGTATATGTCACCCCTTCCCTTCAGTTTATAGTGGTTGATCAATATAGTTAAAAATCACCTACGTCCGCTCTCTTTCACCGTTACCCATTCCTCGCGCGTGTAACGTTTGTCCTCGTATTCAACGTCAGCCAAGGCGAATATTAAACGACTGATTTCGGCACGACCACGCCCGTTCATATAATGCAGCTTGTAACTAGGCATGATATTAAGGTATAACGGTCACACGGCGACAAAACTGTTGTGACAGGAAGCAGCTTTGTTGAAAGCCCACAATGAATCGGCAGATATGCGTTCACAGTAGACTTTAAACTTGTATACGTCCGTGTAACTTGAATACCTTCGGTTGGTGCGATCAAATAGTGAATCAGCAGTTTTTAGGCCACACTACAGCTTGAACTTGCTTGAACTTGTATTCAGGTGCCATATGGTTACACGCACTATACTGTTCTTTACATTTAATTGCATGCTTTATTCAAGTGAAACACGTCCAGGGCTTTAAAATCTGAACTTTGTGTTTTTTTCTTTATTTTACACTTTTAAGAGTATATTTTTTTAAATACAGATTACAAATGACATTGGCTCTAACTGTAAAACGTGTCAACAGTATGACAATACATATAGAGAAACTATTTGTAGTTGGGCATATTGCAGATCGCCATGGTTGGAGTAAATACCTGTCTGACAGACCGTGGCGGTCGAACAGGGCCGAGCGATTAATACATTGTTTTACATACATTACATACAAATTCCATTATTAATCCAGTGGCGGATCTAGAGGGGGTTCTTGGGGTCCGGCATCCCCCCACCCCGTTGAAAAATGTATTCAATTTGTTTTTGTATAATATAAAAAAAAATATTGGTATTGGTGAGTTGGTGTTTTAAATAAAAGTTTGCAATGCATTTATGGGCGGATTTAGAGGGGCCGAGGGGCCGCGGTCCCCCTATTTTTAACAACAAACAGGGCTTCGCGACATCGGCGCTTGCGAACTTGGCCTTCGGCCAACTTACCGGCCCCCCTATTCCAGAATCCTAGATCCGCCCCTGACATTGAAGAAAGCGACAATATCACAATGTCACTGTACCGTGCTGAGAGGTCACAACTGTCATAGAGCAGTGACCTCTATTTAATTTTTGATGCCTGCCAAGGTGAGTTGAACTATTCACATGCACCAAGTATCCTGCCATTTGTACAAGAAACAGACAGCACAGCAACCGTTAAACCGATAGCGTAAAACCTGTAGTTGACGTGCATGGTGTCAAAAATACAATTGTTCGTCGCCACTGTATACAACTTTGAAAAACTCAATAACATTATCAAAATAATATTGATATTTTCTAACACGTGCACACATGCGTTTGGCTAGAAGGTGTGGTGATATGCAATGAATATCTCGCGAGAAGCGAATTCTCGCGATTAGCGAACTTGAAGTTTGAACGCGATACAATTCGGTGCACATCGTTCGAGCGTAGTTCCAACCAAGTGTGGATGCAGTTGGTGGTTGGAAATGTTCAATTTCAGAAACAGAAATAAAAAAAAAATATCGTATGTGTGGGCTGCGAACAAAACGGGGAGACTACATTGCACATTTTTTACCAATTTTATTCATAAAAATGCTACTGAACACTACAAAACGATGAAATCGACAAAAACACCTCCGCTAGTCCAAGATACGAGAGATTTTCGATGAGTACTCTCTCGTAATTTAAACTGAATGTTTAACACGAAGGCTTCAAAATGTATTGGATGCATTGTATAGTTATTTCATATATATAACTGTGTAAATATTTGTCTGTGCCCTGTCTTACGAAACCACCGTTGGACTTTGTAGGGCGACTCAGGCTGTTATCACATGCTTATCATCGGTCTATATACGTCACATTCATCAATCATGGATACAAATCGAAGTTGAGGGCATCCCGTCGCCACCATGAATGAACAAGTTTGCATGATGTCTACATGGATAAATACTGAAAACAGTCAATATGAAGAGGTCAATTAATAACACTGATAGAAAGCTCGGAAAATTTATGTATGATAAAATCAATAAATATGTCTGCAAAAATATTCAGTAAAGACAGTTAATCAGAGTCATGGTAACGAAAAGAATTCTGAGTAAGAATGACTTGCATTTTCAAAAAACGCTTCGCAAATTAGTTACTAAGTAAAGGTAGATATTATCGTTTATTGGTCAAATCTGGTAAACAAAAAAATAACGGGCTGGTAATTTTTAAGAAGACAAAAACAGAACGTATTTTAGCAAAATACACCAGGAAACAGTGTCCTTAAATATGGTTTATTAGTAATACACAAACCATAGTGTGTGCTTTGCAACAGGATCCATCGAATAATTGATATACTGTATTAGCCGCTAGGTCCTTCCAACCCCGAACAATAAAAGTGCCGACTCATTCTCTTACCTGTACAGGTATAAAAGCAGAACAACCGCCCTTTTCATTAGTAGTATACATAACGTGTGCATTGCAACTTCGCTTAACGTCCGAGGTACCAGTCATCATGCCAAACTACAAGCTACATTATTTCAATGCGCGTGGTCGTGCCGAGACCAGTCGTTTTATACTAGCCTTGGCTGGGGTCAAGTACGAAGATAAACGTTATACGGGCGAGGAATGGGGAAAAATCAAAGCCAGTGGCAGTAAGTATGACTTTATTAAAATTTAAACACTTTGTTGTTGATATATATAGTAGTATATAATGTATTATAAGTGAAATAGTATAGATATGACGTGGGGAATATGTGGGTTGAGTAGACTTCTGCGTAACAGCAAATAAATCCGAGTTGTTTGATTTATGTAGTGTTTTAAATATTGGTCATGTTTGGTGAATCGGTCACACAACCCCATTTAATATGCCATGTATATTATTTTAATTGTAAATATGTTTTCAATTCGGCATTATGTTATATGACATTATTTTCTGTGGGTGAAATTTGCTATGCCCAAGCATTCGGGCGATAGGTCTCGCTGCAGTTAGTCGGCACCCAAAAGGACCGGAGGTAATACTTAAGTCAGAAACTCCGAGAATATACGCTATTTTGTGTCGTCGCTTCTGTCTAAATACCTTCTGTCAATAGCCAGAATATCTCCCGGTATTAATATTGTACATATTTTATGGTCATTGTTGTATACGTCAGTCACATGACTTTTTGTGTGTAGATGTATTGCGGAAAAATTAAAAAAAAAAAAGATGAATACGACTTAACACATCTACTTGAATGCATGGATAATTCCGGGGTCACTTGTTGCTTTCTCCTCGCCAATTACTGGCATTCAGCTCTCGTGTATGATCACTCCGATCCGCCGTGACTTGGTTGATCTAAAGAAAAGGGGTTCGATTCCCGTGTGCTATAGAAATACTTTTCAAAAATCGGGGAGAAAGTTGCACTCACTCACTTTCATCATAGTGCAACGAAATTAGTCTGACACTGACTTAATTTAGGTATTTCTGAGAACATCTGTTGAACGTGCTTAATAGCACAATCTCCGGCAGTTGTACATGTCACAAGCACCGAAGCTGGAGTAGATAAATATTCACCGGTACCGCTAGAGTAAGTAGTGTAACGCCACAAAAATAGTTTAAACGACATGATATGTTTTTTTTTTATTGTAGAATTTCCTTTTGGCGAAATGCCTGTATTGGAGGTGGACGACACAGTATTGAGCCAGTCAAATGCAATTGCTCGTTACCTTGCCAGCGTTCATGGTAAGTAGAATGAACAAAAAATAGTTTTCATTTTACGCGTCATGCTCGATAAAACTAGTTAAACAAAATTAATGTTTTTCACCACAGGCTATAATGGAAAAAACGATTTGGAGACGGCGAAAATTGGTATGATAGTTGAAACATTCGTGGATATTTTGAACTCTTTTATGAAGGCCTGGTTCAACAAAGACGAAAAAACAAAGGTAATTATGTTTTAAATTTACCAAAGATATTTTGGCCAAAGTTGTAAGGATTGTGTAGATTGACCGACTAATATTGCTGTCGTTATATTAATTTTCATGAATGAAAACAATCGTTATGATTTAATCAGAGCATAAATATAGTACAGGGTGTAGTGCACAGTTGAAACATGCGTAAAATTAACTTTCTTTAAAATTTAAATGTTCTTTTGAAATTGACTGAAATATAATTATTGGTATTTAATTTTCTTTTTACTGCGTTTGATCATCAGGCTGAGCTGCTAGAGGAGTTCAAGACTAAGACCCTTACGCAGAAATTAGCAGCACTAGAGAAGCTTTTAGTCGCAAATAATGGAGGAAACGGTTATTTTGTTGGCGATAAGGTGAGTTGAAGCACGACGTTTTTGGTTAAACACTAGACTGTCGACAGTCGGTCATACCTAATATTAATCTGCTATTAATAATAAATATTCAAAGTTGTGTATAAACGTAATAGGCGTGAATAAATTGCGAACGCCGGGACAGGAAGTATGGAGTGCCGTCCGGCACGACCGACTCTCTGAACTAAAATCCCTCGCGTGAAATGGTTCGCATTTTCCATCAAACGCGTTCGACGTTCGAATGTCTGGGAAACACAATCACATTAGGCCCGATGACAGTCGACAGTCTAGTTACACACCTACACCGCAATTTTGTCACATTATAACGTTATATAATGTGGCTATTCGAAGATACCGAGATTTTCAGGATTGCCACCGTCTTTGGCTCGTTGTATCAAACCAGAAAATAATACTTTGAAATAATATCAGTTACTAACCCACGGTGTCGGTGATTAGAAGTTATCACGCCCACAATTGGCGCTCTACCCTCGTTTCGATGACGTCACCGGTTCTCCGCAGCAGGTTCACTCTATGTCTATGAGATTGTCATGCGCATGCGTCAGATGGCCATAGCGTGTCATTGTTTACAAACAAGCGTCTACCAATGAGCCTTTGCGATTTTTACGTGTGTTGTTATCGTCAGTCGCGTGGGACTGAGGTGACGACCCTTCCGCTTTAAATAATATTTTTTTGATATTTCTGTTATTATTCACCGTTGATAAACACTATCTTTGGCACAGTGTCGTTCATATTCATACTTTTATTAATGCATGTTAACAATGCTACCACTAAATGACATCTAGATGACGTCACGTGGTCTACTGTACGCGACATTTTGTACAAATGATATGACGAAATGTATACACTTGTTTACTTGCAGGTATCGCTGGCCGACATCACTTTTGTAACTTTTTATGAGATGTTTTCGAAGTCGGTAGAAGGCGCTCTAGATAAGTACCCGAAGCTGAAGAGCTTACAAAGTCGAGTTCTCGCTTTGCCCAAGATTGCTGAGTGGGTCAAAAAGAGGCCAGAAAGCCAGTTTTAATATTGAACAAATATTGTTATTATTTAGATGATTACCACAGTCGTATTTTACAATTTTCTTTCAACAGAATGCATTCAAATGTTATAAATAGTACTCATTCATTATACTTTATTTATTTCTTGTATTTCTCACATAATATGTAACAAATGTGTGGGCGTACAAATCGACGGTTTGTGGTTGGCTGAGAGTGCCATTGGATTTGTTGTACTTTAAAGTTCATTTCAGGTCTCAAAATTCAATTTAATAGACCTAGAGTTGGTGTAATATAATGGCAATAAATCACCACGAATCGGTAAACTTCTTGATTGTGCACAATCCACTTCACACACGTGCGTGGGTTGTGAATTGTGCAAATTCTCGTGATACATCCGTCTTTGTTCGTGGTTTAATGCCTGAAAATATTCAATTTTAAAACGGCATTTTTACAATAAAATCAGCAGTCTAATTGTGACTACTGTGGTATTCGTTGCATATATATTTGTTTTTATATGAGTACTTATTGGTATTGCATCCAGCTTCCTTTGAGAATATTCAATCTTACAATACTTGTGGATTATTTTAATAATATTTTACAGTCATTAAAGCGACACGTTGTACAATTATGCCAGTCCATAACATTAAATATTATATTCAATGACTTTCCGAATAATTTAATAAAACTCCAATACGGAGATAGTACAAGACTATTGTTGTGATGACTATTGTTATTTTCTATTTAGCAATTTAAAATGGGGCGAGTGGGTATGAGCCGGTAGAGGATACTTTGAATCTTAGAACTAAACAGTATGTGTAATTGGTATACACTGAATGTGTTGGAATTAACTGTACAATCACGTCCCCGATATTTTGCACGTCAAACAATAATGTTTCACAATCGTACGCTGCACGTGCTCAATCAAATAATTTTTACATCAATACCAGTACAATTATACAACAGATTACCCGACGGGCTTTCCAGTGGACTAAATGTGGAATCTGCTCGAAATGGCGGCTTTTAACGATTCAAAACCATTTGATGAAACTTTCGAGGTTTTGTTTGTACGTATACAACATATTTGTCCTGAACGAGCCGACATGGAGATTAAACATTATTATCACATGCACAAGCGAAGTTATTCAAAGGTATATTAAGCTGTGTATGGGAAATTGATCAGACTGAGTAAACATGTTTCCGACCAGGTCATCGCCCCACGGAAAACGTCAAAATGGACAAATTGCATTATACTCCTACGCCTCGTGTAATTGCCCGGCAGAAGCAATTGAGAATTTAATGCAGTATAGTACAGTTAAAGATATATATTATAACTGTAAACACATTTTAAAAAGAGCCATTATTCGTCATTCATTACTTGTCAGGCAAATATTTAGCTTTCTGATCAGCACTCAACATGAGTCCAATAATTCCACCAAAATTATAATAATCAAATATTCACCACTTTTTGTATTGACATAACATGTCTAGAGGAAAAAATCCAAAAGAATAAGTAAAAAATGTACTGTAAACGTATTAATGTAATCGGTATTTAATTTTGTTGTGTTTGCTTGTGTAAAATTCGCTAAATTAAATCCACAGGAACATGTTTAATAACAATGTAACTCATTGTTTCTCTGACGTATTCGTGAATTTAAAACTCGATGAAAGTGATCAAAACATCGAAGTAGTGAAATTAAACTTTCACAGTTTTACAGTACCCGTATATAACGATACGTACATACAATATGGAATAGTGCATTGTAAATACTATTCAATAATATAAACAAAATACCAAACATGTAGATTAAAGCGCGGTAGTCGTCGCGCTGCGCATGTGCGAGATATATGGGTTCCATATAAACAAAGATGGCGACTTTGACTGTTGCACAGATCAACGAGTACGGACTCAGACGTTTCCACGCTTTAATTATGTAATTTGCATAAGCTGGAAGGTATCGAAAGAGTTACCGGTGGTAATCAGTGCAAATCGCGCCCAGATCAAACCTCATACTTGTGATTTCCATTTGAAGAGCGCATTGGATTGGGGGAAACTCCATGTTTATCAACACAAATGTCGCACATGCGCAGCGTGACAACTACCGCACTTTAAATTACGCTCGTCCGGCATTGCAGCTTCACACGCCTGCTCAACAAGTTAGTTAACACACGCAAATAATTTATAAAAATATGTGAAACTTCAAGCTCCTGAAATTTAGAGAGTAAACAAACGGTCGAAAATACCATCTAGGTTCTAATCCCTGTAAATTATAATCAGATCTAATGTAACGAGAAAGACAATTGCAATGCTGGCACAGCAAAGTACTATTATAAAGTAATGGTCGTAAAATGTCAATAGTCTGTCTCAACAATTCGTTTTCATGGGAACGATCATATCTAAACAATGTCGTGTGATAAAGTGATTGTGTAAATGTATGCGAACACACAGCAATTTAAACTTGCTTTTCTAAGTGCCAGCCTTCATGTTGCTTATCATGTAAAACGTTATCATGATATGCGTTTTTATTTAAAAAAAAAATTAGTTATGAACGAGTATTCTCGTTATGTTCTTATCAACATGCAGGACATTTGCACATTAACCATTTTTGTTTAACATCTACAATTGAACAGATAGTCTGAGCGACTGCTCAACACAACCACTGTGTCGATGAAACATATTCATACTGTGACATCATTGGCGATGGCACCGGGGCAAGAGCGGGCGAAAGCCCACCCACAAAATGTTGCCATCATTTATATTCGTCATTGCTTGTTGGTGTTTCGTACACGAAATGAATTTAAAAAACGTACTTCGTATAAAATATCTTGACATCAAAACTTTAACGAATTTTAAGAAAGTTAAAAAATTCAAAATACACATATCCCACGATGGAATATAACGATCCAATTATACATACCTAGAGATTTAGGTTTTCGACATCAAGTGATGTGTCAAGTGATATAACTGTAGAAATTTAGACTGTCGCGGGCAATTTGCCACATGATATAAGCCCGAGCTCGGTAGTTTTGTTACCGAAATGCATAGGTTCTTATCAATGACCTAGGGCAAGCTGATCTTGGTTACATCTAAAACTCGACCCCTTAGTTTACTGATTTTCAATCTTCTTAAGGAGACTTGTGATTCTCCTACCATATAGCGATAATTTTGAAAAGTATCATATTAATATGCTTTCTAGCACTTCGGTGATCAATATTAGGTCTTAAGAATTCAGATGAATTGCTAGCATTTATTTTTTATTGAAAGAAAATCGTAAAACCGCGTCTGTGAATGAACCTCGTCCATTGTGGTTGACACGGGGTCACAGACTAACACGTGACAACAGGCAATGAATTGTAACACTGTACTAGAATCCTGTCAGAGCGAAAATCCCAATATAGAATAACGTCCTACAATTTATTTTGCGATAATATGTTATCACTGTGTTGCGTTGGTTGTATTGGCGAATATATTGGCACAGTTGTTCACTCTTCAGCGTCCCAAGTAACCCATCTGTAACGGTGTATTGATATATTCCATTTCGCAATGTTTACTTGTTCGGTCGATGCAGCCCACAGTCGTTTCTGGACTGATGTCTACCAAATTTTGCCAGTAAGTTAGTTTTATCATCACCGATAGCACTATGCTCAAAAAACGACGTTTGGTGATGATCGCCGAAAACCAGTCCGTCGTTATAATACCTGACATAAGTAGTCGTCTCATCTCGTGTCGGGTCTGGTTTTACGCACCCTACAAAATACCATTCACTGTTTTTGTAGTACACTCGTTCGAATTTGTGAATTGAAGTTTCAGAGAGTAACTCACGTCACATAACACAGGCACGCATACATACATAAACAGACTTATAGGAACGCTGCCCGTGTTTAAACGCCAATGAATTGAAAGTGGAGTGGATTGTGATCAGCTGACGATCGACCTGGTAGCAACAAAGAAACAGGGAAAAGGTCACAGGTTCGCGAAAGCCGCATTGATTGTCCTTTCTGTCGCAATCATGCCAAGTTACAAGCCTTACTACTTTAACGTTGGTGCCCGTGCTGAGCCGAGTCGTCACATTTTTGCTGCTGCTGGTGTGGACTATGAAGATGTGAGAATTGAGAGAGAAAAGTGACCTGAAGAAAAAGCTAGTGGAAGTAGGTGAACAATAATGTTCCAGTCTCTATGTGCTTCTTACTGGTACCTGGTTCGAGAGTGCGGAACTAAATTGATTATGTATGTAGTCTTTATTTATTTTTTCTAATCCTAACTCGAACTTGACGCCTATCCCCTACTTCCCTCTTACATGATTGTATATGCCCCTCTTTAGGAAACCTATACATTAACTAGAGGGACATATACAACTGAATTGAGGGGCTGGAAGGTTAGGGTAAAGATTGGAGGTACATCGGAAAGTCTTACTTAGTTATATAACTTAGGTTTATTGAAAAACTTAAAATTCCTCAGAAGGAATTAAAATGGTTACACTAACTGCTAAAACACATATATAAAACATACAAAATTTACAAGAATTACTGTCTAAAGCACAACAATGGTTTAAAAAATAAATCAACAGACTACAATTACAAAAAAAAATATTGATATATGTTGGTAATAATATTGAAAAAAAATAGATGAAATAATAATAATAAAAAAGCAATAAACAGTAAATCAATGAAAGATGGAAAAGAGAAAAAAACGTATTAAAGGAGAAAGGTATTTATGTTAATTTGCCAGAAGATGTTGCTGTCTAAGGTTCGTGTTATTTTTGATAAATTGGGCAACTGCTATTTGTACATTCAGATTTGTATCACCCATTAATTTTAAAAATTTGTTGTAGTCACTCATATTCATGAAATTTATAATGTGCTTAGTAGTCTCTTTAAATAATGCTTTCCGCGATTTTTCGTAAAAGGGGCATTCAATCATCTTCTACTTTGTTATTTGAACACAGTTCGCAGATTCTTTTTTCCTATTTCCGTTTTTGGTTTGGTGTACCTCCCTGTTTCAATTTTTAGTTTATGATTGCTCAGACGGAACCTACTGAGACATTCATGTAGTTCGGCATTCTTTATTTTGATCACATAATTTTCTAAAGTAAATTCATTTTTGCAATTTTTGTACGTTCTGAGTTTATTTCTTCTGTTATTGTTATTTTGGTTAACATCAGTCCCTATGTTAATTTCCCTTTTCCAGTATAATTTATATATTTTTTCAACTTCCAAACCTAATTTCTTGGTTTCTCTGTCGTTCAGTATAATTGTTGTTTCGATAATTTGTGGTTGGTTTATTTCAGTTAGCAGTGTAGTTATGGCACTGTACCATTTGCTGTTTAATTGTTTGTTCATAATTGCTGTCTTCCTTACCAATTCATTTGATGTATTCATTACTCTGTTGAAGTATTTAATTAATTGTTTTTGATGAATACGTCAAGTGGGTATTTTCCCAGTTCCACATAAATACCCAAGATTGATGTGTTCTTCCTGACATCTAAAACAAAACGACAAAAGTTTAGGTGAATTTCTTCCACACTTGATTTGTATGTGCTTACGTGACCCCAGATGTCACTTCCGTAAACTAGTATGGGTCTAATTAGTTTATCGAAAGGGATAGCATTGTAAGTGGATTTAAATTTGCCTTATGTCCAAGTTTTGCTTTTAAACTAAATAAAGCTTTTTGGCCTTTTAGTTTTAATGTTTTCATTGCCTCCTTAAATTTGCCGTTCAAACTTAATACAACCCCTAAATAGTTGTAGTGTCTAACCACATTAATTTGTTTACTTTCATAGAAGAAGATATTGTTGTCTAATAGACGATTATTTTTATTGAAAACCATTATTTTTGTTTTTTCTGTATTAACAGTCAGCTTCCAGTGTTTTGTATACATGTTTAATCCATGTTTTGTTTCGATAATGTCGTCCGCAAAGAGGAGGCATCCAACTTTACTGTTTCCCAGTGTGGGTAGATTACATGTTGCAGTATCAAAAATTCCTGGTAGGTCATTAATAAACAAATTGAAAAGAGTTGGACTTAAGTTACACCCCGGTATGTGATGTGAATTCAGTTGTTAATCCATCATTAACCTTGACTTTGTAGTTTACTTTACTGTACATGTCTTTTATAATGTTATAAATATTGCCTGTTATGCCAGATTTTAATAATTTTAAAAACATTCCTTCATGCCACACACTATCAAATGCCTTCTTAAGGTCTACCAAACAAGCATATAGTCTTTTAGGGTTTTGTTTGTTCTTATTTCCTGTAAGATCATTTAGATTTTTGTTATGATATAGGTACTTATTAATTATTGTTTTTAAAATGAAGAGGTTGTCTGATGTGCGACAATCTCTCCTAAATCCAAATTGCTTTTTAGAATTATAATTATTTTTTCCTAGGTATGATGTTATTCTTTGGTTAATTATACATGTAAATAATTTAACAATGTAAATAATAATAGGTGTGATGTTCCTGACATTTGATGCATGCTACAGGAATTTGAAGGTCATGTGTTTCCTGACCTTCATGTAACGCAAATAGTCCGACTATAGATTATTTTACAATGTATTTTATTTTGGTATTAACTGTAGTCGGCATTACTACACTTGTCCTTGAAATCTTACACAATTCTTATATACAAATACTAAACGTTGCTTACGAAAATATAAAAATGTCTTGACACAGGTCAGGTCACAATTCAAAGTGAAGGCTTTTCATTATCAACATACGTTTGCACCTGGAAGTTCTTTTTTTATTTTCATATGTATCCAAAATAAGTAAAATAGAAAAATAAACTTTCCAAATATAGTAAACCATACCATTGTTCAGTTCAGTTGTTGCTTCATAGAACTAAAAGATAAACCTAATCAAAGCTTCGTCATTATCTTGATTGGTGTCAGTCCGAATGTATTTACAAAACTATGGATAAAACGTCGTGTTTATATATATGCAAACTCGCATTTGTGTGTGTGTGTGTGTCTCAGACAAAGCATAGTGCAAAGCATTGTACGTATGTAAATCTACATAGAGACAAATTCAATACATATCATTTGATATTGACATGACCTTTTTAATACCCATTTTCACCATGAAACCTCCATCAGAAATCCAATATCTCAGTCGTGGTTGATTTTGTGGGTTCAGCCCCTGACCAATATTTTCAATATTTGTGAAAAAGATCTAGCTCCTCATCAGCTCCAGAAGTTTCAACAGCTAAGTGCTAGCTGAGGTGCAGGGTCTGATTTACAATTACAATTACAATACATGCCACAGTTATCTGAAGCAATTACATTTATAACATATGAATGCAACTGTAAAAATTACACTTTGCGCATGAATACAAGTGTGGACGGTTTACAATTAACATACACGCAAAGAGACATGTGTAGATTTACCCCACAAAATATCCAACGACCAGAACAATGGGTCACATGTATATGGATATTTCCAGGGGGATTGGCATGAGAGGGCGCCGTTCGTACTGGATGGAACGTTTCGAAGTCAGTCGTTCGTAGACCATCGTAGAAGTAACAATGTCCCGTTTACAAACAGATAAAATAATTTCATCGATTTCTTTACAGAATAATTCTCAACAATATATAGAAACATCACATAGAAATATTCGGGTTCTAAAATTATGTCTATTGCAAAAAAAAAATCAACTGACAACTAGTTTGACCAGTTTTTTGTTGTAGTAAGTTCTACGCGTGATTTTATTGCTTTCAAAAATTGCTCCATTTCAAGCAATGGTACTATAGTGAAATATCAACGTCCTCCATGAATTTCGTAACCTTCTATGATCACGCTAATAAATAAACCTCTGATTACTTCGAAAGTTTGCTGGACTCCGATCAAAAAGGTGTCTTAAAAAACAATATCGCAGCGATAGAATCAGTCAAATTAGAATTACTATGATGGCTATCAGAATGAATTTTGGCACAATTTAACTGATTTATTGCTCATGAATACTAATTTATGAAAACTTTGCGATTATTTCAACCAGTCAAGTCATGTAGCTCCCCTGGACATTTCCCCTGATTTCATTGTGTACGCCATATTATTATTCAGAAGTGTAGGCGCATAGTTAGACTAAGCTCGTTAATTGTTTTAATTTATCTGTTCTGAGAAGACTGGGGTAAGACTATATTTCCAATGCATTGTCACTTCTATAACATAGTCTTTACAACGAAATGTATGAATATATTTTGCAGCATCTGCACCAATTCAATTCTGTGTGATAGAACTCTTTTTATGTGACTTGCATTATCACCTCTATCTACTTCAATCAAGTCATTACTCATGTCGATTAATATATTAGCAACATTTCTATAAACAAATTACATATTTAATCAACTTGTAAAATTTAGTGTAAAGTGTTTTTGTGATTGAGTACTGTTTGGTGTGATTTGGATTCAAATTTTGATAGATAATATCTTTAATTCTGATATTTGTGAACCACGTACAACGTCCTTTCCCGGGCCCATCATCAGTAGATACTTTCCCGAAATTGAAAGCACTGTATGAGAAAGTAATTGCTTTGCCGAAAATTGCAGAATGGTTTGAAAAACGACCAAAAACTGACTTGTAAATGTATATGCAAAAAATACGTTCACTTACGTGTGTAATATAACATTAAAAAATGCACATTTGATGTTTGAATTCAACTATGTGCAGCTCGGTAATTAAAAACTGATGTGCACTTGTTATATATGTCGTACGAGTTTTGAGGGGTTACCCCTGACACAGACGAAATCGAACAGGCCAACGAAACGAAACTAAACATTGTTAAGAACTTCCGTTTGTATGAGATGCGCACACCAATTGCTGCATAATTATTGAAACATGTATGATGTTGACCTGACAATCATACCTAGTTTGAGGTTGTGTCCTTCATTTGTATTGGTGGTGGGCATCGTGAGAAATTTCAATTTCTAAGATTCCATCTTCGCTCACATTTTCAATACGGTGCCAAATCCATTGATAACAAGCAGTTGTTAAAATATTTGCGTGATTAGAAAAATTCTGCTTATTAATTCGGATGCCACCCTGTGGTTCAGTGTTTCTTTGCCATGTTTTCATTTAAATGATTTTAAGAAGTGTTTAGTTCAACTTGATTTTACCTAGGTTATGTTCCTGTTAATATCTGCGAGTGAAGCTTCACATAATTTCAGTAGAGCTTGATGAGAGGTTGATTGTACACAATATGGTTAGCATTCACCAGTGTGTCATGTACCTGTGTATTAAATGCACACAACGCACATTAGAATGTCACTTTCTACATGCACAGTTATTCATTGATACCACAAACTTAAATAACTTCAAGCAGAATATCGCGACGTTCAAAAGTTCACCGCGCACTCAACTTTTTCTTGCGTTATTTAGAACCTATTCTCATTTGTGGCCAGAATCGCATGTAACACTGAATTAGATAGAATAGTTAAATTTTAATATATGGATAACAATATTACAGAATTCAAATTATGTAACTAGTAACTAACATTTAACAATAATAGGCAAACAATAAAATACGTGACAAAAATTATACTGTTTAATGTTTACCATCCCTGTTTCTGTGTATATCTAATTTCAAAAGGTCAACACTCGCTCTGTATTACAGAGATGATTATATCAGGTTTTTGTTTTCTTACTAAGTCTGAATAGTGCAATAAATTTGAACTTAGCAAATAGATCAAAATTACCAAATGTGGTGATGACAACTTATAATATATCTAATTCGGTAAAAACCTGAATCTGTTAATTCAAAAATGATGCCAAACATGTTATCACGTTTTGACAAGCAAAACATTGCGATACAATGATTGTTATGTAAGTATATACAACAATTTACAAAACTAATGGAACACGCACACATTGGATAAGCTCAACCCTTCTATAATTTATTCAAAAACGAAAAACTCAGAACGAACAACTCTGAGCTAACCATATATGAGACTATGGAATAAGATAGTGAATAATTAATAAAGTGAACTTTGTCATTTAAAACCTTTACAATGTTTTGG
Source organism: Saccoglossus kowalevskii (assembly GCF_978046115.1). Taxonomy (NCBI): domain Eukaryota; kingdom Metazoa; phylum Hemichordata; class Enteropneusta; family Harrimaniidae; genus Saccoglossus; species Saccoglossus kowalevskii. The sequence continues at coordinate 24,607,238 of NC_140659.1, forward strand.
TTCAAAACCTTTGTTCAGGGTATATTCAATTTTATATACATAATTGATTCAATGGTTAACGTATTAACATGTGGCACTTGATAATGAATTGTAACACTGTACGTAGTAAGAGTACTATCTGAGTGAACTCCTAAATGTTGAACAATGTGTGCTACAACTCATTGGTAATTCGCCGACCGCCTTCACGAGTAAGCATTGGTTTCGAATTAAAATGCTGAACAGTTTCTTTGTTCGAAGTGTTTCGCGATGAATGTCATCACTGCATTGCGGTGTTTGTAGCAGTTGTGGCGGCACCTGGGTTAGGGGATGTTATGTATGTCAGCAACATTTGCCCCCTCAAAATGCAGGAGTGGCGTTTCAGAGGGTCTAGATTTCAAATTTCTATCACGGGGGAAGTTTTCTCTGGGCTCGGGGTACGTTCTCCAGCACGTGTCAAGGGAGAATATCGTCTGTCGTCTGTCTCTATATTTTGTCTGCTTGAGGTACCGGACCGAAAAGTCACTTAAGCTTTACAGTCAAATAGACGAACACAACGAAATACGTATCGACTTTAGTCGGTTAGTCGAGTACTCTATAAGACTATCGCAAGGCTGGTCCAAGACTGTGTCTCTCGTGGTGTTCTCGCCAAGGCCAACTAAAACTCTTTTATTCACTTTCAAAATCTTAACCAATTACAAAGAAGTTTAAAGACTCTATGGCGTGGCCTTCAATCATACAGCCAATCACACCAAATACTGGATACGTCATATCTTTTGATTAATCGTTCACTATATTACTAACTGCGAATACCCAATTATCAGAAACAGCGGTCCGGGTGGCAACGGTTATATCGTAATTAGTTCCAAATCACTGAGTTAAGTTCCGTCCAGGACCTCGCATGAGCCTAAACGATGACAGACATAACATAGCCATTCACAGCTACGCGAAAACTAATTCATGACATTTCCCCCGGACCTCCCTAGTAAGGTCGCGCCTTCGGAGGGATGGATGGTGAGCAGACCCCCCTCCCCATGCAAATTTTCGTGCCGCCGCCTCTGTCTATTGGCGGCTATATTGGTAAAGTCGTCATTGTTCTGAATATAAATACAGCATCCCATGTAACCCTTCCGTTACGTTGTACTGATTCATTCCGTCTGTTCAATTTTATCCTGTCCGGCCAATGAAACGCATACAATTCTTCCCGCACTGGTTTCTGTCGATTCGTAGTCTGCTAGTATACTCGTATATGGTGGCCGAAAGCCGTCCGCCGTTGTTTATGATCACTGACATAAGTGGTTATCTCCTATCGTGCCATGTCTGGTCAGGTCTGGTTTTACACCCCCTCTCAAATGCCATTTAACTGTTTTTGTATCACGTAACTGGCGTAACAAGTTATACTCGTTTGATTTGTTAAATTGGATTAAGGAACTCATTCAAGTAACGTATACAATATTCACACGTGTGTCACAGAGCCGGATTGACCATCCTCGGAATCACATGGTTTCGCTAAAGCCGGGCATTGATAACCGACCCTCGAACCCGTGCGTGATCGTAATAGGAAAAGCGGTATTTCATTACACCAATCAGCATGGCTGTATCAATGTGAACCATCACATATTAAAACAATGGCGGCGTTTGGGCTTTGCGCTGATTCACCGCCGGTCAAGAACACATTTCCATGTTTGTTTATTCCAACGTGAAAATTGCTTGTAGTCGAATGAATGAAAACGATGGAATGTCTAAATATTTGTGCAAATCGTGTTTTAGTAAACTGTCGAAACAGATAACATATAGACTTGCCCGAGCCGGTCTTCGTTGCAATAAATACATTATTTCCCTCAGATATAGCACTAAGCGCTTTCTTGTATTTGTAGTTTCTATCGTGAGTTCTGATCGGGTAATGCAAATGAGCCCAATTGAATCTTTTAATCGCTTGAGGGCGTGCGCCACACACAAAATCGTGGTGAAATCTGCCAAGGGTTACTGTTGAGGCTTCGGCGAAATAATTGGTCCTTGGCTGGCTTGACTAACTTGGTAACCAATCGGTATCAGTGGTTTCAAGTGTTCATGTGTATAAAGACTAAACAGAACCGGCGTTGTTATCGGCCGCCATGTTTCTTTAAAATACTTAAAATGAATGTAACTCCAGAGCGAGGCTGACGTTGAGGGTGTGTCCTTAGGGCGGCGTTATTGTTCACGCGTGCTAAAACCGTTCCCGTAAGTACGAGGCGCTAGTTGGGATTTGTGTTTTAGGACGTCTTAAACTAGATCGGCATGGCGCCAGCTTATTTTGTTCATAAGTGTTTCAACGCCGGTTTAACTGTAAAGCTGGTCTCCAACACGTTTCTTGGCAAACGTGTGGACACGGTTATTAATACAAACACACTTACATACAGAAACAGAATTATAGCCAACGCCAATGAATCAACATGAGAGGTGGTGGTCACCTGACGATCGACCTGATAAGAACTATTAACAGGGTAAAGTTCACAGGTTCACGAGAGCACACATCGAACGTTCTTTCTGTAGCAACCATGCCAAGTTACAAGCTATACTACTTTAACTTGCGTGCCCGGGCTGAACCAAGTCGTCTCATTTTAGCTGCGGCTGGTGTAGACTATGAAGATGTGAGAATTAAGAGAGAAAATTGGCCTGCAGAAAAAGCAAGTGGAAGTAAGTGAACATAAACGTAACATAGACGCTGTGCAAACTACAGGTTTATGTTATGCGTCGGAGAGTGGGAGATTACAACAACCTGACCTGGTCGTATATAATGTAGTACTAATGCTATTATGTAGCACGAATCCAGGGTACAGTTCACTGCACAACATATTGCAAGATGGATAAATGCTGTCATTTGTAAATTGGCGATTCAATTTATCAGTTTGATTAATTCGTGCACCACAACAGAGCAGAGGAAAGCAATTGCCAAAACCAGTGCCGATAGCCACAATACAGAATGTGCTTTTAAATTAAAATCCAGATTTTACTATTATCAACAATGATATTCTGTTTATATGTCTGGTCAGTTATTGTATTTATTAAACTATTCTGTATTAGCTTAGACTTATATTGGTGTGCTGTGTGCGTCCATGGTATTAGTAATTCCAATTATAAATTATGATGATACAACTCGATGTTAGGTCGAAACTTGTTTGGTAAAAATCATCTGATATCAATCACGTACTACACATTCGTCATAGTTGTGTTGTCGAATTCTCTTCAAACAAGGCAGTTGCTGGCGCTTTTAAAGGTGGCAGTGTTGTTTTATTACTTCGATCGAGGTGGGAGTGTATGATTAATTCACACGTCTCATTTCGAGTGGCAGTCAGTCTGTAGTTTGTTTTTTTTATCAGGCACAAACATTGGTGCAAACAGTTGTGCGTATATAAACGAACCAAGACAATTTCGAACGAATCATCGTATATGAAAAGTATGGAATCAGATAGGATAGTAAAGTGATACACACATGCCTACATTGAAGGGGTAAATATAATGTCTTTATTCTGAAAACACATCGTCATCAAGTCACTGTCAGTAGTACTGGTAGACAAACAACATGGAGTCTTACAGGGGAACAACATGGTATTCACCACACAAAGCGCATGAACTGGACAGCACTCCCCAGCTACTTAGTGTCATCATATTAAGATACGTGTTTTACCCGTATCATTGTTAAATTGTTAATTTTGATACTCTAGGTATCTACATAAAAATAGGCTAATAACTGTCTCACTGGCAATTGAATAATATTCTAATTATTTTCGAGTTGGTGACAACCCTCTATGTTCTATTTCTTGAATAGGACTGCACCATTTTAGAATGGGAATTCAACAATTAATATCTGAGACATCACTGTATCTTGGTGTGCGTTTTATATCGTGTTTTGCATTCGTTATATCATGTATTACGTTTGTTTCATTGTGTAGTACGTTATATGTCATAACAAAGTTTTGCAAGTTTGTGTGATGCATTTACTGCATGTTGCAGTCATTAAATCATATATGTATATACTATATGCAGATATATAGATATATATGGGGCAATGTATATGCATGTTAAGTAGCTAATTTGTTTATTTGTCTCATTTCAGGCTATTAAAGCAAGATCTCAAAAGTAGATTTTTTATAAATTCTGGGCGAATTTGTTACATAGATTACTTAGGGATATGTGCAGACACACTTTAGAGCTAAAACACAATAACCAAAAACGGAGAAACACCAAACTGCCTTATAAAACTTGGAATACTCATATTGTGCTTGCCGCTCTATTATGAATTCACTTATAGAACCAGTTATCCCTATTTAAATAATTGACACTATATAATGAGTAATGTTCAATATCGTCATGGTGTAATTAGTCTCCAACCAAGTTGGCATGCACGCTGCCTATTCAATTGTTCTATGCTCTTCCAGCCACCACCCATGAACATGACCGTTTCTAGCTCGTGAACTGCTCAACAAGCCATTTCAATTTCATGCCAGACAGTAAATAAATGTTATTACTCGAAACCGGACATTTCAAATAAACACAACCAACCAATTTGAAAACATAATACAAGCTTGAAATATACCACACTGCCCTCAACTGAACATACTATAATTTACACAGAGGAACCCCCCCCCCCACCGTTTTCGAACTCAGAAAGATCACTTAACACAATTCAAACGTAGCATTTCCCAGTTATGACAGTATAGTTCATCACGATGACTTAGCACACCAGAGGCGGCGACACTAAATGTTGCATGGGGCAAGATCTGCTCACCAACCTGGCGTCGAAAGCGCTACCTTACTAGGGGGTCCGGGGGCATTCTCCCCCTTAACAATTTTGAATTTAGACCCTCTGAAAAGCATGCTCCCCCTTAACAATTTTGAAATTTAGACCTTTTTAAACGCTATTTCCTGAATTTTGAGGGGCAAATTTTGCTGACACAATATTTTTTTTCGAGGGGGCGACCACCCCTTCTGCACTCGGTGCTTACAGTACACTGCAACCAACAACTGAAAACAGCAATCATTTTAATTTGCACGATAACAACCGAATTACAAACTAACTACATTACCTATAATTCATGAGCATTTGTTTAGTAATGTACCAATTACTGGTACAATACACTTGTTGTTATTGAGTTATAAAATCTTCAATCTGCTAAATCTTAATAATAATTTTGTTTTACAAAAACAATTAAATATATGAATTCATACACGTGTGTATATGTTTTTTGTCACAGAATTTCCATTGGGTCAGATGCCATGTTTGGAGGTGGATGGTGTCATGCTTGCTCAGTCCAACGCTATAGCTCGCTACCTTGCAAACGAGCATGGTAAGAAAGCAATTTAATGAATTACTAACCATACAATGACTTATTATATTATAATACGTGTACATACATTCTTAATTTACAGTATCACATTGGTTGGTATGCATTCTTATATATACACATATATTAATTTTGCATTCCCATGATGTATCCTTGGAAGGAAAAGATGTATAATAATAAGGTTATTACGAAGATACCTCAAAGTATGCACTCAGACAGTACGCTGTAATAACCTTATTTTATTACACTACACAGGCCTTGCTGGTAAAAATAACATGGAGAAAGCCCGCGCTGATATGATAGTGGATACCATGGGAGATCTTTCGCCGCACCTTGTCAAGATAATCAAAGAACAAGACGAAACTAAGAAAGTGGGTATTGTATCCTAAAATATGGAAATGTAGTTTGTATATTCCACTCGGCATCGTTAAACATAATGTTCTTAATGCGTTTATTCGTATAATGGAAGTTCGTGTAATTCCAACTTTGTATGATCTGAATCAAATATCTGCCTAACCCCTGTCAAATGTTTCCGAAATGAATGGTTTAATTTTAGGACGAATTGAAGAAGGAATTCACCAGTAAAACATTACCAGCATGCAATACATCCCTGGAGAAACTTCTTATCCAGAACAACGGAGGTGATGGATATTTTGTTGGAAGCGAGGTGAGATAATGAGCTAAAATTAAAAATATATTTCGTAGATGCTGTTAGCTTGGATTACGTAAATTGACTAATTTATGTACCCGAAATAAATCATGGAGGATAACATAGCACCATACTGATTCAATTGCAAACCATGACGAGTTTACGATTTTTTGAATCGCAGTGTTTCTTACAACTGAAACAAATCCCAAAGTATTCAATGATAAATGGATCTGTGATATTGTGTTAATTGTTTTCGTTGTAATTGTTCTACAGCTAACATGGGCCGACTTGGTATTTGTGAACCACGTACAACGTCCCTTGCCAGGTCCCTCATCAGTAGATGCTTTCCCAAAGTTGAAAGCTCTGTACGAGAAAGTAATCGCTTTGCCGAAAATTTCAGAATGGATTGAAAAAAGACCAAAGACTGACATGTAAATCTATTTGTATAAGATATGTACACTTATGTGTTCAATTTGGAATACAACATGAATTGATATATTTTATGATTTGAATAAAAATATATATTAAAAAACATTAAAGACTGTCATTTACACTTGTTGTATCGTATGCCTGTAATAGATATGAAACTGTACTAACGCATTCTGATGACGTCAATTGGGCATTGCCGATGTTCTGTGGTATTGTCACTGGACCAGTCATCCAGTTGTCATCGGTCAGGTCGTACTCCGACAAGACATTATTACAATTTTCGTCTCGTTTGTACGCGGTGACCAAACCATTGGCTGCATATTGAGACATGTGTGTATGGCAATTGGATCGAGTCCGAGATTATCCCCTTTATTGGCATATTAGAGGTTAATTTTGGAGATTTTATCTACATTTTTCGAGAAACATGAAAAATAACACTGTGTCAATATATTGACACTTCGCAGGTGTTTTAATTTTTACCCGATTAGAAGACTGGATCTGGATCTTTCTGTTATTTCAGCCAGGCATGACACAAGACATGTGAACATTTTGACCATAGAATAACGGTGTTCCGACAATGAACAACGATGCGACGATTAATGAACTCTTCTATGCCCACTTGTGTATGGTGAATGGATTCATTTGTATAATAAATTATGACACTCGATGGCCGTTAAATAATTAACGTGACACTGCGCCAAATACTGAATTGATTACTCGTGAAATTTTTACCAATCCAAGGTAATAAATTCTGGTTACACGTGCTCATCTTGAGGTAAGCTTAAATGCGAAATCAACGTGTTATTACAATGCGACACGCACGTGATTTTCGGATGTTATTTACGTTTAGTTTATAAATATTCAAATAACTTGTAAAAATTAAAAATGGCGGTTGAAAACAATTCGACCAATCAGAGCAATATATCTCTGTCTTTCTCCACGGATAAGCCTGTAAAATGCATTTTACATGGTATTCAGAATCGTGTTGCAGGTCGACAGCTCTGGTGTTGGCAGCATGTCGTCTTATATAATGCACACACCCGAGTATTTACTAGATAATACAAATTCACAAGTATTGGCTGACACGTGCTACAATAACAGCTAATGATCATAAGGTAATGTGACCCAACTAATTCGTTAACCAATTTTGACAAACTAAATTGAATTCTACTAAAGTCTGTATTTAAATGTCGTATCAAGGTCAGGGTTTGAAAATCACCAATTCCACTGGGATCCAGCCGAGTTTTAAAAAACGGAATTGTTTTATGGAACCGGATTTTGCTAAGGCGTAATTGATAATCAGCACTCATGGGAATTCGCAATCTTCATTTTTTTATTCAGTTAATGGAAAAGGGAATAAGTCAATGTCAGACCATTAAATGGCAAAATATTGACGTATTAAAGGTCAACGAACATTTTGTTTCTAAATATTTTGTGAAATATTCACTACAGTGTTTGCTAAATTTGGTTCATACAAAGAGGAACTTAAAAACGAATAAAATTCATCTTTAAGTGGGGACAATTGCGAAACGGGTAGTCTTCTAGGAAATTGAAGTGAGATAAACACTGCGTGATGTTTTCATTGGTGCAACAATGTTTGTGTATCGTTTCAGTCATTAATTAAAATGTCATTGAAGAATGCTCGTGTCGTTGTTTTAAATAGTACATAGAGCAAACTAGCAGAAAAAAAGGAAAATCTAACTTAAGAAGACGTTTACATTCGAGCAGCAAATTGAAAAATGGTTGATCAACTTTACATGGTTTCAACTGTAACCGGGTTATACCGAAGCAGAGATTGATACTGCAAACTTGCCAGCCATAGAATTTTGGCTTAGAACTATCAGGGCAGCGCACGAATGAAATTACCTTCCTGTACGCAGTATAGCAGGAATTGGATGTTTACATTGTCCCTAGAGGGCGCTCCCCGCATACCGCGGTGGCTTGTGTGTAATTTGACAGATTTTCGTCAGTCTACGCGTTGCCATGGAGCATTTAGCTTTGTGTTTTACACTCATTTCATTCAGTTTTATTTCGAAGGTAGCTATTAAGCAGGGTATTTACGAATTTTACATAACATCACTATGTGTTCAATGCAGTAAGCATACTCGTAGATTTACAACTCCCCTTACATGCATAGCGAGAGTTGATACTCCCCACCCTCCCGCAGGTGCGTTCGAGTATGTGACCGGTGCAGATTTCTAGAGTTTTTTATTCTCGTCATTATTCGGGTTTTTATTTCTTTCTTTTTTTTCAGCACAGCTTGTTGTATTCTCCACTTGGATCGTTTGATAACAACCTCTTTGCTAGGAGCAAAGGAAAAGTGCCTTACTAGTAAATGCGAATAATGCCTGCTATCGAAGTTTGTGGTCATAGCTGCTGAGTCGTCAGAGTCAATTAGTGAAATATACATTGACGGGAAACTATGATAATTAGTTGTAATGATGTATGTTGTGTTTGAAGCTATAGATTCGTATTTCCATGGGGCAGCTCGCACGTGCATTGTTCTTGCTAAATACTACACTGGTTCTTATCAGATAGTACGTCTTCGTAAATAGAGAATGTGCTTAGTAGTATTTTTGTTTCAGTACTTATAGTAGCTATTGTGAAAACTGAGTAAATGGATTGGCATTTGATATACATTGTTACAATCTTGTTCATCGTAAATATGCAACAACGGTCATAACAACACAATATTCATCATCTTATAGTAAAATACAGTTTATTCATCGAATGTGTTCTTTGACAACGAATTGCCAAGATTGAAAACTTCTCTTCACGAACTTACTGCAAAGTAGCTTATATTTAATCCACCCAAAACAACATTCAGCAGAACAACTCGGAGAATACCCAGATTATGGGATTATGGAAATTTATAGAATAGAAAATGAACCTAAAAGTTTATACATATATCAAGTTCAACTTCCCGATAATAGGACTGTTCCCGTCCATGCATCGAAATAAACATTGATTGGGTATCTTAATTTCCCAACTGCATTTGACCGGTATGAACTTGGCCATGAGCATTGCTGTATTGATGTAGTGTTTATTTTAGACTCTATATGCTTATAGCATGATGACCTTGAAACATCATTGACATCAACAATTTCCATGGCTAAGACTGCTACTCTCACGCTTGAGTTAAATAGGTCAATCAACTAGTGAAAAAGAACCGCTACAAGTAAAAATCCCAGAAGTCTATTACAGATGATGATTCTTTTTAGAAGGGGTTTCGACCAATATTAAAACGTGCTTTCTGGCCTCTTTTTTACCCACTCGGCAATCCTGGGCAAAGCGAGAACTCGGCTACATAAGCTCTTCAGCTTCGGAAATGTGTCCAATGCATCCGGGACCATAAGGGAAATCATGTCGTGAGATGTTACAAAAGTGAGATCAGCCAGCGATACCTGAAAATAAGTGTGTACATTTGGTTATAACCTTAGTATACATCGTCTCGTACAGTGGAATATTAGACGTCATCGAGACACCATTCTCGATATGCGTTCATATAAAATGTTCTTTAATTGTGGGCAACTGTGCGTCATTTGTACCGCAGTTTTTGCTCCATAATGGACATTTCCTGAAGATTTTCCAACTATTTTAATTTGGAATTAAATATTATAATTAGATAACATTGAGACATGATAATTCCTTACGTTATCGCCTACAAAAAAACCGTCCCCACCATTATTTGCGATAAGACCTTTTTCTAGTGCTGATAACTTTGGTATAAGGGTGTTAGCTTTGCCTTCCTCCAGCATCTCAGCCTAATGAACAAACGTTATGACGTAACAAGTTGAATAAAAAACAGCAACAATACATAATTTTTACAAAAAATTCTGTGAAATTTAAGTTTGTGTTTACGTAAAGTGCCAATGGGTTTTGTAATCGACGCGATCACCGTGCAAATATAAGAATGATGTACAGTGTGAACTTGTGTAACAAATGGCGTTTAAATTATTATGAACCAACACATCAAGGTTACAAAATAAATAATTATTGAAAATAATTGCAGTTTCTACTAGAAACACAATGTCGATTACTAAGTAGCGCAAATACATATTGTTTAGTTGTTCTACGCGATAGCTCACGGTACGAAGATATTCTCGTAGATATAACTCCCAAATGGTATAATAGCCGCTACCTTCCGCAGCGTTGAACTCGTTTGCACGTTGTTTACCCACTATGATAAACTACTGTCCTTGTCGCCGGACGATATACCACTGGGTCCTGGGTTTATTGTGACACGATTAGACTTGTCACTGACAGTCACCCTTGCCGTTACCACTGTCTACTTTGAACTTTACTATACTGTTTTTTTTTTAGAACAGACTGCATTGAGTTGACTGACTGAATGCATAATATGTGTGACCAGATGCATATTCATATAGTCAAGCATATTTACATAGAACATTCTGGAGTACTATTTTTAGATGCTCTTGTACTTGATTGCACATAACACATAACACATAAAATACTCGCAAACACCTACTAAAAAATACTAATCTCTTACAACGCGTATAAATCCACTAATTATAATATACAAACAAAATGGAAATAAAATTCCGTTTCTGGTACAAAGACTATATACAAAGTAATTTTAATAGGCATTATGGCGCTAAATTATTTTTAAAAGACAATAGCTGATGTTTAACGTGTAAAATATGAACAGAAATATATGTTTATCATGGTGAAGCCGAATGCATTCAATGTAATTCCAGAACAGAGAAATAACCGAAAATGAAAAACTCGCTGTTGAAGACCATTACTGATCAGAATACCGGTCATCTCTGGATCCCACGCGATCTGCACTTTAACATGAGGTACGATGACGTAAGTATGAAATAAGTACGAGCCTACTGAAAACTAGTACATGTGGTTACCAGGAATATTTTTTATGCTAATAATATTTAATACTAATTTGAATTTTTCAGAGTCTGACAATACAGACATACCATGCTGACAAATGATTACGCGCGTAAGCGTCCTCTATAATGAAAAAACAAACATGCCTGCCACCAGAATTTGACCGGACTCCACACAAATAATTCTGTTCTAAACATTTTGGATTTCGGGCATTCCCACAGTATTAGACGCTAACATGCGTAGGTATTCAATATTCTGAATTCGCAGTTCCTTATATGATAGGATGAAAATACCCTGTAAAATACCACAAAATTACGGCACGCCTTAACATAGGGCGTTACAGTGACAGATGTATAATAAATAAATAATGATAATAATTAATAACAATACCTTTTTCTTTTCGTCCTTCTCGAACCAAGCTTTTCCAAAAGCGGTAACGATGTCCACCATTGTATCTACTATCATATCAATCTGTGCCGTTTCTAAATTGGTCTTTCCCGAAAAGCCTGAAGTTATACATATTAATGCTCTCTTTTAAAGAAAATTATTGACTAAAATATTAAAATTAAAAAAAAATGTGCATGACGTTTCACGTGTGTATGTTTTTTATGCCACTTACCATATTCCCTGGAAAGGTAACGAGCAATTGCATTTGACTGCGACAGCACCGTGTCATCCACTTCCAACACAGGCATATGACCCAATTGAAATTCTGGAATGAAAAACCCGCACAAATGGTTCGAGTCAATGTGAAGCTACCAACAAGATTTACCTTATTGGCCACCCAATCTTTAAAGAGTTGTCATTCAAGTGCAATATTTCAGTGCAAATAACAATATTCACGTGTGCATGGCATTGGCAATAATACACTTTGAATATTTGTATTTATGGAAATCCAAACAACTCATTATATATTCTGCCAAACGTTACTTACAAGTCCTGGGGTAATTACTACTGTATAAAATATCCACAAATTAAATAAATTGTCAACTGCTAAATTACATTGACTGCGTGTATGTTCCGACAATGAATGACAAATCGTACCACGTTTTACCCTAAATCATTTATATATATATATATATATATATATATATATATATATATATATATGCGTGTCTCTTTCACTCACACAACAATTATCAGATTTCAATCAAACATAGTACATCGATGCTTTGGGATAACACTGGTTAGGTTTTGATTGAAATCCGTATATACTAATTACCTCATTTGCATAATAATTAGCTGATTTAAACATTTTCACTTGTATTTCATGAATGATAAAACATATTTCAATCAAACTTTGTACTTAGATATTAGTTTTTGGTTGAAATGCATGATTCAATAATCTAATTTGCATACTAATTAGCCAATTTAAGTCTTCCACTTTTTGTCAAAGAGCTACCTAACAGTTTCTGGTCATTATGTACATATTAATTTGCATATTAATTATCCAGTTTTTAGCATTTCCACCATTATCTCAAATATTCATCATATTTCAATGAAACTTGATACATAGATGCTCTGGAATTAGCCATATACATGCTTATTTAGTTTATGGTTGAATTGTGTGCATACTAATTACCTAATTTGCATAAAATAACCAATTTATACGTTTTCCACAAATATCTTGAGTACCACTTATCCAATGTCGATGAAATTTGGTACATAGATGCTTTAGGATAATCCACTGATCTGATTACTTCAGAGTGAAAGTATATAAATGGTTCATTTGTTTGTAATATCTCAAGTACTGTCGCAGTTAAAGACATGCAAGCAGTGCTAAGATAAAGGCTTTTGAAAAGAAATATGACTAACATGCCACCACACACCACATGTTCATATATAACTGTACTATCTCAGACATTGTTGGAGATAGAGAGTTGCATATGAGATATTTCTAACGTATCAGATTACCGTGTGTGGTCATGTGACCCGATTACTATGCATAACCGTAATCACTGGTGCAGATAGCGACATGCAACTAGTGTTATAATGTATTAGATGACTGAATATTATATCCTGTGACCTCAGTATTTTGCATATTTAAAATATCGTGCCGTTGCAGAAAGAAACATGCAACTAGCATTATAATTGCTTGTAATTGTTACTTATAATTGCTTTATTGCATTTTTTATTTTTAAATGCTGTATTTGTTCTATTATAATCACATCAGCTCAAATGTAAATGACAAAGGCAAGTATGTGTTCAAAATAATACATACTTCTATGATTATGCATGCAACAAATGCAATTTTTATGATGTGCTACTAATAAAGTATACGCGGTATTCATTATTTGTATTTTGTTCTTCCACGGGAGTTCTTTCTAAGCTTACTTTGAACTGTGTTTGTTTCGCTCGTGGTCGACAGTGAAACACAACTGCTGTAAACTAATACAGTTACGGTACTGCTAGGATCACAGGTGTGTTTCCTTTTGGTTCCAACAACTATATCATTTCTGGAACACATTGAACTTCAACTTTCAGTGTGTTTATTGCCGTCACGATTTCTAACTTAATGACTTCCAATAACGCAATGAAAAAGATAGAAACAACACGACAATTTCGTTCGTAGCATTCGCAAAATGGAAGACCGGACAAACAGTGCACAGACAAAGCGTCCCAATAATAATTGAACGACCTATAGAATAGAATTCCTTTTCATGCCGTTAATCCGGCTTTCATACATCGTTCGATTCAGGCAGGGCTTCGCAAATAATAATAATATAACACCATGGCGAGTTTACCTTATCAATGATCGATCCTACTCGGTTGGGACTGTCCGTTGGGTTTGGGGTGAATACTAGTATAAGTGTCGTGGATATGTTATTGCTTTGTTACGTGTACGGGGTCATCCAAAGTTCAAGTTTACAAGCCTTGTAACCGCTAAGTGTCTTTTTGTTTGTGCACATACTCGGAAGAAGTATGTGTTTTGTGTATCATTAGTATCCCTTATATATGCATGGTTGTGTACGACAAACAATAGCGTACGAATCGACACACCAGGCTTGAGCGTCATTTGCATGATACTGAACTCTCAGTAGTAGTATTATTAACGCAGTCACAAATACAGATAATCGACAGTGAGTCTCACCTGTGAAGGGAGTACTGTTGTGCCGACAAGCTCACTTCGTTTATGCCCACTTTGTTAGTTTTAGATACCCCATTTCTATGCAAATAGATTTTCCATCTGTGCATGTGAGCACGCAATTGTGTTCATCACCAAATTATAAATTCCAGCACGTTTAGGGAATATCTACCACAGCCATACGCCAGGGTAATAATTTTCGGTAGAAAATAAACCAAGCGCATCTACGTGTATATTACAGAATAATAAAATGTACACCCATAAGTGGGCGGCGCATACCCACCATATCCTTCCCCCAACCCATTTCCAAAATCAGGCAGAAACCTTTATATTCAGTACTTACTATCACCGGTTTTCACCGTTGCCCACTCCTCTCTTGTATATCGTTTATCTTCATATTCTACCCCAGCCTGTGCGAATAATAAACGACAGGTCTCGGCACGGCCTCGCCCGTTGAAGTAATGTAGCTTGTATTTCGGCATGGTGGTGAGTCAATCGTTTATAAACTGGCGATGTCAAGGGTAGTACTAACAGCAGAGCAGATTTCAACGGCTTTTTTAAAGGATTTAACTCAAACAATGAGTCAGCAGTTTTACGTCGGTGAAGTTCAACATGTAGGCCATGCATGATTAATAAAATATATCCTGATATTCGATCCATGCGTCAGTGTAATCTTAAAAGCAACACTCACATGAACACAGTTCTACAACTAAAAGCTTAATAACAATTTGTTTACACCAGAACTCTTTCAAATTTATCTTACCAAGAGTTTGTACGAATAACCATGGAATAACTAAGATGAGTTTACAGTTTTAGTGTTTGCATTAAGGTCAATAAGGTCAATACGCTGACCTCGATCGATTAATACATACGTTGGTGAATGGGCTGCTGATTACCGGCGTGTCTTTCCATCTGAACTCACCAATTCCAATCAGTTAGGCCTGATACTATTCCATGTATATACTTATTTACTACGTGCTTTCGCAGATGTTCAAATCAGGTGTACTAATAAATCAAGCAGCGAAATATTGGGACGGTCTCTAAAATTGGACTTAATTGTGTTTACTGCTGGTGTATGCGATTATTTTGGAAATATTCAACTCATTAAAGCTGAAAATGTGCAATTTTAGGCACACACGACCATATTCTGGAACTAAACTGTTTTAAGTAAGTTTTAAATGTTTTAAATTTTAGTTACTTGTCTTTGCTAGTAGTGGTTTTATTTAGAGATGCTTACACGTCAAAATTAATGCAAACAAATGTTGTGTTTAGTTAACGCCAAAATGGTAATAGTAACCTTCGATGTAACCTTATATTGAATGTATCATTTTATTGATAGACGTTTCTCTATAGATAACAATAACAGTGTTGCTGTGTCAGAGAAAGCATGTACTACTTTTAAATAAAAAAAATTGTGTTTATAGGAAGCAATAATCTCACTATTAACTTCCTCCATGGGAGGTCACCGTGTAATACTATCATTGGTTATACGGGTTTCAGTGGAATAACACATAACAAACAAAATCAGAATCACAGACTCGGCTGCCTGTCTGCAACGTTCCAATAACGTACTAAAGCAATTTAGTTTAAAATGTAAACTTCGAGTTAATTGCAGAAAAATTTACGTAGGAAGTCACATTGCAAGTAATAAAGTATGGCAGGGAAAACAATTGATGTAAATCTGTATACGTATTTATTAGGTTTGTTTCCCGTGGAAGCACATTATCTGAGGGAGTTGGTAACTTGACAGGTCAGACACGTCGTCAGATTTGAACGTAAAACTTCGAGTATGGGTCATGTTATGATGTTTATATTCAGTCAGCGAATTAGACTCATTATTATGCAAATGTAAAATGAGTAAGGACTGCCTGAAATATCATATTGTAATTTATAAAACAAATCCTTTAATCAGAAGAAAATACGTAATGGTTATTTCAAACTAAAATTTAGACACACACAACCACAAATACGCCGATCAATTGCAATGTATAGATAGTGTATCCATGAGAATAGGTGTGTGGGTCTGGGTCCGGGTAAAGGATATTTTGAAATCTGTTTAGACTGTATTGAAAATGAATTAATTTCATACTGGTGTGCCTTTCGAAGTAGTCCTTATAAGTGTCAACCATACCAAAACATCACTAGTCGTGAGCAACGGGCAACAAATTAAAATAATTAGTGTACAAACTTATATCACGGAGTAAATTGTATTCAAATTACTTTGTTCTATGGCATAGGTATATGTATATGCAAATGACTATAGGTGCAATTTATAATAATTGTGTTACCTGTGTGGATGTTGTATTAGAGTGACATTATTTACACTACATCATAATAACATTGTAAGATCCGTTTTGCCGATTTTTTCTTACATGCTCAGAGGCGACGCAAAATGTTTGCATGGAGGCGAGATCTGCTCAATTTTGAAATCTCAAACGCTATTTCCTGCATTTTGAGAGGCAAATTTTGCTGACATACAAGGGTTTCAGCTTGATTTGAGGGGGCGACGTTCCTCCTTCCAACATTTTTTTCGAGGGGACGACCGCCCCTCACCTGTGCCGGTGCCATTGATGCTTGAGTCGATTTCATTTATGATTGACTGGATGTGGTAAACAAACAACAATATTTATCCCAATATTCGGACCTGATACTTTATTTCTTCTCTTCACATAATATTCACATCACATATAAAAACACAACTACTAAAATAAACAACTCCAAGATATATATAATTCTGTTATAATATAGATATATTGCCTGCATTTCGGCTGATGTACACTTCAACCACTCAGCAAATTCTAGTTTCAGCAATTTACATATTACATTATTAAAATACCGGGGTGCGTATGTGATATGGTGGCACAAAGGGAATTACAACGTATCACTAAAAACGTCCCGCATTGTGAGAAAATACATATTTATAATCACATATCACCATAACAATACATGCCGCATTTAGAAAATAGTTTATCTTGTTGTTGACGCTTGGTAGGAAATATTTCCCAGTTTCTGGTTTGTGTGGAGTACTGGTAGCAAGTCTGTTGAGAAACCTGAGTTTGGTGAAAAGTTCCCTTCATACGGCGCTATTTCAATGGACTACCGACGAGCATTAATTATCATTGAACAAAATAGAAATAGTTATTGAACATCAATGTGGCTATATGGGGGCTTAACCGAAGAAAAACATTGCGGCAGTTTCCGAGTTCAAAAGTCGCCGACATCGAAACGCCCTCTCGCGTCTACAGCCACAAACGTATTACGTCACAACATTTCCGGATTTCTGGACTACTAACTCTAACGATTGGAAGGCTACATCTCGGTCACTGGTCTTTTTTTCACCCACTCGGCAATGCGAGGTAATTCAAAAACACGTTCTTGTAAAGCTTTGAGTTTGGGATAATTGTCCAACACCTCGGGGTTAAATTTCTTCACGTAATCGCCATTTGTCACAAACGCAAAATCTGCCAATGTCGGCTGGAATAAAAAACATAAGAATGCAAATCAATGGCGAGATTGCGATGTTATCATACAGAAGAGATATCACGACGCGTGACGGTACATGTATTTACAAACCACCGAGATCTCGTTAAGAGTGAGAAAGTCTTGGGGCGTGTTTTTATCACTCAAACTGTATTCCATTATCGCTCGTCGTCATGTCAACAGATCCCTGACTTATTTAAGTTGACGTGATGACGAAGAAGTCTCGCGACACTCGCTCTCGATGTGATCTCGGTCTCCATTAGCGTCTAGGTTGTAATGTATCCGGAATTCAAATTATATTTCGTCTCAACACCAACATGCAAAATAGTTACCCTTGCTAGGACTAAGCATGATGTCGCCAATGACACTATTTTTAGACTATTCTTCCTACTATGAATAGACAATAAAATCAATGCAAGAGTGTGAATTTCTACTTGATAAATGTATAATCTTAACAGATAAGCCTCTAAACAAATATTTCTAGGTCGAGCTTTCTTTTGAGTGTAATCATTTTTTCAGAGCATTAAAACAATATAAACACTGTCGTAGCCGGCGTACGTCCGACCATATACCCTCAACAGGGTCTATGGTAGGACTATACGCTTGACACGTTGCAGAAGTAGAAGTAATGTGTCCGATTATTGTGAATATGAAAGTGTTCATATAATCCCATGAATCCAGAACAGACACTAAGGCCAGACTTTTTTATTCCTTGTTTCTTGAGTTTTTATAAGGCAATTTTTTTAGGAGGGCGGAAAACAAATTAATTCCTTTTTTTCCAATAGATTTGTGTGATTCCAAAGAATTGTAAATGAGATCATTGATCGGAGCGAAGGAATGAAATAAAATAAAATGTTATTCCATGTAAAACCTTGTTTCTCATCTGCGCGAGACTTCGGTACTTTGACCACGATATTCCCACGAAAATGAAACTTAGGTTTGTTAAGCGGCGGGCGGAAAAAAATAAGATCAAAATACTAGTAATTGTTTGTACTTACAAGTCGGCGGGCGCGAGAAATTACGCTGAAATAAAATTTTATTTTCATTTCATTTTCGGCTCCTGTTCATTCGGCGGGTTCGCGAAACAAGGCCTAAACGTCGTACGGGGGCTGGCCGTTGTTGTTCACGAATGTTAAGGCCGATTTATATGAGGTGATACTTGAAGCAACGCGCCGAGCAATGCACGAGGCCAAGTACGAGGCAACTCAAATCAACTAACTATGGCAACGGGCGTCTAGATACCCCCCCCCCTACAAAAACGATGTCTGGCCCGTCTAGTCGTCGTGATTATATTACTGAAACAAAATAACTCACGAGGCAGCGCTTGCGCTGCCTGGCGAGTTGTCCCATGATTTGCTCAGTGCAACGCGACCCTTTGATACAACCTCATAAAATAGACAGGGCTTATCTGAAATATTTTAAGTGGTGTCCGAAGACGCCAATGATAAGTTAACTGAGGGACAAAAACGGCGGTAAAATGCACTTTTGAAGAGCCACACTTTTTGTAGTTTTTGTAGTTCAACATTTTCCCCATAGTACCCGCGCATGTTAAGGTAATCGTCATGGTTTTGAATTTTGTAAGAGGTATCGTAATTCACAACTATTAGCAATGGCAAAAAGATTCAGATAAAACCGTTGATTGATTTGGATTATACGAAAATTCACTCAAACGCATTTGTATTTGGAATGCATTCCCCGTCACGTGGTACGTATTGATTTTTTTAATGCACTGATGACGTCATCAAACTATGAACAACATTTTTCCAGCACGTTATATTGACATCAATGAAGCGTATATTTCCATCCTTCACTCGATTGTTCTTGGTATATATTTTCTGAAAAGTTGATCATAGCTATAGCTTCTGATGATATACTCAAACGTTAGCACAAAGTGAACGGTGTAGGGCAGCAACAAAACACAAGTCACCATATCAAAAAAGTGTTGCAGCAGGAAGCTACAAATTGAAATATAACTCACCTCTTCTCCAACAAAGAAGCCATCACCGCCATCATTTGCTATTAATAGTCGCTCCAACGCTCCGTAAAGAATGGGTACAGTTTTAGTTTTGAATTCATCTTTGGCCTCGGCCTATAATTTAAACCGCAATGTTTGTTAGATAATAAACACTATTTATAGCGCGATAGTCGTCGCGTTGCGCATGTGCGACATTTGTGTTGATAAACATTGATTTTCCCACAATCCAATGCGCTCTTCAAATGGAAATCACAAGTATGAGGTTTGACCTTGGCGCGACTTGCACTGACTGCCGCCGGTGACTACTTTGATACCTTCCAATAACAATGAAAATTACTTAATTAAAGCTTGGAAACGTCTTACTTCGTACTCGTTGATCTGCGCAACAGTCAAAATCGCCATCTTTGTTTATATGAGACCCATATATCTCGCACATGCGCAGCGCGACGATTACCGCGCTTTATATTCAGCTACACCGTTATGGTTCACAATAACGAGGACAACGAGACTTATTTTTCAAAGAAAAACAACATCGATCACATAATTATGGAGGTAAAAGTTCACTATGAAAGTGGGTGAAGGATGTTAAAAGATCAATAATATTTCATACTATAAGCATGCCCCAGTTTCACATAGAGGCCACTCGCTAACTAAATTGATACTTATACTATTTATACTCTGTTTTCCAACACGAATGAGATAAGAAAGATATGAAGGTTCTAAATAAGCTTTAACAATTATTTCTTGGTTGTAGCATTGTTTTCATGTAATTATGTTTCAGACCATTAGAGCTATGAATACCGCTGGCCAGATTATACGTGTAAAACGCAAGTACTCGATTAGATGGATTATGGGTAAAACCTCAAAAAAGAGGAACATATATTATCTTATGTGTTTCAGGGGTATCTGCAAATGGCAATCGTAAGTTGAAATAAGAGGTTTTCAAATTAAAACTGTCCATCTGTTGTTTACATGTCTTTAGACACTACATTAGGAACCACACACGTATTATTGTTCAACAGTTTGACAAGTACTTGTGACACAAACAGCGTTTTGTATTTGTATTTATTTGTGTCAAACGAATACAATACCTTTTTCTGCTCGTCCTTTTCATGAAAAAATTTCACCATTGCTTGTGCCAGGTCATCTATTGCGTCGACTATCATATCAACCTTGGCTTTTTCCAGATTGTTCTTTCCCGCCATGCCTAAAACGACATCACAATTGATTTTGATATAAACATAACCACGTGTTCGCAGTAAAGCTAGCTGCGTGGTTGAAATAATTATCATGTCATGGCTTCTTTTAGAGGTTGCACAAGCCAACGAATGACACGGCAATGAAATAACATCATACCAAACAGCATTTGAAGTCAATACACGCAAATAACTCCAAAAGCACAACATACCAGCCAGTTAGTAATTATAGTAATCGACTGACATTTATATATTCCAATCATCGAGTGAAATGTAATTCACGAGATAACGGGTGCCAAGAGTTCCCGTATGTTGACCTAGGTTACAACGAAACTGATACACATATTTATACCAATATACAATTTCCACGTGTATTTCAATTTGATGTCATATTTATTATAGGTATAAATCAGGTATAGATTTATTCAAACATTAGTATACAACATTGTACAATTTAACTCAATAATGCAATCACTCTACTGGGGTTTTAATGTCTATAACACATGGGAAGAGTATATATAATATTGACTCAAGTGCAACTTGGCAACTATTTCCAAACGCGCCCTCTAGTGATAGTACGCTTTTCTAACGTCAAAATGACATATTGGGTAAGGCGATGTCATTCAAATCAACCACTTTGTGCGATTGTGTAGTCGTTCGTCACCTAGTATATCGTAAAATCCCTCAAAAACACAATATGCATTGATGGACGACGACAGATCAAAATGATATCGACGACTCTAACTTCATTTGTGTCACCCATTATTTATTATTATAATTTTTTTGTTTATTTAACTGTCGTATCATGATCGTGTGGGCTTTCGTGGTCACCTAACTTCAAAAAAAATTAAAAACAAATAAATAATATAATAAATATATAGGAAATAATCAAAAAAACATTAGAAATAAATAAAATAGGCCCAAACCATGTCTTATTTTAAATAAATAAGGTTTTTTAGCATAGCTACATTATTTATACATATAGTCATATAACATTGTGTATAAGGACTAAAGGTAATTCTGGGTTTTTGCGTGTCAGTGTATTCATTACTTTACATATTAGGCTGTGCCGCCGCAATTCTACTCATGTACATGACTTGTTAATGGCACATAGATTGACAGCTTGGCCTCATTAGTTGACCATGTTATTGGACACAAAGTGATGATTTTCGAGCTCGACTTCATTTATTACACCGAGTTTACTTTAGTAACCAAGCCAAAGTCGATCTGCGCCTGCGCGTCGTGTTAGCGAGTCAGCACCAATGACTGCATTGTACCATGGAAAATCATTTCTGCGTACAGATTTGTTTACGTATTGTTGTATGTCAATGATGTAATCTGAGTGGTGATACGTCTAAATCAACATATGCAGAGCAATTTGATATTTTTGCCTGAACACTTGCTTCGTGTACTGTAGAGTATATTGCATGGAGTCCGAAGTTTAAAATTAAAGCTTTCGCATTAACAATCCCTGAATGACAAAATTAAAAAAAAAATCAGTCCGTCACTTTAACATTTATTCGGATGTGTTTTTACGTTCTCAACTTGGAGTGTCATATTCTTTTTCATGTTGTATTCAATTATATTATATTGTATTCAACAGTATAATTATATGCTAATTGCTAACCACAGTAGGGGTCAATATACAGTTATGTTGACCCTTAAAGAGCATTTACTGCAAGGCGGTTACTCCTCTGTTTACTGCTCTCTTTAAATCGACAAAACAGTGCGTTGATCTGTATTGAAATGACCATATTATACTAGGATGTATAATCCATTTATACAAAACATACATTTGCTCACGAATATATTAAGATAAAGCGGCGCATACCTGCAAGCCCAAGATTTAATGCGACTGCGATTAATGGGCTGCAAAAACACTTAATAACCTCCAAACTGACCTACATGACAAGTTGTGCTTAGAGGCATTCTATTACCTTCTAGTATTTCTCGTTAACGGCGAAAAATAGAACACAGTGACAACACACACACACACACACACGGACGCCCCACTTACCGAATTCGTTGGCAAGGTAACGAGCGATTGCATTAGATTGGGCCAGCATCACGCCATTGACGTGTAGGCATGGCAACTGTCCAAATGGAAATCCTGTAATAATAATTGATGAATTCAGCATAATTTATAAATATACTCGAATAAAAGCTGTATTATATTTATTCTGAACTGAAGGAATGTGACGTAAAGAAACGTCAAAAGTTATCAAGGAAGCGTATTTGTGCGCATGCGCTGCAAATCGGTGGGGCCCTTAAAGAGTCATATATACGCAAGCAGGTCAGGTGAGAGTGGATAATCTAACTGCTTCGTTTGCTATTTATAGCTCTCTGTCAATAAAATATATAATATTAATGGCCGCTATGTGACATCATCCAGTAAGGATTTCGTGATGCAGCAATAGAATAGTGTTGTACTCCGGTCTCGGAATGGTATTCATCACTATACAGCATCGTAATGCCAGTGTTTCAAAACGTCACGCACAGTGAAAACATGAAATACCACTCGCAAATCACAATTGCCTAACAATTAACATCGTGGAAACGATGCTGAAAAGAGACCGCGCACGCTTCATCCTATTTTCCGCGTTGCCATACTAGAAAATCGTGATATCACCCTAGAAAACTACTGATACATCAAGGTCAACGGACGGTCGACTTACTTCCTGAAGCTTTCTCCACTGGCCACTGCTCCCGAGTGTAGCGAACGTCTTGGTATTCCACGCCCGCCATTGCAAAGAGCAGACGACTGTGTTCGGCTCTACCCCTGGCGTTAAAATAATACAGTTTGTAGCTTGGCATGGCTTCACTTCGTTCGATCGTAGTAGACGCTATAGACGGACAGCTTTTCATATACGCGAACAAATAACCAGTTTTTCTTAATATACCCTCTCGCACATGCGCAGTGGCAGCACTGGATTTGTTGTCATGGTAACCGAACGGCGAAGTGATTTGGCAATCATTCATATAAGGCAATTGGCAGTCGACAACACAATACCAAGTGGCGTTATTACGTCATCTATATATCGTTTTCGACATGAACTGAGTGTGCTTAAACATACAATGAATCAAACAGATTTAAAACACTCATTATCTTGGAGTTTGTGACCGCTATTACAGGCGAGACCTTAATTATGATGTCGAGACGACTTCGGATTACATTGGGTTAAAAAAAACAATAAACGCAGAGATTTCCTAATACGCCCACAACTTATAATATTTCTACGTATGTTTATTCAAATAATTTAAACCTTTCCTCTCTGAACATGGCTACATCATACGACATATGCCAATAAATGCAACATAGTTTGTCAAATAGGAGAACTATTATTATTTATTAATTAAAATGTTTTGTTTTTTCAGACGATAAATACAGTGCTATATTTTGTTCCGTTTCCACAGAAATATGATTGTATATTGTATATATGATTCTTCGTTGAATAGTGAAAGAAACACCCGTCGGCGCTGGGCCACACAGTGAACTTAACAGCATTCATTCATGCATGGTGTAGCTTTTATTTTAAATTCCACCAACATCTGCACATGAAAATTATTGTCACATACGCGTGAGTCACCATTATGACGTCATAGCTGCAATTGATGAAGTGTTAAATGCGTCGGGTCGGGAGTTCAAACCTGGCCCTTATATGTACAGACTTAAATCGTTTCTCGGCAAACCTCTTGAGAAAAATAAATAAATAAAGTATTTCATCTGATATTACAAAAAAACATCGAACTACGAACTGACTTCAATTCAATTTTCGAAAGTATAATTATAGATACAGATACAGATATATATATACAGTGTCACAATACCCCACATATCAACATATTCTTTTTATTTTTCAATATGTTGCGATGGGCGGTGGTAGATCTACCGATGATCAAACACCATGTTTACACCAGTGCCCTAGTAACATTCATTTAACCTCTCAGTATACAACATATTACAAAACTCACAAGCAACGTGCATTAAAATTGCATTAACAATTGATTAAAAATTGTAGTCGTAAAAAAGGGTTCTGAAACGTAGAGTCGTCTTTATTAATTCACTGATTTAAAGAACTCGATTTACCTGTTATTTTTTATTTGTCAGTCAGAACGAGTGCGACGACGTATCTCGTATCACAGTATTAAAATGAACGTTATACAGATCAAGATGAGTTATTATATATTAGGAAATACATATTTATGTGTGCATGCACATGGAATTTACTTACTACCCACGGGTGTTTCACTTTTTATGCGACACTGATATGTCATTTCTATATACATAATGGCAGTTCCTGTTAACATTCACACATCTTTTCCCGCCATTTTTATACTCTTCATACATGTATAAGCCGACAATAGCACTCACTACTCAAGACAGCGAGTTTTTTTCTACATTATTCTGTCAGTGAAAAACAATATAATATAATACAATGGTTTGCTATGTTATGCAATTGTCGTGGGTGTTGTACGAGTATCGGCGATAATATACGAGTCATGAGTATCAGCGATGTTATACGAGTATCAGCGATATTATACGAGTATCAGCGATGGTATACGAGTATCAGCGATATTATACTAGTATAAGCGATGTTATACGAGTATCAGCGATATTATACGAGTATCAGCGATGGTATACGAGTATCAGCGATATTATACGAGTATCAGCGATGTTATATGAGTATCGGCGATATTATACGAGTATCAGCGATGTTATACGAGTATCGGCGATAATATACGTGTATCAGCAATGTTATACGCGTATCGGCGGTGTTATTCGAATATCGGCGAAATTATATGAGTACCAGCGATGTTATATGAGTTTCGGCGATATTATACTAATATGGGTATGTACTTATGGACATCTTGACCAACATTTTGGGCAGAAACAGGAATACATTTACATATTATTGTATATATTATGACGTTCTGTGAGCTTGACAAAACAAACATGTGAGCTTGACAAAACAAACCATTTTTCCACAATTGTTATTGGGATGTATGTAAACTCGGAAGCTGCGTAAAAAAAATCTGGCAGCGCGTACAATGAAAAAATGGTCGGATGAATATGTGACGTCATTAACTATCACGTGATATACATTTTCAATCTGTCTTGTACTGTGGAGATACGCACGTTATGCATGCACTTCTCATTAAGTATTCATCCAATGTCTGGTTATTCTACTGCTATGAGTCCATAGCTAGATAGATATTAGACATTATAGTTGGCGGCCTCGTTGTACTGTTTTAATATAGTAATGACACATGATATAATAAACAGTACGGATGTAATTATTTCGACTGTCAGCTATCAATTGACTATAGCATAATACGGAAATATTGAAATGTCTAGCATTGTAAAAACTGCGAATCTAACCCTGACCTGTCCCACGTTTTCCGGGAAAATATCAAATGTGCAATTCTGAAGGCTATTAACTCGCTAGTGTTATCGATTGAGTTTAAAAACAGCTGAAAAACTGACCTATATTCGACTCCATGTGTGCGTTATCACGACGTCGGAATGTTTCTGGTATCTTGTCGGATCTTGAATGAATTTTCAACTCAGATCGCTTTGCAATTGTGGGTGAAAAGTTAATCATGTGATCCTATATATAATTTATTTACTAAGTAAGGAGATTTCTTGACACGTTATTGAAAATAAACTTTTTATATTAAATACGATATCAACATTTCAGAGCTGTATTATAAATGCACATAATTTAAACAGTTGTCAAAATTAACAATCCATATTGTTACTACATTTGCATGTATTTAAATAATTAAAAAAATCACACAGGTGTGAAATAAATTATAAACAATGGTCAGAATTTTACTGGAAATCAAAAACATTAGTCACAGAAGATTTCATGACCAAAATATATGCAGCAACTCATCTATTGATATGCAAATTAGTGAATTATTTTTGTTCAAATTCTACAACAAAATTATCATTATCAATTAAATTAGTACTTCTCAGCAGGCACTCTTCATATTTCTGTCTTTTTTAGACATTGCAGATGTGGTATAAACGAACAATACTTTATCCGCGATTTTCGTCAAATGTCTGCATTCTAAAGTAAACACGAACAACATATCCCAATAAAAATGCAAAAACAGGCATTTAAAAGAAAAAAAGTTGTGTAAGATGATTACGACTGTTATGTTTCTCATGTCATATAATCGTGGTATTCCTTTTAATTCCTCACAGTACTCATTTTAATCTTCAATAAACGATTTATTCCCTCAGCAGTCACGTGACCGTCTGTTTGTTTAAATAGTACAGTTTGATATGGTTTATGAAAATAATTTGTAAAAATATTATTTCTTGCCTTTTGAAACTTTTACTACACCCTAGAATTATGACGCTAGTAGATGATGTTTATTTATGTTTATAAAATTGTGGAAATTTGTTTTCTAGTTAAATAACACCCCGGAATAACACATGCGGGATGCGTGGTGAACTCATTGCATAACATCCCCATACAATTTTAAGCACATGTTATTGATCCAGTTCTCTCTATTTCGAAGGAAACGGCTGAACTATTCTATGAGGGCGCCACGTTACGGTGTTCAGGTAAGTGACAACTTTCAGACTGTAAGCTGCATAACTCACTTTATTCAAGCCTGTTTTGAATTTTAACCGTGCTTGAAAATAAAAAGTAAATAATAAATACAAGGTAGACTTACATATAAGTTATACGTAGTTATAAATTAGTTCTTCTTTTTGATATAAAAACATATAACGACCATAAAAGTTACTTGTTAACGTCAACGCGCGACTTCAATGACGCAGATGCTAATAAATGAAGGACAACGGGGCCATTATTTATGAAAATCGTCCAGAAATGTGCTCTGGAATTCAAGGCATTGTAATTTCTCTAATATTGCATAAAATGGTAATTAACACTAAACAAAATCGGTTTTTAGTGTTTATGCGATTTATATTTCCTCCTTCGTCGTGTTAAAATCGTAACGTGCACAAAATGTGTTGAATAATCTTTAAAAAATACTGTACCAGTTACAGAAATATTACTGAGTAATATTTACGTGTTTTTTTCACAGTTGATATCATTGTCGATTTTACATGCAGGGATAAATAAATAAAGACGTAAGTTACCATGAGCTTCGTACACGAGCGATGTGGGGATATTAATAGCGCCACCACCGACGAAAAACAGTTGCGCTACGGCGCGCCAAGTGTTGCAAAAATATTCTATCATACAGAATAATAAAAAACAGAATTTCATAGCCTTGTTCTCAAAATCTATATATATAGAAATAACAATTGAAAAACTAAATTATAAAAAATAATATTTAAAGAATATGAGAATTGGAAATTCGAGAAATAAAAAAAAAGACGGAAAAAATTAGTAATAAATAAATCTGAAAAGAAAAACCTACAAATGAAAAACATTGATACTTTATTATTCTACGAGCTGGATCTCGTATACCTAAAAAGCTTTTCGTAAATACATAAACTTTTATAGATGAATGTACCTGTATTTCATTGACACCGTACCCCGAATCGCCTAAAATTATTACCTATCCCGTTATGTCTTTCGTTTCCGTAAGACAACGATTGACACCACGCTATTGCACATTTGAAAAGGCAATGTGTAGTCGATGTGTAGTCGATTATATCGAGCTATAACGCATGTAAAATAGTAGTTGGGAGTCGTTCAATATAACCAGACATTGCAATGACCCTGTATCGCTAGTGTCTGAATAGATAGTGCACAATGTAGTAGAGTATTGAGCGTCACAGTGTAAAGCCTGCGTATTGCTATTGAGAGGGATCTCACACTGGACAGGGGGTTATTTCACTGCTAGAATGGGGTAGACAAGGCAATAGTAACTTAAATACACATACACCAAAATATCAAGTTAAAGATCCTGGCTTTAATACCTCTCATGATGAAATGATGGCCCCCAACTGTCCTCAGTCTTGCCTATTTATAGACATAAATGGCCCGAATTCAGAGACACCACCTGGGTTACCATATGAGCCTATCATAATCATGCCAGTAGGTGGTAAACATCCTTTGTTATGTAAATCACAAGCCCATCTGGTAGATTCCAATTGCTCTTCCAGAGTTGTAAACGAGTATGACTTGTCAATCACACTTCTATTTACAGGGTTTGAGGTAATATGGCAAACAAATAAAATAAAGGATCCTGACAACCTGTCAATCAACTTTATGACAGTTATCATACGGCAATGCACACAGTTTCTTCCCATGATTCCATGCATACTTCTATTTGCAGGGTTTGAGGTAATATGGCAAAAACATAAAATAAAGGATCCTGACAACCTGTCAATCACCTTGATGATAGTTATCACACGGCAATGCACACAGTTTCTTCCCATGATTCCATGCATACTTCTATTTGCAGGGTTTGAGATAATATGGCAAAAACATAAAATAAAGAATCCTGACAACCTGTCAATCACCTTTATGACAGTTATCACACGGCAATGCACACAGTTTCTTCCCATGATTCCATGCATACTTCTATTTGCAGGGTTTGAGATAATATGGCAAAAACATAAAATAAAGAATCCTGACAACCTGTCAATCACCTTGATGATAGTTATCACACGGCAATGCACACAGTTTCTTCCCATGATTCCATGCACACTTCTATATGCAGGGTTTGAGGTAATATAACAAAAACATAAAATAAAGGTTGCTGACATAGAGCACGCATGGCGGCTAGAAGTACGGAGAATATAAGAAGATAAGGCGGTTAACATCAGTTTCCTGTCCATAGATGAATCATTGTAACGTAAAATTATTACTGTTTTCGTGCCGTAACCATCAAATGATACATCCGTACAGTTCCTCGTACACATCCCATTGCACACTTGCCGATAAATACCAGGCAAACCGATCAGGTAACTGTACAACCCTTAAAAATAGGACTGCCATTTTGTAAAAGTCATTTCCCATGTACATGATTTATTCCATTCTAGTTGCATGTTTTGATTTTCTATATTCTTCTTTCTGTATTCTTCTGTCCGGAACGTCGATGAATTTCGGGTATTATTGTCTTTTGTTTGTTATCCTATACTAACATGAGAAAACACGTTTAGAGTATTATTACATACAAAATGTACAGGTTGTACATACATGAGATACCGTCGCCCATGCTCACCAGTCATCATCATATAGAACACACTGACATCATTGGGTTGCTCGTTCGATTCATGTTTAATTCCTTGGTGTTACTGGCAAAATGCAAACCAGGTAATGTAGTATTTTAATGATGACAACAATCTGCTGACGTTCTGTTCTTATATTACATAATTGGTGATAACTATTGAAAAGATGAAGATGTTGATTTGGAACAATTGTTAAACACAAGTTATTGTATTGTATGTAGGACAACTAAACGATGTATTGCGGTCACTACTATATCAATTATTTTGCTATATATGGGAGTGTATATGATATTGAGTTACAAATCTGGTTACACAGGCCGACATGTATTGGAGATCACAAAAACCTCATGGAGGTATGTAACAACAATAGTCGTTTTTAATAACTGATAGCAGAAAATCATCTCGCTGCAAGCAATTAATTATGTATGATATTTAGGAAACATAATGATACTATACAAAGAAACAAACGCCATGGTGGTCATTTAATTAATACAAGCAGCGACATTTCTACAAATAGCATTACGTGTCGTATGTCAATTGCATTATAGCGGTTCTAGGAATTAATTCAACCATTTATCTAAATCGGTTGTAGCTTCGCAAAATACTTGTAGTGTGCTCTGGCGCCACCTGATTGACAGGCGCTTAAGACGAGTAAGTTAGGTTTGCTGCGAACAGTTTGCCGAATAACGTGTAGCCCTTGCTTATTTCAGTGAGCGGCCGGTATCTATTGCAACAAATTATAATATATAAACACAGTGAAACGAATACGAGAGAGTGTTCAAAGTGTAGTGATACGATTTCGATGTCAAATATATGCTGAGCTTGCACTATGAATCGAGAGAGGTCAATCACTCTAGTGTTTTGGATGGCGCATCAAACGATTCGAATTCTCTGATGAAGGATAAGGCGTACTCACGAACGAAGTCGGCCATGTACTCGCCGAAGGTGACACTGCTATTAGATAAGTGCGGATTACACAAACAAACCCTATTCGATATTTTTGCAGCAATGCAATTCACTGTCCCAATGCAATACCCCTGAATTCAACACGTCAGACGTGTTTGCATATCGATTCAACAAGTCTGCCATTATCGAAGCCGTCACTGAATGTACCGGTATATCGTTTTAAACCATGATTAAGACGTCACACTATTGTTCCGTTCCCTCACACGACTTAACCCAAGGAACCCGGACTGATACAGCATACCAGTTGCAAGAAATATTCATTTTGCTGACTCATGCTGGTATATTGACTTTAATAGTGCAGCTGCCACACAACGTATTGAAATGGATACACAATGAATATTGCTGACTCATCATGGCACAGTGCTATAGCTGTGACGTTGCCAATTCACTTTATTTAAATGATCTTATGTAGCATTATTGTATTGAAAGGTTGAACATTAAAAAAATGTGCATGTTTCTTCGTTTTAGTTCAAATCTGCACGTGACCTTGACTGAATATGGCAAGGTTGCTGCACGGCATGACCTTTAGTTACCGTTTAATGACATCACGTGACCCAATGATCTGTTTGAGCTCAGTTCAACTAGCGAACACCAGTGGTACAGTACAACGCTACAGTTTTCACACAGACCTGCTATACACATCGTGACGTGACCATGCCTTCCTACAAATTACATTATTTTAACAGTCGAGGTTTTGGCGAGCCAATCAGAGTACTATTCGCTTTAGCCGGCGTCGAATACGAAGACATCAGATACACGCAAGAAGAATGGCCAGCAGTCAAAGCAACGGGAAGTGAGTGACCTCTGTTTGACCTTACAATAATATATAAATAATCTTTATTGAACTGGAATTCCTCATTTGAGTTTAAATTTTGGAGTTCCATTTGTACCCCCATAAGCCTAACCCTCACCCTCCCCCTCCCCAATTCAAGTTGTATATTCCCGCTTTAGATAACTGCAGGCGACCTTTGTGTAAAGCAAACAATTGGAGTCTTTGTATAAAAAAAATTACCGCTTTTTCTACCGAAAGTGCGAGAAGTAATTGTCCCATTTCTATGAAACTTGGTGTCTTGGTACATACTGTAAAACATGTTTAAATAGCTACATGATATTTTAGCGAATTTGACTCCATGCATGAATTAACTAAATCTTAATTTAGCTAAAGTGTCAACACTCTCATTGTGAGAATATAGGTTATTTTAAATTAGCGACATCTTGAATTAGCGAAATTACAAATTAGCTAAAATAACATGCTAGCTAAAAAGACCTGTTTTACAATAGATGCTCTTTGACAATGCCTAGACCTAATACGCTTTTGATTATAATTCTTGCATAATGATCATCCAATTTACATAATAACTATTCAATTACATATTCTAAAGTGTTCTGTAAAGTATTATTGTGTAATTATTATACCGTTATTTTTTCATTATTTTATCAATATTGTGGATTTTGTCCGCCATTAGTGTTTTAATGTCATAATATATAATTTTGGCGCTAATCTCACCCCATAACAAACTACCGGTAACAATAACATATCATTGGAACGTGGGACCGACTCGGAGGTGCGTGTGCCCAATTATTTTATTTTTATCTTCACAGATGTTTATTACACACGCATCATATTTGATTGGATACATGACAGCAGTGACAGCTTCAGAGTTGTAAGCGGACGAGATAATACTAACATATCACATGGCCATATTATTGATATGCCATAACCGTAATCTCTCAAGCAAAATCATAGTGATATTGTTAAAACTGCTGGAAAAAAAAATCAGTAGAAAATTGAAAAGTCTGATTATATGCAGCAAGTTTTCATTTTGGGTTTGGGTTTTTAACTATTGACTGCTCTTTCCATCACGACGATTAAGTGTTTCAAGTGCAAGCCGAATGCCGGTCACCAAGTAAATATCTGTTTTTTGTAAATGCTGGCGTTTGCTTGAAACCAGAAAAAGGAATTAATACTACACCAGTGGCAACTTCCGTCTGACCACAAGAGGGCGGGCTCATTTGCCAGACTCGTTTGTGGTTCTCGGACTATATACCAGCTTCAGTTTTATACTGCGTATCTTGATTGTGTATTGTAGAAATCTTGAAAGCACACAAACTTTATATAGGAAATGTTTTTTTATTATTTTCTGTGCAATAGAGTTTCCATTTGGCACGGTTCCTTGTTTAGAAGTGGACGGAGTAATGTTGGCCCAGTCAAACGCCATTGCCCGTTACTTGGCCAACGAGTACGGATTTGCTGGAAAGAATAACCTGGAGAAAGCCAAAGTTGACATGATTGTTGATGCCTTTGGAGATTTAGTCAAATTGGCAATTAAATGGTATTATGCAGCAGATGAAGACGCGAAGGTAGTGACCCTCTTGATTTAACTAATACTGTTACTTTTCTTATGTTAAGACTAGTTAACGTACTATTTGCTGTGGATATCAGTGATAAGGTTAAAAACTGTATAGTATTAAATAGAATAGCTGACGTAATATAGATGTTTAATAATGTACATCGGCAGGAAACGCATAGGTAACAAGAAAGTATAACTCATTCCAATTATATGACCGTAATAAGTGAATGCCCGATGATATTGTGGTTCGTGACATACAATTGTCAGACGGGATGAACGCAAAAATGGGCGTCTTTATTCTAGCCCTGTTGTCATGCAATATTATGACAGTACGAAGTCCTTCATTTCAATTATACTACCCACAAATGTGGTAAAAATAATATACGTGTAGTTGTATTTTGAGAAGGAAGATATCAACGTGTACAAGGAAAGAACACGTGGAAACGCGCTGATAAGTAATTTTCTAGATGAATATAATTAGGATTTATTGATATGAAATAATCACAGAGGCTTTACTGTTCAAATGATCCATACACATTTTGGGAAACATTGGACATGACTGAGTTACACACATTCTTGTTTATATATTCATCCATTGATCTCAAGAACACCAACAAAGCAAGAACGTGATGTTACAGTGTGGCTGTACATTGTATTTCTTATAGGCAGCTGCTGTCGAAGAGTTCAAAACCAAAACATGTCCAGCAATTTATGGAGGGTTGGAGAAAATTCTCGTTGCCAACAATGGAGGAGATGGATACTACGTGGGAAATGAGGTAAATTTATCGATCACGTCGCCAGAAACTGCCATGTTGTATCGTGTTAAAATTATCTGTTCTGACGCAAGTCCGATAACGGGGACTTATGTATTAACGTGCGCCCATGACTGGACTGATTACATTCAAACTTCACACATACATCATACATAATATTATATATAAAAATCAGCAAAATCAAGCATTTCTGGCATTCCAGTACCGGATCTCGGTCTTTTATGGAGGAATTTTGTTGAAACTTGGTACATACATTGGACATTATGGGTCCCTGATGCACGTCATTTTGTTTTATATTATCATATTGAATTCAAAATTGCTGACTGGTGGCCATTTCGTTTTAATGAATGTGGCTCTACGGCCATATCCCTGACATGGTTTGGCTGATTATGTTTAAATTTTATATATTAATTATACATTATGTCATATATATACAGGTATGTTTAGTTTGACTATCTGATTGAAGATGGTCGACCGGTGGCAATTTTGTTTTAATCAATTCTGTTCCAGAACAATATCTCTCAATATGGACAAATGCCATTTCAATGTTAAAAATCATAATCAAACATCAGCTTATGGATCCATATGTCTAGCATGTTTATGTTCCAACTTTATTACTATAAACAAAACTATGTACATGTATCTTACATTTGATAACTAACAGGGACTGTGCCATGCATGGCTTGTTTAAAAATGGGCTGTGGGAAGTCAGTACATCATTATGATATATTGTTAAAAAGTTATTGCGGCATAAGTAAGAATAACATTAAGACATTTAAAAAATGCTCATAATAAAATACGACAGGTAAATATGTCATGTCATAAGGGTTTAGTAACTGAAACTTTGATATTATTCAATCAAATTCGAAGCGTAATTGCATTATCATGTTGCCCGGATTAACATTTTAAACACTAAATATGAATTCAGGAGCACATATCCTGTAATAAGATTGGATGTTCTCTCATTTGCAGGTGACATTAGCAGACATTATGCTTGTTATGACGGAAGACATTACAAAGACGTTGAATCCCCAAGTATTAGACAGCTATCCAAAACAGAAGGCCCTAAAAGAACGAGTTCTAGCATTGCCAACAATTGCAGAGTGGATAAAGAAAAGACCACAGACAGATAGCTAATTATTGTTAAGTTAGGCAGTCTTTCAGGGATTCCAGTATATCATTCATGGAACATGGCGTTGTCTCGGAAATAAAGATTAAAAAGATACCCGGTTATTTGCATTCGCAATTATTATTGAATTACACAGTAATACCATATTTGGAGGTTATTCGCGGCAACCTAGAAATACCGTGCGATAGATTTTAGTTTGTCCCAAATAGTCTTTACAGCATTCATTTTAACTGAAAATATTACATATATATATATATATATATATATATATATATATATATATATATATATATATATTCATTCGCGGGCAATGCCAGAGATGTTGAGTGGGGAAAGCAGTATTTATATTTTTTCAAGTGCGTATCTCGAGAAACAAATTTCAATATTGCTTCGAGCAATGCGACACATTATCTCCAGCATTACCCGTAAATGACCTCTTTATCATATTGGCTACATTTCTGTATCAGCACAAACATTGCGTAACTGACCACTAAAGAGAGGAAGAGTTTGAAAAATCATAGCAACCGAAACCCCTGAGAGCGACGGGGAGCATAATGCGCATGTGTAATGAATTATTTCTAAAACTAGCGAATGTTAAGCAACTTTCTTAAGTTCTTGCAAAAGCTGGATAAAATTGAATTTGTTCTGATTAATTTTGAATTATTCATTAGGCCACACCGACTTAATTTTATGGATGACATCCGCGCGCGCATTAGTTTTCGCCTGTTCTCAACAAAGTAAATCTCCGACGACGAGTCTCCACAGATTGGTTTTCTGTCCAGAACTTGCCGACTCATATTGTCGCAAAGCGCCGGCTTGTCGTAAAACTCGTTTTGGACAACCTCAAAACGTGCCAATTTTGTCGTAAATGATCTTCTGTACATGCGTATTGCGTTGCCGGGAATTCCAACATGGCGACCACGCCACCAAAATACGTGAGCATAAAAGTCCAGAGGAATGGGAGAGGAGTGGAGGCGTATGGTGGCCTAAATATCAGTCAGGCGACAAGTCAGTTCGGTTGCTTTGTCCGCTTTTGAGATGAAGAAAAGTTTCTTATTATTTTTTATTTCATTTTCTGATTTGGATAATTTGCTTGCACACACAGTCAGTAATATTTTGATCATATGACACATTTTCATGAAGATACATGTACATAATTTTCTGCATCCAAATTTGTGTTGGTGTTTTTTTTTTTAAATATCGCGCCTCTTATAATTTGTTACATAGTTGAAGTAGTTCTAGAGCGTTTGTGTCTACACTTAGTCTATCTGAAGTGTCACTTTAAAAGCTGTAGTTTGAATGTCAAAGAAGCAATTTTTTGGCAGTTTTTTTTTCGCCCTCTCGCATTAGATTTGGGCTCACCAGAGAATGTCATCCATAAAATTAAATCAGTGTGGCCTTACAGCCAACACATTTGCCAGCATGTAATATGATAAAAACATAAAATAAAGGATGCTGACAACCTGTCAATCACCTTGATGACAGTTATCACACGGCAATGCACACAGTTTCTTCCCATGATTCCATTCATACTTCTATTTGCAGGGTTTGAGGTAATATGACAAAAACATAAAATAAAGGATGCTGACATAGAGCACGCATGGCGACTAAAAGCACGGAAAATATAAGAACATAAGGCGGTTAACATCAGTTTCCTGTCCATAGATGAATCATTGTAACGTAAAATTATTACTGTTTTCGTGCCGTAACCATCAAATAATACATCCGTACAGTTCGTACACGTCTCTTTGCACACATGCCGCTAAATACCAGACAAACTGATCATGAAACTGAAGAATCTTTAAAAATAGGACTGTCATTTTGTAAAAGTCATTTCCCCTGTACATGATTTATTCTAGTCTAGTTGCATGTTTTGATTTTCTATATTCTTCTTTCTCTATTCTTCTGTCCGGAACGTCGATGAATTTCGGGTATTATTGTCTTTTGTTTTATTATCCTATACTAACATGAGAAAACACGTTTAGCGTATTATTACATACAAAATGTACAGGTTGTTACGTGAGATACCATCGCGCATGCACACCAGTCATTACCTGTACTATCATCATATAGAACACACTGACATCATCGGGTTGCTCGTTTGATTCAGGTTTAATTCCTTTGTGTTACTGGCAAAATGCAAACCAGGTAATGTAGTATTTTAATGATGACAACAATCTGCTGACGTTCTGTTCTTATATTACATAATTGGTGATAATTATTGAAAGGATGAAGATGTTGAGTTGGAACAATTGTTAAACACAAGTTATTGTATTGTATGTAGGACAACTAAACGATGTATTGCGGTCACTACTATATCAATTATTTTGCTATGTATGGGAGTGTATATGATATTGAGTTACAAATCAGGTTACACAGGCCGACATGTATTGGAGATCACAAAAACCTCATGGAGGTATGTAACAACAATAGTCGTTTTGCATAACTGATGGCAGAAAATCATCTCGCTGCAAGCACTTAATTATTTGTGATATTTAGGAAACGTAATAATACTATACAAAGAAACAAACGCTATGGTGGGCATTTTATTAATAACAGCAGCGACATTTCTACAAATAGCATTACGTGTCGTATGTCAATTTCATTATAGCGGTCCTAGGAATTAATTCAGCCATTTATCTAAATGGGTTGCAGCTTCGCAAAATACTTGTAGTGTGCTCTGGCGCCACCTGATTGACAGACGCTTTGTCTAGTCGCACAGCGAATTGCAATATTATCTGACCTATGTATTCAATATCCATATATAATACTTACAGTAAGTTAGGTGTGCTACGAACAATTTGCCAAATAATGTGTAGCCCTTGCTCATTTCAGTGATCGGTATCTATGGTCATTTTAAAGCGAAGTGGCAGGGTCGCCATCTGCGCACGCGCGGGAATTGAATCCCAAGCGATGATAACAACGCATGCTAAAACGCAAAGGCTCATGGATAGATGCTTGTTTGCAAACACTGACACTGACGCATGTGCAGGTGGCGACTCTCCCGCTTTAATACACGGCGAACCAACTCTACTCGGTGTTCCACCATATATTTTATCGAGTATCTGAAAGCGCAGAGATCGACGCTTAGAGCGACGGTAGTTTTCAGTTATACATTTGTGATCGGTATATTCTGCCGTCATTTTTACTTGTCGCTTGTCGAAGCAGATAAAAAATAATAGCGAAATAAACTGACATTATATTTAAGCACTGTCTTAAATGTACTTGTAGGCTGTCTGCTTTTTGACGAGATATCTGTCAGATGCGCTACATACAACAAATTGAAAAAAACATAGTAAAACGGGTACGAGAGGGTGTTCAAAGTGTAGTGATACGATTTCGATGTCAAATGTATACTGAACTTGCACTATGAATCGAGAGAGGTCAACCACTCTAGTATTTTGGATGGCGCGTCAAACGATTCGAATTCTCTGATGAAGGATAAGGAGTACTCACAAACGAAATCGGCCATGTACTCGCCGAAGTTGACACTGCTGATAGATAAGTGCGGATTACACAAACAAACCCTATTCGATATGTTTGTAGCAACGCAAATCAATTTACTGTCCCAAATCAAACCCCTAATTTCAACACGACAGAAGTGTTCGCGTATCAGTTAAACAAGTCTGCCATTATCGAAGCCGTCACTGAATATACCGGTATATCGTTTTAAACCATGATCAAGACGTCACACTATTGTATTATTCAGTTATAAAACCACCTGCACAGATTTTCAAAACGGAGAGATTCTGGAAACCACTCCAGTACTTCTTGTATTTTCTACTGCACATTTCGTCCATGGCTGTTCATCCATGACGTCTGTTTTTGATCTGAAAATTAAAGCGCAACCTTCTTTTTCTAGTGGAGATACCCGGGACTCGATACCGCTCCCCTTGGATCGTTCAAGTCATAAACTGGTATCTCGAAAATCGGAAATAAGTGGGTGAGTATTACTGAAATGAAAAACGTAGCTCTTGGTAATACATGTATGTTTCAAGTTTTCTGCTTGTCACTCAGTCGTTCGTAAACCATCCGCCCACATACACACTTGTGTATTTGCAATGATAACAAGACGTTAAAGTATGTGTATCGAGCCAGTAAATATTGAGACTAATTTCTGGCTCAGCGGAATTTTATATACAAATTTATGTGAAAGTTCTAGTGTTTAATTTATATTATGTAACTAACCAGTATTTTCGGCGGGGGTTTTCAGATGGCGATCAAAAATTATGCCAGTTATGTGGCTGTCGACGCTCATCAACGTGTATATACGCTGGATGACCCATTATAAGCAGTAATTAAGTTTATTCTTGGCAATCGTGAGGAAGTAAGCAGTGAGACAGTTGAAAACGAGTCAATTGTCTGACATCATTGCCGCCAGTGTTTGCGTATCGTACGCAACTGTAGGATTTTCGATCACAGCTGCAATTATGAACGAAAGATATACATGTACAGAAAATAAACATGAATATTAGCAGATTGCATGCAAACTCGAACAAAAATTAAAGTTCTAGCCTATTTACAATATTCGGTCGATGTTCACAGTAAAAAAACA
Source organism: Saccoglossus kowalevskii (assembly GCF_978046115.1). Lineage (NCBI taxonomy): Eukaryota > Metazoa > Hemichordata > Enteropneusta > Harrimaniidae > Saccoglossus > Saccoglossus kowalevskii. The sequence goes on from NC_140659.1 coordinate 24,647,155, forward strand.
TGGAAAAAGCTCTCTTAGCCTTCGTGGTTGGCGCTATAATAATTAGGCGTCCGAGTTGCATAGGGGGATAGTGCAATCTGCCGTGAGCGTTTAAGTACTGAATTCGGAAAGTGGTAAAAATATCAAACATGGCTGCCTGATTGTGATTGCATTCATATTTTTTTTCATGTACATTTTTATTCTATTTCGATTTTTAGTGGCGAATCTTCTGAGAACATAGTATATTCTTGTAAATTATCCTCTCGAATATTTTCTACAATAGAACGCAACTAATAATATTGCAAATAAATAACATTGTACTTACTCCTTGGTAATCGAACGCATTGCATTTCAAAATCGCGGAGTACATGTATATTTTGAAAACGTATAAACTTCGAGCCGAGCATTTCATAACATATTAATTTCCATGACTGCAAATCATAATATTCATTAGTTTATATAGTGCATTTAGTATCGTTCAGTAGTTTTTAACAATTGAGTTCTAATTGTTGTTGTTTTTTCAACAGAAATACTTTCCCTCATTACATTGCGATTACCAAAAGGGGGAAGAAAAGACATCAGCTTCCAGTTACTCCGTACCCAATTGTTAACATAACTGCGTTTGTACCGAACTTTTTCACTAAACTCGATTCAAAAAATGCAAGGAGGTACCTGAATAACGACACCATAACTGTATTTGTGCATCACAATAAAGCCGGAGGTACTTATATGCGACGATGTCTCGACGAAACAAATAAAGTGATGCAAGACAAACGCACCTACAATTTATTATCATGGGGTCATATTTTTCCTTGGTATGCTCAACGGAAATTAAGAAACGGATCTCCAAGTAATGACAGATACATCGTTGGCGAAGCTACATTTGGGATATGTGAAACTTATCGAGGAAACAAATCTTGTTCATATTTAACGATACTGAGGGAGCCGTATGATCGCATTTTGTCTCTCTATGACCATTGTCATCATAAATCAGATGACTGGATATGTTCCCCGTGGGACATTGATAACATAACCGTCAACGAATTGGCAATATATACTGGAAGCTTTTTTTTCCAACAACTTTTGTTCAACATTGATATCTGCGACACGGAAAACACAACAAAGGCATTCAAAGCGTATTCACAAATAGACAAAGTGGTTAACCCGGATCAAACCCGTTGTGTGCATAAAATAAAGGCCTATCTCAATTACTACTTAGATATGAAGCAGAGAAATGAACTTCTACAATACGTTCTTGATAATTTAGAGAATTGGTTTACTGTCATCGGTATGCAAGATGAATATTCTCTGAGTTTGAAGATGTTGGAGAAGGCATATGGCTTGCCAATTTACAAAACATGCAACGGCAATGTCACCTTGAAACATGCAAATCGAGCGTCTATAAGAGTCGAATATATGAAAAGTCTTAAAGCTGACCCTCGTGTTTACGAAGCTCTGTATTACGATATACGCATTTTCGAAGAGGCTCGGAGAATTTTTGCCGAACAAAAAGCTAAATTTTTAGAATCATATTAGAATTCTCATTAAGAATGGTGATACTTAGTTTAGCATTACGATAATTTATTCTTTCACTCCTGCTTTGATGGATAGATTGATTTTAATTTAATAAAGTAGCTTGAACTTAGCGACACATACACATATTTCAGATTACATTACACCAATAGACAATAATCTTCTAGTTACAGATTATTTTATGTTTCATCTTGACATTTTGGGAATTATATTATTATATTATATTTAGACAATGAAGAAAGAAAGTAAAATTCAATTCAGTAGTTTCTTTAGCGCATTGTTAATCGCAATTTAAGTCATTAATAAATTCTTTTCGCGTACATAATGGTTGTCAAGTTTTGAATGATTTGTCATAATTAAAATGCCGAATGAATGCACAAAAGGTTTTATGCTATTTGTATTGGTTTTTCGTTGGATGTATGTGTGGCAGTGACAGCAACACAGTGACCATCAAGTTATATTGCTACCCTGAAAAGTTCATTACATCAGTACATTTATGCATGGCGTCTATTTATAAATCAACTTGATCTGGGTTGGAGTTTTTTGGCAGTTACCTTGACATAGTGTATTATAAAAGAATAATAAAATATTGAGCAAAAGACAATATAGGGACAGAAATGTAGCCAAGTAAAGCCGTTTGTTATATACAAGATGCCACTCATTAAAAATAACATACAACAATGAAAATATAATTTCATTGGGAAAGAAATATAGATATACACATGCATACATTACTTACTTTTTCACAGTTTGCAAAAATGTACCAGCGAAGTTTAACATCTCGGTAATTGGGAATGAAATAAATGAGATAAAATTTCAAGAAGGAAGAAGTATTACTGTTTCATTTTCCACTTTGGGAACTTAGAATAAAATATATATTTAGACAACTATCAAGAAATTATTAAATAACGGTAAAGTGATTATCTAAAGCACAGTTAGTATTAGATTAGGTGTGTCATCACTATTATTAATCAGTGTAAACATGTTTTGATGCAAATATGAATGAAAGTCACCCGTAGACATACATAACTATATGTTTACAATGTCTGACATCAAACCACTGCAAATTGCTAAAATCAATTCACTGTAAAGAAGTATTTTACTCAGATTTTACAATTGTTATTCCTAGGGCACTATATTCTGTGATGGCGAGTCACAGTATTAATTACAATTATACCTTAAAACTGGGTATCTATGGATGAAATCTGTCTCTCCTAGTTGATGTGATGTGAATGACACAAACAATATAATAACACGAAATATATGCAGATACTGTATGGTTGAAAACCCATTTTGATATTTTCACTAAACCAGGGTTTGGAGGGTTATATGTACATGTGTATATATCCAATATGATTGTATGGTATCTGTGATACAGCACACCTGATGGACACATGTATTAATTAGTGTAGACCACTGATTCAATGGAACATATGAGTATATGTGTAAAGCACGTATTGAGAAAACATTAACAAACTATCATCTGATACAAGATTACGTTGAACAGGCAACCATGTTAATCATGAATGTGATAATGCGCCCAAGAACAACAACTGACTTCAACAATATTGCGTTATGAGTGAACTACGGTTATGATGAACTCTGCACATTACGTTCTTGTAAATAGAGAAAGCCAGAATAAAATCTAAAATAATCATGGGAATGAGATAGTTATCATGTATCTTTGGGAGAAAACGTCATCTTCTTTAGAAACACTAAGTAAAATTGACATTACCTACTGATTTATATATTTGGACTGAGGTTGAAATCAACTCGACATAAGGCGAATTTTCTGATGCGATATTCTGTGTGAGAAAAGAGACACTATGCATAGTTGCATCAACAAAACACTTGACTGTTTTATTGTTGTTGCAGTCTCGTTTTTTGCAATCATGAGTTGATTACTTCGTTTCCATCTGAGCTTCAAGAATAAATTCTAGTGCTGGTTGTGTTGTTGCAGTGATTGTAGTCAAGTAATTTCTGACATATTTTGAGCAGTCTTTGCTGCATGATTAGTTGTTTTTCTGATCTGATCATATATATAAAAAGGTTAAAACATTTTAGAACGACAATTACTTGCACCGTAGTAGATATAAAAAGACAAACAAAACAAACAATGAATAGTAATATCGAACAATAAATACAAATTTGTCAAGTGAAGCAAACACTATAACTTTAGAAAGAGTTAAGTACTCACAGAAGAGTGATTCTAAGCAAAGCGCGACGTTGTTGGTTCAGAGATGAGAGCATTGACTTGCTGAAGTTAATTCAACTGTAAATCATGTATATTACCCACACAAAAGTGTTCCCCATTCTGTAAGTAGATCACAGTAAAGAATCTGATCTAGACTATATAATCATGAAAGTGACTTCAGTCATCAGTGGGTCCACTGCATTTCTGAAATTTCACACTACGCGATACCCTTCTTGTGTCACGAACTACTTCACTAATGTCGATATTGCAAGGATGTAACTTAATATTTATTTCCGCGTTCTGGTGGCATTCATTTGAGACACTGTTTGGGAGTAACGAATCAAATGATAATCCCATTGCTAAATTGATAACAGAGGAATCAATGCTCAGTGATGATATAGACCAGAAGCAAAGAAATAAACATTTACAGTACGTTAGTAATAATTTAGAAAACTGGTCTCCTGTCATCTATATGCAAGGTGAATATACTTTGAGCTTGAAAATGAGGGAGAAGGTGTACGGCAGGCGCGAATCCGAATGCATTTTAAAATATCCGTAATTTTTGTCAATAGTTGTAATTTAATTTTACATAACGATTATCATTGCAGTTACTCCTGTTTTTGGTAGGTACTTGGGTATTGTAACTAATTCAACATAGGCGTAATATGACAGAACCCCACCCCTTCCCCGTGGCTTTCGTTGCGTATGGAGGTTATTTTCACGAGTGATGCGGTGTATCCTGCGGCCGTACTTTCACGAGCGAAGATAAAGATGGCGGCAATATCACGTGATTGATGAGAATTTTTTTTCCAGCTGTTTAAAGGAGATGAGGGAAGAGATGCAACATGACAAATTTCAAATGAATAGGACAAATGTGAAAGATTATTTTTCCTGTTTATAAATAATCCAAGATTGCGACTAAACCACATCACAAATCATTGGAAAGTTCTCAATCATTGATGCACTTTATACAATCAAAATTTCAGATCCCCGTCTTTAGTGGTTTTTAAGAAATAGATTTCCAAGCGTCCTTTGCTGTTTTTGTGAATAAAATCATTTTGTAGTCAGGTGCACAAGTTCTCATTGGTACGCATCCGAGTACATGACGTTTCAGGTTCTGAGCTTAAACCATATTTCCAAACGCATTGACGAAAAAGGTGAAAGAGGAGGAAGTGTGGCCTAGCCCCTAAAAGTAGTTAGTTTCTCAAAGTCTATTTTTTTCAGATAAAAAGAACTTTCATACAATGCAAAAGTGTTCGGTTATATAAAAGTAATAGGAATGAAAAGTAAAATATGGATTGATCGCGTTAACAAATAACGACTTGTGTTCTTTGCACCATCAGCGGCACCGACTAAGTTTTAACCAGTGACGTAAAATTAGGAAATTCGTTTAGAATGTCCAAATTAGGCCAATCAAAACCTACCATGTTTGCAGAATATGCAAGCATATATTTGGCAGAATATATCTAACGTCCGCAGCTCATTATTAATATATAGAACCCACACTTTGCAAGAACCATGATCAAGCTTCACTTTTGAAAACGCTGCACTATTTTAGTCTTTTTTATCTTGTTTTATTCTTGACCTAATTACACTTATAACATTGTAGCCAGAAATTGAAATATCGTCTCTATTCTATGACCTCGCAGCGTTACAGTATTCAAGAGACCACACCAACTTTAAGGCGGTTGGGTACGTAGCTCACTTTACTCAAGACAGTTTTGAATTTTAACTGTGCTTGAAAATAAACTAATTAATAAATACAAGGTAGACTTGCATATAAGCATTATGTAGCTATAAATTATTTCGCATTTTTATATAAAGACATAACGACCAGAACAGTTATTAAATGGCAATTAACACTAACAAATCGGTTATTTAGTGGTTATATAATTTATATTTATACTTATATATATGGTTTTTTTCGTTGTGCTAAAATCGTAACGTGCACACAATTTATGGAATAATCTGTAAAAATAATGTACAGATACTGAGTAGTAAATATTCACAAAAATATTTACATGTATAGATAAATAAAGACGTAAGTTACCATTAGCTTCGAAAAAGCGACATGGATAACTAATAGCGCCACCACCGACGAAGAACATTCGCGCTTTCCCTTAACTATTGCGGGCACATTTATGTGTAATATTTGTAAACCATACGCTTGATGCTGCAGGTCTAAAGCATAAGTCGATTCTAGTTGTTGCATTCATTGAATTATATTGCCACCATCTTAGATTTTTATCACAAGTTGCAAAAAAAACTAGTGTATTTGTTTTTACCGATTAACTTGATATTGGGCATGCATGGTCAAGGTATTTTACGAGAAAAATAAGTCAATCACGAGTTTTTGACATCATCTTTGATTTTTGACAAAAATTACCAAATATTTGTTTCTCATGAGTGCTTTAACCAATCAACTTGATATTTTGTATATAAAAACTATAGCAACAGACTTTACGAGAAATATCAATTTTAATCACTAAAGTGGTTTGTCTGCCATTTTCGAGTCTGTGAAAATTAAAATTGTGTAATTACGCGTGGTGTGTTGTCAGATTGATCTTATGTATTCATTTTCATATGTATTGGTCACAGGGTTTGGGGTTCATGGAGTGAGGTCGTCTGACCTCATCAACATGCATAACTGTTGCAGATAGGAGAGAGAAACCTGTACTACTATGAAGCTATGAAGACATTGGGCAAGGGATGGCTATATATAAACTGAAACAATATTGCATCCTGGGACATGCAACCAATGTCATAATGAAGACATTCATATATATATATATGAATATTTCAGATTTTATTCTGGCGTTCTCTATTTACAAGAACGCAATGCTCAGTGCAATGTTTATCATGGCCGTAGTACTGAAGACTCATGAACGCAATACTGTTGAGGTCAGTTGTTATTCTTAGGGCGTATTATCAGTATAATTGATCAAAACAGTTGTATTCAATATGCAACAATACACCTTCATGATTCACATATACATGGACTATTGGCAACACAGTTAGCCTGGTTGCCTGACCAACGTAAGCTTGTATCAGATGATAGTTTTTAATGCTTGATGTCAGACATAAAAAACATTTAGTTATGTATGTCTACGAGTGACTTTCATTCATATTTTCATCAAAACATGTTTACACTGATTAATAATAGTGATCACACACCTAATCTAATACTAACGGTGCTTTAGATAATCACTTTACAGTTATTTAATAATTTCTTGATAGTTGTCTAAATATATATATTATTCTAAGTTCCCAAAGTAGAAAATGAAACAGTAATACTTCTTCCTTCTTGAAATTTTATCTCATTTATTTCATTCACAATTGTCGAGATGTTCAACGAAGAAAGGTAATGTATGCATGTGAGTTTCAATATTTCTATACCAATGAAATTATATTTTTATTGTTGAATGTTATTTTTAATGAGTAGCATACTGCATATAAAAAACGGCTTAACTTCCTGTCTCTATATTATCTTTGTATTGCTTAATTTTTATTATTCTTTTACAATATATTATGTCGAGGTAACTGCCAAAAAGCTCCAACCCAGATCTAGTTGATAAATAGACGCCATGCATAACTGTACTGATGTAATGGGTACCAATATAACTTGATGGTCACTGCGTTGCTGTCACTGTCACACATATATACGACGAAAAACCAATACAAATTTGATATATGCCACGACACTAGCATAAAATCTGGTGTGCATTCATTCGGCATTTAAATTATGACAAATCATTCAAAACTTCACAGCCATTAGGTAAGTTAAGAAAATTAATGACTTAAGTTAAGGTTAACAGTTAGAAATTGAATTTTACTTTCTTTCTTCGCTGTGTTATAGACTTTAATCATTGTTTATAATTCAATATCATCTATAAACCTTTGCTTAGAATCAACAGTATATTATAATGTTGTAAGCCGCGCAATTCATTTCCACAAAATGTAACATATAATTCCATATTTTATTCATTTTGGAGTTGGAGCAATATGATTCCCAAAATGAATGAAACATAAAATAATCTCTAACTAGCAGATTATTGTCTATTAATGTAATGTAATCTGACGAAAGAAATATTAAGTTTCCAATGGTGCGTAATAGTCAGGTTATAACGGCTTATTTAAGTTGGTTTCAGGTAGGCCAAAACAGTTTACCAAACATATCATTATCGTTTATTTTTGTATATTTGAGTACTGTATTAAGCCAGAATATTTTGATGTCAGGTCAAGTAAAATACATGTCAAATGAAATATACACCTATTCCATTTCTAAAACATGACCAATTTATTTACAGCCTCTTATCGTCTAATCAAGAACTCAAATTCACAATTTTCATTACAATAAAATATGTGTATGCTTGTGTGGTAAAGTTTTTTAATTGTCAGTCGCCAAATTCCAGCTACTTTATTAAATTAAAATCAATCTATCTATCAAAACAAGAGTAAAGAAATAAATTATCATAATGCAAAATTAAGTATCATCAATTTTAATGAGAATTCTAATATGAGCCTAACAATTTTGTTTTTTGTTCGTCAAAAATTCTCCGCGCCTCTTCGAAAATGCGTATATCGTAATACAGAGCTTCGTAAACACGAGGGTCAGCTTTAAGACTTTTCATATATTCGACTCTTATAGGCGCTCGATTTGCATGTTTCATAGTGACATTGCCGTTGCAAGTTTTGTAAATTGGCAAGCCATATGCCTTCTCCAACATCTTCAAACTCAGAGAATATTCATCTTGCATACCGATGACAGTAAACCAATTCTCTAAATTATCAAGAACGTACTGTAGAAGTTCATTTCTCTGCTTCATATCTAAGTAGTAATTGAGATAGGCCTTTATTTTATGCACACAACGGGTTTGTTCCGGGTTAACCACTTTGTCTATTTGTGAATACGCTTTGAATGCCTTTGTTGTGTTTTCCGTGTTACAGATATCAATGTTGAACAAAAGTTGTTGGAAAAAAAAGCTTCCAGTATATATTGCCAATTCGTTGACGGTTATGTTATCGATGTCCCACGGGGAACATATCCAGTCATCTGGTTTATTATGACAATGGTCATAGAGAGACAAAATGCGATCATACGGCTCCCTCAGCATCGTTAAATATGAACAAGATTTGTTCCCTCGATAAGTTTCACATATTCCAAATGTAGCTTCGCCAACGATGTATCTTTCATTACGGGGAGATCCATTTCTTAATTTCCGTTGAGCATACCATGGAAAAATATGACCCCATGATAATAAATTGTAGGTGCGTTTGTCTTGCATCACTTTATTTGTTTCGTCGAGACATCGTCGCATGTAAGTACCCCCGGCTTTATTGTGATGCACAAATACAGTTATGGTGTCGTTATTCAGGTACCTCCTTGCATTTTTTGGATCGAGTTTAGTGAAAAAGTTCGGTACAAACGCAGTTATGTTAACAATTGGGTACGGAGTAACTGGAAGCTGATGTCTCTTCTTCTCCGCTTTGGTAATCACAATGTCATGAGGGAAGGTATTTCTGTTGAAAAAAACAAGAATCAGAAGCATCGCTACTCAAATTCAAATTGACTCACATAACATTGCCGTTATTAAAACTACTATTCGATCTCTAAGACGGATTACATTGAGCATTTAACTAATACCGCGAATCATAGACCTTAAAAGACATGTATATTAGTATTATACATCTGTCACCGTAAGGCCATAAGTTACAGCCTTTTACGGGGTATTTTCATCATATTAGGAAATGCGGGTTCCAAATATGGAATGATTACGCGCGTAAGCGTCATCTAATAATAAAAAAAACATGGCTGCCACCAGGGACTCTACACAAAGAATTTCGCTGATTTTGGATTTCGGCATTCCTATGGTGTATACTAAAAGGTTATTACGAGAATATCTCAAAGTATGCACTCAGACAGTACAGCGGAAGCACCGACTACCAATGACCAAGTACAATATTAATAGTTGCGTTATATTGTAGAAAATATTCGAGAGGACAAAATATGCTATGTTTTCGGACGATTCGCCACTAAAAATCGAAATGAAATGAAAATGCACATAAAAAAAATCAGACAATCAGTCAGCCATGTTTGATATTTTTACCACTTTCCGAATTCAGTACACAAAAACCCATGGCAGATTGCACTGTTCCCCCTATGCAACTCGGATGCCTAAATTGTTATAGCGCCAACAACGAAGGCTAAGAGCTTTTTTTACCGTGAAAATCGACCGAATGTTGTAAATAGGCTAGAACTTTACATGCAATCAGCTAATATTCATATTTATTTTCTGTACATGTTTATTTTTTGTTTATATTGGCAGCTGTGATCGAAAATCCTACAATTGCGTACGATACGCAAACACTGGCGACAATGATGTCAGACAATTGACTCGTTTTCAACTGTCTCGCTGCTTACTCCCACGATTGCCAAGAATAAACATAACTGCTTATAATGGGTCATTTGAATCAATATCGAATAACAGGTTTGGGGACTATTTTGAAATACTAACAGCTCATCCAGCTTATACACGTTGATGGGCGTCGACAGCCACATAACTGGCATAAATTTTGATCGCAATCTGAAAACCCCCGCTGAAAATTCTGGTTAGTTACATAATATAGATGAAACAGTAGAACTTCATTATTCATAGAAATTCACATAAATATGTATATAAAATTCCGGTAAGCCAGAAATCAACCTCAATATTTACTGGCTCTACACATTTCTTCATCGTCTTGTCAGCATTATAAAGACAAAAGGGTATCTGTATGTGTGTGGTGGTGTACGAACGACTGAGTGACAAGCAGAAAACTTGAAACATACATGTATTACCAAGAGCTTTTTTCATTCAATAATACTCACCCACTTATTTCAGACATATGAGATACCAGTTCATAGCTTGAACGATCTAAGGGGACCGGTATTGTGTCCCGAGTATTGCCACTAGAAAAAGAAGGTTGCAATTTAACTTTCAGATCAAAAACAGGCGTCATGGATGAACGGCCATGATCAAAATGTTCAATAGAAAATACTCTCCGTTCTGAAAATCTTTGCAGGTGGTTTCATAACTGAATAATACAATAGTGTGACGTCTTGGTCATGGTTTAAAACGATATACCGGTGTATTCAGTAACGGCTTCGATAATGGCAGACTTGTTGAATCGATATGCAAACACGTCTGTCGTGTTGAATTCAGGGGTATTGATTTGGGACAGTGAATTGGTCTGCGTTGCTGCACACATATCGAATAGGGTTTCTTTGTGTAATCCGCACTTATCTATCAGCAGTGTCGGCGAGTACATGGCCGACTTCGTTCGTGTGTATGCCTTATCCTTCTTTAAAGAATTCGAATCGTTTGATGCGCCATCTAAAACACTAGAGTGGTTGACCTCTCTCGCTTCATAGTGCAAGTTCAGTATATATTTGACATCGGAAACGTATTACTACACTTTGAACACCCTCTCGTACCCGTTTTACTATGTTTATATAATTTGTTGCATGTAGAGCATTTGTCAGATACCTCATACCACATTTGACAGCCTGCAAGTCCAGTTAGGAAACTGCTTCATGTTCAGTATAATGTCCGTTTATACCGCTATTTTTAATCTGCTTCGATGCCCTCACGATAAGTAAAAATGACGGCAGATTATACCGATCACAAATGTAGAACTGAATACTACCGTACCGTCGCTCTAAGCGTCGATTTCTGCGCTTTCAGATACTCGATAAAATATATGGTGGAACACCGAGTAGAGTTGGTTCGCCCTGTATTAAAGCGGGAGAATCCCATCTGCGCATGCGTCAGGTGCCATAGTGTGCCATTGCGCGGGAGACGACCCCTCCGCTTTAAAATGATACCGCTCACTGAAATAAACCAGGGCTACACATTATTCGGCAAATTGTTTGCTGCACAACTAACTTAGTCAAACATGTGGCAACAGAGCACACAAGTATTTTGCGAAGCTACAGCCGATTTTGATAAATGACTGTCCGAATATAATTCCTGGAACCGCTATAATGCAATCGAAATACGACACATAATGCTATTAGTAGAAATGTCGCTGCTTAATAAAATGCCCACCATAGCATTTGTTTCTTTGTATAGTAGTATTACGTTTCTTAAATATCATACATAATTGATTGCTTGCAGCGAGATTATTTTCTGCCATCAGTTACGAAAAACGACTGTCGCTGTTACCACAGTCACTCTACTAGGAGAGTGACTGTGCTGTTACATACCTCCATGAGTTCTTTGTAATCTCCAATACATGTCGGCCTGTGTAACCAGATTTGTGATTCAATATCATATACACTCCCATATACAGCAAAATAATTGATATAGTAGTGACCGCAATACATCGTTTAGTTGTCCTACATACAATACAATAACTTGTGTTTAACAATTGTTCCAACTCGACATCTTCATCTTTTCAATAATTATCACCAATTATGCAACAGAACGGAACGCCAGCAAAGAGTTGTCACCATTAAAATACTACATTACCTGGTTTGCATTTTGCCAGTAACACCCTAAACCTGAATCGAATGAGGAACCAAAAGATGTATGTGTGTATTATATGATGATACTATAGGTAATGAATGGGCGCATGCGCGATGGTATCTCACGTAACAGCCTGTACATTTTGTATGTAATAATACGCTAAACGTGTTTTCTCATGTTAGTATAGGATAATAAACAAAAGACAATAATACCCGAAATTCATCGACGTTCCGGACAGAAGAATACAGAAAGAAGAATATAGGAAAACAAAACATGCAACTAGAATGGAATAAATCATGTACATGGGAAATGACTTTTACAAAATGACAGTCCAATTTTTAAAGATTCTTCAGTTTCATGATTAGTTTGTCTGGTATTTAGCGGCATGTGTGCAAAAGGACGTGTACGGAAAACTGTGTGGATGTATCATTTGATGGTTACGGCACGAAAACAGTAATAATTTTACGTTACAATGATTCATCTATGCCCAGAAACTGATACTTATGTTAATCGCTTTATGTTCTTATTTTTTCCGTGCTTCTAGTCGTCATGCGGGCTCTATGTAAGCATCCTTTTTTTATTTATTTTCTCATATTACCTCAAACCATGCAAATAGAAGTGTGCCTGGAATCAGAGGAAGATACTGTGTGCATTGCCGTGTGATAACTGTTATAAAGGTGGTTGACAGGTTGTCAGCATCCTTTATTTTATGTTTTTGTCATATTACCTCAAACCCTGCAAATAGAAGTGTGCACGGAATCAGAGGAATAAACTGTGTGCATTGGCGTGTGATAACTATCATAAAGGTGGTTGACAGCATCCTTTATTTTATGTTTTGCCATATTACCTTAAACCCTGAGTTGCCTACGTGAGATAGCTGCTGGCAAGACCACATTCTGTTTGGCTCATATGGTAACCGAGGTGGTGTCCCTGAATCTGGACCATTTATTGGACAGACTGAGGACAGTGTGATGAATTTGTTTTTGCGTATCTGTTAATCGACTTAATTAGCTGATTACAAATGGAATGACTGTGTTATGTCTGGCATCGTTTAGGCCATGCGATGTTCTGGACGGAACTCGGTTCAGTGATTTGGAACTAATTATGAGATAACCGTCGCTATTCGGACTACTATTTCTGACAGTATTTGCAATTATTAATGTAGTGAACGATTAATCAAAAAATATGACGTGTTCAGTACTTGGTGTGATTGGCTTTATGATTGAAGGTTACGCCCTAGAGTCTTTTTACTGCTTTGTAATTGGTTAATGTTTTGAAAATGAATAAAGTTGTTTTTAGTTGGTCTTGGCGAGTACACAGGGACAGAGGCAGTCCAGTCCTGGAGAATCTTGGGGCGAGTCTTGATGCAGCCTAGAGAGAGTCTTGGGTCAGCCTTGCGATAGTCTTTGGGGACTTTTCCCCAGGGCGCTGTGTCTTGTACAGTGCTCGACTGACCGATTAAGACGAAAGTTGAAACGTATCTTGTTGTGTGCGTCTATTTATCTGTAAAGTTTAAGTGACTTTCCCGATCCCACACCTCAAGGGGACGAGATATAGAGACGAGACGAGATTCCCCCCTGACATGTGTGGAGAACCATAGAGGAGAAGATTTTCCCCCTGATAACAGTTTGAGACCACCATTTCTACTGAGTACCCTGTGTGTTCCTGCTGCGATATTGTGAGATAAGTGATACAGGCTTCGACCATCGTTTTATGAGACTTTTTGTTTTTAAAACAAGTATGTGTTGTACGGTGCAACGAGCACGAGTATTGGCATGCAGATCAGTAAATCCCAACATTCTGTTTGTGAGTAATTCTAATACTTGAACTCATATGCCTTTGTGGGTAATGAGTGACGAATCGTATTTTGAATACTATTGAAACCTTTCAAATATGCTTGCAAACAAAACTGGAATGCAAAATGTTATAATTTGCTACCAAGAACTTAATACTGTAGTTGTGGTAATGGTAAATTTGGACAAGGTAATATTAGACAGATGTATTTACATATATTCCTTTCAATAAATAGTTGATTCGATTTTGCGTGAGACATATTAATATTGCCCAGATAGCTCACTTGATTTACTTTTAAAGAAGAGTTGGCTGATCCATCTCCATGCTGGCAAAAGTGCTGGCTGCAATGGATAATTCAAAATTATTTGCAAATTTATTGAGTTTTTGCAAGAACTCAAAAGTTGCTTAACATTCGCTAGTTTTAGAAATAATTCATTATACACGCGCATTGTGCTCTCAGGGGTTTCGGATGCTATGATTTTTCAAACTCTTACTCTCTTTAGTGGCCAGTTACGCAATGTTTGTGCTGATACAGAAATGTTGTTGCTAATATGACAAAGAGGTCATTCACAGGTAATACTGGAGATAACGTGTCGCATTGCTCAAGCAATATTGGCATTTGTTTCTCGAAATACGCACTTGGAAAAATATAAATGCTGCTTTTCCCAGGATCACACAACATCTCTGGCCTGCGAATGTATCGTTACTTGAGCTGTGGCACGTTACATTGTTCTCGCGTGAAAATGTGTGTAATATTTTCAGAAAAATTAATGCTGGAAAGACTATTCGGAACAAACTAAAATATATTGCACGGTATTTCTAGGTTGCCGCGAATAACCTCCAAATATGGTATTACTGTGTAATTCAATATTATAACTAAGAACGTCGCGATTTAATAATTGCGAATGTAAATGACTGGGTATCTTTGATCTTTATTTCCAAGACAACGCCACAATACATGAATGATATACTTGAATCCCTGAAAGACTGTCTTTACAATAATTAGTGATCAGTCTGTGGTCTCTTCCTTATCCAATCTGCAATTTTTGGCAATGCTAGGACCCGTTCCGTTAGAGCCTTCTGTTTTGGATAGTTGTCTAATACTTGGGGATTCATCCTCTTTGTAATGTCTTCCGCCATAATAAGCGTAGTGTCTGCTAATGTCACCTGCAAATAAGGGAACATCCAATGTTATTACAGTTATAGGATATGTGCTCCTGAGTTCATATTTGGTGTTTAAAATGTTAATTCGAGTAACATGATATTGTTTCCACTTTAATTACGCTCCGAATTCCATTGAATAATATCATAATTTCAGTTACTAAAGCCATACGACATGATACATATTTACCTGTCGTATTTTATTATGAGCATTTTTTTAAATTCCTTAACGTTATTCCCAATTTTATGCAGCAAGTACTTTTTAACAATGTATCATATTGATGTGTTGACATTCCCACAACCCATTTTTAAACAAGCTAAAAATAAGCAGTCCCTCTTAGTTATCAAATTGGTGATACATAGTTTTGTTTATAGTAATAAAGTTGGAACATAAACATGTATAAAATTTGATCATAATCAGCTAAACCATGTCAGAGATAAGGCGCTACTAAAACCACATTCATTAAAACAAAATAAGATTTTGAAACAAATAGATGTGCATATATATAATATTATGTATGTGTGCAGTTTGAATGTAATCAGTCCAGTCATGTCCGTATCGACATGTGATAGAATGTGTCGTTTAATACTATATATTTTTAACCAAATACAACATTGCAGTTTCTGGCGACGTGATCGATAAATATACCTCATTTCCCACGTAGTATCCATCTCCTCCATTGTTCGCTACGAGAATTTTCTCTAACCCTCCATAAATTGCTGGACATGTTTTGGTTTTGAACTCTTCGATAGCAGCTGCCTATAAGAAATAAAATGTACAGCCACACTGTAACATCACATTTCCTAACGCCACAGTACACTTCTCGTGCAAAAAGAACGTTTTTTTTTTCATTTTGTACTATAACACCATGCGCTGCTCATTATTCTTGGTCGAACATCTGGGATTTTTCACCACTTGGCAACTATCACGGTGAAAACAAAAGGCGAAAACTCTCAGAAACCGGTACTTTGGGATGGTTGTTGAGACTCCCCTGAACAGTGTAACAAGATTACCCCTAACACAATTGGAACTATTTCGGGATAATTGGATTCGCTTAAAATGTGCTACTGTAATGGTTTGTTTTCACAAAAATATTTTATTTGATCGTTTTAGATTTTTTTCTGATAATTTCATGTATTGATATCAGAAATGAGGAAATTAAGAACAATACTACCCTACAGTAGCACATTTTAAGCGAATCCAATTATCCCGAAATAGTCCCAAATGTGTTCCCTGCGTGTGTAACGCATATAAATTTGATTGTTCGGAATTACTTCAAAGTTGAGTTCCTGTCTTTTTCTCGAATTTTCACTGGCTCTTCATTCTGCGTTCCACGTTCCTTGGCAGCGCGCGCAGAGCCCGCTGAAATACGTGGGTGCGCGTCTTAGCAACGTGGAACGTCTTGATTGAAACGCCGCATTCTCAGTGGTCGATCTATCCGACATTATAACCATGTCACGACGATAAATTGAACAAAGCTTGAGATCAATGGATGAATATACAAACTTAGTCATGTCCAATGTTTCCCAAAATGTGTATGGATCGTTTGAACAGCAAAGCCTCTGTGATTATTTAATGTCAAGAAATCCTAATTATATTCATCTAAAAATACTTATCCATACCTATCAGCGCGTTTCCACGTGTTCTTTCCACGTACACGTTGATATCTTGTTGATATCTTCCTTCTCAAAATACAACAATACGTACGCTTATTATTTTTACGACATTTTGAGATAGTATAATTGAAATGAAGGACTTGGTACTGTTATATTATTGCATGTGTGAAACAGGCCTTTGATGTACTGAGTAAACTTAATATTAGACACTCTTTTAGTTTAAGTTACATTCTATCACTCTTGGGCCCAGCTTTAGCCGTGGGAACTGTCAAGTACTAAGGTAACAAGTGTGATTCTATATCACAAGATGATGACAAGTTTCAAGGGCGGTTCCCCTATAAAGTAATTAAAACTGCCCATCTTCTGTAAACAGATACACATGAGAAACTATGTGTTTATTGTTGCATTACCAATGACATTGACCAACAGCTGCTAAACTAACATTTAGTCAGTCCTCGGTGAAACTTTTAGCAGTCAAGAGCTCAAGTATGAGGCTCCTGCAAGATGACACTGTACGTCGTACTGTTACATACAGTCAATGATAGCTGGAAAGACCACAGACTATAGGGGTTACAAATGGGCTTGACTTTCATCACGTGATCATCACTGAAGTTTGACACTGACTCTTTATTATCATTTTTCACTAAGCTGATCAGATAAGTCTTTCTTTATATGCTAGCATATATTAATTGTGATAGGGATATTTAGTATTAAATCTAGTTGTTATTATTTTATTTGAATGTGTATTGTGCTTTATTATGTCAGTCTGCCCCTATAAAAGTTCCATCTTGCCTTCCCGACTCCTTCAGAGACCATTTTGAAATCCTAGCCTAGACCGCCAAACCACGTCTACCACAAATGGTGGCATAATGGCGAGATAAATTGATGATTAGAGAAGGCTGGGAAATGACTGACGTAATGATGAACAGTACTCACTTTGATAACCCTTTCGTACAGAGAGTGTATGCATTAGTTTAGACTGAGTGTTAACTTGGGTGTGGTGTATTTCAATGTTTTATATTATTTTATTATCAATATTGTTTGTGAAAATGGCTGATGCAATGAATGGGAATGATGTCACTCGTGAACCCAGAAATGATAATAAGGAGAATGATAGTGGCAGTGAGAGTGATAGTGATAGAGAAATTGAATTTAATCTTGGTAAGAATGTGAAGCAGGATGTTGCAAATGAGACAGGTGTTAGTCATAAAGAGTATGAATGTCTTAATGAGTTGGTTCAAAAAATGAGAGAACAAATGGATAGACAAGCTAGTGGAATGGATGAGCAAATGAGAATTAATAAAGATCTTGAGAGTAGATTAGAGGCCAGTGAGAAAGATAGATTTGTCTTAGAATGTGATAGAAGATGTTTGGAAGAGAAACTGCTAGAATTAGAAGGGGTGGTTGAAAAACAGGGAATGATAAGTGGAAGGCGTGTGCATCAATCAGATGATTTGAATTTACCATTTAGTAGAAAGGGTGTGTCTGCAGTTAGAGGCCAAGGGGTTTCTCAAACTGAAAGCTCTAGATATAGAGAGGCCCTAAACACAGATAAACTTGATGGGACTAAAACAAATACATATGATAAGTCAGAGACCAGAAGGGGCCCTGATAAATCACACCAGTATGCTAATATTCAAATGAAACATTTTGATGGTACTACACCCTGGGAAGATTATTTGGCTTTGTTCAAGGGAACTGCCTTGTTACTTAAATGGGATGCAGAACATAGAGGATTACAATTATTTGTAAATTTGACAGGTGCTGCACTGCAAACAGTTAATGATGAACATCGAGCAGATCCAGATAACGGTCACAATTATGATTTTGATAGATTAGTAAATATTTTAGAAGCTCGTTTTGGGACTGCGAACCAAAGTACGCGATATTTAGCAGAGTTCCGTGCATGCAGGCGGATGCCCGATGAGTCCATAACAGATTTTGGCTACAAAGTACGCCATTTAGCGCGTTTAGTATACCCAGATGCGAGTGTTAAAATTATAAATAAAATGTCTGTCGAGCAGTTTGGAGATGCTGTTGGCAATGAAGGTATAAGAGAATGTTTGAGTGAACAAGCCCCTAAAAGTATGGAGGATGCAGTGGACATTGCAAGGCTTAAGGAGATTTACCAGGCAAAAGTAAGTAAACAAAGAGAGGAAGAAGGAAGAAAAATACAAACTAAATATATCCGTGAGGTTGGACCTATTACTGATTATACCCCCCAAATTTCAGTATATACGATGCGTGGTGAAATTCAATGCTGGCGCTGTACAGGAAGTGGTCACAGAGCTGGTGTCTGTCCCAGTATTCCAGATGCAGCCAAGATTCTGACAGGTGAGAAACGTTTCTTATGTCATTATTGCAAAGGAGTAGGTCATCCTGCCAGGAAATGCCCATCAAATCCAAACAGAGAAAAGGTAGTGGGAAACGATAGGTTATCCAACTCGGGGGTGCAGGATGGATCGAAACAAGACAACCCCAACCAATAATAGAAAAGGTAAGTGATACTGTGTCAAGTACATTGCACCCAGTACACTTTATGTGCCAGTCAAAGTTTGTGGAATAGCTGCTTCTTTTTGTTTAGATACTGGGGCAACCAATAGTATAATTTCAATAGATTTTTATAGGAGGATTCCTGAGAAAAATCGTCCAACACTGAGACAAGTGAGTCTTAATAATTGGATTTTGGCGGACGGTAGTTCTCTAAAAATTGATCTGCCTATATGGGTTGGTAGTAAGGAGGTAGTAATAGTTGTTGTTTTAGTAGCTGATATCAGAAATAATGGCCTCTTGGGAATGGATTTTATGAAGAAAATTGGAAGTGTAATTGATGTAACAGGAGGGTGTGTCAATATAAATGGTGAAGTGATTCACTGTGATTCAAAATACACAGGTCCAACATGTGCCTGTGTATACTTGAAAAAATCTGTTGTGATCCCTGGTGGCAGTGAACAGATTTTAATGGAAAAGACGTCACGAGCAATTAAATGTGATGACTGGGGAATTGTGGAACAGACTAAAAAGAATCTGATTGCTAACAAAGGGGTGCTTTTGGCTAGAACCTTAGTGATGTCACACAAAAGAATGATACCAATTAGAGTTTTGAATGTCACCAATGAGCCAATCAAGTTGAATGCTGGTAATATGGTAGGTATAATACATACTTTGGAGGAGAATGGAACAGTGATTGTGGTTGATAATGAGACCAATGATAATTGTGATAACTCTAAGACAGAAGGGTCAACAAAACTGGTGGGTCCTGATCAAACTTTACCAGTTCATGTACAAGACCTCTGGAAATATGCCACAGAACACCTGGGTGAGTATGAATCTAAAAGAGTTGGAGAGTTTTTGACAAAATATCAGGACGTTATCTCAAAGGGTGATATGGATATTGGACGAACGACTCTGGTGAAACACCGGATAGAGACTGGGGACGCTCAGCCTATTCGGCAGCCACCAAGACGTTTGCCATTCCAACAGAGAGATGAGGTAAGTAAACAGGTGGGTGAGCTACTTGATCGAAATTTGATAGAAAGATCGACAAGCCCTTGGTCTTCCCCTGTAGTCTTAGTTCGTAAAAAGGATGGGACTATGAGCTTTTGCATTGATTATAGACGTTTAAGTGACTGTACGGTCAAAGATGCATACCCTATCCCCAGGATAGAAGAAAGTTTGCATTCTTTGGGTGGTGCAAAATGGTTCAGTACACTTGACTTGGCTAATGGATATTGGCAAATTGAATTGGACCAAGATGCCAAACAGAAATCAGCATTTGTGACACGTGATGGTCTGTTTACGTTTAATGTTATGCCCTTTGGACTTAGTAATGCCTCTGGGACATTTCAGAGATTAGTTGAGCGGGTTATGGCAGGGTTACAATGGAAAATACTATTGTTATACCTGGATGACATCATAGTGTTTGGTGAGACAATAGATGAATCCCTGGAAAGATTGGACATTGTATTCCAGAAGCTGAGGAATGCAGGTCTTAAGGTAAAAGCCAAGAAATGGCATTTATTTAAACGTAGCGTTATTTATTTGGAACATAAAGTTTCTGCTAAAGGAATTGAAACTGATCCAGATAAGGTGAAGGCAGTCCAAGATTGGCCAGTTCCAAAAATAGTAAAGGACGTTCGTCAATTTCTTGGATTTGTATCGTATTATAGACGCTTTATAAAAGACTTTGCAAAGATATCTAAACCTCTAAATCGATTAAGGGAGAAGAAGACTCAGTTTGTGTGGTCTGAGAAGTGCCAGGTAGCTTTTCAGACTCTTAAAGATAAAATGACCAGTTCATCCATTCTAACGTACCCACTGCCAGAAGGTGAGTATATATTGGATACGGATGCTAGTCAGTATGCTATAGGAGGTGTTCTATCTCAAAGTCAAAATGGAGTAGAAAGGGTAATTTGATATGCAAGTAAGACATTGTCCAAACACGAGCGTAATTATAGTGTAACACGTAAAGAGTTGTTAGCACTTGTTACCTATGTGAAGTACTTTCGGCAGTATCTGTGGGGTGTACATTTTCGGGCTAGGACTGATCATGGTGCCCTCACTTGGTTAAGAAACTTTAAGGAGCCAGTGGGACAGGTAGCTCGCTTGATTGAGACTCTAGATACCTATGATATGAAAATAGAGCATAGGGCAGGTAGAAGTCACCAAAATGCAGATGGTATGTCAAGAAGAGAATATGAGGCAGATGAAGGTGAGTCAGATTCTGTAGATTTAACGCCAAATGATGATGTTCCTCAAGCGGTTCGGTAATCTAAAAGGCGTACACAGGGTCGTCAAACTAAGACAAAGAAAGAAAGAAGTGACCAAAAGGTAGAGAATAGGTCACCCAAAGTTAAAAAGAAACCTGAGGATAAGAAATCAGTAAGTACAAGTAGCTACAAAAAGGGGTACTGTAGAAAATGGTGTGTATGTGCCATATGTATATGATAAGGATACCGATGAACAAGTTATAAGACTAATAGAAGCCAGATCAAAATGGACAGAAATTGACCAGAGGAGAGCACAATTGGCTGATCCAGACATACAATGGATGGTTGAAGCCAAGGAGGGTGAAAATGGTCGTTCAAATTGGATGGATATATCAGGTCTGTCATATGTAGCTAAATCATATTGGGCAGAATTGAATTGGATCATTAATTGACCCAAATTTGAAAGATTGGGATGAGCAGCTAGCGTTTGCAACAATGGCATACAGGAGTACTCCACAAGCATCCACAGGCGAGACTCCAAATCTGTTGACGCTGGGCAGAGAAACATCCATGCCAATTGAAATTGCAATGAGTGGGGTCATAAATGAGGAAAATGATGACATCGGTACAGAGTATGTACAAGCACTGAGACATAGACTAAAAGAGACATATGAGCGAGAATAGTTCTCAGAGCGAGTGCGCGATGTCAAAAACTAGATTATGATCGGAAACTTGTATACAAACCATTGAAGAGAGGTCAATTTGTATGGCTATTCAATCAGCAGAGGAAAAAGGGTGTCTCGATTAAACTTCGACCAATTTGGGAGGGTCCTTACATTATAGTAACTAAGTTGTCTGATGTTCTATACAGAATTCAGAAAAGTCCACGAGCAGTGCCAAAAGTAGTCCATTATGACCGCCTTAAACTTTATACAGGTGATTCAATGCATAGTTGGTTAGAACCCACAGAATAGTCTAAAAATAGCAATAATCTGGTGTGAAGTAACAGCAACTTTTCTGGATCATAACTTTATTTGAGATTGATTTAAATTAGAATAGTTATAGCCTATCTGTGTTTAGTGCATAAAAAAAATAAAAATATATATATATACAATGTACAATAGTATCCAGTTTTCCTTTACTGCACAAATTTAGAGAGGGTTTGATTAGATTGTGGGTGGGTGTATGGTTGTTGTACTATTGTTTGAGTATTATTTGAGTATGGATCGAGGAATGCTTGGAAATGTGCGTCTGTTGGATGATGTTTGATGTTTTTATACACTTTATTTATATATTATTCTATATTGTACTTTACTTTCTATTTTTAACATATTATTAGTTTTGAATATCTGATCAAGCCATCTGCTAAGTGGGGGAATCACGGCTTGACCGGGACGGTCAATGAACTAAGGAAGGTGCCATGTGTGAAACAGGCTATTGATGTACTGAGTAAACTTAATATTAGACACTCTTTTAGTTTAAGTTACAGTAATTAAAACTGCCCATCTTCCGTAAACAGATACACATGAGAAACTATGTGTTTATTGTTGCATTACCAATGACATTGACCAACAGCTGCTAAACTAACATTTAATCAGTCCTCGGTTAAACTTTTAGCAGTCAAGAGCTCAAGTATGAGGCTCCTGCAAGATGACACTGTACGTTGTACTGTTACATACAGTCAATGATAGCTGGAAAGACCACAGACTATAGGGGTTACAGATGACTCTGTATCCAATGATGGAACCTACTCTATGGAGTCTACCTATTGCCAGTACCTTTGTGTCACTGCTTGACTACTTGCTGTCTGCTACCGCATTGAGCTCCAGATCTGAACTTGCTACAATAACTTTACTCAACTGCGCACAGCTACTCTCCTCATCTCCATTGTGTGGGAGAACTACAGTGTATACACCGTGGGCTTGACTTTCATCACGTGAACATCACTGAAGTTTGACACTGACTCTTTATTATCATTTTTCACTAAGCTGATCAGATAAGTCTTTCTTTATATGCTAGCATATATTAATTGTGATAGGGATATTTAGTATTAAATCTAGTTGTTATTATTTTATTTGAATGTGTATTGTGCTTTATTATGTCAGTCTGCCCCTATAAAAGTTCCATCTTGCCTTCCCGACTCCTTCAGAGACCATTTTGAAATCCTAGCCTAGACCGCCAAAAAACGTCTACCACACATGACAACAGGGCTAAAATAAGGACGCCCATATTTGCGTTCATCCCGTCTGACAATTGTATGCCACGAACCACAAATTCATTGGGCATTCACTTTAATATTACGGCCATATAATTGGAGTGAGTTACACTTTCTTGTTACCTATGCGTTCCCTGCCGATGTACATTATCAAACATCTATATTACGTCAGCTATTCTATATATCAACAGCAAATGGTAGGTTAAAGGGCGGTAGTCGTCTCTCCACGCATGCGCAGAATATATGGGTCTCATATAAACAAAGATGGCGACTTTGACTGTTGCGCAGATCAACGAGTATAAAATAAGACGTTACAAAGAGTAATTGGATATTTTATTAGGTGTTTAGAAGGTATCGAATGAATCACGAGCGGTAATTAGTGCTAGTTGCACCCAGGTGAAACCTCATACTTGTGATTCCCATTAGTATAGCGCATTGGATTATGGGAAAATCAATGTTTATCCACACAAATGTCGCACATGCGCAGCGCGACGACTACGCCCTTTAACTAGCCATAACATAAGAAAAATAACAGTATTAGGAAAATCAAGAGGGTCACTACCTTCGCGTCTTCATCTGCTGCATAATACCATTTAATTGCCATTTTGAATAAATCTCCAAAGGCATCAACAATCATGTCAACTTTGGCTTTCTCCAGGTTATTCTTGCCAGCAAATCCATACTCGTTGGCCAAGTAACGGGCAATGGCGTTTGACTGGGCCAACATTACTCCGTCCACTTCTAAACAAGGAACCGTGCCAAATGGAAACTCTATTGCACAGAAAATAATAAAACACATTTTCTATAAAGTTTGTGTGCTTTCAAGATTTCTACAATACACAATCAAGATACGCAGTATAAAACTGAAGCTCGTATCTAGTTCGAGAACCTCAAACGAGTCTGGGAAATGAGCCCGCCCTCTTGTGGTCCGACGGAAGTTGCCACTGATGATGTATTAAATCCTTTTTCTGGTTTCAAGCAAACGCCAACACTTACAAAAACAGATATTTACTTAGTGACCGGCATTCGTGATGGAGAGAGCAGCCAATAATTGAAAACTCAAACCCAGAATCCTGTTTTTTTTTTTTTTTTTTTTGCAGTTCATATATTCAGACGTTTCAATTTCCTACTGATTTTTGTTCAGCAGTTTTAACAATCTCACAATGATTTTGCTTGAGAAATTACGGTTATACATATCATTAATAAGGTCATGTGATGTGTTAGTCTTATCTCGTTCGTTAATACCTCTGAATCTGTCACTACATTGAATTGACCTAGAGCATGTATTCAATAAAAATGTGATGGATGGGTATTAAAAATCTTCGAAGATAAAAAGAATTAATCACTGAGCTCATGCATCTATGTCATTATTATCGGTAGTTTGTTATGGGGTGAGATTAATGCCAAAATTAAATATTATGACATTAAAACAAAAATGGCAAAAGAATTCCACAGTAGTGATAAAATAATGAAAAAATAACGGTATAATAATTACACAATAATACTTTACAGAACACTTTAGAATATGTAATTGAATAGTTATTATGTAAATTGGATGATCATTATGCAAGAATTATAATCCAAAGCGTATCAGGTCTAGGCATTGCCAAAGAGCGTCTATGTACCAAGTTTCATAGAAATGGGGCAATTACTTTTCGCACTTTCGGTAGAAAAAGCCGAAAATTGCAAAGACTCCAATTGTTTGCTTTACACACAGGTCGCCTACAGTTATCTAAAGCGGGAATAGAAAAGTTGAATTGGGGTGTAGGTTTGGCTTATGGGGTACAAATGGGGTATTTCCAAAATCTAGACTCTAATAATGAGGAATTCAAGTTCAATAAAGATTATTTATATTTATTGAAGGTTAAACAGAGGTCACTCACTTCCCGTTGCTTTGACTGCTGGCCATTCTTCTTGCGTGTATCTGATGTCTTCGTATTCGACGCCGGCTAAAGCGAATAGTACTCTGATTTGCTCGCCAAAACCTCGACTGTTAAAATAATGTAATTTGTAGGACGGCATGGTCACGTCACAATGCGTATAGCAGGTCTGTGTGAAAACTGCTGAGTTTTACTGTACTGCTGGCGTTCTCTAGTTGAACTGACCGTAAACAGTTCCTGGGATCACGTGATTCCATCAGCCGGTAACTAAAGGTCATGCCGTGCCATTGTCTGTCAAGGTCACGCACAGATTTGAACTAAAACGAAGAAACATGCACATTTTTTTAATGTTCAACCTTTCGATACAATAATGCTACATGCGATTATTTAAATAAAGTGAATTGGTAACGTCACAGCTGTGGCACTGTGCCATGATGAGTCTACAACATTGGCTACCCATTTCAATACATTGTGTGGCGGCTAGATGACATAAGCACTAAGTCAATATACCAGCATGAGTCAGACAAAATAGATTTTTGCAACTGGTATGCTATATCAGCCCGGGTTACTGGGGTTAAGTCATGTGAGGGAACGGTTCAATATGAGAGACATGTTATTTACGAAGCTTTTTGTAGGTGTAACGAATACATTGTAGGTAATATCCGATGGGAGCAATTCAAGTCATTCGAACAAGCAATTTCCAAAATAACTTACTCGACCAACCAACGCGTTATATAATCATGAAGTAGTGGGGTGAGACCGTGAGAGATGTTGAATTGTTCGAGTTACGGACATCGAGTTACGAACATCGAGTTACGAAAAAATAGAGTTAAAAAAATGACCACGCCCATATTTTAGAAAACACGTCCACTTTTGCGAAACCACACCCAGATTGTAACTCGATGTTGTTAACAGAACTTCGAGTTATGGGCAACATATATTTTTTGTTTTGTTTAACATAGTATTTTTCCTGTAATTCGAAGCTCAAACTGTTTTATTTAACATGCTACAAAACACTTGAAAATCTTCAGGACCACTGAACACGTTGATCTGAAATTTGATTTTTAGCATCTATGTATAATGCTTATTCGAGTTTGCGGAGCTCTTTGCGATTGGTCATTTTTTCGTATAAGGAATTATTTACGCGAAACTCTGCAAGTCTATTTCCAACAAAACAGTCGTGGCAGTAATACACATCATGCATTTATAAATCCAATGAAATTGTCATTTTTCTGGATAACTCAAAACAAACTAAATCAAACTGCTTGCAGGATTACAACATGAAAATGAACCAGGCTGGGTTTTAATTTATGTCATTGGAGAACTTTTCATTTTTAATTTTTGTCTTAGATTTGTAAGACTTGGGACTGATGAACTAGGTCACTGAAGAGACAGGTTGCACGCAGCAACGTTATATCCGCCATTCTCATAAAGTCAAGCACATCACGGCGTACAGCACGCCATGCTGACTCGTAATGTCTCAGCTTAAAAGTCATGTCCTAAGCCGTTCCAGGGGCATTTCATTGAGATAAATCAATGTAGGCCAACCTAGACTAAATGGTACGGCCATAACCACAATCCGAGGCCATGTTGACAACCAGACAAATATTTCACGTATATGTTTAAAAATGTTGCAAATATTTTGTTCTAAACCATTCATGATAGGTCTATTAGATAATGAATTCGCTTGGTAGATAATGCGTAAATCACTCAATGGCCTTGCCTTCCTTTTAGGGACAACAGTGTGGTCAACATTCTCATTGATCATCAATTGTTGATACGATGTATTTTGTCAGAACTGTCATGAACTAACCCATGTCGTGTGTACATAGCATTTAGCGTACATAGTACAAGGTGTAGTGTATTGACTCCACATGTGAAAGATATTGATAGGAAAAGCTTCATGTCTGGTTTATGTTATTCGTGACATGTGAACTAATCTTCTAGGTATTTTGGTAGGTAGATATTTAGACATGTGTTCTATGATTCAATTCAAGATGACCTAATGGCGGTCACTGTCTTTAGTGCTATAAATTCATCAAAAACTAACAGTTCTGTTATTCTGGAGCCGATCTCGTTCATGCATGGGCATATTTTTTGAAAAATTGGTATGTCCATCAAATATAATGCGTCCTTGCGTTTTTATAAATTAGAACGATACAAACACTATTTTTAAACCACAAATTCAATAAAAACAATGTCTGTGTCTTTTTGACCCCAAACAACAATTTCGAAAGGTCTTTTACACTGCATTGATTTATAAACACCGTACAAAAATGAGTCATGCATTTGTTTACCAAATTTACATAAACTGTTTCATGCGTCACCTTATAAGACTCTGTCCCAGTGGGTAATTGGATATGGAGGTCGCATTTTACAGCAGGACGCCAACCACCAATACCTCGAATGCAACGAAGCTGCTACATCCTACGGGACTGCTAAACACACTGTCAGTCACGTATAAATTTACACAAAATAACAAGACATGAATGGCACAGTCCCTTCCCCGTCACTTGATAATAAAATATTGTTAAAGAAGTACTACATGGACTATTCAATACTTCCATTGTCTCGAATCCCAGAGTACACAAGTGCAACAAAACTATTTGTCAAACACATATTTGCTTAAGGAACTGCACTCATAAATCTGAGTAAAACTTGATGTATCTTCTTTGCCTCCTTTTTAATTCAGGTTATTGTACCACCACTAAGCACCATATTCATCCTCACATTGTACAAATACCATTTTTTAGTAACACAGTATGGTTTATTATTTAAAATATATTCATTGTACATACAGCAGAATCTGTTATTTTTTCCTGTAAATAATTAGCTATGTTTTCTGAGCAAGTAATAATTAAGGAAAAAGGTATCTCAATGGAGTAGTAACAATAATTGTTTTAAGTCTTCTTTATGCAGTGATATTACTAAATTTCAATCAATATCGAAGGGTATAAAATACTGTAAATTAATTCTCACTGCTAGAAATGTTCAGGATTATATGGCATATGCTATGACATGTCGTATGACCCCCCCCCCCCAGAAAATTTCTCACTGCTACGAAATTCCGCAATTTTCAGACTCATGTAATTCACGAAAATTGCGTATTATGTATTATACAAAGCACATATATAACATACGGGAACATTAAAAAAATGTATAACTTTGACAATAACAGAGATATCTTCACCAAATGAACAAATTTGAAAGAGGACCCGTCCATGGGTTTACGTTATGACTCTCAAAGAAATCTAGCAGGCGGTATTGGAGTCAAAGTCAAAAGAAGAAGAAGACGTCAAGAATATGCAAAAATAAGCAAAAAAACAAACAAAAATATTGATTTAAATAGACACAAGTCTAGCCTAGTCCATGTCAAGAACATTCATGCCAAATGTCAATTTTTGACCTAAATTGACAAACATATTCCCTAAATTTGAATGTAATGTGATGGGATGTCATGAAATAAACAAATCTTACTGAGGGCCACCCCAGTTTGGTGTGCTATAAAAAGCAAAGTGATCTAGCTTACGGATGCGTCTGAAACAGGGACTAAAAACCTTCCGTTGACCTTCCTTATTTCTACTAGCTAAGCACTTTTATATAACGACTGAATAATTGAATAGACTGCCATTATACCATTTTATGTTACTTTTACTGACAGTTAAATGATGTAATTCCAATCACTATTTCGAACTTATCTTATGTTACGGCGTATTTCGGCGAGTACACTGACATTATAACTGTTTAACCTTGCATCTGGCGTTTGTAAAGCAATGAACCTAAGAAGACGTCGCTGCCTATTTTAGTTCCATAGTTACCACATCGGGTTACGACATACTAAAACGACAGACATGTTGTTTTGCTAACTTATTGCAGACGCAAATGTTGTTACCGTAATAATTATCTCTTTTGTGTGTGAGTTCGCCCCCAGCGTTGCTAACAATATTTCATTCACCGTCCTCCGTAGCGTTACACTTTACTGAATGCGTTTCGAGTATTTAGTTATATGTCCACTGACATGAATTTATTTCTTCCATGTGGCGCCCGCACGAAATTTTGCATGGGGGGGGGGGCGAGATCTTCTCACCAGAAAAAAATTGAAATCTAGATCCTCTGAAACACTATTTACAGTACAGTAAATTATGACCCATTATTACTTTCAAGTACGTCTTATCACAGCAACGTAATTTGGGTATCTTTTTAGATATGGAAAAATAATGTAATGTACATTTAAATCATATTTGCCAGCCAAGTTTATTCGGTCATCGCCTCACTACTACACAGATGCAAAATAGTAGCCAAGGTATATTTAAGTGCGCCCTCTCTGGCAATACTAAAAATATTTTACGAATAAAATTGACAACTGACAGTACAAGATTTTCTTCCAAAAAATTAAGCTGATTTAGTTGCAATCTGTTACTTGATGGAAAAAATAAAACTACATAGATTAACTCAATTTATTCATTTTCCCATTTTTCACTATACCACACTTAGGAAACAGTTCTGTGAATTACGAGTACTGTGAATTACGAACCCGTGAAATGCGTGGTGATATTTGTGTGCATCATGCAAGCTGTATGCTCTCAGTATAATATAAACAGTCACACGTTTGAAATCATTTTACTTGCATTCACGGTACGTCTCTGGGGTATGAACTGCGAACGGATAGGCTTTCAATATTTTGTACAGACCGACCCATGTTTGAGGGAGAGGCCGTGCCGTGCTCCGTGCTATACGTAGGAGAAAAGGGGAAAAAAGTCGATCTCTACCTGATAGATGCTAAGGACCGAAACTCGGTACGTGCCGGGATTTGCTGTCTAAACGCGCGTGTTGTTTTCCATGTTTATATTAGGTCGAATAACAGATCGACGAATGAGGGCGTGATTTCGGCAAGAGCTGAGTCGGTCCCAACTCACGTGAAAGCAACTGCTGTAATGCTGCCAACACAACCAACAATTGTATAACGTAATAACGTAAACAATAAAATGAATAGTTATCTCGAAATAGCAAATCAGTGTATAGAGGATGCCAATTTTAGTAGTGGAATAAACCTCTTTTTATCCAAGCTTGTCATATATATTTTCACTGCCAACAACACTGGGTTCAGCACATTCCAAGGTACTTCACAATCACCATGTCACTGAGACACCATTTTGCCACCATGGCACCGGTGGGGGGGGGGGGTATATGTATGTATATCAAATTCTGCTGACAGAGCTACTCAGTGACTGTATCAGCTGTCTAAAAATAAACATGTGCAATGAGTTTAAGCCGTGACATCATGTATTCAAATAAGAAGCCAATGTTGCTGAGTCATGATGATACAGTGATACAAAGTTGTTAATTCACTTTCTTTAAAGACATTCTGTTTCAGTTTGCATAATTGTACCGTAATATAAAACAGTGAATACAATTGGCATGCATTCTCGTTGTAGTTCAAATCTGTGTCGTTCAGACGAAACACGGTCACGGTCAGTGACCTCAACATGGACTATTTCAGTTACCTGACTAATTGCATCACGTGATCAACCTGTTTGAACTCAGTTGTCACAGCTGGCTTACTCATTCAGTCACTGGCGTAGCTATATAACTCCTGGTGTGGCGCATTGGTATCATAATCTAGCAAACTCGGTGTGCCCTAAACATTGTCGCGACGTAACCATGCCGACCTACAAGTTATACTATTTTAACAGTCGAGCTCTTGCAGAGCAGAGTCGAATGATATTTGCGTTAGCCGGCGTCGAGTACGAAGACATCCGATACACGCGAGAGGAATGGCCAGCAGCCAAAGAGTCGGGAAGTAAGTGGGCTATATGTATTTAAATCTCGATGCAGATACGCAGACTACTAAGCGGGTTTGTACAAAGGTCAACCACGTTGTGTCTGTCGAGGCCTTTTTCATTGGACATGCTACTACTCGGCAGAATATCAAACCTTTAGACTTCAGTGAAAACCAGCCGTCATGTGTACACAGCATTTAGTGTACATAGGTCAACATATAGTGTGTGCAATAAAGGACATCTGCATACACCATTCTTTGCAGAATGAGAAATTGATCGGGAAACGTCGAATTAGGTCTCAGTGTCTGGTCCAGTGACATGGTTACTAAACTTCTAGGTATACACATGTCAAGTCAAGTGGTGACGTGGCAGCTTATACCCAGCACTGTTCTGTTGAATAATCTAAATACGAAGTCGCCTTCTCAATTCTACCTTCTGTCTTTGACACACACTTATGCACAGCCATATCGTGTCGTTGTTTACAAACAAGCGTCTACCCGTGAGCCTTTGTGTTTTAGTATGGTTGTTATCGTCGCATAGAACCAATTCCCGCGCATGTACAGGCGACGACCCCTCCGCTTTAAATTGATATCCCAGATGTTATTTAGAACTGCACTATACCAATTAAGGTAGCGGGACTATTATTTGCATACTTGTTTTCATCTTCTAATTGTGACCAAATGACTACAAATAGACCCAGGAAAGTATATATTTTTAGAATCGCCAGACTTCAAGCTTTACAAAGGCATGTTTGCCATGTCCGTATCTGCATTCTACGCTGCGTTACTTAATCAAAAGTGAAACATTACTTTTTTTGTAAAAAAAAATAATTACGCATTTATGCTGGTGATAAGAAGTTTTTTTTTTCACTTTTCCTAGTTGTTCAATAGTCTGGTAAATTGAATGTGTCTGGTCAGTTTTATTCAAGCAACGCGTTTTAAAAAATAGTGTGCTGAATTTCAATTACTGTTTTAGTCGCATTGCCCCCAACTCAAACCACAACACATTGGTAAATAATCCATGAAATAGTTTGTCTGGACACATTCAAGTTCCTCTCATTGTAACCTTAGAGCTGTGAAAATTTGGTGTTAATCCGACGACAATAAGTATACGTTATTTTTTGTTAAAGACCTAGTATTTTGAAAAACATAAACTCATAGAAATCGTTGATGAAGTCACATCACAGATTTTTAAGCTTGTTTATCGGCACAAGCGATTTGTTTTCACATCAAGGTCTGTTTTAACATGTTGTAGGGGCATTCAAATGTATAAGGCTATTGGAAACCAAAAAATAAAGGAATGGAGTAGGTGTAATTCGATAAAATCGGGCAGATGAAAACACCAAAATCAATGATTTTTTTTCAGTGGCTGTGTGACCTTGTGTTTGACACATTCATATGCAAATGACTAATCTGTGAAATAAACAGGGGCGGAGACAAACCACTCAAATGTTTGGAAACACTCATTGTGTGTCAGATAGCTACTGATAACACATCCTAACATTGCTTTGTCTTGAGTATATCTTTGAAACTTATAGGCACACAGATTAAACCTGTGTTGTTGATTTGGGAAAACACTACTGAAGCTGCCTTGCTTCCCTTCAGAAAATCTATATTTTAACCAACTTACATGACATTCTAGGTTACGTTGACTTTATCAGATGAAAGTTTATAGTGCATTTCATCAATTAATAAACAAATGTGAAAATCGTAATTTTCAACGCAAATAATAGTCTCGCTACCTTAACTTCAACTGACGTATTTTGCATAATTCCTTCATATTTTCGACGCATTTTTTCTTTATTTTTGAAAAAAAAGTAGGTGGAGCTGATGATAAATACATTCTCTGTATCTCTGACATTCATGAGCCGATTATATTCAAACTTCACATATATATATAACATCATCATCATACATAAACACAAGTATTTGTTTAATGGCGGCCACTTTAGTGCTAACAATTCATCAAAATTAAGCATTTCTGCTATTCCGGAACCTGTCTCGGTCTTGCATGGACATATTTTATGCAAAATTGGTATGTCCATCAAATATAATGCGTCCTTGTGTTTGTATAAGTTAGAATACAAACACTATTATTTAAACCACAAATTCAATAAAAACAATGCGTCTTTTTGTTTGACGCCGAACAACAAGTTTGACAAGTCTTTTACACTGCATTAATTTAGATTCACCATACCAGAATGAATCATGCATTTCTTTACCTAATTTACATAAACTGCATCCCATAGTATGCGACCCATATAGTCAGCACTAGATCCGCTACACATGAATACAGAACGTCGCTAACCACAATACCTTAAATGCAACAAAGCAAATACTTTCGGCATGACTGCTAAACAGAGTTACGTATAAACCCAATACACAAATTAAATTAATAGAATACACGCAATTCACGTCCGTAAACTTCCTCAGTTCCGCTAGCTAAACTTACTGGCGAATCACTTTTTACCTTGCCCGTACCATCAAAGATGGAAGGGAAAGGTATATTAAGGGGAAAATTTTGTCCGGCGTTGTCGTTGTTGTTGTTGTCGTCGTCGTCGTTAATAATTGTTATTGTGTGCATAATAACTTTACTAATTCTATTCCAAACTTTATCAAACTTGGTCACCTTATTCATCAGTATAAAATCTTCCATGAGTTTGAACAACAGATGTCCTGTATTGAAAATATTATGCAAAAATTGAGAAAATCTGATAAAATATTTTGAGTGTTTCTACTTGACTGATCACTGGTGATACACATCAAAGGTCACTGATCTCAGTGGAAATATGCATTGTTGTATGTGTTCAATGAAGCAAATGATTTATGGGTTTCAAAACCAACTCATGGAGAGATTGCACAGTCTGATACACATTTGCAAACCTACCAATAAAATCTTTACAGAAAACAAGATGTCAGAAAATCAATATAAGCACTCCTATGAAATGAGTGTCTAACTTTGATCAAGATCTGAAGCTAATAGAAAATCTGTTTAGTTCAAAATTATCAAATCAAAAACAATACATAAAAAGTACATTAAAAGCAAAACATTTCATCTACATTTTAAAAAGAAAATTATTCTAAAATATATGTATTCTGTATTTGACAAACAGTTCATTCGACAAATGGAAACTCACAGGAATATGTTTCAGCTATTAGAACAGAATGATAGACTTTTTATAATACTAGTTTAAAAACGCACTTCAAAGATTGCAGTGTTTGAAGATGTAGATTCTCAGGAGGCAACAGTACTGTTGACTTCTCCCTCCACTGGACACCAACTAACTATTTAAGTTGATTTGCATTACAAAGCAGAGCTTGCAACATGATAGCTATTCATAAAGGGTGTGTTTTTTTACTTTTCATATAATACAGTAGTCACACAATGAGGCAGTTCATATTTGTCTCAGTGAATCATTAATTTTTGACAGACACCTGTACAAAATACTTGGACTAAAGCCAGCTAAAATGTTCTGTTATCTTGCATGTTTTATGAATCTATTCACATCTAAATGCAGCACTTTTTTTGCAATGAGACATTTGTTTTTATACTAAAATATCTGAATTACTTTGAATAAAGCTATAAAATTATGTCCCTTAAAATAATTAAACAAATAAGGCACCAATGTTTTTGTAAGATATTTACATCTTTTAGGGACATTCGGCAGACTGATTCCCCACTGTTGGTTCAACCCCAAAACTTGTTTGTATTCAAAATTAATTATGACAATGCATATTCATATTGAAATAAACTATGATAAAGGGAATTGTATTATATAACAAAGGGCAAGGTCACCAGAGTTCAACTATGTTATATTGTTCTAACGATTGAATAATTGAATAGACTGGTATCATAGCCTTGCATGTTATTTTTTGCTGACAGTTTAGTGATGTGATTCCAATCAATATTCGAACTTACTTTGGCCAGTATGCTGACATGACATAACTGTGGTTTTAACCTTGCATCCAGCGCTGGTAAAGCAACATAAGAAGACCACCCTGCCTATTTTAATTTCATAGTTACCACATCAGGTTACGACAAACTAAAACGGCAGACATGTTATTTGTATTGCCGGCGCAGAAACAACTATTGTTAATAATTATTTCTTTTAATTTTTCGGCTTCAGTTACCTAACTGATAGCTAATTTACGCTTGTGTAATATTCATGGTCACATTACATACGCCTGTGTGTAAGTTCGCCCTCAACATTGCCAACAATATCTCGTTTACCGCTCTCCATAACATGAAAGCGCCATAAAAGCGTTTCTCGTACTTATTTGTATGCCCACTTACATGTGATATTTTATTTTCTCCATGTAATAGAGTTTCCATTTGGCACGGTCCCGTGTCTAGAAGTGGACGGAGTGATGTTGGCCCAGTCAAGCGCTATTGCCCGTTACTTGGGCAACGAATTTGGTGAGTGTCAATGCAATACGCATGCTTGAAGTTTGATTTCAGTTTAACTATTCTACGTTCCAACAAAGTTCATGTATTTTTTTTATTCTGAGTTGTCTATACCAATTAAACCAAGTAATGTTACACACGACTCTGTAATCTCAACCCACTGTATGTTTACTACTTACGTCTTTCAGGATTTTCTGGGAAAAATAACTTGGAGAAAGCCAAAGTTGACATGATTATGGATGCCTTCGGGGATTTACTCAAAGTGGCAGGCAAATGGTATTTTGCAGCAGATGAAGATGCTAAGGTACCCCCCTAAAATAAAAACCATCCTGGATTTAATAAGTAATAGTGATATATATCGTGTTAGAATTTATTGTAGTGTTTTTTTTATAGTATTAAATGTTGGGATTATCGGTGGGGCGGCACAATTTCAAAACCTTCTCATGTTATTTATTATTTCAGCGACGTGTATATTAAAGCGCACTGTGGTCAAACTTAGTGAAAACGATGGCGAACATGACGCACTGTAACGACTATGCCACTTTAACGGTGTGATAATATTCAGAATATAGTTGAAATTGCTTTGTTTGCGTAATTAGCTATGATCATCTAAAACACAGTGATTGACTATTTCTTTCAATCACGTCTTAACGAAGCAGCGTAATTTTGGTCTCCTTTTTAGATATTGCAAAATAATGTAATGTACATTTAAATAATATTTGCCAGCCAAGTTTATTCGGTCACCCCTTCTCTACTACACAGAGGAGCCAACGTATATTCAAGTGCGCCCTCTCTGGCAATATTAGAGATATTTTCTTCAAAACATTTTCCAGCCAAATTGTTCGTTACAGAAGATTTTTTTCCCAGCCAGAAATTGACTAATTTGCAATCTGTTACTTAAATCTATTTATTTTTTTGCCAATTTTTCAGCTATGAAATACGCCACCGTGAAATGTGCGCTAATATCGATGTGCATAATGCAAGCTATATGCTCTTGGGATAATATAAACATAGATTTCAACCGTCAAGTGATAGTCTAAATAAGTAGTTTAACCAACTATAGTTTTTGTTCAGTACTAGGTTACATAACGAAGATAATCCTGGCAAGTGGGAACTGCGGAAAGGCCGCCAAAATGTGTCGTCGCGATCGGCTACACAACACTGCATTTTGTTTGACCAGTTGTTACGTGTTCAGTGCCTCCAATCAGACCTATGCCTTTTATCGAGGTAAAATACGCCGCGATTTCTCGGTAGAATCCAGCCTGGGGTCGTGGAGGACTGTGTTCACATTCGAGCTCGCGAAATCACGCGAATTGGATGATATATTTGAATTGGCTGTGTAATTAACACGATTACGGCCGCGCTAATAATGTTCAAAATAATTGTAATGTTATTTAAAGCGGCGGAGTCGTCACCTGCGCATGCGTCAGGTGGCCATAGCGTGTCATTCTTTACAAACAAGCGTTTACCCATGAACCTTTACGTTTTTAGCGTATGTTGTTAACGTCGCTCGGGACCCAATTCCCGCGCGTGCTCAGGTGAGGACCCTCCTGCTTTAAAAGCGCATTTGTGTTTACAGCTGTACTGTGTAATTAAACGTGTAATATGTATCAATATCCTGACGGTATGCTCTACACGTGCCGTATCGAAAACAAATAAAACAAAATAATTTGAAAATATAAGTTAACAATACTTTCAGCATAAAATGTTATGTGTAAAGTGGATTTTAACTTTATACATACCAAATCAATAATTGCACTTAATGCATGAAATTACGGTCCCAGTGAGACTTCGATTAGCATGCGACATTTACCCGATTCTAGCTAATAATATGGACAATAACTATTATACATGCCTTCTCCTGTTGTAGGCTGCCGCTGTCGAGGAGTACAACACTAAAACTTGCCCAGCAATTTATGGTGGATTAGAGAAAATTCTCGTCGCAAACAATGGAGGAGATGGATACTACGTGGGAAATGAGGTAAATGTAACCTTTTGCGTTACATTTATGCTATGTCGTATGGCCTTGAAATTACATGCTATCTATGATGGTTTGGGAGTCGATGTCGCATTGCAGAATGTCTTATGTGTACATATTATCTATACTAAGAATTGTACTCCCACATCAAATAGTATAAAGAAATGTAGACGGGTTTATACATGTTATACATCTGTAGCTGAAATCAATAACCAGGTCAACATTTTAAACTAATTCACAGTGAGTTTACCAAATAGGCGAGCGACGCATCAACATTAAAAAAAGGTTACTAACAAATATTATAAAGAAACCTTTCTTGCAAACTTACACTAGCAATGTATAGAAAGTCTGCTACACACACCTTGATGCATTCACACGTATACCAAGTGTTTAACAAGCAATATTTACACTTATCAGTATTATTATAAATATCATACAGCCAAGGTACGGCAACAATCCGTGGTATATACCAATACCCTAATATTGGACGTTTTCTCACTTGCAGGTGACTATAGCAGACATTGCTTTTGTCGTGACGTGGGAGATGACAAAGATGTTGAATCCCCAAATGTTGGACAGCTATCCAAAACAGAAGGCTTTGAAGGATCGAGTATTAGCATTGCCAAAGATTGCAGAGTGGGTGAAGAAGAGACCAGAAACTGAACATTAACTGTGTTTGACTGCATATCGTTAAGGGATCGTAGTGATGTCTTTGCATTAAAGATCAAACATATCCATAGTCTGGCATTCGTATTCGCAAGTAATGAATTTTGACGCTATTAAAGAAGAGCAATGATTCAATAATTCGAGTGTTATTGGCGTATAATTGTATATAAATGAGGACAATGCAATTTGTTTCTGTTCATAAAAAACTTCGTTTCTGATGCACTCCAAGGCGTGTAAGTAAGTAAGTACCAGGAATTAAGCGCATACACTACCTGCTCGTCTAGAGTAAGTAGAATCACCTATCAAGTAGAGAATCGGTCATCAAACACAGATAACATGGCACAGTACTGGGTAGATACACAATGGGCTAGGGTGAAAAAGTCCTGGGAATACTGAATGTAAACTGTACTATTTAAAAGATTTCCCTGATGAAATAGCTGCTCAATTAAGGAATTCCCCATATTTCGACACATACTATACTGGTAACAAGAGTAGGCGTTTTTGTAATATACCTTATGCACTCGTGTTGGCCCTAGATAGATGCGCTTATTAGTCCCTAATAGGACGCAACATTGCAATAATATACCTATTTTTTTCAAATACTGGCTAAAATTTAGTGTAAATAATTCCGACGGAAATGGATAAGAATAATGAAGTCATAGTACTTACAAAACAATAACAAAATTATTTCATGTTCGGCAAACAATAATGCATGTACGCGGTGTCAGTCGCAAACATGAAACATAAATTGTTCATGAAATATAATACGACAACATATCTAAGCACAATTTGGCAAGAAAAGTTCTAGTAAACCTGTTCCTCGATTAGATATATTTGTACTGTACTAATCTCAATGTACTGTATAACATAATATGGATTTCATAAAAGTTCGCAAATAGTATGGAATTTGTTGCAGAAAGACATTTGACGAATGAAGTAATTCTTTAACTACGTAATATAAACAAATTATCGATTGACGATACACCACGCAGACTCTAAAGACAGTATTACTAACATCTGGTTCTCATTACTAGCAGTATAAATGTCTTTATTTTGTCCACTTTTTTCTATGTCTATCAAAATGTTTTGTTTTTGGCAATTTACCCTCATATCCTGAAAATTGCACTTGCTAGTCACACCAAAGTTAAACCTTCACCAATATCTTAAAAATACGAAAATGTGAACATATCTTTTACGAGACAACAACAACAAAAAACGTTTTCCCCTCACATACCTTGTATATCTACTCAGTAGTAAATTATTAAGCAAGATTCACAAAAGTACAATATAGTAAATAATTCAGTAAATAAGTTTATTCTCCTTATTATATCCAATACAATAATAGAATCAAAAACTAAATACAAAGGACATATGTGAGAGTAAGATCGGAATATAGCCGTCAGGTGACTGCTAATCTAGTCCGTTCCCATATAAATAACTAGTCATAATAATTAATTAGTTAATAGGGCTTGTCAAAGAAATAGCGAAAAAAATATATAGATATGTATATATGTAATTATGATCATATAAGGACTTGCAGCTTTTTTGATCCTACAGTAAAATATCTCCCCATATATTCGATGACTCGTTCTGTACGAAAAATATTGTTTACTGTGTGACTGGAGCTATTTGTTTTATGTTTCAAATGTTTATGACCTCTGGTCGGCAGCTGTATATTTTGCGTTCTTGGCATGAATTGGATCCACGACATTATCAGAGTCGGCGTTATTTATATTCGGTCGTCTGCTTCCCGCTCAACATCGCCATGGATATAGACAAATCGTGCAGATACACCAAACACAATACACGGAATGCGCATGCGTACACCATGGTTTGTTATTAGTTTTTTGATTGGTTAATCTGTTTGATTCAAAACAGTGTGCATCAATTTGCTGCAAATCCACTTCATTTTTCTATTACAGGATCCATGGCGGTGTTGAGTTCAATATACTCGATATAAAGATAACAAATGCAATATGTATCCCATGTATCTATTTTGCATGTTCAGCAGTAATCGTCCTGGTTCTTTTGCATAAAAGGACACGATTTATTATTGCGATTAAGAAATATAATAGTTATTTTTTTAGCTATTACCTATGTTATGGTTTTGCATGCATTGGTAATATAAATACAAACATTTAAGTAAATTTAAAGGGCGGTAGTAGTCGTGCCACGCATGCGCGAGATGCATATAAACAAAGAGGGCGACTTTGACTGTTGCGCAGATCAACGAATACAAACTGAGATAATTCCAAGCTTAATTTGGTAATTGTTAGGTGATTGGAAGGTATCGAAGGAGTTACCTTGGACCAATCAGTATACATATTATTTGAAATCAGTCGCTCACGTCGAATAAACACGAATGTTAAATAATACTAATATAATCAATTATAGCATATCTCATATAGAATTCATATTTAATCTCCATAGAGCTTCCAAGAGCTTGATTTAATTTTTCGTTTCGCTACATGGCCTCGTACTTGAAAGAACGAGCCACATCATTAACAGTTTACCAATCTGTTATTATATTCTACTGATTTGTAGTCTACCCCCTTTCCCGGACTGTGTTGGTGTAATGTGTTATAACAACCAGAAAGTTGTGTTGAAAATGAAAGATATGATACCTCTCATTTTTTTAAATCGAAACTGCTGCACAATTTGATATGCCTGCTACAAACACAATGTCGTTGATAACGAAATGGCAAGGCCATGCATTTTTGATAACTTGACGGTTCAGAATCAGTATATATAATTAAATGATATTCTATGGTTTAGTTTGATGTGTATTACTAAGAACACCACCCTGTTTCCTTATAGGGATAATCTGTAATATTATACATATTAAGTAGAAGGTCATTAGTACCGATGTCGTAGAACATGAGATTGACTTGTTAACGTCGTTGTAGTGCAATTGACAAACTATGATTTAGTTTCATTTGTATTACTAAGAAAACCATCATGTTTGCTCAAACTGGATATACGGATATTTTATAGCTTAGTACATCATAAAATGTCATATGACGTATAGCTAGCTATATAATCAATGCTCTGTTCCGGCCCTTTCCCACCAACTCTGCAATCTTGGGTATTGCTATAAAGCGAGCCTAACACTTGCACTACTTTTGGCCACGATTTTGTCGTGGCAAGTCGTGCCATTTTGGGGCACGAACTGGGAGACTCTCGCACTGTTCACGAGTTTGTCAGTCAACAAATATCTATATTAGCATCCATTAGTGTGATTGATAACAAGATTTTTTTGTCGAACATACATTTCCTAAATTATCTAAATATCATACGGCCTCTATTTTTTTTTAATTCCTCTGAAGACAAAATTATTGATGGATAATGATTAATTTGGTTGATGGGAACGTATTTATTCAGGAATATAATATAATAGTATAGTGAAATTGTATATAACATATTAAACTACAGGTGCCTGATTGTGACCGTGTCATGTCGGAAAAGGGGTTTTATGTCGTATTTTTTTTAGTATTCTAATAAAACAAAAAAGAAGTGAATTTGTCAAGTCATCAGTTTAACTTCAATTTCAATCATTTCTACGCACCGCAAACATTTATTGCCACTACCCTACTTGGATTCACTGTATGGTACTGAAGGGTACCAAGAGGTCACTGAATTTTATGATTCAAATTGTTCTTATTGAACAGTTGAATGGGTTGTATACAAACCAAAATTTCAGCTCTGTATTATTTGAATTACCATTCAAAGCAACACTCCCCTCAACATTGAGGGATTTTCAATATCAGATTCTCCATAGATTATAAATTTTATAAATACAAAAAAAAGGTCGCATCCTAGTGGGAATGAGATCATGTACTTTTGACATTTTGGTTGAACGCAGGCATTGCTTATTGGCTTGTCTGCGCAGTGCTTCTAAACCACGTAATTAACTGTTACAGTAGCTTAATACACAAAGTCAGGTAAAGTTACTTATTGATAGATTAGCTAAAGGAAATTACTGACATATTTTGGCATTACACTACAAATCAGTTATGGATACTCGCTAAATAGGTGTAGAATGTCATCACCAATGCTCTGCAATTTCCGTTCGTTTGGACGAATGTTATAGGATTGCACATTGCTGTGTAGAGTCATTGTGAATAAGGAGCTCTTCTCATCAGTACGTGAGGTAGGCTGATATATAATTATCACCAAACACGACGAAGTGAAGTAAAAACACATTGCCGATAAATAAGGTAAGGTTCATTCATTCATTACCGGAATTTCAGTCATTGACATTTGATTTTATTGTTTGCCAACTACGTTGTGGTTATCGCTTATAGTTAGTTAACAATCAATATTACATAATTTGATGCGTAGTTCGTGTGTTCCTTCTTGTGGTACATTTATCCAATTAAATGTCCGGGCGCATAGCTCTCATTATATATCAATTAAAATAATCATAGTGCATATATAACGTGTTAACTCTAGTCATATTGTTATTTACATTCCTTGTATTTGCGAGATACTGGGTTCGGCAGTTCGTTCATGAATATAAAAAAACACATAAATATATACTGAACATTTCTGAAATCTTAAACATATTCACTTTATTAAAACTGCGAATTTTATATGAAAAGAATGTAAATGAACAGAACTATTGATTAATGACACAAGATTTGTTCTTGTTTTTGAGTCGTAGATTTGAGAATTAATCTCCACTCGGATAATCCGAAGCAATCTTTATAATGAAACAAGAGATTACTTACATTCGGGGAACACACGATACTACAAGCTTACTTTCTGAATTAATCTACGTGTTTAAGGCCATTCCACTAGTTGAATGTAAAGGGTTTCTAGTGCTGTCCTATAAAAATAAAACTTTGCTTGAAGGGTTACATACTAGTTTCTAAGAACCAAGGTAGACACAGGCTAACATTTATTGTAGTACTCGTATGCCTCATGAGTACGTTTTCACTGTTTGGATATAATTTCTGATAATATGTTTTTGACAAAAAAATCACTTCTTGGTGGATAACCATAATTATTAATTAAATACTTTTTATATCACTAATAAGGGAATTTTTCTAAAAATGGTATGATGCATGATAATCGAGTTATAAATAGTTGTTCGAAACGTGACTTATGTTAATCATTGTTCATACAATTGCCTTTCTAGGGCGTTATTTAATAGTGCATAGCACTGTGTATTATTAGATAACAATGATTTTTCTCAAAATACCTTACACGTAATGAAAATAATATAACACCACATTCGCTATCTAGAGTGTTACAGACGGGCCTGGGTTAACTAGTGTCAGCTTTTCATCAGCTTTCAATAAACATGTCACTCCAATCCAATCCAATGAATGAATGAATGATGAATGAATGATGGATGGATGAATGAATGAATGAATGAATGAATGAATGAATGAATGAATGAATGAATGAATGAATGAATGAATGAATGAACGAACGAAAGGACAAATAAACGAATGAATGAATGAATGAATGAATGTTACAGTCCTAAACTGTGTTTACTGCAACGAATGGTTAATATGTTAAAATATATTCATTAGAAATCCCATCAATAAAAATACAATCGAAAGCACAAATTTTGCCTTTAATATTATACCATCATTGTTTTGGTTTAGCTTATGTTTACTAGAATTATTATTCTATTCATAACCAAGTTTAAGTTTGTACGTCCATGGATGATTCATGTGTGTTATTTTTTCACAGAAAGGGGCACGGAAAGATGAGTCAGAAATCCAGCCTAATGCCTGTGTTGTTATTTTTCCTCGTAATGACGGAAACTTACTCAGCACGTAATCGCGAGCGTACCGTGTGCAGCAGGCATGCCGCCGAGCGCAAGATGGACGAAAAAATGTATTATCCTGTATTTGGTAAGAAAGATGGGTCGAACATGGAACAAGCGTCACTGGAGGTAAAAATCGATAAACCAATACGACAAAACATGAATTCCATGGGGAATTTGTTTACAAAAATTGCCTTCCTAAGCAAAACGGTGGACAAATCAAGAGCTACCAGTACAGCTTGGCCATCGAGCTCTAGCCAACATACGGAATCCACACCACGATATAATGCCAAACAGCTAAGCGAGGACGAACTACTTGCCGCTATTCTACGGTCTCTG
Source organism: Saccoglossus kowalevskii (assembly GCF_978046115.1). Lineage (NCBI taxonomy): Eukaryota > Metazoa > Hemichordata > Enteropneusta > Harrimaniidae > Saccoglossus > Saccoglossus kowalevskii. The sequence continues at coordinate 24,691,690 of NC_140659.1, forward strand.
TTACAGACGAAAGACTAGAGGCTATTTTACGGTCCTTGTCACGGACGAAAGGCTAGATACATGAACAATGGTAACGATTCATTCAATGTATGGCTTCTTTATTATTATTATTATTATTATTATTATTATTATTATTATTATTATTATTATTATACATCTGTCACCGTAACGCCATAAGATACAGCGTGCCGTAATTTTGCGGTATTTTACGGGGTATTTTCATTCTACCATATTAGGAAATGCGAATTCCAAATATGGAATGATTACGCGTATATAATAATAAAAACAACATGGCCACCAGGCTTCGACCGGACTCCATACAAAGACGTTCGCTGATTCTGTTCTAAACTTTTTAGATTTCGGCATTCCCATGATGTATTCTTGGTAGGAAAAGATGTATAATAATAAGGTTATTACGAAGATACCTCAAAGTATGCACTCAGACAGTACGCTGTCGCATCGAGTTCCGCTGCGCGTCGGTCGATACTGCCGCTGTACTGTTTTCGCGCATACTTTGAGGTATCTTTGTAATAACCTTATATTATTATTATTATTATTATTATTACTGATTTAAGATCTGTATTTTCTATAGTTTTTTTAACTTCGACATTGGTTTATTTCTACTATTTTTCAGTGCATATACTTCATTTATTTTGATGTTGTTGATACAGTATTCTTACTTCTTATAAAGTTACGCAGCCCCATGCGACGTACATACAATGCTTCTAACACATCGAACAATATACGTGGCTTTATTTAACATATACGTTGTTCAATAGCATCCGTTATGTCAATTTAACCCTGTCATTATTTATCGTTATTATGATTAGCTACAAAATGTTGAATGTCTAAATAAAAATCAATACAGTATATTAACAAATTGTGACTATTATGTGGCAATTCTTATTAAAAAGTAATTTGTAATCTTGTCGAATCGCGTAACAATTGTCTATCAAATGTCAAATTAATTAGATAAAAATTGATATGCATCATTGCTCTCTGTCTTATCAATTTTGAATATACTTGATCAACTGTTTTTGTTTAAGTAAACACATTTAACATAGGTTTATTGATGTTTTGCCCAGCATGATAGTTTTGGGTGCATGTTTAGGGTAGATATTATAAACATATATTACAGAAATTTGATAAATAGATTGTTTACTAATTGTATTTTAGTAGCGACTTTTCAAGGCTTTAACCATGAGACATCCATGGTTATCACGTGATCGTATCAACGACCACAGCGATTAGCTGGTAGCATGTTTACTTTACTGCCACATGTTTACTGTCACGTCTTAGAGTTTGTAACACTTTGGAAGAGAATGAGAGAACTTAACAGCGAGAGGTTACCTCAGCTGACTGTTTGGACGAATAAAGCTGTAATGAACTCAATGTGCATTCCTTTGGATCTGATCTGGTATATGTACGTGTAAGTGTTATTATCTATGTGAATCACAGTTCCCCGAACACAAAACAAGTGTTCACTACATAGTATATACGAATATGCGAATATTCCACAACTTGGTGCTTGACATAACACTATTTTCTGAGGGTGATGTCATTACCATTTGATCATGCTTGGAATTACGTTATATTCCCATACATACCATAATGCTTACTCACAAGTCTCCATACTTTTCACTCAATTTTTTTAACTGCAACAGTGTGCTCTCAATTAAAACAGTGTGTTTTAATGAAAAATATGAAAGTGCTCCCAAGATTTAGAGTGTAGTATTTATTTATTATGATGTCAAACCTTCGCAACCCATTATTATTATTATTATTATTATTATTATTATTATTATTATTATTATTATTATTATTATTATTATTATTATTATTATTTTATATTTCTGACAATGTTTTATTAAATAGTATATTACTGATCGATATTTCATATCCAAAAATTACCAATTGAAAGAACAGCTTGAAATTCAATCATTGCTTCTAGCAACCTAGTCTAGCTATTCGGTATTTTCTAATTAGTATTATATATATTCATTTTTTCTCAATCGAGCTAATCCAAATCTGTTGCCGTCGTCGCTCCAAGTTTTTTCGATGCGAAATCCTCCTTTCTTCATTGTGTCTGCAAACTGTTTCCAGTTCCATTTCAAACTCATATGCTCTAACTCGTGGCAATAAAACAACTCCCCTGCTTCAAAATTGAGCATTAAATCCAAATCATCTGCAACGAAAGCAGTTGTTATTTAGTTAGATAAGTGTTAACCTTGTGAATGTGGAAATGCGTTTTCTGTACTGAGAGTGGTTAACTGCGATCAGTCAAACTTGTGTTAATGATTGAAACAGAAGTTGTGTTCATACAGTAGTTTACTTTGAAGTAAATATCTTATCGCAGAACATAATAAAATTGAACGTTATTTAGATTACACATCCGTAATAACAATATGGGAATTAAAACTGACTGCTAATTAGGTTAAAAACATAAACAATAAAATGATGGTAATCATCTACAATGGAAATTTAAAATCAATATTACTGTAAAATACTTTATTTTGGCTGAAAAGGCTTTTTGGGTGTTATGTATGGAATTTATTTTCACTGAATTTTGATGAGTTGAATGTAAAATATAGGAAAAAGGGTATATTCGCTGGTATATTCGTATATTTTTATTTCACTGAATCCTCCCTTCAGCGAAAATAGCGAAAATAAATTCCAAGCGGAAAAAGTATTTTACAATAGTTTAAGCACATATTTTGATCAACTGTGAACATATTTTAGATAGTATAAAGGCACTCAATTGTTGCCCCATGTACACAAGCACATTATCAATGGTTGTACAGTTACTTGACGGTTACTCACCCACATGAACTTGATGTTGACAAGTACTTTCGAGAGCGTGTTGAACATACTGCGGGTTTTCAACAATACCATTCTTATCGTCACTTGCAACGTAATTTGTGTACATAACAAAGTTTTCATGTTTAAAATCCGCTCCGAATTCTCGATTCAGTCTGGTCAGGACATTAAAGTTGAATGGTGCCCATGTTTGAAAATGCTTGTACATGGTGACTACTTTGTCTTTGTCTTGCGTGATGTCAATACCAATCAATAGTCTGTCATTTTCCCCTATAAATTAAATCAATCATATTTACACTGTAATAAAACAAATTATATCAATTGCCATCGATTAACCAAACACACAACAAAAGCAAGAAACCAGTTCTTTCAGGTGGGGAGGGTTATGTAATATGTGCGATGCTGGTATATGAGTTAACATATGATTGTTAGCTTGTCATTAAATGTTCATTCAGACTTTCTAGTATATGGAAAACACCTCGATTAATGTGATCATCATGAACAATGATATAACTGTCAACAAACCTCAAGTAACGGAGCACTGGGGGCTACGGGATCTGATCACAAAGTGCAAGCATCATTTTCATTCTCGTGATGCATGTATTTTAGTTGTACTGCTGAATTAATTGTCATGATTATGTTGTTGATCATGAACTGTCCAAAGCTAGATAGTAAGAGGTATCTACAAATCATACATGGTAAGAATGCCACACCTGTATAGCTCTGTACATGTAACGAGACGTTTTCCTGGTGCAATTATATTAGATGATAGATTTGTTGACGTCAGAAAACATTTATTAAACGTAGCGTCGGGCTTAGGCACTTTTTTACGCCAATTTAACAACATAATCGTGTTAGTTGTATACATAGTGGAAATCAACGCATAGGTTGTCTACAATGTCTACAAGTTCAAAATATTCACATTTAACAAAACCTGGAAACTATACCCACGTCATTATTACTGAATACTGATAATGATTTAAATATACGTCGTTAAAAAAATATTTAAATATTCGGCAATTGATTTTAATCTCCAATGTTGACAATTTAAAATATACGCAATATAATGTTGACAGTATGTGAAATATACAGTCAAAAGATAATGGTGATTTGCTGGTCCAGGATTGGACACTTTCTGTGTCATAGTTAACATTGTAGTTTGATTCACTAAAAACGGTTTCGTCTCATATAAAAATGTTATTAACTAGGTGACACGTGATTGGCGGGCTCGATAAACAAGGTGTCTGAAACTAGTTGTCTTCACTTCTCAAAAGATTTGCTGGTTGACAAAAGTCATATAATATTGGGTAGACGCATGTTTGTAAACACGTGCACGCTAACGACGTTTGACGCATGCGTAGGTGACGAGTGCCCCGGTTAAACATTCCACTTACCCATTATCGTGTTAATGTGCGCCAAGATTGACTTCAAATTCTTCATTGACATATTACTTATACTACTTCCAAGCCAAATGATAAGTTTATTCTGGTTAATATCCTTTATATAGTTTAAGCCATCAATGTAATCCCCGGCGAATGGCTTTACTTCCAATCCAACGTTGAAACGCTGCACCAATGTTTTCACACTGTTTTCCATGAAATCTACAAAACAACGTAATAATTACGAATGTCGATATGTAACACAGTATTTTGTGTAAATTTTGGCAATTTAACCACAAACAGGAAATTATATGTGCCAATCACACGAAGACTCGATTCGATTCGATAACGTTTTCGTAACATTAGGATTGCCTTCTTTACATTCGACATGAAAACGCAGTATTCGAATGTTTTACCTTTAGCTTGATCTATTGGAATAAATGTCACTGTTGTGTTTCTTTTTAACAAGGCGGACAATAAAAGTGTTGTCTTGGTAGAGCTGCCAGCACCGAGTTCACATAAAACAACATCATCTGATTCCGATACAATTTCATCTGTAATAAAAGCGACAGCACAAAGTATTTGATTATGCATGAAAATTTGCTCTAGAATAAGAGTTTGTAGTATTCCCTCGAAAATAAAATATTGCCTTCTTACGATAAGAATGTGCAATTACTTTGTTTTAGTGGGTATTTGCATGTGTGTGTGTGTGTGTGTGTGTGTGTGTGTGTGTGTGTGTGTGTGTGTGTGTGTGTGTGTGTGTGTGTGTGTGTGTGTGTGTGTGTGTGTGTGTGTGTGATATCAACGTCGAGACGATTTTCATTTAACTTACTAAGTGGCCCTCATTATTTTTATTTATAATAATATTTATTCGAATTTAAGTCAGGTTTGATTAGCTTAGTTTTAGTAAAGGGGAAAGGTATGGTAATATAATTATTGTAACATACCTAACCCATTTACTAAACCTAAGCTTTGCTAACATTATCTGTTATCTCACGAGATATTAAAATTGTATTTAATTAAACTTGAATTAAAACGCAATTCTATGTAGAATTGCAACCCTATATAGGGACGCGTTTTATTCGACTTCATATCACGTCACCCCCACTGAAATCCGACAATGAAGAGCAGTAAAATTCCACGCGACTTTTACGTGGTTGTTGGAGTAAACATATAACATCCGAAACATATAATGACATAGTCTCCGTCTCCGCAACACGTATGTCTACTTCCATACATATATGTAAAATTAATATTAGTTCAGGCGTTGCGTCGCGCTCTGTAGTTCCCAGCATATTTTCCAACACTAATTATGCCATTGGGTAACAATACTGTACACTGACAACCAAAGAAAAGACATCATTGGATATGTTACGCTACCCCGGCGTACACCTGACTTGGACATGTAGAATTCTCTGCTCAATTTTAGGAAGATTCCCAACGTCACCGCATATCGCGAATAATTAATAGCAATGAATATAACATTTTCCAATCTATTGTTTTCAACTTTGTACATGATGATCGTAATATTCTGCCAATATCATCATTGTGTTTAGGTTTATATGACACACATGTACCACGGCTCGTCAACCTGCTGCTCTGTTATTAAGGTACACATAAATATAAGCTTTACAATTTATTTACTAATCGATTTTGGTGATTCTTTCTATACTTTCATTTACGACTGTTTTTTTTTTTAAATTCCAATTGCTAAAATCTGTTATGTAGGACAACGACGCTGTATATCCAGATCTTCTTTCATTATCACTTAATAAATTTACCAGTATTTGCAAGAATTTCTGTTTCAAATGCATTTAGCTCATGGCAGGGAATGAAGGAGTACTGCAAACGATTGAACGCCATTAAATTGTGATTTAACGTAATTAGCATTCCCTTTGCTTGCTTTTACTCACATGGGCTAAGATATGTATCCCATTAATTGTAATTCGACCTTAGATTCATTTAGAATTATAATTCTCATCACTACAATGTTAAAATCAAATGAATTTCAACTGACATCGTTAAAAAACATATATTGGTGATGAACTTTATAGTAACAAAATTCCTAAATTTAGTATTTATATTCCAATAATGTATTCCAATGAACTTAAGATAGAGGAAACTACATAATCTGTTACCATTCCGTTGCATATTCCGCGCTATGCTAGATCGTGTTATCACGCAATAAACGGCAGCGCGACGTCTGTTAGGAGTTCAAAAGACCCTTACGTTCAAAAGTCTCCCCTGTATATTTTTTATATCTTAATTACTCACTAATTTATGACTCTTACATTCATATTTTAGCAGGAAGTTGTTTAACTTTATATTATCAACAGATACTGTTGGCGTTTCCTAATTTTAGCGAGACTATTTATTATTAATAATACTTTTTCGTCGGAAACCCCGTTCTACTTCTTCAAACGTGCGAAAAAACCCGTCGATAATTGACTACTAGCCTGAGGAGTATGAAAATGGCATCATGGGAAAACTTTAAATTTGTCTACCGGAAATCAATGGCCGTTCTGTTGCTGTTGAACCGTCCCGCGAATCTTCCACATAGATTGCTATTTTACATCGCTGCGACTAAAAGGTGGGTAGTTATTGCATTCAATTTGTTAACAAACATGTACAAATACTAAATAATGGGAGGTGGGTGTTTCATGATTGTAATCGCTTCGTGGACAGTTGACGCTGGTTCCAGTGCCAGAGACAGAGTGCTCGTTTACTAGTGCAGTGATGTGATGATGTGAGCTGCAGTCCGGGTGCTATGAATTGGGAGATACAATGTAATCAGCAATCATAGCTAGCATATAAATTGTTCATGTTGCTTCTAAAATATGCCCGTACTATTCGAAAATATTGGGTACGTTCAGTGAAGTGAGTGACTCAGGCCGACAAACAGCTCGTCGCAGTTTAGTCGGTCGCCACTTATCCTGATCATGGAGGTAAAAAACATCCGTGTCTTGATAGACAGTCTGCATGTCTCCAGTGTTTTTGTAATTTTGGTAATGTGTTTTGAGAAATCTGATTTTTTGAAAATATGCCTGTGCGTCGTACAGCTTCGAACACGAAAATTAGAAGCAGACTGGCAACGCAAGCCCCATCAAGTCATTCCATGTGTGCCTCCAATTGATCGAATGTACAATGATACGCATTATTAACTTGTCGAGATAAATTGATACACTGAAATACCCCTACCCAAAGGAGGGCAAATATGTTTGAGTTACAAACTTTGAGTTACTAACAAGTCTTATCATAATTTAAAGGTCACTGTGACCCTATTCAAAATTATTTAATTTGTACCCCATAAAAGTATATACTGAACATTACCATATGTTTTGTGTTGTTGATGTAACATTTTCTGTCTGCATTTGGTCAAGATCTAAAGAAAAAATATGTTTACTATGAATTTATTATTTTATTCTGTTTTAAAAAGAATGAGAACCTGTTTGTAAATTTTATATGATAAATTTAATTTGGGAAAAAACACAAACTGTACACACTTTATTCTTTTATCCAAGATTTTGTATGATCATATTATTATAATTTATACTATTTTGAAGTAGTGTTTTTGAGTGAACTTAAAAAACATTTTTTAGAGAAATTGAGAAAAAATACAGCAAAGGAAACACAGGCGTACACTACTGTACACTATTATGTAACACATATTTACAACAGCATAGTATACAAAACAGAAAATGTTGTATTTAAGTTAAACAACTCTCACATGTTGTGCATCTCCATGCCTGTCATAAAAGTGGTATCTCCCAACTGCCCGCGAAACATGTATCTAAACACCAAAGGCGCGGCCTTTGATCTGATTGAGTTTTGTCTAAACAATCATGTACATTTCATGATTGACCTGACCACTTTTATCAAAGGTTCTAACCGGCAAATCTGCACGTCTGTGTTTCCGTTACTGATTTATCTGCATGATTGGTTGGAACTCCATTGACAATCCCTTTTCACAATGTTTGGTCCAGCATAGTGGTTACAAGTGTACGAACAGTCATATCTCTGCCATTTCTATGCCAGTCTTCTCCAAACTGGGTATGATTAGTGTACTTATGGGTCCGGTGCTGACATCATATAGTGTGTGTGCTAATTTGCATATTTGTAAATTGTAATCCTTATGGATGAAGTCATATCTCTGGCATGGCTGATATTCTTCAAACTTAGCATGATTAATGTAATTATTGATCCGGTGGTGACAATATATATTGTGTGTGCTAATTTGCATATCTGAATATTATTTGCATATATTAATGTTTGTGGACGAAATCGTATCTGGTGTTTCTATGTTGATCTTCTCCAAACTTGGTATGGTTAGTGTACTTATGGTTCCGGTTCTGACAACATATTGTGTGTGTGCTAATTTGCATACGTTTGCATATATTAATGCTTATAGACCAAATTGTGTCTGGCATTTCTATGCTGACTTTTGACTGTCACGCTTATTTTTAAAACTGTTGCTCTCAATTTACAAATTCTCTCCATTCACACTAAATCTTTTCAGTGTTTAACTTTAATTGCAAGAACAAAGAGTTCAAAAATTTCTAGCAACTACATACAGATTTGTTCAGTGTAATCAACCAGATTCAAAAATAGCATACACTGCCTTATAGTCACTGTAATAGCAGTGTAAGGTACCCAAAGTTGTAACTGAATGATTCCAATTTTCCATGAACAGTTTGGGAATCAACCATCTCTGATGGTTTTTTTTGTTTTATTTACATATGAAGACATTTGAACAAAGTGATTTATTGAACTTAACACACAAAATCACCATTACCTGTAAATAGCATTTTATTTATTTGGAAACTGTACATGTATAACGAACCGGATGCAACACATACATGTGCGGTCAGAAGGGATTTAAATTTTGAGCAGTCTGTATGAAAAGGGGGGATGAAGTTTAGCATCGCTGTCGACTTTGTCAAGCGGAGCTTATCATATAAGTGATTGTCCGTCTTCGTCCGTCCGTCGTCCTTGTCAATGTTTTACTTTTTCTACTTCTTCTTGAAAACTACAAGCCTGAATGCTTTTATACTTGGTGTATATGTACCTTGGGTAGATCTCTCTCAGATTTGTTCATTTTGTATTGATATCTTCAATTTTCTAATTTTGGGGAATATTTTTGCCATTTTCGGTAAAAAGTGATATTTTCGACTTCTTGTTAAAAACCACAAGTCCAATTGCTTTGATATTACATATATAGGTACTACATGTGGACCTCTTTCAGATTTGTTCATTTTGTAATGATATCTTTAATTCTTTAATTTTGGTGAATATTTTTGTCATTTTTGGTAAAAAGTGATATTTTCGGCTTCTTGTTAAAAACCACAAGTCTAATTGCTTTGATATTACATATATAGGTACTACATGTGGACCACTCTCAAATTTGTTCATTTCATGATGACACTTCAATTCTCTAATTTTGATGAATATTTTTATCATTTTTAGTAAAAGTGATATTTTCGACTTCTTGTTAAAAACCACAATCATATATGTTGAAAAATTATATTTTTGAATTCTCACTTATTACTACAACTGCTAACAATATTGTATAATTTTATCTTACCACTTTGTTGTAAATTCATATTTTACCCCATTTATGCATTTTATCATTTTTTTTCGGACTATGTTTTTAGTCCCCCGTCCAGAGTCATATCTCAGAATCCCTTGGACCGATTCCATTCATTCTTTGTATGCGCCTAGTACTTTATGTGGGACATATGCACATGCAGTGGTTTAGCGATTCGATTCAAAATGGCCGACTGGCAGCCATCTTGTTTTTTGAAAATGTTGTATTTTGAACATGCTTTGTCAGTTTTCATTCAAACTTGGTACATAGATTATACATGTTAGGATACATGTCCATGACGATTTATTTCACAATTGGATCAAAGATGGCCAACTGGCAGCCATCTTGTTTTTTTAAAATGTTGTATTTTAGACATGCTTTGTCAGTTTTCATTCAAATTTAGTACATAGATCATACATGTTAGGATACATGTCCCTGGCCGTCCGTGAGTTCCTGAGTCTGTCTGTCCATCCATCCGTCTGTGTGTCTGTCCGTCCGTGTGTCCCTCTGTCCAGAGTCATATTTCAGAATCCTGTGGACTGATCCCGTTCATTCTTTGCATGTGCCTAGTACCTTATGTGGGGCATATGCACATGCCGTGGTTTCGTGATTCGATTCAAAATGGCTGACTGGCAGCCATCTTGTTTTCTGAAAATGTTGTATTTTGGACATGCTTTGTCAGTTGTCATTCAAACTTGGTACATAGATTATACATATTAGAATACATGTCCATGACGATTTATTTCGCAATTGGATCAAAGATTGTCGACTGGCAGGCATCTTTTTTTTTATGCGGTATCTTGGACGTGCTCTGTCAGTTTTCATTCAAATTTTGCACATACATGTACATGTACTTTATACATGTTAGGATGCATGTCATTGACAATTTGTTTTCAAAATCTGGTAAAGGATGGCCGATTGACAGCCATCTGACTTTTTGGCCTTACTACTATATTTCCACAATTTATGTACCATTTTTATTCGTATTTGGCATACATCATACATATCAAGTGTGTTTCATGATCAGATCAAAGATGGCCGAATAACAACTGTTTTTATTTTTGGCCATATTACTACTACACGAAACACGTGTTTTGATGTAAATAAACAATCTGTTGTATACTCCACTTGGAACTCAAGTTTCAAGGACACGCTCGCGACAACCCCTCCGCTTTAATATGACGAGCACAAGGAGAACTTTGAAAAATTTAACAGGGACTGTTTCATTTTCAATGACTTGTTTTTAATTGTAATGTTATCATATTATTTCGTAGTCATTTTATTTTATACCCTATTTATGCATTTCTTTATTGTGTTCTCGTCATTTTTGCAGTGGATTGTTCAATTGTATGTTAAATTTTATATCTATATGCTGTGCATGAAAAACCATTTATGAATGTACTGTTTTAAATGAATAAATAACAAATTACAATTTCAAATTTTGACCTCAAAACAAATCGATTTGTCCATAGTGTCAGCGATTATTTCCCCCAACACATTCACTTCCCTATCCAACCACATCTGGTGCTACTGGTAACTTCACTGTCCCTTACATGTGTTTAACCATTACACAGCATAATTTTCAATACGCCACTATTAAACATCTGAACTCTGCCCCCCCCAACCCTAAAAAGCATGGGCAGTAGAAGCATTTTCAAACAAGAGCTGAAGAAAATGCTTCTCAGTGAATTATATTTATCTATGTACATAGAGCATATTCATTTTAAAAGTATGCCAATTTGAATACTCTTATTAAATAATTTTAATATCATTCATTCATTGTTATGATTGATTATACTATTTACTGGTTGATCTCATTTATTTAATTCATTACTTTTGTTTGTTTGTTTACTGTGACTTTTATGACGACTTAATTTTTTTATTTAATATTAAGGGCCATGGACTAGACTAGTCCATGTGGACTATTTCCTTGGTCCCCACCAGTATTATACAATTTTGTCTCGTACATGAACATGTAAATATTTTGTTTGTATACTGGTGAAATAAATAAATATAAATCGAGAACCAGTGATCATATTCAGACAAAACTCGGCAATTGGATAGTATGGGACAAACGATGGTTTTGTTACAAGTCTGTTCATATTTAATCAGGAAAATTTGCATTATAATGAATTCTTCTGGTGCTAATATCCTAAAACAAAATCGTCACATACAACCCAGAACACTGAAAAATATATTTCTAATAATCGGATGAAATCACAGATAATTTAAGGCACTTATATAAGATCTAACTAGTTGTTGGTGTCAATCTGTGCATAATTAATTCACTTTAACTTATAACTTTTTTGTATGAATAAATTCTTGTTCCAGTTGTACCTTGATAACTAATCTTAATATTTAAGTAGTAGATATGCAGTAACCGTATGTCAACAAGCTATTCTGATATCTGCATTAGGAGCATATATATTGCATGTTTTATATTATATATTTACTTCTCAAGAAAGCTGGCACAAAATAAAATGTTGTAGTATATTTCTGTACGGTTTAAATTAAGGTTTATTGTACATTTCTTTTTATTCACAGGATAAATGCAGTACACCAATTAACTAAGGAGTTGTAATGAAGACCGGATTGGTGGAAATTTGTCAGGTCCTGACCCTCCTGAACCTTGCATACATGCTACCTGATATTATTGTTTTGTTTTGCAAATGTGTGTTTAATATTAACTTGAATAAATGATTTTCTCAAATGATACATTTTAGGTGTTTGTTTTGTTTCCCAGTCTACTTCACGAATAGTTCAATAATTTATAAAACATGATGTTCAAAAGTGCCCTCAATAAATGTCTACTAATATTAATTAGAAATAAATGGAAGTTCAAAAGTATCCTATTTACGTTCAAAAGTATACTCGTAATGTCGTAATGTTATGTATTAGAAGATTTCAATAAATGTCTACTAATATTAATTAGAAATAAATGGAAGTTCAAAAGTATCCTATTTACGTTCAAAAGTGTACTCGTATTATCGTAATGTTATGTATTAGAAGATGTCAATAAATGTCTACTAATATTAATTAGAAATAAATGGAAGTTCAAAAGTATCCTATTTACGTTCAAAAGTATACTCGTAATGTCGTAATGTTATTTATTAGAAGATTTCAATAAATGTCTACTAATATTAATTAGAAATAAATGGAAGTTCAAAAGTATCCTGTTTACGTTCAAAAGTGTACTCGTAATATCGTAATGTTATGTATTAGAAGATTTGAATAAATGTCTACTAATATTAGAAATAAATGGAAGTTCAAAAGTATCCTATTTACGTTCAAAAGTATACTCGTAATATCGCAATGTTATGTATTAGAAGATTTCAATAAATGTCTACTAATATTAATTAGAAATAAATGGAAGTTCAAAAGTATCCTATTTACGTTCAAAGGTGTACTCGTAATATCGTAATGTTATGTATTAGAAGATTTCAATAAATGTCTACTAATATTAATTAGAAATAAATGGAAGTTCAAAAGTATCCTATTTACGTTCAAAAGTGCACTCGTAATATTATGTATTAGAAGATTTCAATAAATGTCTACTAATATTAATTAGAAATAAATGGAAGTTCAAAAGTGTCCTATTTACGTTCAAAAGTATACTCGTGATATCTTACAGTTGTGTAATAGAAGATTTCAATAAGTGTCTACTAATATTAATTAGAAATAAATGGAAGTTCAAAAGTATCCTATTTACGTTCAAAAGTGTACTCGTATTATCGTAATGTTATGTATTAGAAGATGTCAATAAATGTCCACTAATATTAATTAGAAATAAATGGAAGTTCAAAAGTATCCTATTTACGTTCAAAAGTATACTCGTAATGTCGTAATGTTATGTATTAGAAGATTTCAATAAATGTCTACTAATATTAATTAGAAATAAATGGAAGTTCAAAAGTATCCTATTTACGTTCAAAAGTGTACTCGTAATATCGTAATGTTATGTATTAGAAGATTTCAATAAATGTCTACTAATATTAATTAGAAATAAATGGAAGTTCAAAAGTATCCTGTTTACGTTCAAAAGTGTACTCGTAATATCGTAATGTTATGTATTAGAAGATTTCAATAAATGTCTACTAATATTAATTAGAAATAAATGGAAGTTCAAAAGTATCCTATTTACGTTCAAAAGTATACTCGTAATATCGTAATGTTATGTAATAGAAGATTTCAATAAATGTCTACTAATATTAATTAGAAATAAATGGAAGTTCAAAAGTATCCTATTTACGTTCAAAAGTATACTCGTAATATCTTACAGTTGTGTAATAGAAGATTTCAATAAATGTCTACTAATATTAATTAGAAATAAATGGAAGTTAAAAAGTATCCTATTTACGTTCAAAAGTATACTCGTGATATCTTACAGTTGTGTAATAGAAGATTTCAATAAATGTCTACTAATATTAATTAGAAATAAATGGAAGTTCAAAAGTATCCTATTTACGTTCAAAAGTGTACTCGTATTATCGTAATGTTATGTATTAGAAGATGTCAATAAATGTCTACTAATATTAATTAGAAATAAATGGAAGTTCAAAAGTATCCTATTTACGTTCAAAAGTATACTCGTAATGTCGTAATGTTATGTATTAGAAGATTTCAATAAATGTCTACTAATATTAATTAGAAATAAATGGAAGTTCAAAAGTATCCTATTTACGTTCAAAAGTGTACTCGTAATATCGTAATGTTATGTATTAGAAGATTTCAATAAATGTCTACTAAAATTAATTAGAAATAAATGGAAGTTCAAAAGTATCCGATTTACGTTCAAAAGTGTACTCGTAATATCGTACAGTTGTGTAATAGAAGATTTCAATAACTGTCTACTAATATTAGTCATAAATAAGGTTACATTGAAATTCTTATTTTTCAACGAAGTTAAAAAGCATCATTTTTTTGGCGTTCTAAAACCTCGTAATATCGAACGTTTAACAAATCTTAGAATGGGTATTGAGACCAGAAATAAAAATCTTTTACTGAAGCTCAAAAAATTACAGTTGTACCAAATATGTCAAAACTCAAGATTGTTCTAGTTAGCTCATTGATATACTTAAAATAAAATATTCAGATATGTTTTTCATGCATAGTTTATCTCTAGAAAATGGGTGAAACATTTATAATTCACCATTTTTCATGAAATTAAACAATCATTAGTATTCTAATATGCATATTCAGATAATTACCACTAGTAGTATGGATGCAGACTGCATCTATGTATGTGCCTATCATATTTCGTCCAAATCTGTCGAGTTGTTGAGATAATCCATATTTAGTAATGTGCAAATAAGGCAATTTACATATGCAAATTATCTCTAAATGTAGGGGCTATAGAAATGATGCCAATGTATATCCCTACCAAATTTAGTTCAAATCTGTTCAGTGTTGATGAATGAATCCAAACTTAGTGAAAAAATGCAAATATGCTAATTTGCATATGTAAATTACCCAATAGTAATAATGCCTGCAAATAACATCAATGAGCACCCGTATCAAATTTGGTTCAAATCCGTTGAGTTTTCATGAGATAATCCCAATTTACTAAAGAATGAATATGTAAATTGTCTAATTTACATAGTTAACATTAACTGATTTTGTATAAGTATTCATATTTCTTTTCAAATGTCTTCAAATTTCATTTATCTTCCTTTTAGACAACCTCAGAAAGTGAAGTTTATGTGTAAAAAGCCTGCATTTGTGGTGAGCAGGCAGTAACATGAATTAAATATGCTATCAGACAGTACCTATGCAGTACCACCTAAGCTTCTCTTCATTGGGACATGGGACCCTTTGAACGCAAGGACCCTTTGAACTCCTAACAGACGTCCTTGTTTCCCTTCCCCAATACTTCTCAAACTTACCGGCTTTTTGCTGCAGAATGCTCTTTTCCGTTCTATAAAGATGATAGTAAGGATTTTCCATAGCAATCTTGTCAAACAGTATTGATCCATATGTGTCGTATAAATACCAATGTGGTACAAACTTTGGTGTAGATAACAATCCTTCTTTTATTATTGTCTCCATTATACTGAATTAAAAAACACAAAGACGTACATGGCATACCGGAAAAAACGGAAACGCTATTTTCATTTGCTGTATACTGCAACAAGTTTGAACATTGTCACTCTTCGTTCAAATTATCAGACCAAAGTTTTTCTAGAGAATGGCAAGCCTTTTTCATTTTGTTTGCTTTTTTAATTATTTCATCATTATGTTCACATTTTTATTTTATCATTATTTTTTTCATTTTGTTAGCATTTTTAAAATATTCCATCATTTTGTTCACATATTATATTATTTTATCATTATGTTCACATTGTTTTTTTCATTTTGTTAGCATTTTTACGTTTTTTAATCATTGTGTTCACATTTTTATATTATTTTATTATTATGTTCACATTTTTTGAAAATTTGTTAGCATTTTAACAATATTTCATCATTATGGTCACATTTTTATCGTTATTTTATAATTATGTTTTTATTTTTTCTTCATTTCATCATTATGTTCACATTATTTCCTAATTTTGTTAGCAATTTTACATTATTTCATCATTTTGTTCACATTTATATATTATATTGTCATTATGTTAGCATTATTTGACATGTTTATTTGTTTAATTATGATAATTTATGCATGGTGAACAAACTCCCTAGATTAGTGTAGGCGCGAGTACATGTGAGTAGTTGTCATGGGTTTGAAACTACGTGTTTGTGGTATAAATATATCTTGTATTTATATATCAATGAACTAATACAGCATAAACATAAGCTTTTAATATTTTGTCTACTGACAATTATTTATAGCGAATTTACTAAAACAGAAGCTAATTATAATAGATAGGTTAGGGGGTATTATACACACACGCAGCAGGGAATATGTCGTCTACGCCAGGTCTTGTGTTGTCTCCTTTGGCAAAAGTGGCCAAAATTAGGGAAGTATGTCAATATTTGCGCGATGCAAGTTTGTTGTTACAGCAAGCTGTTCCAGCGACGAATACACTCTCCGCACGGAGACATTAACATTAACATTTTTCAATTATTTCATCATTATGTTCACATTTTATTTTATTTTATCATTTTTTTATCATTTTTTAATTATTTCATCAATATGTTCACATTTGTATATTATTACACCATTTTCTTAGCATTTTTACATTATTTCATCATTATGTTGACATTTTATATGCAATATTTCTGTGAGTACCCTTCAGATGGGCAATCTAGCGATTCGATTTTTCTAGAACCTCTTGAGGATTTGCAAAATTCGACCCCCCCCCCCCTGCAGAGTCTAATTTGGGAAAGGCATCGTGCAAAAATAAAATATAAATAAAATGCTATCCATGCATGAGACCATGTCGATCGGGAACTTGCTTATGAGGTGAGATCAGTGCCAACAAACATTTCATTCTTTTTTTTTATTTTATTAGCTTTTTCTTAATTATTTCGACATGTTCACATTTTTATTTTATTTTATCATTTTTTTTTCATTTGTTTACCATTTTACATTATTCCATTATTGTGTTCACATTTGTATTATTTTATCATTATTTTGCTCATTGTGTTTTTATTTTATCGTTAAGTTCACATTTTTATATTATTTTATCATTATGTTCACTTTATTTTTCATTTTGTTAAAATATTTACATTATTCCATCATTATGTTAGCATTTTCATGTTATTTCATCCTTATTGAATCATTATGCTTTCGTTTTGTTAGCATTTTTACATTATTTCATCATTGTGGCAAACAACTAAAAAAAAGAGACAAGTTGTGAAACGCGTTTTTCAGATTCCTACAAATCAGGGCAAAAATTCCAGCTCAGCAGCGAAACAGCGACGGTCTTACAGTTATATGACAATTTCGGTTTCAAATATCCTGGCTTAGTGTTCAAGGTTCTTCGTGTAATTAGGTATTTGTATGCAAGGGATTTTTCCACACAAAAACGCCGACTTCGGCCAAATTTTGTTATCGGTTGGCTTAATATAACTCCCAACGGATCGTATTTTTGTGAAAGATTGGTAGATTTGTAAGAATCTGAAAAACGCGTTTCACAACTTGTCTCGTATTTAGTTTTGTGCCGCATTCAAGATGGCGGTCCCCATAGTAAATATCGCATTTATTTTATTAGCACGTGTGCGCCAGCTGATTGTGTTAAAGCAAGCTGTTTCAGCGACCGATGCTGAAACAGTGTCACGATCGCCGATGCCGGTTGAAATCAATTCCGGTCATAATGTTCAAGTTGGTTCAAATGGCAGCTCCTCGTCTCGTCGGGTGACTTCACTGGTGCATATACTCTCCGCACGGCGTTCTCAAGACATCGGAGATTAATTGAGTCGGTGACGTCAGACCTGAATACGTAGCTTTAATTTAATACGAGAACAGGTAAAACTTCAAAATTAGAGAAGAATTTGAATCTAAAGGGTTACTCTTCTGTGCAATATGGAAACTGGCTTTTGACGTCACTAAATAAACCAAAAAAAAATATTTTATATTTTTCACAAGCACATTATGATTGAGCAATGAATAACACCAATCAGACAGTCATTATTCAAAATGGACTTTTTTTTTTTACTTTTCTGTAATCTGTCTCTTTTGATTGATCTGTCGTCATATGTTAAAGGTATTATCTACGGCTTTATAGCAAAAGACAAATCATAATATTCATATTATGCGCAATATTATAATCAATTTGACAATTTGATTTCAAATTTGACATCATTTTTTTCGAAAAAAAATTCGAACATGAACTTTCAAGAAGCAGTTTTCTAATTCGTCATCTTGCAGAATTGCTATAAGCAAATTAAAATGACAAGTTATAAATTTGACCTTCTGAACATATACATCTGTTTCACAAATACCATAATGTGATTCTTACAATTGCCTACATTGCCGTAGATGTATATTGGTTAACGGACATACCCTTGTTTAATAGATATTTATTTATTTATAGCGATTGTAAATGAAACATCTATTGAAATATATTCAAATGTTACCAAAATATGTTGTTCATGTCTACGTATGATTCATGCTGTGCTATACAATTAATACAAGAAGACTTGCTTCATTCAAATGTATGACCTTAATTCGTTAAGGAAAATAAGCAATGCCACAAAACGACTGCAAATGATATCTAAAAATACCACGTGGATGTCTCTCCAATAAAGGCTATGGTAATAGATGGGATATGTAATGCTCAACAAAACACACTTTCTCTGCCATTTACAAAAAATCGTTTCCTTGACTAATAACTTGTTTTAAATAACCGGAAAAACGTATAAAATAGTTAACTTACATCTGGATTGAGAGAGTGATACTTCTTTGTCTGATAATCTGTGGTATAACTGGCCGGGTCGTGGTTCTCCCATTTAAATCCTGTATTTATATTTTTAGTTCCAGTAGAAAATATGGGTATTAATGTTAAATAACAGAAAATGCCCGGATGTGGGTGACGTACTGTAATGAAAAAACAATTTTTTGATGTTGTTTATTAAATGAAATATTTTTCATATCCATTTGCTATTATGTACTTATTACGAGTTATTGCGCATATGAACGGCAAAGAACTATACTTTTCAGGTTCATGTAGCATTGCAATAAGAAACAGCAGCACAAAATATACATCATCGACAACTTTCTGCATTCATAACATTAATTACCGCATCTGTCTATAATTATCTGCGCTTTACCGCCACGTCATACTAGTATGACTCATTAAATATCGGCACGTGCCGAGTTTCGGTCCGAATCTCAATAGATGGAAACTAAAATAAACTAACCTAAGGGGGCATCGGCTTGTATTTAGTGTATAAAAACAGACAAGGGATTAAGGCTCTAGCAAATCTAATGTATGTAATATCTTTGTATCTAGCTTTCAGAAGCTTGATGTTGTAACACTCAAATTTTCATTATCATCGGCAACTACATGGTATAGCTATTATGTTATTAGCCCCCACCCAGACAAAGGAGGGAGGGGCTTGTAGTTTCGCCTTCGTCAGTCCGTCAATCCTTCCGGCGTGATTTATCGGAGATGACTGGACCGATTTTTTTGAAACTTGGTAGAAAGACATAGTTGTCAACCATACATGTGCACATCAATTATTTTCCGATTCAATAAAATATGGCCGACTTGCGGCCACTTTAATGCCAAAATTCAGTCAAATTTGGTTATTGTGTGTCCATCATCATTTCTCGGAGATGGCTTGACCGATTTTGTTGAGACTTGTTAAAAAGACAAAGGGACAACCCATATAGATGCACGTTGTTTTACTTTTTTGAAATGATCAAATATGGCCGACTGGCAGCCATTTTGATTGTTAATTATGGCTTTTGTCTGTCTATTGGTATTTCTCAGAGATGCCTTGACTGATTTCAATGATAATAGGTACAAAGACACAGTGAGGAGGTACACATATTCACATGAATTTATTTCCTGATTTGATCAAATATGGCTGCCTGACGGCCATTTTGAATGTCAAAATCCTATGAAATCCATTTTTTGGGTGTGTTCATCATCATTTCTCGGAGATGCCTGGACTGATTTTGCTGAAACTTGGTACAGAGACAGAGACAGACAGAGTGACCACGTGTACAGATGCACATTGATTTATTTTTTCAAGGAATCAATTAATGAGCTCATTTGCATATTTAATTATTAATTTGAATTCTTGTTATTATTTTGTTGACTGATAGTCCAAATCAGACCAAACTTGGTAAAGACTTGATTTGTCAATATACGATTTGTGATATGCAATATTGAGTAATCAATTTAATTAACGAGCTCATTTGCATATTTAATAAATTTTGATTTTTTTTTTTCTTAATATATTGTGAACTAATTGTCCGAATGAGACCAAAGTTGGTATAGACTTACTTTATCTGTCAATATTCGATGTGTGCTATACCATGTTGAGTTTCAACTTAATTAACAAGCTTATTTGCATATTTAATAGATTTTGATTTTTTCCTTAACTAATTGTCCGAATGAGACCAAACTTGGTATAGTCTTACTTGTTCTGTCAATATAAAAAGCTAATTTGAATATTTAATTAGTTTTGAATTTTTGTGAATATCTTGTGAACTAATAGTTCATGTATTTGCTATTTAATATTGACTCAATTGAATTTCCATATTCAATTGATTGTGATTTTTTGTTGAAATTGATGCAAATTCTACAAAACTTAATAGAGATGTCCTAGCTGTTAACTTTGAGTAACATACTTTTGATTTTCAACGTAATCTTCCTACCCGATTTTATACATATACATTCAAACTTTATAATTCATAGCCAACTATAATCAGATCTGACAAGTGGGGGCTGTGTCATCTTCAGATGACTTGTTTTCTAAGGGAACGCCCTTAACATATGCGCGTACATTGTAAATCTCAGTGTTTTAATTTACGACACTTATTTGTCCCCAATAGAAAATCACTTTATGTGTTTTATATTTAAACACATTAAATGTTTTTCTTGAAATCGCAAATGAGTATTTTACAACACTGCAGTTTTAAAATAACACTTTAGAAATAATCTGCATGATCTGTAAATATTGGAAGCACTTTCATTTTGTTTTCATTGAAACACATCGTTTTAATTGAAAACACACTGTTGTAATTAAAGACATGTGTATTATATAATAAAACACTTGTATTCGCCATCAAAACAGTAGTGTTTTAGTATTTTTAGAAATACTTATAGATGAAAATAAAGCACATTGTAAACACACATAAATACACTTTTTCAAAATGAAACACTGAGTGTTTTACGGTGACATAAATGTTTCATTAAAGTGTTTATTGATAGAACATTTATTGACTAATGCATCCAACTTCATGCAATCAGTATTGAGTGAAAAGTCTGGGGACTCGTGAGTAAACATTATGGTATATATGTCAACTTGACAATCACCGAACGTGACGAAAATTCAACGCATAATGAGATGGGTCATGACATTACCTCCATAAAGTAATTTTATGTCACGCACCAACCTATATGGTCTTACCAACCTAAGTACAACTATAAATCGAGACACGTGGTGAATTAAGTACATCGTGGCCTAATCTACATTTGGTGAACGGTAGTTGTAGTTCCAATCACATCTGAACATTCTCACATGTTCAATTTGAAACACTTCAGAAAGCAAAATCACCAACGATGTTTCAACCAGTAACACCATACTATAAATGTTTTCAAAGTGTTAATGTATAAGACACATTTGAGTTCATGAGAGTAAAACACTTTTCATCAAAATTGTTTATTTGTTTTATCGTGAAGCACTTTCTAAAACAAACACACATGTAATGTTTCAAGGTAAAACACTCGACTGTGCATGTTTTATAAGTGTTTATGTATACGACATGTACACAATTTCATCAGTGTAACTAAAACACTTTTCTTACAAATTGTTTTATTTTGAGGCACTTCAGAAAACAAACACACATTCAATGTTTCACGGTAAAACACCCGATTATATACAGGACACTTTTGTATGTCGTCTATGGTATATGCATCTATAATGTACACAGTACTTGACTGTATCCAGCATTAGGAAAAAATGATCACACAAGTAACATTTGTTAGCAAGTCATACTGTGTATGTAGCGATAAATTTACCAATTTTAGTATTTTGCGGGTGTGCATACTATGTACTAGTCACAAGTTTAATAACCGGTGGGATTAAACATGCGTTTAATTCGACTTAGTAAGCTGGATGACGCTGCGCTAAACATGCATTAATTCCCTGTGATCTAATCATTAGATTCAATTTCTTTACAGCTCGTATTCTATTGGCGGATCTTCGATGTGAATTCCAGTTTGGTGATTACCACGCATCTGTGCGAATTTTCGCCTAATGTAAATGAGCTCACCTAAGTCTCTAATAATACATAACCATTCATTTTTTTATTTAGAAATTTAATTAATATAATAAATACAATATAAAAACAAATATTGAAAAATAAATAAGTTTTCTACTTCTTTGCAAATATTGTGAGATACCTTTTGTAAACATTTGTTGCATCTTCAAGTAACTGGTAACTTATGTCGTGCGCACGCTCATTCATGATTGAATTATACCATCGGGAGTGTGTGGATAGGTGACATATTCGTTGAAGAAACAATGATAACAACCTGAACCGAATGACGTCTGTTTTTGATTTTTTCAGGAAACAAACCTGAAAGTATGGTGATATTGTTACTCTGTTACGAAGCGTGTGGAAAGTGTAATCGATTGAACCAGCGTCGGCAGTTGTGATATTTGCAGCGGCCTCCTTTCATTTCTTTATGTTCGGCATAACTGATTAAACACAACAATATGAATTTGCAGGACCAGAGAATTCCAAACCACAGTACGTCCATGCCGACACCCCCCCCCCCCCGACAAGATCTGAGTTACTAAATAAAATCATAGAAATGTTGCAAAATTTAACCGGTAATTGCAGTTCAATTCGTTTATGGTAATGTTTTTGTTTTCACATTACATGCACGTTAGTTTATAACAACAATAATGTTTTACATGTATATTTCTGATTCAAATGTCGCATTGCTTGAAACAATATTGATAATTATTCAAACATTATTCACTACATTTACTTTTCAGATTTTAAGAGAATCGGAGCGGACAAGATGATATTGCTAATATTCGGAAATAATTTTGTCCTGTTAATATGGATTATTGTTAGTTCTGTGCTCTCGTATTCTATGCGAGAAGAACTTTGGTTAAGTAGGTAAATATATTATAAAAATGTCACACTATCCTTTTTAGGGGTGATTTTTTAACTATAAACACGTATTGAAAAGTGTTTTCACCAGGGACACGTATAAAATTGCGCATTATAACAACACTTTTAAAAGTGCTTTTACTAGACACACACAAGTGTTTATGATCACGACACGTAGAAAAGTGACTCAACCGACATTTTTACTACCACAACAAAAATGGCATAAATGAAAGTGCCCAATCTTGTTCTATGTGGTATTGTTGTCTCGAATGCAGTCCCTGTGGGCAGATGGGGAAAAAATGAAAAATAGTAGAAAAATTCATTAAATCTCGTTCGCTCCTATCTTTTCTCTTGAAATCTGAAAATTATATGCTATCAAAATCCAGTTAATTAACCTTATTGTTTCAAGCAATGCGATATTTGAGTCAAAAATGTGTGATGTAAAATAGTATTTTTATAAAGTAACGCAAGTATGACCACACACAATTAACACGAATTAAACTGCATTTTCTTGTTAAATTCTGCCTGATCATATTTCCAGGGTATGTCAACAAGGAAGTTAAATGCAGTATAGAATGCTCTTGTCCTGTAAATGCATGAACTTGAGTTTAAACAACCCGCACACACAAAATAAAATTAATGGAAGCCGCTGCAAATGCAGTAAAAAAACAGCCTACGCTGGCTCAACAATATCATCATACCTTCAGGTTTGTGATTGCTCAGAAAATACAAAATGGCGTCTCTCAGTCCAAGTTGTTGTTGCTTCTTTAACATATAAGCCACCTGTCCACACACTCCCGTTAGTATAATTCAATTGTTGAATGAGCGTGCGCACGAGTCAATAATAATCAAAAATACCAACATTAACTAATATTCAATTATCATGATGTTTCATTTATTTGCCATACATTGTGAGCTGCTCCAATAACGGGTGATCTCGTTCTTGACCGTCGTCATTCGGTCGTCTTGGTTTCTCATTCACCTTAGAATACCTCAGTCTATTTCCAAGCCATGAAATCAATTGATGTAAACATATTGTACTCTGTCAGCCGATGAAGACCTTCAGAATCAATAGTCGACAAGTCACAGGCTAGATTGGAATGACGATTGGTGTACAGCAATATCCTACATACACGGCTGTAGCCATGCTGCATATCAATTGACATATTCTGAGTTGCTTCAAATGTTCTATTCTTGTGACTAATAGCGCCAATCTCCCGACATTTGCAACCACTCTTAGGTTGTCAAATCAGAACATCACTGTTCTATCCTGAATCGTGTAAAAGGCTGACAATGCTTTCCGTACTCGTGTTAGTTCCGACAAAATTTGAGTCGTTCTCTAAAGAAGTCCATCAGAAGCACAGATTTTTTTCGACATCCTATAGAGTTGCCTCATCCAGTTCATTCAATGTGTTCATGATAATAGTTACGCTCGGTTTAGGTGGAATCAATTTGAATAGTCAACTTACTCAAAAAGACACCCTGATATACGTAGCCTTTATTGTGACTTCTTTACTAAAACAATGTGTCAACATTAAAGACCCCAAACAAATTCCCAGTCTTGTCATCTAGTTACACAGATGGAGCTCTATGCCACACGCACCCTCAAAATAACTTAATGAACCACTGTCCTGTACACATGCAGTAGCGGTGAAATATGTTATACAGATATCTTACATTAATAAAATATAATCTCATTATAGAGAAAATAGCAAAATATAAAATGACGAGTCACATCGTGGGTATACCCTGGCTAACTGTACACAATCTCCTAAATGACGAGTGGCTTGACCAAATGTGCAACACACACTGAGGGCGCTTTCATAACAGTTTTTTTTTGTAGACGTCATACTTTTATATATGCCGTGACACACTGTTTGTATGATTAGGTCAAAAGTCACAAAGGAAAGCAGTTTCACCAAGACGCCACTACATATCAAAGAACAACAATATATCACATACTTAATTCGTGTCGACACAATTTTGTTACACTTAGCGGGATACTCCTATGGTTGCAAACTCCTATGGTTGTGGTGGGTTTCTAATCTACACTGCGCCTTTATTTACTTTTGGAAGTATAGCGAATCTTTTGAGATTTGAGCGAGATTACACAGCCCTCGTGCAACATCGCTTCGTTTATTCTTATTGTTTACGTCGATTGCTAAGCTTCAGTATAAATCGGGATTCTGAGAAGGTGACGATCAGCCAATGAGAAACCGTTAATTTCGACCAATCACGGCCATCATACACCGGCCAATCACAATATTAATTATTTCACCAATCAGCTAGCGTGAAGTACCAGCTAATATAGCATAAAATGAAGAATGTGCGTTGTCAAACATATTCTACCTTACTCTGTACTCGACATGGCACGTACCAAG
This sequence comes from Saccoglossus kowalevskii, assembly GCF_978046115.1. NCBI lineage: Eukaryota > Metazoa > Hemichordata > Enteropneusta > Harrimaniidae > Saccoglossus > Saccoglossus kowalevskii. The sequence continues at coordinate 24,717,589 of NC_140659.1, forward strand.
CAAACAGCACGTAAATCTATTGGTGGAAAAGCGCCACGAAAACAATTGGCAACAAAGGCTGCTCGCAAGAGCGCACCTGCTACTGACGGAGTGAAGAAACCACATCGTTACAGGCCTGGCACCGTCGCTCTTCGTGAGATCCGTCGTAACCAGAAATGTACAGAGTTTATGCTCCGTAAGCTCCCATCATTTGTCGTCTGGTTCGAGAAATTACACACCTACGTCCAATTTCAGTATAAACAATAACATTTATTGTGATATCATACCTAAAATTCCACTCCATTCTCTTAACAAGTACCCTAATATTGCAGTGTAGTACTTCTTCTGGCCAGTACCCCAGAAATACAAAACAAAATGCAAAATGTGTCAATATTGATTGTACCATGGGAACGTTACACAGATATTGTTTGGGCTAGATGTGCAATGCTATTGTTAGTTTATAACTAATTTCTTTCATACATATACACTGATATGAATGGGGCTTTAGGTGATATTTCTGTGTATCTCTAATTGGTTATTAGACAGTGTACGGTTCATTGCGTTCATATACCGTATGTGTGTACTTTGTTGCCCAAGCTAAGAAGTGAGCCATTAGAATATTTGGGGCCAATGACAGAAAAGCTGTGCAAAATATTTGTCCTTGACTTTGTTTTCTGCTATTTTTTATAATGAATTTGTTGTATTTTATCACTGTATGAAAGATTTGTTTGTGTAAAAATTAGGTAGGCAGATTCATTTTCCTATTATTAAAACCATGAGTTTTCCTGTGCAATTTCGTATGTTTAAATTACAACCATCTCCAATATTCCCAATGTTCACACCACAATGTACTTAGTCTATTTCAAATAGTTTGTCAATTCCTTGGGTCGCCCTTCTCTCTTCGACGCTGACTGTCATTTTTAACACGAATGTAACCTTATCGTCAGCTTTATAGGCCACCTATCATATCTATACTTTTTACATATCTCGACTTGGTAGATATCTAGTATATTAGATAAGTAGTTTGGTAACCTCATGAATAAATGAACATCAGAACATAAATGAATTAAAAGCCATGATAATTTCGACGTGTCCATGTGATACATCAATGCTCCAATAATATGCATATCACGAAATAGAGTCAAATATAGGAATTCGACATTAGTGTACGGCATGTCAATTTCTCCACCCACAGAATATGAACATACGGCAATTATAAATACAAATGACAAATATGTATTCTCCTAATTGAGGCTGCAAACATATGAGATTACGATGTGAAACTCAAGATTTGGCTGATTCCTAAATCAACATTAAAGTTACTTTAAATAAAATAACGTTATGCCTTATAACGTTATTATTATTAATAATAATAATAATAATAATAATAATAATAATAATAATAATAATAATAATAATAATAATAATAATAATAATAATAATAATAATAATAATAATAATAATAACAATAATTATAATTATAATTATAATAATAATAATAATAATAATGAGAAGACGCATTAAATTAATTAACCAACGCATGAATTAATCTTTATTCTTAAATTCCAAACCTTTTTGTATGGATTATCTATATAATCTATTAAAGTCTCCACAGAGAAGTAAAAGCCGGTCTCAAAAGTTGAATGCTAGTCTCAATTTTGTTCTCACGATCTTAAGGTTGCAAAGATTTTGGGATTTACACAAACTAAACCTGTTTTATCAAAATTACATGCGTTATACAGTTTCTTCCCAAATCGTACATGACTCTAATAAGGACAATGATAACGAATATGATTATCGTACTCTAAGAAAAGTGATGTGCTTCATCCATACTAATAGTAAAGATAAATATCATAACGAGTATAATTTTCATATAAAAACGAATACTATTCACACATGCGTGAAATCCGATATTGTGCACGCTGCGGTCTTTACACCATAAATCATGCAGGCAATTTGCGTGGGTGATTTAACTTCAATAGACAGGCAGGTCGTTTTCTACGTCATTTGGTCGAGAAATCGGCAGAATTATGATAAATGTCAGCTGGATATAAGTAAGACGTAAAACAAATCTGTTCAGTTTTAGTGGTTCATTCTTTCTTTGAATTGACTGCCACCATGTCGGGGTTTGAAACAATTTCTTTTACAACAGTTTTTCTTTTTCTTTTCGTTTTGATACTTCTTAAATTTGTCATGAGTCGACGTCAGGTAGGATCACCGCCTGGTCCGTTCGGTCTACCAATAGTTGGTAGTGTGTTCAGTAAGTATATACTCTCTTGTACTTTCTACTTTAAACGAATGTATCAGTATTATAGGTATTCTTAAATGTTGTTATGTAATGTGTGTTTCGGATCGCCGAAAAGTTCATAAACATCCACAAAATGTTTTTAAAAAATATAAAATCATCGATGAGTCGCTGATATTTATTTAGCTGGGAATATTAACGACTGATTTTAAATTGTCTACATCTTGTCTTTATATCAATTGCCGCGTCTTTTTTAATACAGTTGCAGTTTACATTGGAGGTACTAGGGACCAAATATGGCCTCCGAGACCGCGTATTAGCTGAGTGAGCTAATATAGTTTTGTTGTAGCCTGATAATAACCCATACGTTGCTCTATGTGTAGATCTTTTCTTTTTAAGCTGTTACATAAAAAAACGTGCATTTGTTGTCAGTTAAACGTTCATGTTGTTTCAATATATATTTAACTCGTTTCACTGATTTGTTTCAGTTTCGGGTTTTTCGTTTTGAGATTTTCTCTGTCATAGCCGAAGCCTACAGAGATTTGATTTATTATATCTTTTTGCAATTCTTGTTAAATCACAAAATTTAATAACGAAGATATTTTGGCTATAAATTTGTTTGTGAACATACTTACTGGTTAATAAGGAGCTAAACTGAATTTAAACTAAATTAAAAATATAATTTCCACTTGTTATTATGGATCTGAATTGTCTCCAGCGCCTTCAGGACACCTAGCTCAAATGTTCTTGGTTGTATGTTACATTATCGATGGCTACTAATATAAAAATATGAAGAAGAAAAATTGTTTTTATTCTACACAAAAAGAGTCAACCACTACCGGTGTGTGAGCGGGCCACAGACTCAATGACTAAATTAAAGGACCAGCATTCATTCATTAATGAATGCAACTTTGGGCCAATCTTAGTTAGGACCACTAATATATACCAAATAACAAAATATTTAACACAAATTTCCCATTTTGGCCTGTATAGTACAAGATCAACTCTTTTCAGCTCCTAGATGTAATTACATAGTCTCGACTATTACTGGTGGTTGGATAATCAACAGCGTAATTTAAATGCCTAAATCTGTGTTTTTTTGTTTAAGAAAACTATGGTGACATATATCATTTTAAAACCATTGTAAAATAGAACCAAAATGTCATGGACACACAGTCAGTCAGTCAAACACGGCACCAATAATAGACCGTTGCATAAGCCAAATACAATCTTAAGGATTTTCAACACGGAGTCACTTTTGCGATGTGCGCATGATAGAGCAAACACTCCCCGCTAGTTCGGATATAGGCTTGTACAAGGGTGAATTTAGAAAAACTCTATTTGATATCTCAACAATCTCATTTCTTATTCATTGAGGACCTACCCTATACATCTCTGTGTAAAACGAGTAAAATCTCAACTTGATGATTTCAGAAAACATTCAAATGTACTTGGAGATGTGTTCGCTGCAGTTCTATGTCACCAACAATCCGTAGTGGACGCGGAAGCGTTTTCACGTAAGAACACGTTCTATGGGTCAATCATTAGTGTGTAAAACATGAATGCCACTTTAAAAAGGTCGGTGACCCAATATTGTTTTAGAAAAATTACAATGTTTTTTTTTATATCTGAAAGGCTCGTTTTTTTTATATTTATTCATTAGAGCCTCAACAACAAGGTCCCTTACCCTCATTTTTTTGTTCATGCTAAGACATTTGTTTTTTTGTGTATCACACAAACTAGTTGAATCATTGTCGCGAGACAGTTACGTAAAACACCAGCTGAGTATGATTTTGGCCATGTGTCATGGCGTACCAAGCCACAAGAGGCCGGTAACTAGTAACGAATCCGGTATTCTGAATGGTCCATCATTTTCTCGCTGCTTGTTCTATTTCCCTTGGTTACCTGACGTCAGCGCTCACGCTCGTGGCCGTTCAGGGGTTTTCTTTTACTTTCGAAAGTTGGGCGAATAAAAAACTGTTTATTTTGTTATAAATTTACACAGAAACAGCGAGGAATGTCATAAACATCTCTTATATGTAAGTCTAATAGGCAGAATACATGACCAATGGCTTTATTATAGTATTACAGACACGTTTTAATACGCAGAACGGAACTTAGAATGTTTTTAAAATTGGGCACTTAGCACTTGCCTTCCGGCCGGAAAATCGGCCCAAATGGAACAATATGGCGATTACTAGTTACCTGCGTCCTACTGGCCATTCGCAAAGAACGCCGGGAACCAGCGAAAGTGCGATTAGGCTTTCTGCCGGAACCATCACGTGACCTAGATGTAACTAATTTGTACCATGGCTGTTGCGGGCGGGGGGCTCAGCCAATTAAATCGTCGTTGTGAAAACACAGAGCTTAATTTGTAGTTAATTTTTCTCATATTCGGTGATGTTGGTACGTCTGTCTCGTATGACATGTAAACACGGATATTCTAGAATGCCTCAGGTCTCAATGGTAGTGTAAACATGACTTCCGGCTCACTATATTTTGGAGGGGGCTTTCGAATCTTACAGCACTTTATTTGTAATGTTGGGCAATATATCATAACGAACTCAGTTTCCAATTATTAGTATTCTAAGCTAAAACTCCAGTCATCTTATAAAAATATAGGCTACCAAGAGTCAATTCAAGCGAACTGACAAGGGAATGGACAATCCTGTGACGTTGTGGCAAAACTAGCTGATCGTTGTCGTTTGGTGTACAAAATAAGAATGTATGGTATACGTCCAGGATCACATCTCGGCAATAGACCTGGACGCCTTTTTACAGCCCAGTTGACAATATGAACAATATTTGTTTCAGGCGAATGAATACGATCTCATTTTTTCTACTGATATCTCAAGTACGACTCGACATATTTCATGAAAACTTGGTACAAAGACATAAACTTGTCTATGATAATATGCAGAAATAATCGTATCAATTGAGACCAATAAATACTAATTATCTAATTTGCATAACTACTAACGATTTTCAAATTGCACTAGTATAGTAACAGACTTAAGTGAAACTTAATGAAGAGATTCCGCGAAGAATGTGCAGATCTGATTTGTTTTTACTTGAAAATCGTGCATATTAATTACCTATTTTACAGAAATATGTTGATCTTAATTAAGATATTATTATTATGTTTAAGTATAATTTGTTTTACCGTAATTGAAATATGACTAACGAAAAAATCGTAAAATGTTAATAATTAATTGTGTTAAAAATAAAATGTAAGTGTTTGTTTTTAAATTTTTTTTTATACATTTTCATGAGTTTCGCTTGTATAAAAGCGAAATCACGTATCACTACTTCCCGGATTAAGTTCGCGTACTAACTCCCTTGCCCTTTTTAAGTTGTTGACAAGGATCACTAAGGTATGATTACATTAAGACTTTCAAGTCGACCTTAGAATTGTTAATTAGTAATGAAATACTATTACCGTACCAACACAAGCGTACGTGTCAAGCTGTTAGAAGATAATTTCATATTACTTACATGTCCAATTTCCTTTATTAATTGCTTAATCTTCTGTTACACTATTGATATGAAATGTATCACTGCATTAACCTTTGTTATTTAACCAGTTAAGTCAAAGTGACAGAAAGCAATGACTGTCTTCCCGTTTTACCTGCAACACAAAGACATGTTCGTCACAGCCTTGCTCACATTTCCAACTCATTGACTGGACAGTGATACTTAATAATGCTAATATTGGGGAATAGCTTCCCGTTATTTTAATGCATCCGGTGTAATTAAGGCACCTGTATAAATTATGGTGTCACCGTGTGATATTCACTGGGAGAAACTCCGGGGAGAAACTGTGCACGACAAAAAACGGAAACAAGTATAATAATCTCATATATATATATATATATATATAATGTGTTTTTCGCCAATCTATCTGCCACAATGTTGCTCTAGTATAGAATTATGATAATGCTGTGCATATACTTATATGGATTATTGTATTTTTTGTATGCTAATTATATTTAACATAATATTGTACTATATACGTTCCAAGTACGTACTGTATCTTATCCTATAAGCTGTTTTTCATTCACTTATAAACCTAGATTAACTTCAGATGCGATAAATGTGAAATTAAATTGAATTTATTTGTATTATTGTATTCATCATATGCGTACGTGTTAATACCCACACCTAATTCTTAGGATGTATTAAAATAACTATAATAGTTTATCTAGTTTGTAACCCTTGTAAGGAAGGAGAACGGTGTAGCGAGGGGTTACCTCGGCTGATTGCTTGTGTGAATAAAGCTGGACTATCTGTTGTGAACTTATGTGTATTCATTTGGGTCGAATCTGGTATCTCTATGTGTAAGTGACATCGGCCAAGCGAGACGAAGTTCCCCGATCCCGTTCATAATACATGTACGAGATTTTGACTGTGTGCGCAAACCTAGAACGAACCTACAACCTGCCAGCGACTTGACGTACTTCAGAATGTTAGACACAAAAGCATAATGCCGTAAATGGTATATTGCCGTCAATTTATTTGCCGTTGATGGTATGTTGTCGTATTTTCGTAGATAGTACATTGCCGTAGATGGCATTTGGCTGTAGATAGTATAATATCGTGAAGGTAGCCCTCGATGGTTCATTTCCATAGATGGTTTATGGCCGTAGATAGTATGATATCGTGAAGGTAGCCCTCGATGGTTCATTTCCATAGATGGTTTATGGCCGTAGATAGTATGATATCGTGAAGGTAGCCCTCGATGGTTCATTTCCATAGATGGCATTTGGCTGTAGATAGTATAATATCGTGAAGGTAGCCCTCGATAGTTCATTTCCATAGATGGTTTATGGCCGTAGATAGTATGATATCGTGAAGGTAGCCCTCAATGGTTCATTTCCATAGATGGTTTATGGCCGTAGATAGTATGATATCGTGAAGGTAGCCCTCGATGGTTTATTTCCATAGATGGTTTATGGCCGTAGATAGTATGATATCGTGAAGGTAGCCCTCGATGGTTCATTTCCATAGATGGTTTATGGCCGTAGATAGTATGATATCGTGAAGGTAGCCCTCGATGGTTTATTTCCATAGATGGTTTATGGCCGTAGATAGTATGATATCGTGAAGGTAGCCCTCGATGGTTTATTTCCATAGATGGTTTATGGCCGTAGATAGTATGATATCGTGAAGGTAGCCCTCGATGGTTCATTTCCATAGATGGTTTATGGCCGTAGATAGTATGATATCGTGAAGGTAGCCCTCGATGGTTCATTTCTATAGATGGTTTATGGCCGTAGATAGTATGATATCGTGAAGGTAGCCCTCGATGGTTTATTTCCATAGATGGTTTATGGCCGTAGATAGTATGATATCGTGAAGGTAGCCCTCGATGGTTCATTTCCATAGATGGTTTATGGCCGTAGATAGTATGATATCGTGAAGGTAGCCCTCGATGGTTCATTTCCATAGATGGTTTATGGCCGTAGATAGTATGATATCGTGAAGGTAGCCCTCGATGGTTCATTTCCATAGATGGTTTATGGCCGTAGATAGTATGATATCGTGAAGGTAGCCCTCGATGGTTCATTTCCATAGATGGTTTATGGCCGTAGATAGTATGATATCGTGAAGGTAGCCCTCGATGGTTTATTTCCATAGATGGTTTATGGCCGTAGATAGTATGATATCGTGAAGGTAGCCCTCGATGGTTTATTTCCATAGATGGTTTATGGCCGTAGATAGTATGATATCGTGAAGGTAGCCCTCGATGGTTCATTTCCATAGATGGTTTATGGCCGTAGATAGTATGATATCGTGAAGGTAGCCCTCGATGGTTCATTTCTATAGATGGTTTTTGGCCGTAGATAGTATGATATCGTGAAGGTAGCCCTCGATGGTTTATTTCCATAGATGGTTTATGGCCGTAGATAGTATGATATCGTGAAGGTAGCCCTCGATGGTTCATTTCCATAGATGGTTTATGGCCGTAGATAGTATGATATCGTGAAGGTAGCCCTCGATGGTTCATTTCTATAGATGGTTTATGGCCGTAGATAGTATGATATCGTGAAGGTAGCCCTCGATGGTTTATTTCCATAGATGGTTTATGGCCGTAGATAGTATGATATCGTGAAGGTAGCCCTCGATGGTTTATTTCCATAGATGGTTTATGGCCGTAGATAGTATGATATCGTGAAGGTAGCCCTCGATGGTTCATTTCCATAGATGGTTTATGGCCGTAGATAGTATGATATCGTGAAGGTAGCCCTCGATGGTTCATTTCCATAGATGGTTTATGGCCGTAGATAGTATGATATCGTGAAGGTAGCCCTCGATGGTTCATTTCCATAGATGGTTTATGGCCGTAGATAGTATGATATCGTGAAGGTAGCCCTCGATGGTTCATTTCCATAGATGGTTTATGGCCGTAGATAGTATGATATCGTGAAGGTAGCCCTCGATGGTTCATTTCCATAGATGGTTTATGGCCGTAGATAGTATGATATCGTGAAGGTAGCCCTCGATGGTTTATTTCCATAGATGGTTTATGGCCGTAGATAGTATGATATCGTGAAGGTAGCCCTCGATGGTTCATTTCCATAGATGGTTTATGGCCGTAGATAGTATGATATCGTGAAGGTAGCCCTCGATGGTTTATTTCCATAGATGGTTTATGGCTGTAGATAGTATGATATCGTGAAGGTAGCCCTCGATGGTTCATTTCCATAGATGGTTTATGGCCGTAGATAGTATGATATCGTGAAGGTAGCCCTCGATGGTTTATTTCCATAGATGGTTTATGGCCGTAGATAGTATGATATCGTGAAGGTAGCCTTCGATGGTTTATTTCCATAGATGGTTTATGGCCGTAGATAGTATGATATCGTGAAGGTAGCCCTCGATGGTTTATTTCCATAGATGGTTTATGGCCGTAGATAGTATGATATCGTGAAGGTAGCCCTCGATGGTTCATTTCCATAGATGGTTTATGGCCGTAGATAGTATGATATCGTGAAGGTAGCCCTCGATGGTTCATTTCCATAGATGGTTTATGGCCGTAGATAGTATGATATCGTGAAGGTAGCCCTCGATGGTTTATTTCCATAGATGGTTTATGGCCGTAGATAGTATGATATCGTGAAGGTAGCCCTCGATGGTTTATTTCCATAGATGGTTTATGGCCGTAGATAGTATGATATCGTGGAGGTAGCCCTCGATAGTTTATTTCCATAGATGGTTTATGGCTGTAGATAGTATGATATCGTGAAGGTAGCCCTCGATGGTTCATTTCCATAGATGGTTTATGGCCGTAGATAGTATGATATCGTGAAGGTAGCCCTCGATGGTTCATTTCCATAGATGGTTTATGGCCGTAGATAGTATGATATCGCAAAACTGTGTTGCCATATATTGCATACTACCATAAATAGTTCATTGCTACATATAGTATATTGCTATAGATTTCTTCAGTTATCTACTGCCATCATCGATTGTATATTTCTTCAGTTATCTACTACCGTAGATGGTATATTGGCATAGATTGTATACTGCCCTGAATAGTCTATAGGGGTAAATAATTACTACAAATTATCTATTGGTATTGATTGTATACTGTCTCAGAAATCTAAACACGATTTTATTTTTATCGGAAGGTATCGGCCAAAATCCACAAATAAGTTTTATGAAATTGGCAAAGAAGTATGGTGATATATTTTCAATCCAATTAGGGAGTCACAAAATTGTAGTGCTTAACAACGTGCAATTGGTTAAGGAGGCTTTGGTGAGAAAGCAGAATGACTTTGCCGGGAGGCCGTATGTGTATTCAAGTAAGATTACAATTTCAGCATTTTGAAAAAAAAAATCGAATCTTGTCACAAAGCTCACACATGTCGCTGTGATGCTATTGTATGATATCGCGAGAGTTGTGAGTCAAATGTGAAATTTCTTGAGTGTTGACGTTCTAATCAGTATCGTAAATAAAAATAAAAATTAGTTGTAAGTCTGAAACCTCAAGAAATGTTCCATCTCAAGGAAATAACAGATAAACGGTCTTTCAATTTGTTTTCATTTCAGCTTATATTTTCACACAAGGCCGCAAAGACATCGTATTCGGTGAATACGGACCAACATGGAAACTACACAGGAAACTGGTACGTGAAGCAATCAGGTAACTATCCCGGATGTAGATGGACCCAGATGTACAACTGCCATTTGTTTGTGTGTATTTGTTGTTCTTTTTTTTTGTTTGTTATCTGATTCTTCCGATGAACGGTGAAGAAACAAAAGAAAATTTAATTTAAAACAAAACAAAAGTAGTGTTACTAGTTACGCTAGCCTGAGTTTCTAGTGTTAGTGAATACAAGATATAGTGAACTACAACGAAAATAAACTAAATAAACACATCAGATTTAAACAATGCGTGTTACGTCTGGTAAACAAATTGCAAGTGGCGATAAAGATATTTCTGGTGGGACCCTCGCAGTAGCCCTCTCAATCTGATCAAAACTCTGCTGCAGATAACTCGATCTATTACAGGTTTACAGATCATCTATCTACTTTGAATATATTGCAAATATATTGTGACAACGGTAGATACATCTAAGGAATTTATCAAGTACGATCACGTATATTTTAAAGTGAGCGAATCAGCGATAAAACTAAACATGGCCTATTTTACGACCTAAGTTACGAATAGTACGTACCACTCACAAATCAATAATGTTGATATTACGTCAATGATAGAGCTTTTGCCAGTGGTGAGGCCCTGGAGAAATTGGTCACGGAGCAAGTTTTCCCGAGGTTCAAATCACTATTGGAAGAAAATGAAGATATACCAATTGATGTAAAGCCGATGCTGATGCTTCTCATTTCCAATATAATGGCATCGCTGTGCTTTGGATGCAAGTAAGTCTGCAGCAACCTGCACGGAAAGTATAGTAGGATTCTCTTAATCTCGTGTGCGATAAACATGTGTGGTGCTATAGCAACACTTTTCTCCGTGTCTATCTTTCCGATTGCCAAGTACCCAGGGACATGTTGCCGCCACGAACCTACACGACGCATGCGTCAATTTCTAGAGACACAAACGCGGTGATAAACAATGGGACTAAAACTTTTTCGGGTCATTTTGACCTTAAATGGTTAGGATGGCGGTCAGAGGTCGAATCTTGGCTAGAATTTCCACATTTTGGCGCCAAAATCGTCGGTCTCCTCTTACGATTTCCGCAGTATCGCTTTCATACTTGCTAGATTTTTGAATTTTGTATCATTTTCAAAATGACAACCCATTAAATTGTTGGATCCCCATAGTGGCACAATCTTCACTTACCGGCTTGTTTAGTTACTCTTTGAAGGATAAAGAATTTCTCGAATGCGTCAAAATCACGGATGAAATGACAGTAGGAATTGGCAATGGTTTGTTAGCTGACTTCATACATTGGGCTAAATACCTTCCCACAGCTGGACCCAGAACAGTGGCTGATATCACTCGTAGGTTTACTGCACTGTTACGAAGAAAACTTCACGAACACTACATTACTTACAATAAAGGTAGGTCAAACTTTACTGTGTCACGTTTTTGTTTTTTTGTTTAAGTGTGAGTTAGCTCACAGTCAGCTGGCGCACACGTGATAATAAAATAAATGCGATATTTACTATATATGGGGCCGCCATCTTGAATGCGGCATAAAACTAAATCTTTTATTTAGTTTTATGACGCATTCAAGGTGGCGGCCTCCATAGTAAATATCGCATTTATTTTATTAACACGTGTGCGCCAGCTGACTGTGAGTTAGATGCACGATTTTCTTTTTTTTATTGTTTATTATTTTTTTTAGTTTATGTTATTACTTGAAAACACGTGATGATATGTCATATACTATTGTAGATATTTATGATATGCAAATATGTCAATATGTGTAGAACATCCTAACATTTCATTCATTAAAAATATTAATCGAATATTAAACACTAGAATGGATTTTTCAATAAGACATCGATACGATGATGTCATAATATTGTGAGAGCAAACGTCACATAAGATTAATGTTGCGCATGCGTCATATATTTATGATGAAACTCTTCAATTCAGTTACAGTTCCATACTTTCCAAGACGTAACATCCCCCCCCCATATTTCTCGATTACGTGTTACAATTTCAACGCTGTGTTTTCAGATACTAGTAGTACACGACGATTTCCATTAGTCGTGCTTGCTTTGTATTTGTATAATAAAAGTCTGTCAAACAACACAATGATGTTAAATTGTTCCCATCTCCCGTAACATATGTGTAAGTAAATGCTAACAAAATAACGATTCAAGGTGGAAAAGCTCTACAAATAAATGAGAGTTGGATTCACAGTTATTCATATCACTCTTCATTTTCTAGATATATTCAACTTTTCATCAGTATATATGTAATCTACAATATTGTTCTCCAACAAAGGATTTTGGGTAAAATATGACGTCATAGTATTTGCTGTGAAAAAAAACACGATTTCGTCTATAAAGGCCTTCAAAATAGTTGAACATTAGGATTAAGGTAGCATACCGGTGACAACCATACAAATACAATGGTTGTGGCAAACAAACTGAAAATACACATTTTTACGTGTTTCTACCAAATTCTCACATATTTTTTAAATATTGTTTTACAATTGGTCGATGAGAGTAGCTTAATTAGGTTATTGACCGCAAAGGGGAACAACAATGTAATTCTATTTTAATGACGAACATAACCATTTTTATTTATTTATTTTTCACCAATATATTTACTTTTCTGTCTTTGCAACATTCTAATTTCCATTATTATAATGATATACACGAGTAACCTGCAAACTGAAAATGTGAACCCTTTTGAATTAGTATTGTCAAGTCGCGGATAAAACCATTTTTCTTATTTGTTTGCAACAAATGTTGTGATGATATTTTTTACCCACAATTCCTTGCCGGAAAATCAAAATGGTGGACAACGTTTTTTTAATTTGAAAAGTTGATATTTATATAGAACGAAACGTGATATAGAAAAGCTGTGACGGAATTGCATTCCCTGTATATGTGGAAATCTCTCATTTGGGAGTATCATACTGTTAGCCCTGAATTCTACACAGTACATTCATTATCTATAGGTAACATCCGGGACTTCACAGATCGCCTGATCAAAGCCAGAAATGACGCCATTGAGGATAATACAGAGCACATCGACTCTTTAACAGAGACGCACATGGTACAGACATTGTCTGATATGTTTGGTGGTAAGTGGGAGGTTCCTATATAATCCATAATTGATGCACCTCTGTTAACGTTCTATAACATCAAAGTTAACATATACACTATTTTACAACAACATTTTCAGAATGTTTGGTTCAGAAAACGACATGATTCTTCTTATTAATGGTCAGTGGTCGAAATGTCACACGTGATTTAAGAGTGAGATATTGTGAGATTTGAAGTTTTTTTTTTTTTTTTTTTTTTATTTTCAGCTGGTGTGGATACGTCTTTGATATCCCTTAATTGGTGTCTTGTATACATGTTGAACTACCCTGAAATCCAAGGAAGAGTCGCCAAGGAAATTGTCGACGTCATAGGGTATGAGCGCACACCACGCCTTAGTGACAGGGGGAGTCTTCCCTATTGCGAGGCTGTCATAAATGAAGTTATGCGAATACAGACTGTGGCACCCCTGGCAATTCCACATCAAGCTTGTGTAGATTCATCTATAGGTATGTTATATATTACGGGTGTGTCCCGGTGTAGTTCTGGTGTTAGGGTATAGAGGATATATATTTACATCAACCACACAATAGTTCAACGATAACTTAAAGATTGGTATATGTGTGCGTTTGCTTACTTGGGTACTTGTATGCTTCAAGTTGTTCGTGTTCTTATTCTAGTATCCAGACACCATGATTTCCCTGTGTATGTTCTCACTCTAGTGCTAATACCTTTTGTTTTGTACGTTCTTGCTCTTCGACTAGTACCTAGATTTTTTGTTGCGCGTGTTCTCACTATAGTACCTCACCGTGCCTCCCATCATGTGTGGCCGCTCATTCAGTGCATTCAGTGATGGCGAAACCCCAAAGTCATTAATTCTTATGCAAACAAACTTTATATGCATTCTGTCGTTTAGCGGATGCCCTTAGAAAATATGGAGTTGACAACGAACCTTTACAATTAACATGAATGTTGTTTTTATTACCAAAGGCGGCTACCGAATACCTAAAGACACGTTGGTCATGGTTAATTTGTGGGCCCTGCATAATGACGTCAAAGAGTGGGATAATCCGAGAGAGTTTAATCCTGGTGAGTTTCTACTGTTTATCGAAGCGGCGTGTGTAATAACGGTCATGTTTCCCACCACGTCAGTGACAACAGAAAGTATTTTTATTATCAGTCGCTTGAGGGCGCTCGTATAGAGTTTTACTAATGTAAAGCGCCTATCACATTCGACTTCATCTAACGCCAGTGAAATGAAAGCTGAATCGACACAGTAAACATGTAGCGGATTTCATGTAAATAAACAATGTATTTACACGCGTTGTATACGTCGTATGGGACCCATATCGAATAGGGGGCTTTAAATTAACAAATCTGTGTTGCATGCCGATATGTTACCAATACGTCACATTCTAACGATTATTATCTCTTTCTCTCTCTTTTCTCTCTTCACAAAGGTCGCTTCATTGACACCGAGAGCGGACAATTTGAACCGAGACCCAGCCAAAGTTACATGCCTTTCTCCGCGGGCCGACGTATGTGTATCGGCGAATCGTTAGCCAAAGCTCAGATATTTTTGTTGTTTGTGTCATTGTTTCAAAATTTTGAGTTCACCGCTGCACCGGAACAGGGTGCACCCCGCCTGGACGGGTTTTGTAGTATATTTGTTAACCATCCATTTCCATATAAGGCATGTGCTAAGAAGAGGTTAATCAGATCGGTCTAACTTGTTCCTATGATTGAACATATTTAAGCAATTATAATGATAAGAATTTAGTGTATTTGTAACTGATTTGTACTATGTTTGTTCTATATTTCTTGCTGAAGTACCTATATCCTATATCGTACCACCACCCCCAAATAGTTTCGCGCAACATGTGTTAAATGAATTAATAAACCGGCAAATGCGCATACACGTTGAATTAATGGTACATATCGGGTCATGCGTATATATGTAGGTAATTATTTCATTAAACGACTACTCACTTTGTGTGCGAACGAACATCGTTGCTATTTTTAAACAATTAATAATGTTATCCTGTGTGTATATTTATTGCCATCTTCCGATAATTGCATTTCTTACAATAACGATTTTAATACAGCCATTGACAAACTGACGAAGCAATTCCTCGTCAGTGTCATGGAGTCACGACGAAATCTTTTGGAATAACCTATTTAATAATATTTAATATATATATTAATATTTTCTTTTTCTTAATTATAATATCTAACTCAATTGGTGTTGATGTTATATAATACACCATTTTATTTGTGACATATTCAGCTCCTATATATTTCTTTAAATATTGACATATTGATATTACAACACCTGAACAAATGGGTCCCGGGTTATAGATTCTGTAAGTCATAGTTATTACATTGTAACTTTGTTCACGCCTTTGTTCGTTGTAAACTGAGCGTTAGAGGGCGGGCTTCGTAAAGAGTGATAAAAAACAAAAGAAGCGAATACGCAATTAAAAGGAGTGAAAATTATCTATATCGTTTTTTCTGACTCTTTCACTTATAATCTTAAAATATTTAATTTGATTGTTACGCGAGTATGGATAGTTAAGTATCGTGTAATACATTTAACTTGTGCAATGAATGTATGAAGAAATAAATAAATGTATGTATGTTTGTGTTCAATAACTTTTACAGTTTCCATGTGTTACCTGCCTAAGCACTTCTTTGACCAGGTTATGTCAGTCTACTTTGGGTTCTACTTTTGTTTAGATATGGCTACTTGTTTATATTTGAAAACTAAATAGGCGAACACGCTTTCTGACGGTATCCTACAGTTTTATAATATTTTGAATTTAACGTCTTACCTGGCTACATGCCCGTATGACTAATAGCATAACATAATACTAGTATCTTTCACGAATTCCATGCGAAGGCTTCATCCCTAATTAATTTTATTTTTCCCGAGTCGGGATATGCCAAAATATCAATATGATAGTGTATGGAATAAAGAACACTCGAAGACCAAATAGAATCTGTTCTTCGATTGCATTCAATGAATAAAGTGCATGGGATCTTTCTTTCTAAATATGTAATTCTCAACACATACTAGTAGTTTATGGTTTGAACAAAGAGATTACGATAGTGTAATGCCTTTGCTTAACGTCTGAATTACCAAAATATGTTTTCCTAACATACCTAGTGAAATTACAATATATACGTAGTTTGTTACGAACGCACATTTCGCTGTACTAAGTTTTGCAGCGTAAGTTTCGCCATGAAAAGCTTTGAACTGTACATATCCCAACCCTTAACTAATCAAACAACGTCAAATCCATATACTAGTAAAAATAAAATTGTCTGTTGCCATGACATTTTCCCATTTTTGTCTAAGTTGTACATTCTTTTGTATATTTGTTTAACAATTATACAATATGATAGTTCATTTAGGCGTAAACAATTATTTAATCACGGGCACAATAGTACATAAATTACAATGTTGTAAATGGAGCATACAACGTCACTAGATAAATTAAAAAAAGAAATACTGAGGAAGCCGAACTGTGATGCGAACGTTGCAAACGATGGTCTTCAAGGAAAGCAATAAAAAATGACAAATGCATTAGTGAAGGGAAAGTATGCAAATGAGATGCCACTGAAATGAGCACATAATCTACAAATATAAAATTAAAATGTAGTATGGTACAAGTAAGAATAGATGTAAAGCGGAATAACTGTTGAAAAAATGCAAATTTTGGAGTCTGATTTGAACTGGCTGTGAAGAAGTTAAGTTTCCCGTCTTCGGTATGGCTGCATCATGACCATAAGGTGTGGCCTTTTTCGTGGTGCAAAAATGAACTAAATTCTAAACAATTGTGCGAATCAGTGGGTGTATAAATAGCGTGACCTGTGAATTTAATACTGATTTGTCTCAATCAAGATAGTCTAAAATAAAACCAGTTCATTCTTCTAACGTGGACAAGTAGCAAAAAAGTCAGTCTATTAATTTTTTCCAATATATAGGTGGTCAACGGGTTCTAATTTCACGTTCTAACCAGGCCGTACACACGGAGCCATTCTCCTTCCCGTAGCGTATCCTGGTGTTTGTAGACAGTGCCGGATTATCATTACAATTTAGAAAAATGCGAGCTACGCCCAACAAATGCTCTCACAATTTCATGAAATATTTAATGGTTTGCAAAACTCTGATGTGAGGAATATTCGAATAAAGTGAAGAAACATCACATGGGAACAGAGAAAACACCGCCCTCTGTGTCTGTGATGCTAAAATGGCTAAATTCTCAGGGCCAAGGACTAGTATGATATCATCAAACCAATGTTGTATGTGTAAGTGTGTATCACTTCAAAGTATGTGATATTCTGTGGTCGATGTACGTACGTTGTTTGAGCGTGTTTTACATGGTAAAGACGGGGATTCAATTATGTGATGTGTTTTCAGTAAAACTGTACGAAAAAATAAAGCCAATATGCGAAGTAAAAATACGAAGCTAGAGATCATTTCATTTATGGTACAATATCTCGTTTTGTAAAAAAAAATAGTAGTAGTCACTTATATAATTATATAATTATTCTATCCGTCTTATGGTATATTGTCTTTCCAAATCCACATATTAATTGTTATTCGTGCCATTGTAAGTTTCTTGCCATTAATATTATATTTAAGACAAGAAAGCGTTGTCCTCATAGAAAGCGCGTGCGACATGGCAACGTATATACATCCATACATTGGTATTGCGAGCATAGCGCCACCACGCGATGTAAATTTGCCATAATTTATATATACGTATTTTTCGTCAAATACGTTATCTGCTTATGATGTAGTATAACTGTACTACCTTTGCGTATTTGGCGTCAATTATTGCAGTTGTTTTTAATATATTAAATTAATGTTTTGGCGTCAGAGAAACGATATTGTGTATTTTGTTCTGTTATAGCGCCACCATACGACCAGCCACAAACCGCATTGGCATTCAGACATGCGGGTACGAGTATCATGTACGGTATACTACATTAATTTTAATTAAATTCTTTTTTTAATGTACGTAGATGCAAATGTTGTCAATTTTATTGCTGTATATTGGAGTGTATTTAAATTGATTATAATAAAATAATAATAACAGAAAACAACGAATAGTTTGTAATTTCAAACTACATTACGAGTACACGTTGGAGATGTTCTCCCGAATTGTTGACGGTGTTGTAAATTGGTATTATATCAGACGTCCACTAGAAAATTAGTGCGTACACACTGTCTAATTGTAACTGGTAATTATACTCCCGATGTATACATATTGCAATTTGAAAAGGAATGACAATTTTTTCTCGGCAAATGTGTCAGACGCTGAATTTTGGAGGAAAATTTTGATTCTTTAAAATATATTTAGGATTTTAATTCTAGGCCTATTTTTAAAATGATTGGATTTGTTACTGCTAATTTGTTTTGCTTCCTCTTCGTTTTTTTCTGTTCTTTATTGTCGGTAATAGTCGCGTATTTAACACAATTGTTTCTATCCCGCCAACCATAGAACAGTCTGGTATTGAACTCTCTTATTTTTGTGCCGCCAAACTATGGGACATGTTCAACTCCTTCGCGGCAGGAACATAGGCAACTTTCAATAGGGTTTCAGACAAATGAGCATCGACGGGAACGTGACAGCCAATCACAGACTTCGTTTCATGGGTCTGACATTTTCAAAAAGCGCGCATGCGTATTGATTAGATCCAACATGGCGATCGTCTTTTCTCTTTTGTACTAGTTCCGGAGCATATATTTGATTTTATTCGGGTTGTTATTTATGTTGTCGCAGTTTTCTGACGATCGTGCACATCTCTAGAAAGGTCAGTATTATCTAACTACTCTTACGGTTGACCACTGTCATTGTCACGGAACATCAGACACGTTTTCCTCCACCGATCATGGGGAGCTCTTGTCTTTGCGTAAAAATATCCAAATTGTGGGCAAGTTTAATGGGTGGGAAAAAATGTTTTTTGGTGGACATCTCTGCCTCCAATCCGCTTTTAAAATATTCTGCTGACGTTATATATGAAGCTCTAAATATCCATATGACGTGGTTTGTGTTTATTGTCCAGGTCTCACTGCTTAAAATAATTTTCATGTCAACATTTATCGCTCACTACACGTAAAAAAATAACACAAACTACAATCTGCATTAACATGCAGTATACTCGAGTAATAAACTAGTTTTCGACTTTCCACCGTTGCTATATTCATGCTGGGATTGTGTGTTAATCCAAATCACCATCTCACGTGGCTGACCACAGTTCTGATCGATTTGTAGTTGGTCATATCGTTTTTATGGCTCCGATAATCCATCCACGGGTACTTGTTTACCCTACGTCATAACATTTTTTTTTCACTGATGCTCGTCAGCTCAATTGAGGAATTATGCTAATTTCGATATAGTGATAAACATACTTACAATCGTTAATGCTACTCAAAAGATAATTAGAAAGGGATTGTTGTGTTTGCTGTTGCATCTGATACATTCAGGTGTGGATGTGTAATATATAGACAAGTTTGTGATGAAAAACGACAGTCAAAGTTCATGGTCTTACAAACTCCTTATAGAAAACATGCTTCCTATTGTAATTCATTGATAACCTGAAAACAGTTTGAAAAAAGAAATATTTTAAATAAATAATGTTTTTCCAGCTCAAAGATAAATTATACTGAAATTATCAAAGTGTTGTAATTTTCGTTATTCTAATCTGGTTCAGAACAGGGTTAGGAATTCCATATTTGCTTTCAAATCTGAAAGTATTTTTCAGGATCATCAAAATTAGCTGACAAATTAGTGGTACAACTGTATATAACTGTTGTCTCCTTAGTAAGTACTGTTAGTTTATTTCATTTTGTCAAGAATTATTGTCCATGAGGAAAACAACTAATAAATGAGTGAGCGTTTTTGTAAATTGTATGTACCCTGTACACAATTACATACACATACATTTTCATGCACTTGCTTGAGAAACTGAAACACCTGTATGCATACACTGTACATACGAACATACATTATCAACTGCACATTGCATTATAGTACAAATTATGTCTTTCCAACAGTAAGTGTAAATAAAAACCAAAAATGGACTTCAGTGCTCCTTCTGAACATTGTGTCCAGTGATCTCACATGTTTCACAGTAAGTCTTGGTTATAATAAAAACTTGTCTCATTTTAATCATTACCTTTTTGAGAAAAGAGCAATTGTGCTTTGCTGTTAAATGCTTTTTAAGCCATTGTATTTTTTTCAGATCGGACACAGATTTAGAATGTAAATTTGTGAATGACGGTCACTAGTAAACTTTTCTGCATTTACAAATGTAAATGTATGGCTAAACTGATTGCATTATTGATTTCTAAATGAACTATAGAATATAAACAAAATATTTAAGAAAAATTAGAATGTATATTGTCGTAGGTTTATACAAATCTCCTAGAAAATGCATTTTTTGGTACAGTTGTATCTTTGGTTTACATACATTTATGTTTCATGGTTCATAATCTGAGAATTTCAAGACCTGTGGTGTGTATGATTTGCCTGTCAACTTATGCCAAAGAAAATATCATGGTTGTGAGTGTGTACAGATTCAATGAAGTACATGTATTAGCTTTAGTATGTGCAGCTTTGATCCTTTCACGACTTGTCATCACAGCTTCAATTCTTTCATGACCTGTCACCACAGCTTCAATTCTTCCAGTACCTGTCACCACAGCTTCAATCTTTCATGACCTGTCATAACAGATTTAATTCTTTTAGACCTGTCACTACAGCTTCAATTCTTTCATGACCTGTCACCACAGCTTCAATCTTTCACGATCTGTCATAACAGGTTTAATTCTTTTAGACCTGTCACCACAGCTTCAATCTTTCGTGACCTGTCACCACAGCTTCAATCTTTCATGACCTGTCATAATATGTTTAATTTTTTAGACCTGTCACCACAGCTTCAATCTTTCATGACCTGTTATAACAGGTTGAAATCTCTTAGACCTGTCACCACAGCTTCAATCTTTCATGACCTGTCATAACAGGTTGAAATCTCTTAGATCTGTCACCATAGCTTCAATCTTTTATGACCTGTCATAACAACTTCAATTCTTTTTGACCTGTCACCACAGCTTCAATCTTTCATGACCTGTCATAACAGCTTTAATTCTCTAAAACCTGTCATCCTAGCTTTAATTGTTTTGGTATTTATTTTGTTTGCTCTCTATACTTTTTTTGTGTTGGAAAACTTAATATATTATTGCATTGTTACTACCATATTTATCTAAAAGATTGTCATGGGCAATGTTTTGGATAATAGGTCATATTTTTCAAGATCACCAGAACCAAAACATCAGGGCAAAGTTTTGCATTGTTAAATCACATTCCTGCCTGCCATCAACACACATCATCTTTCTCATAGAGTAGTTTGATTTTTACTTGGTACCCTAAAAACTATAAATTTGTAAACTCAACTAATTTGCTTACTTGATTCAATTAAAAAATATTATAAGATATAAGATATTCAAATAAAAACGATTTAAATTTGTATTCTTTTAATTCATGCTCTAACACTTCATGCAACTCATCACAACACATCGTACCAATTTCAACAAAATGTGAACTTCCATCTCTTTTATTTACATGGTGCTGAAACCTTTCAGATAAATCCTGTAGTGCATTGTATGTATAGGGTCAATAAAAGTTCAAAGTGATGTTTCATTGCTGTATAATCTCACAAGTAAAAAATATACAATACCTATATTAAACTACCTATTCTAATATGACTGATCTTTCCAGATGTATAGGTTGAAAAGTAAACAACACATGAATTAAGACTCTGGAGGACTTTTTGTCCTACACTCTGGGAATACATGCATATAATTGTTTAAATCATTACCGAAAAATGTTTGTTGCTCTTGCACTGTTAATAATGTAATAACATGCAATAACAAAAACATAGTGAAAATATAATTATCATGTTCATTACGCTATTATATAATAAAAATGTTGACAAATAATATAATAATTGTGACATCAAATCAAGAGCCTTTGTGTGAAACCAGTTTTTGTTACTATTAATTAGTAAATAAGTGACATGTTCTGTCATTAACATTTCTGTGTCAAATTATTTGGGGGATTGAGTCACAGTAGAAAGAAATTAGATGTACTTACATGTACCTAACAAAAATAAGACAAAAAATCACATTGTCGTGGTAAACAACTGAGCTGTGTTATTGGTGCTGCAGCACAAGTTGCTGATCAATGCTTGCAATTCTGAAATTTGACTACTCAGATTTAGATGAAAGGAATACACTGACATCAATAAAAGTGATTTGGTGTGCTTACTTAGAATGGAAATATTTAAAATTAATGTTTAAAATGTATCAGTTACAGTGATTCAGATGCTCATCAGACATCAGTAATTTGCTGTTATTTTTTCCAAATTTTGTTCAATCACTTCAGACTTCATTTTTTTCTGTTAACCTTTTCAGCACCAGACTTCATTGCCCAAATTTTTCTGCATTTTTCTCATATTTTTAAATATGTCAAAACATGGCGGGTATTCATTTCTACAGCATTGAGTATTGAAAATAAACCCTAATTTTGGAACCAACAGTCAAAATTTGAGTCCATTTTCAGTTTCTACTCAAAAAATTTGGCTATTTTTGTTCCAATCTTCTGATGGAAAGTGCAGAGATATAAACAGGATTATTTTGTGAATTTGTGATGAAAAGACAGAACTGTTGGTGAAATGGTTAAATTTACATTAATTTGTACATGTACACCCAAAATATGGCAAATAATTAAAAAAATTCCCATCATGCCAGTTGCCATTTTGGACAAAATGTCCTTGGCTAAACTAAATTCCTGCTGGAAACGTTCTGGCAAGGCTTGTGAAATTTTAAAAATTACAAGCCTTGTTATATGGTGCATAATTTTGAGAAATTTTTAACGCTGGTACAATGGAAAAATTTTAACAATGGAAAAATATTTTATTGATCAAGAGCTTATGTGCAATGTGGGAAAACTTCCTGAATTAGGACCATAGCATCATATGGTGACAACTGTTTACTGTAGGGATTTTTTTAAACAGGGGAACAGGGGCGTAGTGCACTCATGGCTCATTCATGGACATGGCGGCCATGCGTCCCCTTACGCTGGGGAGCAGATGCTCAGGCAACCAAAATTTCTGATTGACCAGGGATCACATGTGGCTACAGTCATCAACTGTGACCTGTCTGATAATAATTTTGGCCCCGAGGAAGCCAAAGAATGCTCTATTAACTCAGAAATATCAAAAACTCCACACTCTGGTAGAGAGAACCCTATTTCCCCCTACTTGGTGGCACTGCTAAATTGCAGTGCTCCCTCTTGTAATTTTTTTCTAGAAAAACCCTGTGCTGCATATAAATCTGCCATATAAATGCAAGTGTTACTGCATGTTCTTTACAACACCCACATTTCCCACTAAATGATCAGAAAAATATAATTTTAAATTCCTTCTTCGTTAGTTTGTACATGTACACACAATCAGCGACAACGCTGATGATGCTTTAGTCAAAACTAATAATGGTTTGACATTTAGCATAAGCAAGCAAACAAATTCATCCAAGAATGGTGTTACTACTAGCATATCAGTAGACAGTGGTGGTGCAGCTCCAATCAGTACACGATTATGATGGGCATGGTGTACTGGTACTACAATAGTACTGTCTCCATGATAAAACTACCTCAGGGTAGTAATATGGCTCTGTTCTGACTAGATACGAGTTCATAAAGTGACAGGGACAATGCTGTGTGATTTGTTGTCATCTTGATAATCATTTCAGAATTGTTCAGGTTATGTGCTGAGATTTTCAATATACCCCCGGTACATATTGCCTTTCAAATGAAAGTGACAGTGGTGTAAAACATTGTTCACATGTTTTTTCGGGTGAGACTGACCCACATTTTTTTTGTAGGTGATTGGAATTTGTAGTATTCGCCAGAGAATGTTTTAAAGAAAAAAAACTGTAAACACAACACAGTGGTTTAACATATACAATATTGTGAATTGGTGTTTATTACAGTGGATGGAATTGAATTTTAATAAATAACTTGTGGAAAATAAAAGAAGAACGTTTTGAAGGATAAAAGCCAGAGCAAAAATTCAAAAATTCAGTTCAGTTCTATTCAGATCAATACTAAACAGGGGTAACAAAACATTTCTTGCCATGCACATTTGTACATGTATGATGGCGAGATTAAGTTTGCATATCGTAACATTTTTAAAGCGCGTTAGTCGTCGAGCTGCGCATGTGCGACTTTTGTGTTGATAAACATTGATTTTCCCACAATCCAATGCGCTCTTCAAATGGAAATCATGAGGTTTGACCTGAGCGCGACTTGCACTGATTACTGAAGGTGACTCCTTCAATACCTTCCAATCACATGAAAATCGCCTTATTAAAGCTTGGAAACGTGTCAGTTCGTACTCGTTGATCTGCGCAACAGTCAAAGTCGCCATCTTTGTTTATATGAGACCCATATAAGGATATATTTAAGGACACAACATTAATTATTCAAAATGATGATCATTTGAATCATATTACAATGAGTGTATACAACAGTGGAAAGTTTATGATCTAGGGTTTACCCCCAAGAGATGAATAATAGCTCAAGAGAGATGTTCTAGATTTAAGTAGACAGTTTGATTCATCTGGTAAACTGCAATGTACAGTTATTCAATTGAAAGTGGAGCGGGAAGCCTACTCTTGAATGCAAATACTCAGAATTTGATAATTTTCCAATGTACCAGCATTAAAAACTTCTCGATTTTTTTAAACAAGAGAACAGGGGCGCAGTGCACTCATGGTTGTTGTCTTCCATCATTTCAAAAATCTGTGTTTTAAAAACTGTCAACAAATGCAATAATAGATTATATGTGCTACAGAGTAATAATTCTTAAAGTAATAGCCAGCAAGATAAAATACTGCCAAATTGAAAACAGCACAGGGACTCTTATCAGAGATTCTAATCAGGGATTCTACTGACTGATTCTACTAGAAGGGCAATTATTACATGAGTAAATAGTGAGTAAGAAACGGGTATATTCTACTAAGAAAACAGTCAAGTATTGAATAACACCAGATAATCCAGACTTAGCGATTATAAATGTACAACGCAGGTATAAAAGATGTCATCTAGTATGAATTTCATAGGTTTTGTGTTCTAGAGATGTGAATTACAGGTGTATAGTACACATATAGATAAGTATTCATATTTTCAGCAAGGTATTCAGAGTAATGAAAGAAAGAAATAACAAGTTCTATTGTTATTTTACATTCTCGTATTCAAATTAGCAGATTTTACTTATCAGCGAAAATAACTGTTGCATTTACAGTATTACAAACAACCATGTTTCCATATAAAAAAAAGACAAGGATACACAAGGTGGATACAATCAAATAAATTGTAAGATGGTTCTGTAGAATAAATAAGAGACGATGATGTTCCAAAGTCCACAGCAGAGGAGAGACAAAACATCCTGCTGAAGGATAAATTGGTTGTGAACAATAATCCTTGTGATACCCGTAAAATGAAAGAAAAACTCGCACAATGTCATAATAAGGTGAATATGAATATGGGTCCTTTCTTCCAGTGCATTAATTTTGAATAATAACTCATGTACAGTTCAGTGACCATTTTACTGTCCTTTCCGCCCATTTTCACTCATTTTTGCACTTCATGAACTTTTCTGTTTTTGTTTTGGTTACTTGCAATTTAGTGTTGAAAATTAATTGCAAGATGATTGTCGAATCAAAACACATTGATTTGTATCTCTTTGGTATTTGGAACCTAGTTGGGTTTGAACAGCTGAAAAATATAATGATGCTTTTTTTTTTAATTCTGTTCAAAATCAGGATGTTCTTGTTTTGACTAAAACATCGCTTGGTGAAAAAAAATCATGTTCCATATGTGTACATATATGAACTATATGTACTCAAAATATTGAATAAAAACAAATCACACCAGGAGACATTCCATTGGGATTTCATTTTATGAAATCAGACTTAAAAATGGGTATAAAAATTATTGAAAGTAATACAGATTACTTTTTCTGGGTCAAGTTTGAGGGTCAATATTTCAAACATAAAAGAGATATATATCTTGCTGCATGTTATTTTCCTCCAGCATATTCGAGTAGCCAAGAGAATATGATTCGTTTGATATTTTAGAACAATACAGTAGATAACTGAATACAAAGCTAAGAGAGATATTATTGCAAGGGTTCTAAATGCTAGAACTCTTTTGAGATTATGTAGAAAACGATTCATGTAAACAGAATAACTCAATTTCATATTTGCTGTTATCAAAATGATTTATACATTGCAAAAAGACAAATAAGTTTATAAAGAATGATGTTGATGCCGTCGTTGATAATGTAACAAAATTTATAATACTTGATACACGGAGGATGGCAATGAAGGTAAAAATAATTCAAACCAAAAGCGCATGATTTCACCTCATGTCAATTTAAGGAAATAAGTTTTGAAAATGGATAAACTATTGCAAAAGAATCCTTAAAATAATTTGTTATGGGGAAATTATAATCATGTGAAAATTAATTACAAAGAATTTATTAAAACAAAAAAACAAAAAAACGATCAAGCAGTTGTACAATCTAGAAATGTTAGATTCAAAAACTTATTGGAAGTTAATGATCAACTAGAAGTGAATAATAAAATAAAATAAAGGGAAAGAATAGTGTGTGTGATCAAAAAGAGGTTGTTGCAAGCCCTGAAATGAAATGGACTATTTTGGGAAAGTGAAATTTGTTGACTGATAATGAATCCCAAATTCTGAATATTGAGATTAGAGATCATAAAAGCTATATGGAAACTTAAAAACAATAAATTGTGATCTTCCAGAAAAACTAAGTTGTGTGCATACTGACCCACCTTTCTATAGAAGATTCCAGGTAATTTATTGGCATATGCAGATGACATGGTAATCTCCTCACGTTCTGAAAGAGACATTGCAGCAAATTTAACTGTGATATTGTTTATGGAAAAGATGTACACACTGTAGATCATAAGAAATTCTTGGGACTTGAAATTTGGGAATCTGGTAGTGTCAATATTCAAGAAAACCTCAAAAACATAATAATAATAATAATAATAATCTGATGATAGTGTTTTACCATTTGTTTGATAGAATGATGATCATACCAATTTTGCTTTATGGAAGTTATTTAAGAATCACAAATGTCCATTAAATGTTTTGTAAATATTACTTCGGTGTTCATAAAAAGTCATCAAATAAGTATGGAACTTGGTTGTTTCCCACTACATTAAAATGTTAAACAAAATATTTTACATTTTGGGCACGAAATCTTGATATGCAAAAAGGAAGTTTAATCCATGTAGCTCTTAACAGTCATAGTAAATAAGTCATGATACATGTAAACATGGTGTTGCATTCTCAATTACCAAACAATGGTCAGGAAAATGTTAAAAGAACATAGAATAAGCTTGAAACTAAAGATTATATCCAAAAGTAAAATTATATCAGAAATTAAAACCAAAATTATACATTAGTTACTGGCAGAATTACTTAAAGATAAAATAGGAGAAAAAAAACAAGCTACAATTATACAAAACTGCAGCTATAATTATTACTTCAAAAATGTATCAGTTTGAAAAATAATAAATTAACAAATGCTTCAACACAAATTTGAATTTTTTCTCATTCTTTTCTAACTGAAAAAGCTAATATAAAAATATAAATCGTCTACAGAGAAAATGTAAAATGCAATGATTCATTCCGGGATAGAGTACAAATGTACATACTGTTAAGATGTATTACCCATATTTCTAAAATATTAGATTGAAAGTATTGTGTTCTTTTGATGAGAATTTACTTACCTTTGTGCTGGTATGCTAAGAGTACTTCAGTGATTTTTTTGTATTTCACATTGTTTGAAAGATTGGAATGTTAACAATCTATTTCACAAATTGTTTCCAATAATGTAAACAATAAAAGAAAATCTTGAAAACCCAATTAACACTCAATTTGTTATGATATAATTATTGAAGAAAGTTATTTTAGTTCTCAACAATAGCCAACAGAAAGCTCACTAGTGCTTTCCTTAACAAATATTCCAGGCAAACAAAATATTCACACATTTGTATTTTCTTGGTAATTGTTCTTCCATGAATTACTGTAAGACATGTTGAAAAAGCGGCATGCAATTTTAGCGAATTGTGGTAAAATGACATAATAGCGAAATGTTGATTTAGCGAATCTCTCTTGTCATTGTTGATTTCTTTGTTTGGCGGCTATTTTGAATTGATAATAAAGTCATTAGCGAATTCTCTCACTAAATTTGCGAAAAAGACATGTTTTACAGTATGCAAAGTAAAATAATGCAAATAATTATAATTTTGAATACAAGTCTTATTGTTACAGTAGCAATGATTACAAAGTGTATGGTTAGATGTTATTGCATACAATGTATGTCCACCTCAGTCATGTTTTGTACATGTATATATGATTGCAGCCCAGTGGCCAATTCATGCCAATATCTCAATGTTAACACACTTTTTAACATCACAAGTTTTGATTATGACATTAAGTTTGTAGTCCTTGATTGGTCGAAGTTAGAAAACAAGGAATCTGTACTTTGTATCCCGATCTAGTTAAAACTTCACACATGTAATCCATTTCATGATACGGGCTACTTTGGAACCAGAACTCTTTTATGTATAGGCAGATTTTTGTTCAAACTTGGTAGGTACTTTAAACATTATGGGACCAGGATGCACATAACTTTGTTTTTCAAATCAGATTAAAACATTCAGTTTTCTTTTGTGATTTGAATCAAGATAACTAAATCGTGACCATCTTAGTGAAAGCAATTCTGATTCAAAATGGCTGACTGGTTTCAGTTTTGTTTACTATTGCATGACTGGGACTACTTCAAATAGTCTAAAGTACTTTCTTGTAAGTATTGCTTGTAAGATGCTTTCGGCTGTACCACTCAGCATTCTGATTCTGGGCTCTCTCTGGAATTTGCTAGGTAATAGTAAATTTACTAATCAAGAAAAAAAAGTATTAGTAAACTTTGTCTGGAAACTGCGGAGCATTTTCCCGCGACCGAGCACAACGGGGAAGAGAGAAGGAGAGGGAGAGGGAGGTGTCCCATCTGTCGTCCGCCGAAAACAAGAACAGCATGCTGAAAATGGTACTTGCTGGTGCAACTTGAGCTCTAATTTTGTGTGTAATTTCATGACATCAAATTAGGCAGTCTGCTCCACAAAATGTACCATTTATGATGGTACAACAAAACATCACAACAAAATATAATATGTAGACACCAGAACCTTTATTTGAATAACTCAGTATTAATTAAACATATTCATGATAAGCTCACATTGTTAACAGTGGGGAAAATAGTTATCATTCAAAAGTTCACTGCCTAGAACACAAGTCTGTAATAAATTTTCACGGGAAATTTCTCAGAAAAAAACTATGCCAATCAATATTATTATGAAGTACCGTTAAAGTCCTATTATAAACCGCGGTTTATATTACAATGTATCAATTTAAAAATTGGGATCAAAAGCTCAAGTTTGGGGTGCGGTTTCTATTACGTACATATTGCAATCGCTAAATGGGCGTGGTCATTTTTTGTCCACAACACATGCACAAAACAAACAATACACTGTACAATCTCTTGAATAGGCATCGGGGAAGAGTGAAAGGCCTTATTTTGGTTATAAAATAGTCGTTACGAAATGTTGAAAAATTACAGTCAAGCAAAAAAAAATTCAACATGATACAAAAAATACTCGGTATTTTTAATGTAATATGCATTTATTTTTTAATTTTCTTGGTAACGAAAAGTATATTCTAACAGAAGTTTCAAATAAAAACACGAATGCACTGCTTAGTAGCAAATGATCACATAACGGTAGCTTGATCCGGCCATGCTGCGGGTCACAAGTGAATAACTTACTTGTTTTCGAAGTGTTGATATTCGTGATTATTATTTAGTAGTGATTACAATAACGCACGAAAAATAAATTCGTTGAATTGTTATAAGATGCAAGTAAAATTCAACTTAGTTTCCCCGTAAGTGAATGATTTCAGTCACATGTAAACAGCCGATACGATATCCGCCATGTTTTTGAATGCTCACGGGACGTATTATTGATCGGATAGGTCAAGTCGCTAATTAACCAATCAAAATGCTGGATGGTGCCCACGTGTCTAAATTACATAGCTCATTTAAATATGTTAATGACAGTTCAGCGACCTCATGGTGAACACGGAAGAGATTTACCGATAATGTAGTGCGATCTTTTGCCTTTGATTTCCATGGGAAAACGGCATGATTTTTTTTTTAAATCAAAAAATTATTTGTTTTCGAAAAATAAATTATTCTTCAATGCTCAGTTTAACACTTTTACGGTGATAAAAGCTCATTGTCTAAAACTTACGAAACACAGACGTATTCAGAAAGAGTATTGACAGAGGTCGCCGCCAGAACAAAAGCAGTTTCATTGCCTGTCTGACATCTTATCACCGCTGAACAATAAATAGGTGTGAATATTTTTAGCCATGTTGTCGAAACAAATGAATAGGATTAGGAACAATGCCGTTTTGGAACAGCTGGTTGAAACAATGAAGTCAGTCACGGTCTTGTTGAATTGGGGGTGCGGTTAGTAATAGGTACTTTTCAAGTTTTCAATTTCTGTTAAGAACTCTTTAACCCCGAAGCCGGAATTGGGGGTGCGGTTACTATTACGTATGCGGTTTATATTAGGACTTTAACGGTAATCTCCCGTGCTCATCATGCAAACCCGCATGTTGACGTTTATGACGACACAAAATGACTATTTATTTTCATCGAAATTTCTGAATTAAAGTGAAAAAGTAACTAAAGTAACTTTCGGTCTTGTAACTCGATCTCAATGCTAAGAATGCCCGGTAAGAATGTTACACAAATTATAGTATTTTTCGATCGATTCGCTAACATTGTCTCACCTTCCATTAGCTGTGGAATAATAGCCCTATGTTGCCGACCGCATTATTTACGTGACAGACACTGGCCGGCCCATGTTCGACATACAACAACAAAAATAAAAACAAGACGTCTGAATGAAATTGGTAGGGCAAAATTAGATTGTATGTCGCACCAAAGCGCTACGGAACCGCAGCTAACCTTCCATTATTTCTGAAATCATGCTGCAGTACGATCAACTTTCCGTTTCTTGATGCTGTCAGGGTTAGGACACCCATATGTTTCTGGTTCTGAACACGATTTAGCGATTTCTCCATCTCGTCGTGAAAAATACTCGTCGAGCAGTTGTCTGCTCCTTTTTGACGTGGTCTCCATTTTCAATAAATAAACAAATCACGTGTTTGATAAGGGCGACATGAAACCGTTCCATACTTAGAGTAATGTCGCGGGGTATCTTGAAACACATGTCGACTAAACTACGCATGTGCGATGACACCAAAATAACTTTAGAGTGGAAAAATACATTCAATGGCAGTTCCGTGTTGATCGCGATCACCATGTAACAATTGTTGCAATCTTAGAAGTAACGGGACATTGTTTAACTTTAAAATGACAATCACTCAAACCGTAACACGCATGATGATCACAGTCGAGTCTTGACAATTAAATGAGGGCGATTTGCAAGGGTATTTTGTACAAAATGTGTTCGTAAATCCTACTAATAGATATTTATTTTGTTCGTAAATCTCGTCCAAATTTCGTAATTTACGACATTTGCGAGCGACAGCGAGAGCACAGTGATTGGTTAATTAATACCAAGATTGACCTATCATGTCAATTTGTGGGTGAAAAAAATATGCTGGATAACGTTTCGCATCAAGTGTTTGCGTGTGAAAAAAAAAAGTGTTCTTGCATTTATTAACAAACCAACCAATTAATTTGTTACACATTATTATAATTCTGACTGAGTAATTATCAACATTTATAAATTATTTTGTGAAATGCTAAGAAATGCATTGATGTTTGTTTTTATCTGAAACTTGTTCTGTACTTTTCATTGTCAACAACATTAAAGCCTATGTAATTTGCATCAAAATTTTGAGCATTTTTTGTACGGTATCAGGTGGAATCACCAACAATTTTATTTTGCACTCAGCAACTGTTTAGGATATATTTTCGAACCAAATAAAGGCGTTTCATTCGCCAAATACCTAAATTAGAGACGCTTAAAATAGAATAATAATACCTGGTAATAATTTGCTGGGCTTGAACAGAGTTGAGAGGGCACCTATTTCCAAGGTCAGAAATTATAAAATGGTCTTTAGCATATCGTTTTGAAGGGTGAGTTCATTAGACATAAAAGCAATTGCCTGCAAAGTTCAAGTTGTGAATGTTGGCTTTGAATTTAGCCCACCAAATGTTTGAGGCTTATTTGCGGTTATTATAAGATTTTGTAAATCCTCAGTATTATCTCAATAATAGTATCAGTGCTGAGATGAAAATATAGTAATTTGTAATTTTACAGACAGTAGACTGGGTTGCGAGTGTTCCAACCAATATGTACTGAGTGTTGCCTGCTCATGTCAATATCAGAGTTTTTATTAAGATTCTGAGTAATATACTGAGTAGGACTTCAAGCTGCAGTTGTT
This sequence comes from Saccoglossus kowalevskii, assembly GCF_978046115.1. Classification (NCBI taxonomy): domain Eukaryota; kingdom Metazoa; phylum Hemichordata; class Enteropneusta; family Harrimaniidae; genus Saccoglossus; species Saccoglossus kowalevskii. Next base: position 24,750,652 of record NC_140659.1, read on the forward strand.
ATTTCCATTATTCTTCCATGAAGCGCTACTCGTATAGTCATAAACTTTTTAAAACAGTATGATCATACTGGGCCTCCACTAACCCTTCATCAGTTACCAGTGGCTAATTGCATTTACATTTGACTACTATAAATTGTGTCATTAAAAAGTAATTTTGAACAATGAATTATTCTGCAAAAATTGTCATCATTTAAATTCATGTAATCACCCACATACATGTAAATTTATCGTCAAGAAAAAATATTGCTTGATATAAGGTGTATGTTGCAGTAGCACATTTCAATTTCTGCTGTATTCATCGTTTTTATTTATGCCTATTCGCAAAGTAGCAAATCCTATTTTAAATTGACCAATAAAAACAATGGTTAGTACTATTTGCCAATGTGGCTAAAACTATTTTTATTTTTAGCAGAAGCCAAGCCATATAAAACCATCTATATTTTACATTTTTTTTTTCAAAATTATACAAATTAAAAGCCATCTATAAAATTAGACAGTCAATATGCATCAATCTCTCACCATGTTTCATATGGACTTAAGCAGTGTTTATGTAATGTTTAGATCAAGCAATTTCTACAGAGTAACTACACCCTATAGCTTAGAATATGATCATAATTGCTGTTGTATTTCCCTTTGTTTTATTTCTGTTTTTGTCAAATTGAAATTTTTGATCGTAAAATTATTAGTGTCGGTAAACTTGCAAACTAAAAAATATATTGATTACAAGCAATATCATCTAAATTCAGATCAGTTTCTCGATTATTTGCCCATATTGAGGCATATCACTTTTCAAATGAGCTGCATTCTACCCTAGATACATATAATGTCATAATATTGAAAAAGATCTATCTTTCAGAAGGCAGATATCCTAATCCTATATATACATTGAATACATATATTATGTAGTTACATGTACCTGTTACATTTACTTGTATGAAATGCAAATACATGTATACATGTCTGAGTTTATACATATACTATATGTATATTTTGTACATGTACTTGATCTGTATTCATAGTAAAGGTGCATATCCTACTTTGTAATATCATAGTAAAGCCATATGCTTTTCAAATAAAAAGAAACACTAAGTCTATTTGCATATTGTGTATTCTGGATAGGTTGAACAATATGTAGTGACTTATTATAATTAACTCGGTTCCTGAGAGACTATCAGCAGACTGCCTTGAATGTATATATGCTACAGTACTTAAGAGTTTTACTTAACATTTAGCGAGTATAGCTTTAAGCCAGTTTAAGTATGTTTAAGTACCTAATTAAGTATGTTTCATATTAGTACCATACATATGTCACCAAAAATAATATAGACAGCTTGGAAGTTAAGTTGCACTGGACTGTACTGTAAATATTTTGTAGAAGTTAGCAAAAATTGAAATTTGCAGTGTTGTACATGAATCTGAAATATTTGTAATTTTTTATTGGCTTATTATCAATATTATTTATATAGCGCACTACACTACACTGCGTCTCAGAGCACTTTACAAAGTTGAAATGGCAATAGAAAAGGGATTGTGAAATGACAATAAAATAACAATGGGATTAAAAAAGAATTTTGTAAGTTAAAATGATAGTAAGATTGCATTAATAACATTGGTTATAAAGGAATGTTTTCAAATGACTTTTAAAAGTAGCTGTTGATGAGCATGAACGTAATGACTGAGGAAGATCGTTCCATGAAATCAGAGCAGTAATCAAAAATGTCAGTCGGCCATACGTTTCCTTTATAGTACAATGGTATCTTGACTGCTCACTAATGACCTGAGAGTATGTGGCAGTTCATACATGTATGATGTCACAATGGATTTAAGATATTTGCCTTGGATAATAGTTTGTATTTGATACGATACGATATATTCTCGCCCTGTGACTGAGTTGAGTTGGTAATTGACTTTTGCACACAAAAAAACATAACTAAAACATTTGCCTTAGTAGGAAGCCCAGATTACGAGAAATTATCTGACAGTGTTGTATTTCAATACTCAATGTGAAGTTAACATTTTTCCCAATATTCCTGGCAGGCTTTTTATCAGATACAGTGTATAGCAAGTTTCTTTATACAGTAGTGTTATATACTTGTATGTATTATATATTGTATTCACCAAAGATTGTTTTGACAAAAAATAAATTTCATTGTTCAGTGAGAGCACTTGTCTGACATACCAGTAGTAGTAGTTATAAAATCACAGTATTGTACTGACTGTTTAAGTGTTTTCAATTACTTTTTTGTTCATTTAGAAAAACTCTCAAATCTAACTATCTCCTTGCATTGGTACAACTGTATGTATTGTAAGTAGGTGTATATTCTGACGATACATGTAGCCTAGAAATAAAGTTTACATGTATACTGTATCAAGGCTCAAAATTAATCGTAGCCCAAAGCACACAGACTACCAGTGTTTGTGCCAAGACAACCATTTTCCAAAAGTACATGTAGTAGCGAGCCCAACTGGACTATTAGAAATTTTTAAAAAATTTTAAATATTTCTCCATTGGTTTGTTATATACAAAGTGAGTTGGTTATTTCCATGTATCGCGTTCTTGTACATGTATTCCCAATCGTGTTCTAGTACCAAACCACTGACCGACTATATTGAGACCTTTGAAATTGATAGCCCACTTAGGATCCCAAGAAAAATGTTATTCTCCAGCCCTGCTAATATACACACTGACATGTGTTGTATGGGAGTAAAGTAATCAGTCACCCATAGCATGTTATGTTCTCTTGGAAGAAATTCCAAGGGGGTTGGACATTGTCAAAAGACTGTTCTTGGTTGACTGCGAGATCCCCTGTTACATGTCAAATCCAATGTAAAAACTGAACAAACAAAAGTTATAGCATTGTTGTGACGTCAAAACTTTGCGTAGAATTTGACAAATGCGGAATAATTTTTTTGCTATTTGTCTAGAATACACCTTTTATTCTATCAATTATAATTGTTTACTTTTCAATGTGGAAAGTATTGAAGACAAAACAAATAGCACCAACAATTTTCCAATGAAATTGATGTTTTTGCCAGCCATTCCACCTGAAAATGGTTGTGTCCAGGGGTGTTTACTTTTCAATGTGGAAAGTATCAAAGACAAAACAAATAGCACCAACAATTTTCCAATGAAATTGATGTTTTTGCCAGCCATTCCACCTGAAAATGGTTGTGTCCAGGGGTGTTTACTTTTCAATGTGGAAAGTATCGAAGACAAAACAAATAGCGCCAACAATATTCCAATAAAATTGATGTTTTTGCCAGCCATTCCACCTGAAAATGGTTGTGTCCAGGGGTGTTTACTTTTCAATGTGGAAAGTATCGAAGACAAAACAAATAGCGCCAACAATATTCCAATAAAATTGATGTTTTTGCCAGCCATTCCACCTGAAAATGGTTGTGTCCAGGGGTGTTTACTTTTCAATGTGGAAAGTATCAAAGACAAAACAAATAGCACCAACAATTTTCCAATGAAATTGATGTTTTTGCCAGCCATTCCACCTGAAAATGGTTGTGTCCAGGGGTGTTTACTTTTCAATGTGGAAAGTATCGAAGACAAAACAAATAGCGCCAACAATATTCCAATAAAATTGATGTTTTTGCCAGCCATTCCACCTGAAAATGGTTGTGTCCAGGGGTGTTTACTTTTCAATGTGGAAAGTATCAAAGACAAAACAAATAGCGCCAACAATATTCCAATAAAATTGATGTTTTTGCCAGCCATTCCACCTGAAAATGGTTGTGTCCAGGGGTGTTTACTTTTCAATGTGGAAAGTATCAAAGACAAAACAAATAGCATCAACAATGTTCCAATAAAATTGATGTTTTCGCCAGCCATTCCACCTGAAAATGGTTGTGTCCAGGGGTGTTTACTTTTCAATGTGGAAAGTATCAAAGACAAAACAAATAGCACCAACAATGTTCCAATAAAATTGATGTTTTTGCCAGCCATTCCACCTGAAAATGGTTGTGTCCAGGGGTGTTTAGTGGAAAGTATCAAAGACAAAACAAATACCGCCAACAATTTTCAAATAAAATTGATGTTTTTGCCAGCCATTCCACCTGAAAATGGTTGTGTCCAGGGGTGTTTACTTTTCAATGTGGAAAGTATCAAAGACAAAACAAATAGCGCCAGCAATGTTCCAATAAAATTGATGATTTTGCCAGCCATTCCACCTGAAAATGGTTGTGTCCAGGGGTGTTTGCTTTTCAATATGGAAAGTATCAAAAACAAAACAAATAGCACCAGCAATGCTCAATAAAATTTATGTTTTTGCCAGCCTTTCCACTTGAAAATGGTTGTGTTCAGGGGTGTTTGCTTTTCAATGTGGAATGTATCAAAGACAAAACAAATAGCGCCAGCAATGTTCCAATAAAATTGATGTTTTTGCCAGCCATTCCACCTGAAGGAGAGACTTTAATTTTGAATTGCCTCTTTTATTTTAAAGGAGACTTCTTTCTTTGTTCATTGTTTTCTAATAATCATTGTTACATAGCAGACATGCCAATACATGTACATGCACACATGCAGGCCCAAGATTCGTTTATACCTGGCAACCTTGAATGAAACACAGGGAAATAAGCAACTACTGTCTCACCCATCATTGGTCGCAGCATTCATTATATAGTGTGGTGAAGTGAGAGAAATTATTATCATTTATTTGCTGTTAGTCTTACTGCAAAGGTTTCCGCTCTAGAAATGAGGTTGAAATAATTGAGATACAATGTATGTGCCATACATGTAGTTGAATTTTTTAGTATCTGAATTAGGAACTGATTCAAAAGAAAGTGAGTAAAACAAACCAGTGCAAATTAAATCACTTCGCAGTATAAAAGTTCTCTTTTAGAAGTACATATTCTTCATCTAAATGACCAAGTAGAACAAATTCTACCAAAACAAACATTTTTTGCTTGCATGTACCTGTAGTGTACATTTAATGTATATAGAGAGAATACATATAATGCTATGCTGCTGAAACCATCACGATATTAGATTTGGGGGGCCTGGTATTCTATTCTTTCTGCTCGACCTGTGTTTAATAATTTCATATTAAAATATCTCACTGTGACTCATGTGAAATATTAGCTGCTACACTATTACACAAATTTGCTACAGTGAAAATAAGACTAATACAAATATATCAACTAACTAAATAATAATTAATAAATACTAAAAATAACTGTTTTAAAAGCAATTTATTCTGATTACTTTATAATGTAGAATTGAAGGATTATATATACAAGTATATCTTTACATTGTTCTTTCAAGTCTTGGTCCCTTAATTGTTTCATTTTATTTTTCATTTCCAGATACATCAAGTACTTTGTATGATTGAAGACGTCACAAAGACACTCAACTCATTCGTATTTTGGATTTTTAATGAAACAATTTGATTTTTTAATGTGAGAAACACTTCGCAAGATGCCAAGGTACGGGACCAAAACGTACAGCCGTAAAGGCAAGGACTCAGTTACCAGTAACGATTTTGATGACATATTCACTGAAAGCGGCAAAAAAGGTAATATGCCGACAAAAACTGCATCTACACACCAGCGATGGGGTAATATGACATATACAAGCAGTCGTTTGACGAGAAAAACTGCTTCGGAAATGCAAGCAAGAGAGGAACAGCCCCAGCCAATGGTGTCTCCGAAACGGAGGCGACTCACTGATGATTCAGGAGACCCCTTCAGCTTTGAGAGTGATGATGAAAGAGTGTCACCTAGGAGGAAGAACAGACAACCCCCTCCAGAGAGCCCTCAAAGAAGAAGTCAGATGATGAGCGATAAAAGTAAAGTGCTAACCAATCTTAAGCAAGGTCTACGTTCTAGCGCTGAGAATACAAAAATTAATCTCACAACTTCAATTCACAAGGTGGAAAAAGAGATCGTCACCAGCAAAGCCAAAGCATCAAGTTCAAAACCAAAACCGCCTGCTAAAGTTGCTGAGCTGAGATCCAAAAATATTGATTCAAAGTCAAAGGTTGTACTTGCCGACGCAAAATCAAAGAGTATGGATTTAAATGTGCGACCCACTGACCCAAGGTCAAAGGTATTGGATACAAAGCTGAAGGTTGTGGATAAAAAAGTTGATGTGTCAGCAAAGATCATGGAAACAAAGGCGAAAGTTTTGGATAAAAAATTCAAACCTGCTGACTCAGGCTTAAACGTTGTAGAGACATTGTCTAAATTTATCGGGGAAAAATCTACGAGTGATGTCACATCCAAGACACTTGGCAATAAGCTTTTACATTCTTCAAAAGAAGCAGTGTCACTCAGTATCGAAACAAAGGTTGGGGAGACCAATTCTAAAAGACTGGATTCAAAATCAAAAACAAAATCAGAGCTTATTAACAAGTTTTCTTCAAAGCACAAGTTTGTTGCTAGTAATAAATGCGTTTCCAACTCTAACAGTTATGATCTTATAACCATTCCCATGGAATCTATTATCTCAGTGAAGCCCAAGAGACAGGTTACTCTTGATAGATTTACACACAAGCCAGCCAAAGAACTGGACGGCATTAGGACCCAAGAGGAGCATGCCTATGCACAGAAATCGCCACCAAAAGAGAAAACACAGGGTATAATGCACCTTATGGAGGAAGAACATGCATATGCACAAAAGCCACTGCCAAATAAAATGGAAGAGGAACATGCATATGCCCAAAGACCACAGAAACAGTGTATTATATTAAATCCAACAGATTACAGGACTAATTCTCATGCAAAAGCCAACTCCAAGCAAGTGAACAGCAATTCTATGGCTAAAACAAATTCTCAGAAATCAAGTTCTGGACTTAAAACTCTTTCTAATCCTGGTTCCAAAACTTCAACACATTCTGTGACTACAGTGAAAACGACGATGACTAAAAGTCTGCCACGGACCAGCTCTGCACCTTCTATGTCATCATTAACATCAGCCAGTCATAACTCAGGGAAAGATGCGTACGATTTTGATGATGCTGATGACGACTTTGTCGGAACTGTCAAGCGAGTGAAAGTAATGAAAACTTACAGCAGGCATGGGTCATCATCGTCACTGAAGCTTTCTGGAAATGCAGGGGGAAGTCAAATACTTGCGTCATCACAAACCAGCACAGGAAGTACGGCACTGTCCCCGTCCCCGTCATCCTCACAGTCATCCACACAGTCATCAACACAGGATACGTATAAATTTGATGACTCAGATGACAGCGATACGTGTATACCAAGTTCCAGTGCCGATGAGCAAATTATTAGAAAGGTCCGGCCTATGAGGACAAATCGATTCAATACGTTCACATCCTCCATATCAGGTAGTAAAATAAAGAAGAATTTAACTGAGCAAAAACCAAGTCCAAAAAAGGTAAGAAATACAGTTACTCATCAATATATATCCGCTATAATTTTTTTTTTATTCAATCAGAATGGTTAAGAGTACATGAAAATCACTGACTCACTTGCCTAAAGAACCCTATAACAATATTTTTATGTCTTGTTATGAAATTAAAAAGTACCACTGTACCTTACAGTAATTCTGGTAAATCTGTTAAAACCAAAATCATTTTTAGATATTTTTTTTTTTAAATTGTGCATTTATTTTTATTTTTATCATGAAAAATGAACAAAACCTGTTACGTGCCCAGTTTTAACAAACATGAATATTTTTTTTTCTGGGCCTTACAGAGTACACTGCTATTGTAGTACAATCTTTTAACTGCCAAATTGTTTGCAGTTGTTCATGCATTATGCAATTCTCTCAGACTTCACAATATATTGTTGGTACATAAAATGTATACTGTGGAAGCATAGAAAAATAGATCTTTGCAGTAAAACGGTTATTTAAAGACACTTGTTATATATAAATATATATATTATTTTTCTATATCTTATTGTATTGACTGTTTGATTTATTTCTCTAATTTAACCATCGTTAATGTACATATTAACTGCTATGTTTGACATAACATGTACATGTATGTTGACATGAAATCTGAATACATGCTTTTCATGGCTCGAAATTAACTAGGCTCAAGATGCACAGACTACCAAATCTTGTCCTAGGGCTACCATTTACCTAAAATAGTATTACAAATTTTACAAAATTATTCATACTTTAAATTTTAGGTAAACCAATTTGTCACCAAATTTTGGGTGTCCAATACAAATTGAAATTGAAACTTTTCTGTATGGCTGTAAGTTGCTACTAAACTTGATATAAATGGTGGCAGAGCAGAGTTCTAAAAATTGTGTAATTTCGAGCTCTGTGTTTATACCACGCCCACCTTGTTTTTATATGCTCATTAAGGCGTATTGTGTGTATATTTTTAAAGATATTGGTAAAATTTGTCTTGAAATTGTTTTTTTCTTTTTGTGGACAGTAACTCTGATCATCTTGAAAGTATTATCAATTTGAACATGCCATCGGCCATTTTTCAGGCACGTTTTGGGTCAATTATATTCTAACTTTGTAATGATATCACTCTTAGTTGGTTACTAATTTGTAGTCATATTGTTTACATATATACATGTATATATTCATAGCGTGCGCTCTAAGCCGATATGGCCTACCACTGATGCACAAAGATTTGATGTGACGCAATTAGTTGTGCTAATGATGCAACACAAAATTGTACATTAATATTGTGATCTTGAAAAAAATCTTACTATTAAATTTGTATTCATGTTTTTTAAACAAAACAAGTGTGAAAAAAAAGGAAATCAGGGGGCACAACATTTTTGTTTGTGCCTTAAGTCACCTATACAGTTGCATACAATTTCATTTTTTTTTTCATGATAACCATCCGGCCAAGCAGTCAATAAGCTTGATTTTCGGGATTTCATTTTAGCTCAAAATTTCACCAAAATCAGTCATGTTTGAGTTTACACTGCATTGCCCCATGCACAGCTCTGAATGGAGGTTATTTACTTACCACATTTTATGTTTACTTTGGGTTTGATTATTTACAGACTCCAACGAAAGCTGTTTACAATGCTAGACCATGGCAGGCTAACACAGTAAGTCAAATATATTATTAAGCTGCTTGTTTGTGGTACATTATATTACTAAGAAAACTAAGATAGTAAATATTTTATCGCTATATACTGTAAAATACTTTATTTTCGCTTGGAATTTATTTTTGCTATTTTCGCTGAAGGAATGATTTAATGAAAATAAAATCAGGCAAATGTACTTTTTTCATATATTTTACATTGAAAATAAATTCAATACAAAACACCTAAAATGTCTTTTCAGCGAAAATTAATTCCAGCTAAAATAAAGTATTCTACAGTATATGTGGTATGGTCGAGAAACTGGAAGTACATTGTGTCTGTCTGGGCTTGAACTTGACATAGGCATCAAGGGCAATTGCTTTGGTGCCCAAAGAGTTTGCCTTGTACCCTTGATAAACAGATTTTTCCCTATCCTATCCTATTCATATACGCTGTAGCATTTTTATTAAATATTGCTTTAAAATTGGGTGCCCTCTGTACTTGAGATGTTTTTATTGCTCTCATAGCCACATGATATGCTTTGATTTTAATGTACATTTATGTGTTTGTAGTTCAAGTTCATCGTAATTCAATTCTTGATATCTCAAAAAAACACATGTCTGTTCAGTTTTGGCAGCAATCACATAATTTTAGAATTAATTTGTTTTCAATGAAGATACTAATCACTGAATTACTGTTCTTTGTTTACTGAGTAATTGTATTAGGTTGTACCCAATAATAATAATAATGTTTTTATTGCATACTTAGAAATAACATTTTCTTTTGATTAATAGCACTATGTATATAAAATTAATATAATAGTGAAAGAGAGTAAGTCAGTATTACAAATCAAGAGAATGCTCATTTCTTAAAATTTCGTGAATAAAATCACCTCATAGCTTAAAGCGCGAGGGGGGGGTGGATGATCGTCACCTGCGCACACACGAGAATTGAGTCCCAAGCGACGATAATGCTGAAAAGGCAAAGGCTCATGGGTGGACACTTGTTTGTAAACAATGACACGCTATGGCCATCTGACGCATGAGCAGGTGACAACTCCCCCGCTTTAATTGTATTTTTGTCACCACTTTTCATTAAATAAATGAATTTCTGCAGATTAGTGATGATTTCTTTTGGGAATATAATATTGGAGTGTTTCTTTTCTGTCTATTTGGTATTTTGGACATACCAAAATGAAGTGTACATGTATGTTTACAAATCCTATTTCCTGTTTTTGGATGGGTGTGTTTTCCTTTTTCAATGGCTTAACTGTGATTACTTGTTCTGAATCTAGTTACAGAAATTCTCTTATTTGTATGTAGTCTTTAAAATTGTTATTGATTTTAGTGTATGTTCTAAATTTTATACTTTGCTGTGACAGTGGAGAGGTTATATTTTGTAACACTCTCTGGTCATTTAATGCTACTTTTGCATAATTATTTAGTGGCATATTTACCGGTATTAATCATGATCAAAATTTGATCATGTTTATTTTAAAATCGACTATCAAAGGGATTTCTCCTATTTCACTCCAAGATGCATTATTTGCTGTGTATAGTTAATATCTAGCAATACTTTAATAAATTTAAGATGAATTTTCTGTTTTGTTTTTTTCCTATTTATATGTATTACATGTATTACTTATATTTTCCATCCCCCAAATTTCAGATCCGTAAAAGAATTGGTTTAATACATGTATTAAAAAAATGAATATATAATGGAAATCTGTTTCTTTTGGCAATGACTTTTTTAGCACATACATTGCTTTGATAGCTTTATCTCTAGCCTCAGAGAATCTTCCATTTCATTGAAAGATTATCCCAACATAGTTGTATGAGTTCACACAAAGTTTTACTTTTTGGTTTGCCACAATGCAAATTTCTTTGCCAAACTTTTCCCATGATGCAATGCAGAAAACTGGGGGGGGGGGTCACACCCATTTGTATTCAAGATACCTTATTTGCTCTACTAAACAATTAATTACATTTGTTATAAACTGAATAATTCAAATATTACTTCTTTTGGCCATAGACACAGTTGATGTTCACAGAGGCACATACTAATGGAACAAATACAATTCTGAGAATTCTACCTCCATCAAGTGATTATTTATTCATCTTACCCCAAGGCAGCAACTTATGATTCTTTTCACTATACATTGTTACTATATATATATTTGTAGTATACGGATGCTAACCTGATTTCACAGAATATTACCTACCTAGTGCCCAATGACAGTTTTAGAGAGAAAAAATATGAAACATACTCCTGTTTAATCGAGTGACACAGCCTTCAACCGCTAAGTGTGCACATCATCATCATGTTGATTCCATAAAAATATCTATCACAAGTTAGCTGGCTAGTTAGTAATTATCTTACTAGCTAAAAGGACAATAGTTATTAATCTACTTTCAATATAATTTCAGAGGTTTCACAAACACTTAATAGCAGGCCATCATCCAGTAACAACAGGCCAGTAAATAAATAAAAAGGCTCTCGGCAGTGTGGAGCGCTGCAGCGAGGCCGACGTAGGCAGTCAGGGGAGAAAGTAGATGGCCAATTTGGGTTTGTAGCTGGCCATATTAACGAAACCCCAGAATTTAAACCCAACAACTGGTCAATGGTAGTATAGTGGCATACCTACCTGGGGTTGAACAGCAAAAATTGATTGACCCCCACCTTGAGTGAATGTACCAAAGACTCAAAGGGGAGGCTAAATCTGAGATTCATTCACCAACAAATATGTTTTTTTAAGGAACCTTGGTTAAGATTCATAGGTGCTTGTGTATGACCAGACCTGGTTGACACAAGGATAGGGCATTAAATTACCATAATGCATGTTTAGACATGCATTTATAATGTATTTACCTCATCGGCATCTGTTAATAGCCAGTTCACAACTTTTAATGGTTTCTTTCTTTACAGAAAACTGTAACAGAAAACGATTCGGAAGATGAAGAGGACACCTTGTCGGAACTAAATAATCCAGTGCCATCGACATCGAGTCCAGGTCTTGTGAGATCGGTATCCTATCCAACAAAGCTGTATGATGATGCTGTCACATCAATTAAGTGCAATAAGCAAGCAAAACCAGTAAGTATATCCTGTGTCAGAATAATTGAAATATTGTATTCTTTAGGACCCCAGTAAAATATTGACTGACTATGTGTCTTTAGGACTCTAGTGAAATCTTCACAGTGAACTCTGTTGTTCTAGTTATATCAGTTATTCCATGTTGCACCTTACCACAGATTTGGCACCTTCTTCAATGTACACCACTGAAATTGTAACAGTGGACTAACTAACAATCCCAAAATAGACATATAACATTGGCCAATAATTGAACTACCATTAGAATTGTTATTAAAATTGCTCAAAACAGAATTGAAGGCAGGATTATGTGTAAGCCTGGTTCACTAATTTAGATCCATGTAAGATCAGCTCAATCTTTTTTTTTTATACATAGCTATATACAGTTGTGAAGCATGTGAAACAGGCACATCAGTGCCAGGAAATTGGAGAAAGCCAGCAGTTTATTGACGATATAGAATATCTACTGGATGGTCTAAATGATACGGAAACCATGGCAACAAGATGCCTTAGGTAAGAATGAAAAGATTATGACACATGGTTTCTGTGCTGTGTATTTGATTTCATCCAAAATTCCTGTTTGTTATAAGTATACAGCATCATAAAAAGGTCAATGGTGGCATTTGTTGCACATATTTCTGGAAAAAGAAAGAAATATTAATGGTCAGTTCACTTCTGTATTCAGTCACCTGTTATCAATTTGACCTTTCAATCATCGCTTTTGGCCAGTTTGACCTTTCAAACACTTTTGACCAGTTTGATTATTCAATCACTTTTGGCCAGTTTGACCATTCAATCATCTTCGCCCAGTTTGACCTTTAAATCACCTTTGGCCAGTTTGACCTTTAAATCATCTTTGGCCAGTTTGACCTTTAAATCACCTTTGGCCAGTTTGACCTTTAAATCACCTTTGGCCAGTTTGACCTTTAAATCACCTTTGGCCAGTTTGACCTTTAAATCACCTTTGGCTAGCTTGACCTTTAAATCACCTTTGGTCAGACATCTCATTAACATAAATTTTGAACCAATTTCTTCATGAGATACCACCTAGGATTTATCCATTGTTTACACTCACCACAACTGACTGACTGAATATTAAACCTACATTTATTTCAGTGCTGTTGAATTGGCTGGTAAATGTGCTGTGTCGTCATTTCGTATGCATCTCAGAGCACATGGCATGGCCGCAAAGATATTTACTGCTGTTCATGATGCTGCTACAAATCCAGTAAGTCTGAATTGATTTTCATCTTGTCTTTCATTAGTTGACAAATTGTGAAGTTTAGGATTGATGTCATATATTGGTACCTATAATACAGTCAAACATTAAACTAGCTTTGAAAAAAAAATCATGTATTTAAATATTACAAATCAATATACATCTCTCACCGTAACACCATAAGTTACAGCGTGCCATAATTTTGCGACATTGCACTGGGTATTTTCATCCTACCATATTAGGAAACGTGAATTCCAAATATGGAATGATTACACACATAAGCAACTTCTAATACCAATAAAAACAAACATGGCTGCCCCCCAGGGTTTTTCCCGACCCCACACAAAGTAGTTCGCTAAATCTGTTCTAAACATTTTGGGTTTTGGCATTCCCATGATGTATTCCTTGGAGAAAAAGATGTATAATAATGCGATTATTTTGAGGATACTGCAAAGTATGCACTCAGACAGTACGTGGTCGCATCAACCTTTGCGCGTACTGTATTCGTGCATACTTTGCAGTATCTTTGTAATAACCTCATAGTATTAAACATTCATGTATTTAATAATTTGTTCTTGTTAATAAGTGCCCAAAATGCCAGTGAAAAGCTTTTTATAAGATTTGCGTCTGTGTTTGTGACTATTTGCATTCCGTCAAATGTTATATTGTCGTCATGTTCGCTGAATTTTTGTGTTTCAGAGTTTAGCAATGTGTACGTCTGCATTAATGCATATGCTCAGCAAGGATAGACTGAATATGGACCTGGATCAGAAAAGTCTGGGACTACTAGTCAAATTACTCTCAGTCGATCCAAGAACATCGCCAAGTAAATTAAGCAAAGAGTACAACAGAACAAAAGAAAAGGTGCGGAGTATATACAAGAAACTTCCAAGTGCTATGGTGAAAGGCCTTGACCTCAACAATTTAACGGTGAGTATCTGTGCCTCTTGTGAAATTATGTGTCAGTTTTTTTCCAAATCACGTAATAATATAAATATCATCTCCATGAACGCCTTTGCATAGATTTTACAAAATTACATGCCATAAATATTTACAGTGACACATTGCTTTGTTAAAGTTAAACATCACAACTTGGGTTATAATATTTTGCACTGAATTTAATAAAATCAATTCCCAATAAAAAATAAACTATAGTGAATCACACTAAAACTTGTAAATGCACACTGGATCGGTGGTACACAGTTTCCCAAAGTAAATTCCCAAATGTTTGCATTCCACTATGATACTGATAGCAATGTAATTATAAAATAATGCTGTAATTCATAGCATCTCATTGACCTCATTAAAAGCGAATTAGTAAAAACGGCAGAGTTCCCAAAATCTCTGGAAGACATTGTAGCTCCTCGGAGATACTGGACTGGAAACTGCTGGTTTGATTTTGATCACTTCTATTAGCAAACTTGTATCTGCACTAGTTCAAGATTCAGCTAATTATGATTACCTTAATTAATGATTCTAATTTGTCAACATGATCATACATCTATTTCAATGTACATTTTATTTTCCAGTAAACTAATAAACCAGTATTGGCTAATACAACTATGTCTTTGAACTTATCTTGTTCCTCTTTACATTACATTCAGTTCTACCAGCTACTGACATTTCTGTTTTGATTTTTTTTCAATAGACAAGTTGTCTTGCTTTAGAGTCATTATTGTCTTTGATAGCTATGAAATCAGGTGAATGGTTTAAAGAAGAGTTAAGGAAAGTTGATGGTTTGGACTATTTTGTTCACACAGGTGAGATCACACACATACTCGTAACATATTGTCCATATATTGGTTACGTATCTACAGTCAGTGAGGTAGTCATCTACTGCACATGCTACAGATGATCATAGCATGTTGTTTACAAACAAGTGTCTACCCATGAGCCTTTGCGTTTTAGCATAAGTTGTTATCGTAGTTCGGGGCTCAATTCTCATGTGCACGCAGGTGATGGCCCCTGTGCTTTAAAGCGGAGTGGTCGTCACCTGTGCACACGTGGGAATTGAGTCCCAAGCTACGATAACAACATACTCTAAAAACACAAAGATCCATGGGTGGACGTTTGTGTGTAAACAGCACTATGACCTTCTGCCGCATGTGCAGGTGACGACTCCCTCGCTTTATCATGTGCTTTATCATGAGTTTCAGTATCTGGTAAAATCACCTTATCTCCTTGTGTCAAAGATAAAATTAAACATTTTTACCAATATTGTGTTGCAGTTGTGCTTCATAAATTGGTCATCATTATTCATTTTGTCTAATTCTTTTTGTAATAACAGTTTCCGAGTGTGTGGAGTCATTGACAACATTGAATGACAGTTTAACTGATAGTATGATTGAGAAAGTCTCTAAAATGGAAAGATGTCTACAAGTGCTTGAGAGTGTGACATTTATGAATGCAGAAAACCAGGGTTATCTCATCACATTTGAAAATTTTCTATTAGTGTCATCTACAATCAAGTAAGTACTACATTATTACTTTCTCCTAGTGTAGATGAACAAATATCTGTTATTTGTCATCGTCATTTGTGTTAACATTTTATAAACAAAAGGGTAGGCTTGGGTCATTTTCCAGATTAAATTTAAATTCATAGTGTTTTGTTATTTAGATTTTCATGGACAATAGAAAGACAACACATAGAAGCACCCAACCATGTTACAAAAATACCTGCTTTTATGTGTATCTGTCATGGTTATTATTGGCCGAGTTCGACTCAGGCATGTTCTAGTACATTTCACTAGTAATTTAACTAAAAATGAAAACCACTTTTTTTCTCACTTCAGAGCTCTACGATTATGTGAGAGGTTTGTTCAAATCTATGCAGTTGATGAGGAATCTGATTCAAGTGAAGACATTAGTACAAGTAAAAAACCAGGAATTGTTATACGAAAGTGTCTCTTATCGGTGCTTAAATTACTCCTGAATTTGACACATGACAATGGTGAGTTTATTTGACTAGCAGTTAGAATCTACTTCCATACTATATCAGAAATGCTTTTCAATATCAACACATCATGGTACTTTTCAAATACATTTATTTAATAAAGGAAAACCAACTGAAATGAAATCTCAAACACAGATGTGGTGGAGGTGGTAGTGGTATACTAAAAAGTATATTACTCTCTACCAATGATGCATTCCTGAACACACACACCTATCAAGTATGTTATCAACATTTTCAATGTGCCAGACAATAAAAGATGTATTTTGAAGTAATGTCACAGGAATGAATGATTCTGTATTAAGCAATACATCATCCGTGTAAGTGAATATAAAAAAAAAGTCTTTATTATTTGCATGTGCCTAGTACTTTATGTGGGACATATGCACATGCAGTGGTTGAGTAAATAAAAATAAATAAATAGATGGGCAACTGGTTGCCATTTTGTTCTCTGAAAATGTCATACCTTTGTCAGTTTTTGTTCACATTTGGCACATTATACATGTTAGGAGGACATGTATATGATTGCTTTACAATCAGATCAAAGATAGCCACTGTAGATTACTAAATTATTCAATCTCAATTACTGACCATACGTATTTATCTGGTCACATGACCAGTGATTTGCATATCCAATTTGCTTACATATATTATGCATGTAGCGATACAAGTTCATAACAATTCAATTTGTAATCAGATAAAGACAGCAGCCATGCAACCATCTTGCTTTTATGGCCATACAACTTTATCTTAGGCATGAATAACATTCTTGGTGACTGCGGCATTAACAATGACGTGTTTTATCTTTTCTACAGAATGGGGAAGTACAAAAATTGGTGAAAGAGATGGATTGATACCGATGGCATTTTGTTGTCTTTTACAAACACCCCAGTATTTACCCATAGATCAGAGATTTGATATATTAGTATTGGTAAGTATCAAATGTATTATCAAAACTCAAATGTGTTAGAAATTGATATTTGAAAATTCTGTCATTTTCTCGGTTTATTTTTTAATTACTATAAGCTGCTTTAATTTTGTGAGAGACAAAGTTTTTGTGAATATTGCAAGTCAGTGAAAATCATAAACATTTTGTAACATTTTCTGACGTCATATGACACAGGGTGTACCAGTAAGTAACTTTCAACAAATTTTGTCTTCATGAATGCAATAACATTCTGAAATCATGAAAATGTCAAGCAGTGACAATTGAACAGGAGTGTATATGGGTATTCATGGCCAATGGAGTCAATAGTGCTACCCTTATTTGCCAAGGGCATTGAAGATACATGTAGATTTGTGTAGATAAAAAAAAAAAAAAGAAAGAAAGAAAAGGAAATCACTCAAAGAAGTTGAAAAAAATATGAATATTTGGTATTAATTAAACATGATGATTCGTGAAATAATACTGTCTTTACCAATTGTTAAAGCTACAAATGTTGTCATTGTCAAGTTCTTATATTTACTAATTCCTTCAAAACAATATATGTTTTATTTAGAATGACCAGTTGCAGTGCTTGGATGAATGATCAACACATATTTACAGTGGAATTTTTTTTCTTTCTTATCTTGACAGAGTTTGGGTCTTCTTATCAATTTAGTGGAACACAGTGCTAAGAATCGTAAAGCTTTAGTGGCCACCAATACACAGTTTTCCTATGATTCACAATCAGAGAACGAGAGCTGTAATTCAGTTGATGATGATGCTGTCTCATCCGTTGAAGCACTAGTTCAGGTAAGGAATTCTTCCTGTCAATGGTATAGCCGTTTGTGTGCTAATTTGTGAGGATAAATACAGAACATTGTGAACTTCTCGGTAAAAATATTGAGTGTGACATCAAATAAGTGCATGTTTCGTTGTAAATACATTTCAATTTTATCTGCGTAAGGGGGGTTGATATTACTGCATAAACATTTGATAAATCGTCAGAACCAGATAAACCAGCGAACAAAATTGTGTGTGCTTGTAATCAACACCCCCCATTTTCGCTTAAAAACCGGCTGTTGGCACTATAACTTGTTTATAGTTTTTTGAGTCTGTCATTGTTGGTTGAGGACCCAACATGTATGAGTTTTAATTGAGAGAGAACTGGAAATGTTGAAAAAGGGATGCTATAACAGCTGTCTGGAAATTATATGTATTAAGAAGAGATTAGACCTTGGTTGCTTTGGATTTGGCCATGGTCACCTAGAATGTACGCAGATACTGTGGTTATGGTTGATATAGATATCCATGGTTTGGTTTGGTTTGATAAAACATTTGTGATTAAAATGACCAGAAATCGCAAGTACGGGGCATGCCATGGTTGGATCCCGTGGCTGAATGGGCAAAGTGGTAAAATTGTACGTGTATTTCATTGTAGCTATTCTTACAACGAGAAAGAGCAGCAAAAGAAGCTGAGAAGCAGAAAGATGCTTTTAATGATCCTGAGCAACTAAACGACAAGAGTGGTAAATGGATAGAGTCAGAAGAAGGCCTTGAATGGGTTGTCATTCCTGAAAAAGGTGATAGTTCCCCACAGAATACCAAGGAAAAGGTTAAAAAATCAATAACAAAAGGTGAGATTTAGATGTATAATGTATATTCTCAGTAAACTTTAGGTATCGCATGCTATAATACTTTTTTATAGACAGGTGATTGAGTGTTATATTCTCATGATAGGTGCACAGTGTGCTATGGTTTGTCACAGTAACATTGGTGTTCAAATTAGACGTTACACCATATTTTTATACAGTGTACATTATATGAACTTTATGACAGTGATGTATGTAAACATAACATCCCCATATTACCTGTAATAGAAACAATATATCCCTAGTATTAACTCAATATTCCTGTTGTTCAATTGATGTTCATTTTGCATTAGTTTTACATTTGTATGATGCAATGAGTTACTTCTAAGCTATGTATGTATTTTGTTTCTCTTCATAGCCCTACATAAAGCAGGCAAGCAAATGGAAGATAGTATTGTAGCATCTTACATTGCCCTTCTAATTGGATGTCTTATACAAGATAACAGCGTAAGTAACCGTCTTCTTTTCTATACTGGTTTTTAGTTCCCGTTCGGACACAGTCCAAAAACAAGGACTTATAGATTGACCTCTATGCTTGCGTGTGTCCATGCATCCAAGCCTATATCCTAGACATGCCTGGACCAATTACTTGCAAACTTCACACATACATCATAATATACATATGCACATCAATATGTTTCATGATCTGATTCAAGATGGCCGAATGGTGGACATTTTTGTACTGAAAAATCATCAAAATCAACCATTTCTTGGCTGTTTACAGAAGTATTTTGTTTAAACTTGGTACATACATTGGACATTATGGGACCTTCATGCACATCATTTTGTTTTTCAGATCCGATTCAAAATAGTTGACTGACAGCCATTTGGTTTCAATCAATGCAGTTCTTGTGCCATATCTCTGACATGTTTTGACTGATTCAAATTTTATATATTCATTTTGCATCATGTATGTAATACATATGTAATGTATTGTTTTGATCATCCGATTAAGAATGGTCGAATGGTGGCCAGTTTGTTTTAATTATTGCTGTTCCAGGGCAATATCACTCAATATGGACATGTACTCATTTGATATGATCACATACAAGTTGACTGAATGTCAATCATTTTCAATGTTAAAAAAATCTTCATAATAAAGCATCAGCGTCTGGATCCATATCTCACATGTTTATGTTCCAATAATATTATAATTATATCAAAGAAAACTATCTTAAATTTGATAACTAACTGGGACTCTGCCATGCATGGCTTGTTTTTTTATAAATTCACTGCTTGTTTCCCAGAGGCGTTTTCACAAATTTGGTACTAATGCAAAGAATAATGGTTTGAATGTTGTTGTCACATAGTTTTGGAATGCAATGAAATTTGGTCAACTGGTAGCCATTTTCATAAAAAAAATACAAAATTGAATATGTAGTCAGGCATATGAACATCATGGTATGAACATTACACATTATGAGTTACCAGAGCACACAAGTTTGCTCTTTGATATAATTCTATCTGGCGGCCATGTTGGTTTTATTTTCATGTGTTCTTAAATAGTTCTTAACATGCTTTGGCTTATCTTGTTGATGAAAGTTGGTACAAAAGACTTAATGTATTTTGATGACCTATTGGTGGCTATTTTTGTCTCAAATTTCTGTTCCCCATATATCTCAAGCATGCCTTGGCTAATTTCATTCAAACTTGGTACATGTATGAACAACATGTATAATGTTTGTGTAGGCATGACGAAAACTGAAAACTCCAGTGAGTGAGAAACTCAGTCACTCAACTGGGTGATTGTGTTGTCTAGGATATTTGTGGAAATGCTCACCATAAGTGGTTTGAAGAAACTCTCCTTAACTTTATTTTTCTTCCATTTGACAGCAAACATTAACGAAGGTCAAGCAGTTTCTTCCTCAAGGTGATTTTAGCGGTATGGTTGAAATGCTCACCAAGTTTTTGGATTTTATGAGTCTCACAGTAAGTTATGGTAGATTTGTCATTGCAAAATTCAATAATTGTGAGAGCAGGTAGTGTTTTTAGACATTATGCTTTGAATATTCATGAGTAAATGCCTGTATTTGGAAGATATGCTTTGAATATTCATGAGTAAATGCCTGTATTTGGAAGATATGCTTTGAATATTCATGAGTAAATGCCTGTATTTGGAAGATATGCTTTGAATATTCATGAGTAAATGCCTGTATTTGGAAGATATGCTTTGAATATTCATGAGTAAATGCCTGTATTTGGAAGATATGCTTTGAATATTCATGAGTAAATGCCTGTATTTGGAAGATATGCTTTGAATATTCATGAGTAAATGCCTGTATTTGGAAGATATGCTTTGAATATTCATGAGTAAATACCTGTATTTGGAAGATATGCTTTGAATATTCATGAGTAAATACCTGTATTTGGAAGATATG
The DNA here is from genome assembly GCF_978046115.1 of Saccoglossus kowalevskii. NCBI lineage: Eukaryota > Metazoa > Hemichordata > Enteropneusta > Harrimaniidae > Saccoglossus > Saccoglossus kowalevskii. The sequence continues at coordinate 24,771,836 of NC_140659.1, forward strand.
CTGTAAATGTTCATGAGTAGATAACAGTATTGAGAGGATTATCTGTGACATATTGTCCATCATATTATTTAACTTTGTTATTATTTGGAAGCATTGAGAGCACATGTTACTGCTTCTTTAATCAGGTGAAACATAGTAACTAATGAAGTATTTTTTCATCAACTGCTTTCTTCTTTTCTAAAAACATTGTTTTGTTATATACCCACATATATTGTTTTATATATCCGCAGGTGGCTGCTGAAACTAAGGGCACCAAATCAATATCTAGAGTAATAGAAGTATTGGAAACCAGCTAGCAAACCTGCCAACAATTTTATACCTCACAATTGTTCTGTTTTTTAATTTTACCAGTTTTTCTGAAAAAATGATGTATATTACTGTATCAGATATAAACTGAATTATGGAAAACTAATTATATTCAATTATGATAGGCTATTCTTGTCTATGTATAGAAAATGAATTATCAGTCCATTTGTTAAAACAAAATTGGAGTGATAAAATTGATTTTCTACTTTCCTCCTAGGGAGGTGTATAATGTTGAGGTTTTGTTGCCAGTACTGTAAAAATGCATGCTTCTGTTTTCAACTTCATTGGTGATGCCCTTCAGGTGGTGGTCTCACACTGCTAAAAAAACATCAACTCTGCAAGAAAAAAATGTCAAATTCTAATATCGTCAGAGGTATAATGTTTCAGTTTACTAAGTTGTATTGCCCATCAGCTCTCCTCTAACTCACTTCCTTGATTATTTAGTACAATAATACAACTAAATACATAGTAGTGAAGCAACATTACTTTGATAAATTAGCTATTAAGAATTATCAGCTCATCAGTAAAGTGATATATATATATATATATATATATATATATATATATATATATATATATTATATATATCCATATTTAATCACTGTTTCTGTTATCCATAAATCTGATATTCTTCGGGTGTGTCAACAAGATAATGTAGATTTTGATTTGTAGAGATGTTCATTCCATTTTATGACAATCCTACATGAAAATTGCATTTGTGCATCTATTTTCAAAGCATGATTCCTAGAAAGGGTTGAGCATTCTACAAGCTTCCACTGATTACAGTAATTGATAGCATGCTTGAGAAAACCTGAATCAGTCTCTGCTCTAGGAAACACTTTACTACTAAGTCTACCATTACTGGACTGGACTACTGGACGTTGTTTTGATTACGCTGTATTATTCATAGTTTATAAACGTCAAGTGAAAAATGGCAAGTCCCCTAGTGTGGAATTTGAACTACGACCTTCAGTGTGCAGAACTATGATATGCTAACCACTGCTGGGACTTCACTTGTCATTTCCCATTCTTTGGACATCAGTAGCTAATTTATTTTCAGTAGTCATTCATAGTTCAGTTTTCATATTTATTTAATATATTTTATTTAAAATCATGATATAAAGTAAAAATGTGACAAATAACCATGGAAATAATGTCTAAAAACAAAAAAGTAGGTCCCCTCTTGAGTACAATAGCGTGAAGGTGCCACAGCAACACTTTCCATTGAGTGTGGGAATGCAGTGTTTGAATAAAGTGCAGACAACAAAGCAGAATAAATGTTTCCCGGTAAATTATGTCTTAATGATCTGTTTGTCTCCTTAGTGGCGGTAGTCATCGTTCGGTGTCCTGTTCGATATGGGACTCATAGCGACGTATACAACGCGTGTAAAATATATTGTTTATTTACATGAAATTCGAACACGCGCTGCGCAAAGACCACTGCGCTTTAAGCAGCACAGAAATGTCAAGAAATGTACACACGATAAGATACAGCGATATTCAAATTTAACCTATGGCAGATTGGCCACTCTCACTTGATTGATGCTTGACAAATGAAGATTGTTGTGAACTTTGTGGTTTTATCAACTGTTTTACACAGGGTGTAGTATATTCTATTTAATACTTGGAGTTAGAGGAGAGTTGTATAGCATGTCTTGTTATATACATAGCATCACCTTGCATTGCAAAAAAAGCCATCCAGTGTTTATGTTTAATCTGTTCTGTTATTTTGGGGAAGTGTCGTACAATGCAGTGTTTGGGATTCCAGCATGTAAATAAGGCATACAACTAGGTTCTCAACATACACCTGATTTTTCAAAGTGCCTTTCTCTGATACTTTGTACATTAATACAGTTTGTCTTTTGTATCTCAGAGTTGAAAACTACAGTATTTAGTTTGAATAGACTTTTTAATATGTAGATCAATGCATATTTATAAATATTTCATTTTGTAATTACAAAAAAGACTTTTATAACTGTTTTGTGAACCATGGTTGCATATTTTAATTTTTTTTTTGTGGGGACAATGTAGGGTGAAAAAGTAAGGGTCATGCCTGGATTTGTTTTTACTCTATAGTCTGCTGTTTTCCAGAAATGCAACCTGTTTGTATATGTCAATTATAATTCCAATAATTGGTTCAGCACCAAGTCTTTTTATCAACATTGTATTATTGCCTTTTTTTCTGTAAGAATTTTTCACATTTAACTGATTGTTTTAAATGATATGAACTTTGTAAATAAAGAGCCTAGACATTTACTCCTTATCAAACTTACCAATATAGTATTCTGTCTTTTGGTCAAATGCCGTGACAGTTGAGAGGCACAGCCCACATAATATCGCAGTCACCAACCACATTTCATGAGTGAAATAAGATGTCATCTGAGAGAAATGAGCAGTCGGATGATTCCATCTGAGAAATGAGTAGTAGGATGATGTCATCTGAGAGATGAGCAGTAGGATGATGTCATCTGTGAGAGAAATTGTGTAGTAGGATGTCATCTGAGAGAAATGAGGAGTAGGATGATTCCATCTGAGAGAAATGAGCAGTAGGATGATGTCATCTGTGAGAGAAAATGTGTAGTAGGATGATGTCATCTGGGAGAAATGAGCAGTAGGATGATGTCATCTGAGAGAAATGAGCAGTAGGATAATGTCATCTGAGAGAAATGAGCAGTAGGATGATGTCATCTGTGAGAAATTGTGCAGTAGAATGATGTCTGAGAGAAATGAGCAGTAGGATGATTTCATCTGAGAGATGAGCAGTAGGATGATTTCATCTGAGAAATGAGCAGTAGGATGATGTCATCTGAGAGGAATGAGCAGTAGGATGATGTCATCTGAGAGGGAAATTGTGCAGTAGGATAATATCATCTAAGAAATGAGCAGTAGGATGATGCCATCTGAGAGGAATGAGCAGTAGGATGATGTCATCTGTGAGAAATGAGCAGTAGAATGGTGTCGACTGAGAGAAATGAGCAGTAGGATGATGTCATCTATGAAAAATCATGTAGTAGGATGATGTCATCTGTGGGAGAAATGAGCAGTAGGATGATGTCATGCAAAAGAAATCGTGTAGTAGGATGATGTCATCTGTGAGAGAAATGAACAGTAGAATATATTTGAGAAATGAGTGTGGGCTGGTGTCTGAGAGAAATTGTGAATAGTAGGATATCTGCGAGGGAAATGAGTGCAGTAGGCTCATGTCTGAGAGGAATGGGTGCAGTAGGAATGATATCCATGAGAGAAATTATGTGTAGTATGAATGATGCCATCTGAGAGAAATGAGTAGTGGGATGACTTCAGCTGTGAGAGAAATCACGTGTAGTAGAATGATGTCATCTGAAATAAATCCCGAGTGAAGTAGGTTGAAGTCATCTGTGGGAGAAGTGAGCAGTAGGAAGATGTCATCTGAGAGAAATAGGTGTAGTAGGATGATATCTGAAAGAAATCATTAGCGTATTTGTATGATGTCATCTATGAGTAAAATCATGCGTAGTGGGAATAATGTCATCCGAGCAAAATGAGTGTAGTAGGATATTGTCACTTGGGAGAAATCATGAGTGAAGTAGGCTGATGTCATGGGCTGATGGGCCCAATAATTGTTGGGGGATAGTAACAAACTTATACTTAATTGGACTTTTTATCATCTTGGCCAGTCAGATTGTCATCGTCACCTTAGATTCCTGATACTAATGTAATTATTAGAGTTACATGCGGGGACATCATCATGCTAGTCTAATCAGTTCAGTGCAGGCATTTCTGTAAGTATATTCATCCTATACTACGCCTGTCTACTTAAGTAACCGTGTGAATAGAATTTACACCTGGTCTTACAATGTGTGAAATTATTTTCAATTATTGCACTGCATTTGGCAAGCCTATATTCACACTTGAATATTCAAAATTACTGTACTGTAGGATTGTCCCAGTTGGCTGGTATATTGACTTAATTGACTTAATGTGTGTTTCTTCAGAACCAAATTCTAGCTTATGTAATCATTTTTCTTGTCAGAGCCAAGATTAACAAACACTAAGCTACTCCATCACCATCACACTCAGTTTGGTTTACGGCTGCTCAGAATAATCACTTGTTACTGTTACCTGACATAGGGATTCCTGTTGAATTTAGGGAGGAGATTTCTGATATGTCTTCCAAAGTCGACAAATGTTGCCAATCAATCTAGAGTGACCACATTTTGTAACAAGGTACAAGTCTAGATTGACCACACCTTGCAACTTAACCAATGTACAAGTCTAGAATGACCACACTTTGCAACTTAACTAAGGTACAAGTCTAGATTGACCATACTTTGCAACTTAACCAAGGTACAAGTCTAGATTGACCACACTTTGCAACTTAACCAAAGTACAAGTCTAGATTGACCATACTTTGCAACTTAACCAAGGTACAAGTCTAGATTGACCACACTTTGCAACTTAACCAAGGTACAAGTCTAGAATGACCACACATTGCAACTTAACCAATGTACAAGTCTAGATTGACCACACTTTGCAACTTAACCAAGGTACAAGTCTAGAATGACCACACATTGCAACTTAACCAAGGTACAAGTCTAGAATGACCACACTTTGCAACTTAACCAAGGTACAAGTCTAGGTTGACCACACTATGCAACTTAACTAAGGTACAAGTCTAGATTGAACATACTTTGCAACTTAACCATGGTACAAGTCTAGAATGACCACACATTGCAACTTAACCAAGGTACACGTCTAGGTTGACCACACTATGCAACTTAACCTAGGTACAAGTCTAGATTGACCATACTTTGCAACTTAACCAATGTACAAGGCTAGATTGACCATACTTTTCAACTTAACCAAGGTACAAGTCTAGAATGACCACACATTGCAACTTAACCAAGGTACACGTCTAGGTTGACCATACTATGCAACTTAACCAAGGTACAAGTCTAGATTGACCATACTTTGCAACTTAACCAATGTACAAGTCTAGAATGACCACACATTGCAACTTAACCAATGTACAAGTCTAGAATGACGACACATTGCAACTTAACAAAGGTACAAGTCTAGAATGACGACACATTGCAACTTAACCAAGGTACAAGGCTATATTGGCCTTACTTTTCAACTTAACCAAGGTACAAGTCTAGATTGACCATACTTTGCAACTTCACCAAGGTACAAGTCTAGAATGACCACACTGTGCAACTTAACTAAGATACAAGTCTAGATTGACCACACTATGCAACTTAACCAAGGTACAAGGCTAGAATGACCTTACTTTGCAACTTAACCAATTCAAGGCACAAGTCTAGATGACCACACTTTGCAACGTAAACAAAGTACAAGTCTAGATTGACCACACTATGCAACTTAACCAAGGTACAAGGCTAGAATGACCACACTTTTCAACTTAACCAAGGTACAAGGATAGAATGACCATGCTTTGCAACTTAACTAATGTACAAATCTAGGCTGACCACACTTTGTAACTTAACCAAGGTACAAGGCTAGATTGACCATACTTTGCAACTTAACCAAGGTACAAGACTTGATTAACCTTACTTTGCAACTTAACCAATTCAAGGTACAAGTCTAGGTTGACCATACTATGCAACTTAAACAAGGTACAAGTCTAGATTGACCACACTATGCAACTTAACCAAGGTACAAGGCTAGAATGACCACACTATGCAACTTAACCAAGGTACAAGGCTAGAATGACCTTACTTTGCAACTTAACCAATTCAAGGCACAAGTCTAGATGACCACACTTTGCAACGTAAACAAAGTACAAGTCTAGATTGACCACACTATGCAACTTAACCAAGGTACAAGGCTAGAATGACCACACTTTTCAACTTAACCAAGGTACAAGGATAGAATGACCATGCTTTGCAACTTAACTAATGTACAAATCTAGGCTGACCACACTATGCAACTTAACCAAGGTACAAGGCTAGAATGACCACACTTTTCAACTTAACCAAGGTACAAGGATAGAATGACCATGCTTTGCAACTTAACTAATGTACAAATCTAGGCTGACCACACTTTGTAACTTAACCAAGGTACACGTCTAGATTGACCACACTATGCAACTTAACCAAGGTACAAGGCTAGAATGACCACACTATGCAACTTAACCAAGGTACAAGGCTAGAATGACCATACTTTGCAACTTAACCGAGGTCCAAGTCGAGATTGACCATGCTTTGCAACTTAACCAAGGTACAAATCTAGGCTGACCACACTTTGCAACTTAACCAAGGTACAAGGCTAGATTGACAGTACTTTGCAACTTAACCAAGGTACAAGACTTGATTAACCTTACTTTGCAACTTACCAAATTCAAGGTACAAGTCTAGATTGACCACACTTTGCAACATAACCAAGATACGAGTCTAGATTGACCACACTATGCAACTTAACCAAGGTACACGTCTAGGTTGACCATACTATGCAACTTAACCAAGGTACAAGTCTAGAATGACCACACATTGCAACTTAACCAAGGTACACGTCTAGGTTGACCATACTATGCAACTTAACCAAGGTACAAGTCTAGATTGACCATACTTTGCAACTTAACCAAGGTACAAGTCTAGAATGACCACACATTGCAACTTAACCAATGTACAAGTCTAGAATGACCACACATTGCAACTTAACCAAGGCACAAGTCTAGAATGACGACACTTTGCAACTTAACGAAGGTACAAGGCTAGATTGGCCATACTTTTCAACTTAACTAAGGTACAAGTCTAGATTGACCACACTTTGCAACTTAACCAAGATACAAGTCTAGATTGACCATACTTTGCAACTTCACCAAGGTACAAGTCTAGAATGACCACACTGTGCAACTTAACTAAGGTACAAGGCTAGAATGACCTTACTTTGCAACTTAACCAATTCAAGGTACAAGTCTAGATTGACCATACTTTGCAGATTAAACAAGGTACAAGTCTAGATGACCACACTTTGCAACTTAAACAAGGTACAAGTCTAGATTGACCACACTATGCAACTTAACCAAGGTACAAGGCTAGAATGACCACACTTTGCAACTTAACCAAGGTACAAGGCTAGAATGACCATACTTTTCAACTAAACCGAGGTACAAGTCTAGATTGACCACACTTTGCAGATTAAACAAGGTACAAGGCTAGAATGACCACACTTTTCAACTTAACCAAGGTACAAGTCGAGATTGACCATGCTTTGCAACTTAACCAATGTACAAATCTAGGCTGACCACACTTTGCAAGTTAACCAAGGTACAAGGCTAGATTGACCATACTTTGCAACTTAACCAAGGTACAAGACTTGATTAACCTTACTTTGCAACTTAACCAATTCAAGGTACAAGTCTAGGTTGACCATAATATGCAACTTAAACAAGGTACAAGTCTAGATTGACCACACTATGCAACTTAACCAAGGTACAAGGCTAAAATGACAACACTTTGCAACTTAACCAAGGTGTCATATTATGGGTAGCACTGGAATTACAGGTGCCCACATAGGTGAGGTGGAAGCCGTATTAGGCATTGTTATGGTAATGAGTAGGCCTTTGTTTTAGCCAGTACAGTGTAGTGCTGTTAGTCACTTTTGTTGATTTTCTCATGCAGCCATTAGATTAAAGACATACAACGAACCAGCCAGTGACTAAAAGTCCGGTATTCTTGACTCCCTGGATGAAAGAAAACTACAGTTCTCAGATTACCCTGTATGGAACTCATCACTTGCTATGGATCGTCGAGACTATGTCAATCTATACAGGAGGTTGATCTGCATTGAGACTGTGATACACAACTAACTGACATATTTTCATTGCATTAATATTGTGCTGTGGCACTTGTTACCAGAACTGATATCGTATAAATTAATTATACTGCTGTACTTATTACCAGAACTGATATCGTATAAATTAATTATACTGCTGTACTTATTACCAGAACTGGTATCGTATAAATTAATTGTACTGCTGTACTAGTTACCAGAACTGATATCGTATAATTTAATTATACTGCTGTACTTATTACCAGAACTGATATCGTATAAATTAATTATACTGCTGTACTTGTTACCAGAACTGATATCGTATAAATTAATTGTACTGCTGTACTTATTACCAGAACTGATATCGTATAAATTAATTATACTGCTGTACTTATTACCAGAACTGATATCGTATAAATTAATTATACTGCTGTACTTATTACCAGAACTGATATCGTATAAATTAATTATACTGCTGTACTTATTACCAGAACTGATATCGTATAAATTAATTATACTGCTGCACTTGTTACCAGAACTGATATCGTATAAATTAATTGTACTGCTGTACTTGTTACCAGAACTGATATCGTATAAATTAATTGTACTACTGTACTTGTTACCAGAACTGATATCGTATAAATTAATTGTACTGCTGTACTTGTTACCAGAACTGATATTGTATAAATTAATTGTACTGCTGTACTTGTTACCAGAACTGATATCGTATAAATTAATTGTACTGCTGTACTTGTTACCTGAACTGATATCGTATAAATTAATTGTACTGCTGTACTTATTACCAGAACTGATATAGTATAAATTAATTGTACTGCTGTACTTGTTACCAGAACTGATATCGTATAAATTAATTGTACTGGTGTACTTGTTACCAGAACTGATATCGTATAAATTAATTGTACTGCTGTACTTGTTACCAGAACTGATATCGTATAAATTAATTGTACTGCTGTACTTGTTACCAGAACTGATATCGTATAAATTAATTGTACTGCTGTACTTGTTACCAGAACTGATATCGTATAAATTAATTGTACTGCTGTACTTGTTACCAGAACTGATATCGTATAAATTAATTGTACTGCTGTACTTGTTACCAGAACTGATATCGTATAAATTAATTGTACTGCTGTACTTGTTACCAGAACTGATAGCGTATAAATTAATTGTACTGCTGTATTTATTACCAGAACTGATATCGTATAAATTAATTATACTGCTGTACTTGTTACCAGAACTGATATCGTATAAATTAATTGTACTGCTGTACTTATTACCAGAACTGATATCGTAAAAATTAATTGTACTGCTGCACTTGTTACCAGAACTGATATCGTATAAATTAATTGTACTGCTGTACTTGTTACCAGAACTGATATCGTATAAATTAATTGTACTGCTGTACTTGTTACCAGAACTGATATCGTATAAATTAATTGTACTGCTGTACTTGTTACCAGAACTGATATCGTATAAATTAATTGTACTGCTGTACTTGTTACAAGAACTGATATCGTATAAATTAATTGTACTGCTGTACTTGTTACCAGAACTGATATCGTATAAATTAATTATACTGCTGTACTTGTTACCAGAACTGATATCGTATAAATTAATTGTACTGCTGTACTTGTTACCAGAACTGATATCGTATAAATTAATTGTACTGCTGTATTTGTTACCAGAACTGATATCGTATAAATTAATTGTACTGCTGTACTTGTTACCAGAACTGATATCGTATAAATTAATTGTACTGTTGTACTTGTTACCAGAACTGATATTGTATAAATTAATTGTACTCTTGTACTTGTTACCAGAACTGATATCGTATGAATTAATTAACTGCTCAAACTTTGCAACTTAGCCAAGGTACAAGGCTAGGTTGACCAAACTTTTCAACTTAAACAAGGTACAAGGCTAGAAAGACCACACTGTACAACTTAACCAAGGTGCAAAACTAGACTGACCAAACTTTCCAACTTAAGTAATTCAAGGTAAAAGTCTAAATTGACTATGCTTTGCAACTTAACCAAGGTACAATTCACGACTGACCATACTTTGCAACTTAACCTAGGTACAAGTCCAGATTGACCATGCTTTGCAACTTAACCAAGATACAAGTCTAGATTGACCACACTTTGCAACTCATCCATGGTACATGACTTGATTGAACTCACTTTGCAACTTAATCAATTCAAGGTACAAGTCTAGATTGACCACATTTTTGCAACCTAAGTTTGAAGCCATTTGTCAATGGGTAGTTGGGGAGAAAGGGCAAGAGTTGGGTAAATAAATAGTATCATAATGGTCGCCATTTCGGAATGCGTTACAGAAAGAAATAAACTTGGGAACTGTAGTACTCCGCACAGGATGGATGTTTTCAATACATGCTGGAACGAGTATGTATGGTACCTTTGACATGAGATACATAGCAATTTCATCACAATGATTCTATACCTTAGAATACCTTCTAAACCCTAGAAGTAGTGACTGTATCTCAATCATACTATAATCAGATCTGTTCTCCTGAAAATTAGAAGCAGTGACTGTTTCAAAATCCTTCCATGATCAGATCTGCTCTCCTGAACTTTAGAAGTAGTGACTGTTTTACAATCATTCTATTATCAGATCTGTTCTCCTGAACCTTAGAAGTAGTGACTGTTTTACAATCATTGTATAATCAGATCTGTTCTGAACCTTAGAAGTAGTGACTGTTTCACAATCATTCTATAATCAGATCTGTTCTGAACCTTAGAAGTAGTGACTGTTTTACAATCATTCTATAATCAGATCTGTTCTCCCAAACCTTAGAAGTAGTGACTGTTTTACAATCATCCTATAATCAGATCTGTTCTGAACCTTAGAAGTAGTGACTGTTTCACAATCATTCTATAATCAGATTTGTTCTCCTGAACCTCATAAGTAGTGACTGTTTCACAATCATTCTATAATCAGATCTGTTCTGAACCTTAGAAGTAGTGACTGTTTTACAATCATTCTATAATCAGATCTGTTCTGAACCTTAGAAGTAGTGACTGTTTTACAATCATTCTATAATCAGATCTGTTCTGAACCTTAGAAGTAGTGACTGTTTCACAATCATTCTATAATCAGATTTGTTCTCCTGAACCTTAGAAGTAGTGACTGTTTCACAATCATTCTATAATCAGATCTGTTCTGAACCTTGGAAGTAGTGACTGTTTTACAATCATTCTATAATCAGATCTGTTCTGAACCTTAGAAGTAGTGACTGTTTCACAATCATTCTATAATCAGATCTGTTCTGAACCTTAGAAGTAGTGATTGTTTTACAATCATTCTATAATCAGATCTGTTCTGAACCTTAGAAGTAGTGACTGTTTTACAATCATTCTATAATCAGATCTGTTCTGAACCTTAGAAGTAGTGACTGTTTCACAATCATTCTATAATCAGATCTGTTCTCCTGAACCTTAGACGTAGTGACTGTTTTACAATCATTCTATAATCAGATCTGTTCTCCCGAACCTTAGAAGTAGTGACTGTTTTACAATCATCCTATAATCAGATCTGTTCTCCTGAACCTTAGAAGTAGTGACTGTTTTACAATCATTCTATAATCAGATCTGTTCTGAACCTTAGAAGTAGTGACTGTTTCATAATCATTCTATAATCAGATCTGTTCTGAACCTTAGAAGTAGTGACTGTTTTACAATCATTCTATAATCAGATCTGTTCTCCTGAACCTTAGAAGTAGTGACTGTTTTACAATCATTCTATAATCAGATCTGTTCTGAACCTTAGAAGTAGTGACTGTTTTACAATCATTCTATAATCAGATCTGTTCTCCCGAACCTTAGAAGTAGTGACTGTTTTACAATCATCCTATAATCAGATCTGTTCTGAACCTTAGAAGTAGTGACTGTTTTACAATCATTCTATAATCAGATTTGTTCTCCTGAACCTTATAAGTAGTGACTGTTTAACAATCATACTATAATCAGATCTATTCTCCTGAACATCAGAAGTAGTGACTGTTTCTCAATCATTCTATAATCAGATCTGTTCTTCTGAACCTTAGAAGTAGTGACTGTTTTACAATCATTCTATAATCAGATCTGTTCTCCTGAACCTTAGAATTAGTGATTGTTTCATAAACATTGTAAAATCATATCTGGTCTCTTGAACGTTAGATATAGTGACTGTTTCACAATCATTCTATAATCAGACATGTTCTCCTGAATCTTAGAAGTAGTGACTATTCCATAATCATTCTATAATCAGATTTGTTCTCCTGAACCTCATAAGTAGTGACTGTTTCACAATCATTCTATAATCAGATCTGTTCTGAACCTTAGAAGTAGTGACTGTTTTACAATCATTCTATAATCAGATCTGTTCTGAACCTTAGAAGTAGTGACTGTTTTACAATCATTCTATAATCAGATCTGTTCTGAACCTTAGAAGTAGTGACTGTTTCACAATCATTCTATAATCAGATTTGTTCTCCTGAACCTTAGAAGTAGTGACTGTTTCACAATCATTCTATAATCAGATCTGTTCTGAACCTTGGAAGTAGTGACTGTTTTACAATCATTCTATAATCAGATCTGTTCTGAACCTTAGAAGTAGTGACTGTTTCACAATCATTCTATAATCAGATCTGTTCTGAACCTTAGAAGTAGTGATTGTTTTACAATCATTCTATAATCAGATCTGTTCTGAACCTTAGAAGTAGTGACTGTTTTACAATCATTCTATAATCAGATCTGTTCTGAACCTTAGAAGTAGTGACTGTTTCACAATCATTCTATAATCAGATCTGTTCTCCTGAACCTTAGACGTAGTGACTGTTTTACAATCATTCTATAATCAGATCTGTTCTCCTGAACCTTAGAAGTAGTGACTGTTTTACAATCATTCTATAATCAGATCTGTTCTGAACCTTAGAAGTAGTGACTGTTTCATAATCATTCTATAATCAGATCTGTTCTGAACCTTAGAAGTAGTGACTGTTTTACAATCATTCTATAATCAGATCTGTTCTCCTGAACCTTAGAAGTAGTGACTGTTTCCCAATCATTCTATAATCAGATCTGTTCTTCTGAAACTTAGAAGTAGTGACTGTTTTACAATCATTCTATAATCAGATCTGTTCTGAACCTTAGAAGTAGTGACTATTTTACAATCATTCTATAATCAGATCTGTTCTCCCGAACCTTAGAAGTAGTGACTGTTTTACAATCATCCTATAATCAGATCTGTTCTGAACCTTAGAAGTAGTGACTGTTTTACAATCATTCTATAATCAGATTTGTTCTCCTGAACCTTATAAGTAGTGACTGTTTAACAATCATACTATAATCAGATCTATTCTCCTGAACATCAGAAGTAGTGACTGTTTCTCAATCATTCTATAATCAGATCTGTTCTTCTGAACCTTAGAAGTAGTGACTGTTTTACAATCATTCTATAATCAGATCTGTTCTCCTGAACCTTAGAATTAGTGATTGTTTCATAAACATTGTAAAATCATATCTGGTCTCCTGAACGTTAGATATAGTGACTGTTTCACAATCATTCTATAATCAGACATGTTCTCCTGAATCTTAGAAGTAGTGACTATTCCATAATCATTCTCTAATCAGATTTGTTCTCCTGAACCTTAGAAGTAGTGACTGTTTCACAATCATTCTATAATCAGATTTGTTCTTCTGAACCTTAGAAGTAGTGACTGTTTTACAATCATTCTATAATCAGATCTGTTCTTCTGGACCTTAGAAGTAGTGACTGTTTCACAATCACTCTATAATCAGATCTGTTCTTCTGAACCTCAGAAGTAGTGACTGTTTTACAATCATCCTATAATTAGATCTGTTTTCGTGGACCTTACAAGCAGTGACTGTTTCACAATCATTATATACTCAGATCTGTTCTCCTGGACCGTAGAAGTAGAGACTGTTTCATAATCATTATATGATCAGATCTGTTCTCCTGAACCTTAGAAGTAGTGACTGTTTCACAATCATTCTATAATCAGATCTGTTCTTCTGAACCTTAGAAGTAGTAACTGTTTCACAATTATCCTATAAACGGGTCTGTTTTCCTGGACCTTAGAAATAGTGACTGTTTCATAATCATTCTATAATCCGATCTGTTTTCCTGAACCGTAGAAGTAGTGACTGTTTCACAATCATACTATAATCAGATCTGTTCTTCTGAACCTTAGAAGTAGTGACTGTTTCACAATCATTCTATAATCAGATCTGTTCTCATGAACCTTAGAATTAGTGACCGTTTCATAATCGTTCTCTAATCTGATCTGTTTTCCTGAACAGCAGAAGTAGTGACTGTTTCACAATCATACTATAATCAGATCTGTTCTTCTGAACCTTAGAAGTAGTAACTGTTTCACAATTATCCTATAAACGGGTCTGTTCTCCTGGACCTTAGAAATAGTGACTGTTTCACAATAATCATTCTATAATCCGATCTGTTTTCCTGAACCGTAGAAGTAGTGACTGTTTCACAATCATACTATAATCAGATCTGTTCTCCTGGACCATAGAAGTAGTGACTGTTTCACGGTCATTATAGTCAGATCTATTCTCCTGAATCTCAGAAGTAGTGACAGTTTCATAATCATACTATAATCAGATCTGTTCTCCTGAACCTCAGAAGTAGCTACTGTTTCACAATCATTATATAATCAGATCTGTTCTCCTGGACCTTAGAATTAGTGACGGTTTCACAATCATTCTATAATCAGATCTGTTCTTCTGAACCCTAGAAGCAGTGACTGTTTCTCAATCATCCTATAATCAGATCTGTTCTCCTGGACCTTAGAAGTAGTGACTGTTTCACAATCATACTATAATCAGATCTGTTCTCCTGGATCTAGAAGTAGTGACTGTTTCACAATCATCCTATAATCAGATCTGTTCTCCTGGATCTAGAAGTAGTGACTGTTTCACAATCATCCTATAATCAGATCTGTTCTCCTGGACCTAGAAGTAGTGACTGTTTCACAATCATACTATAATCAGATCTGTTCTCCTGAACCTTAGAAGTAGTGACTGTTTCACAATCATACTATAATCAGATCTGTTCTCCTGAACCTTAGAAGTAGAGACTGTTTTACAATCATTCTAAAATCAGATCTGTTCTCCTGAACCTCAGAAGTAGTGACTGTTTCCCAATCATTCTATAATCAGATCTGTTCTCCTGAACCTTAGAAGTAGTGACTGTTTCACAATAATTATATAATCAGATCTGTTTTTATGAACCTCAGAAGTACAGACTGTTTTACAATCATACTATAATCAGATCTGTTCTGAACCTTAGAAGTAGTGACTGTTTTACAATCATTCTATAATCAGATCTGTTCACCTGAATCTTAGAAGTAGTGACTGTTTTACTATAATTCTTTAGTCAGATTTGTTCTCCCGAACCTTAGTAGTAGTGACTGTTTCACAATCATTCTATAATCAGATCTGTTCTGAACCTTAGAAGTAGTGACTGTTTCACAATCATTCTATAATCAGATCTGTTCTCCTGAACTTTAGAAGTAGTGACTGTTTTACAATAATTCTATATTCAGATTTGTTCTCCTGAACCTTAGAAGTAGTGACTGTTTCACAATCATCCTATAATCAGATCTGTTCTCCCAAACCTTAGAAGTAGTGACTGTTTTACAATCATTCTATAATCAGATCTGTTCTCCTGAACCTTAGAAGTAGTGACTGTTTTACAATCATTCTATAATCAGATCTGTTCTCCTGAACCTTAGAAGTAGTGACTGTTTTACAATCATTCTATAATCAGATCTGTTCTCCTGGACCTTAGAAGAAGTGACTGTTTTACAATCATTCTAAAATCAGATCTGTTCTCCTGAACCTTAGAGGAAGTGACTGTTTCACAATCATTCTATAATCAGATCTGTTTTCCTGAACCTTAGAAGTAGTGACTGTTTCAGAATCATGCTATAATCAGATCTGTTCTCCTGAACCTTAGAAGTAGTGAGTGTTTCACAATCATTCTATAATCAGATCAGTTCTCCTGAACCTTAGAAGTAGTGAGTGTTTCACAATGATTCTATAATCAGATCTGTTATCCTGAATCTTAAAGGTAGTGACTGTTTCACAATCATTCTATAATCAGATCTGTTCTCCGAACCTTAGAAGCAGTGAGTGTTTCACAATGATTCTATAATCAGATCTGTTCTCCTGAATCTTAGAAGCAGTGACTGATTCACAATTATTCTATATTCAGATCTGTTCTTCTGGATTTTAGAAGTAGTGACTGTTTCACAATCATTCTATAATCAGATCTGTTCTTCTGAACCTTAGAAGTTGTGACTGTTTCACGATCATTCTATAATCAAATCTGTTCTTCTGGATTTTAGAAGTAGTGACTGTATCACAATCATTCTGTAATCAGATCTGTTCACCTGAACCTTAGAAATAGTGGCAGTTTTACAATCATTCTATAATCAGACTAGTTTTCATGAGTCTTAAAAGTAGTATATCATAATCATTCTAAAATCAGATCTGTTCTCCTGAATCTTAGA
Source organism: Saccoglossus kowalevskii (assembly GCF_978046115.1). NCBI lineage: Eukaryota > Metazoa > Hemichordata > Enteropneusta > Harrimaniidae > Saccoglossus > Saccoglossus kowalevskii. The sequence goes on from NC_140659.1 coordinate 24,788,487, forward strand.
AGTAGTGAGTATTTCATAATCATTCTAAAATCAGATCTGTTCTCCTAAATCTTAGAAGCAGTGACTATTTCATAATCATTCTATAATCGGATCTATTCCTCTGAACCTAAGAAGTAGTGACTGTTTTACAATCATATTATAATCAGATCTATTCTCCTGAACCTTGGAAGAAATGACTGTTTCATAATCATTCTCTGATCAGATCTGTTCTCTTGAACCTTAGAAGTAGTGACTGTTTCACAATCATACTATAATCAGATCTGTTCTTCTGAACCTTAGAAGTAGTGACTGTTTCACAATTATCCTATAAACAGATCTGTTCTCCTGGACCTTAGAAGTAGTGACTGTTTCACAATCATTATAAAATCAGATCTGTTCTCATGAACTCAGAATTAGTGACTGTTTCACAATCGTACTATAATCAGATCTGTTCTCCTGGACCGTAGAAGTAGAGACTGTTTCATAATCATTCTCTAAGCAGATATGTTCTCCTAAACCTTAGAAGTGTCTATTTCATAATCATTCTCTAATCAGATCTATTCTCCTGAACCTCAGAAGCAGTGACAGTTTCATAATCATTTTATAATCAGATCTGTTCTCCTGAACCTCAAAAGTAGCTACTGTTTCACAATCATGATATAATCAGATCTGTTCTCCTGAACCTTAGAAGCAGTGACTATTTCATAATCATTCTACAATCAGATCTGTTTTTCTGAACCATAGAAATAGTGACTGTTTCACAATCATTATATAATCACATCTGTTCTTCTGAACCCTAGAAGTAGTGACTGTTTCACAATCATTCTATAATCAGATCTGTTCTTCTGGATTTTAGAAATAGTGACTGTTTCACAATCATTCAATAATCAGATCTGTTCTTATCGATTTTACAAGAAGTGACTGTTTCACAGTCATTCTATAATCAGATCTGTTCCCCTGAACATTAGAAATAGTGAGTATTTTACAATCATTCTTTAATCAGACCTGTTTTCCTGAACCTTAGAAGTAGTGAGTGTTTCACAATGATTCTATAATCAGATCTGTTCTCCTGAATCTTAGAAGTAGTGACTGTTTCACAATCATTCTATATTCAGATCTGTTCTTCTGGATTTTTCTGAACCTTAGAAGTAGTGACTGTTTCACAATCATCCTATAAACAGATCTGTTCTCCTGGACCTTAGAAGTAGTGACTGTTTCACAATCATCATAAAATCAGATCTGTTCTCATGAACTCAGAATTAGTGACTGTTTCACAATCATACTATAATCAGATCTGTTCTCCTGAACCTCAGAGGAAGTGTCTGTTTCATAATCATTCTCTAATCAGATATGTTCTCCTAAACCTTAGAAGTGTCTGTTTCATAATCATTCTCTAATCAGATCTATTCTCCTGAACCTCAGAAGCAGTGACAGTTTCATAATCATTTTATAATCAGATCTGTTCTCCTGAACCTCAGAAGTAGCTACTGTTTCACAATCATGATATAATCAGATCTGTTCTCCTGAACCTTAGAAGCAGTGACTATTTCATAATCATTCTACAATCAGATCTGTTTTTCTGAACCATAGAAGTAGTGACTGTTTCACAATCATTATATAATCAGATCTGTTCTTCTGAACCCTAGAAGTAGTGACTGTTTCACAATCATTCTATAATCAGATCTGTTCTTATCGATTTTAGAAGAAGTGACTGTTTCCCAGTCATTCTATAATCAGATCTGTTCCCCCGAACCTTAGAAATAGTGAGTATTTTACAATCATTCTTTAATCAGACCTGTTTTCCAGAATCTTAAAAGTAGTATTTCATAATCATTCAATAATCAGATCTGTTCTTCTGAATCTTAGAAACAGTGACTGTTTCACAATCATTCTATAATCAGATCTGTTCTCCTGAACCTTAGAAGTAGTGACTGTTTCACAATCATGCTATAATCAGATCTGTTCTCTTGAACCTTAGAAGTAGTGAGAGTTTCACAATCATTCTATAATCAGATCTGTTCTCCTGAACCTTAGAAGTAGTGAGTGTTTCACAATGATTCTATAATCAGATCTGTTATCCTGAATCTTAAAGGTAGTGACTGTTTCACAATCATTCTATAATCAGATCTGTTCTCCTGAACCTTAGAAGTAGTGAGTGTTTCACAATGATTCTATAATCAGATCTGTTCTCCTGAATCTTAGAAGTAGTGACTGTTTCACAATCATTCTATAATCAGATCTGTTCTTCTGAACCTTAGAAGTAGTGACTGTTTCACGATCATTCTATAATCAAATCTGTTCTTCTGGATTTTAGAAGTAGTGACTGTTTCACAATCATTCTATAATCAGATCTGTTCTTCTGAACCTTAGAAGTACTGACTGTTTCACGATCATTCTATAATCAAATCTGTTCTTCTGGATTTTAGAAGTAGTGACTGTATCACAATCATTCTATAATCAGATCTGTTCACCTGAACCTTAGAAATAGTGGTTGTTTTACAATCATTCTATAATCAGACCAGTTTTCATGAGTCTTCAAAGTAGTATATCATAATCATTCTAAAATCAGATCTGTTCTCCTGAACCTTAGAAGTAGTGAGTGTTTCACAATCATTCTATAATCAGATCAGTTCTCCTGAACCTTAGAAGTAGTGAGTGTTTCACAATGATTCTATAATCAGATCTGTTATCCTGAATCTTAAAGGTAGTGACTGTTTCACAATCATTCTATAATCAGATCTGTTCTCCGAACCTTAGAAGCAGTGAGTGTTTCACAATGATTCTATAATCAGATCTGTTCTCCTGAATCTTAGAAGCAGTGACTGATTCACAATTATTCTATATTCAGATCTGTTCTTCTGGATTTTAGAAGTAGTGACTGTTTCACAATCATTCTATAATCAGATCTGTTCTTCTGAACCTTAGAAGTTGTGACTGTTTCACGATCATTCTATAATCAAATCTGTTCTTCTGGATTTTAGAAGTAGTGACTGTATCACAATCATTCTATAATCAGATCTGTTCACCTGAACCTTAGAAATAGTGGCTGTTTTACAATCATTCTATAATCAGACTAGTTTTCATGAGTCTTAAAAGTAGTATATCATAATCATTCTAAAATCAGATCTGTTCTCCTGAATCTTAGAAGTAGTGAGTATTTCATAATCATTCTAAAATCAGATCTGTTCTCCTAAATCTTAGAAGCAGTGACTATTTCATAATCATTCTATAATCGGATCTATTCTCATGAACCTAAGAAGTAGTGACTGTTTTACAATCATATTATAATCAGATCTATTCTCCTGAACCTTGGAAGAAATGACTGTTTCATAATCATTCTCTGATCAGATCTGTTCTCTTGAACCTTAGAAGTAGTGACTGTTTCACAATCATACTATAATCAGATCTGTTCTTCTGAACCTTATAAGTAGTGACTGTTTGACAATCATCCTATAAACAGATCTGTTCTCCTGGACCTTAGAAGTAGTAACTGTTTCACAATCATTATAAAATCAGATCTGTTCTCATGAACTCGGAATTAGTGACTGTTTCACAATCGTACTATAATCAGATCTGTTCTCCTGGACCGTAGAAGTAGAGACTGTTTCATAATCATTCTCTAAGCAGATATGTTCTCCTAAACCTTAGAAGTGTCTGTTTCATAATCATTCTCTAATCAGTTCTATTCTCCTGAACCTCAGAAGCAGTGACAGTTTCATAATCATTTTATAATCAGATCTGTTCTCCTGAACCTCAGAAGTAGCTACTGTTTCACAATCATGATATAATCAGATCTGTTCTCCTGAACATTAGAAGCAGTGACTATTTCATAATCATTCTACAATCAGATCTGTTTTTCTGAACCATAGAAGTAGTGACTGTTTCACAATCATTATATAATCAGATCTGTTCTTCTGAACCCTAGAAGTAGTGACTGTTTCACAATCATTCTATAATCAGATCTGTTCTTCTGGATTTTAGAAATAGTGACTGTTTCACAATCATTCAATAATCAGATCTGTTCTTATCGATTTTAGAAGAAGTGACTGTTTCACAGTCACTTTATAATCAGATCTGTTCCCCTGAACCTTAGAAATAGTGAGTATTTTGCAATCATTCTTTAATCAGACCTGTTTTCCTGAACCTTAGAAGTAGTGAGTGTTTCACAATGATTCTATAATCAGACTGTTCTCCTGAATCTTAGAAGTAGTGACTGTTTCACAATCATTCTATATTCAGATCTGTTCTTCTGGATTTTATTGAACCTTAGAAGTAGTGACTGTTTCACTATCATCCTATAAACAGATCTGTTCTCCTGGACCTTAGAAGTAGTGACTGTTTCACAATCATCATAAAATCAGATCTGTTCTCATGAACTCAGAATTAGTGACTGTTTCACAATCATACTATAATCAGATCTGTTCTCCTGAACCTCAGAGGAAGTGTCTGTTTCATAATCATTCTCTAATCAGATATGTTCTCCTAAACCTTAGAAGTGTCTGTTTCATAATCATTCTCTAAGCAGATCTATTCTCCTGAACCTCAGAAGCAGTGACAGTTTCATAATCATTTTATAATCAGATCTGTTCTCCTGTACCTCAGAAGTAGCTACTGTTTCACAATCATGATATAAGCAGATCTGTTCTCCTGAACCTTAGAAGCAGTGACTATTTCATAATCATTCTACAATCAGATCTGTTTTTCTGAACCATAGAAGTAGTGACTGTTTCACAATCATTATATAATCAGATCTGTTCTTCTGAACCCTAGAAGTAGTGACTGTTTCACAATCATTCTATAATCAGATCTGTTCTTATCGATTTTAGAAGAAGTGACTGTTTCATAGTCATTCTTTAATCAGACCTGTTTTCCAGAATCTTAAAAGTAGTATTTCATAATCATTTAATAATCAGATCTGTTCTTCTAAATCTTAGAAACAGTGACTGTTTCACAATCATTCTATAATCAGATCTGTTCTCCTGAACCTTAGAAGTAGTGACTGTTTCACAATCATGCTATAATCAGATCTGTTCTCTTGAACCTTAGAAGTAGTGAGAGTTTCACAATCATTCTATAATCAGATCTGTTCTCCTGAACCTTAGAAGTAGTGAGTGTTTCACAATGATTCTATAATCAGATCTGTTATCCTGAATCTTAAAGGTAGTGACTGTTTCACAATCATTCTATAATCAGATCTGTTCTTCTGGATTTTAGAAGTAGTGACTGTTTCACAATCATTCTATAATCAGATCTGTTCTTCTGAACCTTAGAAGTAGTGACTGTTTCACGATCATTCTATAATCAAATCTGTTCTTCGGGATTTTAGAAGTAGTGACTGTTTCACAATCATTCTATAATCAGATCTGTTCTTCTGAACCTTAGAAGTAGTGACTGTTTCACGATCATTCTATAATCAAATCTGTTCTTCTGGATTTTAGAAGTAGTGACTGTATCACAATCATTCTATAATCAGATCTGTTCACCTGAACCTTAGAAATAGTGGCTGTTTTACAATCATTCTATAATCAGACCAGTTTTCATGAGTCTTAAAAGTAGTATATCATAATCATTCTAAAATCAGATCTGTTCTCCTGAATCTTAGAAGTAGTGAGTATTTCATAATCATTCTAAAATCAGATCTGTTCTCCTAAATCTTAGAATCAGTGACTATTTCATAATCATTCTATAATCGGGTCAATTCTCCTGAACCTAAGAAGTAGTGACTGTTTTACAATCATATTATAATCAGATCTATTCTCCTGAACCTTGGAAGAAATGACTGTTTTACAATCATTCTATAAACAGATCTGTTCTTCTGAACCTTAGAAGTACTGACTGTTTCACAATCATCCTATAAACAGATCTGTTCTCCTGGACCTTAGAAGTAGTGACTGTTTCACAATCATTATAAAATCAGATCTGTCCTCATGAACTCGGAATTAGTGACTGTTTCACAATCGTACTATAATCAGATCTGTTCTCCTGGACCGTAGAAGTAGAGACTGTTTCATAATCATTCTCTAAGCAGATATGTTCTCCTAAACCTTAGAAGTGTCTGTTTCATAATCATTCTCTAATCAGATCTATTCTCCTGAACCTCAGAAGCAGTGACAGTTTCATAATCATTTTATAATCAGATCTGTTCTCCTGTACCTCAGAAGTAGCTACTGTTTCACAATCATGATATAAGCAGATCTGTTCTCCTGAACCTTAGAAGCAGTGACTATTTCATAATCATTCTACAATCAGATCTGTTTTTCTGAACCATAGAAGTAGTGACTGTTTCACAATCATTATATAATCAGATCTGTTCTTCTGAACCCTAGAAGTAGTGACTGTTTCACAATCATTCTATAATCAGACCTGTTCTTATCGATTTTAGAAGAAGTGACTGTTTCACAGTCATTCTATAATCAGATCTGTTCCCCTGAACCTTAGAAATAGTGAGTATTTTACAATCATTCTTTAATCAGACCTGTTTTCCAGAATCTTAAAAGTAGTATTTCATAATCATTTAATAATCAGATCTGTTCTTCTAAATCTTAGAAACAGTGACTGTTTCACAATGATTCTATAATCAGATCTGTTATCCTGAATCTTAAAGGTAGTGACTGTTTCATAATCATTGTATAATCAGATCTATTCTCCTGAATTTTAGAAGTAGTGACTGTTTCATAATCATTCTATAATCAGACCTGTTCTCCTAAATCTTAGAAGCAGTGACTATTTCATAATCATTCTATAATCGGATCTATTCTCCTGAATTTCAGAAGTAGTGACTGTTTCATAATCATTCTATAATCAGATCTGTTCTCCTGAACCTCAGAAGTAGTGTGTGTTTCACAATCATTGTATAATCAGTTTTGTTCTCCTGAACCTTAGAAGTAGTGAGTGTTTCACAATCATGCTATAATCAGATCTGTTCTCCTGAACCTTAGAAGTAGTGAGTGTTTCACAATCATTCTATAATCAGATCTGTTCTCGTGAACCTTAGAAGTAGTGAGTGTTTCACAATGATTCTATAATCAGATCTGTTCTCCTGAATCTTAAAGGTAGTGACTGTTTCACAATCATTCTATAATCAGATCTGTTCTCCGGAACCTTAGAAGTAGTGAGTGTTTCACAATGATTCTATAATCAGATCTGTTCTCCTGAATCTTAGAAGTAGTGACTGTTTCACAATCATTCTATATTCAGATCTGTTCTTCTGGATTTTAGAAGTAGTGACTGTTTCACAATCATTCTATAATCAGATCTGTTCTTCTGAACCTTAGAAGTAGTGACTGTTTCACGATCATTCTATAATCAAATCTGTTCTTCTGGATTTTAGAAGTAGTGACTGTTTCACAATCATTCTATAATCAGATCTGTTCACCTGAACCTTAGAAATAGTGGCTGTTTTACAATCATTCTATAATCAGACCTGTTTTCCTGAGTCTTAAAAGTAGTATATCATAATCATTCTAAAATCAGATCTGTTCTCCTGAATCTTAGAAGTAGTGAGTATTTCATAATCATTCTAAAATCAGATCTGTTCTCCTAAATCTTAGAATCAGTGACTATTTCATAATCATTCTATAATCGGATCTATTCTCATGAACCTAAGAAGTAGTGACTGTTTTACAATCATATTATAATCAGATCTATTCTCCTGAACCTTGGAAGAAATGACTGTTTCATAATCATTCTCTGATCAGATCTGTTCTCTTGAACCTTAGAAGTAGTGACTGTTTCACAATCATACTATAATCAGATCTGTTCTTCTGAACCTTAGAAGTAGTGACTGTTTCACAATCATTATAAAATCAGATCTGTTCTCATGAACTCAGAATTAGTGACTGTTTCACAATCATACTATAATCAGATCTGTTCCCCTGAACCTTAGAAGCAGTGACTATTTCATAATCATTCTACAATCACATCTGTTTTTCTGAACCATAGAAGTAGTGACTGTTTCACAATCATTATATAATCAGATCTGTTCTTCTGAACCCTAGAAGTAGTGACTGTTTCACAATCATTCTATAATCAGATCTGTTCTTCTGGATTTTAGAAATAGTGAGTATTTTACAATCATTTTTTAATCAGACCTGTTCTCCTAAATCTTAGAAGCAGTGACTATTTCATAATCATTCTATAATCGGATCTATTCTCCTGAATTTTAGAAGTAGTGACTGTTTCATAATCTTTCTATAATCAGATCTGTTCTCCTGAACCTCAGAAGTAGTGTGTGTTTCACAATCATTGTATTATCAGATTTGTTCTCCTGAACCTTAGAAGTAGTGAGTGTTTCACAATCATGCTATAATCAGATCTGTTCTCCTGAACCTTAGAAGTAGTGGGTGTTTCACAATCATTCTATAATCAGATCTGTTCTCGTGAACCTTAGAAGTAGTGAGTGTTTCACAATGATTCTATAATCAGATCTGTTCTCCTGAATCTTAAAGGTAGTGACTTTTTCACAATCATTCTATAATCAGATGTGTTCTCCTGAACCTTAGAAGTAGTGAGTGTTTCACAATGATTCTATAATCAGATCTGTTCTCCTGAATCTTAGAAGTAGTGACTGTTTCACAATCATTCTATATTCAGATCTGTTCTTCTGGATTTTAGAAGTAGTGACTGTTTCACAATCATTCTATAATCAGATCTGTTCTTCTGAACCTTAGAAGTAGTGACTGTTTCACGATCATTCTATAATCAAATCTGTTCTTCTAGATTTTAGAAGTAGTGACTGTTTCACAATCATTCTATAATCAGATCTGTTCTTCTGAACATTAGAAGTAGTGACTGTTTCACGATCATTCTATAATCAAATCTGTTCTTCTGAATCTTAGAAGTAGTGACTATTTCATAATCATTGTATAATCAGATCTATTCTCCTGAATTTTAGAAGTAGTGACTGTTTCATAATCATTCTAAAATCAGATCTGTTCTCTTAAATCTTAGAAGCAGTGACTATTTCATAATCATTGTATAATCAGATCTATTCTCCTGAATTTTAGAAGTAGTGACTGTTTCATAATCATTCTATAATCAGATCTGTTCTCCTAAATTTTAGAAGCAGTGACTATTTCATAATCATTCTATAATCGGAACTATTCTCCTGAATTTTAGAAGTAGTGACTGTTTCATAATCATTCTATAATCAGATCTGTTCTCCTGAACCTTAGAAGTAGTCAGTATTTCACAATCACTCTATAATCAGATCTGTCCTCTTGAACCTTGGAAGTAGTGACTGTTTCACAATCATTCTATAATCAGATCTGTTCTTCTGAACCCTAGAAGTAGTGACTGTTTCTCATTCACTCTGTAATCAGATCTGTTCCCCTGAACCTCAGAAGTAGTGACTGTTTCACAATCATATTATAATCAGATCTATTCTCCTGAACCTTGGAAGAAATGACTGTTTCATAATCATTCTATAATCAGATCTGTTCTTCTGAATCTTAGAAGTAGTGTGTGTTTCACAATCATTGTATAATCAGATTTGTTCTCCTGATCCTTAGAAGTAGTGACTGTTTTACAATCATCCTATAATCAGATCTGTTCTTCTGAATCTTAGAAGTAGTGACTGTTTTACAATCATTCTATAATAAGATCTGTTCTCCTGAACCTTAGAAGTAGTGACTGTTTTACAATCATTCTATAATCAGATCTGTTCACCTGAACCTTATAAGTAGTGACTGTTTTACAATCATCCTATAATCAGATCTGTTCTTCTGAATCTTAGAAGTAGTGACTGTTTCACAATCATCCTATAATCAGATCTGTTCTCCCGAACCTTAGAAGTAGTGACTGTTTTACAATCATTCTATAATCAGATCTGTTCTGAACCTTAGAAGTAGTGACTGTTTTACAATCATTCTATAATCTGATCTGTTCTCCCGAACCTTAGAAGTAGTGACTGTTTTACAATCATTCTATAATCAGATCTATTCTGAACCTTAGAAGTAGTGAGTGTTTAACAATCATTCTATAATCAGATCTGTTCTTCTGAACCTTAGAAGTAGTGAATGTTTCACAATCATTCTATAATCAGATCTGTTCTGAACCTTAGAAGTAGTGACTGTTTTACAATCATTCTATAATCAGATCTGTTCTCCTGGACCTTAGAAGAAGTGACTGTTTTACAATCATTCTAAAATCAGATCTGTTCTCCTGAACCTTAGATGAAGTGTCTGTTTCATAATCATTCTCTAATCAGATATGTTCTCCTAAACCTTTGAAGTGTCTGTTTCATAATCATTCGCTAATCAGATCTATTCTCCTGAACCTCAGAAGCAGTGACAGTTTCATAATCATTCTATAATCAGATCTGTTCTCCTGAACCTCAGAAGTAGCTACTGTTTCACAATCATGATATAATCAGATCTGTTCTCCTGAACCTTAGAAGCAGTGACTATTTCATAATCATTCTACAATCACATCTGTTTTTCTGAACCATAGAAGTCGTGACTGTTTCACAATCATTATATAATCAGATCTGTTCTCCTGAACCTTAGAAGTAGTGAGTGTTTCACAATCATGCTATAATCAGATCTGTTCTCCTGAACCTTACAAGTAGTGAGTGTTTCACAATCATTCTATAATCAGATCTGTTCTCGTGAACCTTAGAAGTAGTGAGTGTTTCACAATGATTCTATAATCAGATCTGTTCTCCTGAATCTTAAATTTAGTGACTGTTTCACAATCATTCTATAATCAGATCTGTTCTCCTGAACCTTAGAAGTAGTGAGTGTTCCACGATCATTCTATAATCAAATCTGTTCTTCTGGATTTTAGAAGTAGTGACTGTTTCACAATCATCATAAAATCAGATCTGTTCTCATGAACTCAGAATTAGTGACTGTTTCACAATCATACTATAATCAGATCTGTTCTCCTGAACCTCAGAGGAAGTGTCTGTTTCATAATCATTCTCTAATCAGATATGTTCTCCTAAACCTTAGAAGTGTCTGTTTCATAATCATTCTCTAAGCAGATCTATTCTCCTGAACCTCAGAAGCAGTGACAGTTTCATAATCATTTTATAATCAGATCTGTTCTGCTGTACCTCAGAAGTAGCTACTGTTTCACAATCATGATATAAGCAGATCTGTTCTCCTGAACCTTAGAAGCAGTGACTATTTCATAATCATTCTACAATCAGATCTGTTTTTCTGAACCATAGAAGTAGTGACTGTTTCACAATCATTATATAATCAGATCTGTTCTTCTGAACCCTAGAAGTAGTGACTGTTTCACAATCATTCTATAATCAGATCTGTTCTTATCGATTTTAGAAGAAGTGACTGTTTCATAGTCATTCTTTAATCAGACCTGTTTTCCAGAATCTTAAAAGTAGTATTTCATAATCATTTAATAATCAGATCTGTTCTTCTAAATCTTAGAAACAGTGACTGTTTCACAATCATTCTATAATCAGATCTGTTCTCCTGAACCTTAGAAGTAGTGACTGTTTCACAATCATGCTATAATCAGATCTGTTCTCTTGAACCTTAGAAGTAGTGAGAGTTTCACAATCATTCTATAATCAGATCTGTTCTCCTGAACCTTAGAAGTAGTGAGTGTTTCACAATGATTCTATAATCAGATCTGTTATCCTGAATCTTAAAGGTAGTGACTGTTTCACAATCATTCTATAATCAGATCTGTTCTTCTGGATTTTAGAAGTAGTGACTGTTTCACAATCATTCTATAATCAGATCTGTTCTTCTGAACCTTAGAAGTAGTGACTGTTTCACGATCATTCTATAATCAAATCTGTTCTTCGGGATTTTAGAAGTAGTGACTGTTTCACAATCATTCTATAATCAGATCTGTTCTTCTGAACCTTAGAAGTAGTGACTGTTTCACGATCATTCTATAATCAAATCTGTTCTTCTGGATTTTAGAAGTAGTGACTGTATCACAATCATTCTATAATCAGATCTGTTCACCTGAACCTTAGAAATAGTGGCTGTTTTACAATCATTCTATAATCAGACCAGTTTTCATGAGTCTTAAAAGTAGTATATCATAATCATTCTAAAATCAGATCTGTTCTCCTGAATCTTAGAAGTAGTGAGTATTTCATAATCATTCTAAAATCAGATCTGTTCTCCTAAATCTTAGAATCAGTGACTATTTCATAATCATTCTATAATCGGGTCAATTCTCCTGAACCTAAGAAGTAGTGACTGTTTTACAATCATATTATAATCAGATCTATTCTCCTGAACCTTGGAAGAAATGACTGTTTCATAATCATTCTCTGATCAGATCTGTTTTCTTGAACCTTAGAAGTAGTGACTGTTTCACAATCATACTATAATCAGATCTGTTCTTCTGAACCTTAGAAGTACTGACTGTTTCACAATCATCCTATAAACAGATCTGTTCTCCTGGACCTTAGAAGTAGTGACTGTTTCACAATCATTATAAAATCAGATCTGTCCTCATGAACTCGGAATTAGTGACTGTTTCACAATCGTACTATAATCAGATCTGTTCTCCTGGACCGTAGAAGTAGAGACTGTTTCATAATCATTCTCTAAGCAGATATGTTCTCCTAAACCTTAGAAGTGTCTGTTTCATAATCATTCTCTAATCAGATCTATTTTCCTGAACCTCAGAAGCAGTGACAGTTTCATAATCATTTTATAATCAGATCTGTTCTCCTGTACCTCAGAAGTAGCTACTGTTTCACAATCATGATATAAGCAGATCTGTTCTCCTGAACCTTAGAAGCAGTGACTATTTCATAATCATTCTACAATCAGATCTGTTTTTCTGAACCATAGAAGTAGTGACTGTTTCACAATCATTATATAATCAGATCTGTTCTTCTGAACCCTAGAAGTAGTGACTGTTTCACAATCATTCTATAATCAGACCTGTTCTTATCGATTTTAGAAGAAGTGACTGTTTCACAGTCATTCTATAATCAGATCTGTTCCCCTGAACCTTAGAAATAGTGAGTATTTTACAATCATTCTTTAATCAGACCTGTTTTCCAGAATCTTAAAAGTAGTATTTAATAATCATTTAATAATCAGATCTGTTCTTCTAAATCTTAGAAACAGTGACTGTTTCACAATCATTCTATAATCAGATCTGTTCTCCTGAACCTTAGAAGTAGTGACTGTTTCACAATCATGCTATAATCAGATCTGTTCTCTTGAACCTTAGAAGTAGTGAGAGTTTCACAATCATTCTATAATCAGATCTGTTCTCCTGAACCTTAGAAGTAGTGAGTGTTTCACAATGATTCTATAATCAGATCTGTTATCCTGAATCTTAAAGGTAGTGACTGTTTCATAATCATTGTATAATCAGATCTATTCTCCTGAATTTTAGAAGTAGTGACTGTTTCATAATCATTCTATAATCAGACCTGTTCTCCTAAATCTTAGAAGCAGTGACTATTTCATAATCATTCTATAATCGGATCTATTCTCCTGAATTTCAGAAGTAGTGACTGTTTCATAATCATTCTATAATCAGATCTGTTCTCCTGAACCTCAGAAGTAGTGTGTGTTTCACAATCATTGTATAATCAGTTTTGTTCTCCTGAACCTTAGAAGTAGTGAGTGTTTCACAATCATGCTATAATCAGATCTGTTCTCCTGAACCTTAGAAGTAGTGAGTGTTTCACAATCATTCTATAATCAGATCTGTTCTCGTGAACCTTAGAAGTAGTGAGTGTTTCACAATGATTCTATAATCAGATCTGTTCTCCTGAATCTTAAAGGTAGTGACTGTTTCACAATCATTCTATAATCAGATCTGTTCTCCGGAACCTTAGAAGTAGTGAGTGTTTCACAATGATTCTATAATCAGATCTGTTCTCCTGAATCTTAGAAGTAGTGACTGTTTCACAATCATTCTATATTCAGATCTGTTCTTCTGGATTTTAGAAGTAGTGACTGTTTCACAATCATTCTATAATCAGATCTGTTCTTCTGAACCTTAGAAGTAGTGACTGTTTCACGATCATTCTATAATCAAATCTGTTCTTCTGGATTTTAGAAGTAGTGACTGTTTCACAATCATTCTATAATCAGATCTGTTCACCTGAACCTTAGAAATAGTGGCTGTTTTACAATCATTCTATAATCAGACCTGTTTTCCTGAGTCTTAAAAGTAGTATATCATAATCATTCTAAAATCAGATCTGTTCTCCTGAATCTTAGAAGTAGTGAGTATTTCATAATCATTCTAAAATCAGATCTGTTCTCCTAAATCTTAGAATCAGTGACTATTTCATAATCATTCTATAATCGGATCTATTCTCATGAACCTAAGAAGTAGTGACTGTTTTACAATCATATTATAATCAGATCTATTCTCCTGAACCTTGGAAGAAATGACTGTTTCATAATCATTCTCTGATCAGATCTGTTCTCTTGAACCTTAGAAGTAGTGACTGTTTCACAATCATACTATAATCAGATCTGTTCTTCTGAACCTTAGAAGTAGTGACTGTTTCACAATCATTATAAAATCAGATCTGTTCTCATGAACTCAGAATTAGTGACTGTTTCACAATCATACTATAATCAGATCTGTTCCCCTGAACCTTAGAAGCAGTGACTATTTCATAATCATTCTACAATCACATCTGTTTTTCTGAACCATAGAAGTAGTGACTGTTTCACAATCATTATATAATCAGATCTGTTCTTCTGAACCCTAGAAGTAGTGACTGTTTCACAATCATTCTATAATCAGATCTGTTCACCTGAACTTTAGAAATAGTGGCTGTTTTACAATCATTCTATAATCAGACCTGTTTTCCTGAGTCTTAAAAGTAGTATATCATAATCATTCTAAAATCAGATCTGTTCTCCTGAATCTTAGAAGTAGTGAGTATTTCATAATCATTCTAAAATCAGATCTGTTCTCCTAAATCTTAGAAGCAGTGACTATTTCATAATCATTCTATAATCGGATCTATTCTCATGAACCTAAGAAGTAGTGACTGTTTTACAATCATATTATAATCAGATCTATTCTCCTGAACCTTGGAAGAAATGACTGTTTCATAATCATTCTCTGATCAGATCTGTTCTCTTGAACCTTAGAAGTAGTGACTGTTTCACAATCATACTATAATCAGATCTGTTCTTCTGAACCTTAGAAGTAGTGACTGTTTCACAATCATTATAAAATCAGATCTGTTCTCATGAACTCAGAATTAGTTACTGTTTCACAATCATACTATAATCAGATCTGTTCTCCTGAACCTTAGAAGCAGTGACTATTTCATAATCATTCTACAATCACATCTGTTTTTCTGAACCATAGAAGTAGTGACTGTTTCACAATCATTATATAATCAGATCTGTTCTTCTGAACCCTAGAAGTAGTGACTGTTTCACAATCATTCTATAATCAGATCTGTTCTTCTGGATTTTAGAAATAGTGAGTATTTTACAATCATTTTTTAATCAGACCTGTTCTCCTAAATCTTAGAAGCAGTGACTATTTCATAATCATTCTATAATCGGATCTATTCTCCTGAATTTTAGAAGTAGTGACTGTTTCATAATCTTTCTATAATCAGATCTGTTCTCCTGAACCTCAGAAGTAGTGTGTGTTTCACAATCATTGTATTATCAGATTTGTTCTCCTGAACCTTAGAAGTAGTGAGTGTTTCACAATCATGCTATAATCAGATCTGTTCTCCTGAACCTTAGAAGTAGTGGGTGTTTCACAATCATTCTATAATCAGATCTGTTCTCGTGAACCTTAGAAGTAGTGAGTGTTTCACAATGATTCTATAATCAGATCTGTTCTCCTGAATCTTAAAGGTAGTGACTTTTTCACAATCATTCTATAATCAGATGTGTTCTCCTGAACCTTAGAAGTAGTGAGTGTTTCACAATGATTCTATAATCAGATCTGTTCTCCTGAATCTTAGAAGTAGTGACTGTTTCACAATCATTCTATATTCAGATCTGTTCTTCTGGATTTTAGAAGTAGTGACTGTTTCACAATCATTCTATAATCAGATCTGTTCTTCTGAACCTTAGAAGTAGTGACTGTTTCACGATCATTCTATAATCAAATCTGTTCTTCTAGATTTTAGAAGTAGTGACTGTTTCACGATCATTCTATAATCAAATCTGTTCTTCTGAATCTTAGAAGTAGTGACTATTTCATAATCATTGTATAATCAGATCTATTCTCCTGAATTTTAGAAGTAGTGACTGTTTCATAATCATTCTAAAATCAGATCTGTTCTCTTAAATCTTAGAAGCAGCGACTATTTCATAATCATTGTATAATCAGATCTATTCTCCTGAATTTTAGAAGTAGTGACTGTTTCATAATCATTCTATAATCAGATCTGTTCTCCTAAATTTTAGAAGCAGTGACTATTTCATAATCATTCTATAATCGGAACTATTCTCCTGAATTTTAGAAGTAGTGACTGTTTCATAATCATTCTATAATCAGATCTGTTCTCCTGAACCTTAGAAGTAGTCAGTATTTCACAATCACTCTATAATCAGATCTGTCCTCTTGAACCTTGGAAGTAGTGACTGTTTCACAATCATTCTATAATCAGATCTGTTCTTCTGAACCCTAGAAGTAGTGACTGTTTCTCATTCACTCTGTAATCAGATCTGTTCCCCTGAACCTCAGAAGTAGTGACTGTTTCACAATCATATTATAATCAGATCTATTCTCCTGAACCTTGGAAGAAATGACTGTTTCATAATCATTCTATAATCAGATCTGTTCTGAACCTCAGAAGTAGTGTGTGTTTCACAATCATTGTATAATCAGATTTGTTCTCCTGATCCTTAGAAGTAGTGACTGTTTTACAATCATCCTATAATCAGATCTGTTCTTCTGAATCTTAGAAGTAGTGACTGTTTTACAATCATTCTATAATAAGATCTGTTCTCCTGAACCTTAGAAGTAGTGACTGTTTTACAATCATTCTATAATCAGATCTGTTCTCCTGAACCTTATAAGTAGTGACTGTTTTACAATCATCCTATAATCAGATCTGTTCTTCTGAATCTTAGAAGTAGTGACTGTTTCACAATCATCCTATAATCAGATCTGTTCTCCCGAACCTTAGAAGTAGTGACTGTTTTACAATCATTCTATAATCAGATCTGTTCTGAACCTTAGAAGTAGTGACTGTTTTACAATCATTCTATAATCTGATCTGTTCTCCCGAACCTTAGAAGTAGTGACTGTTTTACAATCATTCTATAATCAGATCTATTCTGAACCTTAGAAGTAGTGAGTGTTTAACAATCATTCTATAATCAGATCTGTTCTTCTGAACCTTAGAAGTAGTGAATGTTTCACAATCATTCTATAATCAGATCTGTTCTGAACCTTAGAAGTAGTGACTGTTTTACAATCATTCTATAATCAGATCTGTTCTCCTGGACCTTAGAAGAAGTGACTGTTTTACAATCATTCTAAAATCAGATCTGTTCTCCTGAACCTTAGATGAAGTGTCTGTTTCATAATCATTCTCTAATCAGATATGTTCTCCTAAACCTTTGAAGTGTCTGTTTCATAATCATTCGCTAATCAGATCTATTCTCCTGAACCTCAGAAGCAGTGACAGTTTCATAATCATTCTATAATCAGATCTGTTCTCCTGAACCTCAGAAGTAGCTACTGTTTCACAATCATGATATAATCAGATCTGTTCTCCTGAACCTTAGAAGCAGTGACTATTTCATAATCATTCTACAATCACATCTGTTTTTCTGAACCATAGAAGTCGTGACTGTTTCACAATCATTATATAATCAGATCTGTTCTCCTGAACCTTAGAAGTAGTGAGTGTTTCACAATCATGCTATAATCAGATCTGTTCTCCTGAACCTTACAAGTAGTGAGTGTTTCACAATCATTCTATAATCAGATCTGTTCTCGTGAACCTTAGAAGTAGTGAGTGTTTCACAATGATTCTATAATCAGATCTGTTCTCCTGAATCTTAAATTTAGTGACTGTTTCTCAATCATTCTATAATCAGATCTGTTCTCCTGAACCTTAGAAGTAGTGAGTGTTTCACGATCATTCTATAATCAAATCTGTTCTTCTGGATTTTAGAAGTAGTGACTGTTTCACAATCATTCTATAATCAGATCTGTTCATCTGAACCTTAGAAGTAGTGACTGTTTCACGATCATTCTATAATCAAATCTGTTCTTCTGAATCTTAGAAGTAGTGACTATATCATAATCATTGTATAATCAGATCTATTCTCCTGAATTTTAGAAGTAGTGACGGTTTCACAATCATTCTAAAATCAGATCTGTTCTCCTAAATCTTAGAAGCAGTGACTATTTCATAATCATTGTATAATCAGATCTATTCTCCTGAATTTAAGAAGTAGTGACTGTTTCATAATCATTCTATAATCAGATCTGTTCTCTTGAACCTTGGAAGTAGTGACTGTTTCACAATCATTCTATAATCAGATCTGTTCTTCTGAACCCAAGAAGTAGTGACTGTTTCTCATTCACTCTGTAATCAGATCTGTTCCCCTGAACCTCAGAAGTAGTGACTGTTTCACAATCATATTATAATCAGATCTATTCTCCTTAACCTTGGAAGAAATGACTGTTTCATAATCATTCTATAATCAGATCTGTTCTGAACCTTAGAAGTAGTGTGTGTTTCACAATCATTGTATAATCAGATCTATTCTCCTGAACCTCAGAAGCAGTGACAGTTTCATTATCATTCTATAATCAGATCTGTTCTCCTGAACCTCAGAAGTAGCTACTGTTTCACAATCATGATATAATCAGATCTGTTCTCCTGAACCTTAGAAGCAGTGACTATTTCATAATCATTCTACAATCACATCTGTTTTTCTGAACCATAGAAGTAGTGACTGTTTCACAATCATTATATAATCAGATCTGTTCTCCTGAACCTTAGAAGTAGTGAGTGTTTCACAATCATGCTATAATCAGATCTGTTCTCCTGAACCTTAGAAGTAGTGAGTGTTTCACAATCATTCTATAATCAGATCTGTTCTCGTGAACCTTAGAAGTAGTGAGTGTTTCACAATGATTCTATATTCAGATTTGTTTTTCTGGATTTTAGAAGTAGTGACTGTTTCACAATCATTCTATAATCAGATCTGTTCTTCTGAATATTAGAAGTAGTGACTGTTTCACGATCATTCTATAATCAAATCTGTTCTTCTGGATTTTAGAAGTAGTGACTGTTTCACAATCATTCTATAATCAGATCTGTTCTTCTGAACCTTAGAAGTAGTGAGTGTTTCACGATCATTCTATAATCAAATCTGTTCTTCTGAATCTTAGAAATAGTGACTATTTCATAATCATTGTATAATCAGATCTATTCTCCTGAATTTTAGAAGTAGTGACTGTCTCATAATCATTCTAAAATCAGATCTGTTCTCCTAAGTCTTAGAATCATTGACTATTTCATAATCATTCTATAATCAGATCTGTTCTCCTAAATTTTAGAAGCAGTGACTATTTCATAATCATTCTATAATCGGATCTATTCTCCTGAATTTTAGAAGTAGTGACTGTTTCATAATCATTCTATAATCAGATCTGTTCTCCTGAACCTTAGAAGTAGTGAGTATTTCACAATCACTCTATAATCAGATCTGTTCTCTTGAACCTTGGAAGTAGTGACTGTTTCACAATCATTCTATAATCAGATCTGTTCTTCTGAACCCTAGAAGTAGTGACTGTTTCTCATTCACTCTGTAATCAGATCTGTTCCCCTGAACCTCAGAAGTAGTGACTGTTTCACAATCATATTATAATCAGATCTATTCTCCTGAACTTTGGAAGAAATGACTGTTTCATAATCATTCTATAATCAGATCTGTTCTGAACCTTAGAAGTAGTGTGTGTTTCACAATCATTCTATAATCAGATCTGTTCTCCCGAACCTTAGAAGTAGTGACTGTTTTACAATCATTCTATAATCACATCTATTCTGAACCTTAGAAGTAGTGAGTGTTTTACAATCATTCTATAATCAGATCGGTTCTTCTGAACCTTGGAAGTAGTGACTGTTTCACAATCATTCTATAATCAGATCTGTTCTTCTGAATCTTAGAAGTAGTTACTGTTTTACTATAATTCTTTAGTCAGATTTGTTCTCCCGAACCTTAGTAGTAGTGACTGTTTCACAATCATTCTATAATCAGATCTGTTCTGAACCTTAGAAGTAGTGACTGTTTCACAATCATTCTATAATCAGATCTGTTCTCCTGAACTTTAGATGTAGTGACTGTTTTACAATAATTCTATATTCAGATTTGTTCTCCTGAACCTTAGAAGTAGTGACTGTTTCACAATCATCCTATAATCAGATCTGTTCTCCCAAACCTTAGAAGTAGTGACTGTTTTACAATCATTCTATAATCAGATCTGTTCTCCTAAACCTTAGAAGTAGTGACTGTTTTACAATCATTCTATAATCAGATCTGTTCTCCTGAACCTTAGAAGTAGTGACTGTTTTACAATTATTCTATAATCAGATCTGTTCTCCTGGACCTTAGAAGAAGTGACTGTTTTACAATCATTCTATAATCAGATCTGTTCTCCTGAACCTCAGAAGTAGCTACTGTTTCACAATCATGATATAATCAGATCTGTTCTCCTGAACCTTAGAAGCAGTGACTATTTCATAATCATTCTACAATCAGATCTGTTTTTCTGAACCATAGAAGTAGTGACTGTTTCACAATCATTCTATAATCAGATCTTTTCTTCTGGATTTTAGAAATAGTGACTGTTTCACAATCATTCTATAATCAGATCTGTTCTTATCGATTTTAGAAGAAGTGACTGTTTCACAGTCATTCTATAATCAGATCTGTTCCCCTGAACCTTAGAAATAGTGAGTATTTTACAATCATTCTATAATCAGATCTGTTCTCCTGAACCTTAGAAGTAGTGAGTGTTTCACAATGATTCTATAATCAGATCTGTTCTCCTTAACCTTAGAAGTAGTGAGTGTTTCACAATCATTCTATAATCAGATATGTTTTCGTGAACCTTAGAAATAGTGAGTGTTTCACAATGATTCTATAATCAGATCTGTTCTCCTGAATCTTAAAGGTAGTGAGTGTTTCACAATGATTCTATAATCAGATCTGTTCTCCTGAACCTTAGAAGTAGTGAGTGTTTCACAATGATTCTATAATCAGATCTGTTCTCCTGAATCTTAGAAGTAGTGACTGTTTCACAATCATTCTATATTCAGATCTGTTCTTCTGGATTTTAGAAGTAGTGACTGTTTCACAATCATTCTATAATTAGATCTGTTCTCCTGAACCTCAGAAGTAGCTACTGTTTCACAATCATGATATAATCAGATCTGTTCTCCTGAACCTTAGAAGCAGTGACTATTTCATAATCATTCTACAATCAGATCTGTTTTTCTGAACCATAGAAGTAGTGACTGTTTCACAATCATTCTATAATCAGATCTTTTCTTCTGGATTTTAGAAATAGTGACTGTTTCACAATCATTCTATAATCAGATCTGTTCTTATCGATTTTAGAAGAAGTGACTGTTTCACAGTCATTCTATAATCAGATCTGTTCCCCTGAACCTTAGAAATAGTGAGTATTTTACAATCATTCTATAATCAGATCTGTTCTCCTGAACCTTAGAAGTAGTGAGTGTTTCACAATGATTCTATAATCAGATCTGTTCTCCTTAACCTTAGAAGTAGTGAGTGTTTCACAATCATTCTATAATCAGATATGTTTTCGTGAACCTTAGAAATAGTGAGTGTTTCACAATGATTCTATAATCAGATCTGTTCTCCTGAATCTTAAAGGTAGTGAGTGTTTCACAATGATTCTATAATCAGATCTGTTCTCCTGAACCTTAGAAGTAGTGAGTGTTTCACAATGATTCTATAATCAGATCTGTTCTCCTGAATCTTAGAAGTAGTGACTGTTTCACAATCATTCTATATTCAGATCTGTTCTTCTGGATTTTAGAAGTAGTGACTGTTTCACAATCATTCTATAATCAGATCTGTTCTTCTGAACCTTAGAAGTAGTGAGTGTTTCACAATGATTCTATAATCAGATCTGTTCTCCTGAATCTTAGAAGTAGTGACTGTTTTACAATCATTCTATAATCAGATCTGTTCTTCTGAACCTTAGAAGTAGTGACTGTTTCACGATCATTCTATAATCAAATCTGTTCTTCTGAACCTTAGAAGTAGTGAATATTTCATAATCATTCTGAAATCAGATCTGTTCTCCTAAATCTTAGAAGCAGTGACTATTTCATAATCATTGTCTAATTAGATCTATTCTCCTGAATTTTAGAAGTAGTGACTGTTTCATAATCATTCTATAATCAGATCTGTTCTCCTAAATCTTAGACGCAGTGACTATTTCATAATCATTCTATAATCGGATCTATTCTCCTGAATTTTAGAAGTAGTGACTGTTTCATAATCATTCTATAATCAGATCTGTTCTCCTGAACCTTAGAAGTAGTGAGTATTTCACAATCACTCTATAATCAGATCTGTTCTCCTAAACCTAAGAAGTAGTGACTGTTTTACAATCATATTATAATCAGATCTATTCTCCTGAACCTTGGAAGAAATGACTGTTTCATAATCATTCTCTGATCAGATCTGTTCTCTTGAGCCTTAGAAGTAGTGACTGTTTCACAATCATTCTATAATCGGATCTATTCTCCTGAATTTTAGAAGTAGTGACTGTTTCATAATCATTCTATAATCAGATCTGTTCTCCTGAACCTTAGAAGTAGTGAGTATTTCACAATCACTCTATAATCAGATCTGTTCTCTTGAACCTTGGAAGTAGTGACTGTTTCACAATCATTCTATAATCAGATCTGTTCTTCTGAACCCTAGAAGTAGTGACTGTTTCTCATTCACTCTGTAATCAGATCTGTTCCCCTGAACCTCAGAAGTAGTGACTGTTTCACAATCATATTATAATCAGATCTATTCTCCTGAACTTTGGAAGAAATGACTGTTTCATAATCATTCTATAATCAGATGTGTTCTGAACCTCAGAAGTAGTGTGTGTTTCACAATCATTGTATAATCAGATTTGTTCTCCTGAACCTTAGAAGTAGTGACTGTTTTACAATCATCCTATAATCAGATCTGTTCTTCTGAATCTTAGAAGTAGTGACTGTTTTACAATCATTCTATAATCAGATCTGTTCTCCTGAACCTTAGAAGTAGTGACTGTTTCACAATAATTCTATAATCAGATTTGTTCTCCTGAACCTTAGAAGTAGTGACTGTTTCACAATCATCCTATAATCAGATCTGTTCTCCCAAACCTTAGAAGTAGTGACTGTTTTACAATCATTCTATAATCAGATCTGTTCTCCTAAACCTTAGAAGTAGTGACTGTTTTACAATCATTCTATAATCAGATCTGTTCTCCTGAACCTTAGAAGTAGTGACTGTTTTACAATCATTCTATAATCAGATCTGTTCTCCTGAACCTTAGAAGTAGTGACTGTTTTACAGTCATTCTATAATCAGATATGTTCTCCTGAACCTTAGAAGTAGTGACTGTTTTACAATCATCCTATAATCAGATCTGTTCTTCTGAATCTTAGAAGTAGTGACTGTTTCACAACCATCCTATAATCAGATCTGTTCTCCCGAACCTTAGAAGTAGTGACTGTTTTACAATCATTCTATAATCAGATCTGTTCTGAACCTTAGAAGTAGTGACTGTTTTACAATCATTCTATAATCAGATCTGTTCTCCCGAACCTTAGAAGTAGTGACTGTTTTACAATCATTCTATAATCACATCTATTCTGAACCTTAGAAGTAGTGAGTGTTTTACAATCATTCTATAATCAGATCGGTTCTTCTGAACCTTGGAAGTAGTGACTTTTTCACAATCATTCTATAATCAGATCTGTTCTTCTGAATCTTAGAAGTAGTGACTGTTTTACTATAATTCTTTAGTCAGATTTGTTCTCCCGAACCTTAGTAGTAGTGACTGTTTCACAATCATTCTATAATCAGATCTGTTCTGAACATTAGAAGTAGTGACTGTTTCACAATCATTCTATAATCAGATCTGTTCTCCTGAACTTTAGAAGTAGTGACTGTTTTACAATAATTCTATATTCAGATCTGTTCTCCCAAACCTTAGAAGTAGTGACTGTTTTACAATCGTTCTATAATCAGATCTGTTCTCCTGAACCTTAGAAGTAGTGACTGTTTTACAATCATTCTATAATCAGATCTGTTCTCCTGAACCTTAGAAGCAGTGACTGTTTTACAATCATTCTATAATCAGATCTGTTCTCCTGGACCTTAGAAGAAGTGACTGTTTTACAATCATTCTAAAATCAGATCTGTTCTCCTGAACCTTAGAGGAAGTGTCTGTTTCATAATCATTCTCTAATCAGATATGTTCTCCTAAACCTTAGAAGTGTCTGTTTCATAATCATTCTCTAATCAGATCTATTCTCCTGAACCTCAGAAGCAGTGACAGTTTCATAATTATTCTATAATCAGATCTGTTCTCCTGAACCTCAGAAGTAGCTACTGTTTCACAATCATGATATAATCAGATCTGTTCTCCTGAACCTTAGAAACAGTGACTATTTCATAATCATTCTACAATCAGATCTGTTTTTCTGAACCATATAAGTACTGACTGTTTCACAATCATTCTATAATCAGATCTTTTCTTCTGGATTTTAGAAATAGTGACTGTTTCACAATCATTCTATAATCAGATCTGTTCTCATCGATTTTAGAAGAAGTGACTGTTTCACAGTCATTCTATAATCAGATCTGTTCCCCTGAACCTTAGAAATAGTGAGTATTTTACAATCATTCTATAATCAGATCTGTTCTCCTGAACCTTAGAAGTAGTGAGTGTTTCACAATCATTCTATAATCAGATATGTTTTCGTGAACCTTAGAAATAGTGAGTGTTTCACAATGATTCTATAATCAGATCCGTTCTCCTGAATCTTAAAGGTAGTGAGTGTTTCACAATGATTCTATAATCAGATCTGTTCTCCTGAACCTTAGAAGTAGTGAGTGTTTCACAATGATTCTATAATCAGATCTGTTCTCCTGAATCTTAGAAGTAGTGACTGTTTCACAATCATTCTATATTCAGATCTGTTCTTCTGGATTTTAGAAGTAGTGACTGTTTCACAATCACTCTATAATCAGATCTGTTCTCCTAAACCTAAGAAGTAGTGACTGTTTTACAATCATATTATAATCAGATCTATTCTCCTGAACCTTGGAAGAAATGACTGTTTCATAATCATTCTCTGATCAGATCTGTTCTCTTGAACCTTAGAAGTAGTGACTGTTTCACAATCATACTATAATCAGATCTGTTCTTCTGAACCTTAGAAGTAGTGACTGTTTCACAATCATTATAAAATCAGATCTGTTCTCATGAACTCAGAATTAGTGACTGTTTCACAATCATACTATAATCAGATCTGTTCCCCTGAACCTTAGAAGCAGTGACTATTTCATAATCATTCTACAATCACATCTGTTTTTCTGAACCATAGAAGTAGTGACTGTTTCACAATCATTATATAATCAGATCTGTTCTTCTGAACCCTAGAAGTAGTGACTGTTTCACAATCATTCTATAATCAGATCTGTTCTTCTGGATTTTAGAAATAGTGAGTATTTTACAATCATTTTTTAATCAGACCTGTTCTCCTAAATCTTAGAAGCAGTGACTATTTCATAATCATTCTATAATCGGATCTATTCTCCTGAATTTTAGAAGTAGTGACTGTTTCATAATCTTTCTATAATCAGATCTGTTCTCCTGAACCTCAGAAGTAGTGTGTGTTTCACAATCATTGTATTATCAGATTTGTTCTCCTGAACCTTAGAAGTAGTGAGTGTTTCACAATCATGCTATAATCAGATCTGTTCTCCTGAACCTTAGAAGTAGTGGGTGTTTCACAATCATTCTATAATCAGATCTGTTCTCGTGAACCTTAGAAGTAGTGAGTGTTTCACAATGATTCTATAATCAGATCTGTTCTCCTGAATCTTAAAGGTAGTGACTTTTTCACAATCATTCTATAATCAGATGTGTTCTCCTGAACCTTAGAAGTAGTGAGTGTTTCACAATGATTCTATAATCAGATCTGTTCTCCTGAATCTTAGAAGTAGTGACTGTTTCACAATCATTCTATATTCAGATCTGTTCTTCTGGATTTTAGAAGTAGTGACTGTTTCACAATCATTCTATAATCAGATCTGTTCTTCTGAACCTTAGAAGTAGTGACTGTTTCACGATCATTCTATAATCAAATCTGTTCTTCTAGATTTTAGAAGTAGTGACTGTTTCACAATCATTCTATAATCAGATCTGTTCTTCTGAACATTAGAAGTAGTGACTGTTTCACGATCATTCTATAATCAAATCTGTTCTTCTGAATCTTAGAAGTAGTGACTATTTCATAATCATTGTATAATCAGATCTATTCTCCTGAATTTTAGAAGTAGTGACTGTTTCATAATCATTCTAAAATCAGATCTGTTCTCTTAAATCTTAGAAGCAGTGACTATTTCATAATCATTGTATAATCAGATCTATTCTCCTGAATTTTAGAAGTAGTGACTGTTTCATAATCATTCTATAATCAGATCTGTTCTCCTAAATTTTAGAAGCAGTGACTATTTCATAATCATTCTATAATCGGAACTATTCTCCTGAATTTTAGAAGTAGTGACTGTTTCATAATCATTCTATAATCAGATCTGTTCTCCTGAACCTTAGAAGTAGTCAGTATTTCACAATCACTCTATAATCAGATCTGTCCTCTTGAACCTTGGAAGTAGTGACTGTTTCACAATCATTCTATAATCAGATCTGTTCTTCTGAACCCTAGAAGTAGTGACTGTTTCTCATTCACTCTGTAATCAGATCTGTTCCCCTGAACCTCAGAAGTAGTGACTGTTTCACAATCATATTATAATCAGATCTATTCTCCTGAACCTTGGAAGAAATGACTGTTTCATAATCATTCTATAATCAGATCTGTTCTGAACCTCAGAAGTAGTGTGTGTTTCACAATCATTGTATAATCAGATTTGTTCTCCTGATCCTTAGAAGTAGTGACTGTTTTACAATCATCCTATAATCAGATCTGTTCTTCTGAATCTTAGAAGTAGTGACTGTTTTACAATCATTCTATAATAAGATCTGTTCTCCTGAACCTTAGAAGTAGTGACTGTTTTACAATCATTCTATAATCAGATCTGTTCACCTGAACCTTATAAGTAGTGACTGTTTTACAATCATCCTATAATCAGATCTGTTCTTCTGAATCTTAGAAGTAGTGACTGTTTCACAATCATCCTATAATCAGATCTGTTCTCCCGAACCTTAGAAGTAGTGACTGTTTTACAATCATTCTATAATCAGATCTGTTCTGAACCTTAGAAGTAGTGACTGTTTTACAATCATTCTATAATCTGATCTGTTCTCCCGAACCTTAGAAGTAGTGACTGTTTTACAATCATTCTATAATCAGATCTATTCTGAACCTTAGAAGTAGTGAGTGTTTAACAATCATTCTATAATCAGATCTGTTCTTCTGAACCTTAGAAGTAGTGAATGTTTCACAATCATTCTATAATCAGATCTGTTCTGAACCTTAGAAGTAGTGACTGTTTTACAATCATTCTATAATCAGATCTGTTCTCCTGGACCTTAGAAGAAGTGACTGTTTTACAATCATTCTAAAATCAGATCTGTTCTCCTGAACCTTAGATGAAGTGTCTGTTTCATAATCATTCTCTAATCAGATATGTTCTCCTAAACCTTTGAAGTGTCTGTTTCATAATCATTCGCTAATCAGATCTATTCTCCTGAACCTCAGAAGCAGTGACAGTTTCATAATCATTCTATAATCAGATCTGTTCTCCTGAACCTCAGAAGTAGCTACTGTTTCACAATCATGATATAATCAGATCTGTTCTCCTGAACCTTAGAAGCAGTGACTATTTCATAATCATTCTACAATCACATCTGTTTTTCTGAACCATAGAAGTCGTGACTGTTTCACAATCATTATATAATCAGATCTGTTCTCCTGAACCTTAGAAGTAGTGAGTGTTTCACAATCATGCTATAATCAGATCTGTTCTCCTGAACCTTACAAGTAGTGAGTGTTTCACAATCATTCTATAATCAGATCTGTTCTCGTGAACCTTAGAAGTAGTGAGTGTTTCACAATGATTCTATAATCAGATCTGTTCTCCTGAATCTTAAATTTAGTGACTGTTTCACAATCATTCTATAATCAGATCTGTTCTCCTGAACCTTAGAAGTAGTGAGTGTTCCACGATCATTCTATAATCAAATCTGTTCTTCTGGATTTTAGAAGTAGTGACTGTTTCACAATCATCATAAAATCAGATCTGTTCTCATGAACTCAGAATTAGTGACTGTTTCACAATCATACTATAATCAGATCTGTTCTCCTGAACCTCAGAGGAAGTGTCTGTTTCATAATCATTCTCTAATCAGATATGTTCTCCTAAACCTTAGAAGTGTCTGTTTCATAATCATTCTCTAAGCAGATCTATTCTCCTGAACCTCAGAAGCAGTGACAGTTTCATAATCATTTTATAATCAGATCTGTTCTGCTGTACCTCAGAAGTAGCTACTGTTTCACAATCATGATATAAGCAGATCTGTTCTCCTGAACCTTAGAAGCAGTGACTATTTCATAATCATTCTACAATCAGATCTGTTTTTCTGAACCATAGAAGTAGTGACTGTTTCACAATCATTATATAATCAGATCTGTTCTTCTGAACCCTAGAAGTAGTGACTGTTTCACAATCATTCTATAATCAGATCTGTTCTTATCGATTTTAGAAGAAGTGACTGTTTCATAGTCATTCTTTAATCAGACCTGTTTTCCAGAATCTTAAAAGTAGTATTTCATAATCATTTAATAATCAGATCTGTTCTTCTAAATCTTAGAAACAGTGACTGTTTCACAATCATTCTATAATCAGATCTGTTCTCCTGAACCTTAGAAGTAGTGACTGTTTCACAATCATGCTATAATCAGATCTGTTCTCTTGAACCTTAGAAGTAGTGAGAGTTTCACAATCATTCTATAATCAGATCTGTTCTCCTGAACCTTAGAAGTAGTGAGTGTTTCACAATGATTCTATAATCAGATCTGTTATCCTGAATCTTAAAGGTAGTGACTGTTTCACAATCATTCTATAATCAGATCTGTTCTTCTGGATTTTAGAAGTAGTGACTGTTTCACAATCATTCTATAATCAGATCTGTTCTTCTGAACCTTAGAAGTAGTGACTGTTTCACGATCATTCTATAATCAAATCTGTTCTTCGGGATTTTAGAAGTAGTGACTGTTTCACAATCATTCTATAATCAGATCTGTTCTTCTGAACCTTAGAAGTAGTGACTGTTTCACGATCATTCTATAATCAAATCTGTTCTTCTGGATTTTAGAAGTAGTGACTGTATCACAATCATTCTATAATCAGATCTGTTCACCTGAACCTTAGAAATAGTGGCTGTTTTACAATCATTCTATAATCAGACCAGTTTTCATGAGTCTTAAAAGTAGTATATCATAATCATTCTAAAATCAGATCTGTTCTCCTGAATCTTAGAAGTAGTGAGTATTTCATAATCATTCTAAAATCAGATCTGTTCTCCTAAATCTTAGAATCAGTGACTATTTCATAATCATTCTATAATCGGGTCAATTCTCCTGAACCTAAGAAGTAGTGACTGTTTTACAATCATATTATAATCAGATCTATTCTCCTGAACCTTGGAAGAAATGACTGTTTCATAATCATTCTCTGATCAGATCTGTTTTCTTGAACCTTAGAAGTAGTGACTGTTTCACAATCATACTATAATCAGATCTGTTCTTCTGAACCTTAGAAGTACTGACTGTTTCACAATCATCCTATAAACAGATCTGTTCTCCTGGACCTTAGAAGTAGTGACTGTTTCACAATCATTATAAAATCAGATCTGTCCTCATGAACTCGGAATTAGTGACTGTTTCACAATCGTACTATAATCAGATCTGTTCTCCTGGACCGTAGAAGTAGAGACTGTTTCATAATCATTCTCTAAGCAGATATGTTCTCCTAAACCTTAGAAGTGTCTGTTTCATAATCATTCTCTAATCAGATCTATTTTCCTGAACCTCAGAAGCAGTGACAGTTTCATAATCATTTTATAATCAGATCTGTTCTCCTGTACCTCAGAAGTAGCTACTGTTTCACAATCATGATATAAGCAGATCTGTTCTCCTGAACCTTAGAAGCAGTGACTATTTCATAATCATTCTACAATCAGATCTGTTTTTCTGAACCATAGAAGTAGTGACTGTTTCACAATCATTATATAATCAGATCTGTTCTTCTGAACCCTAGAAGTAGTGACTGTTTCACAATCATTCTATAATCAGACCTGTTCTTATCGATTTTAGAAGAAGTGACTGTTTCACAGTCATTCTATAATCAGATCTGTTCCCCTGAACCTTAGAAATAGTGAGTATTTTACAATCATTCTTTAATCAGACCTGTTTTCCAGAATCTTAAAAGTAGTATTTAATAATCATTTAATAATCAGATCTGTTCTTCTAAATCTTAGAAACAGTGACTGTTTCACAATCATTCTATAATCAGATCTGTTCTCCTGAACCTTAGAAGTAGTGACTGTTTCACAATCATGCTATAATCAGATCTGTTCTCATGAACCTTAGAAGTAGTGAGAGTTTCACAATCATTCTATAATCAGATCTGTTCTCCTGAACCTTAGAAGTAGTGAGTGTTTCACAATGATTCTATAATCAGATCTGTTATCCTGAATCTTAAAGGTAGTGACTGTTTCATAATCATTGTATAATCAGATCTATTCTCCTGAATTTTAGAAGTAGTGACTGTTTCATAATCATTCTATAATCAGACCTGTTCTCCTAAATCTTAGAAGCAGTGACTATTTCATAATCATTCTATAATCGGATCTATTCTCCTGAATTTCAGAAGTAGTGACTGTTTCATAATCATTCTATAATCAGATCTGTTCTCCTGAACCTCAGAAGTAGTGTGTGTTTCACAATCATTGTATAATCAGTTTTGTTCTCCTGAACCTTAGAAGTAGTGAGTGTTTCACAATCATGCTATAATCAGATCTGTTCTCCTGAACCTTAGAAGTAGTGAGTGTTTCACAATCATTCTATAATCAGATCTGTTCTCGTGAACCTTAGAAGTAGTGAGTGTTTCACAATGATTCTATAATCAGATCTGTTCTCCTGAATCTTAAAGGTAGTGACTGTTTCACAATCATTCTATAATCAGATCTGTTCTCCGGAACCTTAGAAGTAGTGAGTGTTTCACAATGATTCTATAATCAGATCTGTTCTCCTGAATCTTAGAAGTAGTGACTGTTTCACAATCATTCTATATTCAGATCTGTTCTTCTGGATTTTAGAAGTAGTGACTGTTTCACAATCATTCTATAATCAGATCTGTTCTTCTGAACCTTAGAAGTAGTGACTGTTTCACGATCATTCTATAATCAAATCTGTTCTTCTGGATTTTAGAAGTAGTGACTGTTTCACAATCATTCTATAATCAGATCTGTTCACCTGAACCTTAGAAATAGTGGCTGTTTTACAATCATTCTATAATCAGACCTGTTTTCCTGAGTCTTAAAAGTAGTATATCATAATCATTCTAAAATCAGATCTGTTCTCCTGAATCTTAGAAGTAGTGAGTATTTCATAATCATTCTAAAATCAGATCTGTTCTCCTAAATCTTAGAATCAGTGACTATTTCATAATCATTCTATAATCGGATCTATTCTCATGAACCTAAGAAGTAGTGACTGTTTTACAATCATATTATAATCAGATCTATTCTCCTGAACCTTGGAAGAAATGACTGTTTCATAATCATTCTCTGATCAGATCTGTTCTCTTGAACCTTAGAAGTAGTGACTGTTTCACAATCATACTATAATCAGATCTGTTCTTCTGAACCTTAGAAGTAGTGACTGTTTCACAATCATTATAAAATCAGATCTGTTCTCATGAACTCAGAATTAGTGACTGTTTCACAATCATACTATAATCAGATCTGTTCCCCTGAACCTTAGAAGCAGTGACTATTTCATAATCATTCTACAATCACATCTGTTTTTCTGAACCATAGAAGTAGTGACTGTTTCACAATCATTATATAATCAGATCTGTTCTTCTGAACCCTAGAAGTAGTGACTGTTTCACAATCATTCTATAATCAGATCTGTTCACCTGAACTTTAGAAATAGTGGCTGTTTTACAATCATTCTATAATCAGACCTGTTTTCCTGAGTCTTAAAAGTAGTATATCATAATCATTCTAAAATCAGATCTGTTCTCCTGAATCTTAGAAGTAGTGAGTATTTCATAATCATTCTAAAATCAGATCTGTTCTCCTAAATCTTAGAAGCAGTGACTATTTCATAATCATTCTATAATCGGATCTATTCTCATGAACCTAAGAAGTAGTGACTGTTTTACAATCATATTATAATCAGATCTATTCTCCTGAACCTTGGAAGAAATGACTGTTTCATAATCATTCTCTGATCAGATCTGTTCTCTTGAACCTTAGAAGTAGTGACTGTTTCACAATCATACTATAATCAGATCTGTTCTTCTGAACCTTAGAAGTAGTGACTGTTTCACAATCATTATAAAATCAGATCTGTTCTCATGAACTCAGAATTAGTTACTGTTTCACAATCATACTATAATCAGATCTGTTCTCCTGAACCTTAGAAGCAGTGACTATTTCATAATCATTCTACAATCACATCTGTTTTTCTGAACCATAGAAGTAGTGACTGTTTCACAATCATTATATAATCAGATCTGTTCTTCTGAACCCTAGAAGTAGTGACTGTTTCACAATCATTCTATAATCAGATCTGTTCTTCTGGATTTTAGAAATAGTGAGTATTTTACAATCATTTTTTAATCAGACCTGTTCTCCTAAATCTTAGAAGCAGTGACTATTTCATAATCATTCTATAATCGGATCTATTCTCCTGAATTTTAGAAGTAGTGACTGTTTCATAATCTTTCTATAATCAGATCTGTTCTCCTGAACCTCAGAAGTAGTGTGTGTTTCACAATCATTGTATTATCAGATTTGTTCTCCTGAACCTTAGAAGTAGTGAGTGTTTCACAATCATGCTATAATCAGATCTGTTCTCCTGAACCTTAGAAGTAGTGGGTGTTTCACAATCATTCTATAATCAGATCTGTTCTCGTGAACCTTAGAAGTAGTGAGTGTTTCACAATGATTCTATAATCAGATCTGTTCTCCTGAATCTTAAAGGTAGTGACTTTTTCACAATCATTCTATAATCAGATGTGTTCTCCTGAACCTTAGAAGTAGTGAGTGTTTCACAATGATTCTATAATCAGATCTGTTCTCCTGAATCTTAGAAGTAGTGACTGTTTCACAATCATTCTATATTCAGATCTGTTCTTCTGGATTTTAGAAGTAGTGACTGTTTCACAATCATTCTATAATCAGATCTGTTCTTCTGAACCTTAGAAGTAGTGACTGTTTCACGATCATTCTATAATCAAATCTGTTCTTCTAGATTTTAGAAGTAGTGACTGTTTCACAATCATTCTATAATCAGATCTGTTCTTCTGAACATTAGAAGTAGTGACTGTTTCACGATCATTCTATAATCAAATCTGTTCTTCTGAATCTTAGAAGTAGTGACTATTTCATAATCATTGTATAATCAGATCTATTCTCCTGAATTTTAGAAGTAGTGACTGTTTCATAATCATTCTAAAATCAGATCTGTTCTCTTAAATCTTAGAAGCAGCGACTATTTCATAATCATTGTATAATCAGATCTATTCTCCTGAATTTTAGAAGTAGTGACTGTTTCATAATCATTCTATAATCAGATCTGTTCTCCTAAATTTTAGAAGCAGTGACTATTTCATAATCATTCTATAATCGGAACTATTCTCCTGAATTTTAGAAGTAGTGACTGTTTCATAATCATTCTATAATCAGATCTGTTCTCCTGAACCTTAGAAGTAGTCAGTATTTCACAATCACTCTATAATCAGATCTGTCCTCTTGAACCTTGGAAGTAGTGACTGTTTCACAATCATTCTATAATCAGATCTGTTCTTCTGAACCCTAGAAGTAGTGACTGTTTCTCATTCACTCTGTAATCAGATCTGTTCCCCTGAACCTCAGAAGTAGTGACTGTTTCACAATCATATTATAATCAGATCTATTCTCCTGAACCTTGGAAGAAATGACTGTTTCATAATCATTCTATAATCAGATCTGTTCTGAACCTCAGAAGTAGTGTGTGTTTCACAATCATTGTATAATCAGATTTGTTCTCCTGATCCTTAGAAGTAGTGACTGTTTTACAATCATCCTATAATCAGATCTGTTCTTCTGAATCTTAGAAGTAGTGACTGTTTTACAATCATTCTATAATAAGATCTGTTCTCCTGAACCTTAGAAGTAGTGACTGTTTTACAATCATTCTATAATCAGATCTGTTCTCCTGAACCTTATAAGTAGTGACTGTTTTACAATCATCCTATAATCAGATCTGTTCTTCTGAATCTTAGAAGTAGTGACTGTTTCACAATCATCCTATAATCAGATCTGTTCTCCCGAACCTTAGAAGTAGTGACTGTTTTACAATCATTCTATAATCAGATCTGTTCTGAACCTTAGAAGTAGTGACTGTTTTACAATCATTCTATAATCTGATCTGTTCTCCCGAACCTTAGAAGTAGTGACTGTTTTACAATCATTCTATAATCAGATCTATTCTGAACCTTAGAAGTAGTGAGTGTTTAACAATCATTCTATAATCAGATCTGTTCTTCTGAACCTTAGAAGTAGTGAATGTTTCACAATCATTCTATAATCAGATCTGTTCTGAACCTTAGAAGTAGTGACTGTTTTACAATCATTCTATAATCAGATCTGTTCTCCTGGACCTTAGAAGAAGTGACTGTTTTACAATCATTCTAAAATCAGATCTGTTCTCCTGAACCTTAGATGAAGTGTCTGTTTCATAATCATTCTCTAATCAGATATGTTCTCCTAAACCTTTGAAGTGTCTGTTTCATAATCATTCGCTAATCAGATCTATTCTCCTGAACCTCAGAAGCAGTGACAGTTTCATAATCATTCTATAATCAGATCTGTTCTCCTGAACCTCAGAAGTAGCTACTGTTTCACAATCATGATATAATCAGATCTGTTCTCCTGAACCTTAGAAGCAGTGACTATTTCATAATCATTCTACAATCACATCTGTTTTTCTGAACCATAGAAGTCGTGACTGTTTCACAATCATTATATAATCAGATCTGTTCTCCTGAACCTTAGAAGTAGTGAGTGTTTCACAATCATGCTATAATCAGATCTGTTCTCCTGAACCTTACAAGTAGTGAGTGTTTCACAATCATTCTATAATCAGATCTGTTCTCGTGAACCTTAGAAGTAGTGAGTGTTTCACAATGATTCTATAATCAGATCTGTTCTCCTGAATCTTAAATTTAGTGACTGTTTCACAATCATTCTATAATCAGATCTGTTCTCCTGAACCTTAGAAGTAGTGAGTGTTTCACGATCATTCTATAATCAAATCTGTTCTTCTGGATTTTAGAAGTAGTGACTGTTTCACAATCATTCTATAATCAGATCTGTTCATCTGAACCTTAGAAGTAGTGACTGTTTCACGATCATTCTATAATCAAATCTGTTCTTCTGAATCTTAGAAGTAGTGACTATATCATAATCATTGTATAATCAGATCTATTCTCCTGAATTTTAGAAGTAGTGACGGTTTCACAATCATTCTAAAATCAGATCTGTTCTCCTAAATCTTAGAAGCAGTGACTATTTCATAATCATTGTATAATCAGATCTATTCTCCTGAATTTAAGAAGTAGTGACTGTTTCATAATCATTCTATAATCAGATCTGTTCTCTTGAACCTTGGAAGTAGTGACTGTTTCACAATCATTCTATAATCAGATCTGTTCTTCTGAACCCAAGAAGTAGTGACTGTATCTCATTCACTCTGTAATCAGATCTGTTCCCCTGAACCTCAGAAGTAGTGACTGTTTCACAATCATATTATAATCAGATCTATTCTCCTTAACCTTGGAAGAAATGACTGTTTCATAATCATTCTATAATCAGATCTGTTCTGAACCTTAGAAGTAGTGTGTGTTTCACAATCATTGTATAATCAGATCTATTCTCCTGAACCTCAGAAGCAGTGACAGTTTCATTATCATTCTATAATCAGATCTGTTCTCCTGAACCTCAGAAGTAGCTACTGTTTCACAATCATGATATAATCAGATCTGTTCTCCTGAACCTTAGAAGCAGTGACTATTTCATAATCATTCTACAATCACATCTGTTTTTCTGAACCATAGAAGTAGTGACTGTTTCACAATCATTATATAATCAGATCTGTTCTCCTGAACCTTAGAAGTAGTGAGTGTTTCACAATCATGCTATAATCAGATCTGTTCTCCTGAACCTTAGAAGTAGTGAGTGTTTCACAATCATTCTATAATCAGATCTGTTCTCGTGAACCTTAGAAGTAGTGAGTGTTTCACAATGATTCTATATTCAGATTTGTTTTTCTGGATTTTAGAAGTAGTGACTGTTTCACAATCATTCTATAATCAGATCTGTTCTTCTGAATATTAGAAGTAGTGACTGTTTCACGATCATTCTATAATCAAATCTGTTCTTCTGGATTTTAGAAGTAGTGACTGTTTCACAATCATTCTATAATCAGATCTGTTCTTCTGAACCTTAGAAGTAGTGAGTGTTTCACGATCATTCTATAATCAAATCTGTTCTTCTGAATCTTAGAAGTAGTGACTATTTCATAATCATTGTATAATCAGATCTATTCTCCTGAATTTTAGAAGTAGTGACTGTCTCATAATCATTCTAAAATCAGATCTGTTCTCCTAAGTCTTAGAATCATTGACTATTTCATAATCATTCTATAATCAGATCTGTTCTCCTAAATTTTAGAAGCAGTGACTATTTCATAATCATTCTATAATCGGATCTATTCTCCTGAATTTTAGAAGTAGTGACTGTTTCATAATCATTCTATAATCAGATCTGTTCTCCTGAACCTTAGAAGTAGTGAGTATTTCACAATCACTCTATAATCAGATCTGTTCTCTTGAACCTTGGAAGTAGTGACTGTTTCACAATCATTCTATAATCAGATCTGTTCTTCTGAACCCTAGAAGTAGTGACTGTTTCTCATTCACTCTGTAATCAGATCTGTTCCCCTGAACCTCAGAAGTAGTGACTGTTTCACAATCATATTATAATCAGATCTATTCTCCTGAACTTTGGAAGAAATGACTGTTTCATAATCATTCTATAATCAGATCTGTTCTGAACCTTAGAAGTAGTGTGTGTTTCACAATCATTGTATAATCAGATTTGTTCTCCTGAACCTTAGAAGTAGTGA
Organism: Saccoglossus kowalevskii; assembly: GCF_978046115.1. Taxonomy (NCBI): domain Eukaryota; kingdom Metazoa; phylum Hemichordata; class Enteropneusta; family Harrimaniidae; genus Saccoglossus; species Saccoglossus kowalevskii. Next base: position 24,826,057 of record NC_140659.1, read on the forward strand.
CTGTTTTACAATCATCCTATAATCAGATCTGTTCTTCTGAATCTTAGAAGTAGTGACTGTTTTACAATCATTCTATAATCAGATCTGTTCTCCCGAACCTTAGAAGTAGTGACTGTTTTACAATCATTCTATAATCACATCTATTCTGAACCTTAGAAGTAGTGAGTGTTTTACAATCATTCTATAATCAGATCGGTTCTTCTGAACCTTGGAAGTAGTGACTGTTTCACAATCATTCTATAATCAGATCTGTTCTTCTGAATCTTAGAAGTAGTTACTGTTTTACTATAATTCTTTAGTCAGATTTGTTCTCCCGAACCTTAGTAGTAGTGACTGTTTCACAATCATTCTATAATCAGATCTGTTCTGAACCTTAGAAGTAGTGACTGTTTCACAATCATTCTATAATCAGATCTGTTCTCCTGAACTTTAGATGTAGTGACTGTTTTACAATAATTCTATATTCAGATTTGTTCTCCTGAACCTTAGAAGTAGTGACTGTTTCACAATCATCCTATAATCAGATCTGTTCTCCCAAACCTTAGAAGTAGTGACTGTTTTACAATCATTCTATAATCAGATCTGTTCTCCTAAACCTTAGAAGTAGTGACTGTTTTACAATCATTCTATAATCAGATCTGTTCTCCTGAACCTTAGAAGTAGTGATTGTTTTACAATTATTCTATAATCAGATCTGTTCTCCTGGACCTTAGAAGAAGTGACTGTTTTACAATCATTCTATAATCAGATCTGTTCTCCTGAACCTCAGAAGTAGCTACTGTTTCACAATCATGATATAATCAGATCTGTTCTCCTGAACCTTAGAAGCAGTGACTATTTCATAATCATTCTACAATCAGATCTGTTTTTCTGAACCATAGAAGTAGTGACTGTTTCACAATCATTCTATAATCAGATCTTTTCTTCTGGATTTTAGAAATAGTGACTGTTTCACAATCATTCTATAATCAGATCTGTTCTTATCGATTTTAGAAGAAGTGACTGTTTCACAGTCATTCTATAATCAGATCTGTTCCCCTGAACCTTAGAAATAGTGAGTATTTTACAATCATTCTATAATCAGATCTGTTCTCCTGAACCTTAGAAGTAGTGAGTGTTTCACAATGATTCTATAATCAGATCTGTTCTCCTTAACCTTAGAAGTAGTGAGTGTTTCACAATCATTCTATAATCAGATATGTTTTCGTGAACCTTAGAAATAGTGAGTGTTTCACAATGATTCTATAATCAGATCTGTTCTCCTGAATCTTAAAGGTAGTGAGTGTTTCACAATGATTCTATAATCAGATCTGTTCTCCTGAACCTTAGAAGTAGTGAGTGTTTCACAATGATTCTATAATCAGATCTGTTCTCCTGAATCTTAGAAGTAGTGACTGTTTCACAATCATTCTATATTCAGATCTGTTCTTCTGGATTTTAGAAGTAGTGACTGTTTCACAATCATTCTATAATTAGATCTGTTCTCCTGAACCTCAGAAGTAGCTACTGTTTCACAATCATGATATAATCAGATCTGTTCTCCTGAACCTTAGAAGCAGTGACTATTTCATAATCATTCTACAATCAGATCTGTTTTTCTGAACCATAGAAGTAGTGACTGTTTCACAATCATTCTATAATCAGATCTTTTCTTCTGGATTTTAGAAATAGTGACTGTTTCACAATCATTCTATAATCAGATCTGTTCTTATCGATTTTAGAAGAAGTGACTGTTTCACAGTCATTCTATAATCAGATCTGTTCCCCTGAACCTTAGAAATAGTGAGTATTTTACAATCATTCTATAATCAGATCTGTTCTCCTGAACCTTAGAAGTAGTGAGTGTTTCACAATGATTCTATAATCAGATCTGTTCTCCTTAACCTTAGAAGTAGTGAGTGTTTCACAATCATTCTATAATCAGATATGTTTTCGTGAACCTTAGAAATAGTGAGTGTTTCACAATGATTCTATAATCAGATCTGTTCTCCTGAATCTTAAAGGTAGTGAGTGTTTCACAATGATTCTATAATCAGATCTGTTCTCCTGAACCTTAGAAGTAGTGAGTGTTTCACAATGATTCTATAATCAGATCTGTTCTCCTGAATCTTAGAAGTAGTGACTGTTTCACAATCATTCTATATTCAGATCTGTTCTTCTGGATTTTAGAAGTAGTGACTGTTTCACAATCATTCTATAATCAGATCTGTTCTTCTGAACCTTAGAAGTAGTGAGTGTTTCACAATGATTCTATAATCAGATCTGTTCTCCTGAATCTTAGAAGTAGTGACTGTTTCACAATCATTCTATATTCAGATCTGTTCTTCTGGATTTTAGAAGTAGTGACTGTTTCACAATCATTCTATAATCAGATCTGTTCTTCTGAACCTTAGAAGTAGTGACTGTTTCACGATCATTCTATAATCAAATCTGTTCTTCTGAACCTTAGAAGTAGTGAATATTTCATAATCATTCTGAAATCAGATCTGTTCTCCTAAATCTTAGAAGCAGTGACTATTTCATAATCATTGTCTAATTAGATCTATTCTCCTGAATTTTAGAAGTAGTGACTGTTTCATAATCATTCTATAATCAGATCTGTTCTCCTAAATCTTAGACGCAGTGACTATTTCATAATCATTCTATAATCGGATCTATTCTCCTGAATTTTAGAAGTAGTGACTGTTTCATAATCATTCTATAATCAGATCTGTTCTCCTGAACCTTAGAAGTAGTGAGTATTTCACAATCACTCTATAATCAGATCTGTTCTCCTAAACCTAAGAAGTAGTGACTGTTTTACAATCATATTATAATCAGATCTATTCTCCTGAACCTTGGAAGAAATGACTGTTTCATAATCATTCTCTGATCAGATCTGTTCTCTTGAGCCTTAGAAGTAGTGACTGTTTCACAATCATTCTATAATCGGATTTATTCTCCTGAATTTTAGAAGTAGTGACTGTTTCATAATCATTCTATAATCAGATCTGTTCTCCTGAACCTTAGAAGTAGTGAGTATTTCACAATCACTCTATAATCAGATCTGTTCTCTTGAACCTTGGAAGTAGTGACTGTTTCACAATCATTCTATAATCAGATCTGTTCTTCTGAACCCTAGAAGTAGTGACTGTTTCTCATTCACTCTGTAATCAGATCTGTTCCCCTGAACCTCAGAAGTAGTGACTGTTTCACAATCATATTATAATCAGATCTATTCTCCTGAACTTTGGAAGAAATGACTGTTTCATAATCATTCTATAATCAGATGTGTTCTGAACCTCAGAAGTAGTGTGTGTTTCACAATCATTGTATAATCAGATTTGTTCTCCTGAACCTTAGAAGTAGTGACTGTTTTACAATCATCCTATAATCAGATCTGTTCTTCTGAATCTTAGAAGTAGTGACTGTTTTACAATCATTCTATAATCAGATCTGTTCTCCTGAACCTTAGAAGTAGTGACTGTTTCACAATAATTCTATAATCAGATTTGTTCTCCTGAACCTTAGAAGTAGTGACTGTTTCACAATCATCCTATAATCAGATCTGTTCTCCCAAACCTTAGAAGTAGTGACTGTTTTACAATCATTCTATAATCAGATCTGTTCTCCTAAACATTAGAAGTAGTGACTGTTTTACAATCATTCTATAATCAGATCTGTTCTCCTGAACCTTAGAAGTAGTGACTGTTTTACAATCATTCTATAATCAGATCTGTTCTCCTGAACCTTAGAAGTAGTGACTGTTTTACAGTCATTCTATAATCAGATATGTTCTCCTGAACCTTAGAAGTAGTGACTGTTTTACAATCATCCTATAATCAGATCTGTTCTTCTGAATCTTAGAAGTAGTGACTGTTTCACAACCATCCTATAATCAGATCTGTTCTCCCGAACCTTAGAAGTAGTGACTGTTTTACAATCATTCTATAATCAGATCTGTTCTGAACCTTAGAAGTAGTGACTGTTTTACAATCATTCTATAATCAGATCTGTTCTCCCGAACCTTAGAAGTAGTGACTGTTTTACAATCATTCTATAATCACATCTATTCTGAACCTTAGAAGTAGTGAGTGTTTTACAATCATTCTATAATCAGATCGGTTCTTCTGAACCTTGGAAGTAGTGACTTTTTCACAATCATTCTATAATCAGATCTGTTCTTCTGAATCTTAGAAGTAGTGACTGTTTTACTATAATTCTTTAGTCAGATTTGTTCTCCCGAACCTTAGTAGTAGTGACTGTTTCACAATCATTCTATAATCAGATCTGTTCTGAACATTAGAAGTAGTGACTGTTTCACAATCATTCTATAATCAGATCTGTTCTCCTGAACTTTAGAAGTAGTGACTGTTTTACAATAATTCTATATTCAGATCTGTTCTCCCAAACCTTAGAAGTAGTGACTGTTTTACAATCGTTCTATAATCAGATCTGTTCTCCTGAACCTTAGAAGTAGTGACTGTTTTACAATCATTCTATAATCAGATCTGTTCTCCTGAACCTTAGAAGCAGTGACTGTTTTACAATCATTCTATAATCAGATCTGTTCTCCTGGACCTTAGAAGAAGTGACTGTTTTACAATCATTCTAAAATCAGATCTGTTCTCCTGAACCTTAGAGGAAGTGTCTGTTTCATAATCATTCTCTAATCAGATATGTTCTCCTAAACCTTAGAAGTGTCTGTTTCATAATCATTCTCTAATCAGATCTATTCTCCTGAACCTCAGAAGCAGTGACAGTTTCATAATTATTCTATAATCAGATCTGTTCTCCTGAACCTCAGAAGTAGCTACTGTTTCACAATCATGATATAATCAGATCTGTTCTCCTGAACCTTAGAAACAGTGACTATTTCATAATCATTCTACAATCAGATCTGTTTTTCTGAACCATATAAGTACTGACTGTTTCACAATCATTCTATAATCAGATCTTTTCTTCTGGATTTTAGAAATAGTGACTGTTTCACAATCATTCTATAATCAGATCTGTTCTCATCGATTTTAGAAGAAGTGACTGTTTCACAGTCATTCTATAATCAGATCTGTTCCCCTGAACCTTAGAAATAGTGAGTATTTTACAATCATTCTATAATCAGATCTGTTCTCCTGAACCTTAGAAGTAGTGAGTGTTTCACAATCATTCTATAATCAGATATGTTTTCGTGAACCTTAGAAATAGTGAGTGTTTCACAATGATTCTATAATCAGATCCGTTCTCCTGAATCTTAAAGGTAGTGAGTGTTTCACAATGATTCTATAATCAGATCTGTTCTCCTGAACCTTAGAAGTAGTGAGTGTTTCACAATGATTCTATAATCAGATCTGTTCTCCTGAATCTTAGAAGTAGTGACTGTTTCACAATCATTCTATATTCAGATCTGTTCTTCTGGATTTTAGAAGTAGTGACTGTTTCACAATCACTCTATAATCAGATCTGTTCTCCTAAACCTAAGAAGTAGTGACTGTTTTACAATCATATTATAATCAGATCTATTCTCCTGAACCTTGGAAGAAATGACTGTTTCATAATCATTCTCTGATCAGATCTGTTCTCTTGAGCCTTAGAAGTAGTGACTGTTTCACAATCATTCTATAATCGGATCTATTCTCTTGAATTTTAGAAGTAGTGACTGTTTCATAATCATTCTATAATCAGATCTGTTCTCCTGAACCTTAGAAGTAGTGAGTATTTCACAATCACTCTATAATCAGATCTGTTCTCTTGAACCTTGGAAGTAGTGACTGTTTCACAATCATTCTATAATCAGATCTGTTCTTCTGAACCCTAGAAGTAGTGACTGTTTCTCATTCACTCTGTAATCAGATCTGTTCCCCTGAACCTCAGAAGTAGTGACTGTTTCACAATCATATTATAATCAGATCTATTCTCCTGAACTTTGGAAGAAATGACTGTTTCATAATCATTCTATAATCAGATCTGTTCTGAACCTCAGAAGTAGTGTGTGTTTCACAATCATTGTATAATCAGATTTGTTCTCCTGAACCTTAGAAGTAGTGACTGTTTTACAATCATCCTATAATCAGATCTGTTCTTCTGAATCTTAGAAGTAGTGACTGTTTTACAATCATTCTATAATCAGATCTGTTCTCCTGAACCTTAGAAGTAGTGACTGTTTTACAATCATTCTATAATCAGATATGTTCTCCTGAACCTTAGAAGTAGTGACTGTTTTACAATCATCCTATAATCAGATCTGTTCTTCTGAATCTTAGAAGTAGTGACTGTTTCACAACCATCCTATAATCAGATCTGTTCTCCCGAACCTTAGAAGTAGTGACTGTTTTACAATCATTCTATAATCAGATCTGTTCTGAACCTTAGAAGTAGTGACTGTTTTACAATCATTCTATAATCAGATCTGTTCTCCCGAACCTTAGAAGTAGTGACTGTTTTACTATAATTCTTTAGTCAGATTTGTTCTCCCGAACCTTAGTAGTAGTGACTGTTTCACAATCATTCTATAATCAGATCTGTTCTGAACCTTAGAAGTAGTGACTGTTTCACAATCATTCTATAATCAGATCTGTTCTCCTGAACTTTAGAAGTAGTGACTGTTTTACAATAATTATATATTCAGATTTGTTCTCCTGAACCTTAGAAGTAGTGACTGTTTCACAATCATCCTATAATCAGATCTGTTCTCCCAAACCTTAGAAGTAGTGACTGTTTTACAATCGTTCTATAATCAGATCTGTTCTCCTGAACCTTAGAAGTAGTGACTGTTTTACAATCATTCTATAATCAGATCTGTTCTCCTGAACCTTAGAAGCAGTGACTGTTTTACAATCATTCTATAATCAGATCTGTTCTCCTGGACCTTAGAAGAAGTGACTGTTTTACAATCATTCTAAAATCAGATCTGTTCTCCTGAACCTTAGAGGAAGTGTCTGTTTCATAATCATTCTCTAATCAGATATGTTCTCCTAAACCTTAGAAGTGTCTGTTTCATAATCATTCTCTAATCAGATCTATTCTCCTGAACCTCAGAAGCAGTGACAGTTTCATAATTATTCTATAATCAGATCTGTTCTCCTGAACCTCAGAAGTAGCTACTGTTTCACAATCATGATATAATCAGATCTGTTCTCCTGAACCTTAGAAGCAGTGACTATTTCATAATCATTCTACAATCAGATCTGTTTTTCTGAACCATATAAGTAGTGACTGTTTCACAATCATTCTATAATCAGATCTTTTCTTCTGGATTTTAGAAATAGTGACTGTTTCACAATCATTCTATAATCAGATCTGTTCTCATCGATTTTAGAAGAAGTGACTGTTTCACAGTCATTCTATAATCAGATCTGTTCCCCTGAACCTTAGAAATAGTGAGTATTTTACAATCATTCTATAATCAGATCTGTTCTCCTGAACCTTAGAAGTAGTGAGTGTTTCACAATCATTCTATAATCAGATATGTTTTCGTGAACCTTAGAAATAGTGAGTGTTTCACAATGATTCTATAATCAGATCTGTTCTCCTGAATCTTAAAGGTAGTGAGTGTTTCACAATGATTCTATAATCAGATCTGTTCTCCTGAACCTTAGAAGTAGTGAGTGTTTCACAATGATTCTATAATCAGATCTGTTCTCCTGAATCTTAGAAGTAGTGACTGTTTCACAATCATTCTATATTCAGATCTGTTCTTCTGGATTTTAGAAGTAGTGACTGTTTCACAATCATTCTATAATCAGATCTGTTCTTCTGAACCTTAGAAGTAGTGACTGTTTCACAATCATTCTATATTCAGATCTGTTCTTCTGGATTTTAGAAGTAGTGACTGTTTCACAATCATTCTATAATCAAATCTGTTCTTCTGAATCTTAGAAGTAGTGAATATTTCATAATCATTCTGAAATCAGATCTGTTCTCCTAAATCTTAGAAGCAGTGACTATTTCATAATCATTGTCTAATCAGATCTATTCTCCTGAATTTTAGAAGTAGTGACTGTTTCATAATCATTCTATAATCAGATCTGTTCTCCTAAATCTTAGAAGCAGTGACTATTTCATAATCATTCTATAATCGGATCTATTCTCCTGAATTTTAGAAGTAGTGACTGTTTCATAATCATTCTATAATCAGATCTGTTCTCCTGAACCTTAGAAGTAGTGAGTATTTCACAATCACTCTATAATCAGATCTGTTCTCCTAAACCTAAGAAGTAGTGACTGTTTTACAATCATATTATAATCAGATCTATTCTCCTGAACCTTGGAAGAAATGACTGTTTCATAATCATTCTCTGAACAGATCTGTTCTCTTGAACCTTAGAAGTAATGACTGTTTCACAATCATACTATAATCAGATCTGTTCTTCTGAACCTTAGAAGTAGTGACAGTTTCACAATCATCCTATAAACAGATCTGTTCTCCTGGACCTTAGAAGTAGTGACTGTTTCACAATCATTATAAAATCAGATCTGTTCTCATGAACTCACAATTAGTGACTGTTTCACAATCATACTATAATCAGATCTGTTCTCCTGGACCTTAGAAGAAGTGACTGTTTTACAATCATTCTAAAATCAGATCTGTTCTCCTGAACCTTAAAGGAAGTGTCTGTTTCATAATCATTCTCTAATCAGATATGTTCTCTTACACCTTAGAAGTGTCTGTTTCATAATCATTCTGTAATCCGATCTATTCTCCTGAACCTCAGAAGCAGTAACAGTTTCATAATCATTCTATAATCAGATCTGTTCTCCTGAACCTCAGAAGTAGCTACTGTTTCACAATCATGATATAATCAGATCTGTTCTCCTGAACCTTAGAAGCAGTGACTATTTCATAATCATTCTACAATCACATCTGTTTTTCTGAACCATAGAAGTAGTGACTGTTTTACAATCATTATATAATCAGATCTGTTCTCCTGAACCTTAGAAGTAGTGAATGTTTCACAATCATGCTATAATCAGATCTGTTCTCCTGAAACTTAGAAGTAGTGAGTGTTTCACAATCATTCTATAATCAGATCTGTTCTCGTGAACCTTAGAAGTAGTGAGTGTTTCACAATGATTCTATAATCAGATCTGTTCTCCTGAATCTTAAAGGTAGTGACTGTTTCACAATCATTCTATAATCAGATCTGTTCTCCTGAACCTTAGAAGTAGTGAGTGTTTCACAATGATTATATAATCAGATCTGTTCTCCTGAATCTTAGAAGTAGTGACTGTTTCACAATCATTCTATATTCAGATCTGTTCTTCTGGATTTTAGAAGTAGTGACTGTTTCACAATCATTCTATAATCAGATCTGTTCTTCTGAATCTTAGAAGTAGTGACTGTTTCACGATCATTCTATAATCAAATCTGTTTTTCTGGATTTTAGAAGTAGTGACTGTTTCACAATCACTCTATAATCAGATCTGTTCTTCTGAACCTTAGAAGTAGTGACTGTTTCACGATCATTCTATAATCAAATCTGTTCTTCTGAATCTTAGAACTAGTGACTATTTCATAATCATTGAATAATCAGATCTATTCTCCTGAATTTTAGAAGTAGTGACTGTCTCATAATCATTCTAAAATCAGATCTGTTCTCCTAAATCTTAGAAGCATTGACTATTTCATAATCATTGTATAATCAGATCTATTCTCATGAATTTTAGAAGTAGTGACTGTTTCATAATCATTCTATAATCAGATCTGTTCTCCTAAATTTTAGAAGCAGTGACTATTTCATAATCATTCTATAATCGGATCTATTCTCCTGAATTTTAGAAGTAGTGACTGTTTCATAATCATTCTATAATCAGATCTGTTCTCCTGAACCTTAGAAGTAGTGAGTATTTCACAATCACTCTATAATCAGATCTGTTCTCTTGAACCTTGGAAGTAGTGACTGTTTCACAATCATTCTATAATCAGATCTGTTCTTCTGAACCCTAGAAGTAGTGACTGTTTCTCATTCACTCTGTAATCAGATCTGTTCCCCTGAACCTCAGAAGTAGTGACTGTTTCACAATCATATTATAATCAGATCTATTCTCCTGAACTTTGGAAGAAATGACTGTTTCATAATCATTCTATAATCAGATCTGTTCTGAACCTTAGAAGTAGTGTGTGTTTCACAATCATTGTATAATCAGATTTGTTCTCCCGAACCTCAGAAGTAGTGACTGTTTTACAATCATCCTATAATCAGATCTGTTCTTCTGAATCTTAGAATTAGTGACTGTTTTACAGTCATTCTATAATCAGATCTGTTCTCCTGAACCTTAGAAGTAGTGACTGTTTTACAATCATTCTATAATCAGATCTGTTCTCCTGAACCTAAGAAGTAGTGACTGTTTTACAATCATCCTATAATCAGATCTGTTCTTCTGAATCTTAGAAGTAGTGACTGTTTCACAATCATCCTATAATCAGATCTGTTCTCCCGAACCTTAGAAGTAGTGACTGTTTTACAATCATTCTATAATCAGATCTGTTCTGAACCTTAGAAGTAGTGACTGTTTTACAATCATTCTATAATCAGATCTGTTCTCCCGAACCTTAGAAGTAGTGACTGTTTTACAATCATTCTATAATCAGATCTGTTCTCCCGAACCTTAGAAGTAGTGACTGTTTTACAATCATTCTATAATCACATCTATTCTGAACCTTAGAAGTAGTGAGTGTTTTACAATCATTCTATAATCAGATCGGTTCTTCTGAACCTTGGAAGTAGTGACTGTTTCACAATCATTCTATAATCAGATCTGTTCTTCTGAATCTTAGAAGTAGTGACTGTTTTACTATAATTCTTTAGTCAGATTTGTTCTCCCGAACCTTAGTAGTAGTGACTGTTTCACAATCATTCTATAATCAGATCTGTTCTGAACCTTAGAAGTAGTGACTGTTTCACAATCATTCTATAATCAGATCTGTTCTCCTGAACTTTAGAAGTAGTGACTGTTTTACAATAATTCTATATTCAGATTTGTTCTCCTGAACCTTAGAAGTAGTGACTGTTTCACAATCATCCTATAATCAGATCTGTTCTCCCACACCTTAGAAGTAGTGACTGTTTTACAATCATTCTATAATCAGATCTGTTCTCCTGAACCTTAGAAGTAGTGACTGTTTTACAATCATTCTATAATCAGATCTGTTCTCCTGAACCTTAGAAGTAGTGACTGTTTTACAATCATTCTATAATCAGATCTGTTCTCCTGGACCTTAGAAGAAGTGACTGTTTTACAATCATTCTAAAATCAGATCTGTTCTCCTGAACCTTAGAGGAAGTGTCTGTTTCATAATCATTCTCTAATCAGATATGTTCTCCTAAACCTTAGAAGTGTCTGTTTCATAATCATTCTCTAATCAGATCTATTCTCCTGAACCTCAGAAGCAGTGACAGTTTCATAATCATTCTATAATCAGATCTGTTCTCCTGAACTTCAGAAGTAGCTACTGTTTCACAATCATGATATAATCAGATCTGTTCTCCTAAACCTTAGAAGCAGTGACTATTTCATAATCATTCTACAATCAGATCTGTTTTTCTGAACCATAGAAGTAGTGACTGTTTCACAATTATTCTATAATCAGATCTGTTCTCCTGAACTTCAGAAGTAGCTACTGTTTCACAATCATGATATAATCAGATCTGTTCTCCTAAACCTTAGAAGCAGTGACTATTTCATAATCATTCTACCATCAGATCTGTTTTTCTGAACCATAGAAGTAGTGACTGTTTCACAGTCATTCTATAATCAGATCTGTTCCCCTGAACCTTAGAAATAGTGAGTATTTTACAATCATTCTATAATCAGATCTGTTCTCCTGAACCTTAGAAGTAGTGAGTGTTTCACAATGATTCTATAATCAGATCTGTTCTCCTTAACCTTAGAAGTAGTGAGTGTTTCACAATCATTCTATAATCAGATATGTTTTCGTGAACCTTACAAATAGTGAGTGTTTCACAATGAATCTATAATCAGATCTGTTCTCCTGAATCTTAAAGGTAGTGAGTGTTTCACAATGATTCTATAATCAGATCTGATCTCCTGAACCTTAGAAGTAGTGAGTGTTTCACAATGATTCTATAATCAGATCTGTTCTCCTGAATCTTAGAAGTAGTGACTGTTTCACAATCATTCTATATTCAGATCTGTTCTTCTGGATTTTAGAAGTAGTGACTGTTTCACAATCATTCTATAATCAGATCTGTTCTTCTGAACCTTAGAAGTAGTGACTGTTTCACGATCATTCTATAATCAAATCTGTTCTTCTGAATCTTAGAAGTAGTGAATATTTCATAATCATTCTGAAATCAGATCTGCTCTCCTAAATCTTAGAAGCAGTGACTATTTCATAATCATTGTCTAATCGGATCTATTCTCCTGAATTTTAGAAGTAGTGACTGTTTCATAATCATTCTATAATCAGATCTGTTCTCCTGAACCTTAGAAGTAGTGAGTATTTCACAATCACTCTATAATCAGATCTGTTCTCCTAAACTTAAGAAGTAGTGACTGTTTTACAATCATATTATAATCAGATCTATTCTCCTGAACCTTGGAAGAAATGACTGTTTCATAATCATTCTCTGATCAGATCTGTTCTCTTGAACCTTAGAAGTAGTGACTGTTTCACAATCATACTATAATCAGATCTGTTCTTCTGAACCTTAGAAGTAGTGACAGTTTCACAATCATCCTATAAACAGATCTGTTCTCCTGGACCTTAGAAGTAGTGACTGTTTCACAAACATTATAAAATCAGATCTGTTCTCATGAACTCACAATTAGTGACTATTTCACAATCATTCTAAAATCAGATCTGTTCTCCTGAACCTTAGAGGAAGTGTCTGTTTCATAATCATTCTCTAATCAGATATGTTCTCTTAAACCTGAGAAGTGTCTGTTTCATAATCATTCTGTAATCCGATCTATTCTCCTGAACCTCAGAAGCAGTAACAGTTTCATAATCATTCTATAATCAGATCTGTTCTCCTGAACCTCAGAAGTAGCTACTGTTTCACAATCATGATATAATCAGATCTGTTCTCCTGAACCTTAGAAACAGTGACTATTTCATAATCATTTTACAATCAGATCTGTTCTCCTGAACCATAGAAGTAGTGACTGTTTCACAATCATTATATAATCAGATCTGTTCTTCTGAATCTTAGAAGTAGTGACTGTTTCACAATCATTCTATAATCAGATCTGTTCTTCTGGATTTTAGAAATAGTGAGTATTTTACAATCATTTTTTAATCAGACCTGTTTTCCTGAATCTTAAAAGTAGTATTTCATAATCATTCTATAATCAGATCTGTTCTCCTGAACCTTAGAAGTAGTGAGTGTTTCACAATGATTCTATAATCAGATCTGTTCTCCTGAATCTTAAAGGTAGTGACTGTTTCACAATGATTCTATAATCAGATCTGTTCTCCTGAATCTTAGAAGTAGTGACTGTTTTACAATCATTCTATATTCAGATCTATACTTCTGAACCTTAGAAGTAGTGTGTGTTTCACAATCATTGTATAATCAGATTTGTTCTCATGAACCTTAGAAGTAGTGGCTGTTTTACAATCATCCTATAATCAGATATGTTCCTCTGAATTTTAGAAGTAGTGACTGTTTCACAATCATTCTATAATCAGATCTGTTCTCCTGAATCTTAGAAGTAGTGACTGTTTCACAATCATACTATAATCAGATCTCTTCTCCCAAACTTTCGAAGAAGTGACTGTTTTACAATCATTCTATAATCAGATCTGTTTTCCTGAACTTTAGAAGTAGTGACTGTTTTACAATCATTCTATAATCAGATCTGTTCTCCTGAACCTTAGAAGTAGTGACTGTTTTACAATCATCCTATAATCAGATCTGTTCTTCTGAATCTTAGAAGTAGTGACAGTTTCACAATTATCCTATAAACAGATCTGTTCTCCCGAACCTTATAAGTAGTGACTGTTTTACAATCATTCTATAATCAGATCTGTTCTCCCGAACCTTAGAAGTAGTGACTGTTTTACAATCATTCTATAATCAGATCTGTTCTCCCGAACCTTAGAAGTAGTGACTGTTTTACAATCATCCTATAATCAGATTTGTTCTCCCGGACCTTAGAAGTAGTGACTGTTTCACAATCATCCTATAATCAGATCTGTTCTCCTGAACCTTAGAAGTAGTGACTGTTTTGCAATCATTCTATAATCAGATCTGTTCTCCTGAACCTTAGAAGTAGTGACTGTTTTACAATCATTCTATAATCAGATCTGTTCTCCTGGACCTTAGAAGAAGTGACTGTTTTACAATCATTCTAAAATCAGATCTGTTCTCCTGAACCTTAGAGGAAGTGTCTGTTTCATAATCATTCTCTAATCAGATATGTTCTCCTAAACCTTAGAAGTATCTGTTTCATAATCATTCTCTAATCAGATCTATTCTCCTGAACCTCAGAAGCAGTGACAGTTTCATAATCATTCTATAATCAGATCTGTTCTCCTGAACCTCAGAAGTAGCTACTGTTTCACAATCATGATATAATCAGATCTGTACTCCTGAACCTTAGAAGCAGTGACTATTTCATAATCATTCTACAATCAGATCTGTTTTTCTGAACCATAGAAGTAGTGACTGTTTCACAATCATTATATAATCAGATCTGTTTTTCTGAACCATAGAAGTAGTGACTGTTTCACAATCATTATATAATCAGATCTGTTCTCCTGAACCTTAGAAGTAGTAACTGTTTCACAATCATTCTATAATCAGATCTAATCTCCTGAACCTTAAAGGTAGTGACTGTTTCACAATCATTGTATAATCAGATCTGTTCTTCTGAATCTTAGAAGTAGTGACTGTTTCACAATCATTGTATAATCAGATCTATTCTCCTGAATTTTAGAAGTAGTGACTGTTTCACAATCATATTATAATCAGATCTATTCTCCTGAACCTTGGAAGAAATGACTGTTTCATAATCATTCTATAATCAGATCTGTTCTGAACCTTAGAAGTAGTGTGTGTTTCACAATCATTGTATAATCAGATTTGTTCTCCCGAACCTTAGAAGTAGTGACTGTTTTACAATCATTCTTTAATCAGATCTGTTCTCCTGAACCTTAGAAGTAGTGAGTGTTTCACAATGATTCTATAATCAGGTCTGTTCTCCTGAATCTTAAAAGTAGTGACTGTTTCACAATCATTCTATAATCAGATCTGTTCTCCTGAACCTTAGAAGTAGTGACTGTTTTACAATCATTCTAAAATCAGATCTGTTCTCCTGAACCTTAGAGGAAGTGTCTGTTTCATAATCATTCTCTAATCAGATATGTTCTCCTAAACCTTAGAAGTATCTGTTTCATAATCATTCTCTAATCAGATCTATTCTCCTGAACCTCAGAAGCAGTGACAGTTTCATAATCATTCTATAATCAGATCTGTTCTCCTGAACCTCAGAAGTAGCTACTGTTTCACAATCATGATATAATCAGATCTGTTCTCCTGAACCTTAGAAGCAGTGACTATTTCATAATCATTCTACAATCAGATCTGTTTTTCTGAACCATAGAAGTAGTGACTGTTTCACAATCATTATATAATCAGATCTGTTTTTCTGAACCATAGAAGTAGTGACTGTTTCACAATCATTATATAATCAGATCTGTTCTCCTGAACCTTAGAAGTAGTAACTGTTTCACAATCATTCTATAATCAGATCTATTCTCCTGAACCTTAAAGGTAGTGACTGTTTCACAATCATTGTATAATCAGATCTGTTCTTCTGAATCTTAGAAGTAGTGACTGTTTCACAATCATTGTATAATCAGATCTATTCTCCTGAATTTTAGAAGTAGTGACTGTTTCACAATCATATTATAATCAGATCTATTCTACTGAACCTTGGAAGAAATGACTGTTTCATAATCATTCTATAATCAGATCTGTTCTGAACCTTAGAAGTAGTGTGTGTTTCACAATCATTGTATAATCAGATTTGTTCTCCCGAACCTTAGAAGTAGTGACTGTTTTACAATCATTCTTTAATCAGATCTGTTCTCCTGAACCTTAGAAGTAGTGAGTGTTTCACAATGATTCTATAATCAGGTCTGTTCTCCTGAATCTTAAAAGTAGTGACTGTTTCACAATCATTCTATAATCAGATCTGTTCTCCTGAACCTTAGAAGTAGTGAGTGTTTCACAATGATTCAATAATCAGATATGTTCTCCTGAATCTTAGAAGTAGTGACTGTTTCACAATCATTCTATATTCAGATCTGTTCTTCTGAACCTTAGAAGTAGTGACTGTTTCACGATCATTCTATAATCAAATCTGTTCTTCTGGATTTTAGAAGTAGTGACTGTTTCACAATCATTCTATAATCAGATCTGCTCTTCTGAACCTTAGAAGTAGTAACTGTTTCACAATCATTCTATAATCAGATCTGTTCCTCTGAACCTTAGAAGTAGTGACTGTTTCACGATCATTCTATAATCAAATCTGTTCTTCTGAATCTTAGAAGTAGTGAATATTTCATAATCATTCTAAAATCAGATCTGTTCTCCTAAATCTTAGAAGCAGTGACTATTTCATAATCATTGTATAATCAGATCTATTCTCCTGAATTTTAGAAGTAGTGACTGTTTCATAATCATTCTATAATCAGATCTGTTCTCCTAAATCTTAGAAGCAGTGACTATTTCATAATCATTCTATAATCGGGTCTATTCTACTGAATTTTAGAAGTAGTGACTGTTTCATAATCATTCTATAATCAGATCTGTTCTCCTGAACCTCAGAAGTAGTGTGTGTTTCACAATCATTGTATAATCAGATTTGTTCTCCTGAACCTTAGAAGTAGTGACTGTTTTACAATCATTCTATAATCAGATCTGTTCTTCTGAACCTTAGAAGTAGTGACTGTTTCATAATCATTCTATAATCAGATCTGTTCTCCTTAATCTTAGAAGCAGTGACTGTTTCATAATCATTCTATAATCAGATCTGTTCTCCTGAACCTCAGAAGTAGTGTGTGTTTCACAATCATTGTATAATCAGATTTGTTCTCCTGAACCTTAGAAGTAGTGAGTGTTTCACAATCATTGTATAATCAAATTTGTTCTCCTGAACCTTAGAATTAGTGACTGTTTTACAATCATTCTATAATCAGATCTGTTCTCCCGAACCTTAGAAGTAGTGACTGTTTTACAATCATCCTATAATCAGATCTGTTCTCCCAAACCTTAGAAGTAGTGAGTGTTTCACAATCATTGTATAATCAGATCTGTTCTGAACCTTAGAAGTAGTGAGTGTTTTACAATCATTCTATAATCAGATCTGTTTTGAACCTTAGAAGTAGTGACTGTTTTACAATCATCCTATAATCAGATCTGTTCTCCTGAACCTTAGAATTAGTGACTGTTTCACAATCATACTATAATCAGATCTGTTCTCCCGAACCTTAGAAGTAGTGACTGTTTTACAATCATTCTATAATCAGATCTGTTCTGAACCTTAGAAGTAGTGAGTGTTTCACAATCATTGTATAATCAGATTTGTTCTCCTGAACCTTAGAAGTAGTGACTGTTTTACAATCATTCTATTATCAGATCTGTTCTGAACCTTAGAAGTAGTGAGTGTTTCACAATCATTGTATAATCAGATTTGTTCTCCTGAACCTTAGAAGTAGTGACTGTTTTACAATCATTGTATAATCAGATCTGTTCTCCTGAACCTTAGAAGTAGTGACTGTTTTACAATCATCCTATAATCAGATTTGTTCTCCTGAACCTTAGAAGTAGTGACTGTTTTACAATCATTCTATAATCAGATCTGTTCTTCTGAACCTTAGAAGTAGTGACTGTTTAACAATCATTCTATAATCAGATCTGTTCTGAACCTTAGAAGTAGTGACTGTTTTACAATCATCCTATAATCAGATCTGTTCTCCCGGACCTTAGAAGTAGTGACTGTTTTACAATCATCCTATAATCAGATCTGTTCTCCCGGACCTTAGAAGTAGTGACTGTTTTACAATCATCCTATAATCAGACCTGTTCTCATGAACTTTAGAAGTAGTGACTGTTTTACAATCATTGTATAAGCAGATCTGTTCTCATGAACTTTAGAAGTAGTGACTGTTTTACAATCATTCTATAAGCAGATCTGTTCTCCTGAATCTTAGAAGTAGTGACTGTTTCACAATCATTATATAATCAGATCTGTTCTCCTGAACCTTAGAAGTAGTGACTGTTTTACAATCATTCTATAATCAGATCTGTTCTCCTGAACCTCAGAAGTAGTGACTGTTTCACAATCATCCTATAATCAGATCTGTTCTCCTGAACCTTAGAAGTAGTGAGTGTTTTACAATCATTCTATAATCAGATCTGTTCTCCCAAACCTTAGAAGTAGTGACTGTTTTACAATCATCCTATAATCAGATCTGTTCTCCTGAACCTTAGAAGCAGTGACTGTTTCACAGTCATCCTATAATCAGATCTGTTCTCCCGAACCTTAGAAGTAGTGACTGTTTTACAATCATCCTATAATCAGATCTGTTCTCCTGAACCTTAGAAGTAGTGACTGTTTCACAATCATCCTATAATCAGATCTGTTCTCCTGAACCTTAGAAGCAGTGACTGTTTTACAATCATTCTATAATCAGATCTGTTCTCCCGAACCTTAGAAGTAGTGACTGTTTTACAATCATTCTATAATCAGATCTGTTCTCCCGAACCTTAGAAGTAGTGAGTGTTTTACAATCATTCTATAATCAGATCTGTTCTCCCGAACCTTAGAAGTAGCGACTGTTTTACAATCATCCTATAATCAGATCTGTTCTCCCGAACCTTATAAGTAGTGACTGTTTTACAATCATCCTATAATCAGATCTGTTCTCCCGAACCTTAGAAGTAGTGACTGTTTTACAATCATTCTATAATCAGATCTGTTCTCCTGAATCTTAGAAGTAGTGACTGTTTCACAATCATTCTATCATCAGATCTGTTCCGAACCTTAGAAGTAGTGACTGTTTTACAATCATTCTATAATCAGATCTGTTCTCCCGAACCTTAGAAGTAGTGACTGTTTTACAATCATTCTATAATCAGATCTGTTCTCCCGAACCTTAGAAGTAGTGACTGTTTCACAATCATTCTATAATCAGATCTGTTCCGAACCTTAGAAGTAGTGACTGTTTTACAATCATTCTATAATCAGATCTGTTCTCCCGAACCTTAGAAGTAGTGACTGTTTTACAATCATTCTATAATCAGATCTCTTTTCCCGAACCTTAGAAGTAGTGACTGTTTTACAATCATTCTATAATCAGATCTGTTCTCCCGAACCTTAGAAGTAGTGACTGTTTCACAATCATTCTATAATCAGATCTGTTCCGAACCTTAGAAGTAGTGACTGTTTTACAATCATTCTATAATCTATAATCAGATCTGTTCTCCTGAACCTTAGAAGTAGTGACTGTTTTACAATCATTCTATAATCAGATCTGTTCTCCTGAACCTTAGAAGTAGTGACTGTTTCACAATCATCCTATAATCAGATCTGTTCTCCTGAACCTTAGAAGTAGTGACTGTTTTACAATCATTCTATAATCAGATCTGTTCTCCTGAATCTTAGAAGTAGTGACTGTTTTACAATCATTCTATAATCAGATCTGTTCTCCTGAATCTTAGAAGTAGTGACTGTTTCACAATCATTCTATAATCAGATCTGTTCTCCTGAATCTTAGAAGTAGTGACTGTTTTACAATCATTCTATAATCAGATCTGTTCTCCTGAATCTTAGAAGTAGTGAGTGTTTTACAATCATTGTATAATCAGATCTATTCTGAACCTTAGAAGTAGTGACTGTTTCACAATCATTCTATAATCAGATCTATTCTGAACCTTAGAAGTAGTGACTGTTTCACAATCATTCTATAATCAGATCTGTTCTCCCGGACCTTAGAATTAGTGACTGTTTTACAATCATTCTATAATCAGATCTGTTCTCCTGGACCTTAGAATTAGTGACTGTTTCACAATCATACTATAATCAGATCTGTTCTGAACCTAAGAAGTAGTGACTGTTTTACAATCATCCTATAATCAGATCTGTTCTCCTGAACCTTAGAAGTAGTGACTGTTTCACAATCATTCTCTGATCAGATCTGTTCTCCTGAATCTTAGAAGTAATGACTGTTTTACAATCATCCTATAATCAGATCTGTTCTCCCAAACCTTAGAAGTAGTGACTGTTTCATAATCATTCTATAATCAGATCTGTTCTCCCGGACCTTAGAATTAGTGACTGTTTTACAATCATTCTATAATCAGATCTGTTCTCCTGAATCTTAGAAGTAGTGACTGTTTTACAATCATTCTATAATCAGATCTGTTCTTCTGAACCTTAGAAGTAGTGACTGTTTCATAATCATTCTATAATCAGATCTGTTCTCCCGGACCTTAGAATTAGTGACTGTTTTACAATCATTCTATAATCAGATCTGCTCTCCTGGACCTTAGAATTAGTGACTGTTTCACAATCATACTATAATCAGATCTGTTCTCCTGAACCTTAGAAGTAGTGACTGTTTTACAATAATTCTATTGTCAGATTTGTTCTCCCGAACCTTAGTTATTTATTTATTTACTAACACACAACATCCCCCGGAGGGGATGAAAAGGGTTACAAATCAGATATTAGTAAAAGAAAAATAATCACATAAAAAGTAAGGGAACAAAAAGGCATTAAAAAAAAAAAGATAAAAATTTGTATACAAGGAATGTATTACTGGCTTAGTTTATGAAGGTGCTGCTGTCTTGTATTAAAACAGTTTTTTAAAGATTGCGCTAAAGGAATTGACATTTTCTCGTCACTTAGTAATGATATGAATTTATTTTCATTACTAAATTTGTCAAAATTTGGTATACGTTTATTAGCTACAATGTAATGTTTTAATCTTATTTCATTGTAATGAGGACAATTTGTGACAAAATGTTGTTCATCTTCAACATGGTCATTGTCGCACATATTGCAGACTCTGTCTTTAAAATCCAATCCTGTATGCCGGCCTGTTTCAATTTTCAGACAGTGGTTGCCAAGTCTAAATTTTGTTAAGGATTTGCGAAGTTCACTGTTTTTCATAATTGTTAAGTAGTTTTCTTGTTCTATTTTGGTTTTAAAAAGTTTGTAGGTTCTTAGTTAACCTTAGAAGTAGTGAGTGTTTTACAATCATTCTATAATCAGATCTATACTTCTGAACGAAATTTAAAGACAAACAATTT
Source organism: Saccoglossus kowalevskii (assembly GCF_978046115.1). Lineage (NCBI taxonomy): Eukaryota > Metazoa > Hemichordata > Enteropneusta > Harrimaniidae > Saccoglossus > Saccoglossus kowalevskii. The sequence goes on from NC_140659.1 coordinate 24,847,320, forward strand.
CAAGCATTAAATTATCACCTAAAAATAATATTATTTTCATTCCAACAATCAGAAAGCTTCCATGTTTCTAAAAATCAAATAATAAATAATGTCTTTCAAAGTTCTTCATTAAAAGAAGAGTGAATTGTAAAGTTAGATGGTATATCTTTATGTGCAGTGACTCCTCTTCCTCCAATACTGGTTTCCCAGCAACCCATGTCTAGGTTTGAAAGCTGCTTCTGTATTTCCCTCAAGGTATTTGCTTCAGTGCCTGCAAAAAAACATAGTTAAATGCTGGTTACCTTGCACTTCTTAATTTATTCAAGAGAAATACTTGAGTAAGCTGAACGTTCACTTGTTTACTCTCTCAAAAATGGGTATATACAACTTTAACAGTTATTATTCCTAAAACATTGGTGTATTATCATGTGAAACAATTGATGTTGAATATTTAAATCTTATTTCAGAAGTGAATTCATGTGTATTTGTACAAACTAAAATTTATGTAGACATGCTTTGCATATTTCCTGAAATTCACATGAATTCAACCATAATACAACCATATGAATGATTTAATATTTGTTTTTATTTTGATCAATATTTTTCAGTGGTCGAAAGTTAGACATGAAGCAAAGTGATTAGGTGTGAGTGTCAGTTTGAATCATACATGCAGTACATATTTCTTATTGGTCTTATTTACTTTTTATGTCAGCAGCTACTATGAGTTCACACATAATTTTATGTTGTTCGGAAGATGAAAAACTGTTGTACATCATGCATCCAAGACTAAATAAAATTGAACTTGACTAACTATTTATATTTAATCAGTTACATCAAAACCACTGAATCTGTCATCAATATTAACTGCATAGATTACTGTAGAGAGAAAACTTTCAAAAGCTGGTGTACATTTATAGAGCAAGGCAATAAATACAATACAAGCAGCCTCTCAGCTGAGACAACTCTGCTGCTAGCAATGCTCATTGCTCATTGCAAATAAAGAATTAAAGATATCATCACAAAATGAATAAATCTGAGATCGATTCACATGAGATACCTATATGTATAATATCAAAGCAATCAAACTTTTCAAACTTTTACCCAAAATGACAAAAATATTCATCAAAATTAGAGAATTAAAGATATCATCACAAAATGAAAAAATCTGAGATCGGTTCACATGAGATACCTATATGTATAATATCAAAGCAATCAAACTTTTCAAACTTTTACCCAAAATGACAAAAATATTCATCAAAATTAGAGAATTAAAGATATCATCACAAAATGAATAAATCTGAGATCGGTTCACATGATCACATGAGGTACCTATATGTATAATATCAAAGTAATCAAACTTTTACTTAAAATGACAAAAATATTCATCAAAATTAGAGAATTAAAGATATCATCACAAAATGAATAAATCTGAGATCGGTTCACATGATCACATGAGGTACCTATATGTATAATATCAAAGTAATCAAACTTTTACCTAAAATGACAAAAAGAAATTTTTATGATTATATGGCCTTTGTGAGACAAAATTGCATGAAAGTCGCTGACACTCCATGTCTTATAACATTCCCTAGACACATGTAACATACCCTAGACACATGTCGTATAACATTCCCTAGACACATGTCATATAACATATCCTAGACACATGTCATATAACATACCCTAGACACATGTTGTATAACATACCCTAGACACATGTTGTATAACATTCCCTACACATGTTGTATAACATACCCTAGACACATGTCATACAACATACCCTACACATGTTGTATAACATTCCCTAGACACATGTCATATAACATATCCTAGACACATGTCATATAACATAGCCTAGACACATGTCATATAACATACCCTAGACACATGTCGTATAACATTCCCTAGACGCATGTCATATAACATATCCTAGACACATGTCATATAACATACCCTAGACACATGTCATATAACATACCCTAGACACATGTCATATAACATACCCTAGATACATGTTGTATAACATACCCTAGACACATGTCATATAACATACCCTAGACACATGTCATATAACATACCCTAGACACATGTCATATAACATACCCTAAACACATGTCGTATAACATACCCTAGATACATGTTGTATAACATACCCTAGACACATGTCATATAACACACCCTAGACACATGTCATATAACATACCCTAGACACATGTCATATAACATACCCTAGACACATGTTGTATAACATACCCTAGATACATGTTGTATAACATTCCCTACACATGTTGTATAACATACCCTAGACACATGTCATATAACATACCCTAAACACATGTTGTATAACATACCCTAGACACATGTCATATAACACACCCTAGACACATGTCATATAACATACCCTAGACACATGTCATATAACATACCCTAGACACATGTTGTATAACATACCCTAATACATGTTGTATAACATTCCCTACACATGTTGTATAACATACCATAGACACACGTTGCATAACATACCCTAGACGCACGTTGTATAACATACCCTAGACACACGTTGCATAACATACCCTAGACACATCCCTAGACACATGTTGTATAACATTCCCTACACACGTTGTATAACATACCCTAGACACATGTCATATAACACACCCTAGACACATGTCATATAACATACCCTAGACACATGTCATATAACACACCCTAGACACATGTCGTATAACATACCCTAGACACATGTTGTATAACATTCCCTACACATGTTGTATAACATACCCTACACATGTTGTATAACATTTCCTAGACACATGTCGTATAACATATCCTACACATGTTGTATAACATACCACGGACACATGTCATATAACATACCCTACACATGTTGTATAACATACCCTAGACACATGTCATATAACATACCCTAAACACATGTTGTATAACATACCCTAGACACATGTCATATAACACACCCTAGACACATGTCATATAACATACCCTAGACACATGTCATATAACATACCCTAGACACATGTCATATAACATTCCCTACACATGTTGTATAACATACCATAGACACACGTTGCATAACATACCCTAGACGCACGTTGTATAACATACCCTAGACACACGTTGCATAACATACCCTAGACACATCCCTAGACACATGTTGTATAACATTCCCTACACACGTTGTATAACATACCCTAGACACATGTCATATAACATACCCTAGACACATGTTGTACAACATACCCTAGACACATGTTGTATTACATACCCTAGACACATGTCGTATAACATACCCTAGACACATGTTGTATAACATTCCCTACACATGTTGTATAACATACCCTACACATGTTGTATAACATTTCCTAGACACATGTCGTATAACATATCCTACACATGTTTTATATCATACCACGGACACATGTCATATAACATACCCTACACATGTTGTATAACATACCCTAGACACATGTCATATAACATACCCTAAACACATGTTGTATAACATACTCTAGACACATGTCATATAACACACCCTAGACACATGTCATATAACATACCCTAGACACATGGCATATAACATACCCTAGACACATGTTGTATAACATACCCTAATACATGTTGTATAACATTCCCTACGCACGTTGTATAACATACCCTAGACACACGTTGCATAACATACCCTAGACACATCCCTAGACACATGTTGTATAACATTCCCTACACACGTTGTATAACATACCCTAGACACATGTTGTATAACATACCCTAGACATATGTCATATAACACACCCTAGACACATGTCGTATAACATACCCTAGACACATGTTGTATAACATACCCTAGACACATGTCATATAACATACCTTAGACACATGTTGTACAACATACCCTAGACACATGTTGTATTACATACCCTAGACATATGTCATATAACACACCCTAGACACATGTCGTATAACATACCCTAGACACATGTTGTATAACATACCCTAGACACATGTCATATAACATACCTTAGACACATGTTGTACAACATACCCTAGACACATGTTGTATTACATACCCTAGACATATGTCATATAACACACCCTAGACACATGTCGTATAACATACCCTAGACACATGTTGTATAACATTCCCTACACATGTTGTATAACATACCCTACACATGTTGTATAACATTTCCTAGACACATGTCGTATAACATATCCTACACATGTTGTATAACATACCACGGACACATGTCATATAACATACCCTACACATGTTGTATAACATACCCTAGACACATGTCATATAACATACCCTAAACACATGTTGTATAACATACCCTAGACACATGTCATATAACACACCCTAGACACATGTCATATAACATACCCTAGACACATGTCATATAACATACCCTAGACACATGTTGTATAACATACCCTAATACATGTTGTATAACATTCCCTACACATGTTGTATAACATACCATAGACACACGTTGCATAACATACCCTAGACGCACGTTGTATAACATACCCTAGACACACGTTGCATAACATACCCTAGACACATCCCTAGACACATGTTGTATAACATTCCCTACACACGTTGTATAACATACCCTAGACACATGTTGTATAACATACCCTAGACACATGTCATATAACATACCCTAGACACATGTTGTACAACATACCCTAGACACATGTTGTATTACATACCCTAGACATATGTCATATAACACACCCTAGACACATGTTGTATAACATTCCCTACACATGTTGTATAACATACCCTACACATGTTGTATAACATACCCTAGACACATGTCGTATAACATATCCTACACATGTTGTATAACATACCACGGACACATGTCATATAACATACCCTACACATGTTGTATAACATACCCTAGACACATGTCATATAACATACCCTACACATGTTGTATAACATACCACGGACACATGTCGTATAACATACCCTAGACACATGTCATATAACATACCCTAGACACATGACATATAACATACCCTAGACACATGTCGTATAACATACCCTAGACACATGTCGTATAACATACCCTACACACGTTGTATAACATACCCTAGACACATGTCATATAACATACCCTACACATGTTGTATAACATACCCTACACATGTTGTATAACATGTCATATAACATACCCTAGACACATGTCATATAACATACCTTAGACACATGTCATATAATATACTCTAGACACATGTCGTATAACATACCCTAGACACATGTCATATTCATGTAACATACCCTAGACACATGTCGTATTCATGTAACATACCCTAGACACATGTCGTATTCATGTAACATACCCTAGGACACATGTCGTATACATATAACATACCCTAGACACATTTTCACTGCTACAAAATTTCCCTCACACAAAATTTACAAAACTAATGTGGTTTCCAGTGAAATGTGAATGCATACTGCAATCTGTGGTGCTTATTTATTACAAATATATCAAGACTATTCTCACCAGGTGCTATTAGTGTCAGTGCACAGCCACCTCCTCCAGCACCCGTTAATTTGGAATGAAGTCCATGTTTTGATGTAATCTGAACTACTTGCTCCAATGATGGATGAGAAACACCTAATATTCCCAACAAACTTTGATTTATGTCAATCAACTCCTGAAATACAAAAAACAACATATGCAAATTTATGTTAATCCCTGTGAATAGTAATAATAATAATAATCTTTATTGATAAACATATCCTTAATTGAGATATTGTACGTGATACAATAAAGTTAAATGTTGAAAGTTAAAATGAAATGTAAAAATAACAAACAAAAAATTAAAATTAGAGAACAAAAACAAAACACAAAACAAAGCAAAAACATTTTTTTTTTTTCTTTTATGAGGCAGCTGGTAATTTAATGTAGTTTTCTCTCATTAAGAAGCCTTGGTATACAAATTTGACTAAATTAATATGTTTTTGTCGTTTGGTTTATGTATATTTACTAGTTTTTCTTTCTTGTTTTGTTTGGTTGGTGTTGCAAGAAATTTGTTTAGGCTGTCTTTTCTTAAAGGGAACCTCAATCCAAACAATATAATGAACTCCCAAGAAAAAGCTCCATAAATGTAGGAGAATGCAATTTACAGTTTTGTTGTATCACTTTTCATTCTCTAGATATTCCACTTTTCATCAGTATTACGTAGTCAGCCATCTTGATTTTCAAGCAAAGGATTATGGGTAAAGTATGACATCATAGAATCTGTTGTCAGAAATTGAGAAAATGATTTCATCTATAACTTCAAAAGTTGAACTTTAAATTGGCTGAAAGTTTAGAACAGGGTTGTAGCATACATGTACTGGTACCATCCATGCTTATAAAATAGTTGTAATGGAAACAGAACTGAAAATATTTATTTTTATGTTTTTCTACCAAATGCTAAAATTTCCTTATATTGTATACAATTTACCAACGTGAGTAGGTTATATAGGTGATATATCACATGTTGAGCACAAAAAGGGGACAAAAAAGTGACATTCTATATTTCACAACTAAAATATTGATTTTTATTTTTTTAACGTTTTTAACAATATCTTCACTTTATGTGTATTTGTAAAATTCCAATTTCCATTACTATAATTATATACATGAGTAATATGCACAACGAAAATTTGAACTAATTCGCATCAGTATTTCTCATGTTATAGATGAAATAATTTTCTCAATTTCTGACAACAGATTCTATGATGTCATACTTTACCCATAATCCTTTGCTTGAGAATCAAGATGGCTGACTACATAATAACGATGAAAAGTTGAATATCTAGAGAATGAAAACTGATATAAAAAAGAGTGTAAATTGCATTCTCCTACATTTGTGGAGCTTTTTCTTTAGGGGTCATTATGTTGTTTGGATTGAGGTTCCCTTTAATGCATCATAGTGTGAATGTTAGGAGGAAATGTTTTTCATCCTCAATCTCTCTGTTCTGGCAAATTTGACATTTTCTATCTTGTAAGGCGTGGTTTGTATATATGCCCTTCTCAATTTGTAGAGTATGTGCACTTATCCTTAATTTTGTCAATGCTGACCTATGGAATGGATTTTTGACTACTCCAAGATAACTTTTGAGTTCAATTTTCTCTGTAAGTTTAGTTTGTTTCTATGATTGCCTCCTTTTTTGTCATTGAATAGAAATTGATCACAGTGACTCTGAAATGCCTGTTTTATGTTCTCCTTGACTGTGGTAATAAGTTTGTTATTAGTTTCAGAAGTGTGGTTTTTCCAGATGTCATCCTTGTTTATCAAATTTAAAGTTTGTTTGATGCTTGACACCCAGTTTGGTGTGCCAATTTTGTTTAGTTCGATACCTAGTCTATATGCCTCATTTAGAAGAGTGTATTCTAGCTTCTGTGATATTTTTATCCAATATTTTACCATCTGAATTGTGTCTAGTAACAATGAGAGGATAGCAACCCAACTCCATTAGGCATGCTATTGTTAGGTGATTTGCAATTTACTTTTAAGAGAAATTTGCAAAATTTAATGTGAATTTTTTCTGCTGGGTTATTAGTCCCCGTTCGGACGAAGTCTGAAAATGGGAACTTATATTTCGGCCTCTGTCCGTGCGTCTGTGCGTCCGTCCGGAGTCATATCTCAGAATCCCTTGGATCGATTCTGCTCATTCTTTGCATGTTTCTAGTACTTTGTGTAGGACATATTCACATGCAGTGGTTTAGCGATTCGATTCAAAATGGCCGACTGGCAGCCATCTTGTTTTTTGAAAATGTTGTATTTTGGACATGCTTTGTCAGTTTTCATTCAAACTTGGTACATAGATTATACATGTTAGGATACATGTCCATGATGATTTGATTTCACAATTGGATCAAAGATGGCCAACTGGCAGCCATCTTGTTTTTTGAAAATGTTGTATTTTGGACATGCTTTGTCAGTTTTCATTCAAATTTAGTACATAGATCATACATGTTAGGATACATGTCCCGACCATCTGTGAGTTCTTGAGTCTGTCCGTCCATCTGTTCGTGTGTCCATTCGTCTGTTCGTGCGTCAGTCTGTCCAGAGTCATATTTCAGAATCCTGTGGGCCGATTCCGTTCATTCTTTGCATGTGCCTAGTACCTTATGTGGGACATATGCACATGCAGTGGTTTAGTGATTCGATTCAAAATGGCCGACTGGCAGCCATCTTGTTTTTTGTAAAATGTTGTATTTTGGACATGCTTTGTCAGTTTTCATTCAAACTTGGTACATAGATTATACATGTTAGGATACATGTCCATGATTGGATCAAAGATGGTCGACTGGCAGGCATCTTGTTTTTGTTTTTTTATGCAGTATCTTGGACGTACTCTGTCAGTTTTCATTCAAATTTGGCACATACATGTACTTTATACATGTTAGGATGCATGTCCATGACAATTTCTTTCAAAATCTGGTCAAGGATGGCCGATTGACAGCCATCTGACTTTTTGGCCTTACTACTATATTTCCACAATTTATGTACCATTTTCATTCGTATTTGGCACATACATCATACATATCAGTGTGTTTCATAATCAGATCAAAGATGGCCGAATAACGGCTGTTTTTATTTTTGGCCATATTACTACTACACGGAACACGTGTTTTGATGTAAATAAACAATCTGTTGTATACGCCACTTGGAACTAAAGTTTCAAGGACACGCTCGCGACAACCCCTTCGCTTTAATATGACAAGCACAAAGAGAACTTTCAAAAATTTTACAGGGACTGTGTCATTTTCAATGACTTGTTGTTGTTGAAAATATTTTGTTTTGATTTAATAATGTCACCATGATTTATACCGGGTACAAATACTCTAAGACCAAGACATATATGCAAGCTACATGTAGCATTCTTGTAGTTACTGTTTTCACTATGTACGGTAGTCGCAGTCACTTGCATATATCATATCACTGTAGTTGCAGTTACATGCATAATCAGATCAAAGATGGCCAAATAACGGCTGTTTTTATTTTTGGCCATATTACTACTACACGGAACACGTGTTTTGATGTAAATAAACAATCTGTTGTTTACGCCACTTGGAACTAAAGTTTCAAGGTCACGCTCGCTACAACCCCTTCGCTTTAATATGACAAGCACAAAGAGAACTTTCAAAAATTTTACGGGGACTGTGTCATTTTCAATGACTTGTTGTTGTTGAAAATATTTTGTTTTGATTTAATATTGTCACTGGACCAGATCTCAGTGCAATACAGTAAAACTGGTTTTATAATAGAGTCAAACATTTTAGATATGTTTTAATGGGGATATTTATGTCACTGTGTAATAGTTGTTTTACTTTAAAACTTTCAAAGCCCTATTTGTTATATCATCTTGTGCTTTATGGAGCTTGCCTGAACTACTTAATTTGACTCCCAGGTAGGAATAATTAGAAACTGTTTCAGGTTCAACATTATTAATATGAAATTCATGCTTGGTGAGTTTTTTTCTTGTTTTATTGAATATAATAACTTTGGTTTTTGATATGTTGATGTCCAGTTGCCATTTTTCACAATATATATTTAAAGAGTTTAAAGCATTTTGAAGATCTGTGTTTGATTTAGATAACAGAAGTAGATCGTCTGCATAAAGCAGGCAGGAAAGATTACTATTTAGTAAAGAAGGAGAATCTGTGTTTATATTTTCTAAATGTTCTTTAATGTCAGTTAAGCCATTTTTTTAATTTTATACAGCTTGATGAGCTAGTGTAGATTGATTGGATGACTTTGTGAAATTATCCTGAAATATCATTTTTTAAGAGTTTGTACAAAAGACCTTGATGCCAAATTGAATCAAATGCCTTTTTTGGAATCTATGAAGCAGGCGTAACATGTTTATTTTGACTTGCGTGTTTTGTAATGATTTGTTTTAATACAAATATATGATCGCTTGTACTAAACTGTGGGATGAATCCTATTTGTTCTTTGATTAGAAGTCTGTTTTTTTCAATGTGTTAAAATAATCTATTTCTTAAAGCTGATGTGAAAAGTTTACTAAGTGTATTTAATAATGTTATGCCACGATAATTACCTGGGTCCGATCTATCACCTTTTTTAAAGATTGGACTAATTATTCCACTTTGCCAACTGTTAGGGAAATGACCACTTGTAAGAATTAAGTTGAAAATAGTTTGAATTTGTTCTATAACAATGTTTCTACTGACTTTAATCATTTCATTTGTGATACTGTCTGTACACGGTGATTTGCCATTCTTGAGATTGCTAATTGCTTTCTGTATTTCAGGTTGGCAAATTGGTGCATCAAGTTTCGTTGTACGGGATGTGTTCTGTTCTAAGTGTTTTATCTTTTCATTGATAACTGTCTCTTTGGCTTCATTACTAGTCTTTCTTTGAAATGTTTATATAATTTACTGCTGTCAATATTTTCATGAGTCTCATCTTTGTTGTTATTTTTAAGCTCTTTTATGAGGTCCCAGTATTTATTTGGGTTTGTTTCACTAAAACTCTCAAGTTTATTTAGTATTTCATTTTTGTATTCTCTTTGTTTCTTTTTAACCAATTTCTTATATTGTTTTTTTTGAATTATAACAATGTATCCTTAACTGTTTATTATAGGGGTCTTTACTTAGTTTTATTGATAGTTTGTGAACATCATTTTTGAAGTTATTTAATTCTTTAGTATACCATTTTTGTTTTCGAGGTTTTTTAATATTTGCCTTCAAGTTTTTGTTTGTTTTCATAATTCTTTTTTTTAAGCATTTACCAGCTGCCTCATGATAGATGTTTGATAACATTGCACAAGCAGCTTCAATTGATTGTTTTGAAATATCAAAATTTTCTTTGTTCAATGTATCTATTAATGTAAATACTTCTTTACTTTGTAAAGTACTGTAGAATTCATAATGTGAATCCTTATTCCAAATGTAAGTAACAGCTGGTTTATATACATGTAAATTGTTAGTTATTTCAGATGAATCTCTATTTAAATGACCAGATAATGCGTTTGTTTCTAGCCTAAAAGAGGTTTTAAATCTAACTGATGTTTATGAAATACTGTAGAATACTTTATTTTCGCTTGTAATTTATTTTTTTTGCTATTTTCGCTGAAGGGATGATTCCGTGAAAATAAAATCCAGCGAATATACTTTTTTTCCTATATTTCACATTAAACTCATGAAAAATCAGTGAAAATAAATTCCAAGCAAAACGCCCAAAATGCCTTTTCAGCGAAAATTAATTCCAGCGAAAATAAAGTATTCCACAGTAGTTTAACCTTGTAGTATAGGGAGTGGCTTACAATAGTGTAATCAACAGTGCTACTTCCTCTACTCTGGTGACAGATAAATTTACCAACTGTGTCACCAATGCACCTTCCATTGAGAATGATTAGGTCTGATGCAATACACAGGTCTACAAATAAATTACCATAATTATGTTTGATTGTCATGTCTTATGAATTTCTTTTTTTACATGTCACATTTGCTTGTGATACGCAAAAGCCTGAATCATCAAATGTGACAGTATCCTGATCATTTTTATTATGGGCGTCAGGATAATTGAGCCACATTTAGAGTATTTTGCAATATCTTTTTCTAAGAGCTGGAAGAGATTTGACTCTTTCCAGCTAAATATGCTTGATGACTCTAGACTTAAATATAGGGTACAAAGGAAGATATCACGGTATAGCTTGAAGAAATTCTTATCAAAATGTACCCATATAAAATCCTCGCAGCTACTTTCCATAAGTTACAAGTTACACTATGGGGGGGGGTATTGGATCTATAATCATTAAGTTATCAGGGTTGGTCTTCCATGAGATCTATAGCCACTAAACAGCTAACTACATGTACCGGCCGGCGCGTGGTATTAGACTTATTCATAGTTATTAAAACTGATATTCAAATTTCTGTGATTTTCATACTACCGGGGTATAGTTTTATTTTATGTTAATATTCATAAAACTTACATCAAAACATAGGGTCATGGAACTATTTTTGTGTGAAAAATGGCTAAAAACAACAATGTATGAACCTTTTGGTTTTCATGAGAAAATGATCTCATTATATCTGAAAACATTATTCAATGATATATAGTGATGGTTAATTCTGATTGATAAGGATTATTAGGAGATCTGAAATTATACATGGATTACACAGATTTTTCTAAAAAATTTTTCTAGAACCATGATTTATACCGGGTACAAATACTCTAAGACCAAGACATATATGCAAGCTACATGTAGCATTCTTGTAGTTACTGTTTTCACTATGTACGGTAGTCGCAGTCACTTGCATATATCATATCACTGTAGCTGCAGTTACATGCTGCCACACGCTCTACTACAACATCTCTGTTTTCATTATTAACAATAACCCTTTATACAAATAATGTATTTCAGAATGTTGATTTTCTGATTTTTGCAATTCTGACGTGTTGAGGCAAAAGCATTTTTTTTCATGTCTTTGTTTCCTTGAGTACAGCTACATTGTAGATTGGTCACTGTGTGTCCACAAGTAGCAACAAGAAATAAAAAAAAATCCATTTAGGAAGTTTAAATGCAATCCCAAATTAGAGAGCTACCTACCGGTAGTTATGCTAAAAAAATTATGAGCTCCATAATTCACTTTTAAAGACTATTGCCTCAACATTGAAGTAGAACACAAAAAAATCTCTTTAAAAGATATAAGTTCTAACATGTGCAACCAAGGTCATATTGAGGATGAATTTCATTTTCTAATGGCCAGAGGCCAAGAACAGACAAATACATCATTTTGAGTCTACATCAAACCAAAATTACCTAAAAATACTAAATGCACATTACACTGAATAATTTGTTCAAGAAATGTTGTTCTAATCTTTGTGTTTCTAAGTTATAATGTGGCACGCACAGACACATAACTTTAACTTTATTACACAACTGCAACATTGGTGGGTGTTGTATGGTAAGGATACAGATTAGAAAAAACAAACACAAATAAACAAAAACAAGAAAAGTTTCAAAATATACAAACATAACTAAAGGGTATATATAAAATATGGATTCACAATTAGGTTTTATAAATTGTTTTTTAAGTATTTTGCAAGTGCAGTACTACTATTTATAATGCAAGTAAATATTAGAGAACATACAAATTATTCAAAGTAAGTTATAATATGGAAAATTATTTGCAAAACATCTCAAATTTCAGCCTCAGGAAAATGCTTTCAAAATTCTGTCTGAGTGACCACAACTTAGAAATAGAATTAGGTAGAAGAACAAAGCCCAAAATAGTATTAGAAAATACACATTGTAAAAAATGTAACACTGAAGCATTAGGGAGATGAAAAACATTTCCTGATATTTTGTACTTGCTATATAGAACAAAGAAAAAAACTGTTTGATGAGTGTGTAATAAATATTTACACAATGGATGTGAATTCCATATTTAAAAAGATTATAGAGAATAACATAGCCTTAGCAAAATATTTGAAGAGCACAATTTTTAAAACCACAGAAAGTAATTAATTTATTTTTTCTTATATTTTACTAACATTTTATTTTTATCTCTTTTGTATTGTACGTTTTTTGTATTTATGTTTCCTACCATACAAAAACCCTCTGAAGGTTTTTAGTAGAGTAATAAAGTTATTAATAAAGTTATTATTATTATATTTCAGTTAGTTGTACTACACATTCTTAATTTACAGTCTTATAAGAGGAAATTTCTTTCTTGAGTGAAGAAGCAACAGTCAAGGATGAAATGTTTTTCATCTTCTACAGTACCTATGTTGCATTTTTTACACAATCTGTAGTTTGCCTCAATTCTCTGGGATTTTCTCCTGCCTAACTGTTCTTTGTAATGTAGGCTAATTAAACATTTCTTGGTAAGGCATGCTGCAAATCTAGTAATTCGGTGTGAGTAGTCATGGTTGGTAGTGTGCTGAAAAAACAGTCCAATGTAGTACAGTCCAGTGATGTCACTGGTAACTGTTGTAGTTTTGTAAAGATTGGGTTGTGCAGTGGTACAATTAAGGGCAACATTATACCACAATATCGTATTTGCTCTTTTAGAAGAGCATCTAAAAAGTAAATACAGTAGTCCAAGAATATCAACAAAGCAACAAAAATGTCATTTCAGCCTGAAAATTTAATGTGTAAAAAATGATGATAACCACTCACTTCAATTTCTCTATATATATGATCACAATCTTTCTCTTTCATGTCTTTAAATAAATTCTCACATCGGATAGAAATACCATCGATAGCATCAAATATAGGGTTTATAATGTCTGGATACTGTGAAAATAAAAAAATATAAAAACAAAAATTGACAATGTAGTCCAGTCAATTTATGGTTTGACCCATCACAAATTGCAACAGAAATAATTTCTTCACAATACATTCCGGGGAGGTGCCTAGATTGACATACTAAAAGTCTAGGAAAATCTAGGCTTCCGAAATATACCTAATGTATATTCAAAATGGCCGTTTGGTGCATTTCTATAACATGGAAAAAAATATAACTATTAAGACATATCTTTAATTTTAGATAAATTTTTTTAGATATTCAAGTTGCTGCGATATGGTTTGGTGTTTGTGATTGTGAAACATTTGATTGAATAACAATCACATTTGCATAAATCCAATATGTCCGTCAAAATAGTATCATTTAAATGTGCAACCTCGGGCGGCCCCTCGGAGTCTGTTCCTCGCCGTGCGCCACAGTGTTGATGGGCGGACCTTGGACCCCTGTGAGATAGAGGCCTTAGGGTAGGTCAATTTTATGCTCAACCTTTAGTCTGAAGTCAAATCTCGCGCCCCAATTGTATCCATTGGTTCCTCCCCTGACCCGGTACCACAATTTGGTTTTGGTCCGGTGGGACGGGCAAAAGGAGTGGCCGCATTCATGGAATATTTCGACCGGTTAGTCAGAAACAATTCAGGCACTGAGAGCAGAGCGGCGATCCTCAACCTTCGAGTTGTGGCCAGCCTACTGGAACAAATTGTTTTGCGCTGCCAGCATTCTGAAGTCTCAATGGCAGAACGCACTAGCCTCCTAGACCAGCAGACACAGCCATTGGTGGGACACCACATGGCTAAGCAGGATATCTTGCAGTGTCATCTGGCTCTTGTGGCAGGGGCTGCCTCTGTACAGCGGACTGTGTTTTTGTCTGTTTTCACAGGGCGCATCACCGCCTCAGTATGCATACGCACATGAGAATGGAAGAAGCAGTCTCGGTGCTTCAGGATCCCACTGACCAGTTGGTACAGGTGAGACCCGCAAGCCAGTTTGGCTTCTGCAAAGGGCAAGCGGTAAGGACCCCAAGCTGAGAAAACGTAATGACTAAAGTTGGCACCCACTGGCCAGAAGTGGCCAGGAGGCAAGCAACCCGGCTCTTCCGGGGGAGGGAAGAGTGGCGACGCACCCCCCAGGAAGAAGGGACCAGGTGGTGCCCCCTCTTCTTCGGGGGTCGCCTACCCAGCTTGCAGGGGAAGCAGGTTTAATGCTTCCACTTGCGACAAAGGGGATGAGCATATGTTCGGCGGGAGGCAGAGTTGGAACCTATCGACTTCTACAGGCCTCATGGGGTCTCAGAGAGATCAGCCCAATGTGGAACCGCCTAACTTGTGGAGTCAGCGCGTAACCGATCCATGGACTCTCCTGGTGGCGATACACGGTTACAATATCCCGCTGCAATCTCCACCCCCCCTGTCACCAGCTCCCATTCGAGGCACTACCAGGGGACTCTGACTCTGACAGGAGGTAGATAGTTTGCTTACAAAGGGCGCTATACACAGGATAGAGAACCCGGCATTAAGTCCGAGCTTCTACTCACAAGTATTGGGGATTTCAAAGACTACAACTGAGACTACAGGTAGCTGTGCCCCGTTCTGGACTTAAGAAGACTAAATAAGTACATTTTGTTGTGTGTGTATGAGCTTCCTGGAAACGCAGAGCACCATATCATTCTCCGTGCTGTGTTTTTACTGGTTAGCCTTGCTAGAAGGTGAGCGATACTTACCCGCACATACCGATACACCCAGTACACATCAACGTGTACCTAGATGGCTGGTTGCTACACAACCCAACAAGCAAGGCAAGGCAACAGTAAGGCTAACACCAGATTTTCTAGACAGATGTGCTTCCTAATACATCAAGCAAGTCCCACCCTCAGCCAACACAACAGTTGGTGTTCCTGGCCAGGGAGTTCAACATGGAGGTGGGCTTGGTACAGTCGCCGCAGGCCCGTTGCCTAAACGACCTAGCCAAAGCCTAGTCAGTGCTCCCTCTGTGTCCTTCTGAGAACTAATGCGGATCATCGGAATGATGTCAGGGGTTTGCAGGGTAGTTCCCCCAGGTCGTGTTATAAAGCCACCCGTTATAGCACCAGGCTCTCTTACGGGAACTGGACAGGTGAGTAATACTCTCGTACCAAGCAAGGGATGCCTTGCCCTGGTGGTCGGCAATTGCCAACCTCAAGCAGGGAAACAGATGCCTCTCTCACATATTAGGGAGCGCACCTATTGGACAAACAAGCCCAATGGAAAATATGGCCCCTGTGTTGGATTCAGGACTGCCATATCAACTGGCTCGAACTGAAAGAAGTGCGCTTATCACTACTTCGAGACCACAGAGTCTTGCTTCGCACAGACAACTCAGCGGTGGTCCATAGCTACGAGGAGGGGAACCAGATCCCCATGGTTGTCAGTCCTAGCGGAGGAAATTTTCCTTTGGTACCTGGAATACAATGTGGAGCTAGCCACACACCACCTTCCAGGGGGGGGGGGAGAAACAGTCAAGCGGACGCCCTTTCCTGGAGGCTTCGTCTCCAGAACGTGGAGTGGCAGATACCCCAATAAGTAACCTCTAGACTGTTTTTGTGGTGGGACGGTCCAAAGTTAGACCTATTCACCACACTCTGGAACGTCAAGCTCATGACGTACTCAACACTCCTGCAGACTCCAGGAGCCTTGGCCAGGGACACTTTGTGGACCCACATTGACGTGTACGCCTTTCCTCCCTTCCCGCTATTTATGGGGTACTTGAGCACGTCTGCACTTTGACGCGGACGGTGCCGATTGGGCCAAGCAAGGTCTGGTTTCCACTACTGTTGGAAATGTTAGTCGAAATACCAGGGGTGCTTCAAACCTTCCAGATCTGCTGTCCCAACCGGAAGGCTCTCAGTTGACTCACTCAGAGTGAGCTGCCATCCTCCTGGCCAGGGTGAACAGTGATCTCACCAACACAGCCTAGCCTGCAATTGACGTGCGTACACTGATTGGTGTAGTGGAAGGGAGATCCCTTTGTTGGCCAGACAGCTGACTTTTCGTCTATAGTTTGAACGAAATTGACTTGTATTTTCAGCGATTGTTGGCTATAGGTCATCCTTGTCACCCATCATTGGGATTCTCCGGGGACGAGGCTAGCCGGTTGTCCTACCATTAGGAGACTGTTTACTGTTTAATCAGAGGTCTAGACCCCAAACGAGGAAACCAACCAATTGGAACTTATCAATTGTGTTGGCCTCTCTAAGCAGTACCACTCAAACTTTTGACATGGAAAACAGTCTTCCTACTCACCCTCGCCTCAGGTAGGCGTTGGGTGAACCTTCTCGGACCGGTGTGTCGCCTTTATGGACAATCAAGTCGTGATAAAGACACGGGTTTCTCGCCAGGAAACAAATTCCAGGACACGATCCACAATCGATCATCATTCCTGTAATGACTGACAAGGAGGCAGCACCTGAATTTCTTTTGAGGATAGTGAGATGCAACTTCTCCACAGACTGTCGCAGTCTCAGATGTACCTCCCTTTGTACAAAATTATTTCTTCCATCTCAGAAAAACATTTGTTAAAATGATATATACAAATGTAACCCAATAAGTATGATCCTGAATCCTGATACAAAGCCCTGTTTATTCTGGACATGCACATTTACAGACTGTGATTTTAGGGTTTTAGACAAAATGACCATCAATTTGACCAAGTCAGACAAAAGAACACAACCTATGGTTTTACTTATGAGAAAACAAAATGGCCGCCAGTTGGCAATTTTGAAAAAAAATATGCAAAATTGCAATATGCAAAATGGCTGTCAATTCAACAAATTTTATTTAATCACAAAATAACCTACACTAAAGTACCTGTATACAAACTGTGCAAAATTTGACCAAGTCAGACAAAACAACACCACCTATGGCTTTACCATAAACAAAATGAAGAAAACAAAATGGCCACCAGTAAGCCATACAAAATCGCTTCACAAGCAAGGAATATAGCTATGCCTCTGTGCAGTATCCCATCATACACTGGGAAAGAAAATGGTTTTACATTCAATAAATACTCACCTTCTCCAGTTTTTTTTTCACATTCGCAACTAAAATCTTTGTAATTCTTGGTACTCTGGTATTCACCAATAAAATTCTCAATTCAGGTACTCTGAAAGATAATACAATTACCATAAGATTTTGTCAATGTTGGTAAATTTGAGATTCATTCATATTTTTTCTGAAAAAATATTGAATCATTTGAACATGATTTTCCATATTTGTTCTATTTTAAAAATACCTTCATTACAAGTCCATGTAACCCAACAATTGCATTTGTTGCATAATGAATCATTTAAATATTACTAATTTTGACCATAGAAACACCTCTGTAATTTATGTAAGTGCATATGCAACTAAAAGAATAAAAAAAAATTGTGATCTTAAGTAAGGCGTATCAAATGAAGAAATTTTAAAAAGCTCTAAAATATTTTGCAAACTATGTTCTTGTATAGTAACAAAATATAGGCCAGGTCTGGAAATTTGACAAATTAATGTAATAATTCATACTTTTTAGACATCAGTTAGCATATTATTATGCTACTCAGAATATTCAACTGCACACAAAAAGTGACCATGGACAAATGGAGAAAATGATTTGTGATAGATATTTTAAAATAGAAACAAGCAGCCTCTCGGTTGAGATAGCTCCGCTGTTAGCAATGCACATTTCAATTAAAGAACAGAAGATATCATTAGAAAATGAACAATATGCATAGTATCAATGCTTATGGGACTTGCTGTTTTCAACAAGAATTCAAAAATATCATTTTTCACCATAAATGATTGTGGTTTTTAACAAGAAGTCGAAAATATCACTTTTTACTAAAAATGACAAAAATATTCACCAAAATTAGAGAATTGAAGATATCATCATGAAATGAACAAATTTGAGAGTGGTCCACATGTAGTGCATATATATGTAATATCAAAGCAATTGGACTTGCGGTTTTTAACAAGAAGTTGAAAATATCACTTTTTACCAAAAATGACAAAAATATTCACCAAAATTAGAGAATTAAAGATATCATTACAAAATGAACAAATCTTAGAGAGGTCCACATGTAGTATCTATATATGCAATATCAAAGCAATTGGACTTGCGGTTTTTAACAAGAAGTTGAAAATATCACTTTTTACCAAAAATGACAAAAATATTCACCAAAATTAGAGAATTAAAGATATCATTACAAAATGAATAAATCTTAGAGAGGTCTACATGTAGTACCTATATATGTAATATCAAAGCAATTGGACTTGCGGTTTTTAACAAGAAGTTGAAAATATCACTTTTTACCAAAAATGACAAAAATATTCACCAAAATTAGAGAATTAAAGATATCATTACAAAATGAACAAATCTGAGAGAGGTCCACATGTAGTACCTATATATGTAATATCAAAGCAATTGGACTTGTGGTTTTTAACAAGAAGTCGAAAATATCACTTTTTACCAAAAATTACAAAAATATTCACCAAAATTAGAGAATTGAAGATATCATTACAAAATGAACAAATCTGAGAGAGGTCCACATGTAGTACCTATATATGTAATATCAAAGCAATTGCACTTGCGGTTTTTAACAAGAAGTCGAAAATATCACTTTTTACCAAAAATGACAACAATATTCACCAAAATCAGAGAATTGAAGATACATGTATGATCATGAAATGAACAAATCTGAGAGAGGTCTACCCAAGGTACATATATACAAAGTATCAAAGCATTCAGGCTCGTAGTTTTCAAGAAGAAGTTGAAAAAGTAAAACATTGACACGGACGACAGACGACGGACGACGACGGACAATCACTCATATGATAAGCTCCGCTCGACAAAGTCGACAGCAGAGCTAAAAATTAAAACCTACTTTAAGCTATCCAAAATATTGGTTTTATAATTTTACTAATAATAATAGATCACAAAAAAGGGTGAATTATGTTTGCCAGGCAAGTCAATGAAGCAGCTGTTACACACTTTGAGATACCTGTAACAAGCATTACACACAAGATCATTCAATTCAATTCACATCTAAAACAATAACCGTTTTCAGACTAGTACACAAACTTAGTTTTTTTATTGTAATAAATATCTGTTGTTCATAGAAAACAACAAGTATACAGAGGCAGTGCACTAACACAACATGGATAAAATACAGGCTGACAAATGGTATATTGGACAGGAAATTAAGCAATTGAATACATCCTTGTGAACTTTCGTGGTCTTCATTACAAAATTAACCTCAGAGAACACACATAGATGATTGTCCATGAATTTGTTATTAGTCCTAATGAGTTGCTGACTACATGTAATTGTATCAGTACAATTGAATTATGCATTAATTAATACGCTCTGAAATCTTATTTTACCTTTGCAGTGGGGTTATTTGGGGCACCATCTCACCATCCGTGTCCTTGACTCTTTTGAAATGAATTGCACCACCTGAGAAAAAAAAAATGTGTTTGAACTTGTAATCTGTTGTTTCCAAAAGCTCATTACACTTAATTAGGCTGTAATTGTTTTTGCTGTTTTATCAATAATTAGTGCAAAAATTGTATAATCATTTAAGCATACCTGAAAATAAATATTGCTGAAAACTAATGAGATAAAAAGACACACAGCGTTTCATACACAAATTTGTATACATTGTACCATCTGCATCGGGTGATGTGCCTTTTATAACATAGTACGTCCTGTGACTATAATTCCATTCTCACTTGTTAAAGGACAGTACCAGCCACGCCATGCATGTATGAGATTGTGCATATATTTATTTTAATTCCTTGAAATATACATCAACACATTCCAATATCTGGAATTACATACTTATAAACCTTCGTTACGCAACTTTTTTTCAAACATGCACAATATCCAAAGTTGTCATCTTTGTTCGTATGAGACCCATAACTTACACATATATAGCCTGACAACCTCTGTTCTTTACCACAAAATCAAATAGTCAAATGCAATATTAATCAAAGAATGCTTAACTCCTGTGTACTGAGAGTATTGAAGGTATATTGAAAATTAATTCAAAATTTAAAAATAGGCTTTCAAACAGGTAGCATGGCAATTAATAGTTGTCTGGTTCTTGAGATAATGGTGGAACAGACATACAGACATACATACAGACAGAGTTAAAAATGGTCCTTAGATTTCCGATGTGACAAATCTGGTTACAGAATTTAATAATTAGTCAAATAATCTTTCAACCTAGTGACATTTGTTCACTGAGCACAGGATTTGGACTTGGTGGTTTCTTGTGAATGCATTAACTATGAAGTTGGTTTTCACCTGGTTACAATTTCACAATCAATTATGGAATTGTATTTGAATCTTGTTCTATTTCTCCACATTAATTCCTACACAGGTGCTATGTATTGACAGCCGATATATATTCAGTACTCAGAAATGATGACAACATTAGCAGACGATAAAGGTCTTGTGTTTGAACATCTGCCATTTGGTTTCACCATGATAATAGTTTTATTAGATCTCATATCACAGATACTTGAATGATCAGCTTGTTTGTAAACATCCAGCGTGTACAGTGAGACAGTAATGTTTGTCAAAGGATTATCCCTTGTTGTGTATTTGCATAACAATGGAAGCCATGTCTTCTGAACACTCCAGCCGTACGGGACTCAAAATGCCAGCGTTTTTGTTCAATTGTCACACTCGCGTTTGAAATTATTCGTTATCTGACAAGTTTAATGAGTTCTATGATATGAGTGGTTAATAAGGGACGACGTCAAAAGATCGATGTCGGATAAAAAACTTAATTCCTTTTTTTCCAAACCCCCCTACCCCCCACTGAAACTTAATAGATGAATATCGGTCATGGCGTCAGACTACATTCACCATTAAATACAAATTGATAATCGGACAGTAGTATTGCATAGCAGTTGGTTGTCGGGTGGGTGTAAAAAGATTTTACAAATGCACCTCATTTGACGCACAGATTTACACTCGAACCAAACCATTTTTCTGTTTTTTTTCCCTTTTCGGTTATTTCTGTCCATGATTGGATAGAAAAAAAAAAACGAACTACAAATACTCCTAGATTTTTTTGACTTCAATAAAAAATAAAATCATTTTTGTAGGATGGAAACTTTTTGAGGTCAAACCCCCCGCCCACACCCCCAAACTAAAGGAAATAAGTTTTTTATCCGACATCAATCTTTTGACGTTGTCCCTAAGTTTGGCCATTCTTAGTGTATGTTTATAATAATGCAGCAGATCAGAAGTGTTTTATTATCCCAAATAATTTTTAACGTTTTTCTCAAGTTTAAGTTATAATTTCATACAACTCATTTAGATCATTGTCAAATCAAGAGCAATTGGGCTAGGACATTCAAACTCGCACTTCTTGCGATGGTGCATTTGGTATTTAAAAAAAAATATTTCATCACTGATTAAGTCTGTCAATGGTGCTAAGTATAAAATAATTAGGGAACAAAAAAAAACCTGCATAGCAATCAGAAGAAATATATGTCGTTTGATTATCAAGGCATATTTTAATAGACTTTATTAAGGACAATGCATTGTGTAAATTTCACTCGGAAATTCTACAGTGTACTTTTGCAATCGTGGATTTAGTCATTTTTACAATGTTAGCTATTCTTGCTGTCATGTGGTAATCATGTAAACAATGACTGTTTAGTTTGTGCGAATTTGTCCCTCTATACTTAGGCTTTCAAAAGGCATATACTAACATATATGGTTCTGAATGAGATAATAGTCAGAGAAAGCTTTAATCAAGAATGTCATCAAACCCTGCTCACTACCTTAAGCCTGTGACAGTTAAGATGTAATATGAATGAAAACATGTATTTTTTTAATGATACAGCATGGTCTGAGGCGAGATTATAACAAATTGACATTTTTTGCTGACATTAATTGAGCTGTTTTGTCATTATTATATTATCATTTACATACCAAAAAATGTCAAACTTTCTCATGGTGATAATGAAGTAATCTATTCGTAACTAATACATGAACAGCTTGAACATAAAAGACCTGTTTTATTTCTCACCTATACTCACCATATGTACTGACTGAGTTATCAATACCAGACGGTGTTCCATGTATAATTCGTTCTGCTTCAAATCCCCATTTATTAATCAATTCCAAATCATCCTTTGTCCATTTCATGTATTTATTATCATTTTCATCATTAATTGGAGTCACTAAAATAAGACAGAAAAAGTTTATGAAATTTGCAATGTACCAAAAGGTGAAAATCTGTTCTAAAGAAAATACAAAGTTAAACAGGAATGTATATATCAACACTTACCAACCCCACTGTAGGTAAGTAACGCAGCAGCTAAGCTAACAGAATATGCAGCCGATGACCCAAGACCTGATCCAGTTGGAAGATTGGAAGTAACTTTAACAGATAAAGACTGTAATCCATCTTTTCTGTAAAATTAAATACAACATTTATTTCAGTCACATGATTGTACCACTATTTCTTTGGTGTCTACAGCCCACTCTTGAAGACTAGAGTAATATGGCTACTGTTAAAAACGTAAAAAATCTGCAGATGTGATTTAATGACAATCAACACTGACATAACTAATTATAATATGAGGTTATTAAGAGAATACTGCAAAGTATGCACAAAGACAGAACAGTGGGAGTATCAACCGACGCGCAGAAGATGTCTATGCACCCGTGTACTGTCTGAGTGCATACATTTTTTCTTCCCAGGAACACATCACGGGAATGCTAAAACCCAAAACGTTCAGTACAGAATCAGCGAACTTCTTTGTGTGGAGTCTGGTCAAATCCTGGGGGCAGTCATATTTGTTTTTATTATTATTAGAGGACGTTCACGCACATAATCGTTCCATATTTGGAATTTGAGTTTCCTAATATGGTAGGATGAAAATACCCAGTGCAATACCACAAAATTACAGCACACTGTAATTTATGGCGTTTCGGTGAAAGATGTATTATTAATAATACTTAAATACCTAACTCAGATTCTAAATGTATCTTGGTTTAGAAAATGTTTTGTATCACTAGACTGAGGAATGTAACAAAGTATATACAGTATCAATAACTTCGTTTTTTAAAGCAGGTGCTAATCATAAATAAAGTGCTGTGCCACAGAAACCATATTTATGTTTTGTACAACCTGACAGTGTGACTGTGTCCTTGACATTATATGGCTCATTTATCCTGTTTACCCAAATCAAGGTTACCCCAAAGTCACAGTGTCCAGTAGTAATATATCTTATATGCTATGGGGTTCAAAGCCAAGTAGAAAAATGTAAGATTGTCATTATAGATCTATCAATCATAGATAAGATAACAGCTTTATTACAACCGTGTAGAAAATTTTACATTTCTAATTTGTTGTTTAAAATGTAATAAAGTTAATAATGAATAACTAAAAAAGTAAGTAGGCGAAAGTTGAGTAAATAAAAAGTTAAATAAGTGTGACTTTTGTTTGTTCATTGACTGTGGCACAGCAATGACAAAACTATCAGTCATTGGTTTTCTCTAATTTAATGAAGTATTGAAAACAAGATGAAAAGTAAATGATAAGTATTCAATAAAAATTACCTTTTATGACTCATAATAGCCAAATAAATATACAGAAATGAAATAATTGCCAAGTTTTTCAAACTAACTTCTTCTTCTGGAATGTTGGCTAATTTCTTTAGTTTTGATAACAAGTCTTCCGTAACAGGCATTGGAGTAAAAAGATCCCCTGAAATGAAAATGTACAAGTATTTAACAAAATAGTTTTGGTATTCATGAAAACAAACATGCTGAGGCAGGTGATCAGAACAACCCGTAAAACTTGCTATGGATACACTAATTACTCTTTTTATAATTAACAATATAACTTGGCTACAATTTAATCCAATGATTGGATTTCCAAGACGCTTAATTACCGTATGAAGTTATTCTATGCTGCTGTTCACAAACCCAGAAATAAATACATGGTCACCAGTACTTTTCACACAATACACAGGTCAAACATACATGAGATAATGATAATGATTGATTTACCATTGCATCCATTCTCAGCATATCTATTTCTTATGAAAATGATACGTTGGCTCAGTTTTAATTTAAGATTATTCAATAGTACAACAAGATATACAATTTTAACGTTTAATAAATAATATAATTTGATATATGCACTAATGGTTTGGATTTACAAAATACCCTCTGAAACATTCTATCATATATGGCAAACTTTACCAGTATATTATAGTTTTAAAGTTAGACCTTATTGGAGAGGATATGGTGGAAAACATGTACAATTTTTATTTCTTCACCTAGTTTTTAGGTCAATTTTTTTTGGGCTGTATATATTTGTTTTTGTTTTCATTTATAAAATATGTTTTTATAACAGTTCTTTTCCCCTTTAACTATTCATCAAGTCAATGTAGACGGCACTAGGATATGGTGTCAAGTTTACACAGGGTTCAGTGTACATTTATTGCGAACTAATTTGCGAGGCTAATAACAGGAGAAGGCAGCAACGGCAAATTACAGAATACTACCAATTATTACATACATGTATGTACTGCAGAACTTTTAACTTCAACATAAACTGTATCATGGTCGTCCAGTTCAAGTTCTGGTTCTGTCATGGCCCCAACTAAACGCCCACAAGTTATTTATTCAGACAGTGACTCAGATTAAACGTTTGATTTTTTTATTTTCACACAGACAGTGACACACGTTCTACACTGACACGTGTTGCTAGGGCGTAACACTATTTTGGAACATACTAATGGGCAATGGGGTTCCCCGACCGAAATCCCATACCGGTGTGTTGCACGTTCTTTCTTTAATATAAAATAATCAAATATGGAGCTTATGTAATAATAACAGAACCCTACACCCTCACCCTCCCGAGCTTCGCTCATGTGAAAGTGCGGCCACAGGATACACCGCATCACTTGTGAAAATAACTTCCATATGCAGTGAAAGCCATGGGGAGGGTGTGGAGTTCTGTCATAGGCTTACCTATTATAATATCTTCAAACGCTTTTGAGATATCTTCCATTTCCCATGCATTGTGAAGTTTAATGTCTGGCAAATCTAAAACCACCTTTACTTGGTCAGTTTCTTTAAGCTGAACAAATGTCCTTAAATTTACACTTACAGCTAAGGCAGTCTGCAAACAGAGTGTATTAGAAATACAATATCATGTGTTACAAATATGTTAATAATGTGGTAGAATGTATTACAAATGTGGCATAATGTGATACAAATATAGTATAATGTATTTCAAATGTGGTATGTGTTAGAAATTCAGTATGATGAATTATAAATGTAATATAATATGTACAGAAGTGGCATAATGTTTCAAGTATGGTTTAATTTGCTACAAATATAGACAGAGTGAATGTGCGACTATTCCACTGATATCTCAAAAATTGAAACATTGGATTTCAAGAAACTTGAAAATTAGGTTTTTTGGGATATATAGCAGACCTGGTTAATTTTTGCATGAAATCTGTGCATATTAATTAGCATAAATATGATAAGAATATCATTTGTTATCAGAATTTTCAAAGATAATATGTGTGCAAATGGACATTTTGCAGTCCTGACTTGCTTAGGTATTTGTTTTTGTTGGTGTCAATATTTTATTGTATTTGTCAAGTTATATAAGTTATAAAAATGATTTTTCAGGAAACACAATTTCCATGAAATTCTGTACATCAAGTGAGTTGGAATTATCTACAGAGCTGTCTAATTTTAATTTCATTAGCATTATAATTAGCCAATTACATGAGTATTTCAAAAACCACTCATAGGACATTAATGAATTTAATCTCAGCCAGAAATGTTAGTATATGATTATAGCTGCTTACTTTTTTGTAAAGATTTATGCAAAAACAATGACAATTAGAATATTATTAGGAACACTTGATGTGTGGTATTTATTTTATTTAATTATTCCATTATTCCACAAACATACGCTTTAATTTCAAAAATAATATCAAAGAAGCCAGTGTCATAACTGTTCTGATGTATGTTCACAATTGAAACAGTTTGATACCTGGAAAGACATAGAAATGCCTTTCCTGTACATCATTGCTAAAATATTTAGTAGTATTATTAACAAAAGAATATCCAGCTATTTAGAAAGTAACTTCACCATACATCCAAACCAAGCAGGTTTTCGTAACAAACATCGCACTACTGACCATATATTGACACTCCACACCATTATTAAAAAATATCAATTAAGAAAGGAAAAAATATTCTGCTGCTTTGTGGATTTAAGAAAATGTTTTGATACAGTGTGGAGAACAGCACTGCAATATAAACTACTGAAAAATAACATCAACGGTCAAGTATATAACATTATGAAAATGATGTACAAAAACATGGACTTTATTATAAAATTAGGAGATGTTATAACACCACATTTCAAGCTAGATAATGGTGTTAAACAGGGCTGCCCTTTAAGCCCAACATTGTTTAACATCTTTATGAATGACTTTATTGAAGGACTGTCAAATATTGAAATGCCAGCACCAGACTTAGATGGTAAACATATTAACTGTCTACAATATGCAGATGACATTGCATTATTGTCTACTACAAAGGTAGGGCTACAAAATGCACTAAATTACCTTCATACATATACAGTTAGTTGGGGGCTACAAGTCAACACATCAAAAACAAAAATTGTCATATTCAGGAAAAACTGGTGTAAAATATTATCACAAAAATTCACCTATGGAAAAGAAGAAATAGAAGTCAAAGAACAATACACGTACCTAGGAGTAATTTTTAAGTCAAATAGTAATATTGTAACTACAGCTGATAGACTAGCAGACAAAGCATACAAAGCACAATGTATACAATCACAACTATATTTACATAATACAAATAATATTAATATTAAATTAAAGCTGTTACATATGACCCAATTACCAATCCTAACATATGCAGGAGAAATTTGGGGTGTCCTTCTCAAACCTGCTACATGGGATAAGACAGAAACTGAAAAGTATCACATCCGTTTCTGCAGACAAATTTTAAATTTAAATAATAAGACAAACAAAATAGCCTGTAGGATGGAAATGGGACGGGAACCCCTTATCTCCAAAATATACTGCCAAGCAGTTAGGTATTATAAACACCTAATAACTCTTGACTACAACAACTTGGCATACTATGCACTGAAGGAAATGAAGAAAAATAATTACCCGGGGTCATGGTTGAAGTCATTAGAAGACAACTTAGAAATATATACTAAATGTAATATAGATAATATAACAATACAAGAAGTGATAATTTCAATTAGAGAATATTACACTAACACATGGAACAATGACAATAAAAGAGATGATGCAAAACTGCGCACTTACAGTACATACAAAACCACACTAGACATGGAACATTACATAAAACACATAGATAACAGACATTACATCAAAATACTAGCACAATTTAGAACAAGTAGTCACAAACTAGCTGTAGAAACAGGAAGGTACACAAAACCAAAAACACTGATAAAAGACAGATTATGCACCCACTGTAAAGAGATAGAAGATGAATTACATCATTTACTAGAATGTAAACTGTACACAAAACACAGAGATGACATATATAATATCCTTAAAGAAATTAACAGTGATTACCAAAACTTAAACAAAAAAGAACAATTTAAACTTGTACTACAGTCACCAAATACAAACCATCTTATCACTCTCTGCAAATATTTAGTTAAATCTAAACAAGACTAATTCTTTTATTTTGTCATGTTCTTCTATATTTTTTACATATTCTATGCTACACACAGTGATACTTACATATCACTGTATTTTAATATTTCTTATATTATTAATATTTGTCTGTAGTATTCTTGTCGTTCACTAATGTTGAATTGTTCACTAATGTTGAATTCTTTTTAAATCAATTTTTATATTTCATGTACTTTTATTATTTACTTTATTAATCTGAAAACCTAAAAGGAAATGTTAACTCTTTCTTTACGGTATTAATAAAGCATTATTCTATTCTATTCTATTCTATAATAATAATAATAATAATAATAATAAAAACAATAACAAAAGTAAAAGTTAAAGAAAATTGAGATAACTGCATGGGTCAGGGTCAGCTGAAGATACGTCTTCGTTTAGTGAACGAGAAATTCAAAGACAAAATATTCCGATCGAGATATTGTTTCATTTAAATCGTGATATTTATCCTATTCAAGATGCACTTGTACGCTGATCGGATGTTTGTCACGATCGCCGACGGTTTACAATAACACACAGTTAACCTTATTTGTGATTACACCGACTCACTTACCTTGCCATACACAACAGCGTGTTCACCGTGTAGAATAACTTTCCCAGGTGCCGACACTACTATGTCTGCCCGTCTCTCCATTGCGCTTACTGTTTATGCAAACATGAGCCAATGAGATCGGATCAGGCCATGTTGATATTATCAGCTGATGAATCACTGGAGGAATGAATATAGTTAAACACAAACAAACACATTGTGCCGTTATAATTTATATAGGTATTGCTTTCGTTTTTATGTAAATAAGACCAGACTACTATGTTTTGCATTAGTGTTCGACTATTTGAAATCATGGGAGGCAGCTAGCAGAAATAAATCACTGAGTAAAAATAAACTAAATTCGAACGTTAAACAAAACAAAAAAATCTATGTTGCCGTAACTCGAAGTTCGGTTAACTGTTAATTAAAGTTTGAGTTCCTAGATGTGGGAGTTTAACAAAAGTATAAGTTGCCCGTAAGTCGAAATTTTGTTGTTAATTGGACAACGACTTACAATTTGGGCGTGGTTTTGCAAAAGTGTGTGGTGTGTATGTTTAAATTTTGACATATTCTATGTGTGGTGTGTATGTTTCAATTTAGACATATTCTATGTATGGTGTATATGTTTCAATTTGAACATATTCTATGTGTGATGTCTATGTTTCAATTTGAACATATTCTATGTATGGTGAGTATGTTTCAATTTGGACATATTCTATGTGTTGTATGTATGTTTCAATTTGGACATATTCTATGTGTGATGTGTATGTTTCAATTTATACATATTCTATGTGTGATGTGTATGTTTCAATTTACACATATTCTATGTGTGATGTGTATGTTTCGATTTGGACATATTCTATGTGTGGTATGTATGTTTCAATTTGGACATATTCTATGTATGGTGAATATGTTTCAATTTGGACATATTCTATGTGTGGTGAGTATGTTTCAATTTGGACATATTCTATGTGTGATGTGTATGTTTCAATTTAAACATATTCTATGTGTGATGTGTATGTTTCAATTTGGACATATTCTATGTGTGATGTGTATGTTTCAATTTGGACATATTCTATGTGTGATGTGTATGTTTCAATTTGGACATATTCTATGTGTGGTATGTATGTTTCAATTTGGACATATTCTATGTATGGTGAATATGTTTCAATTTGGACATATTCTATGTGTGGTGTGTATGTTTAAATTTTGACATATTCTATGTGTGGTGTGTATGTTTCAATTTAGACATATTCTATGTATGGTGTATATGTTTCAATTTGAACATATTCTATGTGTGATGTCTATGTTTCAATTTGGACATATTCTATGTATGGTGAGTATGTTTCAATTTGGACATATTCTATGTGTTGTATGTATGTTTCAATTTGGACATATTCTATGTGTGATGTGTATGTTTCAATTTAGACATATTCTATGTGTGATGTGTATGTTTCAATTTTTACATATTCTATGTGTGATGTGTATGTTTCAATTTAGACATATTCTATGTGTGATGTGTATGTTTCAATTTGAACATATCCTATGTGTGGTATGTATGTTTCAATTTGGACATATTCTATGTATGGTGAATATGTTTCAATTTGGACATATTCTATGTGTGGTGAGTATGTTTCAATTTGGACATATTCTATGTGTGATGTGTATGTTTCAATTTAGACATATTCTATGTGTGATGTGTATGTTTCAATTTGGACATATTCTATATGTGATGTGTATGTTTCAATTTGGACATATTCTATGTGTGATGTGTATGTTTCAATTTGGACATATTCTATGTGTGATGTGTATGTTTCAATTTGGACGTATTCTATGTGTGGTATGTATGTTTCAATTTGGACATATTCTATGTATGGTGAATATGTTTCAATTTGGACATATTCTATGTGTGATGTGTATGTTTCAATTTGGGCATATTCTATGTGTGGTGTCTATGTTTCAATTTGGACATATTCTATCCATGGTGTGTACAAATAAATTCCACAATGCACGATTATTTTCCACATTTCACTTTATTACTACAGTAAGTTATGATGCATATATTTACAATGTTTCATTAAAATTTAAAGCATCAAAAATACCCATATTGGCGCTTTAAATAAAATATTCATGCTATCATAGTCCAATTCCGTTTCGTTTCTGTTTATTTTTTTTAATTTAATTGTTATATTGCGAGGACACGTGTGTATGTTTTTTGTTATATATCTCTGTGTGTTATAAGGTAATCCACGGTGGACTTGATTAATCTATAAAACAGAAATGACTAAAGCCGCTATGATACATGATAGCAAAGCACCCCAGTCGTCGTGCCGTGTCGTGCACGATATGGGTTATGTGATGTAAAATACACATTCAGTACACGGCAGCTGTGGCATTTTATAATACCAACATATGCCACTACTGTGGAACTGTAGACAAACCATACAATACTGTATGCAAAATATTGTTTATAATTATTATGGTTAACATGGAAATGTGACTCATCCATTTTTGCTATCTGGAGATTTGTCACGCTGGTCGTTACTATCATCCGGAAGCAGATTGTCATTATCTCCATCATCATCGAAAAAGTCGTCATCATAGTTGTTGTCATCATCCCGTTTATCGTTAACGTCCGGGACATCATGATCATCCGGGATATCAGCTTCACTCTCTTGGTCTTCCTCTTCATCCCTTTCATTCTCTTCCTCCTCATTTTTCTTTTCTCCGTCATTCTCGTTTTGATCTTTATTATCATCGTCATCTCCGTTATATGAAGGATCGTCATCCCCAGTAAGCACCTTTGAGTCGCTTTCCGATTGTTCCTCGTCAATTGGTGTCATGTCGCGTGAGGATGGTTGTGATTCAGTTATCCATATTTCGACTATGTTTGCGAGGTCTAAACGGTCCGCTAATTTCAGCGCCTTTCCCAACAACGGGTATATTTCCTCAACCGATTCCACTGTAGATATCCATGATAGTAGCATGTTATAAGCCATATTCAAAGCCCCAAATTTCAAGTTATCCGCTTGGATGTGAAGCAATTGTACCGACGAAAGTCCAAGATACTTTCCAAGAATTTTCCACTCGATATTACTATCCAGATTGATCGCAATCCCTCGTATCCTACCATCAGTTTTGTGATCTACCAAACAAATCATAGAAAGTTTAGAAGAAAAACATTCTGTGCGTACTGTGATTGTATCTGTAGAGAAGACTACAACACAGGAATGACTAAAAAATACTGAAAATATTGACACGTGCTTAAAAACTCGTGTTCCGCTGGAATCCCCCCCCCCCCCCATGGTTTTATCTAACTTGGGAGGCAAAAACGTAGCTGTAATTTACCATGATCTGAACGCACTAATAGTCGAAGACCTATTTTCAAGGTTTGGATAGCTTTTACATACCTATTATCCGGAGTGCTTCAAGTCTATTTATGACTGGACCGGCATATACAACACTTTTTCTTACAATACTCTTCAGATTTTTCCACGTCGCATTTTTTCCAGTATTGTCCCTCCAGTCAGACAGACCAATGACAGTCGACTCTTCAAACGACATCGCCCTCAGCCGATATGCCTCATTTGCATACCATTGTGGTTGTAAATATCGAATAATACGGTTGTGATACGGTCCCAAGACTAACGCTAACGACTTCAGTACCTCCAATGATATGACGTCATCATCTTGGTGATATCCTTCTTTAGAATCTGAGCATGAAGAAATAAAAACAAACAATGACAGTATCAATATAAATGTACATATTAAATGTAAAACTATTTTTGCTCAAACGTCGTAATAAAAGCTTTTTGAATATCGTGTACACGATAAGATTCATCTGACACGACGATTCTGACAAAATCTGATCACGTGAACAGCAATATATGAACGAAAAGAAACGACAACACTTTACAGGTGGTCCTCGTCGTCTAGTGACGTAACCAGTGATCATGTACGTCAGCTTATTGAATGCCTTCCCGAGTAACCACACTCATATCATAATTCAAATGCACGAAGATTCTGGAGTTGCGTGAACACTATTTGACGAACTATTTATTGCGCATGCACTTTGAATTAATAGTACGTACCAGTAATTAAAAACGCATGCGTATTTTCACGCATACAATAAGTGAATATCAACACGCGCAATCCAACACACATACTAAACAACACAAAGATATTGTCATATAGACCACGCTGCTTCCTCACCGATCTTCTCGTCTGTGACATCGGCCCCACCATACAACAAAGGTGCAGAAAGTACGTCTGGAGTGAAGTCTCTACTTTCATACATGGCCCCCAATATATGATCGACTTTCACTTCAATACGACTCAGTCGAGTTCGGTAATCGGGTGTGAGTGCTGCAATGATTACAAATACATGTATATGTGATTTTAATATATATCGTAACATGTAAATTTGCATTATTTGGTTTCTTCGAAAATCGCAGAAAATACGACGCATTGCGGCACTTAGAACACGCATTGCTTTGTATATCAGTATATAGAACAAACATATATTTCAGTACGTAGAACACATATTTCAGTACGTAGAACACGTATTGCAGTGCAGATAATACGCATTGCAGTACAGAGTACACGCATTTAGCAACTTAAATCATTTACTATTTTTAATGGAAGAATATTTTACTATTTTTAATGCAAGAATATCCATATACTTACTGTCAAATTCGTTGTCAGCTTCGCCAGATCTCTTTTCCTCATCGTATTTCGTCTTCTCACGCAATGTACGGGAATAGAGATACTTATTTTGATTTTTCAGAGCATCCAATAAACACGGGAAAGTACCACGCCTTCCCTTTAAAGTTTCTATAAGCCAAGTGGTTTGCTTCACATAGCCACCTATGTTCTGAAAACATAAAGCTCAAATATTTCATTACAAGACCTAAAAACCGAGGGCGAACACGTTGAAGATGGATACATCCGGGTATAATCTCAAGTGTCCGTAACATATTTACATTCGGGTATGCTCTCAGCTATTGTCCGTAACTAAGATAGGTACATCCGGGTATGCTCTCAAGTGTCAAATTCAATATACTAGTAGTCGATAACATGAGTCTGATGAGTACATCTAGATACACATGAAGTGTTCCTAATAATGTGTTTTTTTTAAAATTATTTTTGATAATGGTCGATGTGTTTTCTGAAATCCCGAGGACAAGCCTGTTTGACGTGAGTAGTAAATCTCAACTTCTGCCCACTTGGGTCACGTTTTCATTTTGTATGGGTGGTCTTTGCCAACATCTCGATGGTGCAATTTCTACGACCAGAGATTTGTTTTGTTAAACTCCAAAATACGTGTGAAGAAAAAAGGCACCTGCCCATTAATTTAGTTCATCTGTGGGGCACAAGATTTAGATCCTGTAGTACTACCATGGTTTATTTATTTTCTTACATTACCACGAGGGGCACAGAACGGGGTAGGTAAATGTGAACAACATTTGGTGAGCAAAATTCCGCGAGCAACATTTTTAAAATCATAAGAATTGTATTCACCAAATCAGACAATGAATCCCTGTAGTAAATAGTGATCACAATTTTCCCATACTTTGATATAGTGGGGATGGGTAGAAGAGTCAACTAGTATTTAATATTTATATTTAAAAGTTACTGATTTTTTTAAAACGTGATATGGAAATATATATACCCCTATATTGAAAGAAAGTGCGTACATGTGTACATTTTGCTCACAGTGATTTATTTATTTATTTATTTTGGTGAGCAAAATGTCGCTGACTTGCACCGCTTGCCTGATCTCATATAATACACACTCAATACTGACTCTCGACTTAGTCAGTTGAAAGGAAGATGTTCTTTTTTTTTAGCAATCTAGCATTATAAATTACGCTTACAGTGGATGGCTCTGTTAATAATACCATAACGGCAGCCAGGCCGTCCTCACCAACGACCTGATACGACAGCGTCGCAAATTGGGTATCACCTTATTATCGTTTTTTTCACAATCAAATGGTACCTGCCGATTCATTGCCTAGTATAATGTGAACCAACTGAAGTGTGCTGAAGTGTGTGACGTAGTGCCTAATAATTGTTATTGTGTATATTCTTGTACAGTACAACTCTCTCGTGATAAACATGTATACAAACATTCCAGCACGTTCAGTCGATCGTTGGTCCGTTCCCGAAAGATAGTACACTATAATCGCCAATACAGTCTCTGATGTTTTGTTTCAATTTAACAATCACTTATTGTACTACCGCCGCTTACCTTGTACGCTTCAACGTCCCTGTTGTTTAATATTCCATTATGTGCGAGATTGGTTACCATCGACTTCACGTCCAAATGAACGACAAACACATCTTTAAGTTTATCGAGAACATATCGCTCGCCCTTGTTCATATTGTCACATTACAGTAAAAATAGATCATCGAAAACATAGGGGAACACGATCAGATTACACAAAGTACCACTGCATGACCTACTTTGACCTCGAGTGGTGTGCGTATGTTTCGTCGCGTTGGTGCCTGATAATAAACAGGGCGGAGGTCAATCCAGCGATGAATGTATGTACATACGCGAATGTACTTCGACTGTCAGGAAGCTGTCATATTCCAATGAACGAATTGTTGCGTTGTCAAGAATTTGTGGTCATGGAACGACCCCGTCAAATCAACAATATGACCTGTCAAATCAACACGGTGGCTGTCGAATCAACGCGGTGGCCTGTCGAATCAACAATGTGACCTGTCAAATCAACAATTAACCCATACAAATCAACAACGTGACCTGTCAAATCAACAATGTGACCTGTCAAATAAAAAAATATGACCCATACAAATCAACAACGTCACCTTTCAAATCAACAATATGACCCATACAAATCAACAAGATAACCTGTCAAATCAACAAGATGACCATACAAATCAACAACGTGACCTGTCAAATCAACAATCTGACACATACAAATCAACAACGTGACCTATCAAATCAAGAATATGACCATATAAATCAACAACGTGACCTGTCAAAACAACAATATGACCCATACAAATCAACAACGTGACCTGTCAAAACAACAATATGACCCATACAAATCAACAACGTGGTCTGTCAAATCAACAATATGACCATACAAATCAACAACCTGACCTGTCAAATCAACAATATGATCCATACAAATCAACAACGTGACCTGTCAAAACAACAATATGACCATACAAATCAACAACGTGACCTGTCAAAACAACAATATGACCTATACAAATCAACAACGTGACCTGTCAAAACAACAATATGACCATACAAATCAACAACCTGACCTGTCAAATCAACAATATGATCCATACAAATCAACAATGTGACCTGTCAAAACAACAATATGACCATACAAATCAACAACCTGACCTGTCAAAACAACAATATGACCATACAAATCAACAACGTGACCTGTCAAAACAACAATATGACCCATACAAATCAACAACGTGACCTGTCAAAACAACAATATGACCCATACA
Organism: Saccoglossus kowalevskii; assembly: GCF_978046115.1. Lineage (NCBI taxonomy): Eukaryota > Metazoa > Hemichordata > Enteropneusta > Harrimaniidae > Saccoglossus > Saccoglossus kowalevskii. Next base: position 24,884,408 of record NC_140659.1, read on the forward strand.
AATCAACAACGTGACCTGTCAAAACAACAATATGACCATACAAATCAACAACGTGACCTGTCAAAACAACAATATGACCCATACAAATCAACAACGTGACCTGTCAAAACAGCAATATGACCCATACAAATCAACAACGTGGCCTGTCAAATCAACAATATGATCCATACAAATCAACAACCTGACATGTCAAATCAACAATATGACCATACAAATCAACAACCTGGCCTGTCAAATCAACAATATGACCCATACAAATCAACAACGTGACCTGTCAAAACAACAATATGACCCATACAAATCAACAACGTGCCCTGTCAAAACAACAATATGACCCATACAAATCAACAACGTGGCCTGTCAAATCAACAATATGACCATACAAATCAACAACCTGACCTGTCAAATCAACAATATGATCCATACAAATCAACAACCTGTCCTGTCAAATCAACAATATGACCATACAAATCAACAACCTGACCTGTCAAATCAACAATATGATCCATACAAATCAACAACGTGACCTGTCAAAACAACAATATGACCATACAAATCAACAACGTGACCTGTCAAAACAACAATATGACCCATACAAATCAACAACGTGACCTGTCAAAACAACAATATGACCATACAAATCAACAACGTGACCTGTCAAAACAACAATATGACCCATACAAATCAACAACGTGACCTGTCAAAACAACAATATGACCATACAAATCAACAACGTGACCTGTCAAAACAACAATATGACCATACAAATCAACAACCTGACCTGTCAAATCAACAATATGACCCATACAAATCAACAACGTGACCTGTCAAAACAACAATATGACCCATACAAATCAACAACGTGGCCTGTCAAATCAACAATATGACCATACAAATCAACAACCTGACCTGTCAAATCAACAATATGATCCATACAAATCAACAACGTGACCTGTTAAATCAACAATATGATCCATACAAATCAACAACGTGGTCTGTCAAATCAGCAATATGACCATACAAATCAACAACCTGACCTGTCAAATCAACAATATGATCCATACAAATCAACAACGTGGCCTGTCAAATCAACAATATAATCCATACAAACCAACAACGTGACCTGTCAAATCAACAGTATGACCCATACAAATCAACAACATGGTCTGTCAAATCAACAATATGACCATACAAATCAACAACCTGACCTGTCAAATCAACAATATGATCCATACAAATCAACAACGTGACCTGTTAAATCAACAATATGATCCATACAAATCAACAACGTGGTCTGTCAAATCAGCAATATGACCATACAAATCAACAACCTGACCTGTCAAATCAACAATATGATCCATACAAATCAACAACGTGGCCTGTCAAATCAACAATATAATCCATACAAACCAACAACGTGACCTGTCAAATCAACAGTATGACCCATACAAATCAACAACATGGTCTGTCAAATCAACAATATGACCCATACAAATCAACAACATGGTCTGTCAAATCAATGATATCACCTTGTCAAACTATACACTGATTATTTTGTCATAATCAGTGGACCTAAACATTTAGCAACATATTATATGACTGGAGACAATATTTTCAGTAGTTTTAGTAGCAACAATTGCAATAATTTATGTTGTTATATCTTGCAACGAATAGGATTCCTGTTAGGTCAAATAGTTTTCACAATTTAGTAATATTATTATATTACATTGGTATAATGGTATTTCAACGTCAATGCTATCCGAAGTGTTCAACTATTTTCTTTGTTTTCGAAACTCGATATTAAAAAACGAATAAGGGTAAATAAGACTAATAAATAAAATCTACATATACAAACAAAATAAGAATAAATATTATATATAGAAAGACAAATTAAATTTAAAAAAATACCATCAGATTTGAATAAGATTGGTCATTTTATAACAACAAGCCGCCACACACGAAAATCAGGACACCTGATACACTAAATAGATATTTATTCGGCCGTAGTGGAGTTCATCCCCAAACTGTACATAGATTATTTTCGTTTACATGTAATTTAGAAAATACACAGAATGTCATTTGACATACAATTGCCTTGATGTTATTTTATTTTATTACTTTGCACTTTTAATTGTCCACTAATGGTTACTGAATTATAATTATACTTTATGTCAATCACAATTATGCTATTTATACAACCAATTACGCTTGGAAATATTATGAAAACCCAGAATCTGAAAATATATTCTTTATTATGTAGATGGTTAGTTTTAGTTGTGTGTGTGTTTTTTTTCAGTCGTAGCTCCCACGCACAACAATTCTGTATACTTCGTCGCGTCATGGAATACGCCTCTATTAAATGCTACCAGTGGATTACTGGCATTCTAGTTTGGTTCTGCGGTATTGCGATTCATGTTCAAACACGTTACATCTTGTTCGCTCTATTTATTGAACACTGCTTTGAGAAATAAAACACAGTGTACACGAATCAACTGAGTGACCTTTTAAAATAATACAATGCAACGTATTACGATGAGTGAGAATGAATGCATGTACCACTAGAGGGTGCTATCACATTCCTCAATTGCTCTTTTGATGCGACAATTACATTCACACGTGCGATGCATGCTGGGAAATGAAGGTGTGGTCACGATCACAGCCGACGTGTGTCACCGACTGTTATACGTACGTCATCACTGACCTGCGTACAGTATATTGCTCGGTATTTGACGGCAATGCTAAAGAAAGGGTACATTATATTCGTGTCACGCTCTCGAATAGGGTATGTAGACACTGTATCAGTGAACTTCAACAATAGACTCCCTTTGAGCGCTACCGCTCCATGGCTGCTAAAAAATAACAAAAATCGACCCCTTTTGCCTACGCACTCCTATTTATTTTTACGGACTCCTTGTTGGAATATCGACATATTGTCTTCTAATTGGAATATGTAGATACGAGGGATGATGACAATAATACTATATTATGCATTGTTGTCACAAGATTTAAAAGTTGAAAACTTTGTACCAAAATCCGAATTGATTTTAAAATTATTTGAATGATTACATAGAATGCATGTATTTTCAAGTATTGCCATTTATTATAAATTGACTTCCCAAAAGCAATAAATCATTCGGGCGATTTTTTTCTTATAGGAGGACGTAGTCATGAACGAGCACCAGTTACCCTCGACGACGTGATTTGTCCCCGAAGCAATTTGTTGCGCACACCATATACGTGTTAGTACGTCCATGCGTGCACCAAGGAGCTTTGAAGCATCAACGCATTTGGTGACAATGCAAATCACATTATGGGAACGTGCCATGTCGCCCTTTGGAGGCATAATTTTTAGCTGTTTGGTCTAGAAAGGGGTATAGATTTGCTTGCCTTTTAGGTCCAATGTGAGGTTTGCCTGTCTATGATAGAACCGGGGGATTAGGGTTGTAATGGGGTATAGTTTTTTAAATGAAAATGGTCTATGATAGGGTCTGGGGTTTTACTTCCCGGCCGCACACCCCTACCAAACTGAAAGGCCAGTGACCCCCCGGGGGTGCGACAAATTGTTGACATATTCACGATTTCCGGGCACGCTGTCTATTGACAATAATGCCAACGCAATTATACGACAATATATAATACTTGCAATGTACATACAAGTCACATTTCAGATCACGGCCCCATTTCTCTATTAATAAAAATAAATACTGCTATCTTGACTGTTGCATGGTCTCATTGCTTATATCTCATTGATCCACTCATAATTTTGGAAGATATTTCTTGAAATGAATAGTGACTCAACATCAGACTGACACATTCTGGGCAATTTATTTCTTTAAAGTTTAAATTAAATACAAATATCGCGAAATGAAGGTGTTAAGGCGAAATCCCCTGTGACCGCGTTCACCCCAAATTTCGAAAAACTATTTTCATTGAACTGAAAAAAACACCACAATTTGGCCAGTCGGCTTGATCATATAAACACGCAAATGAAACAATCGCGCATAATTGGTTATTATATTTCAATAAATTACTCAACCCAAAGGAAAATACAAAGACAAGTATGGAAACAAATAATTGTTGATGGACCAATTCTGTAAAGCGAAATTGAGAAATCAGTTGAGCAACAAGGCAACTGCAGAAGATATAGTATATCAAACAGTTACACAAACTGTTTAATATACAGAAGTAATAGTTCTCCAAAAATATTGAGCTCGGGCTTAATTGTGTCTATTTTCAAATCGTTATTTACAAACATAATAAATATAAGAATGACATCATTTCATCACAAAAGTAACATTCTTTCGAATGAACATTTTGGTTTCAGTTAAATATTCAGGGTTGTAAGGACAGACTTAATTAAACACACGATGCATGAAACGTAGATAATTTAATCGGTTTGATTAATAAAAATAAAATACTTACAACTGCTGAGCAAAGTAAATTACAGGTACATATAAAATTTGTTTATAATATTGTATTTTGTTTTAGTTTTTTTGTTATATAATCATTTTAATTCCTTTCGGTGAATTATGTGTGCTTTCAACCAAAGTTTCACGAAAGGTTTCAATCTATGATTCACTGGGTGATAATTTGAAATGTAAACAAACTCGCCAAAAATCACGGCGTTGAATATGACGTGAAGGAATAGTGTTTCACCAGCACCTATGGATATTTTTCTCTGGAGTATACTACTTGAACGGTGGCTACATGTTATCAAAATACATATCGGAGAGACGTGACGTATATATGTGAATAAAATATCTACAAAAAAATGGAATGGGTGAACGTGTTAATTAATTAATTTTGTCAAATTAAAACAAAATAGCACCACCTTAACATTAGTGTAATTGATTTAATTAGTTCACAAAATTCGAGATTCTAATCTTGTTTATATTTAACCCGGGATATTGAAGCAAATCTGGAAAATAGATCACGTGACGAACAGGTCAACACAATTTGGGTTAAAGGTCGCACGACAGCAGCACATGACAATGGCGGGTCGTTGTTGTGACGAAGGGAAGAGGAAGAACGCCGTAGAGTTGGAAGAGAAAGACCAGAAGAGTAATGCTTTAAATAAATGTGCAAGTTCAGCCATTGAGCAGTTCGTCATTCCTCATATGGAAGAGTCGGCACGCTGTTCACAGTTAGTTTTACGTATTGTTAAAACCCTGACAGGAAATCTGGTCCACATCGATCCTCGACTTGTTGAATGCTTCGGTGACAACCTTGGAAAGGTGGACGCTACTTATGTTGCCGGCGGTACTAAACTTAAAGAATTTATTTGCACATTGGCACTGGACAGTGGAAAAATTGACAAACTTTTCCAGGTAATGCTGCTATTTTTATATTTGAATGACCCGGAAACCTGTGATGTTGCCGTGTAGTACGAGATCGAAAACCTGACATTTACAGCAAGTCTCTAAAGTATTGGAGTATTTGCTAACTTGCTGTGAGACTTTCTGTAATTTTTTGATGGATTATATTGTATATGAAAAAAAAAGAAACGACTTTTACAGTATCTTTTTATAATACATTCATTTTTAATTGTATGTCACACACAAGGTTTTCAAGAAGACAATTCTTACATATATGTACATGCCTAAAGCAAGCACCTATTAACATGTACATGCCTAAAGCAAGCACCTATTAACATGTACATGCTTAAAGCAAGCACATATTAATTAACATGTACATGCCCAAAGCAAGGACCTATTAAACTGTACATGCCTAAAGCAAGGACCAATTAACCTGTATGTACTTGCCAAAAATTTAGTAAATTGATGAATTTGCTGATTACCAGGCTCGTAGCCAGCACTTTTGAACAGGGGGTTCGAAAACAACAATAATATATTTTATGTGAAACGTGTGAATATTCAAAAAGTGTCTTTGAGCTCTGTTACAGACATTTTTATATTCTCGGTTTTAAATTGGTTTACTTTGTGTTACGTTGTTAAATTATTTCACACAACATCTTTGAACTATTTTACCATTTTACATTTTTAGAGAAGGGGTCCTGAGCCATTCCCCACCCACAGACAAACACACCCACACCCTAGATCAACTACGGCAAAATGTTGTACACAAAAAAGATAAGACCACGTATCTTAGAATTATTGTCTAAGCATTTTAAGGTAGAATGCTACTCATGAGTTTTTTCGCTCTTCGCAGATGTTAGCGCATATAAAAGTGACACGATTTCATTTCGAAATCTGTCTACAATTGTTCATTTTAGTATTAGTCAATTTTGTATTATTTAATTTTATTTCTGTACAGAGCCTCAGCCCATTTTACAAAATGTAATGGGTAGAAAAGTGCATAGCACGTTTTAAAAACCATACAACATTCATGTAAACATATGGTACTAAATTAAGCTGGATTCATATTCATCTCGTCGCTTGAAAACTTTTAAAAGATACAGAGCTAGTTGATGTATGGTGTGGCAGTTTGTGTAGCAACGAAGTACAAATGTAAGCCCAGACTGTCAGTATTTGCATAATTGCATAGGGTTATTGACAAAAGATCAGCCCTTAGATCATTATAAAATGAACATATAAAAACAAAGTGAATTTCATTTTCTACCATGCTAAATTCAAACTTATCACTGCAAAAACTAAAAATTAACTGTATTTTTGTGTGTCTGCCTAATTCAATATTATGTTTATGGTCAAAACAGCGAAAACTCGTCAGTATATATTTTAATCTATAATTGCTTGGCAATAAATCTCTCAGGTTATAATACTACTTTGATTTTTCCGAAAGTACACAGCCTGGATGATTGTGAAATTGAGGCATGCCATTCTTGCTGACAACAATTTTTTATTCTTTGAGTAAATATCTCTAAGAAATTTGCAGTATCTCCAACTTGTTTTTCAAACCAGACAATGCCGAAACCATATTAGAACAGGAGAATTTTATGTGGGTTTCCCAAGTAAGTCTCTGTCGGTCTTGTCTAATCGTTTAAGCATAATATAACATGTTTTGGGGTTCCAGCTAATTTTACTTCAACTAATTTTAACCAATATGAGATACAACGCTTGAAATAACCACAGCATAATGGCAGCCTTCCACATTCGTCCAACATCGCTACATTGTTTGTACAACTATTAATGCTAAGTAGATATCTGCAAAATGTTGTCTGTACCCTCTTGATTTCCGAATTTTCGTACCCCCATATCGCTACCATAAGAAATAGCTGGCACAATGATTGCATCAAACAAATTAAATGCACTAACCAATGGCATACCACCAAGTTTCTTACAGTATGTACATTTTTTGGTTCACTGTAAATCTGTTTTTAGAGGGCGGTCTCAATAGACTTCAATGACTACATCTCCTTTTTATGAACCTACGAAAAAAATAGTAAATCTTCTAAGACATCAAAAAAAACATGTACAAAAAAAATATGTTTGAAAAATATGATTCATCGCATAGTTTCAGTGCTGAAGCAGCACTGTGGGATAAATTATAAATTAATAAATCTTCAGCATTTTTTTAATGATCTGTTCAACCCGAAGCTGTACACTATTGTCCAATAACACAGGCTACAGGTATTAATATAATAAGTTGACTAGATTTGGCTGATACACTTGGAACAAAACAGTATATATGCCATCATTAACTTGAAGAATACAAAACTAATTAACCAAACGGAATCACCGAATGAAAGCTTGCCCATTTATAACAATTTTTTTTTGATTGGCTGCTGTTGAGCTGAGACGGCGTAACTTCACGATTGACATTTAAAGCTCACTGCCACTGTAATGCTCATTACTATGCAATTTCAACTGAGTCTGATGGTTACCTCACTGAGTCAAGTGATTTAAACGATGATAATTATTTTAATTAATACTGTTTGTTTTATTATGTTCTAATCTACGATCATAAATCTATTCACTTCAAAAATTTAAGGGGTATGACCCCCCCCCCCCAAACTACGGGCCTGATTACTGTAATGTCTAAGTATCTACTAATATTATACTTATATATCGATACTCCTATGTATTATTTACGATGTATTAATTAATGACGTGATATCACATCCGGGTTATTGGAATAAAGGTGGGATCGAGGCTCCTGCACTTGAACGTTACACCAAGTCACTGTACACACTGTACGAAAGTTGTCTCCTTGTACTACATTGTAATTACATTATGACAAAAAATCTGTATTTAATATTCTGTATTCTTACACACAAAATATCGAACAAAATTTGACAAGTATATATTCACACACATATAGAGAAAATAGCCTACTGTATTGATGATAAAAATGAACTAGAGCAAAACAAAAAGCTACAGAACTGCAGCTACAATGACAGTTAACAAACAACTGATTGTACAGTATACTCACAAGCAAGCACATATATAGTACACACATATGTATGCATTACATCCATGTGCACACGCTCACATGAATGTCTTACAATCATTGTGACGACACACATTGGATTAACTATTATTATAGTATTATCAGTCATTGTAGCAGATTATTCGCGATAATGTATCCCATTAACGAGCATCAAGGCCCGTGCCATGGATATGAATATACATGTAATAACAAAGGAGAAACTATTTGAAAAGATAAGAAATTGTTAGGTTACAAGTATTTAATTAATACTAAAATCGGCATAAAATAAAATGGTCTATTGCCAACAACAGCGGGTTTTGATATTTTGTGAGGGCATTGTCTGCTCTGTAAGCTAATGCGTGTTTGGTAGAAGCATTCTATCTAGTACATGTATGCGTAGTTCTTGATTCTGCGACTGATGTTGCTGTCCTGGTGGCCTCCTAGGTCACCTTATCGTGTTAATTAACTAATGTTAACCAGGGTGATTTATCAAAGCATATGCGATAAACAAAGTGGGGGTATGTCTGCAGAGTGCGAGTACAGAGATTATTTTGTTACTACACTATTTGCGAAACGAGATCAACGAAAGACCGACGTGACCTGTATTTCCTAACCATCGACTAAATGTCACAGTTTGGGCATAGTTTCCATAAACAAATGAAAGTATCTGTGTTCTCAGGTGTGTTTTAAAGTTATACAGATTAAAATTACTGTTGGTTCTCCTTCCAGGATGGTTAACACCCACTAGCTTGCCAGCCATGTTCGTTCGCTCACTACACCTATAAGTTTCGTTTAGCTTCATAGTATTTGTCAAATTTTACTGGCCTCGCGTAGAATTTGAAGATAACTACATGTATACACAGACAGTTGCCAATAACATCTAACTTGATGGTTTGAAAACTTGAGGGATGGGGTATTGATACGACTACGGACATGTACCCCGGGTACGCACCCCTACGAACAGTCGATCCAGCTGGTCCACAGTGGCGATCTAGTGTAGCGTAGTGCAAGGCTACAGCAGACAAAGAAACAGCGTACAGTCACGATATGTGCTGTTCGCTTGGGCAATCACTAGAATGCTACTGCATAATACTTATCTCGTCCACTTGCAATGTAAATGATTTAAATACAATCATATTTGATGGATTAAAACTACTTTCTTTCCTAGTTTGTCACATGAGATTGTGGAAACAATTTCCAGCAAGACGTTTTAAATTGTTTAGATTCACAGGCCAGTGTTTGTGAAACTGTTCCATTCACTATGGATTTTTCTCCAAGTTTTCCACTTTTTACTGGCAGAAAATCCACTTGTTTTGATAACGCTACAAATTAATAACAATAATGAACTCTGCGCCAACCCATAATGAACTCAAGCACATTATTGTTTAAATATAGTTTTTATATAGAATTAACTTTTCAAACAGTTGCGTTATGTTTGGATTAAAACGCAACTCTATATAGGGTTGCGATTTAATTGGAATTTTAATTAAACTGAATTACATTGCAATTCAATATGGAATTGCGTTTGAATTGATATTTAATTAAATAAAAATGCAACAAAATAGAAATAACATCATACATAGAAATGTTTGCGAAGCTTAGAGTTAGTAAAGAGGGCAGGTACTGGTATGATACAGTCCCCCCTTTACTAACCCTAAACTAAGAAAACTTGACTTAAATTCGATAAAATATTAATATAATTTATGAAAAATAGGGAGGGTCATCACTTGGTAGGTTTCTCGTTGTTTAGTAGGTGTAAAGTTAGAGAAAAAGTCGAGGCAAACAACATAAAGCTCCCAGATGAAAGAGCTCCACAAATGTAGGAGAATGCAATTTTTATTTTTTATATATCATTTTTCATTCTCTAGATAATCAAATTTTCATCAGTATTATCTTGATTTTCAAGCAAAGGATTGTGGGTAAAGTGTGACATCATATCCTTCTGATGTGAAAAATTGAGAAAATGCATTCATCTTTGCCCAAAGTAATCTGGAATGTGTTATTAATTAGCATTTACATTGTTTTTCCAGATTACCACATTTGCTCGTGATATCAATATTCCAGACTTGTGTGCTATCTGTAAAGCAAAGGATTACAGTGCAAAGAATGAACAACTATCTGATTGGACTGAGTTTTTGAATGACCAAGGAAATCTCATCCCTGAAAAATTAAATAGACTGCTGTATGAAGGGATAGAAAATGCATTGATGATATACGGGGATGAATTTGAAGATGTTTCTCTTGTTGAAGCGCCCTCTGGTGTTGTGACTTTGATAATCAAAGATGGAGGTCATCGCTTGAGTGTAAAACTTGTAGTTTCAGTGTTATGTTCTGGTTTGCCCCCAGGCGCGAGGATGCCAGTAAGATGGCCAAATCATCCTTATGCAAAAGGGAAAAGTAAAGCTTTTATAAAAAAAATACATAAAGACATTGATTCTGGCATGAGAATGTGGTGTCTTGTTGGCAAAGAATTCTCCCCTGTCAAAGGAGTTGGGAAAGCACATAATGAAGAACTTACTCCATCTTTGTGGTATATCTCCATGGCAACTCTTGAACAAAGGTTTATTGAAGGTGAAAAGGTTGATGGGGAGGACATGACACAAACGGAAGAAAACAAATGCAGAGAGTTGGTATTGAGTTTTTTTCACGTATTGCGAGAAGGACCGGAAAGTAGCCTAAAAATCTTAACAGACAGACACTTACAAACTCTGTTGCTATGGGAATGTAATCGCCATGGGAACTGGTCCACTGATGTAATTGGAGAGCGGGTTTTCAGTATGTTGCGTCGGCTGCGAGATGACTTAAAGCTCAATACCTTGCCAGATTTCTTCTATGTTGATCTGAACATTTTTTCAGATCTGAGCACTCACTTGAGAAGGGCAATGCATTCTGCTGTTCGACAAATGTTGAAAAATATTGAGTATGATCCAGAGAACATGTTTTATTATTTGTCTGTAACAGAGCAATAAAGATTAAGATGCATCATTGGAAATTTACTGGAATTGTTTATAATAATTAACTGGAACGTTTGTCATAATATCGACAGAACACAGCTATTCATATTACTGATTATCATTAAAGTGGGTAATAAACCATCTGATCTGAAACTTACGATCTCCTATCATTATGCATAAATAAATGATTTAGATTTTATATAGATAGTAACATAATATTAAACACTTGGTTTTTATTCCCATTTTAAAAATACATCTGTTTTTTTTGCTTGCCTATGTTGACACCTGACATGATTTTTAGCAAACTCTTATAGTTATGCTATGTATTGCATATGGACTACATAGTGAGGATGTGTCATTGGTAATGGATATGCATATGTATATGGATGTATATATATATATATAGAGAGAGAGAGAGAGAGACAAAAATATGCAGAAATAACAATATTTTACCAAGCAGTGTGCCAACTATGCAAGTACTATATCAAACTATTCATTCACCGCGTAAATAATCAAATCAAAGTTAGAAAATTATATATTAAAAATAATATTATTAGAAAGAAACAATATGACATACTGTTTAATAGTTTATTTTCGCTTCAAATTAATTTTCGCTATTTTCGCTGAAGGGATGATTCAGTGAAAATAAAATCCAGCAAATATTGCTTTTTTCTAAGTTTTACCTTCAACTCATCAAAAATCAGTGAAAATAAACTCCATACAAAACACACAAAAAGTCTTTTCAGCAAAAATAAATTCCAGCTAAAATAAGGTCTTTCACAGTAGGCACAAACGTCAATATAGGTCCCATATTGAACAGGACATGGTACAACGGCTGTAGTATCAGTACTTTTAAGGATTAAAAAGGGAAAAAAAGACTGCGTTTAATTTTCTGTACCATTTATTTGTAAAACATGCAAATAAGGTAATTTACATATTTTAGAATATATAATTTGTTTCATAAGCCACTCTCCCTCGTGTATATTGAATTTTGAACAGTTTTAGAAGAACATGTGACCTTATATAATGGGTCAAAGGTCATATCCTAATATAGGAACATGTTACATTAACTGGTATCTTAAGCTTACACACTATATTGTAATAATAGAAGTGTGCTTTAAACAGAGAAAGATTTTATCAACATATTTGTATTTCCCTAAATTTCAACAAATTTGTATTTATACTCTGTACAGAATATTATGTGGCATTCATTATTGAATGCACGTACATATACTGTAAAACCATTAATATTTAATATTTTGAGTGTATTTACAGGATTTTAAGTTCACAAAATTAACTTATCAGTGAAATTAGCAAAATTAAAACCCAGGGAAAAACTTATTCATTATAAAAGGTATATACACAAAAAGAGACAACAAAGACGTTCAGTGTCTGGAGCCATCAGTGAAATTGGTTCCTAAATATCTGATGAAATGGTTATGCATGTGATACCGGTATATATATATTTTTGTGTGTGAATCAGTTGATATTTGGCAGTGGGAGCAATCTGTTAAAAAGCCTTCATGTTATATATCTATAGCCATGGTTTCAAAAGTGCAAATTAAGGCCCCCAAAAATTCTGGTCATTGTGCATGTCAGTTAAAAATGGTCATGTCACAGCGTTGCTTAATTTTGAATTTCTATGTTGTATTGAATACAGAACACTGATTACTGTGATCTGAATGAAATGCTTTACTCCAAATCATGAAGTATTAGAGCACTGAACGTTATGGTGTTTAAAGAGCGGTGGTCACACATTTTTGAAATTAGTAAACAAGCAATTTATTTCACACACATTGTATACGTTGTTGTGGGTCCCATCTCGTACACAGCACGGTGCGACAACCAGTGCCCTTTACTCACCAACTCAAACATAATTTTCATTCAAGGCCAGTTTACTTAATTTTATTTTAGAAGAGGTTTCAAAATTTTCCTTTCTCAGAGTTCTGTGTGTGCCTTTCAAAAAACATTTGGCACAATAGGATGGCAGCAGCTATTCTATTAACTCCGACAATCAATACGTTGCTGTTGTCGGACGTTAGTAAATATTCAGTTAAAAAATGTATTCTTTCAATACCTATTATTTGCACCTTTGATTAAATATATGGCGGGAAAGTGTCAGTTGTAATTTTATATAATTTTGCTAGTCAAAAACACTGCAAAATTTATAATTAACAGAAAACAATGTGAAGACTACTACAAAATGTCTGACTAGCAAATGATTTATGTCAATAAAATTATTATTAGTTATTTGTTCAAAGGTTCATTCTGTATTATTCATTGTATAATAGTCCATGGCCTAGACTTGCATACAGTCTCTTGTTTATTTTTTGGTGTTTATTTCATTAACATAAAATATGAGAGTGTATAAATGGCAAAAGCTGGGTTATTTCATGGTAACCTAGTTTTCGCCATTTACACACTTTTTTTATTTCATTGAAAAAACAACAAAAAACAGATAAGACTTCAAGTATATCCATGGCCGAATCTCCATGGCCATTCCATTCTGCAAATAATCAAACAAGACAACGCCCTCACCTGCAGGCGATCAATAACTTCTCAGCATGCGCAAGATGCTTCTGCGCAGAACGTGGCTTTTCCGGATTCGTTGATGTAAACACTAGTTACATGTGGCCTTTCGAGGACAATTCACCTTTCGGCTACTTTAAATCCAAGTCTCTAACTGTGGAAAGGCACATACTGGAGCGACGCTAGGTGAGCACTGAAGTATCGACCATGATGTGGTGGACAGTGACGATTGTATGGCTGGCTTCCGCGGTTTTGTTGTCGGACATGGTTTCCTTTTGTACCGGACAAGCGACAAGTGAACAGACCAGTCCAACTTCTGGAAAACTAAGTTTCAAAACTCCTGATTTGAGCGATGAAGAAGCGCATTCGTTACATTTGCCGACAGCGCTTAAGTGTGATGCTTGCAGGATTCTAGCATATTCGGTATGTAAACATTAACTATCATCATCACAGAGCAAGGAGCCTGATTTCAGGACCAGGACTTCTTTTCCCTGAATTGTGCACACGACGCTCCGGCCACTGCCAGGCTCCCTCTCCCCCTCCCGCTTGAATTCTGTGACAACCATACTTATTCAGTAACACTTTATTTATAATACTGCGGATTTACGATTTAAATCTGTAGAGCGTCCGTGTTATAATAATCCATAGACCTAGAATAGCGCATGAACCAAATAATTTAGAAACGCCACCGTCCTCTAACTTGTCTGTTCCCGGTGTGAGCCCACAGTCCGAGCGCGTGAATGTAGTGGTCGAGTACGTTTATTATCCGTCCAGATGATTCCCAATTATTGAATGTATAGATGGATTCGCGTTTCGATGCACTTTACAAATTATGCGCCGAGAAAATGCGACAAATTAAGATTCCCCACAAGAAAAGGGAATGTGGGTTAACCCGGTAGTTGATTTTGGAAAAACAATTTACACCAGTGGAGAGTAAATAACAAACCAGTAGGTCGGTTGCCGGGATCGGTTGGTGATTCACTGGGGACGTGAACAATCATTGTGTTGGCTGTTGACATGGCAACGATAGGACAGTTTTTTTTTTTTTTTTGCCAAATAGAGTGATCAGCCCAAGTTTGGAAAACGTCAGGCCAAAAAAATCACAGAAAGGTTTAAATGAAGATTCTGACAAAAACATTACCCAAAATTCTGTGTCAATTCTGTTTTTTGGCAATGAAGAAAGATGTAAAAAACAAACTGAAAACAGTTTCTTATGCACTCCCATCCCTCTAACACTACCCCTACCCTCCAATGCCCCCGAAATTTAATTGTATACGCCCTCCTAAGCACACCTGCATGTTGAGTTTTAACATAATCAGCCCATCCCCAAAAAATCAGAGGAGTTTTAATATGTACATCACAGACAGGCGCTAATTATTACGGCAATTCTAGCTGGAAGATCACCAATAAACAGCCCGAAACAACACAGTTTAAAAAGAGAAATCTCTGAGTAAATACATGTACTAATTTAAATTTTTAGCTCCGCTGTCGACTTTGTCGAGCGGAGCTTATCATATGAGTGATTGTCCGTCGTCGTCAGTGTCAATGTTTTACTTTTTCGACTTCTTGAAAACTACAAGCCTGAATGCTTTGATACTTGGTGTATATGTACCTTGGGTAGACCTCTTAGGTTTGTTCATTTCATGTTGATATCTTCAATTCTCTAATTTTGGTGAATATTTTTGTCATTTTTGGTAAAAAGTGGTATTTTCGACTTCTTGTTAAAAACCGCAAGTGTTTGCTTTGATATTACATTTATAGGTACTACATGTGGACCTCTCTCAGATTTGTTCATTTTGTAATGATATCTTTAATTCTCTAATTTTGGTGAATATTTTTGTCATTTTTGGTAAAAAGTGATATTTTCGACTTCTTGTTAAAAACTGTAAGTCCGACTGCTTTGATACTATTCATATTGTTCATTTTCTAATGATGTCTTCAGTTCTTTAATTGAAATGTGCATTGCTAACAGCGGAGCTATCTCAGCCGATAGGCTGTTGTTTTTTATTTGATTAAAATAAATATCAGTTTTTGAGATGATAGTTACATATGCAAAGCTTGTACATTGTAACATTTTACTCTGTGTTTACCTATTTGAATAATTTAAAGGTTATTTTTTATAACATAAATCTTTAAATATGAATATACTGAAAAAAAAAAAACTCAGCACATCAGCCTTGTGCATTTTATTTAAAGGCTTGTTATATACAAGCATTACCTGTGGACGCTATTTTTTTTATATTCATTTTGGCTTTTTGTGGAGGCTTTCAGCGGGCTACGTTAATTATATTTTTACACGTTTTATACTTTTTTTAACTTTTCCAATTATTTAGTGTTCTAGTTGCCCAAGACTAAAAGGAACATGCTCATGTCTCTTCACCAATTTCTGCAACCATATATTAAGCAAAAATGTAAGAAACAATGAGAGCACAAAAACGTTATACCTTATTTCAGCATCTGTCATGCCATATGAGACAAGGATATACCTTTCAAGGATGTACATTGTAGTAGATGTTTTCAGAAAGTAAAAGTTACCCTACAGTATTTGTTTTCATGGAAAACTATAAAACTATATATTTTATGAAAGCTCATAATTCATACTAAATTGATATGTTCACTTGATTGCTAAATACCCCTGGTAAATGAAATAAAATCTGTAAAATACTTTATTTTGGCTGAAATTAATTTTTGCTGAAAAGACTTTTTTGGTGTTTGTATGGAATCTATTTTCACTTATTTTTGGAAAGTTGGATTTCATTTTCACTGAATTATTCCTTCAGCAAAAATAGTGAAAATGAATATCAAGCGAAAATAAAGTATTTACAGTATTGAAGATTCGAATGAGTACTGTGGAAAATTTTAATATATACCACAGTTTTTTGTGTTTTTTTTTTAAAATGTAGAATAAAACATGAAGCATATAACAGTAACAGCGATTTTACATATATTTTTTTTCGTTTAAATGTCTATTTTTTGCATTTTCACCAGAGTATGTTGTTTCTTTTGTTCAAGGCAATCTGACAGCGTGCTGAATGCCTCCAGGGATAGCCAAACAAATGACGTCAGCGAATGATGTTAAATCAATCTAAAAAGAGTGACAATGTTAAAGCGTCACAATTGTCATAAAGTTATTTGTGGAAACAGTACCATACAAACTTTCTATCTACTGTAAAAGGGTTAATTATTTAGTGGGTTTTAATTTTGCTTATTTCATTGACCGAAAAATGCGCTAAATTGAAACGCAGTGAATATGTAAAATTGAGCATAGAACACATTATCTAAATGATAAAATCGTGAATTTAAAACTCACTGAATATGCCTGAAATGGTAAATCAGCGAAATTTAAACCCAGTGAAAATTAGTCATTTTACAGTACTATTCTACCTACTAATACATGCGTGAAATTTAATCCTAAGATGAGGGGTGGGGTCTGCATACAAATGAAAGTCATGAAAATAAAATGTTCTTCTTGCACAAAGAGCGACAGTTCAATTTTGCCTGTAGTATTGATCATGTGAATAAATGAGAACCTCTACCAGGGTAGTTGAAATGTACACAGTGTAAAATATTTAACAATGAAAAACCAAAGAGGAATGGTGAAGTCTTGGGAAGTAGTACTTGAATGGTACATGTCTTTTGACTATACAAGCTAAATTTTATTGATAATTGACAGTTAAGACACCATGAAATTGTAGACTTAATTA
The DNA here is from genome assembly GCF_978046115.1 of Saccoglossus kowalevskii. Taxonomy (NCBI): domain Eukaryota; kingdom Metazoa; phylum Hemichordata; class Enteropneusta; family Harrimaniidae; genus Saccoglossus; species Saccoglossus kowalevskii. The sequence goes on from NC_140659.1 coordinate 24,901,941, forward strand.
GTCCAGTTATTGAATCAATTTTCTATTTCATATTCTCTGTAATGTACCCACAAAATATAAGCTAAATTGTTGGAAATTGATTTAAATTGCCGGTTAGTATAGATGGTATATTTATAAGCTTAGCATGGCTTTGTTCCCATGGAAATATATTAAATAATGCATCACAGCCATTTTAGCTAGGTGATTTGAAATTTACACCACATTGGTAAGGAGGGTTACCTTGGCGATAGTACAGTAGTTTTCATTTTCACCTTGCCTCAGGGAGATTTTAGGTTTGATTACCAGAGCCAACTGTACTCGGCAGTACGAATCCGGGTACAGTCTGCCCTGCCTTCCAAACATTTATTGCGTTTAGGAAACTGGTTTGCACACATATTCTTGTAATTTGCAATTTGGACAAAAAATCCTGCAGAGACAGCTGTGACTTCCATGTCCAGAAATGTTGCCTGGCATAAAAATATTTAAAAAAAAGAATATGCATGTTACAAACAGGGATTATTACCATTCTGTTTTGTCAGCTTTTCCAACAAGCAGCCTATCGGCTGAGATAGCTCCGCTGTTAGCAATGCACATTTCAATTAAAGAACTGAAGACATCATTAGAAAATGAACAATATGTATAGTATCAAAGCAATCGGACTTGCAGTTTTTAACAAGAAGTCGAAAATATCACTTTTTACCAAAAATGACAAAAATATTCACCAAAATTAGAGAATTGAAGATATCAACATGAAATGAACAAACCTAAGAGAGGTCTACCCAAGGTACATATACACAAAGTATCAAAGCATTAAGGCTTGTAGTTTTCAAGAAGTCAAAAAAGTAAAACATTGACACGGACGACGGACGACGACGACGGACGACGGACGACAACGGACAATCACTCATATGATAAGCTCCGCTCCACAAAGTCGACAGCGGAGCTAACAAAAAACAACACTGATGGCTGCTGCACATTTCTTTTCATAGAAACCAAGTGAGTTCTAAAAACCAAATTAACATGAAAAGCAGTTGTTCTCTCTATTGTTACAAATATTTTGTCAAAAACCCTAATGTGTTTTTTTTCCAAGAAACTAAGGTGCCATCAGTAAATAACGTGCCACGAATTCCAAGGCTAGGCAGCTATTTGTTTTACAAAATTTTGTAAATTATGCAAAAATTATGTGATAAATCTAAAATGCTCAGTTTGCTATCGTATTTTTGAAAAAAAAAAATGATTTCCCTAATCATCAGCTTTTCAGTCCCCGTTCAGACATTGTCTGAAAACAGGGATTTGTGGATTGACCTCTGTGCGTGCGTGCGTGCGTGCGTGCGTGCATGCGTGCGTGCGTGTGTGCGTACGTCCAGACCAATTACATTCGAACTTCACACATACATCATACGTAATATTATACATATTAATACACATCAATTTGTTTCACAATCTTATTCAAGATGGCCGAATGGCGGCCATTTATGTGGGACCTTGATGCACACCAATTTGTTTTTCAGATCAGATTTAAAATAGCTGACTGGTGGCCATTTTGTTTTAATGAATGCGTTTCTAGAGCAATATCTCTCAAATATGGACAAGTACTCATTTGATGATCAGTTGCAAGATGACTGAATGTCAATAATTTTAATGTTAAAAAATCTTCATAATCAAGCATCAGCTTCTGGATCCATATGTGACATGTTTATGTTCCAACTATATTACTATAAACAATACTATATATCTTAAATTTGATAACAGGGACTGTGTCGTGCATGGCTTGTTATTTTGTGCTTTTCTTTTAATAGTGAATACTTTAAAAATAGAAATTGCCGTTTCATGAACATTTCTAACCAGTAGATGTAACGACCAAAAACATAAATATTTAATCTCCTGGCCTATCATGATTTACCACAAAAAACAATTAGCTTGATCATTGCTACAATTAATTACAACACTTGATTAATTTTAAATAACAAAACTGGAATTTAAACCAATAGCAAGCTGCCAGGTGTCGTTGTTAAGTGATGAGCCTTCACCACCTGTTGGTAATTTGTGTACATGTACAACATGTAGTCGTGTAATTCGACTCAACACGTCACATTTAAATATTGTAAAACATCCAATAAATTTGTTCATTGCAATATAATTCAGTCTACTAGAATATTAACATTTCATGAACATAATTCATAACGTTTTCAATCTGAAGTGTTGCAAAATGGTTAGAAGATTGTGGGTTAGACTCTCATAGTCAACTGCAATGTCGTCAATGCAAAAAAATTTAAAAGAATGACGTACATTTGGAGGGGATGTTCAGCTGTATTGTTCTCGTAATGATCTATTTGTTGCAAAGAGTTGTGGTATCAGCACGATAACTGATGTATTGCTCCCCATTTTTGTGTTGTGCTGTCCCTTATTTCTGAAGCTGTTAATGGGCTCAAAGCTTGTGTACAGGAAATGTCGGTATGAGTTGGTACCGGTAATATGCATCTTCATTTCAATAAATACTGACTTAATAAATATAATGCTGTTAGCAATCTACCTGGGTGTTTTGTGATATAAACTGACTTGAACTCTACACAAAAGTAAAAACATTGTCATTTTTTATTTTTTTACATATTTAATATATCATTTTACAAGAATGGAGAAAATAAATTAAAAATATGAAGTCACCGTAATGTTCAGAGCAAATAAATCAAAATACCCACTGTACGTTTTGTTCGTTTTAGGGTGTTTTACCATAGTTTACCATAGCAGTTAGGAAATATATCTTGGTGTTCTTCCCAAAGCGTTTTAGTGATTAGGGATGGAGGGGGTCGAATGCACGCAATTCTCAATTCTAATGATAATGATTTCATAGTTATATTATTTTTTTCAAAACTCCAGATATGAATTCTGTGTATATAATTGTAAACAATTAACAATATTTAACTGACAATTTTTTGGCAATATATAATAACTAAATGTGTTTCACTGTATACAGTAAATTTAGTTTATTTAAAAACATACAACTATACATTATGTTAATTAGTATGCAAATTAATATGCAAATTATCCACAACCCTGATAAAATTTACTGAGGAGAACACTGATCTCAAAATTTTGCTTGGTCACATAGATGTATGTATGGTGAAAGTAGATGTATAGTGTTTTTTTAATGTCTAGAAGTATCAAAAAAGTGACAGTGTTTTCAATGAAGAAATATGTTTCTATTGTGGTCTCTGGAAATTGCTGTTACATGTAAAAGGCAATGATGTATATTAAAAAAGTTCAATTGACTAATACTAAAACGATTACTGGTAATTATAAAAAGATTTTTGACATTAAAACACTGTCACTACTATATATGCTAAAATATGTACACATAAAAAACTTGTAATGAGCATTGTGAATCTGGGAATATTCAAAAATTTGTGAAATTAAAATCAAAGACTTTCATCAAATTTTATCATAAATTAATGTGATATAAAATTTCATATTATGACATCATTTCTAGTGGAGGAAATGTACATCTGTTTCACAGTAATCTTCTCCCCTTATAACATCTGGTATGTTGACACAAATAGATCTGTTATCTACAGATGTGATGAAAAATAGATATTAGTAACACTCTGTTTTGAATCTCAGAATTTGCCAATCATTGACAGCCATCCTAGATATCTCATTAAATTGCTACTTGGTAGCCATTTAGTTTTTTTTGTAGCCGTAAATAAAGAATCATAGATTGTTTTTTTGTTTTTTTATATGTGTCACCTCATCTTTGCTTATCTAAATATTACGTTATAGCCATAAAATTGACACACATATGGAAATATGAATAAATTTATTCATGAAATTTGAATAAACTGAGAAAACGTAAAAATATGTTGCATATGTTTTTTAAATATTTATTTCGCGATTGAGAATTAATTAATTTGATTAGTATGTATTTAATTGATTATTGTATCGATGACATGTATGTATCTCTTGATATCTCGAATCTTCTCTCGATTTATTGAAATAATAATTGTCACTTACTAAATTTGTAGTTTGATTACAGTCCCTATAGGGATTGTCATATCTCTAATCCATCCTCAGGGGCGGAGCTACGTCACAAGACGTTCCACGTTGCTAAGACGCGCACCACTGTACATGCATTTCTATGGGCTCTGTGCGCGCTGCTGTGGAACGCCGGTCGAGCCGGTGAAAATTCGAGAAAACGACACAAACCCAACTTTAAAGTAATCCTGAACAACTAAATTTACATATGTTACACACGTAGGGCTAATCTTGTTACACTGTCCAGGGGAGTCTCAACAACCATTCCCAAGTACCGTTTTCTATGAGTTTTTGGCCTTTCTTTTCACCGTGATGGTTGCCAGGCGGTGAAAATGCCCGGATGTTCGCCCCCGAGGATATGCCCGGTAATGGTAGTTTCTTGTTTACTTGTTTATCTATAGAGAAACACTGCATCATATGCATACCATAGATAATTGTATTAATATTACAATCAATTATTTTTTTTTAATATAAGAATATTCTTTTCCATCATCAATAAATAGTTGTTCAATAATATAAATATGTCAATGTTTTTTGATATTTTTTTTTTATAGATACGAGAGTCATTTGATGAAGCTCATAGGAAGAGGCCTTCTCTCAAAAGATTACCTGAATCAGATTTGATTGATATACTAGAAAATAAGTGTGACCAACAATGGGAAAAGTATGTATATATTTCATGTGACTGAGAGAACAGTGTTCAATATTGAAAGGGTTGTTATCTCATTTATGAAGATTTAATTTCCTGCTTTTTATGCTATTTTACTCCAGTCAGTTATAACATAGTATGTGAAATCACTTAAATGGCGCCCCCACAGTCCAATAATAGAAATGTGTATATCAGCCAATCAGATGCCTTGTTACAAATATCTATTTTCAGCATGATAACTGAGATAGAGCTCAATTATTGGTGGATTATATTTCCAATGTTTTAAGCATCTTAATATGATATAAAATCTAGTGGATATTCAAATTTAACTATAGATTTTATCGTTTCCTTCAAAAACTATTGAATCTGAAAATTTTGTGAATCTAAAGCCTGGCCATTGCTTTCAAATTAGCATATTTTCTTAATTTATGAGCCTTGACCTTGTGACACTGAATTTAAATTAAATGTCAGTGTGAAAATTCTGTAAACAAGGAATACATATAGTACAGTAATTGTATTTCTCTTCAGACAACAGATCACTTGACAAAATCCATAACTAATTATGTTATTTAAAATTTCATTGATTGAATGAATGATAAACAACAAGCTTAATAAACTGTTAAAAGCCTACCTCTAATAAAAATATAAATACAGAATTTGGCTTGAAATCATCTCCAATATACATATAATTTTAAAAAAAAATGTATTTTTTGAGTTTTATTTAAGTATATCATACTTGTCCATTTACACTAACAAGTGATATTTTTAAATGTACATGCTTTGAATGCCACACAAAATCATGAAACTAACTATGAAATTATATTTAAATTTTTGTTTTTTTTGTACAATTTGTAATAGTGTTGGGGTCAAAGAAATCGAGGGAGTAAAGAGACTTTCAGGCCCTGGTCTTGAGACTTCGGAAGTGCCAGGAATTATGCAAGGTGGAGGTAAATGGCCATACAGGTAAGTTTACGATTCCTACCACTGAGGGCATTGACTTTCAGATCACATTTTTTTGAGCTGATATAAATATTGAAACTTGTATGCTTTCAATAAACAAACTTGAAAATTCTATTTTACTGAATAATGTTATTAGTTAAAGTCAAAGTCATGATAAAAGCCATTATTATACATCTTTCACCGTAATGCCATAAGTTACAGCGTGACGTAATTTTGCGGTATTTTACAGGGTATTTTCATCTTACCATATAAGGAAATGCGAATTGCAAATATGGAGTGATTACGCGTGTAAGCTTCCTCTAATAATAAAAACAAACATGGCTGCCATCAGGGTTTGACCGACCGGACTCCACACAAAGAAGTTCACTGATTCTGTTCTAAACATTTTTGATTTCGGTATTCTCATGATGTATCCTTGGAAGGAAAAGATGTATAATAATAAGGTTATTATGAGAATACCTCAAAGTATGCACTCAGACAGTACGCCGCACATTGGCCTCCACTACACGCCGGTCGATAGTCCAGCTGTACTGTCTTCGTGCATACTTTGAGGTATCCTCGTAATAACCTCATATTCTTTTGTGATGGCTGATACAATCTTACCAATTATGTGTTTCTGCAGCATGTTGAGTTTTTATAGTGTTTACTTGGAATGAGGACAGAAGTATATTCAAATAATGTTTAATGCATGGGATGGTAAATTTCTGGTAGGGCTGGTGAAAATTACCTGTCCTGTGTCTGCTACACTGTATTGGCAAATTGTATAGAGTATACACCTTGTATATGTTCAAAATACAAACCATGTTCATGTCTGGGGAAATATGACAACATCATGCTACGAGGGAGGCAGGAAGGGGTTAGGCATATCTAGCAGTTTCTTTATTCAAAAGCTTATTCTAATATTTATGTATTTAGATAATATATCTTGCATCTGATAGTAATCTCACAAGTCTAGTAATTTAGATTAATTTCAAGTCAATATTCAAGAAATTACTTAGAATTAATGTGTAATTTTCATTCATTTTCTACAGAATCTGTTAAGTTTAATTTCTTCTTGATAGTTGTTATTCTGGGCCAATAATTCATTATTCTGTTTTATTTATAGAATTAATGAAAGGTGTGGTTACTACGTTGGGGAGTATGGAGAGGATGAAATATACAACATATATAAAAAAAATCCTGACAAGTTTGAGAAATGGATGTGTTATGGGAAAGATGGTGATTGTACAGCAAAAAACAAAATTAAAAAGAAAACTGAACTTTGATAACATGTTTTTAAACATTTTGTTTTGTTCTATGTGGTAGGGTAGATTTCATAATTGTGGTATGATTACTGGAGTCTTTCAAGTCTATTGTTAGATAACTAGGGAGTCTCTAATATTGAGTTTTCAAGAATTGATGTATAGTTTTGCGGCTATATTGCGAGGTAACTAAGAGACTCTTGTAGGTCAGTGGGAATTTTCCAGGGAATCTTTGAGACTTGCCATATAACTTGGGAGTCTTTGATGTAAAGTTCAAGTCTAGGGAGTTTTCAAGACTATTGCTTGGTGAAATTATTCTTTCCTCATGGAAAACACATTATGCATTTTTAATATATATATTTCTCTTACTGATTTTAATTTAATTTTATTTCTGGAGAAGGAAATGCTTTCTATGTTTACTCTTTTCCTTTGATATGACCACTGGATTATGATAAAAAAAGAAAAAAATTATAAGAAATAATTTTGATCCTAATTTTTTCCATGATAACAAAATAATAATGGTATAATTTATTTTAGAATTTTTCCTTTTTTTTCAAAGGTTTCCACCCTAAAGTGTATGACATTGAATTATGAGTCTTATAACTGTCTTATTGTACTTGTATTCTATTCACCTACAACTGATAGCATAGTGGTGGCTGCATAAGTTCTACAGTTACAATGAGGCAAATAAAGCCACTGGTTGAGTTCAATACCTAGTTTCACTCAGTTTGAAATTGGATTATATATATATTGAATTAATATGCATACACAAAGTCAGGGGAGGTAACAAGGCTAAAATTAATTTTCTGAAACTGTTGATTGGTTCATATTTGTAATTACAAATTGTCATCACAACATTCTCTTTTATATACTGCAAGTTTTTATCGAAGACAGTCACTACTGTAATGTCGTCTATTAATAAAACAAAAACCTCAAACAATCGATATATTCTAGTCTTGCACCTATTATATGGATAACATCTTAATTAATATTAATATTAAAATCCAGTGTATGTATAACTTTTACATGAAAATATGAAGAATGCAATATTGTTAACTGCTGCAAGAATAATTGTTTTTGACACAGTAAATTCTATGTATGTGAAATGTATTGTATATATTCTGATTAAAGAATTGAATGTGTTTTGAAACTGATATGTTTATGTGTTCACTACATGTTGTAGTTCTGTCTGTCAAATTTTTAATATTTCTTTCAGACAGATTAGTTAATTGACTTTTGTTTATCTTTATATTTCTTTCTATATCTTCAATGCTATTTAGCCATGGCCAGGTTTTAATCAGATTATTCTCTTTAACTGCAGTTAGTTTATTAAAAATAACTTTTGACCATCTGGTTGATTCCATTAAACACAACCTCTTGTAATAATTCAGTTTTAATAAACTGACTCTACTTTTCATAGTTATCTACCCCAGGTCCCCTAGAACGGCTTCATTTGCTGTGTATCGACATGCTCCTAGAATAAACTTTCTCACTGTACGTTGCATTCTAATTTTTCTATATCTGTTGAACTAAATATTAGTAACTCGTAGGCATACTCTAAGGCAGGTCTAATAATGTGGTTCCACAGGGATATACCATAATCTACTCTATTTACATTGCCATGGTTACCAAGAATTGATTTCATAATGGGGAGTAACTTGTTAAACTTTTCAGACATTTTTGTACATTGTGTATGATCGGACAAGTTACGTGTAATCCAATAACCCAAATATTTATACTCAGACGCTTCTTTTATCTTTGAGTTCCCAATCTGCCAATCTTTGTTTTTGTTAACTTTCTTGTTAATGATCAACACGTTTGACTTTTCCTCATTAATTGTCATCTTCCATAGTTTGCAGAAATGGTTTGTGACATTTAACATGGATTTGAGTTGGACCTCATTTGGTGCAATAAGCACCACATCATCAGCAAAAAACAATCAATTTATACAAATTTCATCCAATTTAACACCAAGTAGTGAATCATCTAACAGTTTTTTGAATTCTTTCATATAAATTGAGAATAACGTTGGGGCTAAAACACATCCTTGTTTTAAACCCTCATTCTGTGTAAAATAATCTGTTTCAATATCGCCAAATGATACTTTACTTTCAATATGGTTATATGTATTTTTTATTATACACCATAATTTGCCCTTTACACCATTCTGCCATAAAGCATACCATAAACCTTCTCTCCAAATGCTGTCGTAAACCTTGTTAAAATCTAAGAAGGCAAAATATGCATGCATTTTAAAAACTTTAGCTATCCATTTTAGAATGAACACTTGGTCTGTTTTTTCTGAAACCCCCTTGAATTTCCCCTAAAATATTATTAGATTCCACCAAATTGGTTAATTCTTTTTCAACTATTTTACTATAAATTTTTCCAATAACTGAGCTGAGTGAAATGCCTCAATAGTTATTCAGATTTTTTATATTGCCTTTCTTGTGTAATGGTATTATTATGCTTTTTCCCCCATCTACAGGGACAACCTCATGGTGGAGACACATGTTAAACATCAATTTTAATGAGTCTGTCACTACTTTGCCACCACTTTTGATGATTTCATGGGTGATTTCATCTGGCCCTGCAGCTTTATTATTCTTGAGATCTGATATTATTTTATTTATTTGTTCATCCTTTACGGAGATATTATTTATATTTTGTGATGAATCTTCTTCATACTTGGCTATTGAATCTAAAACTTTTTTTTCCAAACATTTTTGATTCTTGGAAAAAACTACCCTTCTCATCCAAATTTTGATGACTTCTTTCACCCAAGTGTTCCCAATAATTTATCAAAACATTTTTAACTTTATCTTTTTCGATTATTAATTTATGTTCCTGGTCAAGAACAACTGACGAATATGTTTTTTTGTATGTACTACATGTAAGTTGTTGTACTATTGTACTAAGACTCAATAAAAGTTTATTAAATATAAAAAAAAGAATATGTTCTTTGTTTAGGACCCTTTAGAATTGACCAGTACTTTAGAGTTGACACTACCGGTACTTGATGTAATTTTTTTGTCTTTAACCTCACAACATGTTTCAATTGTATTATTTAACCACTGGTTCCAAACTTCATCACATGCTGATTGTTTATTTGTTGTATTAGTTGCCAAACGCACGGTATCATCAAAGGATGATAACTTAGTGGTTAAAACATTTTGAAATTCATTCCAATCAGTGTTTTTGTTTATATCCCATTTTTGCGTTTTATTTGTTTTGTGGTCTCGTTTTAAAGTTGGAATGTTTAGAGTGGCATACATAATATTGTGGTCACTACCGATATCAATGACCCTATCCTCATCTACAAACGACTCTGTTACATTATACTTAAAGCTGTTATTTGTTAACATATAATCTATGACCGATTGTTGTGTATGGCGAAACCATGTCAATTTACCAATGCTAATATCACTATTATTAAGCAATGAAAGGTCAAAATTATTTATTAATGAAATTAATTTTTTTCCATTATTATTTACAGTTTTATCACCTGAAATATTCCCAATTCTACCGTTAAAATCCCCTAGCAATAGATACTGATCATTTGATCCTTCTAGATTATTAATATTACTAAATAATTCATGGTCCAGTTCATCAACCCCATCCTTGTTAGATTGAGATTATTTGTCCATCAAAACACACTTGTAATTCATTTATTTTACCACACATGACCTTTGGTCTGGAAGTATGGGGAAGCACTTTTAAATGAAATATTTTTGATTCTGAAAAAACTAGTTCGTCTTATATCATCCAGTAATGACGCACGTAGTACATTTTATTTAAAAAAACTTCAAAATCTTGACATCTATAAACAGTTTGAATTCTAGATTGGTATTTTTGTTTTTGACGCATTGCATCACAGCCTCCTTCACAGTGTGCAACTTATTTCCTAACATTCACATGATACTAGATCCAAAACATACAACATTCTCCATCTACCAAAATGGGATGGGTCAAAACCTTTATCAAATATGTAGGCCCCAAAGTTTGTAATAATATTCCAGAAAGCGTTAAAAAGCACCACTCTATATATACATTTAAAAAAGAATATAAAAAATTTCTTCTAAGTTTATATTAGCTCTTGTATTTAAATAAAGTTTTTTTTATATTTCACAGCCTCTTCATAGTCATAAATTATTGGTGCTCCCTGACTTCATTAGGAGGATTGGGGGGTCAACTAAATGATACACCAGTTCTGGTCAACAACGACACAATATCCAATGAATAAAAAACTTTTTGTATCTTATAAAAGTAGCGTTCACAGGTAATTCCGAATTTCCATATTCGGCAAGTTTGTGTGATCAATCTCGATTAGTGAGTGCGCCATCTATGGCAAATGCGTTTTAAACTTTTGTTTTCCTTTAATAATATTGGTGAGGGCGCTGTATGTCATAAAAATCAGCTGATCGTGGATTTGCTGCTACCGCTATTAGCAGTCCATCAAACTGAGGAAAAAACTGAAGATCATGGATTATGTCCGTGAGGATGGGCTATCGCTTACATGGGCTCATGCTGTGAACAGCAACAACAAACTTTACCAGGCGCTGAAAAGTAAGTTTACTGTTATCAGGTACTGATTACAGATGACACATAGACATAGTTCATGTCAAAAACTCCGGTTGTGATCTAGCTGCAGTTCTGTAGCTGGTGCTTTGAGCGTTTTTACCATGCCCGTACCATCAAAGATGGAAGGGAAAGGTATATTAAGGGAAAGATTTTGTCCGGCGTTGTCGTTGTTGTTGTTGTCGTCGTCGTTAATAATTGTTATTGTGTGCATAATAACTTTACTAATTCTATTCCAAACTTCATCAAACTTGGTCACTTTATTCATCAGTATAATGTCTTCCCTGAGTTTGAACAACAGATGTCCTGTATGAAAATATCATGCAAAAATTGAGAAAATCTGATAAAATATTTTGACTGTTTCTACTTGACTGATCACTGGTGATACACATCAAAGGTCACTGATCTCAGTGGAAATATGCATTGTTGTATGTGTTCAATGAAGCAAATGATTTATCTTGTAATAATATCCTTAGTAATGTATCCCAGAATCCCATACTGGGTTTCAAAACCAACTCATGGAGAGATTGCACAGTCTGATACACATTTGCAAACCTACTAATAAAATCTTTACAGAAAACAAGATGTCAGAAAATCAATATAAGCACTCCTATGAACTGGGTGCCAAACTTTGATCAAGATCTGAAGCTAATAAAAAATCTGTTTAGTTCAAAGTTATCAAATCAAAAACAATACATAAAAAGCAAAACATTTCATCCACATTTTAAAAAGAAAATTGTTCTAAAATATATGTATTCTGTATTTGACAAACAGTTCATTCGACAAATGAAAACTCGCAGGAATATGTTTCAGCTATTAGAACAGAATGATAGAGTTTTTATAATACTAGTTTAAAAACGCACTTCGAAGATTGCAGTGTTTGAAGATGTAGATTATCAGGAGGCAACAGTACTGTTGACTTCTCCCTCCACTGGACACCAACTAACTATTTAAGTTGATTTGCATACAAAGCAGAGCTTGCAACATGATAGCTATTCATAGAGGGTGTTTTTTTACTTTTCATATAATACAGTAGTTACACAATGAGGCAGTTCATATTTGTCTCAGTGAATCATTAATTTTTGACAGACACCTGTACAAAATACTTGGGCTAAAGCCAGCTAAAATGTTCTGTTATCTTGCATGTTTTATGAATCTATTCACGTCTAAATGCAGAACTTTTTTTTTGCAATGAGGCATTTATTTTTATACTAAAATATCTGAATTACTTTGAATAAAACTGGAAATTATGTCCCTTAAAATAATTAAACAAATAAGGCACCAATGTTTTTGTAAGATATTTACATCTTTTAAGGACATTCGGTAGACTGATTCCCCACTGTTGGTTCAACCCCGAAACTTGTTTGTATTCAAAATTAATTATGACAATGCATATTTATATTGAAACAAACTGTGATAAAGGGAATTATATTATATAACAAAGGGCAAGGTCACCAGAGTTCAACTATGTTATTATAATCGTTAAGGTTTTTTTTCAGTTCTTCGTCATGAACGAACAACTGAAAAAACAAAACAAACCCTTATCGATTATAATAAAACGCTCACAGACTCAGGCTGACCAGCTGAAGCGAAAGCAGCAGCTACAGAACTGCAGCTAGTTGAGATCCGGAGATACGATTAGTTTATTAGGCAGTCGTAAAATGAGACTCATTTTTTGTGTGTTGAAATATTGTCTGAAATACGTTGTGGTCTAAAAATGTATCCGCTACTTCAATTCTACTTCATGTGAGGTATACCTCCATGACACCAAGCAACATTGCTAGTAATATCTGGCCAATGAACTACAAGTAGTTTATTTCTCAAGACGCTTATAATATCATTTGCATAAATCTTAATAAATAATGACATATTACCAGCACTGTACATGCATCTAGGCATCAGTGGAGAGGTGTGTCACTGGTTACAACTCGAAGCAATCCCTGTCTGTATGCAGTAAAATTTAAATTGTAATCCTTTCAGAATCTTTATTGTTTCACCCAAATTGTGTTGAGCTCTATTTCAATATTACAACCACATAATCATTTATTCCTTATAATATCCATGCTATAATACAGAATTAAAAACAAGTACTGGTATATCCTTTCATAGTTTTTATTATTATACATCTGTCACCGTAACACCATGTTAAAGGGTGGCAGTCGTCGCGCCGAGTCCTGTTCGATATGGGACTCATAGAGACGTATACAACGCTTGTAAAATACATTGTTTATTTACATGAAATTCCAACACGCGCTGCACGACGACCACCGCGCTTTAAGTTACAGCATGTTGTATCCTTGGAGGGAAAAGATGTATAATAATAAGGTTATTATGAGAATACCTCAGACAGTACGTTGAGCATCGACCTCTGCTGCACGTCGGTTGATACTCCTGCTATACTGTCTTCATGCATACTTTCAGGAATTCTAGTACTGGTAATAACCTCATATTATTGAAAAAAATACCACTTTCTTGCTTACTAGCTCATCCCCGATAATTTTGCAAAAGCTGTAAACATCCTCATCTGCACACTGTCTACAAACATCTGCATTTGATCCATTTTTGTTGTTATGTAAACCGACCAAGTATTGATTTGAATACAATGATATTGTTTTACTTTTGCAGGTGATGTCATAATGGTAGAAGCTGACATAATACTTGATAAATCGGGTGAACCAATCATGGCGCATCCTCCAGCCACCGTGAGCGACATTACTCTAGAAAGTTGGCTGGACAAACTGCTGTCAACTGACAAAGGAATGAAACTTGATTTCAAAGAATTGGCCTCGGTAGAATCATCACTGCAGCTAGTCAAACAGCAACAGGCGAGATTGAAGAACCGTTGGCTATGGCTTAATGCTGATATTGTGGAAGCTGCTCCAGGCCACCCAGCAGTCGATGCGCACAAGTTTATTGATCTGTGTACCAAATATTTCCCCTCGGCTACCTTGTCAGTTGGTTGGAATTTACAAAAAGGCATAAACTACGAGTACACATGGGGTCTAATATTCGATATGATGCAATATGTAAATGAGATCCAGCAAAACGTGACGTTCCCAGTCGCTGCCGCCCTCGTTTGCACCTCTCTCAAGCAGCTACTTTGGTTGCTAGGTGTGAAAGAAACATTTACTTTGACTTTATGGAGTCATCCAGATCATCCAATCGACACAGCTGCTCTTGTTTATCTTAGAAACCATAGCAACACGAATAGAATCTTCTATGATCTCTCTGAAGAACAAATGAGAAAATTTAAAGAAGCTATTCAAAATTCACCACCCGAGGGCGCTGTTCAACAACTCTGTACACATGGCAGTTGGGACAAGTGTATGTGGCAATTGTTCGAGTCAGAAGGATCAAGTAGAATCTTTTCAAGCACTGAAGGCATGGGTATAAGTGGAAACGGTTGCCATAGTTACATTCAAAGTGTTGAGAGACCAACAGAGAATGAAGTATCGCTTACTATAACAGGCAACATCGAGATGATTATGCGATCCGATCAACTAAGTGAAGATTCCTCTTTCAATTTGTATATTTTAACCTCAGGTGTCAAAGATATGCAAATCCATGATGGGGTTAAAGTTGACATTGGTTGCCATGGCAGCTGCTGCTTGTCCGATTCCAGTACTGGAAGAAGGTTAAGTCATGGTCTTGTGCCAATCAGAAGTCAATACAAGTTTGTGATTACAAGTAATTTTTCAACAAAAGATTTGAGTATCGAGTTTGACACTGAAAATGAAAAACATAGATTGTGTGTTTCTTTGTCTGATGTTGGTATTAACAATTACTGCGTGGTTGCTGGTAAGACGGGTAATGTTGATATCATGCTTCATGACTTGTCGATCAAATTTTCTTAAACTGGTTAAACCGGTTACCAACAATTTTTTTTTTTAGCAAACTTGAAATTAAAAAATAATTGCACCCAATTTAGGTTTGCATGCAACACCACAAAACATGGTATTCATTTTACTTTAAGGTATTAGCCAGGCTCCAACATGTAACTGCAATTTTTTTAACAGGACCAAGCATATATCTGACAAGCTGTGGTAGAAATTCCCTCCCTCCTATGAACTTCGACCTAGAGCGCCTGTCTGTCTGTAATTCAGAATAGGCTTTTGCGTCTAATTCAAAACCTACTGTAAAATCAATTATTTATCTACAACACACAGATTGTGAAATCATGCACAGAAAGAGATTATTCAATGTCAACCTCATGATGTTTCACTGGTGATCTTGTTGCTTCAAACTACAAAGATCACTTGTAAATACGTTACAATATCACACGGATTATCATGTAAACAAATCTTAGTATCAGATACGAACTACCCGGGGTAGTAGTTTTGTTGTCGTGACGATAATGGATGATAATATTAAAGGGACATTATGATTATGATTTACATAAATAATATCTGGACATTACATATAAAAATATTTGATTATATATTTGGATAATAATTTAAAGAAATGCTATTTACATGAATAAAAAATATTAGATAACTTCAATTCATGCTATTGTGCTTTATCGTTGCAATTAATTATAGGAAATTAAAATTTATATGTGCAATACCAGTAATTTTAGATTGAATTTCAAGACTTATTAGTAATATTTTTATAGATATTTTAAACTAAAAACAAAAATCCTATGTCACTCGTCTAATTAAAGTGAAAAAATGTAATTATGTGTGGTACATAGCCGATAATTTTGTGCGTCTTGATGCGACTGGTGATTTTACATATTCAGTTACCGTATTAGAAGCCCATCACCAATTAAGCACACAAATAAAGCAAAAATTGCCTATGTTGTATACCAAATCATTAAAATATGACTTCTTATTTTCATAGAAACATACTTGGAATGTACATCATAATTTACATAAATCACATGAACATTCTGACATGAAATGCAGTGAGATAACTGATCAAAGCATCCGACTTGATACTTTCTACTGCTGACATCAATCAGAGATTTAAAATACTTTTAAATCATATCATATCATGAACATACATCATCATGAGCACACATAGGTAGATTTTAAAACATTAAAGTTTTCCATTTCTGTAATTATTTATTGATTCATGTATATATATATTCAAATAAATATAAAATATTGCTTATGATTTAACAAAACTTGCATATAAAAGAAACGTGTAACAATATTAATTACCTACACTACTCAGAATGATGACAAATTAATTTCAAATTGGTATTTGTCCTTCAGCAGCAGAGTACCGATAAGTATTTCTCAAGTATGCCCACACTGGCAAGATATTACTGAACTTTTGTTTACTGTCAAACATAATATGTAATGTTACTATTTGGCTCGTTGCTATTGTTTTAACAGATGCAAACATTTGACAGCAAACAGTTTTTGTTCAGCATTTACTAGGAAGGTATTCTCTTATTTTCAAACAATACCAGTTTACTAGTTTCTTTGTTCCCAACTCAATGCTGTTCCCACATGACGAGCTGTGTGTATGCATGGTCACTCTACTAAATGAGCAAAGCAGGTGGTTCATGGTTGAAAACAATGTGCAGTTGACTATGATATGTACCTGAATCATGTGTGATTTCTACAGGTCATTGGCACATTCTCCTATACAAAAGGAGTTAAGTACACTGTGACAACACAAATCTTTTGATTAAACTGCAAAAAAAAAACTTCCTAAAACTTCACAAATTTGCATTATTAAATCATTAAAGTACAGCAAGTCTGACGTTTACGAGAACCTCAACCAAAAACAGGTTATTAATTAACATCAGCTTTATTGTAGCAATACTTTAACAAACGGTAATCGTCATATTCTCAGAATTACGGCTCTAGATTCACATGACTAAATGATGTAATTTGAAAGCGTTTCAAGTAATGTTCTACGTAAACCAATCTGTAATAGTGCAATAATGTCATGTCCATTCAGTCTGCCTGTATGGTTCTAGCATTCTTACCTATTTTTGTGCAAATTAACCACAAAGCAGTTTTACAGTTTTCAAACTTGTTGAGAAAATAAAACGCCTGCTCAATATATAGAACGACCACGAGCATAAGTGCTGATGTCAGACAACCAACAAAAATAGAACAAAAAACAAGAATATCATTGGCCAATCAGAATGCTGGTACCATTACCAGTTACTGAGCTTCTGCGGCTTTGTGTGCCATGAGGCTTAGAGTGGAAACCAACATAATCATTTGCTTGAAGTGCGCCCTCACAGTCTCATGATTCACACTTTATTAGCTTTCAGAAAAGTGATAATTTTATTTGCGATGGCGGTAGCTGAACTGATGCATCCATCAAAGTTAGAATGTGTGAATGCATCACCACCAAGCAACACCATATAGGATGGAGTCTCCTTGACGACGAGAGTACCTGGGCTGTCCGGCACACACTTGAACACCTGCAACGAAAAAATATATCTATATTCAATTTTATAAGACTTCATTAAAATCTGATGCAGTAGGATGTGGTGGTCACTATTAATATATAAATACTGGTTTATGGCCACCTGACTAATTGGTCATGTGTAGCGGGATGTGTATACAGGCAGCCACTGGTCTCATTGATCTTTAAAATAAAGGTATGTGCCTTGACAACCACAAACAGGCATTTGTAGATTGAAAATGACTGAAGCCCCGGCTTACATCAGATTATAAATTTTCAGACGATAGAGTATTATGGTATTCTATTGGCCCCTAACCCTGGATAAATATGTTATTGTTTAAACTTAAAAAAATAAAAGAATGACAAATACTGTAAAACGTTTTAATATAGTGAGAGACAAATTCACACAAGTCAGTGAAAATATTTCAGCAGTGATATTTCTTTGGGGTTCTCTGAAATGAAGTATTAGTGACTATTGTGAAATTTTGTTTTTTATAATGCAATAAAATCATCAAAAAGCAAAAATTGAACAGTTGACATTTAATTCTTGCCAAAATCAAATTTGGTTAAAAAATTGCACTATTATTAATTCATGAAGAATTAATTGGGGAGGAGGGTTCTCAGCTGACACAAATTCAAACATTTCTGTATTCGTCTAATACAGTAGTTCTGGAGTTCCACATACCTGCGAATACCGCCATCGTTGACACTTAATGCTGATTGGCTGAGGTAAATTTAGAAGCAGTTTTTTTAAATGGTCGATTACAATGACTTGTACTTGGTCTTTATCGGTTTCTAAATGCTGAATACCAAACGGTGCACTGGTGTGTACAACAAGAGATGATCCAACATCAGAATTCTCTGCAAACAATTAAATAACTTCAGTATTATTCTTATTTGTGAGATTTGAGTCCGAGATTACAGTAATTTCATGTGTCATATACATGTGGGACTAGTAACCTGTAGCTAAGATGATCAAGACGTAATGCACACCATCATCTCTACATAGCAGCCTTCCTTTAAGTACTTAGATGTGCAAACACAGTGGTATTCATAAACACTGGTTTGTTGCTAGAGACAGTAGGAAGCATTTGAGTATAAAAGAGATGTATAATTATACTCACCAGAATTGACCAGATGTAGGAAAAATGTAGTCGTGTAAGTTAGAATATGTTAAAAGGGTCGACCCCTACCTTATTCCACTGGTCAAGATTCATTCACTAACGAATGCAACTTTGGGGGAAACCTTGGTTAAGCGCATTAAAATTGCCATTTGATAGAGAGATGGCCACACAGCCCTGTCATGTAGTGCCAAACATGATTATGACTTCTGTGGCAAAAATGCACTATTTGTCAGCACTACCACTTGCAATTTGCACATACAAGCAAAAAAGTCATGATAGACAACGGTGACACTCAATATAAGGAACTGTCGCCTGGCACAAAAACATTTTTAAAAAAAATGTCAAAAGTGAAATTTGATTACTGTCTTATACCACAACAGAAATTGAAATATTCAGCAAGCAAATGCATCGCACAATGTACATGGCTCTACTTAGGTTAATTTATATAAATACAAAATGGTCTAGCGTACAAGAACGCCATATTCAATTTTTTCCACCTTCCACAAATTAAAACAAATAATTTTTTTGATAATGTTTCAAAAATGTTGATCAAGACCAGCAAACAAATAATTGGAAATTATATTCATTTTGGTTCAAAGAAATCAAAAACAAATTGAGTTTTGTTTCAAATTTGCAAGTCACAACCAGATGAAATTGCATGACAGACTGCAGTAAAGACTACCGGTAGTTATAATCGTCATGTAGTTTTTGATGCGAATGAAGCGTGTTTAATTTTTGGCATTCAGTTTGTTGACTTTTGAAAACTACTGACTGACTAGAATTGACTACAACAAGTTATGTAATTGACTTGTGTGTGGACCACTTGATATAATGCAACTTATACTTGTGGTCACATGACCCATAATGTTTAATCCCTACACATAACTGTATATATTTTGTAAACTGCTATTGTAAATCAGGCCTTGCGTCTTAGCTAAGACTGTGCGGTCTAGTCAAGGTGAGAATCTTGAGTTGACGAGGAATCATAGTTCTTCCTCAACAGTTTAAAAAGTTGGCTTGAACCATCATATCAAAAGCTAGTAGGTAGAGCCTCTAGTTATTGTGGATTGTGAAGAAGATTCTTGGTAAATACATGCATTAGAATGGTCATTTCAGTGTCACATGATGTGCATTGAAATATTCATGAGCAAATAACAAAGTGTAAAATTGTATTTATGTAAATTAACCTCCATTCAGCACTGTTCATGGAGCAATTAATATGCAACTAATTGTTGGATTATTTAATTTCAATGAAACAATGGGTTAAAGCACGGTGGTCGTCGCGCAGCAGGTGTTTGAATTTCATGTACCGTACTCGACCGCGTTAGCGCCTATGCCCGGGCAAGCGCCCACCCTCAACTTTTGCACAATTTTTATATTTGGGGTCACATTCGGCAAAGCGCCCATCCCTTCAAATTGCAACTAATTTAAAACCTGGTCTTGTGTAACGAATCTTGGTAATCGTTTTTATATGATACAGCGTGGATATCGACCGCTGTGAACATGTGAATGTGTAGAACACGGTAACTGTGCGTAAACTACGCTTCAACAATGACCTGTTAATACAAGTAAAATGCGATAAGTATTTCATGCCATATACAGTTTACCTCTCAAAAATGGCTAGTTACTAGTTTTTTTGAAAAACCATGTCGTTTATTCGCTGAAATCAATTCCAACAGATCGTACTTCGAGATCGATAATTCACTTCCGCATTGCGTTACCGGAAAATCTTTGGGAATTTCCGAAGAATTGCGTCAGTACAACACAGCATTCTGATTCGTTAATAACCAACTTAACCCATTAGGTCAAAGGACGCTGCTGCATGTCAAATCTGCAAATGCATCATGGCGGAAAGTGATTTTCATCGAGAGTTTGTGTACGATCCAACATCTTTGTCAGTGGAGATAATATGACAATTTTGACTTCGACTGTGTTCCAACAGACTCAAATGTTTTTAATTTCGTAAATTCTGGTGGTACGTAATCAATATTGTAATAAAATGTGCATATTTTTTTTGATCATTTCTGTTTCTTCATTGTGAAAATTTCATAATTTGATTTTCCCTCAAAGACGTCACTTGATGATTCAAAATTTTCATTTGCACTATATTTCGAGGGGGGTGCTCGCCCACCCCTAAAAAATCATGATTTTCTGAGTTGAGGCCTCTGGGCGCTAAAGCGGTCGTGTACGGTAAATAAACGTTGTATTTTACACGCGCTGTATACGTTGCTATGAGTCCCATATCGAACAGAACGCGGCGCGACGACCACCGCCCTCTAATCTGTAAAAAAACACTCCCTTGTGGTATTTCTCGTACACATCACGAGCATTTAAAATGAAGAGCAGCGAATTTAGTTGAAATAATTACCTTTTCCTCTCTTCTTTGCATCTACAGCCATCCAGCGTATACATGGATCCTTGTATTCATATTTACCACACCATGGTACATCAATATTAGAACCAGGTTTGAAGTAGAGTCCCAAGGCATAGCGAGATGAATACACAACACTGTCAAGCAGTGACTTCAACTCTGGTGACGCTTCTGAAGAAGAAATTACAATGAAATAGTAACATGCATTAAAAAATAATATTCATTATATACAATGCCCATATTTGGAAATTGCATTATATTGGCCCTGAATGTGCATTTGATAATGAAAATTCATAAACATATTATGTGATATGTAAATGAAAAGTAGATTAATTATTAAACACAATTTAAATAAAACACTTCACAAAATCATGGATCTATTTTAAACATTTGGTAATAATCAACTGAAATAGTGATAGTAGTTTATAAATAAATAAACGCTGCTCGGACTGATAAATGTGATATATAGAAGATAATATTTGGTAATCGTAGTCCTAAATAACTATTAAAAATAGCTAGACGTTTCGAGCAATGGCTCTTTATCGATAGCATGGAAGAAAGTGTAACAAAACGTCTAGCTATTTTTAATAGTTATTAATAGTTATTTAGGACTACGATTACCAAATATTATCTTCTATATATCAACTGAAATAGTCAAAACTAAAAAAACAGATAAAACAAACAAACTGAAAAAAATAGACATGAGTTTATTTATTTATTTATTAACACACAACATCCCCCGGAGGGGATGAAAAGGGTTACAAATCAAATATTAGTAAAAGAAAAATAACTACATAAAAAGTAAGGGAACAAAAAAGCATTAAAAAAAAAAAGAAAGATAAATTTGTATACATGGAATGTGTTACTGGCTTAGTTTATGTAGGTGCTGCTGTCTTGTATTAAAACAGTTTTTTAAATATTGTGCTAAAGGAATTGACATTTTCTCGTTACTTAGTAATGATATGAATTTATTTTCATTACTAAATTTGTCAAAATTTGGTATACATTTATTAGCTACAATGTAAAGTTTTGATCTTATTTCGTTGTAATGAGGACAATTTGTGACAAAATGTTGTTCATCTTCAACATGGTCATTGTCGCACATATTGCAGCCTCTGTCTTTAAAATCCAAACCTATATGCCGGCCTGTTTCAATTTTCAGACAGTGGTTGCCAAGTCTAAATTAGACAGTAGACAATTTGAGAAGTAAGAAGGTTGTTGAGTGACATCAATATCAAGAAGCTTTTGATATTTAGATTCAAAACAGATTTGCAAATATTGGTCTAAAGGGATTTATTGCTCAAAATAAATCTGAATTGGTCACATGATTCACTTGACTAAAATGTGTAGATATGTTCCCTGCTTCCATGAATAGAATGTTTCTTTGTTGGGCATAGACAGGGCAAGACATAACAAAATGTTAGTCATCTTATATCTGATTTGTGGTACAGAGAAAACAACATTTCATTTTGGCAATTGAGTATGGTGCCTTGTTTCAATGCTCGGTGATTGGTTACTTAGATGAAACTTAATACGTAATTCCAAGAGTTATTACAGTTATGAACTTGCCACAGTGGTATATTTTGAATTTGAATCGAAAATGACGTGCATCAGGAACCCGTAATGTCTCATTTATGTTATACGTTTGAACAAAATCTATCCATAAATGCCAGATATTTGATGAAAAATTGGTCCAGGCATGTCTAATATACAGGTTCGGACGGACGGACGCACACATGCACACACGGACGCACAGAGGTCAATCCATAAGTCCCTGTTTTCAGACTTCGTCTGAATCGGGACTAACAAGGCAGTATGAATTATACAGTAATATTATGCATGAAATACTGATTGTTTTATCAACTTTATTAATACAACAGTACCTACATGACTCACCTAAGCCTTGTTGAACAATACCCCCTATCTTTATGGCTTGTGGTACAGGCACGGTTATTACAACAATATCAAATAAACCCATCTTTTCATTTTCGTTTTCCGTCGTTGCATGGAGACAGGATTTTCCATTCTCTTCCTGAACATCAACTTTACAAACAGTCTTGTTATAAGTGACTTGCCCATCTACAAATTAACATAGTGAAACTATTACAACCATGTCTCTGAAATATTCAATTCATGCAAAATATTTATTGCTTCAATTTCAAATGACAGCAATTGGATATATTAAAGTGGGACTAAAAAATCATAGCAGGAGTTTAACTCACCAGCTTGATTTAAAAAGTATTTCACAACAGTATTGCTTCCATCAGGCGTAATATAGTTTCTTTTGTCATCTTCACTTGGTTTCTCTCCCTCAATCATACCAACAAAAGGTTCTATGATGTGATTAGAGAGAAGCTCCTCATAAAAACTGAAATTGGAAAATATACAGCATATCACTGAAGTAGAAGTAACCTTTCAGTGACCAAAATTTCTAAAAAAAAAATTTGATCTACTCTGGAAAAAACTATTCTAGTCTTTCCTAAGTAATAATTACCTCATGATTATATCACCAGTGAAAACACGATTTTAATTTAAAGTTTTAATTTGAAGTGTCAAACTTAAAATAAATGCAACTGAATGTGTGAATTGGCAGTTTTATGTTTTTAATTTTCAAATTCACTAACACTCAAAAAAAACACAATGTTCCATAACATTTCTATTTGACTGCAATTTAATTACCACTCAGGATTTCCACAAACCCCCATGGGAAAAATAAACTAAGTTTGTTTTTTCTTTAGCAATCAAACTACTTGTACATTCAATTTAAAATTGTACAGTAAACAATTAAAGTTGTTTTGTCCACACATTGACGCTATCAAAAAAAAATATATATTTGACCTTTTTGACTTTTCAAAAAATTTAATTTTTCTTCTAAGGCCAAATAAAAAATATGTGTGGTTTTGTTACTCTAGTCTACCTAACATTTATTACCTATCCTGAACTTGTCTTGGCCAAGCATGAAGAAATGGTGCAAAATCATGCAACTTTTCAATAAGACTTGAAGAATGAACTGAAGAAATTATTATACAGAATTTTGACCAAATAGGGAACGTTTTACTATAAACATCATTGGTCATAGGTTTGGTTAAGTAATTAGCATGTTAGCGCAAGTTATTTATGTCCAATGAAGGAAATAAAAATCGGAACCTACCCCGTTTTTGGAGTGCATATTAATATTTTAAAAACACACAATTTATTTTTTTTTTGCCTCACAATTCAGAGGCCTCTAAAAATATTTGTTCATAGTCCGACCAATAGGAGTGATCAGAAATTAGTAATATTGTTGTTGTTTCTTTTTATCCAAATGTACCTTGCATGTTGTTTGGCATATATAGATGTCTGTGTTATATATTGAGCTCCTAGATCAGCTGTACATCTGACATCTTCAGGACATCGACTCGTACTCATGCGACCTCCTACAAAATAGAAATGCAGATATATTTGTCATCTGTTTTTTTAACTATTAAACGAAAAAAATACCATACATACTATCAATTTATACCACCAGTACACCTAAACATGTGAAAATGAATAACAAGTGTTGCATAATGCATCTTGATAAAATCAGAATATGATTTTTTTTAGAAAATAAAAATTTTGTCTTGAACTCAGTTGCAATATTTGAAGTAGCAGCCACAAGAATATTTATTATATAAAATAGACACTTCGCGATAGGTATCTTTTGTGGTCAGCGATACTCACCAAAATATTTGTTCACAACTCCATAGGCATTTTATAGCTAACTGGCATAGCAGTTAATTCCCACCACCAATTAGATATACTTTCACAGCATTGGCATGTGTATTTTTGATGATTCTAATGGGTGTATATATTTTAGTACATATGTGTACACTCACAAAAATACCCATCAAATATTAGGAAGAAAATTTATTACATAACTTGAACAGAAAAAAAAAACATTGCCTTTCCTTGCCATAATTATGCATTGTTCCTATCCCTGTAACTTCATACAGGGATCCTAATAAATAAGATTTATATTGGGGCTGCAGGACTTTTTTTGCAAATATTTTATTCACTGACATTTATTTTGTATTTACATTTGTATGCATACCATGGGGTCCATATATCTACAGATAGAGGGACTGTGATATATCTTTCTCTTACTGATTTTTGTGGAATGTGTTTTTGATTGTTGTCAGTCCACAGTCCCTCTATCACTGTGGTCAGTCGTTTGTTTTGTGTTCTTGGAATTGTAAATTTATCGATATGACTTTCTTCTTTTGAGTTCCATGTTGATCCAGTCTGTTTACTTACTTGTATCTGACTGGCATATACAAAATGTGGCCAAAAAAATCCCAAATAAGTAAAAATAAAAGGATAAAAGTCAGTTGCCGATGTCAAGAGAGCAACAGAAATCTGTCGCCATCACTGTCCCGGCATCGAAACAATTTCACATGCAGAAATTGAGAACTACAAATGTTGACACATTACATTAGGGTTGGATATAGTGATGTCCTGTTGCAAAATATAATCATGCCATCAATTAACTATGGATATAGTGTATGGCTGTCAGAAAGTACAGTGAATAAAAAACAAACTTAACATCCAGGCAAGTTTTTCTTTAAACGAGGTCCATAGCACCAAGAGCCAAATGATTTCCAAGACTTTTCCAGACCTTTTCCCAAACTTTCTTGCATTTTTCCCAAGACATATTGACCATTAATTCAGGCCAACATCATCACCAAAGCTCATCAAAGTTCTGATGATATGGTAGTTCCCTGGAGAAAACAGGCCTTTCTAAAATGAATTAATAACTATGAAGAAATTTAATGACTTTTCAAAGATTTTTTTAATTTTCCTGTAATTTAAACAACTCAAAGGCTTTCCAGACCTCAAAAAATCCAAAGACTTTCAAAGGATTTTCCCAATGCTATGGACCCTATTAAAGTTAACAGGAATGTAGCATGCCCAGCAGTATTGGGAATTCTAGGATGGCGAATACAGTATTTGGACAGATTACAAAAGATGAATAATACCAGGTGGGTCAAAATAGTTGTCTCTAAATTTCATGAATTTTCAACAATTTTCTAATTTAAAATGATATGAATCAAGTTTATGGCCTAAAAAGACCGCACAATGTTAGTTGGATTAAAAGGTTTCTATAAAATTAGTGAGAAAAATAAATAAATAAATAAATAAAGCATTTTGTTGAAACTATTCAAGATACAAAATCCCTAAAGCACTATGGTTGGATTAAACACAACAATAAAAAAAAAATTATATAAAGGATCCATATGATCATCATGGCAATAGACTTGGAAGGGAAAAAAACAGGATGGGAAAATTATAAAGATGACGAGGTATGTAAGCTTTGTAATGATGGATAGGAGGATGTTTATCACTTTTTATTTCTTTGCAAATCAACTAACCACTTGAGAAGTGAAGTCTGTTCAGCACTGACCAATACAATAGTAGAAAGTGGTGGAGAACCAATTATTATAGATACCAGTAGATTTATTTCAGGAGGAATTAATTTCAAATTTAATTTTCTCTTCAGTGATGCTTTATAGGCAATCAATAAGGATTTGGGAAATAATACATCAAAAGAAATCCGAAACTTTCTCACTCGCTTATCAAAATTCAGAAACAAGAAACTGAATGACATACATGCATGAATGCTTTTATGGTTTTTTTCTTCTTGTTGTTGTTGACTTGTATGTTAATTTTTACTCGTTTCAAAGGCAAATAAAATATTATTATTATACATTGAAATGAACACTAACTACAATCTTCTTTCACAGTTTAATTAAGTTTTGCATTTTGTTTTCTATCTTTTTATAGTATTTAGTCTTAATATTTTTACTCTGTAATGTATTAGCTTAGTTTGTTTTATTTTATTTTATTTATTTCTTTTTTTTAACCTTTTATTCTTCTTTAAACTACAGCTATCGATCATAGATCGTAATGAGTGATGCAACGGGTGTCTCCATCTATTTGCATCTATCAATGCAAGTAAAGCGCTCAAGTGAATGATGCCGAGTTCCATGAGTGTGCATCTTTACGTACAGTCGTGTGATCATTGCTACAATCAAAGATGCACTGAACAGGAAGTCCATTCTGGGCTAGTACCATTGTCAAATTTTGGAGAACTGAGAACTAATTATACAGAAGACTTTCCAATAAAGAATTGTTAAAATATTTTGAATGACATATCATGATCCTTTATTAGAACAGAACATGTTGTTGATTCCCCCCAAAAAACAACGTTGTTATGTTTCTAGACACACAACGAACTCAAAACAATGAAACCGTCCGATCCAAACAACTTAGTCCTTGAAAATCGAGTCTTATAGCCCTTGCGCTTCTGAGTGAAAAAAAATATTGATACCAAAATTTTTGCCCAATCTTCTATGATTTTTTGATAACATCATTAATTCAGTCCAGCAGCTAGATAGGCTATTTATTAGAGACGCCAGGGGAACCCGAATTTGGGTATATGTGAATCACAGCGATATTATCAGTGATACTGGTAATAGCCAAGAGGTGAGGGACTGCATTTCAAAAACATATTTTATAAATAAGGGTCACAGTGATAGAGGGACTGTGATAGGGTATATAATTAAATCGTAATACAATCTCACATAAAATTATTTAAATAAGTTATCTATTACACTAAGATACCATTTGGCTTTAGCTACCCTTGGTTGAAATAGCGCCGCATATTTTTCAATACTGTAGAATACTTTATTTTCACTTGAAATTTATTTTTGCTATTTTTGATGAAGGGATGCTTCAGTGAAAATAAAATCCAGCCAATATACTTTTTTCCCTATGTCTCGCATTCAACTCATCAAAAATCAGTGAAAATAAATAAATTCATACAAAACACCCAAAAAGCTTTTTCAGCGAAAATTAATTCCAGCTAAAATAAAGTATTTCACAGTAATAGTATTCCAAGTTATTTTTTTTTTCCATTTTCGATTATTTGAGCTAAATATTATTATATTAGTGTTAAGTTCATTTATTACCTGCTTCTCTGCTTTTATCCAAGACTACAATTTTTACTTGTTCTCTCAATTCTCGTCGTAAAATGGACGCAGTCACGGCACCAGTCAAACCAGCGCCAACAATCAATATTCTTGTCACTGATGACGTCATCTTTATCAACTTAAAAACTTATACACATCGGTTAAAACATTGGTAAATAATAAGTCAACCTCTATCGAATGAAACCATGGCGGGTGAATGAAAAGGGTTCAAGACATCACGAATAAAAATTTAGTTTACGCGTTTAGCTAAATATAAAATCATGTTAAACAGATTTATTTAATTATATAAGGTTATCGTTTAATGTTTGACAGTGGGAAATATTTATTTATTTTATGATAATACTATGATAGTATTGAAGATAGAGATGTCCGGTATTATATTTTTGCCGTACAATTATCATTTAATGTGCGAAACGATAATATTATTTGGTTTTGCACTGTGAACTTTGACATTTGCACTTTAGTCAGGTGGTCAGTTACTCGGATCTTGTGATACTGACTGGGCTGATGCGCGTAATGATTACTGCGCATGAATATCTACGCGTATTGCTCTGTGTTGTGATGATGTTGCTGAAAAGGGGAAATATTTGGTGATTATTTATAATAGAGTGGAAGTGATGGGGAATTGTTGGGATTTGTGCTTTGGTACTACGAAGAGTAGGTATGGAAAATTTATTGTGAATTATTTTAACTCACGTTTGAACGGAAGATGGTCGTGACATTCTAAAACGACAATCGAGCCAAGTTGGCAAGGACAGATCGTATCGAGCAACGAATATTGACGTGCGTATTAAATAAACACATACCATGACCGCTCGATGTACAAATAATGAAATGCCTAACATTTTGTGATTTATATCATTAAAATATATTCTGAAGCGTGCAATAATAAACACTTTTAAAATAGGTCAAATAATTGAAGCAAATAAGATACATTGTCTTCCTGGCCGGCCAACGTTCATCTCGATCACAGTTGTTTAGAATTTTGATTAAAAATATAAAATGTGAATAATATATTCCTAAAAATGTAGGAACCGATGTGTATTGACTGTAATTAGAAGGAGGAAAGAAGATGGAAGAGGGTCTGGGTCTTGAGAAGCCCTAACCCTAAATCTCACATCTTCTAGAACCTGACACTGACCCGACGTAAATAATCCAATGGTTTGGTACATGCATATACCGTGTGTATAAACCCACGCTGTTGTCTACTTTCAACAAGCTCTCAATTCATTCGGCAATCATTTAATTGAATTACGCACAAGTCATGCTTGCAGTATAGCTTCTTTTTTTTTTATTTAAACAATATTTTTATTTCGTTTCAATAATATAGACATACAGCACAAAATATTACATTACATAGAGGTACAAGGAAGATATAGCAGTATATCTTTCAATAAAGCTTTTTGTGCTTTCTGTAATCAGTGACATGGTTGCAATTGTATGGTATGGTACATGGTGTTTGTGTTTTATTTCTCTCAAAGCTACATTATTTTGTCTACCGTGATATGAGCCAGGCTTTGGTGTATGTATATTTGTAGGTATATAGTCAACCTATTGTACAGTGCTTGATACTACAGGATTATCATATACCTTGTATAGCTGGCCTTGTAACGCTATGATAAACCTGGTGAGCAAGCCATGCAATAATATTCCGTATCACGCCCAGCCCTGTTTGATGTTTTGACAAACTTAATCCGTTTATAGATTTGCCGATAGAGTGGTACATACTCCAAACTGGTTTCAGTCGTTTTGCGGTTATGTTGCAGGGATTTTCTTTATTAAATCTACATTGACCACATTAGCTACAACTAGCTTTCGAGTACAGGCAGTTATTTTGGTATGAAATCTAACCACATTCAAGAGATTACACACTCTGATCAAGGATTCAAGCAGGGGTTAATTAAAAAATTTTGAATATCATTTCGCATTGTAAACATTTGATGAAATGGTATAAATAAAATTAATAACCAAGATAAATGAAACACCAGCTGTTTGAAACAATTTAATTATTTTTGAATGACCCTTTATGGCATATAACGAAATTGTCATTTAAAAATCCAAAGTTAACAAAATAAATGTATATAGAAATGATCTGTTGCAGCCAAACTGTTGTCTTTGCAGTGTGGATTACTAACATATAACTGCTAATAGATACAAGTAGAATTCATGCTTGCTTATCACAACGGTTAATCAAACATTTGTTGTTCAAAAGACAAATTATTAAAAATTTATCTTCTGAATGAATACAGTAAATAAATCTACATATTCATTTAATGATATACAAAATACTAAATCCTGGCTTTATATTTCTGTGTTTCTATAGTGAGAAAGGTATCTTTGTTACATCTTTACACGGAAGTGCACCTCCAAAGTACATTAACACTTTAATCATTTTGAGATCCACATTGGTCATGGTGAAAATATTTGACTGTTGTGCAATATGTAACTAATTTAATAGATGAATTTAATTGATTGAATACAATATCTAGTTAAGTTATAAAATGCAAAAATGAGATGCTGTTAGTTATCCTTGCCACTACATTTAACAATTTCCCAGTTGCTGTGTGTTTGATAGTTTCCAAGTCACGTGTTCAATAAATGCTATTTGTCATGCATATGGATCACATGTTGGTTGGTTCTTCATCCTCTATGGCATTCTCATTGCAAAATTGTTTTCCAATATTGGTTTGTACCAACTGATGTGTACGATGACCAGAAAGTGGGATATTAGTTTCTGGGCCTAAAATAAGGAAACAAACTTTTGCAGTGGGCATTAATTCTAAAATGTTTTATTAATTTATTGCTTTTAAGTAAAATTAAATGTTTTGGTGTTAAAATGTTAGATGAGTGGCTCTGCCTCTTTTTTGGTATATTGTGCCCTATTCAAACACAGTCTGAAAACTAGGATTTACTTCTGTGCATCTGTTTGCATGATCATCAATCTGTCTTTCTGTGTGTTTGCCTGTCCATCTGTGCATGCCTACATGTATCTTAGATATGCCTGGATCAAAAAACAAATGTAAACGTATTCCAAACACACATCTATATGATCTTGGAATAGATCCATTTTATTTATGATTCAAGTCAAGATCTTTTAAAACAAAAAAATCATCAAAATCAAACATTTCTGTCATTCCAGAACTGCATTTTGGTCAAATTTGTAAATACTTTGTCGTGTCTTGGTGCAGGTAATTTTGTTTTCCTGATCAGCTGTGGCCATTTTTTAAAACATTCATTTAAAAAATGTTGAGCATGATCAGAAGTTTTGATTTTTGTCAGAACATGGGCATTTTAAAAATTTTTACTTGTAATACAGTGCCAGACTATTGATTAGGTAAGTGTGAATTTCTCTCAGCCTGAGTGATTGGAGACCTGTTGTTGAAAAGCTATAATTTAAATATCTGAACTCTTCATTTAAAAGGAATATTGCAGTCATCATTGTAGTGTATTCACTATATATAGTTTTTAAACAGTATTTAAAAAGAAGTACATGTACAAAATGATAGCAGTGGGAATGTATTTTATGGGTGGGTGGCTTGTTTGATTTGAAAGATTACCTGATACATGTATATGTAAATACAAACATGACCTAATTATGAGTTACAAGCAAGCCAGTAATACTGTTTGCAGTTTTCATCTGTACCATGTACTTTTTGAGATGCAGCCCTATCTTTGAGATGCAGCTCTCTCTCTCTGAAATGCAACCCTCTCTCTGAGATGCAGCTCCTATACCTGAGATGCAGCCCATTTTCTGAGATGCAGCCCATTCTCTGAGATGTAGTTTTCTCACAGAAATGCAGCACATTCTCTCTGAGATGCAGCCCATTCTCTGAGATGCAGTCTTCTCTCTGAGATGCAGCCCATTCTCTGAGATGCAGCCCATTCTCTGAGATGTAGCTTTCTCATAGAAATGCAGCCCATTCTCTCTGAGATGCAGCCCATTCTCTGAGATGCAGCCTTCTCTCTGAGATGCAGTCCATTCTCTGAGATGCAGCCCATTCTCTGAGATGTAGCTTTCTCATAGAAATGCAGCCCATTCTCTCTGAGATGCAGCCTTCTCATAGAAATGCAGCCCATTCTCCCTGAGGTGCAGCTTCTATGAAGGTAGTAGATAGTAGAATATGCCTTAACATGTACTCACTGACATATATGTGATTTTTCTCAGAGTACCCGGTATGCTCTGGTCATACATGCTACATGCATATTAGCAAGTTGATTGCTTAAATCATTCTTATGATACAAATGATCCAATTTGTCGCCATTTTCAGAAATATAAGGTGGTGACCACACCATGTGACTTATAACAATTTATTTTTCTTGTAAGAATCTAAGGCCGTACATGAAATTTTTTTTCAAAATGGCGACAAAATCTCATGACCGATTCAAATTATTTGCTGTCTGAAAGAGTTATTTATAAAGATGCAAGATGGCACATTTCAAAATCGAATGAATGGGGCATCTGTAAAAAACTGCTACTTGTTGATAAGAAATCAAAAATGGCAGCCAAATCAAAATCACAAAAAACATTATTCATAGATGTTAAAACCAAATTTCAGATCAGACCAAACCAATCAAAATTCTGAAAGTTAGGTGCACTAGTTCTCATAGGCAATGTGTTTGAGAAGTTTCATAACTCTACGGGAAACAATATCCAAGAAAAAACAAAAAACAATAGGGTACAAGCGTGGACCCTAATTACATACATTACAAAGACCATAACTTCAGATATCTTCACTGCAGCTCTTAGCTGCTATTTTTAATATTCCATTCATTTGTGTATTTCAGGACTGGCTCATACTTACGTAATGATTATGAAGGAGAATCACTTAATATTGAATTTGAGAATCTTGTAGAAGAGGTAAGAAGTCATTTATTTAAAGTTAAGTGGTCAGTGTAAGGAATTATTTATATGCAGTTAAATGGTCAGTGTAAGGAATTATTTATATGCAGTTAAGTGGTCAGTATAAGGAATTATTTATATGCAGTTAAGTGGTCAGTGTAAGGAATTATTTATATGCAGTTAAATGGTCAGTGTAAGGAATTATTTATATGCAGTTAAGTGGTCAGTGTAAGGAATTATTTATATGCAGTTAAATGGTCAGTGTAAGGAATTATTTATATGCAGTTAAGTGGTCAGTGTAAGGAATTGTTCATATGCAGTTAAGTGGTCAGTGTAAGGAATTATTTATATGCAGTTAAGTGGTCAGTATGAGGAATCATGCAGTTAAGTGGTCAGTGTAAGGAAGCCTGCAGTTTAAGTGTTTGGATTTAATTGATTTTAAATTTACAGATTCACACGGTTAGTTCATTACTATTCACAGTCTCAGTCTGGAATCAGTTTAGTTATAATCCTTATTTAGGGATGCCTGGCCGCCGAATGAAAGACATACCAAGTCACGCAGCTTGGTGTACAAAACCAATAAAGAGCATTATTATTAGCTGGGTTTTATTTGCACTTATTTTACTGACAACAAAATTTGTTTAAATAAAACCTACTAGTTATTTAGATTTAACTATCATGTATGTTTTTTTTCATACAACCAATGAATTTAAAATCTTGTAAATATTCCTGCAACATCAAATTTGCATAATGTGGTGGTAAATAATAGTAAACAACATTATGTCATGTGAGAACTCAAATTCATGGCGTGACTTCCAAATACTAGTATTAAAGGTATATGTATATACAATACAATATACAAATATACAATACACATTATTTGAATTCAACATTTATCTTAAAAAAAAAATTGAGTCTTGTCATTTCAAAAACACATGTTCTGAAGCACTTCTAGCATACACATCTCAAGTACTCCAACATGCATGCATGTGACAGTTTTTGTTGATGACATGACATTTTTGTGAGTCTTGAAAAAAAACAGTGAACAGTTCTTTGGGATCTATAATTACTCGCTGAGTCTTTCCAAGGGTGAAGACCTCCGATTATCTAACAAGTTGCAGGAATGTGACAACAATTGTATGGTTTACAGTAATTTGATTTAAGAGGCGATGGTTGCCATGGCAGCAGACATAGAGATGGTGGTCACCATCAGTAGATGTTCATATTTTGGGTAAACAAAGTATCCAGATGTTATTATGAGACTGATATCAAACTTAATGCATGGTGACGACAACCCTTTAAAATTTAGATGTATAAAATTCAGTCAGATTTGTATGAATTGTTAAAAATGTATTCCACGTATGCTATAATTAATGACATGAGTGTTTAAATGTTATATATAATTATAGATTCATTGGGAGTTGAAAAAAAAGTTCATAACTCCTGCAAATATATAAACTGTTTAATAATTACTTTTCAGTAATTAATTTAGTGTTAGGATCTGCTATGCGTTTATTTCATCTCTCTACCAGCCATTACAAAGCACCAGCCGGGGTTGTACACTTTGTAGAGAACCAGGGAAAGATCACGCATATTTTTTTTATGATACATGTATATTGTTCACCACATTAGATCCTACCAGAACATATCAATGGATGCATGTTTTGTATGCAAAGGATTATACACTGTTTTGTAAACCATTTAAATTTTGTAAGATACAAATTAAAAAAAATTCATGAAGTTTGTGGTATTTTTTGCAGTGAAGTTTTCTGTGTGGTTCTTGAAACACAATGACTTTCAATGAATCTGTTGGTATGTGTGTCTTTAATTTTAAATGCCAATTTATAGTAGCAACAATTTACAGCTAGTGCATTCTCTGTCATTTCAGAGATGAGTTTTGTTGTTGACAACTGTATCTGACACCATGAAAGATTATTTGTTGCTGCACTGTCAAGTGTCATGTCAAGTTTAGCAAAATGGGACAAAGACAGCAATTAGTGATTTTCCGTTCAACTGCGAGATCTTGCGAGATGCATGAAAGACGCACGTCGAACGTCTGCCGCAAAAATCGAACGATTTTATTTTGAACTCGAATTTCTTTATTTCGTAGCTCACATCGACCGGCCGATCTTCGACAGAGGAATATTGCTTTTGAATACCCTCACTTAATTGAAATTGCCTATCATCAAATGTGTACAGCACATTATTAAGCATGGAAATGCCCCCAAAATATGTTCGCGTTTGTTGAATCCCACGCGATGTTTGATGCCACTACGACGCTATGACCTTTGTTTGTCCTGTTTTTACGTTCGATTTCACGCACAACGCGTGATTCTCGCAGTAAACGGGAAAATGGTCTATTACACTCGGAATTTTCAGAACTGTGACTTTGGTGTCAAATTCAGATTTTCTTCATACATTTACAGTTTCATATAATTTTCATTTTCAGTTTTTCATTTCAGATCAACCCATGCCATCAGATTTGCATTTATATTGCCCATATGTGCAAAACAAACAGTTTGCCTCACACGTACATAATGGAAGAAATTGTTCACCATACAACCTTTATATCGGTTACACCATCCAGCCATAACACACTCAACTAATTAATGATTAGCTATACACTACCAGACATGGTTAGTCTTAGCCATCTTACAGACTTAAACATTGATTTATAACAAAACTTGTTTGTATTATTACCGTATGTGTAGTAAACACTGGAAGTAATAATCTAAATATTTAATTAAATTTCTTTATTCGCTTACCATTGTTACAATATCAAATTTCTTTTAAATCTGTATTTTTATGATTTCTGGTTTTTGTTAGTTTGAAATGAAATTTCATTTACTATAACATAAATCTGGTTTGATATTATAATCATATACCCTTCACTCGATTTTACCTTGATGTATAAAGTAGCAAATCATCTCCATTTGAGCTGACTTCTTTCTACTTTGCTATGACTTCAAATAGCCAGTGTTAAACTTAATGGTTGGATTTAAACTTCATTTTATGTCCAGATGAGAATGCTCTAAAGCTCATTCATATTCTGTTCTTTTTGTTTTGTAAACAACAACAAATTAAAAATCAATAAAAAACTGCATGTACCGGTATTTGCATGTTTTTTGTAATATCTGAATGATCAGTATTTTTAATGGAAAGAAATTTTAAAACTTGTATCCCAATTGAATATATCTGCCAAACTAATGATTACTGAATTTGGAAACAATAATTAACTAATTAATTGATTATGCATAAATTATTTGTCAGTTTGAAACTAATTGATCAGAAATAAGTAATGGTTCGACTTTTAATTACGGTAGTTTTCCTGCCAAAATTTGGAAGCGTCAAACATATATGAAACTTTCCTTAATTTCTGTCAGCTTTGAATAAAACAGCCCAAATTTCTTATTCTGCATGTTTTTGAATCACAATTTGTCATGTAAAACTAATTTTAATTTACAAATATTTGATTTTTTTTTTAAAAGAGATAAATGGCTTTGATAGTCTATGATTTAACCTGTTTAGTCTGTGATTATGGAAATTAAAATTGAGTAAATTTTTTGCAGAATGATGCATCAGACAGTCAGGGTAGTTTTATCTTGGAGTCAGAGAGAAACCATTTAATGAGTAGAAATTATCAAAAGATAGTGGAAGACCAACGCAAACTTGATGAACAAATTGATGAGGAGGTAAGCACCATTTCATTTACATATATCATTCTCATGTTATTAACATTTCATTAGAACGGAACGTGTGTTTTGGACAAAAACTGTGGTGTGAGTTAATATTTGTCTGTCTGAATAATATTTATTCTGTGTCTATATTGTGTACCTGCTCTTACTGTCTGTTTTATTAAACCAAACAGACTTTACTATGAAAACTGTTTTATTTTTTGAAATGCTCACGCATGCTCACGCATGCAGCATGTTAACAGCTGCAAACTCACCATACAAAACATTGTAGACACATTGTAGACTCCCTCTAGCCTCATATTTATGAATATATTATTCATTTCCATGGTAACACAGTCAATTTAATTCATATGAGAAAGAAAACATTGCACTGCTTATAGTTTAGTGGAAGTTAGTAACATGCATAGA
Source organism: Saccoglossus kowalevskii (assembly GCF_978046115.1). Taxonomy (NCBI): domain Eukaryota; kingdom Metazoa; phylum Hemichordata; class Enteropneusta; family Harrimaniidae; genus Saccoglossus; species Saccoglossus kowalevskii. The sequence goes on from NC_140659.1 coordinate 24,939,197, forward strand.
ATGAGCCGGCTTAGTGAGGAGAAATAACAGAATTTAAAAACTTCATGTAGGATGGCATATGATGTCTTGAGTTTGAATGGTGCTGGCATTGTTTTGTCTTGTAGAGCGAACACTATGTTAACTTGAGGTTCCAGTTTGTTGGACAGGCTAGAAATTTTACCAAATCTATTGGATTTTTGTTATGTTTTTCTGAAAGATAAAATCCTTCAATGATAACAGTAGTTAATAAATTGTCTGCTGACACTGTTTTTTTCCTATTTGTTTTGGCAATTTTTGGAGGCAACGGGCAATGTGTTAATATCATTAGAATTCAACTTTATACCTTTCTGAAACCTGCAAGATTTTTTGCATTAAGTAAGAAAAATATGTTTGGCCACCTATGGGAAAGTATGTCCATTCGGTTGCAAATTTCAGAAAATATAGTAGACTTCTGTATTGTATTTGTGTATTGTATTTGTTAAGCATATTAATAAAAAAAAAAGGGAAATATAGTAAAATACAATCAATTGTGCAAAATGTTCTAAAATGTTGGTGAGAAAAACGATGCTGTTCAACAGGTTAATATTTTGAAGTGGCTTATCGATGTGTACCTGTAAATACAGGATTTATTGAAATAAGTATATTTATGGTTTATTGTGTCTGGATTAATAACTTATTATTAAGAGAGTTATTTTGAGCTGCATTAGAATCACGTTTTACGATGAAATCGTGTGTTGTGGTAAACAGCTGTGACAAGCATATAATCTCAGTGCTCAGCTTTCTGTTTTCATTTGACGTGGCATATTTCCTGAACAACTAACCCCATGAAACCATTTTTGCTTTGCCTGTAATGCTAGGTGAAGCACTGTGTATAGAAGTGGAAAATGTCCGCTTGGCCTTCTGCGTTGTTATCGTCGTCATCATTGTAGCAAGCTTTCTGCTGTGGTCTTTGAGTAATTTCTATCCAGTTGCTTTCAGAATTTAGTATTTCATCAATCAGTAAAAAGGGTGTGTCAAACTGTGGTTGGTAAATATTGGACTTGATTGATACAAGGGTTTTAAGTATTGTGTTTTGATCGCTGATATGCTAAACGACTACAGTGTAATTTACATCGTAGTCATTTCAAGTACAATGGTTACCGGTACATTATAATTTTGTTATACATTGATACATAGTAGAATTGTATCAATTTTATATTCCCAAAAAGCTTCTATTCTATTCAAAATGTTATATTTGAAACCTCTTTATATTGAATGTAATATTGAGACTGTATATTGAGTGCTATACACTCACTGAAAGCTGACTGGCTGATAATCGCCAATCTAATTGTAAAACTAATGTTTGTCCAAATGTTTATTTTGCATAAAATAAATGTTTTTACTGTATTTGCATAATTACTACTGTAAAATACTTTTCGCTAAAGGAATGATTCAGTGAAAATATAATCCAGTGAATATACTTTTTTCCATATATTTTACATTCAACTCATCAGAAATCAGGCCAGACTTTTTTTATTCCTTGTTTCTCGAGTTTTTATAGGGCGGAAAAAAAATAAAATTAATTCTTTTTTTTCATTAGATTTGTGTGATTCTCAAAGAATTGTAAATGAGATCATTGATCGGAGAGAAGAAATGAAATAGAATTTTATTCCATGTACAACCTTATTTCTCATCTGCGCGAGACTTTGGGTACTTTGATCATGATACTCCCACGAAAATGAAACTTGGATTTGTTATGCGGCGGGCGGTAAAAAAATGAAGATAAAAATAATATTTTTTTAGCAATTTTTTGCGCTTACAGGACGGCGGGCGCAAGAAATTAAACTGAAATAAAATTTTATTTTTATTTCATTTTCGGCTCCTGTTCATTCGGCGGGTTTGCGAAACAAGGGATAATAAAAGTCTGGCCTCAGTGAAAACAAATTCCATACAAAACACCCAAAAAGTCTTTTCAGCGAAAATTAATTCCCGCTAAAATAAAGTATTTGACAGTAAGTATGTTTGCAGAAATAATGATAGTATACCAGGGTAATGGTGGTTGTTCTTCTCTATTGCAAATTAGTTGTTACTGTGCGAAAAATCTTCTTGATGAATTATGGTAATTTAACTTGTGAAGACTGTAATTGCTTACAGGGTCAAGGGTCATCCATACTAAATTATTTGTTATGCTTTATCGATAGTTGAACAGACAAGAAGGTCACCTGAAGGTAGAAGAAGATGCTTACATTGCGGCAAAGAAGGAGGCAGCCAGAGTTGCAAGGCAGAAGCGTTTAGAAGAAAGCAAATCCAAAGCCAATGGAACTGGTCCAAAAAGATGGCTAGGAGAAAATGAAAGTGACTGGGATGTGTAAGTACTGGACAAGAAAACACAATACATAGAAAATTTGGATTTTTAGTTTGGTCAGTGTAGATTTTATTAAATTTAGCATGTATACGCTTCACAAAAATACACTTTACAAACAGTTTCTTTGTGCCATCTATATTTTTTTCAAGGTACACCAAAAAAAGTTTTTGCTTTTCATCTCAGAGAAAATTAAACAGTGTTTTTTTTTTTTGTATTAAGACATGTAATAAATGTTCCACATGTAACATTTATCAATAGTGCTTTAGAAAAGTTGCATTAAATGTGGATTTGGATCATTAAAACATCCACTTAAACAGAAACTCTCTATTCTGGTGTATTTCACTGATACGTGAAATACTGTAGAATACTATTTCATCTGGAATTAATTTTCGCTGAACAGGCTTTTTGGTTTGTATGGAATTTATTTTCACTGATTGTTGATGAGTTGAACGTAAAATATAGTGAATGTAAATTCCAAGTGAAAATAAAGTATTTTTACAGTAACAAATATGTGAGGCCTTGGTTTAAAATTGACGCATACAATGACGAAAAACGAAACTTTTTTTGTTTGTACTTTGTTTGTACAAATATCCTACCTGTTTAAAAAAACCTGCATTATAGGAATAATATAAAAATGCATTGCTTTGTGATTAACTTGGCATAATTGTGATTTTCATTCATAACTAACGTTACTACTTTGTTGTCTTTTACAGTGCTGGGGGTGAAGATGATTTTGAAATGTTTTTAGAATCTGTTAAAGCGAGGTCGTTGAACCCACCTGGGAATGGTAAGTATCATCACATGATAAATGACATGGTTATTGCTTCTATCTCTTAATATTTTTTATTTTATTTATTTCAGTATTAACAAATAATCACCTTATTTGTGTTATTTATAACTGTAATCTGCTGTGGCAGTAAACCTGGTGAAACCCAATACTTTCCCAAACAGAACACCAAACGTTTTACAAATAGAATATTTGCTTCAACATCTAGATGTAAACCAAACACACCTAAAAACAAAATATCTTTGAAATAAAAATAAAAACATATGTGAAAAAAACATGTATTTTTACCTTGCCCGTACCATCAAAGATGGAAGGGAAAGGTATATTAAGGGAAAAATTTTGTCCGGCGTTGTCGTTGTTGTTGTTGTTTTTGTCATTGGCGTCAGCGTCTTCGTCGTTAATAATTGTTATTGTGTGCATAATAACTTTACTAATTCTATTCCAAACTTCATCAAACTTGGTCACCTTATTCATCAGTATAAAGTCTTCCCTGTGTTTGAACAACAGATGTCCTGTATGAAAATATCATGCAAAAATTGAGAAAATCTGATAAAATATTTTGACTGTTTCTACTTGACTGATCACTGGTGATACACATCATCAAAGGTCACTGATCTCAGTGGAAATATGCATTGTTGTACATGTTCAATGAAGCAAATAATTTATCTTGTAATAATATTCATGGTAATGTATCCCCCAAATCCCATGGGAATACTATACTGGGTTTCAAAACCAACTCATGGAGAGATTTTTTACACAGTTTGATACACATTTGCAAACTTACAAATAAAATCTTTACAGAAAACAAGATGTCAGAAAATCAATATAAGCACTCCTATGAACTGGGTGCCAAACTTTGATCAAGATCTGAAGCTAATAGAAAATCTGTTTAGTTCAAAGTTATCAAATCAAAAACAATACATACAAAATACATAAAAAGCAAAACGTTGCATCCACATTTTGAAAAGAAAATTGTACTAAAATATATGTATTCTGTATTTGACAAACAGTTCATTCGACAAATGAAAACTCACAGGAATATGTTTCAGCTATTAGAACAGAATGATAGTTTTTATAATACTAGTTTAAAAACGCACTTCAAAAACAAAGATTGCAGTGTTTGAAGATGTAGATTCTCAGGAGGCAACAGTACTGTTGACTTCTCCCTCCACTGGACACCAACTAACTATTTAAGTTGATTTGCATACAAAGGCAGAGCTTGCAACATGATAGCTATTCATAGAGGGTGTTTTTTTTTTTTACAAATAAGGCACCAATGTTTTTGTAAGATATTTACATCTTTTAAGAACATTCCGTAGACTGATTCCCCATTGTTGTTCCAACCCCAAAACTTGTTTGTATTCAAAATTAATTATGACAATATTGAAACAAACTATGATAAATGAATTATATTATATAACAAAGGGCAAGGTCACCAGAGTTCAACTATGTTAATACTTCTGTAAACTGAACACATCTGTAAAACAGACTTTTCTGTATACAGAACACCTATGAACAAAACACCTCTATAAATGAAACACCCCTGTAAACACATCTTGAACAAAACACCTCTGTAAACAAAACACATATGTAAACAAAATGTCTCTATAAACATGATAACTTTTACACAGAATACCTTTGTAAAACAAATAACCATGTAAACCAAATACCTCTGTAAACTGAACACATCTGTGAACATAACACCACAGTAAGCCACACAAATCTCTAAACAGAACACCTTTATATACAGAACACAGAGGTAAACAGAAAAACTGCTGTAACCAAACACCTATGTAAATATCACATCATTGCAAAGCAAACACCTCTTTATAGAACATCTCTGTAAAGCAACAGTGTATATATACATAAAAAACTGTAATTGAGCAAATCAGTAAACAAAACACATATATCAGTAGAAATGTTAGAATCGTTTAAGGTGTAAAGCAAGATATAAGTGTTTTATTAACACATACACATTTGATAACAGCAAACAATTATTGTATTTTTGAGTGTGAATGACTGGTTTTGTCAACCAGTCACTGTACACGTACATGAACAAGTACGTCGTCCGATTGATAGACTGCAATGTATATAATTACACCAACAACATGACACTGGAATGTACAAATTACCAGCAATGTTGAGGTATATTATTTTCTTTTAACTTTATTTTTCTACTTGACTTCAATATGTTGTGATTCAATGCATGTAAATAATATTATGTAACTGTAAAACAAGTAGATTGAAGCAGAATAATGTAATTGAAAGTGGATCTCAGCCTGTCAGTGAATTAATATCTGTCTATAGGGACATCCTATCTGCAGTATCTAAATTTTAATATATTTGGTGTTTCTTAATGTATTTGTAAAAAAATCAACTCTGGCAACTCACAATTTTGTACTTGGCTATTAATTTTTCCAGTTAGTCACCAACAATTTTAAACTGGTTGCCAATCATTAGGGAAATAATTAAACTAAAGAGTTGTTCTTAAGTTAATAGTAGTACAATGGATATATGGGTAATTGCACTTTCCCATTAAACTAACTAAGCTTGTGATGTCTATTATCCTTTTTTTGCATGCACAGTTAGTACCTTCTATAGTGACCATGATAATAACTACTATAGATCTGTTAGTATTGGCACCACTAGTGACTATGATGGACGTGTTAGTCCATCTACTGTCGACCTGGAATGGGACCACGAGGAAGGTAATGCAAGTGGTGTGGTGAATGGATTGGTGGTATTTGTGTGATTAGTGGTGGCATTACTGTGTAGTGTCTGGTGGAAAGAGGTGGCGTACATGTCAAATGGCTTGGTGGTGTGGCGGCATTACTGTGTTGTTTGATGGACAGTGGTTTCATGTATATTAAATGGCTTGGCTTGGTGACGGCATTACTGTGTAGCACATGTCTGGTGGAAAGTGGTGGCAAGTCTGTCAAATGGCTTGGGGGAGGGACATCAGCTGTCATAACATGGCATTCTTTTCAGTTGTGATAAAAGCATCAGTCCTATATCATAGTTTGTTGTGTTTCATAAAATGTATGTACATTTGTAAATTTGGTGACTCATCCATTCTCCCGGTGAAAGGTTTTTCAGTGAAAGCAACAATTCCATCTGTGTGAGTTTCATATTCAACTAGCATCACTAACACTTCCAAAGTTAAAGTAGTGCATTCAAGAATCCTATAACTATATCATACAAATGCAGACATACAGATGCCATTTAAAATCATTATAACTGTCGTCAAAGTTGGCGATTTCAATATCAGAACCTTAGCCCAGCTGATTGAAAGATTGTTATACAATTGCCAATTTCAAACACCCAAAAGATGAGGGCGGACTATATCTGACTGGAGCACTTTGGACTTTAAAATAATTACATACATTTGAACTTTGACTATCCCTCTGTCTACTTTGAGACACTGAATAAATAAGTGTTGGTATGGCCAGGAATAATTCACAAATAAAATTACACTCATTCTTTTTCAACATAAAGAGTCAAATGTTTATTTACAGGTGTGAAACTGATAATAAGATTATCTAAATAATGAAAACATCAATGATGGCATTTGAAAAAAAAATACACTGTAAATTGTTGTACCATAAAATACAATCAGAGCATAATTTAACATTTAGTTCAAAAATAACCATATAACTATAGAATAATCTGCATAAATATACCTCATATTAATAATTTGTAATTAATAATGAAAATTATACTAGTTTTTTTGAAAAAGAAAAGACAGCTTGGAAGTTATAAGTTATGTTCAGACTGTGGTTCAGACCATACAATGTATGATCAAAGTATACTTTAATGTATTCATGCTAAGCTCACACCATTAAATCATTAAATCATTGCACATTTTATGGTAACAGTGCTAGCAGAATGTATCTTGCATCTTCACAGTGTTTGAAATTTGTCAAAATGGTTTACCAGACAACGGGGCTGCTAAAAATTTAATCATTTTACCACATTTCATTCAATCAGTGTCACTGCAGTGACTTTAATTCAATTCAATTCAATTCAATAATACTTCACAATACACTGTCTACTAGTTGACAGTATCATTGGAAATCATCCAGTTTTCCCTGATGGGAAAATTTTTCGTATTCTTTTGATTTTATCATACAACCTATCGCCTCTTTGGAGTCGCATTTTACTTTATGGTTCATTACTGAAGTCCTGATTCCTAAAAAAATGAGTTGCACAAATCAAAACAATCGCATCAGACATAATTTTGACAACAATCATACATCCATACATACCATTTTGTGATTTTTGTAAAAAGTAATATTTTCTCAAAAATCTACCCAACCACAGGGTTAGTAACTTGAGATTTTCATCAGCCCCACTGAATAGTTACCTGTGCCCGGCGTACAGGCGGGCAGTAGTTTCAAACACTGATCTTCAACATTTTAATTCATAACTTACACAAGTATTTGAAGTGAATTTACATTTTGTGATATCATTTAAATTATTATTTTGTTTCCAAATTCATCAAGATCTATTGAGTTTGTGATTATTATTGTTATATACTATGTTATATACTTCATATTACTATGTGCTCAGTTTCTGCACTAAGATATTGTATGAAAAAAAAACTGGGTAAAACAGCTCTAGTTTCAAATCAAGGCATCGCAAAAAATCATGCAACATTTCTGCTGTTGGTGTAAATGTAATGTAGAGCACTTCCCATGAAGAATGTAACAGATTTGAATATTTGTTTTTAATCATTCGTGTGTCTGTGTGTAGTAATATGTACAGTCATTCTCTAAGGCTATGATGTCTGTACTACATACAGGTCAGGTTTAGGATGTAAACCTTGTCAAAGTAAACAGTAACAACACATATTAATATCATTGTAACAATAATTTACATTAACATAATGGGGTTTATTTTCACAATCATCTCTGCATTGTTGGTCATTCATTATTGTTATTCAGAAAATAAAGTTACTTCTTACTTACTATTAAAGTTACTATTTGTCCTGACACTTCTGTTTTCTCACCACAAGGTATGGACAGTGTGGCAAACGCTATGACTGAAAAGAAAGTCACAGAAGCAGAAGTCCTGGATCTTGCCCGGGAAGCTGTAGGTGAAATCAATACTGGTTTGGACCTTGATTGGGAAGAAGATTTTGTCGGTGCTGAAATCTCGGAATCTGACTTTGTGGGCAGCAATGATGACCCTGCAATGTTGGATGCTGAACATACAGAGATTATTGCCGCCAGAAAAAACAGTCCACCAAATAATTCTGGGAACAGTAATGAATTTGTGACGGAGGTGCAGATAGAGACGAGAGACTCTGACTTGAAATTTGATGATGATTTTCCAGCACCAACAAAAGCTGTTTCAAATGAGAACCTTGTGGAATCAGAAGCTGATAGATAATATGACGTTTTATTTGCAATAATTGTAGGCATCTGAATTTTATATGAATGGTGATGTGTTGTAATTTTTTTATTCGGTATAGGACTGGAACAATCTGAAGTATAATACATTGTATATCTCTATTTTCGTAGTTGTTTGTTATGATGCTGAATTTGGACAGTACACTCCACTTTAACATCTAAAGATTATCAGTGCCAACTGTTGCAATGGCGAAATTAGAGCGGGGGGTGAGGGTGAAGGTGAGGGTGAGGTGTGCCCTATAACTGTCTTAATCCATAAGCACATATCCTATAATGCAATGCCCCATTGGGAAGCTACCTCCATACACTGTTAGTGTAATTCCTAACTGCACACTGTTTCATAGTGAACTCCCTAACTGCACACATATCAGAGTGAATTCTCTAACTGCACGCCATTCATAGTGAACTCCCTAACTACACACTATTTCATAGTGAACTCCCTAACTGCACACTAATCCTAATCCTGTATTTGTGATATATTACTGAGTGAATATAAATGTTTGTGCCATAGAAGATCTTGACTTTAGAAGGATTAATAAACTCTTTCTACATAGACACAGCTACTCCTATACAGGAAGTAATATTATATAAAATGCGCCTCGCTTATATACAAAGTTCACTGTCCAAAACAGAAAGATAATATTTTTACCATTTTGAAAAAAATGTTGCTTAGCAACAATCCATCTTTACCAGCTTTAACATTAAAATTATTAATGTTGTGTAATAAATTATTTGTTGTTGGTCATCAGAACGTATTGGTTGACAGCAGTAAAATAGAATGATTCTAACTTGTCAGCAAACTTCCTTTTTTTTGGTTAAAGTGTTTATTGAACAAAATAATTTCAAGTATCCTCGAATTAATGGAATTACGCATATGTATATGCCTCCAAAGGGCACTGTATCTTGTGGTGTGTGCAGTCATTTCAATTTACTATGTCGTATTGATATAAATTGAGCTGGTTCCAATTCAAGTATAATAACCCTCTAACCACCATGGGGTTTTGTTAACTTGCGCAAATAAATTATTATTACTGTCTGCTTGTGCCTGTCAAACTTAAAAACTGTTATTGCTGTCAACATTTTAGCCTGACATGTCAACGATAGTTCTTGCGCCCTCACTGATGTTAGTTTGTGTTCGAGTGAATTTGCCACTGAGTCAATTTGCCACTGAGTGAATTTGCTGCCGAGGATGCAATAACTAGTGCTGAACATGTCAGACAATCAACATTATTGACCAACATAATAATTTCTGATTAAATCTTGTATGTTTAGTCCTATATTGTTTGTTTTTTTCAAATTCACAACAAATTTTAAAATTCTGAAGAAAAAAAATAGCAATCAACAAGGGTATATGAACATTGTGACATTTTGTGTCTTATAGAGAGCCACATGTTTTAACTCTTATGTATTGTTGGATGTAAAAATTATAAATATTCAAGCATGTATCATTATGCTAGATTTCAGTTAACATTGCATGCTGGGTAAGTTCATTCATATGCATGTATATATATATATATATCTAGATGATCATTCATTGTCAAATTTAAACTTCAGGGAAAAGTTTGTAAAATGTGCAATTTAAAAGGGGGAATTAAAATATTTTATGATGAGACTGTTTCGTTATACTTTATTAATATTTGAATGACACATTACACATTAATGTGCAACAATACATGGCATGTTTGATGTCATTGTTTGGACTAGTACATCACATGTTTGATGTCATTATTTGGACTAGTACATGACATGTTTGATGTCATTATTTGGACTAGTATATGACATGTTTGATGTCATTATTTGGACTAGTACATGACACGTTTGATGTCATTGTTTGGACTAGTACATGACATGTTTGATGTCATTGTTTGGACTAGTACATGACCTAATTGGTGTCATTGTTTGGGATAGTACATGACATGTTTGATGTCATTGTTTAGGCTAGTGCATGACATGTTTGATGTCATTGTTTAGGATAGTGTATGACATAATTGATGTCATTGTTTGGGATAGTACATGACATGTTTGATGTCATTGTTTGGGCTATTACATAACATGTTTGATGTCATTGTTAGAACTAGTACATGACATGTTTGATGTCTGTTTGGACTAGCACATGACATAATTGATGTCATTGTTTGGGATAGGACATGACATGTTTGATGTCATTGTTTAAGCTAGTACATGACATGTTTGATGTCATTGTTAGGCCCAGTACATGACATGTTTGATGTCATTGTTTGGACTAGTACATGACATGTTTGATGTCATTGTTTGGACTAGTACATGACATGTTTGATGTTATTGTTTTGGCTAGTACATGACATGTTTGATGTCATTGTTTGGGCTAGTACATGACATGTTTGATGTCATTGTTTTGGCTAGTACATGACATGTTTTATGTCATTGTTTGGGCTAGTACATGACATGTTTTATGTCATTCTTTGGACTAGTACATGACATATTTGATGTCATTGTTTGGGCTATATTTATGACATGTTTGATGTCATTCTTTGGACTAGTACATGAAATGTTTGATATTGTTTAGGATAGTACATGACATAATTGATGTCATTGTTTGAGCTAGTACATGACATGTTTGATGTCATTGTTTAGGATAGTGCATGACATATTTGATGTCATTGTTTGGGCTAGTACATGACATGTTTTATGTCATTGTTTGGACTAGTACATGACATGTTTGATGTCATTGTTTGGACTAGTACATGACCTGTTTGATGTCATTGTTTAGAATAGTACATGGCATATTTGATGTCATTGTTTGGGCTAGTACATGACATGTTTGATGTCATTGTTTAGGATAGTACATGACATAATTGATGTCATTGTTTGGGCTAGTACATGACATGTTTGATGTCATTGTTTAGGATAGTACATGATATATTTGATGTCATTGTTTGGGCTATATTTATGACATGTTTAATGTCATTGTTTGGACTAGTACATGACATGTTTGATGTCATTGTTTAGGATAGTACATGACATGTTTGATGTCATTGTTTGGACTAGTACATGACATAATTGATGTCATTGTTTGGGATAGTACATGACATGTTTTATGTCATTGTTTAGGCTAGTACATGACATGTTTAATGTCATTGTTAGGCCTAGTACATGACATGTTTGATGTCATTGTTTGGAATAGTACATAACATGTTTGACGTCATTGTTTGGAATAGTACATGACATATTTGACGTCATTAATTGGGCTAGTACATGGCATGTTTGATGTCATTATTTGGACTAGTGCATGACATGTTTGATGTCATTGTTAGGCCCAGTACATGACATATTTGATGTCATTGTTTAGGGTAGTGCATGACATATTTGATGTCATTGTTTGGGATAGTACATGACATAATTGATGTCATTGTTTGGGCTAGTACATGACATGTTTGATGTCATTGTTTAGGATAGTGTATGACATGTTTGATGTCATTGTTAGGCCTAGTACATGACATGTTTGACGTCATTAATTGGGCTAGTACATGGCATGTTTGATGTCATTATTTGGACTAGTGCATGACATGTTTGATGTCATTGTTAGGCCCAGTACATGACATATTTGATGTCATTGTTTAGGGTAGTGCATGACATATTTGATGTCATTGTTTGGGATAGTACATGACATATTTGATGTCATTGTTTGGGCTAGTACATGACATGTTTTATGTCATTCTTTGGACTAGTACATGACATATTTGATGTCATTGTTTGGGCTATATTTATGACATGTTTGATGTCATTCTTTGGACTAGTACATGACATGTTTGATGTCATTGTTTAGGATAGTACATGACATAATTGATGTCATTGTTTGAGCTAGTACATGACATGTTTGATGTCATTGTTTAGGATAGTGCATGACATATTTGATGTCATTGTTTGGGCTAGTACATGACATGTTTGATGTCATTGTTTGGACTAGTACACGACATGTTTGATGTCATTGTTTGGGCTAGTACATGACATGTTTGATGTCATTGTTTAGGATAGTACATGATATATTTGATGTCATTGTTTGGGCTATATTTATGACATGTTTAATGTCATTGTTTGGACTAGTATATGACATGTTTGATGTCATTGTTTAGGATAGTACATGACATGTTTGATGTCATTGTTTGGACTAGTACATGACATAATTGATGTCATTGTTTGGGATAGTACATGACATGTTATATGTCATTGTTTAGGCTAGTACATGACATGTTTAATGTCATTGTTAGGCCTAGTACATGACATGTTTGATGTCATTGTTTGGAATAGTACATGACATGTTTGACGTCATTGTTTGGAATAGTACATGACATGTTTGACGTCATTAATTGGGCTAGTACATGGCATGTTTGATGTCATTATTTGGACTAGTGCATGACATGTTTGATGTCATTGTTAGGGCTATTACATAGCATGTTTGATGTCATTGTTAGAACTAGTACATGACATGTTTGATGTCTTTGTTTGGACTAGCACATGACATAATTGATGTCATTGTTTGGGATAGGACATGACATGTTTGATGTCATTGTTTAGGCTAGTACATGACATGTTTGATGTCATTGTTAGGCCTAGTACATGACATGTTTGATGTCATTGTTTGGACTAGTACATGACATGTTTGATGTCATTGTTTGGACTAGTACATGACATGTTTGACGTCATTGTTTGGGCTAGTACATGACATGTTTGGTGTCATTGTTTGGACTAGTACACGACATGTTTGATGTCATTGTTTAGGATAGTACATGACATAATTGATGTCATTGTTTGCGATTGTACATGACATGATTGATGTCATTGTTTAGGCTAGTACATGACATGTTTGATGTCATTGTTAGGCCTAGTACATGACATGTTTGATGCCATTGTTTGGAATAGTACATGACATGTTTGACGTCATTGTTTAGAATAGTACATGACATGTTTGATGTCATTGTTAGGCCTAGTACATGACATGTTTGACGTCATTGTTTGGGCTAGTACATGACATGTTTGATGTCATTGTTTGGACAAGTACATGAGATGTTTGATGTCATTGTTTAGGATAGTACATGACATAATTGATGTCATTGTTTGGGATAGTACATGACATGTTTGATGTCATTGTTTGGGCTAGTACAAGACATGTTTGATGTCATTGTTTAGGATAGTACATGACATAATTGATATCATTGTTTGGGCTACTACATGACATGTTTGATGTCATTGTTTGGACTAGTACATGACATGTTTGATGTCATTGTTTGGACTAGTACATGACATGTTTGATGTCATTGTTTGGGCTAGTACATGACATGTTTGATGTCATTGTTTTGGCTAGTACATGACATGTTTTATGTCATTGTTTGGGCTAGTACATGACATGTTTGATGTCATTGTTTAGGATAGTACATGACATATTTGATGTCATTGTTTGGATTAGTACATGACATGTTTTATGTCATTCTTTGGACTAGTACATGACATATTTGATGTCATTGTTTGGGCTATATTTATGACATGTTTGATGCCATTCTTTGGACTAGTACATGACATGTTTGATGTCATTGTTTAGGATAGTACATGACATAATTGATGTCATTGTTTGAGCTAGTACATGACATGTTTGATGTCATTGTTTAGGATAGTGCATGACATATTTGATGTCATTGTTTGGGCTAGTACATGACATGTTTTATGTCATTGTTTGGACTAGTACATGACATGTTTGATGTCATTGTTTGGACTAGTACATGACCTGTTTGATGTCATTGTTTAGAATAGTACATGGCATATTTGATGTCATTGTTTGGACTAGTATATGACATGTTTGATGTCATTGTTTGGACTAGTACACGACATGTTTGATGTCATTGTTTGGGCTAGTACATGACATGTTTGATGTCATTGTTTAGGATAGTACATGACATAATTGATGTCATTGTTTGGGCTAGTACATGACATGTTTGATGTCAATGTTTAGGATAGTACATGATATATTTGATGTCATTGTTTGGGCTATATTTATGACATGTTTAATGTCATTGTTTGGACTAGTACATAACATGTTTGATGTCATTGCTTAGGATAGTACATGACATGTTTGATGTCATTGTTTGGACTAGTACATGACATAATTGATGTCATTGTTTGGGATAGTACATGACATGTTTTATGTCATTGTTTAGGCTAGTACATGACATGTTTAATGTCATTGTTAGGCCTAGTACATGACATGTTTGACGTCATTAATTGGGCTAGTACATGGCATGTTTGATGTCATTATTTGGACTAGTGCATGACATGTTTGATGTCATTGTTAGGCCCAGTACATGACATATTTGATGTCATTGTTTAGGGTAGTGCGTGACATATTTGATGTCATTGTTTGGGATAGTACGTGACATAATTGATGTCATTGTTTGGGCTAGTACATGACATGTTTGATGTCATTGTTTAGGATAGTGTATGACATAATTGATGTCATTGTTTGGGATAGTACATGACATGTTTGATGTCATTGTTTGGGCTATTACATAACATGTTTGATGTCATTGTTTGGACTAGTACATGACATGTTTGATGTCATTGTTTGGACTAGTACATGACATGTTTGATGTCATTGTTTGGGCTAGTACATGACATGTTTGATGTCATTGTTTAGAATAGTACATGACATGTTTGATGTCATTGTTTGGACTAGTACATGACATAATTTATGTCATTGTTTGGGATAGTACATGACATGTTTGATGTCATTGTTTAGGCTAGTACATGACATGTTTAATGTCATTGTTAGGCCTACCTAGTACATGACATGTTTGATGTCATTGTTTGGAATAGTACATGACATGTTTGACGTCATTGTTTAGGGTAGTGCAGGACATATTTGATGTCATTGTTTGGGATAGTACATGACATGTTTGATGTCATTGTTTGGGCTATTACATGACATGTTTGATGTCATTGTTAGAACTTGTACATGAATGACATGTTTGATGTCATTGTTTGGGATAGTACATGACCTGTTTGATGTCATTGTTAGGACGAGTACATGACATGTTTTATACTGCATTCAAGATAGCGGCCCCATATAGTAAATATTGTATTTATTTTATTATCATGTGTGCGCCAGCTGACTGTGGTTTGATGTCATTGTTTAGGATAGTACATGACATATTTGATGTCATTGTTTGGGCTAGTACATGACATGTTTTATGTCATTCTTTGGACTAGTACATGACATATTTGATGTCATTGTTTGGGCTATATTTATGACATGTTTGATGTCATTCTTTGGACTAGTACATGACATGTTTGATGTCATTGTTTAGGATAGTACATGACATAATTGATGTCATTGTTTGAACTAGTACATGACATGTTTGATGTCATTGTTTAGGATAGTGCATGACATATTTGATGTCATTGTTTGGGCTAGTACATGACATGTTTTATGTCATTGTTTGGACTAGTACATGACATGTTTGATGTCATTGTTTGGACTAGTACATGACCTGTTTGATGTCATTGTTTAGAATAGTACATGGCATATTTGATGTCATTGTTTGGGCTAGTACATGACATGTTTGATGTCATTGTTTAGGATAGTACATGACATATTTGATGTCATTGTTTGGGCTAGTACATGACATGTTTTATGTCATTCTTTGGACTAGTACATGACATATTTGATGTCATTGTTTGGGCTAGTACATGACATGTTTTATGTCATTGTTTGGACTAGTACATGACATGTTTGATGTCATTGTTTGGACTAGTACATGACATGTTTGATGTCATTGTTTGGGCTAGTACATGACATGTTTGATGTCATTGTTTGGGCTAGTACATGACATGTTTGATGTCATTGTTTTGGCTAGTACATGACATGTTTTATGTCATTGTTTGGGCTAGTACATGACATGTTTGATGTCATTGTTTGGACTAGTACATCACATGTTTGATGTCATTATTTGGACTAGTACATGACATGTTTGATGTCATTATTTGGACTAGTACATGACATGTTTGATGTCATTGTTTGGACTAGTACATGACCTGTTTGATGTCATTGTTTGGACTAGTACATGACATGTTTGATGTCATTGTTTGGACTAGTACATGACCTAATTGGTGTCATTGTTTGGGATAGTACATGACATGTTTGATGTCATTGTTTAGGCTAGTGCATGACATGTTTGATGTCATTGTTTAGGATAGTGTATGACATAATTGATGTCATTGTTTGGGATAGTACATGACATGTTTGATGTCATTGTTTGGGCTATTACATAACATGTTTGATGTCATTGTTAGAACTAGTACATGACATGTTTGATGTCTGTTTGGACTAGCACATGACATAATTGATGTCATTGTTTGGGATAGGACATGACATGTTTGATGTCATTGTTTAAGCTAGTACATGACATGTTTGATGTCATTGTTAGGCCCAGTACATGACATGTTTGATGTCATTGTTTGGACTAGTACATGACATGTTTGATGTCATTGTTTGGACTAGTACATGACATGTTTGATGTTATTGTTTTGGCTAGTACATGACATGTTTGATGTCATTGTTTGGGCTATTACATGACATGTTTGATGTCATTGTTTTGGCTAGTACATGACATGTTTTATGTCATTGTTTGGGCTAGTACATGACATGTTTTATGTCATTCTTTGGACTAGTACATGACATATTTGATGTCATTGTTTGGGCTATATTTATGACATGTTTGATGTCATTCTTTGGACTAGTACATGAAATGTTTGATGTCATTGTTTAGGATAGTACATGACATAATTGATGTCATTGTTTGAGCTAGTACATGACATGTTTGATGTCATTGTTTAGGATAGTGCATGACATATTTGATGTCATTGTTTGGGCTAGTACATGACATGTTTTATGTCATTGTTTGGACTAGTACATGACATGTTTGATGTCATTGTTTGGACTAGTACATGACCTGTTTGATGTCATTGTTTAGAATAGTACATGGCATATTTGATGTCATTGTTTGGGCTAGTACATGACATGTTTGATGTCATTGTTTAGGATAGTACATGACATAATTGATGTCATTGTTTGGGCTAGTACATGACATGTTTGATGTCATTGTTTAGGATAGTACATGATATATTTGATGTCATTGTTTGGGCTATATTTATGACATGTTTAATGTCATTGTTTGGACTAGTACATGACATGTTTGATGTCATTGTTTAGGATAGTACATGACATGTTTGATGTCATTGTTTGGACTAGTACATGACATAATTGATGTCATTGTTTGGGATAGTACATGACATGTTTTATGTCATTGTTTAGGCTAGTACATGACATGTTTAATGTCATTGTTAGGCCTAGTACATGACATGTTTGATGTCATTGTTTGGAATAGTACATGACATGTTTGACGTCATTGTTTGGAATAGTACATGACATGTTTGACGTCATTAATTGGGCTAGTACATGGCATGTTTGATGTCATTATTTGGACTAGTGCATGACATGTTTGATGTCATTGTTAGGCCCAGTACATGACATATTTGATGTCATTGTTTAGGGTAGTGCATGACATATTTGATGTCATTGTTTGGGATAGTACATGACATAATTGATGTCATTGTTTGGGCTAGTACATGACATGTTTGATGTCATTGTTTAGGATAGTGTATGACATGTTTGATGTCATTGTTAGGCCTAGTACATGACATGTTTGACGTCATTAATTGGGCTAGTACATGGCATGTTTGATGTCATTATTTGGACTAGTGCATGACATGTTTGATGTCATTGTTAGGCCCAGTACATGACATATTTGATGTCATTGTTTAGGGTAGTGCATGACATATTTGATGTCATTGTTTGGGATAGTACATGACATATTTGATGTCATTGTTTGGGCTAGTACATGACATGTTTTATGTCATTGTTTGGACTAGTACATGACATGTTTGATGTCATTGTTTGGACTAGTACATGACATGTTTGATGTCATTGTTTGGGCTAGTACATGACATGTTTGATGTCATTGTTTGGGCTAGTACATGACATGTTTGATGTCATTGTTTTGGCTAGTACATGACATGTTTTATGTCATTGTTTGGGCTAGTACATGACATGTTTGATGTCATTGTTTGGACTAGTACATCACATGTTTGATGTCATTATTTGGACTAGTACATGACATGTTTGATGTCATTATTTGGACTAGTACATGACATGTTTGATGTCATTGTTTGGACTAGTACATGACCTGTTTGATGTCATTGTTTGGACTAGTACATGACATGTTTGATGTCATTGTTTGGACTAGTACATGACCTAATTGGTGTCATTGTTTGGGATAGTACATGACATGTTTGATGTCATTGTTTAGGCTAGTGCATGACATGTTTGATGTCATTGTTTAGGATAGTGTATGACATAATTGATGTCATTGTTTGGGATAGTACATGACATGTTTGATGTCATTGTTTGGGCTATTACATAACATGTTTGATGTCATTGTTAGAACTAGTACATGACATGTTTGATGTCTGTTTGGACTAGCACATGACATAATTGATGTCATTGTTTGGGATAGGACATGACATGTTTGATGTCATTGTTTAAGCTAGTACATGACATGTTTGATGTCATTGTTAGGCCCAGTACATGACATGTTTGATGTCATTGTTTGGACTAGTACATGACATGTTTGATGTCATTGTTTGGACTAGTACATGACATGTTTGATGTTATTGTTTTGGCTAGTACATGACATGTTTGATGTCATTGTTTGGGCTATTACATGACATGTTTGATGTCATTGTTTTGGCTAGTACATGACATGTTTTATGTCATTGTTTGGGCTAGTACATGACATGTTTTATGTCATTCTTTGGACTAGTACATGACATATTTGATGTCATTGTTTGGGCTATATTTATGACATGTTTGATGTCATTCTTTGGACTAGTACATGAAATGTTTGATGTCATTGTTTAGGATAGTACATGACATAATTGATGTCATTGTTTGAGCTAGTACATGACATGTTTGATGTCATTGTTTAGGATAGTGCATGACATATTTGATGTCATTGTTTGGGCTAGTACATGACATGTTTTATGTCATTGTTTGGACTAGTACATGACATGTTTGATGTCATTGTTTGGACTAGTACATGACCTGTTTGATGTCATTGTTTAGAATAGTACATGGCATATTTGATGTCATTGTTTGGGCTAGTACATGACATGTTTGATGTCATTGTTTAGGATAGTACATGACATAATTGATGTCATTGTTTGGGCTAGTACATGACATGTTTGATGTCATTGTTTAGGATAGTACATGATATATTTGATGTCATTGTTTGGGCTATATTTATGACATGTTTAATGTCATTGTTTGGACTAGTACATGACATGTTTGATGTCATTGTTTAGGATAGTACATGACATGTTTGATGTCATTGTTTGGACTAGTACATGACATAATTGATGTCATTGTTTGGGATAGTACATGACATGTTTTATGTCATTGTTTAGGCTAGTACATGACATGTTTAATGTCATTGTTAGGCCTAGTACATGACATGTTTGATGTCATTGTTTGGAATAGTACATGACATGTTTGACGTCATTGTTTGGAATAGTACATGACATGTTTGACGTCATTAATTGGGCTAGTACATGGCATGTTTGATGTCATTATTTGGACTAGTGCATGACATGTTTGATGTCATTGTTAGGCCCAGTACATGACATATTTGATGTCATTGTTTAGGGTAGTGCATGACATATTTGATGTCATTGTTTGGGATAGTACATGACATAATTGATGTCATTGTTTGGGCTAGTACATGACATGTTTGATGTCATTGTTTAGGATAGTGTATGACATGTTTGATGTCATTGTTAGGCCTAGTACATGACATGTTTGATGTCATTAATTGGGCTAGTACATGGCATGTTTGATGTCATTATTTGGACTAGTGCATGACATGTTTGATGTCATTGTTAGGCCCAGTACATGACATATTTGATGTCATTGTTTAGGGTAGTGCATGACATATTTGATGTCATTGTTTGGGATAGTACATGACATATTTGATGTCATTGTTTGGGCTAGTACATGACATGTTTTATGTCATTCTTTGGACTAGTACATGACATATTTGATGTCATTGTTTGGGCTATATTTATGACATGTTTGATGTCATTCTTTGGACTAGTACATGACATGTTTGATGTCATTGTTTAGGATAGTACATGACATAATTGATGTCATTGTTTGAGCTAGTACATGACATGTTTGATGTCATTGTTTAGGATAGTGCATGACATATTTGATGTCATTGTTTGGGCTAGTACATGACATGTTTGATGTCATTGTTTGGACTAGTACACGACATGTTTGATGTCATTGTTTGGGCTAGTACATGACATGTTTGATGTCATTGTTTAGGATAGTACATGATATATTTGATGTCATTGTTTGGGCTATATTTATGACATGTTTAATGTCATTGTTTGGACTAGTATATGACATGTTTGATGTCATTGTTTAGGATAGTACATGACATGTTTGATGTCATTGTTTGGACTAGTACATGACATAATTGATGTCATTGTTTGGGATAGTACATGACATGTTATATGTCATTGTTTAGGCTAGTACATGACATGTTTAATGTCATTGTTAGGCCTAGTACATGACATGTTTGATGTCATTGTTTGGAATAGTACATGACATGTTTGACGTCATTGTTTGGAATAGTACATGACATGTTTGACGTCATTAATTGGGCTAGTACATGGCATGTTTGATGTCATTATTTGGACTAGTGCATGACATGTTTGATGTCATTGTTAGGGCTATTACATAGCATGTTTGATGTCATTGTTAGAACTAGTACATGACATGTTTGATGTCTTTGTTTGGACTAGCACATGACATAATTGATGTCATTGTTTGGGATAGGACATGACATGTTTGATGCCATTGTTTGGAATAGTACATGACATGTTTGACGTCATTGTTTAGAATAGTACATGACATGTTTGATGTCATTGTTAGGCCTAGTACATGACATGTTTGACGTCATTGTTTGGGCTAGTACATGACATGTTTGATGTCATTGTTTGGACAAGTACATGAGATGTTTGATGTCATTGTTTAGGATAGTACATGACATAATTGATGTCATTGTTTGGGATAGTACATGACATGTTTGATGTCATTGTTTGGACTAGTACATGACATGTTTGATGTCATTGTTTGGACTAGTACATGACATGTTTGATGTCATTGTTTGGGCTAGTACATGACATGTTTGATGTCATTGTTTTGGCTAGTACATGACATGTTTTATGTCATTGTTTGGGCTAGTACAAGACATGTTTGATGTCATTGTTTAGGATAGTACATGACATAATTGATATCATTGTTTGGGCTACTACATGACATGTTTGATGTCATTGTTTGGACTAGTACATGACATGTTTGATGTCATTGTTTGGACTAGTACATGACATGTTTGATGTCATTGTTTGGGCTAGTACATGACATGTTTGATGTCATTGTTTTGGCTAGTACATGACATGTTTTATGTCATTGTTTGGGCTAGTACATGACATGTTTGATGTCATTGTTTAGGATAGTACATGACATATTTGATGTCATTGTTTGGATTAGTACATGACATGTTTTATGTCATTCTTTGGACTAGTACATGACATATTTGATGTCATTGTTTGGGCTATATTTATGACATGTTTGATGCCATTCTTTGGACTAGTACATGACATGTTTGATGTCATTGTTTAGGATAGTACATGACATAATTGATGTCATTGTTTGAGCTAGTACATGACATGTTTGATGTCATTGTTTAGGATAGTGCATGACATATTTGATGTCATTGTTTGGGCTAGTACATGACATGTTTTATGTCATTGTTTGGACTAGTACATGACATGTTTGATGTCATTGTTTGGACTAGTACATGACCTGTTTGATGTCATTGTTTAGAATAGTACATGGCATATTTGATGTCATTGTTTGGACTAGTATATGACATGTTTGATGTCATTGTTTGGACTAGTACACGACATGTTTGATGTCATTGTTTGGGCTAGTACATGACATGTTTGATGTCATTGTTTAGGATAGTACATGACATAATTGATGTCATTGTTTGGGCTAGTACATGACATGTTTGATGTCAATGTTTAGGATAGTACATGATATATTTGATGTCATTGTTTGGGCTATATTTATGACATGTTTAATGTCATTGTTTGGACTAGTACATAACATGTTTGATGTCATTGCTTAGGATAGTACATGACATGTTTGATGTCATTGTTTGGACTAGTACATGACATAATTGATGTCATTGTTTGGGATAGTACATGACATGTTTTATGTCATTGTTTAGGCTAGTACATGACATGTTTAATGTCATTGTTAGGCCTAGTACATGACATGTTTGACGTCATTAATTGGGCTAGTACATGGCATGTTTGATGTCATTATTTGGACTAGTGCATGACATGTTTGATGTCATTGTTAGGCCCAGTACATGACATACTTGATGTCATTGTTTAGGGTAGTGCATGACATATTTGATGTCATTGTTTGGGATAGTACGTGACATAATTGATGTCATTGTTTGGGCTAGTACATGACATGTTTGATGTCATTGTTTAGGATAGTGTATGACATAATTGATGTCATTGTTTGGGATAGTACATGACATGTTTGATGTCATTGTTTGGGCTATTACATAACATGTTTGATGTCATTGTTTGGACTAGTACATGACATGTTTGATGTCATTGTTTGGACTAGTACATGACATGTTTGATGTCATTGTTTGGGCTAGTACATGACATGTTTGATGTCATTGTTTAGAATAGTACATGACATGTTTGATGTCATTGTTTGGACTAGTACATGACATAATTTATGTCATTGTTTGGGATAGTACATGACATGTTTGATG
The DNA here is from genome assembly GCF_978046115.1 of Saccoglossus kowalevskii. Classification (NCBI taxonomy): domain Eukaryota; kingdom Metazoa; phylum Hemichordata; class Enteropneusta; family Harrimaniidae; genus Saccoglossus; species Saccoglossus kowalevskii. Next base: position 24,962,729 of record NC_140659.1, read on the forward strand.
TCATTGTTTAGGCTAGTACATGACATGTTTAATGTCATTGTTAGGCCTACCTAGTACATGACATGTTTGATGTCATTGTTTGGAATAGTACATGACATGTTTGACGTCATTGTTTAGGGTAGTGCAGGACATATTTGATGTCATTGTTTGGGATAGTACATGACATGTTTGATGTCATTGTTTGGGCTATTACATGACATGTTTGATGTCATTGTTAGAACTTGTACATGAATGACATGTTTGATGTCATTGTTTGGGATAGTACATGACCTGTTTGATGTCATTGTTAGGACGAGTACATGACATGTTTTATACTGCATTCAAGATAGCGGCCCCATATAGTAAATATTGTATTTATTTTATTATCATGTGTGCGCCAGCTGACTGTGGTTTGATGTCATTGTTTGGACTAGTACATGACATGTTTGATGTCATTGTTTGGACTAGTACATGACATGTTTGATGTTATTGTTTTGGCTAGTACATGACATGTTTGATGTCATTGTTTGGGCTAGTACATGACATGTTTGATGTCATTGTTTAGGATAGTACATGACATATTTGATGTCATTGTTTGGGCTAGTACATGACATGTTTTATGTCATTCTTTGGACTAGTACATGACATATTTGATGTCATTGTTTGGGCTATATTTATGACATGTTTGATGTCATTCTTTGGACTAGTACATGACATGTTTGATGTCATTGTTTAGGATAGTACATGACATAATTGATGTCATTGTTTGAACTAGTACATGACATGTTTGATGTCATTGTTTAGGATAGTGCATGACATATTTGATGTCATTGTTTGGGCTAGTACATGACATGTTTTATGTCATTGTTTGGACTAGTACATGACATGTTTGATGTCATTGTTTGGACTAGTACATGACCTGTTTGATGTCATTGTTTAGAATAGTACATGGCATATTTGATGTCATTGTTTGGGCTAGTACATGACATGTTTGATGTCATTGTTTAGGATAGTACATGACATATTTGATGTCATTGTTTGGGCTAGTACATGACATGTTTTATGTCATTCTTTGGACTAGTACATGACACAATTGATGTCATTGTTTGGGCTAGTACATGACATGTTTTATGTCATTGTTTGGACTAGTACATGACATGTTTGATGTCATTGTTTGGACTAGTACATGACATGTTTGATGTCATTGTTTGGGCTAGTACATGACATGTTTGATGTCATTGTTTGGGCTAGTACATGACATGTTTGATGTCATTGTTTTGGCTAGTACATGACATGTTTTATGTCATTGTTTGGGCTAGTACATGACATGTTTGATGTCATTGTTTAGGATAGTGCATGACATATTTGATGTCATTGTTTGGGCTAGTACATGACATGTTTTATGTCATTGTTTGGACTAGTACATGACATGTTTGATGTCATTGTTTGGACTAGTACATGACCTGTTTGATGTCATTGTTTAGAATAGTACATGGCATATTTGATGTCATTGTTTGGACTAGTATATGACATGTTTGATGTCATTGTTTGGACTAGTACATGACATGTTTTATGTCATTGTTTGGACTAGTACACGACATGTTTGATGTCATTGTTTGGGCTAGTACATGACATGTTTGATGTCATTGTTTAGGATAGTACATGACATAATTGATGTCATTGTTTGGGCTAGTACATGACATGTTTGATGTCATTGTTTAGGATAGTACATGATATATTTGTTGTCATTGTTTGGGCTATATTTATGACATGTTTAATGTCATTGTTTGGACTAGTACATGACATGTTTGATGTCATTGTTTAGGATAGTACATGACATGTTTGATGTCATTGTTTGGACTAGTACATGACATGTTTGATGTCATTGTTTGGGCTAGTACATGACATGTTTGATGTCATTGTTTTGGCTAGTACATGACATGTTTTATGTCATTGTTTGGGCTAGTACATGACATGTTTGATGTCATTGTTTAGGATAGTACATGACATGTTTGATGTCATTGTTTGGACTAGTACATGACATGTTTGATGTCATTGTTTGGGCTAGTACATGACATGTTTTATGTCATTCTTTGGACTAGTACATGACATATTTGATGTCATTGTTTGGGCTATATTTATGACATGTTTGATGCCATTCTTTGGACTAGTACATGACATGTTTGATGTCATTGTTTAGGATAGTACATGACATAATTGATGTCATTGTTTGAGCTAGTACATGACATGTTTGATGTCATTGTTTAGGATAGTGCATGACATATTTGATGTCATTGTTTGGGCTAGTACATGACATGTTTTATGTCATTGTTTGGACTAGTACATGACATGTTTGATGTCATTGTTTGGACTAGTACATGACCTGTTTGATGTCATTGTTTAGAATAGTACATGGCATATTTGATGTCATTGTTTGGACTAGTATATGACATGTTTGATGTCATTGTTTGGACTAGTACACGACATGTTTGATGTCATTGTTTGGGCTAGTACATGACATGTTTGATGTCATTGTTTAGGATAGTACATGACATAATTGATGTCATTGTTTGGGCTAGTACATGACATGTTTGATGTCAATGTTTAGGATAGTACATGATATATTTGATGTCATTGTTTGGGCTATATTTATGACATGTTTAATGTCATTGTTTGGACTAGTACATAACATGTTTGATGTCATTGCTTAGGATAGTACATGACATGTTTGATGTCATTGTTTGGACTAGTACATAACATAATTGATGTCATTGTTTGGGATAGTACATGACATGTTTTATGTCATTGTTTAGGCTAGTACATGACATGTTTAATGTCATTGTTAGGCCTAGTACATGACATGTTTGACGTCATTAATTGGGCTAGTACATGGCATGTTTGATGTCATTATTTGGACTAGTGCATGACATGTTTGATGTCATTGTTAGGCCCAGTACATGACATATTTGATGTCATTGTTTAGGGTAGTGCATGACATATTTGATGTCATTGTTTGGGATAGTACGTGACATAATTGATGTCATTGTTTGGGCTAGTACATGACATGTTTGATGTCATTGTTTAGGATAGTGTATGACATAATTGATGTCATTGTTTGGGATAGTACATGACATGTTTGATGTCATTGTTTGGGCTATTACATAACATGTTTGATGTCATTGTTTGGACTAGTACATGACATGTTTGATGTCATTGTTTGGACTAGTACATGACATGTTTGATGTCATTGTTTGGGCTAGTACATGACATGTTTGATGTCATTGTTTAGAATAGTACATGACATGTTTGATGTCATTGTTTGGACTAGTACATGACATAATTTATGTCATTGTTTGGGATAGTACATGACATGTTTGATGTCATTGTTTAGGCTAGTACATGACATGTTTAATGTCATTGTTAGGCCTACCTAGTACATGACATGTTTGATGTCATTGTTTGGAATAGTACATGACATGTTTGACGTCATTGTTTAGGGTAGTGCAGGACATATTTGATGTCATTGTTTGGGATAGTACATGACATGTTTGATGTCATTGTTTGGGCTATTACATGACATGTTTGATGTCATTGTTAGAACTTGTACATGAATGACATGTTTGATGTCATTGTTTGGGATAGTACATGACCTGTTTGATGTCATTGTTAGGACGAGTACATGACATGTTTTATACTGCATTCAAGATAGCGGCCCCATATAGTAAATATTGTATTTATTTTATTATCATGTGTGCGCCAGCTGACTGTGGTTTGATGTCATTGTTTGGACTAGTACATGACATGTTTGATGTCATTGTTTGGACTAGTACATGACATGTTTGATGTTATTGTTTTGGCTAGTACATGACATGTTTGATGTCATTGTTTGGGCTAGTACATGACATGTTTGATGTCATTGTTTAGGATAGTACATGACATATTTGATGTCATTGTTTGGGCTAGTACATGACATGTTTTATGTCATTCTTTGGACTAGTACATGACATATTTGATGTCATTGTTTGGGCTATATTTATGACATGTTTGATGTCATTCTTTGGACTAGTACATGACATGTTTGATGTCATTGTTTAGGATAGTACATGACATAATTGATGTCATTGTTTGAACTAGTACATGACATGTTTGATGTCATTGTTTAGGATAGTGCATGACATATTTGATGTCATTGTTTGGGCTAGTACATGACATGTTTTATGTCATTGTTTGGACTAGTACATGACATGTTTGATGTCATTGTTTGGACTAGTACATGACCTGTTTGATGTCATTGTTTAGAATAGTACATGGCATATTTGATGTCATTGTTTGGGCTAGTACATGACATGTTTGATGTCATTGTTTAGGATAGTACATGACATATTTGATGTCATTGTTTGGGCTAGTACATGACATGTTTTATGTCATTCTTTGGACTAGTACATGACATAATTGATGTCATTGTTTGGGCTAGTACATGACATGTTTTATGTCATTGTTTGGACTAGTACATGACATGTTTGATGTCATTGTTTGGACTAGTACATGACATGTTTGATGTCATTGTTTGGGCTAGTACATGACATGTTTGATGTCATTGTTTGGGCTAGTACATGACATGTTTGATGTCATTGTTTTGGCTAGTACATGACATGTTTTATGTCATTGTTTGGGCTAGTACATGACATGTTTGATGTCATTGTTTAGGATAGTGTATGACATATTTGATGTCATTGTTTGGGCTAGTACATGACATGTTTTATGTCATTGTTTGGACTAGTACATGACATGTTTGATGTCATTGTTTGGACTAGTACATGACCTGTTTGATGTCATTGTTTAGAATAGTACATGGCATATTTGATGTCATTGTTTGGACTAGTATATGACATGTTTGATGTCATTGTTTGGACCAGTACATGACATGTTTTATGTCATTGTTTGGACTAGTACACGACATGTTTGATGTCATTGTTTGGGCTAGTACATGACATGTTTGATGTCATTGTTTAGGATAGTACATGACATAATTGATGTCACTGTTTGGGCTAGTACATGACATGTTTGATGTCATTGTTTAGGATAGTACATGATATATTTGTTGTCATTGTTTGGGCTATATTTATGACATGTTTAATGTCATTGTTTGGACTAGTACATGACATGTTTGATGTCATTGTTTAGGATAGTACATGACATGTTTGATGTTATTGTTTGGACTAGTATATGACATAATTGATGTCATTGTTTGGGATAGTACATGACATGTTTTATGTCATTGTTTAGGTTAGTACATGACATGTTTAATGTCATTGTTAGGCCTAGTACATGACATGTTTGATGTCATTGTTTGGAATAGTACATGACATGTTTGACGTCATTGTTTGGAATAGTACATGACATGTTTGACGTCATTAATTGGGCTAGTACATGGCATGTTTGATGTCATTATTTGGACTAGTGCATGACATGTTTGATGTCATTGTTAGGCCCAGTACATGACATATTTGATGTCATTGTTTAGGGTAGTGCATGACATATTTGATGTCATTGTTTGGGATAGTACGTGACATAATTGATGTCATTGTTTGGGCTAGTACATGACATGTTTGATGTCATTGTTTAGGATAGTGTATGACATAATTGATGTCATTGTTTGGGATAGTACATGACATGTTTGATGTCATTGTTTGGGCTATTACATAACATGTTTGATGTCATTGTTTGGACTAGTACATGACATGTTTGATGTCATTGTTTGGACTAGTACATGACATGTTTGATGTCATTGTTTGGGCTAGTACATGACATGTTTGATGTCATTGTTTAGAATAGTACATGACATGTTTGATGTCATTGTTTGGACTAGTACATGACATAATTTATGTCATTGTTTGGGATAGTACATGACATGTTTGATGTCATTGTTTAGGCTAGTACATGACATGTTTAATGTCATTGTTAGGCCTACCTAGTACATGACATGTTTGATGTCATTGTTTGGAATAGTACATGACATGTTTGACGTCATTGTTTAGGGTAGTGCAGGACATATTTGATGTCATTGTTTGGGATAGTACATGACATGTTTGATGTCATTGTTTGGGCTATTACATGACATGTTTGATGTCATTGTTAGAACTTGTACATGAATGACATGTTTGATGTCATTGTTTGGGATAGTACATGACCTGTTTGATGTCATTGTTAGGACGAGTACATGACATGTTTTATACTGCATTCAAGATAGCGGCCCCATATAGTAAATATTGTATTTATTTTATTATCATGTGTGCGCCAGCTGACTGTGGTTTGATGTCATTGTTTGGACTAGTACATGACATGTTTGATGTCATTGTTTGGACTAGTACATGACATGTTTGATGTTATTGTTTTGGCTAGTACATGACATGTTTGATGTCATTGTTTGGGCTAGTACATGACATGTTTGATGTCATTGTTTAGGATAGTACATGACATATTTGATGTCATTGTTTGGGCTAGTACATGACATGTTTTATGTCATTCTTTGGACTAGTACATGACATATTTGATGTCATTGTTTGGGCTATATTTATGACATGTTTGATGTCATTCTTTGGACTAGTACATGACATGTTTGATGTCATTGTTTAGGATAGTACATGACATAATTGATGTCATTGTTTGAACTAGTACATGACATGTTTGATGTCATTGTTTAGGATAGTGCATGACATATTTGATGTCATTGTTTGGGCTAGTACATGACATGTTTTATGTCATTGTTTGGACTAGTACATGACATGTTTGATGTCATTGTTTGGACTAGTACATGACCTGTTTGATGTCATTGTTTAGAATAGTACATGGCATATTTGATGTCATTGTTTGGGCTAGTACATGACATGTTTGATGTCATTGTTTAGGATAGTACATGACATATTTGATGTCATTGTTTGGGCTAGTACATGACATGTTTTATGTCATTCTTTGGACTAGTACATGACATAATTGATGTCATTGTTTGGGCTAGTACATGACATGTTTTATGTCATTGTTTGGACTAGTACATGACATGTTTGATGTCATTGTTTGGACTAGTACATGACATGTTTGATGTCATTGTTTGGGCTAGTACATGACATGTTTGATGTCATTGTTTGGGCTAGTACATGACATGTTTGATGTCATTGTTTTGGCTAGTACATGACATGTTTTATGTCATTGTTTGGGCTAGTACATGACATGTTTGATGTCATTGTTTAGGATAGTGTATGACATATTTGATGTCATTGTTTGGGCTAGTACATGACATGTTTTATGTCATTGTTTGGACTAGTACATGACATGTTTGATGTCATTGTTTGGACTAGTACATGACCTGTTTGATGTCATTGTTTAGAATAGTACATGGCATATTTGATGTCATTGTTTGGACTAGTATATGACATGTTTGATGTCATTGTTTGGACCAGTACATGACATGTTTTATGTCATTGTTTGGACTAGTACACGACATGTTTGATGTCATTGTTTGGGCTAGTACATGACATGTTTGATGTCATTGTTTAGGATAGTACATGACATAATTGATGTCACTGTTTGGGCTAGTACATGACATGTTTGATGTCATTGTTTAGGATAGTACATGATATATTTGTTGTCATTGTTTGGGCTATATTTATGACATGTTTAATGTCATTGTTTGGACTAGTACATGACATGTTTGATGTCATTGTTTAGGATAGTACATGACATGTTTGATGTTATTGTTTGGACTAGTATATGACATAATTGATGTCATTGTTTGGGATAGTACATGACATGTTTTATGTCATTGTTTAGGTTAGTACATGACATGTTTAATGTCATTGTTAGGCCTAGTACATGACATGTTTGATGTCATTGTTTGGAATAGTACATGACATGTTTGACGTCATTGTTTGGAATAGTACATGACATGTTTGACGTCATTAATTGGGCTAGTACATGGCATGTTTGATGTCATTATTTGGACTAGTGCATGACATGTTTGATGTCATTGTTAGGCCCAGTACATGACATATTTGATGTCATTGTTTAGGGTAGTGCATGACATATTTGATGTCATTGTTTGGGATAGTACGTGACATAATTGATGTCATTGTTTGGGCTAGTACATGACATGTTTGATGTCATTGTTTAGGATAGTGTATGACATAATTGATGTCATTGTTTGGGATAGTACATGACATGTTTGATGTCATTGTTTGGGCTATTACATAACATGTTTGATGTCATTGTTTGGACTAGTACATGACATGTTTGATGTCATTGTTTGGACTAGTACATGACATGTTTGATGTCATTGTTTGGGCTAGTACATGACATGTTTGATGTCATTGTTTAGAATAGTACATGACATGTTTGATGTCATTGTTTGGACTAGTACATGACATAATTTATGTCATTGTTTGGGATAGTACATGACATGTTTGATGTCATTGTTTAGGCTAGTACATGACATGTTTAATGTCATTGTTAGGCCTACCTAGTACATGACATGTTTGATGTCATTGTTTGGAATAGTACATGACATGTTTGACGTCATTGTTTAGGGTAGTGCAGGACATATTTGATGTCATTGTTTGGGATAGTACATGACATGTTTGATGTCATTGTTTGGGCTATTACATGACATGTTTGATGTCATTGTTAGAACTTGTACATGAATGACATGTTTGATGTCATTGTTTGGGATAGTACATGACCTGTTTGATGTCATTGTTAGGACGAGTACATGACATGTTTTATACTGCATTCAAGATAGCGGCCCCATATAGTAAATATTGTATTTATTTTATTATCATGTGTGCGCCAGCTGACTGTGGTTTGATGTCATTGTTTGGACTAGTACATGACATGTTTGATGTCATTGTTTGGACTAGTACATGACATGTTTGATGTTATTGTTTTGGCTAGTACATGACATGTTTGATGTCATTGTTTGGGCTAGTACATGACATGTTTGATGTCATTGTTTAGGATAGTACATGACATATTTGATGTCATTGTTTGGGCTAGTACATGACATGTTTTATGTCATTCTTTGGACTAGTACATGACATATTTGATGTCATTGTTTGGGCTATATTTATGACATGTTTGATGTCATTCTTTGGACTAGTACATGACATGTTTGATGTCATTGTTTAGGATAGTACATGACATAATTGATGTCATTGTTTGAACTAGTACATGACATGTTTGATGTCATTGTTTAGGATAGTGCATGACATATTTGATGTCATTGTTTGGGCTAGTACATGACATGTTTTATGTCATTGTTTGGACTAGTACATGACATGTTTGATGTCATTGTTTGGACTAGTACATGACCTGTTTGATGTCATTGTTTAGAATAGTACATGGCATATTTGATGTCATTGTTTGGGCTAGTACATGACATGTTTGATGTCATTGTTTAGGATAGTACATGACATATTTGATGTCATTGTTTGGGCTAGTACATGACATGTTTTATGTCATTCTTTGGACTAGTACATGACATAATTGATGTCATTGTTTGGGCTAGTACATGACATGTTTTATGTCATTGTTTGGACTAGTACATGACATGTTTGATGTCATTGTTTGGACTAGTACATGACATGTTTGATGTCATTGTTTGGGCTAGTACATGACATGTTTGATGTCATTGTTTGGGCTAGTACATGACATGTTTGATGTCATTGTTTTGGCTAGTACATGACATGTTTTATGTCATTGTTTGGGCTAGTACATGACATGTTTGATGTCATTGTTTAGGATAGTGTATGACATATTTGATGTCATTGTTTGGGCTAGTACATGACATGTTTTATGTCATTGTTTGGACTAGTACATGACATGTTTGATGTCATTGTTTGGACTAGTACATGACCTGTTTGATGTCATTGTTTAGAATAGTACATGGCATATTTGATGTCATTGTTTGGACTAGTATATGACATGTTTGATGTCATTGTTTGGACCAGTACATGACATGTTTTATGTCATTGTTTGGACTAGTACACGACATGTTTGATGTCATTGTTTGGGCTAGTACATGACATGTTTGATGTCATTGTTTAGGATAGTACATGACATAATTGATGTCACTGTTTGGGCTAGTACATGACATGTTTGATGTCATTGTTTAGGATAGTACATGATATATTTGTTGTCATTGTTTGGGCTATATTTATGACATGTTTAATGTCATTGTTTGGACTAGTACATGACATGTTTGATGTCATTGTTTAGGATAGTACATGACATGTTTGATGTTATTGTTTGGACTAGTATATGACATAATTGATGTCATTGTTTGGGATAGTACATGACATGTTTTATGTCATTGTTTAGGTTAGTACATGACATGTTTAATGTCATTGTTAGGCCTAGTACATGACATGTTTGATGTCATTGTTTGGAATAGTACATGACATGTTTGACGTCATTGTTTGGAATAGTACATGACATGTTTGACGTCATTAATTGGGCTTGTACATGGCATGTTTGATGTCATTATTTGGACTAGTGCATGACATGTTTGATGTCATTGTTAGGCCCAGTACATGACATATTTGATGTCATTGTTTAGGGTAGTGCATGACATATTTGATGTCATTGTTTGGGATAGTACATGACATGTTTGATGTCATTGTTTGGGCTATTACATGACATGTTTGATGTCATTGTTAGAACTTGTACATGAATGACATGTTTGATGTCATTGTTTGGGATAGTACATGACCTGTTTGATGTCATTGTTAGGACGAGTACATGACATGTTTTATACTGCATTCAAGATAGCGGCCCCCATATAGTAAATATTGTATTTATTTTATTATCATGTGTGCGCCAGCTGACTGTGGTTTGATGTCATTGTTTGGACTAGTACATGACTTGTTTGATGTTATTGTTTTGGCTAGTACATTACATGTTTGATGTCATTGTTTTGGCAAGTACATGACATGTTTGATGTCATTGTTTAGGATAGTACATGACATATTTGATGTCATTGTTTGGGCTAGTACATGACATGTTTTATGTCATTCTTTGGACTAGTACATGACATATTAGATGTCATTGTTTAGGATAGTACATGACATATTAGATGTCATTGTTTAGGATAGTACATGACATATTTGATGTCATTGTTTGGGCTATATTTATGACATGTTTGATGTCATTGTTTGGACTAGCACATGACATGTTTGATGTCATTGTTTATGATAGTACATGACATAATTGATGTCATTGTTTGAGCTAGTACATGACATGTTTGATTTCATTGTTTAGGATAGTGCATGACATATTTGATGTCATTGTTTAGGATAGTACATGACATATTTGATGTCATTGTTTGGGCTAGTACATGACATATTAGATGTCATTGTTTAGGATAGTACATGACATATTTGATGTCATTGTTTAGGATAGTACATGACATATTTGATGTCATTGTTTGGACTAGTACATGACATGTTTATGTCATTCTTTGGACTACTACATGACATGTTTGATGTCATTGTTTATGATAGTACATGACATAATTGATGTCATTGTTTGAGCTAGTACATGACATATTTGATGTCATTGTTTAGGATAGTACGTGACATGTTTGATGTCATTGTTTGGACTAGTACATCACATGTTTGATGTCATTGTTTGGACTAGCACATGACATGTTTGATGTCATCGTTTTGGCTCGTACATGACATGTTTGATGTCATTGTTTGGACTAGTACATGACATGTTTGATGTCATTGTTTTGGCTAGTACATGTCATGTTTGATGTCATTGTTTGGAATAGTACATGACATGTTTGACGTCATTGTTTGGAATAGTACATGACATGTTTGACGTCATTGTTTGGGCTAGTACATGACACGTTTGATGTCATTGTTTAGGATAGTGCATGGCATAATTGATGTCATTATTTGGACTAGTGCATGACATGTTTGATGTCATTGTTAGGCCCAGTACATGACATATTTGATGTCATTGTTTAGGATAGTACGTGACATGTTTTATGTCATTGTTTGGACTAGTACATCACATGTTTGATGTCATTGTTTGGACTAGCACATGACATGTTTGATGTCATCGTTTTGGCTCATACATGACATGTTTGATGTCATTGTTTGGACTAGCACATGACACATTTGATGTCATCGTTTTGGCTCGTACATGACATGTTTGATGTCATTCTTTGGACTAGTACATGACATGTTTGATGTCATTGTTTTGGCTAGTACATGACATGTTTGATGTCATTGTTTGGACTAGTACATCACATGTTTGATGTCTTGTTTTGTCTAGTACATGACATGATTATAACATGGTAATATGTGACATATTATTTGAAAACAAGGCTAGTGTGTCCTAAGCATTCATTATGTCTGAATGTTGGCAATCATTTCTACTCCTGCCATTATTTTGGTTGAAATTTAATCTGCTAATTGATTTTAAATCATATTGCATCACATTCACCTGTACCTCTTGCCCCATTGCTGTTGATTTACCCTTGATCTGTTTTACTGTATCCCACACTCTCAACTTTTATAGTGGTCATAGTTCATAATAATTATTATACATCTGTCGCCTTAATGCACTGGGCATTTGGATCCTATCATATTCGGAACGCAAATTTTAATTATGGAAAAATTATGTGTGTCAGTGTCCTCTAATAAGAAAAACAAACATGGCAGCCCTCAGTGTTTGACAGGACCCCACACAAAGAAGTTTGCTGCCGTAAATCGGTTCTAAACTTTTTGGATTTCTGCATTCCCATGATGTATTCCTGGGAGGAAAAGATGTATAATAATAAGGTCATTACGAGGATACCACAAAGTATGCACCCAGACAATACGCAGTTTCATCAAAATACGCCGAGTGTTGGTTGATACTCCTGCTGTACGGTCTTCGTGCATACTTTGCAGTATCATCGTAATAACCTCATAGTATTGATCAGAATTTCCAAATAATTCAAGAAAACCAGGAGTACACAACTTTTTTTATATACGACGAAACTATTTTACATAGGAAACAATGATAAATGGCTGTAAAATCATTTTCATGGGTGTTCAACACTTATATTTTCTCAAACACTATCAGACCTATACCTTGTATACACAATTGATTTTATTAAAATTAATTTACACATGTAAGATATAGCACTTCAGTATAATGGTAACAAAAACACAGATTACACTTTGGGTAAAAGCATGGTGAATCTAGCCTTGGATATTCTGACTGCATAAATACATCAAACATGGAAGTGAGACTCAGAAGTCTAAATTTCACACACACAACCTTGGAAAATACTGTACTTGTAAATACTATAATAGTGTTCCATATTTGTTTAAAATGTTAAATTCAAACCATAATTTGTCCTAATTGAAGTGTGGTTTATGCAAAGTTTAACCTTTTTTAATAACCTTTCTATCACATGATAGTGTCGAAACAACTGAGAAATTGTATGCAAATTGTATGCTAATTAGGCATGATGTCTACGCGCATAAGTTGATGCACTGATGATTTCCAAAATTGACAGAAATATAAGCATTATTAGCAATATTTTGTTTTCAAAATAAACTCTCAGTCATTGTGAAATATTGCCATTGTACCATGATTAAGCAATTGTTGTTCAATCTGAAATTCTTATATCGCATCGATAAAAACATTATCGTTGCACGATTTTGTTTTTTCTGCATACTGTTATAGCATGCAGAGACTAACACAACACAACTGAGAACAATATGCACTATAACAATATTTCTAATCAGCTCCAGATTTTGATTAACATGTTTTTTTTTTAAATATGTAACATACTACCGGTACTGTAAATGCATTAATTATTCACTGGGTTTTAATTTCGTCATTTTTGCTGATAATTAAATCCACTAAATTAAATCTACGTGAACATGTAAAATAACAAAAAACTCATTGTTTTCTTGACAAATCCATGAAAAACATCAAAATAGTGAAATTAAATGTCAGTGAAAATAAATGGTTTTACAGTGTGTATAGAGTTATGACTTGATAAAACCTGATTTGTGTTGAAAGTGTTATAAGCAATCAATCATAGATTGTTGCAGGAAATACATTTTAAAATTGATATATTAAATTATTGAAAAGTTCCTGGTGATGTACATACAGCACTTACACACTTGAAACGACACACGCATGATTTTCTGTGTTGAAAAAAACATAAAAACAAATACACTGTTAATAATATTCTAAGTGAAACTGGATACTGTAGATTTTATCAAATTAACTTGACCAGTTTATGCATAGACCTTAGGTGGTTTATGATACCATAGAGTTTACAAACTACACCAATGATAAAGTGCTGTGAAGAATACAAATATATTTTAAAAAGATGTAGAAAGTTCTCTCTAACTTTATGTACAATCACGTGTCATAATTTTCATTATATAAAATCCATAATACTGCCATAATTTATGACAGTCCCCTCAGCCACCTATCTGAGCTCATAGCCACATGCAGATATTCACTGCAGTCTCCCAGTTGCCTACAAAAAACTATGAGCTCTTTAACCACAGGCAGAATTTAGAATACAGAAGTATAGCATTTACTACAGACTCCCTAGTCATCTATAAAAACTACTGTCAGCCCCTTAACTTCATGTTAGTTGACACACAATGTTGTGATGGCTGTTGAAGAAAGTTTTTTTCACTTCAGTATAATTTTTGGAAACTGCTGGTTTTAAAAAATATATAGCAATTATCCAGATGCACAATTGAAGATTTAAAAAACTTGAAACTTACAAAATCTCACAAGTTTGAAATTACTAGGCTTTATCAACAGACAGTATTTATGTAATTTTATTTATCACACTTTGGAATAAATTGTAATATATTATTTCAAATTTATTCTCAGACACAGTACCAATCCTGTAAGTTCTAGTATTGTGCATGTTTATCTTCTGATGTTGTCTATTGTCTAGTATGCCATAACTGACGTCACAGTCTTGAAATTTGTACCATTGATAGACCTGGAGGAAGAAATAACATATAATTTCAATATGTGCAAACATCAAGCAAGCTTAGCAAAAATGCGTACTTTAGCTAACCAATATTTTCAAAAAGCATATCTTTATAAAAGATGATTGGCACTTTAGCTATATTAAAGTTTTGCTATTTTTTGCATTGACGCAAGTTTGCTACAATGGCATATGTAAGTTTTTCACAATGTAAGTTTTCACACCAATCAAAAATATAGTTACAGGGTTATTTGCATAATGAACATTTAGCATGCGACAGTGAATTATATGACACTCCTTATTTTGGGATTCAACTTCTGAATGATCAGAATCACCAAAAGTGACATATTTAAATGGTTTGGGGAGAACAATTATGATTGGCACAAACAGCACTAAACATAGTTGAACTCTGGTGACCTTGCCCTTTGTTATATAATATAATTCCCTTTATCATAGTTTGTTTCAATATAAATATGCATTGTCATAATTAATTTTGAATACAAACAAGTTTTGGGGTTGAACCAACAGTGGGGAATCAGTCTACCGAATGTCCTTAAAAGATGTAAATATCTTACAAAAACATGCCTTATTTGTTTAATTATTTTAAGGAACATAATTTTCAGCTTTATTCAAAGTAATTCAGATATTTTAGTATAAAAACAAATGACTCATCGCAGAAAAAAAGTGCTGCATTTAGACGTGAATAGATTCATAAAACATGCAAGATAACAGAAAATCTTAGCTGGCTTTTGTCCAAGTATTTTGTACAGGTGTCTGTCAAAAATTAATGATTCACTGAGACAAATATGAACTTCCTCATTGTGTAACTACTGTATTATATGAAAAGTAAAAAAAAACACCCTTTATGAATAGCTATCATGTTGCAAGCTCTGCTTTGTATGCAAATCAACTTAAATAGTTGGTGTCCAGTGGAGGGAAAAGTCAACAGTACTGTTGCCTCCTGAGAATCTACATCTTCAAACACTGCAATCTTTGAAGTGTGTTTTTAAACTAGTATTATAAAAACTCTATCATTCTGTTCTAATAGCTGAAACATATTCCTGTGAGTTTTCATTTGTCGAATGAACTGTTTGTCAAATACAGAATACATATATTTTAGAATAATTTTCTTTTTAAAATGTGGATGAAATGTTTTGCTTTTAATGTATTTTTTATGTATTGTTTTTGATTTGATAACTTTGAACTAAACAGATTTTCTATTAGCTTCAGATCTTGATCAAAGTTAGGCACCCAGTTCATAGGAGTGCTTATATTGATTTTCTGACATCTTGTTTTCTGTAAAGATTTTATTGGTAGGTTTGCAAATGTGTATCAGACTGTGCAATCTCTCCATGAGTTGGTTTTGAAACCCAGTATGGAATTCTGAGATACATTACCAAGGATATTATTACAAGATAAATCATTTGCTTCATTGAACACATACAACAATGCATATTTCCACTGAGATCAGTGACCTTTGATGTGTATCACCAGTGATCAGTCAAGTAGAAACAGTCAAAATATTTTATCAGATTTTCTCAATTTTTGCATGATATTTTCATACAGAACATCTGTTGTTCAAACTCAGGGAAGACTTTATACTGATGAATAAGGTGACCAAGTTTGATAAAGTTTGGAATAGAATTAGTAAAGTTATTATGCACACAATAACAATTATTAACGACAACGACGACAACGACGACGACGACAACGCCTGACAAAATTTTTCCCTTAATATACCTTTCCCTTCCATCTTTGATGGTACGGGCAAGGTAATAAATGTACAGATAAATGGATGTACCTGTACACATTCTGGTTTTGAACTGAATTCATTGGTGCACTCTTTGGACCTGGTGATGGCATGAAGATCTTTCCTGATTTGTTGACAGGAGGCTCCTTCTTCTTTCCCTTTGGTTTGTATGGATCATTAGAATGAGTTGGATAGGGATCAAATGTGCCTGCTTTACTTCCTCCAAGCTGTTAAAAAAGGAAATTTATTTTTACATGACAGACAATATTTGTTTATTATTGTCTCAAGTAATTATTCAAAATAGCTAGACGTTTCAAGCAGTGGCTCTTTTGGCCATTACTTAGGACAACGATTACAGATATCATCTATGTTATATCATATTTATCAGTTAGAGTAGGTTTTATTTATTTGTAGATTGTTTTCAATGAGCAAGATAGACAAAGGAAATCCATGATTACAGTGCAAAATCAGTGGATCAAAAACGAGCTACAATTTTACCAGCAAAAAAGCGATATACATTCCATCAGCTTTTTTAAAAGCACATTTACTGATAAATAGATGTCAGAGCTAAGTCAGACTTGTATAGTCACTTGACTGAGGTTTTTATCCTGTGGATTGATAATCTGTACTCACATGTTTGCCAGGATTGCTAGGACGGAATGGTCTAACATCTCTTTTAATGGCTGACGTTTTCTTGATAGGAGGCAGTGGTTTGTCCGATTTGTATGGATTCCCGTCAAAATATTCGCTAGGATGCATGTTGAGTTTGAATGAGCTTCCTTTCAATTGGCTTTTATGTTGCATCAGCTCTTTCTATTAAAAGAAACACAAATAAGCATTACACTACATATATTATATCACAGATACGGTATATACACAATATGACACATGTACACGTATCATAGATGCCAAGTATACAGTATGATCCTTTACATCACCATAAATATAGTTCCATCTGGTTTATGTCAAGCATGATATACCCAGTAGATCGAGTACCACATGTACATGTATACCGGTACTACTGCCAACAACATTTTCACTGCAAATAACTCAGTATGTTTTATTTGACTCACCCTTCTCAGTTCTTTTGGTCGGTCAAAGGCATCTGAGGAGTGTTTATGTGTACCTCCAATGGTAACACCCACATAGCCATATCCAGTACCTTTCTTGGATGGATTAGTTAGAATGTTCTTTCCCGGAGCAGAGTATGCTTTTCCTCCCCTCTTGACTGGACTGAATGCACCAGTTGGTCCACCAAACGTTCCATAATGGCTGCCTGCACCAGATCTGGAATGATAAAACAATAAGATGAAATGTTTTGAGCTGCGATTCAGTCTCATCAATAGGTTTTATGATTATACCCACACATTTGGTTTTAGTTTAGCATATATTGTGAATAATAATATTTGTGTTTAATTTATTTTAATCAATAACACATTATAACCTTCTGGAGGATTGAATAGAGTTACAATTTAGAGGATACAAACAAAAAGAACAAAAATATTTAGGTAGGTAGGCGTAGTTGTCTTATTTCAAAAACAAGTATTTAAATACTTTGCAAGACTGAAGGGGGATGGGCAAATTATTATTGAGCATTAAAAAAATAGATTCATCATTTTTAATCTGTCAGGATCTCTTCCACTTACGGTTTTTTGTCACCGTTACTTGGTAAAAATGATTTTCCAAGATTCTTCTGGGCCTCTTTAATTCTGGTTTGTCTCCTCATTTTGACTGGATCACTGTAACCTTCTCCACTGAACACTCTACCAAACTGACCATCAAAGTATCCAGCTTGCAGTGATGACTTGATCTTACTTCCACCAGGTAACATTTGCTTACCCTTGTGTGCCGGAGCATTGAACGGTTCTAAACACACACAAAAAGAATTGTTAATGTGAATCAGTGTAAGTTTATAAAATGCAAATGCAACAAAATATTTATTTTTGGAAATCAAAAAATTAATAAAACATTAAAGAGAATTTAAAAGTAAGATATCAGATTAATATTTAAGAGCTGTTTTCTGAAAGACAAAAATGTGACATCACTTGTATTTAATGTTAGTTGTAACTGTTATATTTATAGATATGAAAGAAAGTATTAGGTACTCATGCATTCAATTTCATGGTTAATATTGCTCAAAGCATTGTTATCAAGGATTTAAAGGTTGTGCTACTTTACATCAACGTTCAGTGATATACGATGAAAATCTCATAAGATATCGGTGTGTGTATCAATCAAATGTTATGTATTTTACAAATGTAACTTTATTTTGTGATCATAGTAATTTTGTGATCAGAGTACGGTAATTTATGAAACTTCTTCAATTCGTGCAACAAGATATTCACCGCATATCTCATTGCTTACATACCCTCATTTTAAAATTCATTGTTATTATTCATATTTTATTGTGATTAATTTTCCACAGAAATATTAATTATGCTTTGCAATAGCAGTTTTTTTTTCCTTTTTTTTTTAGTGTTAGTAAATGTGATAATTGGGAACGTGAACATTTTTAATGTACTGATACATCATAATGTAATTTATTATATTACATAATTTACTAATGACACAGAAGGCATAGATAATATACGTTTATACTGTGAATGCAATTACTTATTCACTGGGTTTTAATTTCGCTATTTTCGCTGATAAGTAAAATACATTAAATTAAATCGACGTGGAAATGTAAAATAACAATGAAAACTCATTGTTTCCATGACAAATTCGTGAAAATAAAACTCAGTGAATATGCTCAAAATAGTGAAATTAAATGTCAGTGAAAATGAATGGTTTTACAGTTGTCAAATAAAATTACAATACAATACAATAAACATAAAATAATTATAATATACAAAGTTTGTAGTCCCATGTACAATATTAGTAACTTACGGCTGTTTGGTGGTTGATACCTATGTCCAATTGTTGTGTATTCCATCTCTTTGAACAGGCCAACCCGCTCCATGTCCGTTTTACCTCCTTGATTACTCGACATTTTGACTTTTTCGTGAGCGTTTTCAATAATAATGTCGAATATTTACAATCACTTTTGACCTGGACTTAAATATAGACCTATAAATCGGATAAGTTAAAAATTAGGTCGGATAATCTGTCTTGCCACTGGCTGTGAGTATCAATAAATCCTACGTCGATGTCCTTAGTTTTCCGACGTCTGGAACTTTCCAGCCAACCAAAGTTAGAGCAGTTTTTACTGTTTGGTCAACTTCGGGTTAAACCCAATCTGGGTCGAAGGTGTAGCGGAGCTCAAATAAATGTCCCTTTTCACAAACAGACGGAGAAAGGTCGCGTATTTCGAATCTGAAATTGTCCTTCACCCAAACGCGTCCAGTAAACAACCGACAATACTTCCTTATGTTCAAATCTGTGTTGCTGCTAATAAACGCAGAAATCAACTCGTAGCCCGTCTATATCGCTTCATGAACAACCCCCATCCACTTGGTGAGTATAGCAACCGAATAATTCGATCACAAAATGTCGTTTTTTCGGCAATACAAAAGCCTTGCCCACAGCACAAAACAAGTTATCGTCAGGTTGTGGAAACAGCGCCAACGTCCTAACAATGGCTGTCGTCAAGGCGATCAGCTGGGTGTAACGTCATAATCGCGGGAGCCAAGCTCGTAGTTGACACCGTGCAAGAAACACTCGGACCAGCCTTAAATGTGGTTCGAGGACCAGCACAAGATGCACATTTTATTAAATAAATATTTATTGTTAACATTTTGTTAATGAATGTTGGTTTTATACCATAATCATTCCTCACAAGGCTTGCGCCTGTAACTTGACACCGACGGAGTTCGGTCGTCAACACACCGGCAAATGATTATAATTCCCAGTGCATACAGGCTGTGCTTTGGCTCTGTGAATTGCATAGTATTCTCGTTTGTACATTGTCTGAAAGCATATAAATATTATTCTATGTTGCGTTTCTTTTCAATTTGCTTCGAATTGACGAAAAAAGATTGTTACGCTGCTGATCTCATATTGATTTTACGAGTCATTCAGATTTGCATATAATTAATCTTCGACTGAGGTCGACCATCATCGGCTTTTGTCCTGCCGCCATTTTAAAAATTACAAGCATGCTCTTTCTGGTTGTATGATCTTCTGGAACACTTCGGTAATCATATGAACAATTTTAAGGTGAGCTTATTCTCAATATCTCCAATGATATTATATATTTCAGTTCTGCGATCACATGTTATTGAAAAAAAACCTGTTTGCACCTCATGACATACTTTACTCGATCAACTGTTACACCAAAATTATGAATTATTAGTACTGCAAAACAAGGTATTTTACCAAGGGCACAACGAAGAACAATATTCGAAAACTAAAAAACGGTAATTCGCCTTCGAGCTGCTCGGTATTCGGATAGTATGTTCATGAGTGAGTATATGTTGATCCGGTTATTTAATCAGACACAATAATAGAAAGTACATGCGGGATTTACGTTTCTATGTCAGTATTAAAATAGTCAGTATCGGGATGTTATCATAAAGAAAAATAGTCAGAATAAATTCATTTTGATTATGGCAAACCATACTCTAGCACCAGCCTTAGCAGTCTTCCTAAAAAAACAGCTATGGAACAAAACAGCAACAACTATCAGTGTATTAGGCTACATTTTGCGTTCATTCTATATTCTGTATTCACCATTGGCTGCAAATTGTCTTTATTGTTTTTGATTTGTTTTATTTTTTTAGAAAAGTTTTTATTTTCTGTTTTCTTTTTTAGATTGTAGTTTGTTTTAATTTCTTTCTGTAAGACCCTTTTTATCCTTCCCTAAGGATTTTATGCGTCTAATAAAAAAATAAATAAATAGTAACTACGAATGTTTTGCTGCCGCACATTATGAGGTATTTTTATTGTGTATTATAACATTCATACACCTTAATGATTATTTCAACATTGACCTAGGAATGTCTAGCCCCTGTGAATAAATAATATAGTAATATTATTTTTGCGTTGTGGCCTTGAAAGTGTCTGTGAAACGCCCACCAACACATTTATATTTTTTTTCTCCTGTTGACATTTGCTGGAAAATTTATATTTATTGTGAATGAAAAAGCAACCAAACCAGCATTAAAGTTGATAACAATATTGCCACTCTGTGAGCGAAACAGGGAGCTCTATTATAATACTGCTGGTTGGGTTGCTGTTTTCTGTCACAGTAAATAATAAATCATATTTGTATAAAATTGAAAATAAAATCTGTGTTTTAGCACGACTTTTCCTATTGCATTCGACCATGCCACCAAATGTTAAACAAAGAGAAAGCCATGCAAGTGCTATGCACTGTATACCGTTAAAAACGCACTTCAACATATTTATGTTCCTTTTGCTCCAAAATAGACATTTGTGAAAAAAATTAAATAATATGAATATTGCTCTCAGAACTCATAGGGTTGTAATTATCATTAGCAAAAAAAATTTAAAAAATGCAGGTGAAATGACTGGCTGGTCTGGGTGTAGGTAATATTTCCATCAAACTGTTAACAGTTAATAGGATCTGCCAGTAGTAAAATATTGGTTGTAAAGCAATGACAGAAATAGCCTAAATTTACTGATACACATTAACACTAAGTTAGATCAAAGGAATGTTGTTTTGACCTGCTTTAATAAAATACCCCCCCCCCCTCCCAAAGAAAAAATGTGGAGAGCTTTTGCTTATGATAAGGTATATTATTGCTGATTTTTCTAAATTTTTTATTTGAGTTAATATTGTGTGGCCTCACTTGTCATTGTGTGTTTATAAAGTAGTGTAACACAAGAATTTGATTATTACCTGCAGGAAGCTGATTTGACTACTAATGTTTGACCTTATGTCTGACACCTAACAGTGCTTAACAGTAAATGGTTTAAATTGGAATTCAGTTAATAATAAACCAGTAACGTGTACAATCTTATTCCATACTATTCTGAAGAGACAGACTGATAACTTTATGGCAATTTATCATAAGTTTACTACGGTAGTTATCTTATAAAATAGGTTTTATTGTTCATAGTTTTTCCAGACAAGGGGGTGTGTACTATAGCCCTGTTGATGGTTCAAGCATGCCAGCATCCAGAGATCGCTGTATACCTTCGGGCAGTCCACTTTATACAAAGTCTGTTCAGTTGTGTTTTCTCTCTCTCTAAAGAATGTGATATATTGTTGTTCGTGAATGAGAAGTAAATATACTTCGATAAAAAGTTGATTTAAAAATAAACATCACTTTGATATGACATGTAAGTCAAATAAATTCTGTACCCACCCTTATTTTTGGGGAAAGCAAAACGTTTATTTTATGCAAATGAATCAAAATTATTTTTTTCTATGCAAATTAGTTATGGTCATTTTTGATTTCAGTTACTTGTATCTTCGTAGTAAATGATTTGCCCTTAGCATATTAATGTATAAATGCTGGTTTGTGGGTATTCGCAGCCCTTGAGAATATTTTTTTTTATATGTAGAGGGTGAAAGAAAACCTAAAGTAAAAATTCCTGTATTTTTTAGACCGTTACTAGAATTACCGGACTTGTTATATTTTGCTTTGTGTGGTTCTAATGATGTGTACTTTAAAATAACTGAATGAATTTTCTTTTTCTTTTTTTTCATTAGTTTTTAAGACTTCCAATTTGGTCAAAATTCTAAAAAAAAAATTTGTTTTCATTTTGGCCCAACAATTTTTAGTATAAGGTTGTCGAAACCACACATATTTTTTTTTTGGTCTTATCAGCAATTTTTGTTTACTTCAATCCTACTCTTGACACTTTCATTGACTCGTTGAAAAAGAATTGAGTAACAGCTGAAATGTTTATACTAATCAATTGCACTTTTTATTGTGTACTAGAATTACTGATGTACATCACATAATTATTCTGTAATGCCTCTCGCATGTCATTATTCAAATTTCTTAATTTGGGTCATTCTGCAAAGCTGCACGAACATGTGATAATTCACAACATATGTCTAAAGCTTTTTAGCAATTTCTCTCATAAATTTCTTTTAATAACTGAACTATTTATGATTCTTCGCTAAATAAAAAACATCAGGGGTCATACCGGGCATGGTGAAATAAATATTCTGTGTAAACCGCTAGTAGTTATTACAAAGTTGCATCATTAGCAAGCCATCATGTAATGTACATTTTAGGCGTTCCATTTAGTATGTTATTGGTGCGAACTGTTGTAGTTGTGTGTAGCAGTGATGTTATTGGGGTCTAAAAGATTCTAAGTCACAGTGAAAATGTTGTCAAATATTAACAAGGACTGTCATTTTCAATGTCTTGTTTATTGGAATGACACAATACTAGTCTCTGCTAAAGCTACAACAAAATGCTGCATTATCTGATCTTAATTGGCATGGTGATGTGTAGGAATTGACAGGTTTCATAAACAGCTGGTAGCTGGTCAATGCAACCACCTACTTTTAATAAAATGCCAGCTACTTTTTTTTTGACTCCCATGTGCGAAGCACAAAATGGGAGTCTTTGCAGTTAGTGTGTCTGTATGTGTGTGTGTATGTGTGTATGTGTGTATGTGTGTGTGTGTGTATGTGTGTCCGACTGTTCCACTGCTATCTCAAGAACCATACATCGGTTTTTGATGAAACTTGGTGCATAGATGCTCTGGGCCAATGCGCAGATTTGATTAGGTTTTGGTAAAAATCCATGCTCGTTAATTACCTAATTTGCATGATAATTAGCTAATTTTTAGCTGTTCTATGACTGTTCCACTGATATCTAAAGAACCACTCATTGGATTTTGATGAAACTTGGTACATAGATGCTCTGAACATATGCGCAGATTTGATTAATTTTTGGTAAAACTCCGTGCATATTAATTACCTAATTTGCATGATAATTAGCTATTTTTTAGTGGTTCCATGACTGTTCCACTGATATCTAAACAACCACTCATTGGATTTTGATGAAACTTGGTACATAGATGCTCTGAACTCATGCTAGGTTTTGATTAGTTTTTGGTAATAATCCGTGGATACTAATTACCTAATTTGCATAATGATTAGTCAATTTTCGGTTTTTCCACTGATATCTCAAGTACTAATCATCACATTTCAATGAAACTTGGTACATAGATGTCATACGACACTGCACAGACCTGATAGTTTTTATGGTAATATCAGTACATATTAATTACCTAATTTGCATAATTAATTAATTTTCAGCATTTGATATAAGTAGTTAGCATTACATTTCAATGAAACTTGGTACTTACATACTCAAGGACTATGCAGAGATTGATTGTTTTCGATAAATATTTGTGCATATTAATCACCTAATTTGCATAATTAGTTAATTTTCAGCTTTTCCACGGGTATCTCAAGTACTAATCATCGCATTTCAATGAAACTTGGTACATAGATCCTTTAGGACTATGCAGAGACCTGATTAGTTTTAGGGTAAATAATTGTGCATATTAATTACCTAATTTGCATAATTAATTTTCAGCTTTTCTACTGATATCTAAAGTACTAATCATCACATTTCAATGAATCTAGAATTATGCAGACCCAATTAGTTTCCGGTAAATATTTGTGCATATTAATCACCTAATTTGCATAATTAACCAACTTTCACACTGATATCTCAGTTACTATACATCACATATCAATGAATGTACATGGATGCTGTAGGACAATAGACAGACCTGAATAATTGTGGGTTAAAATCTGTACATATTAATTACCTAATTTGCATAATTAACCAATTTTAAGCTTTCACACTGATATCTAAAGTACCGTAAAAACTCCAAAATTTCGACCGGTTTTAAATAATTGGTGTTAGATATGTGACGTGTTTTTAGAGTCAAAATTAAGGTGCATTTTCGGACGGTCGAATTTTTCAGAATAGAAATCAGCAAATGAAAAAATGGGGATGATAGACAGTGTGCTTCATTAGTTTTTAAAAAATGCAATGTCCGTCAATTGACGTAAACTTCCTCATGTTTCACGGTAAAAGCAAAGGTCGTGGCCGAGTTGTAACTCAAAATCTAAACAAAGTCATCAATCAGTGAGTATTATGACAAGCAAAACAAAACATCAAGACGCGGAGAAGAGGTCAGCACAAAACTAATAGGTCAAAAGACAAAGCTGTCTCGCACTACCTAGAAAAACTTGCGAATGTTCGAAGTACAGGTACCCATTGGACAAAAGATGCATGGAAGTTTAGCAAACTATCTCCCCGACCCAGTGCAATGTATCCGGTTAGAATCAAAGCTCACGTGTCCGTTATTTGAGGGACCAAATTCTGCCGTAAATTCGCCCTTGGATTAAAAAATAAAATGGGATTTAAGAAAATAAAATGGGACTTTTAAGGTGTATTTTGGCGTCATTTTTCGGACATTTCAATCAATCCTGCCGGCTAAAATAGAGTCTAAGTTTTACCGTAGTCATTGACGTTTGTCTATTCAAGAGTACACGTGTATGATTTTTATCGTGACTAGCGTGAGCGGGTAAGCTTCCTTTCGAGAATGAGCTGTTATCACTGTGAACAATGTTAAATTATTCTTCAGATGACCAGTTTATTTTTTAAAAACAACTAATTTTTTTATTTAAAAAAATCATGCCGTTTTCGCATCAAAATCCAAGCCAAAATATCGTACTACAACATCAATCTATTTAAATAAGCTATGGTAATTTGAACACGTTGGCATCATCCAGCTTTTTGATTGGTTAATTAGCGATTTGACCTATTTGACCTAAGAGAACATGGCGGATATCCTACAGCATCAAACGTTTATACGAGACCGGAATCATTCGCTTACGATGAAACTAAGTTGACTTTTATTTGTATTTCATAACCATTCAACAAATTTATTTTGTGTACATTATTATAATCACTACTGAGTACAGTAATAATCAACAATTCAGAAACGCAGCATGCCGAGATTTTTGTGTTCGTTTTTATTTGAAACTTCGTTTATTTAGAATATATTTTCGTTGCCAATAAAATAAAAATCTCTCAGTCAATCAGAAACCCGGATTCATGCCTTCGAGGAAGGTCCCGTTTGAACGCTCACATCGTTTTTTTTTCGTTTGGGGGAAAACTAAAACTGGTCGCAATTTTCGAATAAGAATGAGTCGGCAATTTTTAGTGGAGTCGAAAATTTGGAGGTAAATAAAACACCGAAACCCGGCAAATAAATAGGCGGTCGAATTTTTAGAGGGGTCGAAATTTTGGAGTTTTCACGGTAATAATTATTCCATTTCAATGAAACTTAGTACAAAGATGCTCTAGGACAATGTACAAACCTAATTAGTTTGGAGTAAAAATCTGTTCATATTAATTCCCTAATAAGCATAATAATTCATAATTTTTTGGATTTTTGGTTCTAATCACATTTCAATTAAACTTGGAGACATAGATTTTCTGTTACATTGCGCAGACCTCATTAGTTTTACACTCAAATCTGGTCATATTAATTTTCTGATTTGCATAATTAGTTTCCAGCTAAGTAATTTCAAATTATATTTAATGTGTCTTCAATACTCTCAGCACATGGGAGTTCTTTCTAAGCTTTCTTTGATTTTAGTTTAGCACTAAAAAAACTGTGTAAGGACAATGCCTTTTTCCCATAGAAACTTACCTGTAATGTACATTAATATATGTGCAAATATTTGTAAATAATAGATAAACCTGTGTGAAGGACTGTAATTTTGATGACAATGCTTTGTAAAATTCAGTAATAAAAATGTAGTATTGATTGCCTTGAACAGCTGTTTATGGTAGATTATATTTGAATATTAAATGAACACATCACATCTGAGGAATTAAATGATATATTTATTTAGGGACAAAAACATACCATATGGTGTTTATAAATAATTTTGGTAATAACAAATGTGTTTTATTGTGTGCAATTTTATTTCAAACTTCATTTTGTGAAAGTGACGGAAATGTAAAGATGCGTATAAATTTGACAGAAACGAACCCAATCTCGTATTCTGTATAGTATGTGTTTAATTCCCAGTATTTGCTCAGCATCCTGTTTAATGCTATTTAAAGTTAATAAAAATTCATTTGAATTTTATTGATGCCCTTTGATATTTCCTACATTTATGTCATTTCTATCTTCTAAGGCTGTTTTATAAATTTTGGCCTTAGTGTCCTTTTCAACATGGAAATTCAAGCCCTACTGCCGTTTTGAACTCCGCATAGCTGGCAAGTTATTGGATTTTTGTCCATTTGTAGGAAACTAGGTCATGTAATCAAACATTCTCATGATCAAATACTCATAACATGTGCTAATGGTCAGCATACCCATGGGAAAGAGAAGTATCCTACACATAGAGTGGAATGTATTCAAGAATCCTGTCTGTGTTTACGCCATGTGTACTATTTTTCAAGCTGATAGGTTTGTATCATCAAATAGTTGTTTTTTGGGTTTTTACTCATAATGATGTCTTCTGACATTTTTTTCTAGGTGTATTCTTTGAAGCTTGATTTGATATAATAGAATGGCTCAATATGGTGTTGCTGGAACTGCAGGCCCGCCACGCAAGGATCCACCTTGGGCTGCACTACAGGCTGCAGCAGGGGGACATGCTGCTGCAGCGGCAGCTGTTGTTGCTGCAGCCGGAAATGCATCATTAGCTGGTATGTTTTCACTTTCGCTTTCGCTACATAAGAGCTTGCTTATTAGGACATCTGTTCAATAGACATACCTGAAACTTAAGGGTTCTCTCTACATTATATTGACAGACTTAATTGAAACTTGAGGGTTTTTCTAGATTACTTTGATATACTTGCCATAGACTTAGGGTCTCTCTAGATTATGTTGATATACAACAACAAAAATGTTTCTGGTCAGAATGCACACCACCAAATGGGGTACAAGCCAATCTTTTTTGTTCACTTATTTCACCACTGAGCAACACTGTTTACGAATTGCTTAAACGTGCAAAAATATAACACTGACTCTCCAATATTTTAGCAATATCAAACTAGTTGCACATTGTATATATGCATCCAGAACAAAATATGGTACTTGGTGTGTTTTTTTCAGGGCAAGCAGTGCTACAACAACAGCAACAAGCTCAGGCATTATTAGGACCAAGTCCAGCTTCAATCTACTCTCAGAATCTGACTCATGTAACACAATCTCCTGCATCTGTAGCTGCAGCCAATTCTGCGTTTTCATTACAACAACAGCAAGTGCTGCAGCAAACAGCAGCACTTCAACAAGTAAGAATGTTTTGAATTGATATTGGAAAAAAACTATGATTACGTTAAGTTGCTTCTTTATCTAATAAACTTGTGATGCTAAAAAAGAAAAGGCTTGGTCTTAAGCAATGAGGAAAGCATTTTGTTTTTAGCCAAATCATTCACACATGAAATTTTGTGATAGTGTGCCACCTATGGTAAAATGAGGAAATGTTTGTATCTTGTTTCAAAGCGATGCTTTGTCAGTCAGAATAGAATCTTTAATGCATGTATCGGAAATTTTTTTATATATTAAATGTTAAACTTTATCTTGTAATAATAATCTTAATACAAAAAAAATATTCAAATTGTATTTTTTTGTGAAGGCCTAAGCATGCACTGCAACTATTTCACTCATGACTGAGGTGCCGACATGCTTTCTTTCAAATTCACATTTTCTTTATTGCAGCTTCAACAGCAGCAGCAGACTCTACAACAGCAGGCTGCAGCAGTCAAACACCAGGTACCGCTCATTAACGGATTTTCTATATTAGTAGCACCTGTGCTTATGTAAATTACAGTGGTGTTTCTACGGTCAAAATAATATTTTAAGGATTCAGTATAGAACAAATGCAATTTGGAAGGAACTACAGTGAATTTACCCAACTATGAAATTTCACAAATCACTCATAAAATTGTCCATTTTTGTCAAAACACAGTCCCTCTATCACCGGTCTGAAAACGCTTAGTATTCTATTGTACTAACCCTCGTAACAGGCAAATAAATCGCTGACACCTTACGACAAGTTATCCCATAAATAAACTCCCATTGATGTAGTCGTGCATATCATTAGCCCACTGGAATTTACCATGATACTTGGCGATTTGGGTCATTGCGCATGCGTCATTACCAGCACACTGATCACAACATTACCATGTGGAAGGCTTACAGCGATTTTGTCGAATTCGAAGATAACAACATTGAATGGGATTTTGTTTTAAAAGATGTCATTGAGGAAGAAATCCATACGCCTGTCAAAACTCCACAACTGCTGTCTGAACGTAAACAAATTTTTTCTATGAAATTAAACTCTTTATTACATCCCAAACAGAATTAAACCACCCCATTAGTTTCAGAAGTATCCCCCGTAGTTTCTTTAATCACCAAATAAAAATGGAATTGGAGAATCACCCCATTCCCTTGTAATCGGAACAGAAACTAGCGTTACAATTATACGATTGAGAGAATGATGTGATCCAAAATGGCGCCGTCGTGAATACAATGACGTGCAAAACCAAGACCCAAAAATCATACATCTTGTGACATTAAACAGTATTTCAATTGATTGTGTTGCCGATATACATAGTTGTTGCAAATTAATATGCCTGAAAAACAAAATAAGCAGGGAAAAAAAAATTACCGAAGTAAAATGTGTACAACATCGTAACTGGGACCGGCCATTTTGTTTTTAACCACGCCGTTTACTTCTTAAAAATAAGTGTCATTTTTTGAACGAACAATCATCAAAATCGTATATTCAACATGACCATTGTGCTAAACATATTTCAAATCTACCAAAAACACAAATGTTGTCATGTTGTCAAGAATGTACCGTTAATGAGAGAAACAGAAAAAACAAGTCAGTTTACAAGTCATGGCACAGTCCCTCTATTACAAAAGGTGAAAAAGACATAATTTCACACAAGAAAATGTCGAGCATCAACATATTGTATACAACGAAACTTACTCTCCTTAAAAACAAAGACGTTACGAATCAACTATGGTAAAAAATATTTGTATACGGTATCGAATATGTTCTGAAAACGTTAAAAAATAGATCACAGCACTGAACGCGATGTATCTCTAAGCTATCAACAGTATAGTACCGCGCTTCGCGGAGAGCTGTTACAAGCGTTAGCCCACTAATCCCGCTGATTCACACGTAAAACAATAGGCGTTTCCAGACCAGTGATAGAGGAACTGTGGTCAAAACAAATCTGAGAAATATTTACTCGTTAATGACTAGTAAGTTATGATCTGAAAACTGACATATTTTTATTTCCATAGCAACCTTTAAACGTGGTGACGACAATATCGCAAGCCTCAGGTGTGTCACAGCCTCAGCTGACAGTCAGCTATCCGACTCCCAGGAACTCACAGAATCAACCCAAGCAACGAGTATTCACTGGTACTGTCACAAAGCTACATGATAACTTTGGATTTGTTGATGAAGATGTTTTCTTTCAGTTAAGGTACAGTAGACGCTTCTCATGAATTTTATTAAGTTAAGTTGAATTGTATTGGACTCTAATTTAGGTGTCAGGAAAAATTAAAATGTTCAAGAAATGAATATATTTTTTTAGAAATTCAGTATTTAGGCTGGCAGTTTCCACTATTGATACTTTTAAAATTTATTCTAATTCCTTTTCAGTTGTGTCAAAGGTCAGCCTCCTAAAGCTGGGGACCGTGTCTTAGTGGAAGCTACGTACAATGCTAATATGCCGTTTAAATGGAATGCTACAAGAATACAAGTATTACCAAATCAGGTGGGAGAGATGTCTCTGCTTTGCAGTACCATGGTATGAACACCACAAGTCCACTTCCCTTCTTCCTATCCGCCATAGAGGAAGATGCAACTCTCTGTAACAAATTTGCATACTGAGATCATTCAACAAGCTTTATTTGTTTGTCTTGGGAGTGTGAAATAATTTAAGGTTTTGAACTTTCTCAAATTGCTGGGGTGTCTAAATGCTGGTGAACAATACAGCTTCCATTTCAATGTTTTGAATATTATTCAGGATTCATGAATTCATGCATCTCCCCAGTAATTTAGAGTGTGAATGAACTCTCAAATATTTCTCACAATTTAACCATATTGAGACTTCCAAATATTTCACCAAATATTCTTAGCTATATGAATGATTTCAGATTTCTTCTGTTTAGTTTAGCTATAGCATTGATTTCAGAGTGGTTTAGTTTCTAGATACATAAATGATTTCAGAGTGCTATTATTTCAGTTAAAGTTGTCTGCAGTATTTTTAACTTGTCTGCTAGCAAGCAATGGGAGGTGTTTTTTTCTCCCATTGCTGAAATAACTGTTCAGTTACGATATTGGTTTACTTGCTAGGCTTACAGTTGCCCAAATTTATGTTCCTCTTCGCCTCCTCATTTGTGCTTTTAAATTTATATCAATTTTCTCCCTTCATTTGTGGTTTCAATCTTGTCTCATTAGAACCAACCTTTGTTGAAACAGCCTCCTCCAAATATGATGGCTGCTAATCATGGAAATACTGCAGTGATGAACAAGTCACTGGTCATGTCATCGCCTATCATGTCGCCATCGGTGATTTCATCAGCTATGACCTCGCCCATGTCTCAACCATCTATACCATCATTATTATCTCAGCCACAAGTAGTACTACAACCTTCTCCAGGCAAGTACTCGTTGTTTTCCATCCTACAATAATTTTTTTAACATTTTGATGAGCTAGTCAAATTGGAAATTTTTTTACAATTTCCATTTCTCTTCCTTCATTTATTTCTTTCTTTGTCAATGCACATGCACTAAGTGGTCTTCCCGTCGATGACATTGCCATTACCCAGAATGCTGGCTGTCAGTGACGCAGTTATTTTGTATGTGTTTACTGAGACAGTTTACGTAAAAATTGAAATGATGAACTGCTGCGGATAGTTATGTACCAACCTGCGAGTAAACGTCGTCTGTGCAATGTTTACGATAGGTTCTTACAGCTATGAGATTCAAATTATAACTGAAAACTAACCATGCTCACTTTGCAGATGCTGGCATTAATTTGTGTTGCTCAATGGCTCAAGCTCTGACACTGTATTATACTAAACTGTTTGACTCCTACCACAAGTACTGAATGCATCTGAGAATAGTTTGAAATTTTAGTTCTGAAATTCATAGACATGAGACATGACTCTCAACTGTTTGTTTACACTGATTGACTGACTATATTGAACAGTGTTCTTTAATGTACATGTAATCTGGTTTGGAAATCGGAGAACGTCACTTAGCCAGATCTCATGCTTTACCCAGTTTAATAACATTCCAAGGATAATGGCAATATCATGATATTTGTTAATACTTTCCAGGGTATATTGGGTTTACCTTGTTACATGATTGGGCATTATTGAATAACAATATTAAGATAAATAAAAAAGTAGAAAATTTGTAGAGCTGTTTAAGACTATCGTAATTTATTCTATTATTTTTGTCTTCGTAGCTGGAAGTTTGTTGCAGCCACCATCAAGTAGACCTTCAATTCAACCTGTGCGTAGACGAGAACCACCCGCAATGCCACGGAGAGATGAGCGAAGAGACCGTGACAGAGAAAGAGAGCGTGAGAGGGAAAGGGAGCGTGATAGAGAACGTGAACGAGAGAGAGAGCGTGAAAGGGAACGTGAACTCAGACATCGTGAACGTTCTCCTGTCAGGAAGCGTTCTAGATCCCCTCGTAGGCGTTCTCCTCGACCAAGACGTGTTGTTCCACGTTATGTTGTCCAGTTTTCTAAATTCTCCCTGGATATGTGAGTAAAACGCATATTATTTATTGATCTTAGTTGCGCTACAGTACCAGTACTGGAAATTTAAAAGAAACTTGTACTTTGTATATTTCAAAACAAACAAAAAAACATTCAAACAATCAGAATTTTATGGTTGCCAGAGGATCTGCTCCCCAGGGTTAGGGGGCACATGGCCATGGCATGAGGGTGCTGCGCCCCTGTTCTCTTGTTTGAAAAAATACCTGGGACATCAATTGATGCATAAATAGCTGCAGATACAGTAGAATATTTTGTGTGAAATGGTTATCAAAATGGGCATTGTATCCATCCTTCCTTGTTGTATCTAATTATACTATGAAAAATTCAGAGCACTCATAAATAATTGTATTTTATACTTCAAAAAATCAATCTTTTGTGGAATCAACACTGGCAAGTTCTTTGTAAAACAAAAACTATGGAACATAAGAAAAGCTGGAAAATGTGCCTATGTTGTAAAAATTATGAAAAGTGGGCATAAATATTTGGTTGCTAGGCAGGACAATTTTCAGGATATAGTCAGCTGACCTACCTTTTTTTTATTTCCCCATCACTTTCTAGACCTCAGGCGAATGTAACTGAACTACGTAGACGATACAACAACATGTACATACCAAGTGATTTTTTTAATGCGAACTTCAACTGGATGAACGCCTTTTCAATACATCGCCCACTAGCGTTAGATAATCCATGTAGCTTTCACATTATGCATAAAGATGTGGAACCATTGAATAAGACAGAAGTTCTCTTAGAGCCTGCTGATGCTGATCACTTATACAGTGCCAAGGTATGTGCCTTTAACTCAGGTCATGGTATGTGCCTTTAACATAGGTGTTAATTTAAGAATTCTCACAATATTATCGATGGGGCAGGATGATAATGATATGATGATATATTGAGGACTTCATTTCTTCCAAAAAATTCGAAAAAATATTTGTATGTTGTTGAAGTCATCTTTATTAACTTTCCGATACCAAGAGTGAAGTCTCTTTAATTTAAACATCACAATTTTACCCAAATGATAGTGGTATGATCCAAAATTTTATGCAAATGATAGTGGTACGATCCAAAATTTTACCCAAATGATAGTGGTACGATCCGAATTAATAACAAATTAATTAGCTTCAATTCAATTATTTTGTCGCAATCGGTTGAAACTAATGATTGACTTCTTTGATGTAGGTCATGTTGATGGCTTCACCTCCGCTGCAAGAACTGTATCAACGTTCATGTGCATTAGCTGAAGACCCACAAGAGTTAAAAGACAACTTTCAGCATCCTACTCGACTGATTCAATTCTTGGTCGGTATGAAGGGTAAAAACGAAGCCATCGCCATTGGCGGGCCGTGGTCTCCTTCTATCGATGGGGAAAACCCCGAAAGTGACGACCGTGTCCTCATAAATACTGCTATACGAACGTGTAGGTCATTAACTGGTATTGATCTTAGTTCCTGTACCCATTGGTAAGATATATTTCTATTAATTTTGTTTTATGCGATGTTCATGTGTGTTTGTATGGGTTGCTGTTTTCTACTTGAATATACACATTTCACAACAAGCTAATCTTTAATATTAAGCAAATATCTTTACTACACGTTTGTTTCATATTCCTGTAGTTTTTTTCCCTGCCATTATCTTCTCAGTGATATATTTGTCAATGTTCATTTGTATTCATTCATTCTTTTGCACACGTGTTTTTGTTTACTGATGATTCCTGTGCCACTAGGGGAAAAGTAACAACACAAATGATGTGTGCATGCATGTGTGTATGTAGGGGGTATGTGTATATGTGGTCGCTTTCTATTTGTTCAATCTTATAAGTTGCTGCCATATCAGAGCCTAATACTAAGTGCTTTGCATGAAGTTATAACTAACATCACCTGCATGCATTGACTGGAATACGTGTCTACCAACTATGCTATTTGATTTGTGAGATGATCTGAAATATGATTATTCAAGTTGTTTAGATAAAAAAATGGGCATACACTGGTGTACAATTTTTTGTATTACTATACTATTAACACTACAGATTTCATGCACTGGATACCTTTTCAGAACTCTGGCTTCTATGACCCATCGGTACACATCATATTTGCGCATATATTCACAACCCTTTACAGCAAGTCTCGGAAGTATTAGGGCACCCAATTTGCAAACTGCTTGGGTTTTCAGTAAAACAGTAAACCTCGCTGGCATCAACTTGTGGTCGCGCCCACTATGGGCGAAGGGATTTTCCACGCAAAAAATGACGATTGTAGTTGAATTTTATTAGTGGTCGGCTAAATGATGCCCCAATGGTTTGTTTGGCTGTGAAAGTTTTGTTTTCTCTAATTTGTAGGAAACTTAAAAACCTGTTTCCAAATTGTCTCTTTTAGTTTCAAGCCGTACTCAAGATGGCTGCCTCCATATACAATGTAGAAAATATCTTTGAATTAATCATATTTATCTTATTATCATTTGTATATGCAAGAGAAAGGCATTATTATGACAGAACACCTAATTTGCGATAGAATTGCATTTTTTTGAAAAAAATTGGGATGAGCAGACTTTTTTTTGAAGTTACTCAAACTTGGCTACCAATTTGGTAATTGTAAACTCCCTGGTACTTTTACATTATCACTACATGCGTAATACAGCAAAGCACTTTGAAAAAGGGAATCCCAAACATGACAGGCTACATAAAATCATTCTATGTCCCCATACTGCAATATAGATTCACCCAGAGTGTACGCAGCCACAAGTCGATGCTAGCAAGATTTGAAAGCGAACTGTTCAGTCAACAGTCAAAATCCTTGCAGTTAGCCAATTTGCTAGCAAGTTTGCAAATTGGCTGCCCCAATACTTTTGAGACTTGCTGTCAATACTTTATTAAGTTGTCATATAAAGTCAACTGAATAGAGCAAATATGGTACTTTTAAAACTAGCTTTCATGTCAGTAAATCCTCAAATGCTCAAAACTTGAGTACAAATTATTTATAAAAGTTATCTGCAGAACTGAATTTTACCTAACTGTGTGGGGCTGCTACATTTACAGTCAGTCACAACTCGAAGACCATACTCACTCTTTGAGTTGTTGTATTTTGCCTTACCAAACCCATTTTTGACTTGATCACACACACTTTTATCCCATTTGGGGGGGGGGGGGGGGGGGCAACAACATGTATCAAAGTTCATGAATACCATTTTGCGAATTGTTGACACTACTGCATAGTTTTAAGTTACAAACTCAAATTTTGTTAATGTCACTTTTTTAAATATTCATATTTATGAAAATCTGACAACAGTACTTTAATTACCAATACAACACCATCATACAAACAAAATGTTGTAGTTAATAAAGTACTGTTGTCGCATTTAAAACAAAATGGATTAGTCTTTGATTACCTAGTATAAAAAAGGTTACCAAAATTTGAAGGCGACATGATTTCAATAATTGATCATGTGACTGAAACACTTTCGCGTTTCAAACTTCAAGTTACTAATCTGAAGTTACACAATGGCGTTAACCAATTTGAGTTAGTAGTTTGAAGTCACAAAATTTTCGTCATGAATGTGAGTTAGTTTTTTAGTCTGCCCCCCCCCCCCAAAATGGGTAAAAATGGGCATGGTCATGTTAAAAGTGGGTGTGTTTAGGCTAAAAAAGTATAACTCGAGAGTGAGTGTGGCCTATAACTTGAACTTTTCACTGTGACATTAGTCAAATTCTCATACTTGAAGGGGCTGTATCTGATTTGTAACTACCGTTGGTACATGGCAGTTACAGGGATGTGATAAGTGTCAACACCTCAGATCCATCACAAAACTGACATCACGCAGTACAGACACAAGATACTTAAACATTTGAATATTTTAACCGTTATGCGATCTGA
This sequence comes from Saccoglossus kowalevskii, assembly GCF_978046115.1. Classification (NCBI taxonomy): domain Eukaryota; kingdom Metazoa; phylum Hemichordata; class Enteropneusta; family Harrimaniidae; genus Saccoglossus; species Saccoglossus kowalevskii. Next base: position 25,000,071 of record NC_140659.1, read on the forward strand.
ACCCTTTCCAACCAGGTGGCGGTTTGCTGAAGTGCGTTACCACAGAGCTGAGGAGATCTACAAAGGCCGCTTGGTGCCCGCTCGAGTGGAAACCGTAGTAATTTTCCTGCCGGACGTCTGGCATTGTTTACCTACTCGTTTAGAATGGGAAGGCTTGAGTGCCGACTATAAAAAACAGCTGGTAGACAAGATAGCAGAGAAGCATGAGGACGTTGCAGAGCAATTACAGGCACTGAATGCTAATACGCTTTGTTTGTTAACGTACACACACTCACTCACCCACACACACATACTCAATTTCATTTTGGTTTTCTCCATTCTCTTGGCATGGAAATATCTGGCGTTGTTTCGTTACGAAAGCAGAAGTGTGGGGCGAGTCTTATACATGTTGCAGTGACGTGATCATCATGCATTAACCCTGCCAGTTCTGACCATTGGTGTACAAAATTGTTAACATTGTTTCAGTTCCAAATACTTTAGACTAGTTTAGGAGGTACATGATGGGAAGGTGGGTCATGGTGCACCTTCTGTTTTACGCATTACAAGCATGAAGATGAGACCGAAACACAAATTTCCTGCCCATACCCCTTTTTTCCTTCTACACACTTTCCTTAATCAAGCTGTACGTTTTGTTTTCAGAACCATAATAAGGTGAAGTACAATTATTTTCATGACAAATGAATTGTAGGAAAGAAACTGGATAATATAATCTGTTTTGAAATGTCATTAAGAGTAATAACAATTTAGTTGGAGTGATTTAACCAATGAAAACATTGAAAAGTAAAACTGTAGCTTGGTCTGCACATGTTTTAAGTGTATTCATCCATTTTTAAGGCTCTTTAAAAACTTAGTTTCTCTCCCTTCTTATATATGTATATCATTTTCGTGGTTTGGTGTTACTTCTTTGTCTGTGTCCGCTAACAGGTTGCTGTCATTGTATCATTTCGTTTCTCTCATTTTAGTTCTAACTGTCTTTTTAGGAAGCTGGCACAGATGCTGTTGAAGATGATGATGATTTTGAAAATCCTACTCACCATAAGTTGTTGGATCCGCGTAATATGAAGGTAAGATTTCTTGGTTGAATCATAGCTATAGTCAACTTCTTGTTTTACTGTGGCTGAATATGTTGCTGTATACACCTATCCAGCAATATCATCACCTAAGTGGCTGACAATGCAGCTGTGTTGTAAGCTATTTTGCTTTCAAATCTGGCTTCCTGAAAGCAACACTACTCACAGTACAGCTTTGTTGTCAGCCAACGAGCTGATGGTATTACTGGCTAGGTGTAAGAAACAAATTCACGGCTAGTCTTAATTTGAGAATGTGAACGAATTTTAAATAACATAACATCATTTTATCAATCAATATTATGAAAGACAGAAAGTCATTTATAAGCCACTCTATTGATGGGACATTGTAGTGGACTGGGACACAATGGGTATCGTATTTCCTCTCTCTATTAGTGCACAAGAACCAACTATATGTTTATTGTATCATTAAAATACAACTTAACTATAGGCTCGTAACATACACTACTACATGTAATTGAGGAAATGTGATATTTGGATTGCTGTATAAATATCTATTTAATGATGGTTTTGTTGAAAGTAGAATTTTACTAACTAGTCACCCCTCATCTCTAACATTTGTTTTCACCTATAGAGCAAAAACTGCATTCTGTTGTTTAAAACCATCAGAGTGTGGGTCAGTCTGTGTGTTTGATTTTCAGTGTCTTCACTTATTAATTCTTCTGTGATTTTTTTTTTTGGCTGCGCTGATTTCGTTCATTCTTTGTAAGCATGTCATACCTACACTCTAGTTGGGTGATAAGATCTGAAAAATATTTCTGGCTTTAGCAACAGTGAAAAAACTGATTTTTGAATGCTTTCGCCACCAGTCTTGTAACAGTGTTCAAATGATCATGGCTAAGTTGCGATCCGACGAGAGACCACCAACGCTGACATTGTTACGCTGGATCAACTCAACTTTGAATGAACTGTAAATGCTCCATTCTTTCAAAGAATCTAGAAAATACAATCACAAAATGGTCAGAAATAAAAAGTTTGTCATCTATTAAAATCTAGGTTTAAAGGTCAACTTGCATGAATATAATAACAGAAAAAGACTGGTAGTAAGTGACATGACTTCAAAAGACTGAATGCTCTTTGCTAATATGGGGCTGAGATTTTAGTTGTAAACCGATGTTAGCTTTATGTTCATGTCCTACCATGACAACAGCTGAAAACGTGTTTAAGTGGAGTGGATCGCCATTCAGCCAACTTACTGGCTTTCTTGACTACTTCTTACCCCAATAGTCAACAAGGTGACCCAAGTTTATTTTTGAAATTTCATTGTAACACAAGACCTTTACAAAATCAATCCTGTTAACAGGTAAACTCAGCATGTACCCAATATGGCGTTTTTGTAGGTTGGTGATCTTAGAAAAGAACTAGAAGCAAGGGGCATCAACTCCAAAGGATTGAAATCACAACTGATAGCAAGACTCACCAAGGCTTTAAAAACGGAAGCAGAGTCTGAAGAGCAAGAAGACATTGCTGATGAAGACCCTGAAGAATTTGTTGAGGCGAAAACAGAAGTTGAAGAAATTGAAATGAATTCAGAAGATAAAAAGGAGGTAAATGTATACACTGATAGTATATACACTATGTTCAGTTCATTTTGCGATAATTACGACATCACATTAGAAAATACTTGGTCGCAAAACATTGATAACCCAAAGAGCCAAATCACTTGATACATTTACCTTTAGAAATCGGCCACGGTTAACATGTGCTGGTCTAGAATCTGGTTCTTTAAAAACTGTTAGATTAGTGTGCCAGGTTTAAGTTTTCGGTTCTTGACTTTAAATCCAAGTTATTTTATAAATGTGAAGAGTTGTTCAGCAAAAGAATCTGGGATAAAATGGACGCTGTATATGATGGGATAAGGAGGAGGTCCATCTCAATGTTTCATTGATTTTACGGCTATCCTCCACTGATGTTACACCTTTGGATCACTTAAAAAACTCGTAAATATGTTCGTTTTACTGAAACTCTTCAAAAAAAAGCGCTGACTAAAAAATATATATCGTTAAATGATGTAGTATTATAAAAGTATTGCACGAGAGTATAACTTCCTCTCATACTTTTGGTGGTGCACTTTTACTTTGGCTGGAGTTGGAAAGCTGGAAACAGTCAACTGTTTCAGGATCGGTGGGCGTGGCTACAACACAATCAATAACATAACAAGAAACGTGTGGGTGGCATTTCACAGGCACTTTCAAAATTCATTTTATCACGATAACAACTTTTAATTAATAGTTTAAGTTAAATACCTAATATTCTTTGAATCTATATGCAATATATACAACTTTAAGTTGGCGCAAATGTGAAAATTCAGTTAAAAATTCCACAAAATACAAGCTGAAAATTACGCAATACCACAAATATTTATTCCATGCCTGACAGTTAATCTCTCAAACTTGTTATCTTGGCAGGAGGAAGAAAAGAGGAAACAAGAGGAAAAGGATCGATTGATCAAAGAGAAACGGCATACATTACCGGAGGATCCCGCTATTATAGTGCATCCATCAACTACGGCTAAAGGTGGTAAATTTGATTGCTCTGTGGTGTCTTTAAGTGTCTTATTAGACTACAGAATGGAAGACAATAAGGAGCATTCCTTTGAGGTAAGACTAGTGTGATATACAAAAATGTGTACATCAAAATGATTCATTCAGTTTAAATTTTGGTGGCACTTTTTTAGCTCCGCTGTCGACTTTGTCGAGCGGAGCTTGTCATATGAGTGATTGTCCGTCGTTGTCCATGTCAATGTTTTACTTTTTCGACTTCTTCTTGAAAACTACAAGCCTGAATGCTTTGATACTTGGTGTATATGTACCTTGGGTAGACCTTTCTCAGATTTGTTCATTTCGTGATGATATCTTGGATTCTATAATTTTGGTGAATATTTTTGTCATATTTGGTAAAAAGTGATATTTTCGACTTCTTGTTAAAAACCAAAAGTTCAATTGCTTTGATATTACATATATAGGTACTACATGTGGACCTCTCTCAGATTTGTTCATTTTGTAATGATATCTTTAATTCTCTAATTTTGGTGAATGTTTTTGTCATTTTTGGTAAAAAGTGATATTTTCGACTTCTTGTTAAAAACCAATAGTTCAATTGCTTTGATATTACATATTTAGATACTACATGTAGACCTTTCTCACATTTGTTTATTTCGTGATGATATCTTGGATTCTATAATTTTGGTGAATATTTTTGTCATATTTGGTAAAAAGTGATATTTTCGACTTCTTGTTAAAAACCAAAAGTTCAATTGCTTTGATATTACATATATAGATACTACATGTAGACCTTTCTCAGATTTGTTCATTTCGTGATGATATCTTCAATTCTCTAATTTTGGTGAATATTTTGGTCATTTTTGGTAGAAAGTGATATTTTCGACTTCTTGTTAAAAACTGTAAGTCCGATTGCTTTGATACTATACATATTGTTCATTTTCTGATGATGGTCTTCAGTTCTTTAATTGAAATGTGCATTTCTAACAGCGGAGCTATCTCAGCCGATAGGCTGCTTGTCTTCTATTCAGTCATTCCAATTTGTATACTGTCATACCGTATTTTGGATTACTTTTATAAAATTGCACCTGGGGGGCGGGGTTGGTTTACCTTTAATGGTCATACATATGTACTCTGATGTGTGAATTTCAGGGTCATGACTTTGATTTCATTTCCTGACATCGCGTGTTTGATGTATTTTATAGGTGTCTTTATTTGCTGAGTTATTTAATGAGATGCTACAGAGAGATTTTGGTTTTAATATATACAAGTCATTGTTGAAAATACCTGAAAAGAAAAATGATAAAGAAAACAAGGTAAGTGTGACCTGTCAATCCCGTTATCCAAGTTTAAATCTGTTTTATCATCTAGGTTATGACCTGTGTGAAGTAAATAGTTTTGGTGATGTAGAGTACCGGTAGTGCCTGTGCATCCATCCGTTTGTTTATCAGAAAAATAAGTTTACTTTTATGTGTTTTAGGATAGAAAGGAGAGAAGTAAAGACAAAGAGAAAAACAAGGATAAAAGTAAAGATGACGATGAACCACGGTTAAAGAAAAGAAAAACAGATGAGGATGATACAAAGGAGGATAAAGTGAGTAAAATATATGTGGAGTAACTCATTTGTATTCCCTGTGCTTAATTTGAGCTCCACTGATATTTCTACTGATGTAAATTATCTCATCTGTAGCAAATGCTTTGAAGCAAATTGTGTTGATTTCATGTGACGAATGGCCATCATCATTTATTGATGATAACTTATAACAAAAATTCTGTGGTTTATCATCATCTGTAGGACCATAAAAAGGACGAAGAAGAAGAGGATTATTGTGAGGAAGAAGATGAAGAGGAAGGAGGGGATGAAGAGTCTGACGTTAAAGGTGACAACCTGCAATATTGAAAAAATGTGAAATTAAAAAAAAAAGTATTTTTATAGCTAGCAAAATAATATCAGCTCCAAAAATGTTGGCTGTTTCCATGTAACAAATAAAATAAAAGCTCACTCGATCATGAAATGGCCAATCATATTGCAGAATCGAGATGTGGTGCTTTAAAATAATATTCTAAATCATGTATTATTCACTTCATTTACATCACCAGCAATTTCATCAAATGAATCTAATTTTGTCAATTTCAGATGAAAAGAAAAAGGAAGATAAAAGACAGGATAGCCGTAGACGCTCGCATCACAGTACAGGAGAGTCCAGTCACAAGGAACGAAGTCGAAGTGGTAGCCCAGAAAGGGACATTACCCATGATCCTCGTCTATTATTATCGTTTGTGTATTTTGATCAAAGTCACTGTGGTTATCTTCTAGACCGGGACATAGAGGACATTTTGCATACTGTTGGATTGCATTTATCACGAGCACAGGTACAGTGTAGTATTTTTACATATCTCATTGTCTTAAGATTAATACGATTTATGCGAGTTCTAATTCAGAGATTTTATTAATCTACTACCAAAAAGAGCGAGAAGGTTGTCACCTGGGCACGCCGGAATTAATTCCCAGGCGATGATAACACGCGCTAAAATCGCAACGGCTCATGGGTAGACACTTGTTTGTAAACAATGACGCGCTATGGCAGTCTGACACATGCGTAGATGACAACTATATAATGAGACTCTTCAGTCACTCACTTAAAAGCAGAAGTCTATGCTTTGCTGGTATTTGAAGGAAGCTGATGTGAATCTAATTACTTTGGCAAGAGGTGTTCAATACATTACATTCCAATGGCATATGGGCAGTATGTCCTTTTTCTTAAATGCTTAATGTGCAACCGCCCATTGGTGTCGAGCATGGAATCTCCAAGATGCTGGGCAGACATGCTAACCAGTAAGCCATTACTATGCCATGTTATTTGAATTGTTTTCACAGATAAGAAAAGTTGTGCAGAAAGTGTTATCACCTTTGTACTATAGAAAACTAACAGACAGATACAGTAAAGATAAAAATAAAGAGGAAATTAAAGCAGAAATTGATTCATCATCGGATGAGGAGATCGCTGCAGGTAAACCTATGATTGTGATACCATGAAAACTACAGAGGATTTGTCATTGAGATTGCTTTGAATGTTGTGAGATTAGAACAACTGATTACCTACTTTTATTCAAATTATTATTGAGTAGCTGTTGACTTTTGTCCACAGTCTAGTCATATTACACATAGAAATAACGTGAATTCGCTTAGACTGTAGACAAAAGTAAGTAATCAGTTGTTCTAATCTCAATGACAAAATCTGGGTGGTTTTTACTGTTTTTTCTTCTGTGCCAACAAAGCTTTTATCTTTGCTCAGTTTGTTGTAAACGTACCTTTTGAATGTTATCTCATATTTTTATAGGGAATACATCATTGTTACCAGCAAACAAAAGACTGGATTCAAGAGTCGCTATAAATGAGAAAATAAAAAATGAGACTGGGTTGGTGATGTACCAAGGCGCTGTAATAGATATACCAAGTCTTCTACAGAGACTGGAAAAAAGTGACAAAGCTAGGGTAGCATCTGAAATCAAAGTCAAAGAACATGAAGATAGTATAGGTATGTACATAACATCAATACTGACTAGGTATTTGATTGAGTCAAGGCTGCGAACTAGAAAGCAGTGGTACTTCTTGCCATGTGATACGCTAATTCAATCCCTCTAACAAAAAGTAAAAAAAACATATTTTCATTTTAAAAACCCCTTGGAGGCGTAGTAGTTGGCTAACTCCTTGTTGGAGACATAGCAGTTGGCTAACACCTTGTTGGAGACATAGCAGTTGGCTAACACCTTGTTGGAGACATATCAGTTGGCTAACTCCTTGTTGGAGACGTATCAGTTGGCTAACTCTTTGTTGGAGACATAGCAGTTGGCTAACTCTTTGTTGGAGACATATCAGTTGGCTAACTCTTTGTTGGAGACATATCAGTTGGCTAACTCTTTGTTGGAGACATATCAGTTGGCTAACTCCTTGTTGGAGACATATCAGTTGGCTAACTCCTTGTTGGAGACATATCAGTTGGCTAACTCCTTGTTGGAGACATATCAGTTGGCTAACTCCTTGTTGGAGACGTAGCAGTTGGCTAACTCCTTGTTGGAGACATAGCAGTTGGCTAACTCCTTGTTGGAGACATAGCAGTTGGCTAACTCCTTGTTGGAGACATGGCAGTTGGCTAACTCTTTGTTGGAGACATATCAGTTGGCTAACTCTTTGTTGGAGACATAGCAGTTGGCTAACACCTTGTTGGAGACATAGCAGTTGGCTAACTCCTTGTTGGAGACATAGTAGTTGGCTAACTCCTTGTTGGAGACATAGCAGTTGGCTAACTCTTTGTTGGAGACATAACAGTTGGCTAACACCTTGTTGGAGACATAGCAGTTGGCTAACTCCTTGTTGGAGACATGGCAGTTGGCTACCTTCTTGGAGACATAACAGTTGGCTAACTCCTTGTTGGAGACATAGCAGTTGGCTAACTCCTTGTTGGAGACATGGCAGTTGGCTACCTTCTTGGAGACATATCAGTTGGCTAACTCTTTGTTGGAGACATAGCAGTTGGCTAACACCTTGTTGGAGACATATCAGTTGGCTAACTCCTTGTTGGAGACTTATCAGTTGGCTAACTCTTTGTTGGAGACATAGCAGTTGGCTAACTCCTTGTTGGAGACATAGCAGTTGGCTAACACCTTCTTGGAGACATGTCAGTTGGCTAACTCCTTGTTGGAGACATATCAGTTGGCTAACTCCTTGTTGGAGACATGGCAGTTGGCTAACTCCTTGTTGGAGACATGGCAGTTGGCTAACACCTTCTTGGAGACATAGCAGTTGGCTAACTCCTTGTTGGAGACATGGCAGTTGGCTAACACCTTCTTGGAGACAGCAGTTGGCTAACACCTTCTTGGAGACATAGCAGTTGGCTAACACCTTCTTGGAGACATAGCAGTTGGCTAACACCTTCTTGGAGACATAGCAGTTGGCTAACTCCTTGTTGGAGACATGGCAGTTGGCTAACACCTTCTTGGAGACATAGCAGTTGGCTAACACCTTCTTGGAGACATATCAGTTGGCTAACTCCTTGTTGGAGACATATCAGTTGGCTAACTCCTTGTTGGAGACATATCAGTTGGCTAACTCCTTGTTGGAGACATAGCAGTTGGCTAACTCCTTGTTGGAGACATATCAGTTGGCTAACTCCTTGTTGGAGACATAGCAGTTGGCTAACTCTTTGTTGGAGACATAGCAGTTGGCTAACTCTTTGTTGGAGACATAGCAGTTGGCTAACACCTTGTTGGAGACATAGCAGTTGGCTAACACCTTGTTGGAGACATAGCAGTTGGCTAACACCTTGTTGGAGATATGGCAGTTGGCCAACTCCTTGTTGGAGATATGGCAGTTGGCCAACTCCTTGTTGGAGACATGGCAGTTGGCCAACTCCTTGTTGGAGACATGGCAGTTGGCCAACTCCTTGTTGGAGACATGGCAGTTGGCCAACTCCTTGTTGGAGACATGGCAGTTGGCCAACTCCTTGTTGGAGACATAGCAGTTGGCTAACTCCTTGTTGGAGACATAGCAGTTGGCTAACTCCTTGTTGGAGACATAGCAGTTGGCTAACTCCTTGTTGGAGACATAGCAGTTGGCTAACTCCTTGTTGGAGACATGGCAGTTGGCCAACTCCTTGTTGGAGATATGGCAGTTGGCCAACTCCTTGTTGGAGATATGGCAGTTGGCCAACTCCTTGTTGGAGATATGGCAGTTGGCTAACTCCTTGTTGGAGACATAGCAGTTGGCTAACTCCTTGTTGGAGACATAGCAGTTGGCTAACTCCTTGTTGGAGACATAGCAGTTGGCCAACTCCTTGTTGGAGACATGGCAGTTGGCCAACTCCTTGTTGGAGACATGGCAGTTGGCCAACTCCTTGTTGGAGACATAGCAGTTGGCTAACACCTTGTTGGAGACATGGCAGTTGGCCAACTCCTTGTTGGAGATATGGCAGTTGGCCAACTCCTTGTTGGAGATATGGCAGTTGGCCAACTCCTTGTTGGAGACATGGCAGTTGGCCAACTCCTTGTTGGAGACATGGCAGTTGGCCAACTCCTTGTTGGAGACATGGCAGTTGGCCAACTCCTTGTTGGAGACATGGCAGTTGGCTAACTCTTTGTTGGATCCATGGCAGTTGGCCAACTCCTTGTTGGATCCATGGCAGTTGGCCAACTCCTTGTTGGATCCATGGCAGTTGGCCAACTCCTTGTTGGATCCATGGCAGTTGGCCAACTCCTTGTTGGAGACATGGCAGTTGGCCAACTCCTTGTTGGAGACATGGCAGTTGGCTAACCTTTTTTGCTATGTTAGAATGCATTAGTGTGTTTTGTTCGTTAAAAAAAATACTCGTAGCAAATAAAATAGATTTGTTAAATAAAAATTGTAAAACTGACGACTCGTCTCATAAATTTAAAATGATTTTCTGTTACTGTAGTTTTTTTTTCATAAACATAATTAATATTATGCAAAACAATGACATCATTCATTGCTAATTGATAAATTTTATTTGATTTGTCATTTATTTATCAATTGCAGAGGAAATGAAACGTACTGCCAGTACATCCGAAGCCGCTGCCCGGGCAATGGGCAACGACCTTCAAGAACTCAGGAAAAAACTTAAGCATACAGAAGAGATTCGCGACACGTCTCTCAAAGAAAGCCGTCACTACAAACAATGTCTAGAATCATCAAAGACTTCACTTCAGACGCTTCTTAACCAGGTATCGGATTCTCTGCAAAAAGAGGAGAAACCGCCAAAAGAGTGTAAATCTGAGAAGTAACATTACATAAAACATTTCTTCTATTAGAAATACACATTTCAATGGAAGCACATGCACATATGTTAATCACAACACATTGATGTTTACATTGTAAATTAAAAGAGTTGCATGTTTGTCTGTGGAGAGAAGGCAATTACACTCGCAAGACTCGCGAAATATGTTTCTAATAGAAGAACCACCTGTATACTTTTTTTTACGTTTGTATATAAAAAGAAATTACTGATCTTTACTTAAAAATCAAGGACTGTAGTGGGTGCTAGTGATTGTTTTTAACTTGGTACAATTAGTCAAGTTTCGCATGATTTATTGTCCAAATAGAAGATATGTTTTGTTTTTACCAACTTTTTTGAAAATATCTCTGATATTGAAACAACTTTTAAATCTCTTTTTCTGAAAAGTAGTTCAATTCAGTAACATGTCTCAAATTATGACTGGAAATTTGTTGAAAAGCAGACATGTGTTGAGTTTGCCTGGTAGTTTGAAGTGAGTAGGTATCTGCGCATGGAAGTGTACTGCGCTGTGTTACTTTCGTACCAATAGTATTTGTTATAAAATAAGCCAATCAATGAAAACCATCATTGATGTTCAGTTGTTCGCTTGCTAGTGATTTGGTGCCACCAGAAATTGTTGACCACTAGCAAATCATAAATTCCTTGTTCTATTTCAAAAGCATTTTAACTTCTTTCTATTCTGTGGCTGCTTTAGCTGGACAACTGATGTATGGACATCAGGTATTTCTCTCAAGTGTGCATTTTTTTTTTATTGCTGTAATCATTTTTAATCACATCAAGACTCAATTACAGATGGTTGTTTTGTACACAGATGTTGTGAAATTGGTTCATTTGCTCTAGGACTAATTCCCTCTATTCAGCATGTGCTCTAAATAGTACATTATTTTCTGAAAATGCCTCAATTATTAGCCCGTATTTGGGAAGTACCCAACTTCCTGTCTGCTGGTAGATTTTTCAACAGCTTAGAAATTCAGACATTGTAATGCATGTGGGACCATCTTGCTTAAATAATACCCATTATAGTGGCATTATAATGGTAGGAATTACAGCTATCACAAAACAGATGTAAATCTTTTGAGCTCTTTTCTACAGATGTTGACAAAAAATTTATTTGGTCTAAAATAAAGACTGAATTCAGTGAAAATTACAGAAAATATGAACAAATGTACACCAATTTTTGTACATTATCAAAAATTTGGTGCCCAAAAGGTTAAGTTTCTCTCTGATGTGATTTTTTTTCTATTGGCATTTATTGAATATTCCTAACTCAGAACAAGGATCACGATGCCATGTTTATAACATGATACTAGTAAGTAACCGAAGTCATCGAGTGCAAATTTAATGCGGTTTTGTTTTCAACTTCCAAAAATAAAAATTATATTTTTACTTCTCACAATTAATGTATTCAGGGTTTTGTGTTTTATTGTGAAAATAAAAGCTTCACGTGGTACGCATGGATGTTTTTTTTTTTTGTGCATTCTTAAAAGTATTGCCAAAATTTGTAATGAAATTGTATGAGGCATGAACGTGAATTATGGTCAATCTGTATTCATACATGTCACATTCAAAATGTAGTCATAAATATTCATGTAACATCCACCAGCGACTTCTTTAGAATGTGAATAATAAAACGCAGCACAAAATGTTTAGGGATTAGGGTACAAGATGACAACTTTCCAGATTTATTTCACATCACATGTAGGGTTACTTTGCCCATTCAATTGTTCCACCCTACACGTTTCTGATTCTGACTTGCTTTCTTGAGTCAAATTTTATTGTCTAGTCATTGGCTTATTTTAGGTATATATAAATTTTCATAAGCTGATCATACTATAATAAACTTATTCAGAGACATGATCCTATTACAAATTGTGTGCAGAATAGTTTAAGAAGAGGAATGCATTCAGAGTCGTGTAAATTGTTTATATTTGTAACCCAGAACATAAACATGAACTAAACAAGTCATTGTCAATGACACGTCACCGTTCCGTTCATATTTGAGTGACATATACATTCAAAGCAGATCATGACTGAAATGCACCTGCATATGTACAACACATTGTACTAAATCTGAACAAAATCCATCCATGCATGACTGAGATCTGGTTCCGGAATTGTGAAAATACGTGATTTTAATGCATTTTCGGTCTTAAAATGGCCATCATTCAGCTATTGTTAAGCGGATCATGAAACAAATGCACATATCTATTTGTGACATGATGCACCATGTGTGTGTGAAGTTTGAACTTGATCAATCCAGACATGAATTCTTTAAGAAAATGGCCGCCAGTCGGCCATTTCGAACTTGATCCGGGGAAAAAAAATGACGTGCATCAAGGTCCTATTATGTTTAATGTAAGTACCAAATTTGAACGAAATCCGTCCATGCATAACTGAGATCCGGGTTCGGAATGGTGAAAATGTGCGATTTCAATGCATTTTCGACCTTAAAGCGGCCGCCATTTGGCTATCGTTAATGGGATCATGAAACAAATGCACATACATATTTGTGACATGATGTACCTTGTGTGTGTGAAGTTTGAACTTGATCAATCCAGACATGTCTCGGATACGGATCCAGAACTGAATTCTTTAAAACAAAATGGCCGCCAGTCGGCCATTTCAAACTTGATCCGAAAAAAAAAATGACGTGCATCAAGGTCCTATTATGTTTAATGTATGTACCAAATTTGAACGAAATCTGTCCATGCATAACTGAGATCCAGGTCCGGAATGATTTTGATGCATTTTCGGCCTTAAAATGGCCGCTATTCGGCTATCGTTAATCGGATCATGAAAAAAATGCATGTGCATATGTCCCATATAACGTGTGATGTACGAGTGAAGTTTGAACATAATCGGTCCATGCATGTTCGAGATACAGGTGATCACGGACGGACACAGGGCAAAACACAAGTCCCCGTTTTCGGACTCCGTCCGAACGGGGACTAATGAGTACCTCCCATCAGATATTCTGATTTGGTTGGAATAGGAATACATGTACTGAAAGCAAATGAAGTAAAATACTGTAGTTTGTATTGTCCTGGTATAATTCTTTAATCACGCGTAAACGCCACACATCCTTGTACATTAAAGAAACACTTGAAACAATCTTGGAAGTTCAAAAAACACAATTTCTTAGTTTATTCAGTTAAGGCAGATGAAGTTGAAATTTAACATGCTTACTGTTGCATATAGATATTGGACAGTAGCACAGTGAAACCAAACACCAATTTACCAAGGATAATTCTGGCCCCTTTCAGATCGACTTGGTAAAAGGCAAGAAAAACTTCATTGTGCCCAACTCTGAAGAGCATCCCCCCCCCCCCTCCAAGTTCACCTGAAGGATACCAGACTTATGAAAATTGTCTAATGAAGTTAAGAAGAAAAGACAGGTTTTACTGTGTTCAAATTGAAAACACTTAGGTTGGGGGGGAGACCATTTCAGCTGAAACTAGAACCAGGACATAAGACTGGCTCTGAACATTGTAGTACCGGTAACCAGGGAAAGAGGATTGTCTGCCTGAAACTTCAAAGCTAATCCGGCCCAAGCAAAAATACTGGTCACACAACCAAAACATTGATGCATGCCTTGGAAGCAGGTGGCATTATTAAAAATTGAAATGACTAGATGGGCTAGAGTCTGGGGGGAATGAGTTATAGTATACCCCGGTACACCATATTTAAAGTTCACAAAATATCCGGAACAGCTGATTCTATCAGGATATTTGTAGTGAAGTAAAAATCAAATACAGATTAAATGTTATGTTACCAGTGGAAAATTACTATTCCAAAAGACTTTTTTTACAAGCCATTATTTCGTTGAACATTTGCACAAGTTTTTTTTTTACTTAACCAGATGAAGACTAGCAGATTAGTCATTCTTCCCACATATATCATTCATTAACCAGTAAGAAGAGTTTAGAATAACAAAAAAAAGCTCCAAATAATGCAATTGCACAGATGACAATGTACTTTTTGATACAGTGGCATACTGATTACAACTAGTTTTGTTATTTAAGATCATATATTGTTGAGAAATACATTCTGTGCTTGAATTCATACTAAAAAAATATTACACTAGTAAAATTTATTGAAATCTAACCATTTTTTGTCTATTTTTTTGTGCATATTTTATACAAAAAGGCAACTAATTGTTATCACACTATCACTGACCCAATCAAACTTAATACATTCCAACAGTTTTCAGCCTTCCGATATACAAGGACAATTCACATACCCTAGAGTTACTGTTCTTTCAGAATTAAACAGATTGCAAACTAAAATTTATCCAACAAGTAACAAAGGTTTTCCCAGGGGGTAGTTTTGTCAACTGCATTCTTATTTGTAAAAAGTGCTGATATTGTATCACAAGTCCCTGCACTGTAATTGCATATAGTGTACAGCGCCCTCTATGGCAATTATTTGAAAGGCATGACAATGAAATTACCTCAATATTAATGTGAATGTTAAAAAACCCATTTCCCCTGAAGAAATCTATTTGTCACGATGTGGATGTATGTGGTCATACAAATACATTATTAGTATTGATACAAAATTTATTTAATATACTGTGCTAACCAGCGAAAACCCTCCCCATACCCTTGCCTCTTCAAAACACTGCACATAAATAATTCCAGTGGGCGGCCTGGTAAATCTTTCAATGGCACATTTCCCTAGGAAAAAAACAACAAGAAGTGTGTTACATAGAGTACTGTAAAATACTTATTTTCTCATATATGGTGCATTTTTTTTTTATAAACCAGTGTCAGGATTTCCTTTGTTCTCTTAAATTTGTGAATAGATCTCACTGTTTTTATGGATTGTGGTTTTCACACAACATTTTGTTCTGCAAAAACTAATGTTTCCATTGATCTACACCATAATGCTATAATCACTGTAATAATGCCAAGAGCATTACAATGCAATCGAATTTTCAGTGCCCAAAATACCCAAATGTAAAAAAATCGATTAATTAAACAATGTATGATCAATGTATGTTATTGTTTTAAACTTGTGCCAGATAAGACTGACACCTGTAAACAAAGCAATTTAAGTATCACAGGGCAGAAGGCAAGCATTACATGGTCATGATATTTCAGTGGCATTGGGAAAACACTGTTATTTATTGTAATCATTGTGTATGCGTGTTATCCCTGTTCACTTTATAGCGCGACTGTCAATTCTAAACAACGAAAGATGATCAACATATATCATATTGCTTTTGTATCTACTTTAAAAAAAAATTGGTCAAAGAATGTCAAATAAATGGTTTTAGGACACAAGAAAGTAACACCAGCATGGCGCGAGGACCGGCCGATGACATGTTCAAATGATTTTATGGGTGTCAGTCAAAAGTTATTCAAATTAAAACAAATCAAAGTGCATATATATATCCCATTGTGACTGAACACAACCGGTCTGGCATGTCTGTGAAATTACACTGGGCAGATGTAGTGATGAACTGAGCAGATCTCAAAACAGAAGTCCTCGTTTTGGACTGAAAAAAAAGTAATAATGAGATGGTAAACCTCATATACAAAATTCTGCAAAAGTTGTAAGCCAGTCTAATAAATTAAACAAGGTCATGTGACCCAGTGTTCAGGCCATTCATGCATTGTCTCTATACAGATTGTAAACAGCTATCATAATCGTTTTCATGTAGAATGTAAATTGATCACAACTCAGCAAAGGTGCAAGGTTGAAGTTAATGTGGAGTTGATTACAGCTGTTCTGAGAATTATGTTAACTGACTGTCCGAATAATTCTCAGAACAGCTGTAACTGTATATTGAAAAAGTCAACCAAAAGTTGTGTACGAGGACACAACTTCACCACTAGAGGTAGATCCTCTACACCTGAGCTTTTTGGGCAGTCGGTTCATCAATGCATATTTAATCAAAATATATGCCTTCAATGTTTATAGCATACATGTAGGTCTGAACTATCAATGAGTGAATGACATAGCAATTTGTGTTTATACACAGTGACTGCATATGAATTCAGGGCAGTAAAAATTGATCTACAGTATTTATATAAACACAAGTGACAGATGTTCTCTATTCTAATTCAGACACCATTCATAACATAGTAACAGTTAAGCATGATAGTATTGTATCATGTCAGAGAACTCAGTTTAAATATACAAAAATATTAGATTTTATGGAGAGAAAAAAACAACAAACAAAGAAACTTGCTCAGCCCAAAGACCTGTGGAGTCAGGTCTATCTGTCTATTAAACTAAATCAGTCAATGCATGTCCAAGATACAATAAATTACATCTTTCATCACATCTTGCGAAACAAATAACCAATTTTAAGCAAAAAGCATGATAACAAATTAATATGAATAAAAACTATTTCAGCAAAGGGATTTGAATGATACATAATAATTAAGTGTCTACCTTTCCTGTTGTTTGTCCATGAAGTCCAAATGCTGTTCTAAGTTCATCTTCGCTAGCAGCCCCTGGTTTATCTATTTTGTTGCCGAGGGCAAGAATTGGTGCATTGGCTACTTGTTCATCTGTCATTAAACTCTGCAACAACAGAAAGCAAAACAACTATCAATAAATACCACTAGAATTTCACATTTTTTTCCTATCAACCTGAAGTTAGTTTTGTTGAATATCACTGAGCTATTTTGGATGATCATTGGATTCAATGATCGATGAGCACATGCTAATAACATTTCATGGGTGTGATAAAATAAAATGTATAAAAGACATTTTCTGTATTGTTTTTATGCCACAATCCATATTTACTGTAAAATGACTAATTTTCACTGGGTTTAAATTTCACTGATTTAAAGCATTTCAGGCATATTCAGTGGGTTTTAAAATTCACGGTTTTATCATTTAGATAATGTGTTCTATGCTTAATTTTACATATTAACTGGGTTTTAATTTAGCACATTTTCCAGTCCACGAAATAAGCAAAATTAAAACCAAGTGAATAATTAACCCTTTTACAGTAGCTTTGAGCTGCTTTTCATCACTCAAGATATGCTAGCAACTGGCTTAGCAAAAAGTTATCTCTATAATACATGTCGCTGAAATACATGGTTACAGGAATAGGTCACCTTTTAATAACCATCAGCCACAAGCCTTCTGCCAGGTAGTACTGTAAAATCTGTATTAGAAGCCGAATCCCTAATAGAAGTCGCACCCATTCTTTTTGAACAATTGAGAACCCAAAATTCACCATTTCTCATATGTGTAGATGCTCTAATAGAAGCCTCATCCCTTCTGTTGCATTGTACCATTTTGATAGAAGTCGCTGCGTCTAATACAGATTTTAAAGTATATGCTTTTAGCAATTCACAGTCATGAATGATTACTGAAGTCAGTAATTACTCACATCAAGTTCTTCCTTTGCTTCTACAAATCTTTCCCTATCTGCAGCGTCAATAAGAAAGACAATTCCTTCAATTGCTGGAAGGTAATCTTTCCAAACACGTCTTGCTTGTTGATGGCCACCAAGATCAAATGTTGTGAATCTCATACCACCCATAACTAATTCTTCTGAGGCTATTGGGAGAAAAATACAAAACCAAATTATTGAATACAAACATAAAAACACATAAAAAATTAATTCAAAATTACTGGTACAAGAGATATTGATAGAAAAGCTGAAAACTAATTATGTAAATCAGGTAACTAATATGAACAGAACAGAACAAAAAAATTATGAATTATTATGCTAACTAGAGAATTAATATGAACAAATTTTAACCCAAAATTAATCAGGCCTGTCTATTGTCCTAGAGCATTTATGTAACAAATTTTATTCAAATGTGATGATCAGTAATTGAGATATCAGTGTTAATTAATTATGTTAATTAGGTGATTAATAAGCATAAATATTTACCAAAAACTAATTGGGTCTCTGCATAGTTCTCTTTAAAAGTTTCATTAAAATCTTAAGTACCAAGTGTCATTGAAATGAGAAATATCAAAAGCTGAAATTTAATTAATTATGCAAATTAGGTAATTAATATGTACTCATTTTACCCTAAAAACTATCAGGTCTGTGCAGTGTCCTATGACATCTATGTACCAAGTTTCATTGAAATGTGATGATTACTACTTGAAATATCAGAAGCTGAAAATTAATTAATTATGCAAATTAGGTAATTAATATGTACTGATATTACCCTAAAAAACTATCAGGTCTGTGCAGTGTCATATGACATCTATGTACCAAGTTTCATTGAAATGTGATGATTACTACTTAAAATATCAAAAGCTGAAATTTAATTAATTATGCAAATTAGGTAATTAATATCTACTGATATTACCCTAAAAACTATCAGGTCTGTGCAGTGTCCTATGATATCTATAGTATGTAACCAAGCTTTATTGAAATGTGATGATTAGTACTTGAGATATCAGTGGAAAAGCAGAAAATTGATTAATCATTATGCAAATTAGGTAATTAATATTGCAGATTTTTACCAAAACTAATCAAATCTGCGCATTAGATTGGAGCACCTATGTGCCAAGTTTCATCAAATTCCAATGAGTGGTTCTTTAGATATCAGTGGAACAGTCATGGAACAGATAAAAATCAGCTAATTATCATGCAAATTAGGTAATTAATATGCATCAATGTATGGTTCTTGAGATATCCGTGGAACAGACACACACAGACAGACAGACACACAGACACCACACACTAACTGCAAAGACTCCCTTTTTGTGCTTTGCACACGGGAGTCAACAATATACACACACACATACATACATATCTGTGTTTGCACTATTTGAGGGACATTTCCAATAGAAGCACATATAAACCAAAAATCACATTCACTGTTCAGCAAATCATTAAAATATTACTTGGAAATACCACTAATGTACCCTAAGTGCATACACTATTAATAAATCAAATACAATATCAATAGTTGTTTCTTGCACTAAATGATTAGATACAGATATATATACACTAATAGTTGCACTCCTAATCAAGCAATAGATATTAAATACTTTTTTTTGTGAACACACTATTTTAAGGGCTCAATAAAGATTCTAGAAAACTTAATACAATAACTGGAATTGTCTCAAAGCTTACAGAATTTGTCGTCATGTGGCAATTGTTTTCTAAGTTTGTAAGGAAGTCTTGGTAAATTGTATACTCAACAGTCCCAATCACAATACGTTTTATATGAATGTGGTAATAAAATAACTACACATACATAATCATTGAATACCAAGTGTTAATCTTAAAGCAATAGTATAGTCTGTCGATGTCGTACATAATACGTACAAAGAAGTATTGAGCCAAAACAATGGTGACCAGTCTTGATACACTTATGACCTGATGATTATTGCATTTTAATGTATTTATTTATTTTTATAAATAAACAATTTTATTATAGTTTATATACCAGTATATGCAAGACATTGCAAACATACACCATACTTCATTTGCATATGTAGTATACAAAATACTTTAGTACGTGCTATATTTATAACATTTTATTGTTCGTTTCATGATATTCTGCAAGCATCTACCTCAAATTGTTCATGATATTCAGAAAGAATGGTCATCAAAGAATTACAAGCACAGGAAATGGAATATTAGACACAATAAACTAATATCTTTATTAGAAACACATTTTCAATACAAGTGCATATAAATATAATTTGTTGCATTTAGAATCATTAAAATATTATTTTTTTTTAAATATTAATTTTTAACCATATAAACACCTCCATAATTTACATAAGCACATTTTACTATTCAACATAATTTTGAGGCTTAAGGGACACATTCCAGCTTGCAAAATTAACTATGATTTGACGAAATGCAAATTTTTCAATAGACTAATGGATTACATGCACAGCCTGGCAGAGTATTTAAACCTCACAATTCACATCACATTCTGCAGACATACATAAAGGATTGCGGTAAAACTGTGTTCCAGAATACTGTAAAACCATTCATTTTACAGTTTTTAGATTAAAATACCATAATCCATTGTTCGAGATTGTGCCAAGTACAAGTGCTAACCAGACATACAATCTGGTTAGTATATTCCATGTGTAGGACTGTGTCAAATGCGACTCAAGGCAGACACATTTTCTGTTACGCTTCAACACAATGCCCCCCCCCCAAGAGACTGAAATAGCGTGTAGTGAACACACACTTACAATCACTGATATGTACCTGTTCAGACCGATCAATGTGAATGTGAATCTATCATTCAAGGATGAATTATATCAAAAATGGTATTTAACATTTCCTATTGTTACTACCGGCTACCATATACAACCAGAAAATTGTCAGTAAATACCAGCACTGAATTTATAATTCAATACACGTTTTTCCTTTGATTACACATACATAATATTTATATAAGTATAACAGATTTAGGCATTACAAACATAATCATGATGTTTGGATAGAAAATGTTGATACATTTACTATTATTTAGATAAATAAAATTAAAAGGTAATCTGTTTCTACAAAAAGAACTCTCCCTATTATTGTGGAAAATATGATTTGTTATCTTTCAATTAGAAAAAAACATTAAGCTAAATATATATGACCCAATAAAAGTCACATGTCCTGGTATGTTAATTTCTAATATTATACCACAATTTTGAAATGATCATTCAGAAAAACCGAGAAATTATCATAGACAGTGAATCTGCCACCTAGAAAGTAAAGGAATGTGCGACCTTATGAGGTCACCCCCTTCAAATTGTCAAATAATATACAACTAACTTACTTGGATGTAATGTTGGAACGTGTTGTGCCATTCTGTCATCTTTTAACATATGTAATAACGTTGTTTTACCAGCGTTGTCTAATCCTAAGAAGACTAATTTTCCAGATTTTTTATATAAACCTAGGATAGAAATGCATTTTGTTGTTATATTAACAGTAATATATTGATCATTTGACAATAGAGATGTGGCTACCAAGTCTAAAAACCTAGTTACCCAAATAAATTCTACTGACCAACAAAATATGTACCAACAAGCCCTTAAAGTTGAGCACTGCATTTAATGTTGCAATATTTAACATGTTTAGAGGTCACAATACTATTTGAAAAACCATTAAAAAATTACGTTTTGTAGATGTAACTCATTATAGGTATAAACTTCAAATGATCAAGTCAAAATTGAATCACATCAAATTTTATATTCAGTGTCAGCCAATATAAACGCTTTTACTGTCTAGGCAATACAAACCAATGGTGAACTTGTAGTTCTGTACGAGACATAAAACCAAGCTACATGTACAAGGTCTTGTCATTTATGCCAAATACTTGTAGTGTTTCAGTGGTGGCAAGCTTGTGCATGTATTGCACTAAGTTGAATTAAACAATTGAAAACTTACCTAAAAAACTCAGCATTCCCGCAAACCAATCCCAAAGAAACATTTTTGTTTTTAAAAAAAAGTTACTACCTATAATCTGAAATGAAAATGATAGAAAAAGACAGGAATTAGTGACAACAGTCAGGAATGTCAGAAGAAGGGATTCCTTGTGTGACTCTTTATTTTGGGCTACGGTGGTGCTTTAATTTTGAGTTGTGCATGCCCTACCAAAATATGCAGGGGTCACAGATAAAATACACAGATGCAATTTATGTAGCTCAATCAAATAAGCCTGGTCATCTTTATTTTTCATCAAATAACCATTACAAGTGACATACTCATAACCATAGCAACTGACTCAAGAAAGGTAGCCATGTTGCAAAGTGAATGATTTCTCTATTGCGCATTGTGATAGTGCCCTACACACCAGCTGTGCCTTGATATGCTGCATGGCTTACATAGGCGATACAAGTACAATAAATTAAGTGTTGTCTGAAATCCTGGTCTCAAGCTATCCTACTACTCTCAGGAATGAGAATCTTAGTCAAAATCTCAGGGAAAGTAGTGCCTCTTGGTTGGCTGCCTACTTTAGTCATATATACTACACATGTCAAGTTTTACTTACTACTTTGGCAATAGTCAAAACATTTGGACACATCACACCTTTCCTTTCCTTTCCTCTCTTCTCTCCCCTCCCCTTACTTCCACTCATAATCTGATTCAGTTGTAAATGGAATGTCCATTGACCTCATTTTACATCTCCTTCAATGCTTTTCAAGTTACGCTGATGGACACTAGTAATACAGCCTATGTGTACACACTCAAGACAAACCCTACCCATCCCCTACCTTCTCTTGTTCTCAAAACTAGTCATGCTGATGGACACAAGTAATACAGCACATGCACACACTCAACATCCCTCAAAGCTAGTCAAGTTATGGACATCAGTATTGCAGCACAAACTCAAGCCCCCACCTCTATATCACCCTTGATTCATTTCATGCATCCTGCATGCACAGTCCTATTACATTCCCTAATGAAATTAACGGGATAGAGGGACTGTGATAGCAGTATGTACGTAATCACTATCAACTGCTAAAAGGGAATGTATGAATGAATGAATGTACATTCAGAGTGTCAAAAGACAGCTAGCACAGCAACAAACCTATTTTTATTATGGCTTGACCTTCAACAAAACCATCTTACTGATTAATAAAATTGACAATAAATCAAATGACCTCAATAAAAGAATTGATTTAAGATTGTTGTTCTCACGTGCACTCTACAAGGTACACAACACTGAACTTTGCGACCCTTTTGTCAGTTGATAAACATGTTGCGACATTTTAAGAAGAAGCCATGACCAGCTGAAACTAGAATATAGCAACCAACTAAATCACTCCCCCCCCACTTTTTTCATTATGTCAAGGTGACCTCAAAATTATTCACCAAGGCAACCACAGATTTTACCACAAGTTATTACCAGAGTTTAAATTTCACAGATTCTTTATTTAAAAATTGGAAATATAATTGTATATGGAACATACTACACGCGACATGTAAAAGATACATTCTGGAGTAAACAATATTTTTGTCATAAATCTCAGGATGTTCGAGGTAAACAGGAAAAGTGAAAATGAAGATGATATGATAAACACAAATTTAGTTGATAAATAATCTGAAAAAAAATTTGCTGACATATAGCTGTGGAGGCCAAGTTTAAGATTCCAATTAACATGTGGAACATCTCATGCTGGATACACTGATACAACATGAATAGCCTTTACAAAATAAAGGGTTTATTATCACTTCTTTGGTTAAAATTATGAATTTTATGTTTATTTTATGTTTGCCATTGTTTAAAATAGAATTTTATAAATTTTGGGTGTGAGCAGCAGGAACCATGACAATAATTAAAACAACAACAACACAGTTGATATACGATACATTCTTTAACACATAAAAAATTATACAAACAGAGTTTCCTTTAAATGCGTGATATTATCGTAAATGACCTTGTGTCGATCATATGTAAGGAATATAGCAGATAATATTTTTGAGCTAACAGATGGCAATAAATTAAATCATTGTCATCATAAAAAACAGCACATTGGCATCACATTGAAGAAACCTTGACAATTACGACGTGTTTTCACAAAAAGGAAAATTCCGGAAATGTTACTTCTCATTGGTTTTACGCAGGCTGGACTACAATCATTGATTGATCGAACAGACGTTCCGTGGGGCTAATTCAACCGACAAAAATATTTTTGTTCACAATAACTGTACTACACAACGATCAAGGAAAATAACCATTACCGTATACAACAACCAAATCAATAGCACATAGTTGGAACGATTTTCCTAATAACATTATACCAAAATACTGACAACCAGACATATTCTTCATTCTAATATTTCTGTGGGTTTTCGCGAATATACCAAAGTTACTCTCGGAAAAATCTGAGGGCTTAAAAACAAACAGAAATAAGGTCCTTACTCACCTGTATTTTTTGTTCTACTTTCTTGAACAAATGCCACCTAGTTTCGGTATATTTTAGCGACTTCGTAATAAAAGCTTTTCCAGTGTGTGATCACACACGACACAGTACAGGTGATCAACCTTTATACAACATGGCTTCCAAATCTGACGTCATGCAAAATGCCGGTATTTGAATAACGGGCCGTTTGATTGGTCACCTGAAAAGACCATTGATACTGATAGTTGATATCATATTTTGTGCTTTTAAAATTATATTTTATATTTACTGTGATATTTCTCTTGTCTAAAAAATGTCTAACTTACAAACTGAGCATCTGAATTCCATATTTGTATAGGGACAACCATAAATTGTCTTACCTCAAGAGTATGCAACCAATCAAAGCGCAGATTACATGCATGCGTAGGCAGTCGCGGAATTTCAATTCTGTTTAGAGGGGTTCCTACGACGTACAATGATTCTACCCCTATAACGGAAACAGAAATGCATGACGGGTGTGCCACGTTAAAACATGAACACAATATCGTCGTATGATGGCGTCATATCTTGAAATAAATGAATTATTCAAAATATTTACTTGCCATGTAATCATTATTTTTATTTTATTTTTTTATTAGACGCATAAAATCCTTAGGAAAGGATAAAAAGGGTCTTACAGAAAAAAATTAAAAAACTACAATCTAAAAAGGAAAACCAAAAATAAAAACTTTTCTAAAAATATAAAACAAATCAAAAACAATAAAGACAATTTGCAGCCAATGGTGAATACAGAATATAGAATGAACACAAATGAATGAATGTAGCCTAATACACTGATAGTCGTTGCTGTTTTGTTCCATAGTTGTTTTTTAAGAAGACAGCTAAGGCTGGTGCTAGAGTATGGTTTCCCATAATCCAAATGAATTTATTCTGACTATTTTCTTTATCAAAATTTGGAACTTTATTATTTTGTGCAGTCAGCAATAATTTGTCCCTATGATGACTGTAAGCTGGACATTTCATTACAAAATGTTGCTCATCCTCAATTATATTTTGGCTGCACATATCACATGTTCTTTTATCCAGTGGTACATTATTATGTCTGATTTTCTCAATTTTAAGGTCTTGGTTGCTTGTCTTGAATTTTGCAATTAACCTTCTAAGACCATGGTTCTGCATATTAATTAGGTAATTTTCAATTTTTAAATCTTGTTTGAAAAGTCTGTATGTTCTTAGTTTGTTTTTAGCCAAGGTTTGTTTTCTATTATCATTATGCATGTCTAAGATCCATTGGTTCTCAAATGATTTGTTTATTTTTTTATGAATAAAGTCTAAATTTTTCTTATTTATTATTTCACTTGAGTTTATAATGGTTACAACATCAATATCTTGCATGAGGGTTTCTACACTTGTAAACCATTTACTTTTTACATTCTTATTTACTAAGTAGGCTTCTCTTAATAATGTGTTATCAGAGTTTGTTACCCGGATGAAATACTTAAGTGGTTGTTTTTTTTTTTGATAAAACAGTCAATGGGGTACCTTCCTAGCTCACCATAAACAACCATTTTTGGTGTGAATTTGGAGAGACCAAGAATGAACTAACAAAATGAAACTGTCATGTCAACAGCGTCAAATGTGAACACTTTTATTCTGACACGTATGAAACTAAATGTTTGGACAGTGTGAAAACCCGATATAATATTCAGGGACTGTCCATGTTAAAACTTCCATTATGATTAACCCTATCGCAATTCAAAATTGTAGAGGGCAAATATTTAAGAGAACCACTACAATAGGTTTACATACGCTTCTTAAGCAGGTGGCATTAAATAGCAAATCACTTAATACTGTTTTTATTCACATTTACTTTACTTTACTTTATTGCCTTTATGCTGAAATTCAAGTACAGCTGCTTCTTGCCGTCTTGGACGTTCAAGGTATAATGTTCTAGCTTACTTACTGACTTCACAGAACGCTGAACGGATCTTTCTATCCTCGGGGGCGGACATCCGGGCATTTTCTACCGCCTGGCAACCCTCGCGGTGAAAACAAAAAACAAAAACTTGCAGAAAACGGTACTTTGCGATAGTTGTTGAGAGTCCCCTGAACAGTGTGACAAGATTAGCCCTATGTATGTAACATATATGAATTTGGTTGTTCAGAATTACTTCAAAGTTGAGTTTGTGTTGTTTTCTCGGGTTTTCACCGGCTCCACCGGCGTTCCACAGCAGCGCACACAAAGCCCGTAGAAATACGTGGTACAGTGGTGCGCGTCTTAGCAACGTAGAACATCCGTGACGTCACGGTAGCTCCGCCCCCGAGGATACACAGTCATTTAGAAGCCGAAATTCCGAATAAAGAGTACTAATTATTATTTTTCCCGGATTTTTAATGATACTTCAAAAAAAATAATAATAATAAAATAAACAAAAAAAACTCTGTTCTGGGGATTGTGTAGAAAATTATGGCTGCATTATGGATAAGACGACCGAATGACTGCCGGGTATGACTGTTGTTGTATTTGGTGCATATGCGACGCGCATAATTAAAACTTGTCTGCGTTTTCAGTACTTTCAGTGACTGTGGATTTATGGTATAAATAACAGCTTCAACATTTCTTTAAAACGTGAAAAGTAATATTTCTTCGTAGGGCATACATACTAACCCTTTCGTAAACGTAATTTATATTAAACTGGTATATTCAAACGTTTAGGCACAGTTCGGTGTTGATGGACTGTGGTTTAGGCAAGCACTGATCGTGCGTGCTTGGCACTGCGGTGTCGCAATAACTCTATGCACAATGCATTTGTGATACGCTTAAAATTATTGACATGACCATTAATTCAGACACGTTTCCGTTGTTCATCGCACAAATATTATTTCACATGTGGGTAAAATTGAGGACAAATCGGAATCACAGGTAAAATACATGCAAGACTTATGTAGCAAAACCTAAGGTTTGATTCGTAATAGTAGTTTATGAATAAATAAACGCTGCTCGGACTGATAAATATGATATATAGAAGATAATATTTGGTAATCGTAGTCCTAAATAACTATTAAAAATAGCTAGACGTTTCGAGCAATGGCTCTTTATCGATAGCATAGAAGAAAGTCTAAGGTTTGATTCAACTTTTTGAGCGCCATATTTTTTTTCTCTGTTCAAAAAGTTGCGTGCAACGAATATTTAACATTAATATTTCATTGGCTGCAGATCCTGGAAATAAAATGAAAAAAGTAGATTCATATTGTGAACGGTGATAAAGGATAACACTCTGATGACAAACCATATTGTTACGTACTGTTAAAATCAGTATGATGTCATGATAAAGTTCAACTAGGTGACAGCTTTCAAAATCGCTCACCTGGCAGCGCAGACATACGTTGGTTGACGGGCGGCTGTCCACCCAGCTGAAAATCCTTGGGAGAACATTGATTACATAAAATAAGTGAAATGACATGACATAATTTTTCATAAAAAAGGTCACCAATTAGCCCAAATACACACTTCATAATGACAGCGTTGTACAAAAACTACTTCTGTTTGAATACCGGAAACTGAAATAAGATAAAAAAGATACTAGACTATAAACAATATTAATAGATTCCCCACAAAATAAATGTTTTATGTATATTTTTCTACACAGAATTGGCATGTTGAGAGCTCTCAGGTAATGTTAAAGCGGGAGGGTCGTCATCGCGCATGCGCGGGAATTGAGTCCCAAGCGAGGATAACAACACACGCTATGGCCATCTGACGCATGCGCAAGTGACGACCCCCCTCCCCCGCTTTAATACATATGCACCTATGGAGCAGCAACAACGATGAACAACATTTTAAAAATCATACCTTATAATGAATCAAGTTTGAATAAGATTATAAGCAAATTCACAAAAAAGTCTGGAAATTCACTAAAGTATATGTAAATTTGTTGAAATGTTTTTACAAGATTAGGATTCATGTCAATAATAATATACAACATATATTTTTCATACCACGAGGCCAAGCAAAATTTTGGGATATGAAGAAAATAATCTCACCATAGAAACCAGCTTAAAATGCAAGTTTTGAAAATTTTCAATTACATTTCAGACTCTTTTTATCTGGAAACATTGTTTCGGTAACCATAATTTATTTTGTATTTTTGGTATCCTGATGACATTAACTCATAATAATTAAATGATGGACATAATGTATAATCTTAATTCAGCAAGTGCATAAAAAAACAAATTAAGCTAAACTAAGACTTCTAATTTTACTGGCACCAACAAATAAAACACACTCCATAGATAAGGTATGTAATATCATTTATTCAATAATAATATATAAATAATATTATTTCTGATTCTCTTTATAACTTACATAAAGGGTAATATGTAATGAACAGTGCTAACAATTCAATTCAGATGCTAAAGGTGAAATCCGGGCAAACATCATAATGCTCCTAGATGAAAGAGTTTCACAAATGTAGGAGAATGCAATTTACAGTCTTTTTTATATCTAGATATTCAACTTTTCATTAGTTTATGTAGTCCACCATGTTGATTCATCAGCAAAGGATTGTGGGTAAAGTGTGACATCATAACCACTGTTATTAAGTAAATAATTTAATCTATAACTTCAAAAGTTCATCTAGGAACATTATTTTGTTAGTCTGGACTTTAAAGCGAGGGAGTCGTCACCGTGGGTGACGCCCCTCTCGCTTCAAGGTAAATAATTATGCACATAATATCAATAAAACTAAAAAGTTTGCAATTGTTTAATAGCATACGACTTATTTTTTTGTGTGAATCTGATCTTGCATGCTTGTAATATAAATGAGAATTCAATTCATATGCAAATTTTTCTAATTAATTCATTGTGCATCCAAACCTGATAACATTTGCAATTGTTCCATAGTATGTGACTGCTCAGTCATATATGTCAGGCAGACAGACAGACAGACAGACAGACAGCAGTACGACATAAGCACCTGTTGACTGTCAACAAAAGCTAATGAAATCAAAATGTAAATCTAAACTGTTAATAACAATACGTCCTTTTATAGCAGAAAATGCCACACATACATTTCTTATTATACAATAGCGGGATTGTGGCACCACAGTTTAAGAAAACAGGAAAACAGGACACATACATTTGACATATGAACACCAAGAATAACAAAATTTAAAACAAAATTTACATTAATCTTCCGAAAAGTATTGCTTTTAAAAATGGCACAACTGTCCCCTCCACAAACACAAGCGAATACACATATGCACGCACACACGCAGATATACGCACACCCATATATCACATGATCACTTATAGTGAGTTTACCGTTAATGCCAGCAGTGACAGTAACCAGTTAAATGTATCAAGCATTTGTTACCAAGGAATGGCAGTGGAAGCATTTGATAAATATAAAAACTAAAGTGACATACAACTCAACATGAATAAACCAGTAATGTTATTTCACAGTGTCTCCACCACAGGACGTTCATTTCATTTCATAACATCACAGGTTCATTTACAATCACAGTTGTTACACTGCACTCAATATGAGTCTTGTATGACATATATAATAAATTAAATATTGGTTGTTTTCACGATATTCAAAACACAATAACTAAAATGGTTAATTCTCTCCATACACAACACAGTTTTTAAAATATGGTAGCAATACTGTTGTATGTAACAACTTTATATGATCAGCTCTGATTAAGATATACTAGGTAAATTTTTTGTTGCTTACTAAAATTATTTTAAAAAGAATAATAATGAAAATCCGATGCCTAAGTATTGAATGATGACACGAGTCGGTACAAAACTTGAATAATATGCACTTTGAGGTTTAAGATGCTGTAAACACCATATAGACTGTGGGTTGGGACGCTGTAAACATCCTTTATATATCTGTATACATATACTACAATAAATGTTATTATAAGATTAGAGGAAATAATTAGTTTCAGTTTTATAAATTTGTGACTTGTCTTGATGTGAATGGATATCAATAACCCATTCACTATCGTTTCCATCACAACTAGTCCTGCTTTATATCACCTTATTTCAACAAAGTTAGTCATAATTTTATCGTGATGATTGTGATACTCTTTTTCCAATTTTACGACTGAAAATCCTCAAAAAGGTTTCAAGATTTCTTTACATCAATTTCCTGATATAAATTATATCTAAAATAGGACATCAATATTCATGTGTTGGCAGGATACTGTAAATGGCATTATTATACATAAAGAGATACCTTAGTACTGTAGAACACATTATTCTTGGCTGAATTTAATGTTTTATATTGTTTTATTGATTAATATCTGTAATTTTCACTGTTTGAAAGCGAATGAAACTGAATTACCGTATTTGCTCTATTACCGTTGTAACGTATATGCTTATATAAATTACAGAGGCGTTTCTATGGTAACATTTAATGATTCCCTATAAAACAAAAAGGAATTTGGGTTTACATGCACTGTGTTTGGAGATGATCTTTTAATAGAGAAAATACGGTACATGCAGTGTGTACAATATCACTAGAAATGGTTTGAATGAACATTACTGTAAAATACTTTTCGCTTGGAATTAAATTTCGCTATTTTCACTGAAGGAATTCCAAATATTGAATGATTACGCACATAAGGCTGCCACCAGGGTTTGCTGATTCTGTTCTAAATTTTTTTGGATTTTGGCATTCCCATGATGTATCCTTGGGAGGAAAATATGTATAATAGTAAGGTTATTATGAGAATAACGTAAAGTATGCACTCAGACAGTACGTCAGTTGATGCTTCCACTGTACTGTCTTCGTGCATACTTTACGGTATCTTCGTAATAACCTCATATTCACTGACGCAGTGATGGCATAATGCTGGTAAAAATTTGCATTTAGCCGAATGGTGCACCAGAAATAAAAAAAAAATGTTTTGACCTAACCAGTCTAATCAGGTAATGATCTCACAACAGCAACATAGCTTGCAATGTTTTTAGTTTGGTATTCGGAACAATATATAAAATATATATAATCGACTACAAATATAAATGATAAATTACATGCATATACTATTAATAAAGATTATTATTATTAATAAGAAATAAAAGGTAACAATAAAATTCAAGTTATTCCGCAAGATTACATAAATAATAATATGGATCCTATATAATACACAGTTAGAACTACTTTTACCGGTATGTCATGCTTCACTGATTAAAAACGCGCATAATTTTGTAAATGATTTTTAGATGTGTGCATTGGATATTAGCCTCTTAACTTCTAATGGATGAAATACAGTAATCTGACATGGTTGCACAGGTAATGTACCATTTCAATGTCCAATGGATGAAACAGTGTACTGTAAAATACTTTATTTTCGCTTGGAATTAATTTTTGCTATTTTCGCTGAAGGAATGATTCAGTGAAAATAAAATCTTTTCTATATTTTACATTCAACTCATCAAAAATCAGTGAAAATAAATTCCATACAAAACACCCAAAAAGTCTTTTCAGCGAAAATTAATTCCAGCTAAAATAAAGTATTTTACAGTAATTGGCATGGTTTCACAAATGCTGCAGCTACTGTAAAATGACTAATTTTTGTTGGGTTTAAATTGCGCTGATTTACCATTTCAGGCACATTCAGTGTGTTTTAAATTCACGGTTTTATCATTTAGAATAATGTGTTCTATGCTAAATGTTACAAATTCACTGGGTTTCAATTTAGCGCATTTTCCAGTCAGCGAAATAAGCAAAATTAAAACCCAGTGAATAATTAACCCCTTTACAGTATTAAACTTTTAAGTGACATTACCCCATTGTGCAGCACTGGGAATCTCTACAATAACTGCTGACTGAATAATATGTCTAATTCAATTACATTATACCTCAATGACTCAAGATAATATTATTGCACTAACAATATATAGCACAGAAAATATTTGGCAACAAAGAAAAAAAAGTCAAGTAGTGGTTATATCATGTAAAAATAATCAAAATTGATAAAATAATGCTGGAAGAAAGTTTAAAGTATCAAACAGAGGTCTTGCTAGCAATGCTGACAACATGTCCTAAAACGAACACGGCCAAAACAGATACATCATATGTATTATTCTACATTTCCTGTATTCATTTTGTGAATGCTCCCATTTATCAGTATCAGTTTATAGTTACTAATAATTTAAAATAATGACACAGTAACAACATTTTATGGAAGCCAGGTAGGCTTCCAATTTCAAAAGTTGGTAGTCCTGTAGTAATACTTGGTAGTCCATCATGTTTTGTAGAAATTTTAAAGCATGCCAAAAAAAGTGTGAACAGAAATAAATAAATAAATGTCACATTGTAAGTAGGAAACCCATAACGTTGAACATACATTTGTTGACGTCAAAGTGTATTATTTTTGTAAATTTCTAGCAGTCTGTTTGGGTTTACTATATTTGAAGATACAACCCTAAGACAGGAATTGAAATGGTTGTCTGTGTGTCTTAGGCTACTGTTAATTTTAAGCCTTGAGACACACCTACATTTTGTGTACCTATATGTATGCATGAAGTTAATGTTATGTTATGTGCATTTTTAGAATGCAAAATGTGTTGCATTCTGCACATGTTTGTTTTCAAGACGTCTGAATAATGTCAGGAGAAGATTGGAAAACAGTTATCAGCGTTTTCATCTTTTCAATTTGTATCATGCGATGAATTGCAGGAACTATCAACAAAGTCAAGATATTGCCAACCAAGTATAAGATAGCAGAGACTGGAGCTTATTGCAAAGAGAATACGAATAAAAGTCTTTTCTGGAAGCAGGTTCTTAGAGGTTGCCCATAGAAGCACCGAGCCAAAGTTGAACATAGCTGTTAAATACACTGTCCAGCGAACACGCTGATACGCAGAAGCTTTCTGAAGAGATGGACGACTGTAGAGGTACAAACCAATACCTAGCTGGGCATTGAAGAAAAAGCTACTGGCAATTCCTGTGTGATGTCTTGGAAAAATACTGCAAGAAACAAATTGTTATTAAAGTGTTAGATTTGAAGTCCTTTTTTTTAAAGATTTTTTTGGTTCACATTATTTTTTTTTTGCATTGATCAATACCATAGGACACTTACATTTGAAGACACTGCACAAACTTGAACTTTTAGGTATAGTCAAATATTCATAAATATTTAGAAATACATGTACTTCTGAAAAAAATCAGGCTATTGACTCTTGAGGACAACAAACTACACCTTTGTCAGTATAAGCAACGTAATTACAGAATAACTCTTCTCATGTAACAAATCAGAATTCCCAAAAACAAAAAGAGAATGCTTTAGATCAGCCAAATAGTGATGTTTTGACTGCATGAAAATGAACCAATTTTTAATTTTGTTTGTTCAGCAAACAAAATTTATGCCAACTTTAGTCATGATAAATGTTAAACAGCCTATAGAATTATAGTGGATTACATTATGAACAATTAATGTTTTGTCAATCACGTGATAAAATAAAATGAACAGCAGTTTAAATAATTGTCTTCAGTACTTCAACACAATTCTCTGCAGATAATATATGGTTAAAAATGTACATTGGATAATTAAATTATTTTTAGACTTACATCAAGGAAGAAAAATGAATTTTTTTAATTTGATTATTTCAATCTTGCAATAATTAAATCATACATGGATAATAATGGATTTTTTTTCTATGAATAATGTATTTATTTACAGTATAACATTACCGTGACGGGGGAGTTGGTGTAAACAGTTTAATGTAAACAGATAAACACATTAAGTCATTTGGCAAATTCCACGCATTCCGTCATATTTTTTTGTTTCGAAGCATTTCGGGCTACATATCACCAGTGGGTATCGAGTATGATATTCGATGTTTCTTGTTTTCTACATCAATTATGGGTCACGATTTAAAGGGCGTAACCGGGGTTGTTTACATAGCACGGACACAAAGGCTGGTCAATCTGACCTTTCCTGGGTCACCCTCACTTTCACTCACTCAAAGGATGCGAATATAGGGAGACAACACTGACCTGCGAAAAAGTTTAGGTTGCACGACGTTCACTGCAAAGGTAGAGTAGCTGATAGCACCGATACACGGCAAGTAACACGAACATAGGCGCTCTACATTGGCTTCTAATTTCTTAATACGGAATCTCGACAACGGATCATCATCGACCGCCATCATTAAACTGGCTTTCTGACTTTCTCCTCTAGGTGGCGCTGTATCATCAACTCATTATTTATAGAATTTTGAAAACCAAGCTTGACGCAAAACGCTTATCAATATTATAAATTTTCTGTTGCGAAATTTTAGTTTCTTGATAAGTAACCTATGTGATCGATGTTTTTTTTCACGTGAGTTAGGTGTGATTGACTCAAGTAAACTGATACCTCGTTATTCATTACAGTGGACGACTGAAATAAGCGTGTTCGAATTTCATGTAAACTAACAATGTATTTTACACGCGTTGTGTACGTCGCTATGAGTCCCATATCGAACAGGACGCGACGCGACGACTAGAGAAATTGAGTGATAATCAGTGTGTCTAGTATTTCACGTTTACATTGTATCTATATTTTATTTTATGGGTATGGTGGACGCTGCTTATATGCATATTCATAACTGATTTTAGTCGGAGGGTTATGAATGCACAAATTTATACATATGTATTTATACAAATAATATTCACACGGACTACAAAGCATTCCATTCTGACCTAAGTGTGTATTTGATGAAATGTCAACGAATATCGCCCACTAGTGGTTGATTGTTTCAGATCAATATATGCAATAAGTCAATAATGCAAATCACATACAAAGACTGTTTTCGGTAAAATCCTGAAATCCTGATGAGCAACAAGTAACAAAACAATTACGTTTCAGCGAAAAATTAAGTTTGTTCCGTGGTTTTGGCCATGTTTCTTCCCTGAACCCTTTCAAGCTGTGCTTTACGAACTGATGTCACAGCACATATATCAACAATTCCCGAACCTTGGTTTGAATTCTCTACTACCAAACCTATTTAACACACAACAAAACCATCATATATTATCAGCTGACATATTGATGAAAAGAATGTTAATTTTATCAGATGGACGATGTCAACTTTGTTCGCCTTTCACAAACTCAATGAACTTACTGTATTCGTTCTATTAGTAACGCTTATAGTAATTATAGAGATGTGTCTGTGGTAAAAATAAGTATGATCCAGCATACAATAGAACAATGTAATTTTATGTTCATGCGCACTTGTAGATACGGCTTTTTTTTCACGTTTTTTCAACAAATGTGATCCGGAACTGTAGCCTAAGTTTGTTCAAATGTTGTCATATAATTTATAGTTTACGGAAAAAAAACAGGTAGGTGCATTAGTTATTCCAGTGTTACGAGATCACTTATTGTCGCCAGCCCGCATGTATGAGACATATATTATAATACCATGAACGCATATACTATCGTCTTTATTATGTATCATAACTGCACAAGGTTTTCCCATGTCAATGGCTCATCATGTTATTGGCCGATGTTGTGTTACCCCGTCATGCATCGTATCTCTTCTCAAAAAAGTAAACAAATGTAATTCAGTTGGCAACCCGACCGGACACGGTTGTATGGTGATCGGAGTTGGCGACCCGACCGTAAGCTGAACTATCTGCGAGGAACCTCCGTTATGCGTTTTTTGGGTCAATTCATCCAGTATCTCTATGCCTCAGGGTGCCAAGCGTGATTTTGAGTTGTGTTTCCCAGTCTTCGCGTTCCATTTACAACACAAACTTCAAGGCTTCGTTTGAACTAATCTGCTGAGGGTTTATAATAAACAACTTGACTTTTCTGAAATTTAATTCTTAACGGACAATGAAATAAATATTACAACATTGGACTTGGTTGGTTGGCTGTTTACACGCCCTCGTCGTCGAGAAGAAGAAAGTCTGAAAGTAACAAACTATTGCTTGAAGCGGACGTGCATCGTTCAACTAAGATTCAAAACCCCAGTGTATCTGTGAGTATTTTGAAATAGATTTTTGAGACCCCCACACTGGCAAAATAGCACGTGTTATTTTATAGATGTCATATCGTGATGAAGGTTTAAAGTTTGCATGAAGTCGAACATTTTAAATCGTGTGACGGGCGCTGATGATAGTCTGGCGACATAAGAGCATGAGATAAGTTATTCCAACTTCCAAGTGTTGTCTTTCAGTTGATGAAACAATGAAAGTTCGACATCAGTTGCTAGGTGTTGAAAATAAACATCCATTTTTGTAGGTTGCATTCCCATGAATTTACATTATCATTATCACATATAACTAGGCTTTCACCAAACTTTGGGTTACATACGATATTCCTGCCACGGACTAAAATACCTCGTCCCATAAAAGCTTTGGAATTTGAACAGTTTCCGTCATATCTTATCCAATAGTAACCATGAAATTGAATTTAGATGACTGTCTAATATACATTATATGCGAATGAAAATTACGTTTGATTTGGTGATTAGACACCTTGACCTTGAGTGCAGACTAAGTGTTCCAATATTAGACCATTTTCCGTTCACTGCGAGAATCACGCGTTATGCGTGAAATCGAACGTAAAAACAGGACAAACAAAGGTCATAGCGTCGCAGTCGCGTCAAACATCGCGTGGGATTTGACAAACGCGAAAGTATTTCGGGGACATTTCCATGCTTAATAATGTGCTGTCCACATTTGATGATAGGCAATTTCGATTAAGTAAGGGTATTCGGAAGCAATATTCCTCTGTCGAAGATCGGCCGGTCAATGTATGTAAGCTGCGAAATAAAGAAATTCTAGTTCAAAATCAAATCGTTCGATTTTTGCGGCAGACGTTCGACGCGCGTCTTTCATGCATCTCGCGAGATCTCGCAATTGTACGGAAAATCACCTATGTGATTACGTACTTTTTCGTCGCGATCGCAATAGTCAATGTGTTGCAACTTTAATTTAACTTTAATTGTGAATTTCAGATTATGATTTAAAATATTGTACAAATTTAAATCAGCGGAACCATAAGCTGAAACTTTTTTGATTTAATTGTAGTGTAGTTTTATATCGTTATCCGCGCTTATTAGTCAAACGGTCATATCAGGTTTTAAAAAAGTGTATGGTAAAATATCCGATGTTGTCCGGCAATGAAGTACATTTATATACTTGAATTCATGCTAAATGAATAAATAAAAAAAACGTCTGGCCCACGTATAAATGTTTCTACCTCTGTAATCTATGTTCGTCGTTTTCTCTCTATTGCTTTCAAAACATCGCCCTCTTGCGTTAATATGTAGAAAATATTAGTAATTTTAGTTCTTCTAAAGTATACAATATAAACAGACGTTTCCGGCAATGCCTCTTCTTTAGTGTAATATTACACTAGGCATCACTCCAAACTACTAACATCAGCTACCATTTTCTATATATATATATATATCAGAGGTACATTACTTGGGGTTTGCAACTACGGTGACATGATACCAAGATCCCGTTTCAATCTTGCTCTCGCATAAGCGTTCCAACTCAGAAAAAAATGAATGCGCATGCCCGAGGTAACAGAGAGGATACAGAGATGTCCAGGTGGATCAAAATAGCTGCTCACGATATCACGGATTACGATAACTATATTTTCTGTACATTTTCAATGCATTACATTTTTTCACTATGAATGTGGTAATACATGTTTTATTGATTATTACAAACCGCCTATGTCATGTCAGAAGGTCGTAGCATTAGTCTTGCTATCTACGAGATGAGACTTGAATGGGAACTTGACATGATGTCACCATACAGTACCATGCGCGTTGCAAACCCCAAGTAATGTCGTTTCGTCGCGAAAATATACTACCATTTGCCGGTTTGAGAATCACGTGGTATTTTTGTCCGAGTACGTCAAACATGTTACAGCCTCGTTCGCAGCGAGTCGTCTTATAAATAGAAATCAATCTTATCACTACATGTCGGGTTAACGCCACGGAATCCTGAAAAGTTGTGGGTGAATTTGTTTGTATACTTTGTCGATACTACTTCACAAATAACGAAACTGAACAATGTCTTTTGTTGGCAGCACATTGCATAACTATTTAAATAGGCCAGACATTTCATATCCATTTAAATTGACCAGACATGTCCAGGTAAGTCGTCTCTATAACTTCTACCATGGAGCTAAAAAAAGATGGAGCTAAAAATCTTTTTTTAGCTCCATGCTTCTACCAATACAACATGACAGATAAATGCTGATATTATGTTTTAGTGTTCAAATCGAGGCTACGAGAATTATTATGTCGGTTTTGATAAGTGTCTATCGGTGGTTCACGCGGTTAGGATCGAGATCGTCGGTGGATTTGTAGCGCATATTTTAACCGGTGTGTTTAATTACTTAGTGAATAGTGTTAATACATGATTGGTAATGTAGTCCTAATTCTGGCCTTGACAGCTTAGTATTTTGGGTTTCGTCTCCATTACGAGATGTAATACCATTTTGCGCGAGACAATTCATAAGGCAACTAAAAAAAAAAAAAAACGGCAAGAAACGCGTATGCCTTGTGCATGTGTAGGAAATAATCGCGTCACTTAAAAAACACTATGACATTATGACTAATCGCAAATATCTTTTTCTATTGGTTATTATATTCAAAATCAAAATATATTCATAAGTATAGTATATATTTCCATAACAATTTAACAATAAATTTGGTGACGACGACACGTATGAAAACTGTGACAAACAAAACGCACAGAAATTCGTTCAAGCATGATGTATTGACAACAAATCTTAGCTGACAGGAACGACTAGTGAAAAAACTCAGAAATTGAAAATGCTCACATGGAAACATTACTAGCGCAAAATGTGCACATGCGCAAAACAAACCTGAACGGTCAACCCATTCACATACGGTTGAAATAACCAAATAATTGAACATTTTTATTTTTACTTAAAATTGAACTATTTTTAAAATAGTTCGATATAGCTCGAGTTTGTTCGTTAACAACATTGAGGAAGAACTATCAAATCTCTTTATAGTTGGTCACCTATCATCCGGGTTATGTTGATAACAAAACCAGTAGGCACTAAGTATGTACTTTAAATAATTATTGAACAGGAATGATTAAAGAAAAGGTGCTATAACCTTCTTTTGACACTGTAATTCTCTAATCTGACGTTAAGTAAACGTGACTTGTTCAAAGGTGATCACCAATTGATTTTACGAATTATTGTTGACGCAGCAAATTGCCTTCGCCCTAGGCTTCTAGTTTTTATTT
Organism: Saccoglossus kowalevskii; assembly: GCF_978046115.1. Classification (NCBI taxonomy): domain Eukaryota; kingdom Metazoa; phylum Hemichordata; class Enteropneusta; family Harrimaniidae; genus Saccoglossus; species Saccoglossus kowalevskii. Next base: position 25,039,523 of record NC_140659.1, read on the forward strand.
TCTCGCCCCAATTATTTCTTGTAATCACAGTATCAATGCCATGTATGTGACATTTCGACAAGTTACCAATTAAAAAAAAGACATTTATCTCAGATCATTACGTTTGCAGTAAATGCGATCATCCATTATGAAACCACGCGTTGTCCGTGTCTATTTTATGTGTATTTTTAATGAGAGCAAAATGAACGTGCTGTTTTTACGACACCGTGCATGCCGCACAGTTCCAGGCAGGTTCACATCGGCGCAACATTTTGAACTATAGTGACAAGTTTTTCTTACGGAAAGTTCGAGGAAAGTAACACTGTTATGTTGGCCTGAATTTAGAACTCTTTGAAATGGAGCATGACATACGGTATTTGCTCTGTTATTCATTTGTTTATTTACTCGTAGACTGTTTTTTGTAGAGTGGTTTTTGAGAGAACAATCATACAAACTAAAATTCAATTACAATATTCAGTTTACAGACGTCGACAAGGTGTAAGCATTTTTCGTTAGAGCGTTCTATCAAATAAAACAATTATGTTGTTCTCGATACAGACACAATTAATATGAATTAATATAAATACGTTCACAATTACTCATAATGATGTTTGCTTTGTTTTATTCACTTGAGTTGGGATTTGTTATTTTATTCATAACTGTGAAACTGTCAAAATGAGTTATTTTAATAAAGACGGAATCTAACATAGTTAGACATTTGTCGTAGAAACTTTATGGTGATTCCAAATGTTTGCGAAAAGAAAAGTATGAGTAACGTTATTGAACTCAATAGCAACCGCATGCGAACACTTATTGACAATAACAACCCCCGACTCCGCCGCCGCGCGCAATCGATGCTGGTGCGCCCAGTTGCTACTCTGCCTAATATACGTTATGTCATCCGGACCACCATCTTGATATTTGCATAATAAGATTTATAGAGCGATGACTTCAATCTGACTTCATACTACAAGTGACCGAACTTCATACACAACACCACTATTTACATATCGGGTATATCATAAAGTTATTGCCCAGTTATCACTGATATCTTGTCTATTTCAATTTACTGCCCATTGTACATATTCAAAACTACACGAACTCATAGGTAGATTGTAATGCTATTTGGCGATCCCACGCGGATTTTAAAATAAAATACGTGTTTTTGTCAGCCTTTAACCACACTGACGCACCTGATTGCTGTCGGCATGACGTCGTTGGTTTTAAGACTTCACTTTTTAGATGAAATACAAGTATTAATTTCCCAATCATTAAATCACGCTGTTCGTTGTCAGTTCATTACTCGATTGCGCGTCATTCTTTAATTCTGTCAATCGACCTATCACGCCACCATTAATGCTTTGAATGTCACTCGATCAATCACGTCATTCATTCATGCTCTGAATATGCCAATCGACCAATTGCGAGTTTTTGGTGCGCTTGATAGGGTGCCCGATTACGTCAGCGACATTTAGGCTCGTTCGCAGTTCAATATCCCATGACATTTTCGAATGCGAGTTTGTGGTGCCCGATTACGTCAGCAACATTTAGCTCATGACTCGCACAGTAATCGTGTCTCGTGCATACAAACACATGAGCCAAACACATGCAACTTTAACGTAGGATTATCTATGCCTAGTGTATATCCAGTGTATATGCTATGTAACTTCGTAGTCGATTACACATGTTGCAACATAACTCGCCTCGTATGTATTTGCGTTATTAGTTTTTGTTGACTTACAAAGTAGTATGTGCCATACGTCGAATTCTTTAATTGTAGCTCAGTGTGGCTCAGTGATTTGGAACTAATTACGAGAAAACCGTCGCTATTCAGACTACTCATTCTGACAGTTGATATTCGTAGTTATTAATGTAGTGAACGATTAATCAAAATATATGACGTATTCAGTATTTAGTGTAATTGGCTTTATGATTGAAGGTTACGCCCTAGAGTCTTTTTACTGTTTTGTAATTGGTTAGAGTTTTGAAAATGAATAAAGAGAGTTTGAGTTGGTCTTGGGGAGCACAGCACGATAGACGCAGTCGAGAGGTAGTCCTGGAGAGCCTTGGGGCGAGTGTTGACGCAGTCTAAGAGAGTCTTGGGTCAGCCTTGCGATAGTCTTGGGGATTTTTCCCCCACCAGGGCGCTGTGTCTTATAGAGTGCTCGATTGACCGACTAAGACGAGAGCTGAAACGTATTTCGCTGTGTGTGTCTTATTTGACTGTAAAGTATAAGTGACTTTCCCGATCTCATACCTCAAGGGGACGCGATAGAGAGACGAGACGAGTGTCCCCCAGACACGTGTGGAGAACCCAGAAAGAAGAATTTTCCCCCTGACATTCCTTCGGGGATCTTTCATAAATCAAAAACATGTTATGCACAATAATTATGTTTTTGTCAATGAGTTTCTAGTGTCAATGATCTTAGCGCACTCTTATCATCACATATGAACCTTTCAGAGCACATTAAGACAATCATTAAAAAGCATTTCGTATGTTGGGTTTTATTAAACCTACATGTGTTGTTTTTTTCAGGTGTTTCTCTCCACTGTTATAAAGCTTTATATAATACTACGATATAGAATTTCCGTTTTTGACATTGTAAAATTCTTTCGTTTTTATGCTGAAAAATGAAGTACTTTTACCAAGTAAAATCACAATTGTTAAAGTTATTGCTCATAGATGAGTTGTACCTACTACATAGTTTGTAATTTTATTCAATTTCTTTCAGTAATAATTCAAGACAAATAAAGTGCAAAAAATATAGAGAATAGAGGCGAACTTGTCTTCTGTAAAAGGTAATTAATCATTTTTTTCTGCCCCCCAACAAAAAGCGACAGAATTTCACAATGTCGAACACAGAAAGTTTTTATGTAGTGTTATATCAGCTACGTTCATAGCGAACTTAATTATATTGCACTCGCATTTTAGTTTACATACATAAAATTATTGAACAAGTTCAGCGGAATTGTTTAAAAATATTCGTGTTTTGAGACAAGTTTCTTTTGATTTAATAATAATTACCAGTCATTTTGTAAACATTTTAACTTGCCAACTCTACATGCAAGGCCTATTCTTTTTTTAGATCTAAGTTACATTTATAAAATTGCAATTGAATTTCACAACTGTTCAATTTACTTAGTAAGTTGTGCTTCAAGTGAATATGCTAAGTAGACTAGTGTGCATTATTGATATTTTTAGAATCACGGTGGGTAATAGTCGGATTGGCATTCGAAAATATTCACTCATTTCGAGATGTGTGAACACGTTCAATTCTATTGGTCGAGACGATAGAATAAATATATGCAGTCAAGCAAGTATTGTTTTAATGTTTCATATGTTTCCTTGTTTTGTATCTATTGTTTTGGCTATTTTACATGCAGTCAGAGCATATAAATGTGTTTTATGTCCATTGATCTTCTCAAAATAAATAAATAAAAAAAAGTATATTTCGGATTGAAGATGTATATTACCTACTCTGTCTATGCCTATTTAGAGACTCGGACACTCGCAATGAGGAGCAGAATATACATATACATATACATATATCAAGGATATGCATATATTAAGAAGAAAAACGCATGTATCTCGCTGAAACCGTTACCTTTGCGACAATAGCAACCGGTTTGTGTACGTGTACAGAAAATGCCAAAAGTACGCGGGATTCAGGTCTCAACCGAACCTTGCAAGTGGCCAGAATGCACTGAGTGTGTATCCTACCACGGGAGTCGAACCCCGAATCCCTTGACGTTGGAACGAACACGAACACCTTTTGCCACTCGTAAGGTTCTTGATATATCAGAAGCATTGCCGTAAGATTGTTTGTGATGAACATTTCCAGTATTTGAATCCCTGCTTTCTAAATGTGTATGACGACTTTAAACATTATTTGTTGCCACTCCGTCTGAGCGGACGTCGAACACGGAGAATTTCGTTTTTCCTAGGCTAGTTACGAAGCAGTATTCGAAACCTTGCGTGACGAGATTTATCAACATAAAAAAATAGCTGAGCGTCAAGTTATAATGATGAAACTAATGATTTTGGTTCATGACTCAATATAATACATATGTTAAGTTCTTCAACTTTAGCAGATAACACAACTTTTAAGTTACATTTGAGTGTCAGTAGTCAGTACTACGCATGCGTGGACCAAGAAGTAATTGAATACTCGCAGTGTCGATTACACATGTTGATTGCATTCTATAAGTGTGCGATTAAAACACACCTAAATACCCATTTAGTACGACGTTCCGGTCTCCTCGTCCACGTGAGTACCTACGATGTAAGCTGGTCGACCTTTTCGCATTCTTGTCTAAATGATAAAACAAATCATATTCATCAAAGCGGAATCTATTAATGATTGGCTGGAATACAGCTTCCCCGTAAAGAGATGACGTAACATATGACGCATACTTTCGAATCAATCGATTGATTTTTACTGATAAAATAAATTAACAGTTCGCACGGAAATGAACTACCTTTCAGATTGTAATTTTAAACATGTAATACATGCAGATGATGTGAGAGCTATATAGCCTGTATTTCGTAAAACATAACGGTCTTGTATCTATCCTCATAGTTGCTGTCGACATAGGAAGTAAAGTAAGCAAATAACACCGAATAAACGGCAAGGTAAAGACTATGTCTAATTATAGTAAATACGTACTGCGTGCGTGACTCGAACCGGCGCTCGCGTACGGCACCTAATCGCCTAGCTTCACGCCACTACACGTCTTCCACTCGGCCACCGGGCATCCCCAATAAAGGATGCTTAATAACCGAGCTTATTACGTGCAGAGAACGTGAAACCCGTCCACGCGATACGCGCCACACAGCATGACCAGAATGCGGCAAAGGCCTTCAGATCTGGCTGTAGTAGGATGGTGAAAGTAATGGTACAGCATTTTAACAGTGAATAAGTACTGAGAAATAATTTTTAAACTCATAGTTGCTGTCGACATAGGAAGTAAAGTAAGCAAATAACACCGAATAAACGGCAAGGTAAAGACTATGTCTAATTATAGTAAATACGTACTGCGTGCGTGACTCGAACCGGCGCTCGCGTACGGCACCTAATCGCCTAGCTTCACGCCACTACACGTCTTCCACTCGGCCACCGGGCATCCCCAATAAAGGATGCTTAATAACCGAGCTTATTACGTGCAGAGAACGTGAAACCCGTCCACGCGATACGCGCCACACAGCATGACCAGAATGCGGCAAAGGCCTTCAGATCTGGCTGTAGTAGGATGGTGAAAGTAATGGTACAGCATTTTAACAGTGAATAAGTACTGAGAAATAATTTTTAAACTCATAGTTGCTGTCGACATAGGAAGTAAAGTAAGCAAATAACACCGAATAAACGGCAAGGTAAAGACTATGTCTAATTATAGTAAATACGTACTGCGTGCGTGACTCGAACCGGCGCTCGCGTACGGCACCTAATCGCCTAGCTTCACGCCACTACACGTCTTCCACTCGGCCACCGGGCATCCCCAATAAAGGATGCTTAATAACCGAGCTTATTACGTGCAGAGAACGTGAAACCCGTCCACGCGATACGCGCCACACAGCATATGTGTGAACCCGTCGTATGGACGGGTTTCACGTTCTCTGCACGTAATAAGCTCGGTTATTAAGCATCCTTTATTGGGGATGCCCGGTGGCCGAGTGGAAGACGTGTAGTGGCGTGAAGCTAGGCGATTAGGTGCCGTACGCGAGCGCCGGTTCGAGTCACGCACGCAGTACGTATTTACTATAATTAGACATAGTCTTTACCTTGCCGTTTATTCGGTGTTATTTGCTTACTTTACTTCCTATGTCGACAGCAACTATGAGTTTAAAAATTATTTCTCAGTACTTATTCACTGTTAAAATGCTGTACCATTACTTTCACCATCCTACTACAGCCAGATCTGAAGGCCTTTGCCGCATTCTGGTCATGCTGTGTGGCGCGTATCGCGTGGACGGGTTTCACGTTCTCTGCACGTAATAAGCTCGGTTATTAAGCATCCTTTATTGGGGATGCCCGGTGGCCGAGTGGAAGACGTGTAGTGGCGTGAAGCTAGGCGATTAGGTGCCGTACGCGAGCGCCGGTTCGAGTCACGCACGCAGTACGTATTTACTATAATTAGACATAGTCTTTACCTTGCCGTTTATTCGGTGTTATTTGCTTATTATTGTATCTATCCTTTATGATTACTATCCTATAGACCATTTTCCGTTCACTGCGAGAACCACGCGTTATGCGTGAAATCGAATGTAAAAACAGGACAAACAAAGGTCATAGCGTCGTAGTGGCGTCAAACATCGCGTGAGATTCGACAAACGCGAAAGTATTTTGGGGGACATTTCCATGTCAATAATGTGCTGTACAATTTCGATTAAAAGAGGATATTCGAATGCAATATTCCTCTGTCAAAGATCGGTCGGTCGATGTGAGCTACGAAATAAAGAAATTCGAGTTCAAAATCAAATCGTTCGATTTTTGCGGCAGACGTTCGACGCGCGTCTTTCATGCATCTCGCGAGATCTCGCAGTTGTACGGAAAATCACCTATTATACTAAGTTGAGCTGAGATTACTACACTGCATATAATAATACTATACACCTGTAGCGTAATGCGCGTACCGTGTAAAGTTGACGAGAGATGGTACACAAAATAACAACTAAAGATTCACCCTAGATTTCAGGGAATAATGGAAACTAGTGTCACTCGAAACAAATCCCCATTATGTGCATACGCGTGAGAAAGATAAACATGTGGCAGAGGAATTCATGTTGTCACGACCCCTAGACAGACTGAACCAGTATTTGCTGTTTTCCATGTCATATAAAATTGTACTTCAATTACGTCAGCCAAATAGTTCGTAGGTATTTTTGTTATCATTAATAAAATATTCCCCGAATATTTACACCGCAAATTGGCATGTAAAGCTAACTTGTTTGATTTATAATGACAAAATATACAGGCATAGATTTTGCCACTTAGCGCAAGGAGATGAAACAAAGCAATTCTGGAAAGCATCGTATTTATAAAAACTACAGTACATATGTGCTATCCCGCTTTAACACACAATAATTCTTTAGTTTTTAGCAAGGACACTACCTGAAATCCACGCGTATTTTTTATATAAATATGATGTAATACAGTCCAATTTAATCAATAGCAGGAAAATGTAACTAAATTATTAAACTGGGACTGAAATTTGACCCCCGGCCGTTAATGAAAAAGTAAAGTATTTTAATATTTAAGAAATAATGTCATTTTATGGATTATATTTACAGATATAATCATATCCATTTCCTTATTCTTGGAATGGCAAACATAACATTCACGACGTAATGTAAATCTGTTTTTTGAAAGTAATGCTCACTGCTATCCACTCTCGTGTACATATGCAAGGTTAGGGCAAACCATTTAGATTCATGGAGATGACTGGAAGAGTGTAACCAGTGCATTTTGTCTTATCCCTATTTTTTGATCGCGCCATCATTTTGTTCATGCGACACTTTGCACGCATTAGTTTCTCTCTGTGCGTCCACACTGCAATTTATTGTCATTTTATGGATTATATTTACAGATATAATCATATCCATTTCCTTATTCTTGGAATGGCAAACATAACATTCACGACGTAATGTAAATCTGTTTTTTGAAAGTAATGCTCACTGCTATCCACTCTCGTGTACATATGCAAGGTTAGGGGCAAACCATTTAAATTCATGGAGATGACTGGAAGAGTGTAACCAGTGCATTTTGTCTTATCCCTATTTTTTGATTGCGCCATCATTTTGTTCATGCGACACTTTGCACGCATTAGTTTCTCTCTGTGCGTCCACACTGCAATTTATTTTTTTAACAAATCTTTCAGCCACCCCCACAATTTCAAATTACCAACCCCTTAGTGTACTGTGTTATGTTTTGTTTGTTAAAACATAATGCTTGAAATTAATCATTGCAGAATATCTCGCTGAGATAATGCCATATGCATCGCATCAATCACTGACTTTCTGGCATCTATTGACGAGAATCTTATTGCAAAACAATACTCCACGCCGTCACAAACATGTGTTTCCTTCAGCATGTAATTTATGTTCACAATATCCTAAGGGACTGTATCCTTAAGATTGTAACCCAATGCAAAAAGTGTTAAATAAATTGCTTGTAAATTATAATCTATGGGTAGAATAAAAACATCATTCTAATTCAATTTTATAATTTAGTTATAAAATTAAAATTTTAAGAATATTGGGAAAATAGAAAATAGAAACTGAAAATCAAAATTTAGAAATCATTTAGTCATAACTATGTAACTGTTATGAAAAGTTTATTTCCTTGCAAAAGAAATAGATCTCACTTGCAGGAAACCGTTATTGGCCTGTATGAACCTCAAGAACTGCATGAATAAATTAAGAAAAAAACACAAGGATTATGTAAATTTCATATTTTAGTTTTTGGGAATGATATTAATAACTATCGTGGATTGTACGACATGGCTGTCAGCCGTTCTAATCAATTCGATGAATATTTTCCTAATATCCTCAAAACAGTGCCTGCAACTACTGCAAATACTCTCCCATGTGACACGAGTGACAATAATAACTAAAAACCATCAAATATTAAAAAAATATTATCGAAAAACACAATACACCAGTTTTTCCAATAAAAATGAGAAACACGTTAATATGCTGTCCTCAAGGATTAGCGATGAAATTAAAATGACTCAATATGGTTTGAAGACCGGACACGTCAATCTTATCTTGACGACATATTATCTTTTCTTTACCCGAGAACATGCTACATAGGATAAGATAGTTGCTTGGTAAGTTGGTATGACGTCATTATGAATATGGCGACTGTAATAATTACAATAGTTTACGTTAGTTATTTATATTTCACAGGAAAACATTTACAAATACAAGGATTATATTAAATGTACAGCTCTATTTTCGTATTTAATGAAGCTTTGTGGACTGTATTATTTTGATAGAAAGATAGTTTATTTATATTCGGCACAGTGTATTATCATTGCTGTCATCGAAGTAATTGGAAATATAATGTCGTCTATTTTAACGGAATTGCAACTTTTGATATAATATAGAAATTGTTTTATATCAATACTATACAAATTTCCGCACAGTGACTTGTGCATAATCGATATCCCCTAATCTGTAACGTAAAGCACGTATTATGTCACGTGCCACTGAAAAAAATAGAAGCAGACTTCACGTTTGTGATTTAACGGATATTTCGTTTTTTATTAAAGACTGTTATTTTACGGTTGTTGTTTTCAAGAATAAGTATATCTTTATCAGAATACGCCATTTTATGCTGCCAACTGACACACATTCTGACAATACGCGATTTCCCGTTCACTACGAGATCTCGCGTATTGCGTGAAAAGCCGCGGACCTAACGTTTGACGCACAAATCGAATGATTGATTTTCAACATGAATTTCATTTTTGTCATAGCTCAGTCGAAATACTGATCTTTTAGAGTGAAATATTGCGTTGTGATGTCCCTTAGCCCATAAAAACATACCCTAATCAAATGTATAGCATAATATTTAGTGTGGGAATACTCCAAAATACTCGAATTGTCGAATCGCGCGCGATGTGTTAACGCTACTACGACGCTGTGAACTTTGTTTGTCCTGTTATCACTTCAATTTCACACATAGCACGGTGAACGAAAAATAGTCAATTTATTTTGTATTTGAACTATCCACATGCTGCCAGTAAGAAACCTTATATTCCACTCATTAGTAGATTCAAGGAGGCTGAAATTCAAGTACATAATTATAATTCTATTCACAATTGTTTACACTGCATGCATTTGTATTGTACCCAACTTAGCCGTGTACATTCCATCTCTGACGCACCGTGATAAATACGAACTACAAACGATATACGTAATGTATATGTACCTCAACATAGAAGTGAGTGAAGTCACAGTACATGCAATATGAGATAATCGTCTGATCGCAACGCATGTGACATTACACGTATATAATTATCAGAATCAACATGGGGATAGTGACGATAATTGCAACATGTAATATACATATGTTTTCGCTCATTCAGTGTACAGGTAATTCACCAACAAGTATACCTTTACAATAAGCCTTGAGCTAAATTCGCGTGCCGTTCACCCCGCTGTTAGGAAGCGTTTTGTTTTTTAATGGCAGTGCAAACAATAAGTAATTTTCTTGATAGATGAGTGAAAATACAGGTTCATATTTCTTGTTATTAATCTAAGCGCGTCGATTCCGTTAAACAGGGAAAATATATTATTAATTGTATACACAATCACATCGTTGAGTACTTGAGTCTTTCTTTGAATCAAGGATATGTTTTTCTAGTTACTTATGAGAATATATTAATGTAAGATTGTTTATTCAAATCTATTTCGACACTCATTTCAATATTCGCGTACTGTTAACACAATATCGAAGGTACATTCCCACAGTATGTGTGAGCAATTACCTGTGGGTAACCATGCGGTGAATCGAAAGTACACGAAACTGACATGACACATCGCAAATCCACCTATAACGGGGGGGGGGGGCGTCGCGAACGTCATAACATGGGCTATACGCAGACAGATATTAATGTTACATAACAATATCAAAAGCATATCATAGTCAAGGTCAAATACGTAAATATCAATGATTGACTTTTATATTAATCAAGGTTATCGTCAGAGTATTAAAAAAATACTGCCTATATTTATAGAATCTAGGAAAAATGTAATTATACTTTGAATTTACAAAATGTGCTGTTCATTAAATGAATTCTACATCTATCATGTCTGTCACATTGACTTTATTGGCTTAATCATCTTGTAAATTTCAACATTTATTCACAATAAGAAAATATTAGTCTTATTCGTTCTGGTATCGCGTGGAGGAGTTTCATGTCGATCTGCACTTACAGTAAGAATGTACTCTTAAACTATATCGCATCTGTCGGCAGTTAGCAGTGTATTTTCTCTCGTGGAAAGTGGATTCTTTTTAAAAGTATATAAGTACCGTTGAGTTTAAGGATCACTCGAAGGTGTGTCTTATGCCATACTTCCAAACCATGTGATCAGATGTCAACTCCTACACATGAAAGTAGCGCGCTTCTTAATCAGGCATATGGTAGTGATTGATGGGTGCAAGGCTTAGCTAGGAAATGACTGGCTACGACCGAGGAACTGATAATCGCCTAATGAGTATATGGTGTCATCGCTTGTCGTGCTCGATAATTACCGCCCATTGAACGGTCCCTATATAGGTTTGAGCATTAGTTGGTAGAGTCATTGTGAACAAAGCGCTCTGACTTCTGTTCTGTACATAGGCCGGATGATATACGATTAACAACGGGATTGGTTGCCGAATACGAAGAGGAATTGAACTACATTGCCTAGAAACAAGGTAGGTCATATATTCTTCACCGGTCTTGTTGTTTATTTTACCATTAGAATGTTAAAACCATTTTGGAGACATTTAACTCAATTTTCAACGACCTTAAAGACAACTTACGCTTTACGAAGTAAGACATGATCGTGTTTTCTTTTAAACTTGTTATCGCTTATAAAGTTAGTTAGAAATCGATATCCTCTTTCCATGTGACAACGATTTCATAGATGTCTGACCTTCATGCAATGTTACTGCGACTGAATGTAGTACGTAAATTGTGCGCCCATATCGTGTAATTTATTGGGTGGATTTCTGTCCACATATCAAAATAATGCCGTAATCATCCCAATTTGTATACAGTGTCATTCATTTTGACAATCGCAACTTTACTAATGCGGTGACCACTCCGCTATGTGATACGACGAAATGACTGCGGGATTCTACATTTATCGATTTTATAACGACATTTCTTTCAATTGTGCCATTTCCATATTAACCGCAAAATTATTTATTTACACGCTGTTTAGACTATTGCATCGCTTACCTTCCTTGTTCGCTATTCTCGCCGTTCGTAATTTTCCTAATTTTGCAAACTCGTTTATCTTTGGCTCAAGTGGCTGCGAGTACTGATCAACTTTCACAGCTGTAAGTGCGTTATTCTAACGTTATTATATGAGTGTGATGCTTACCTATATCGCTTACAGAATGTACTTAGCTTTAGCGATTAAATTCCAACTGCATATTTTGGTTACCGTATTTCTGACACAAGTTTGAAAAAAACAATACTTATACATTTAATAAGCACTTTATCGTCGTTCATAAAGTTAAAATTTAATGAATGTGCATGTAGTCTATAAAGGTTGTTGCTGAAATATTCGCGTAATACAATAACTCTAGTATAGGTCGTTAAATACACAATATTATTATACATCTGTGACCGTAACGCCATAAGTCACAGCGTGCCGTAATTTTGCGGGGTATTTTCATCCTACCATATAAGGAAATGCGATTTCCAAATATGGAATGATTACGCGTGTAAGCGTCCTCTAATAATAAAAACAAACATGAAAGTAATGCTGACAAACCCACCACTAACGTAGCATAAATTTATATAGTTTATATTTATGTATTCATGGGAAAGCCAAAAGCACGAATGAAAGTGTGACTATTGTATAAACTTTACGATTTGAAAACATAAATATGGCACGACATAATAATAAAATAATAATTGTTTCCAAGGCAATATATTATTCTACAACGTGTAGATATTCTTACATGTTAGGGTTTTATTTGAAGTCTCAGTCTCCCATTTCACAAACCAGTTTTAAGTAAAATAATCCGATAGATAAACTGTGCTTTACCAATGATGGATGTGATATAACCTTGATATTGTAACTTTTCCCTTTTTATTATTATGCCGATTTAAAAACAAAAAAACATTGAAAAAAAAATTAAATTGGTACATAACATGATGTTCTTGTAGATGAGGTACTGTTTGTAATGAAACAATGGATTACCCATATCCAGGGAACATACGATACTAGAAGATTATCTAATTAATCATAGTACGTATGCAGTTCTTCGTATCTGTGCTATCTATGTCAAGCATTGCTATTTAGTCGAAATAGAAAGAAAGTTCTTACTGCGATCCAGTAAAATTGAAATTTGGCCCCAGGGATTACTTACTTGTTCCTATGTCAGCAGTTTTACGACAAGGTATCAATTACGTTAGTGTGTCTCAAGAGTATGCCAGGTGAGGCGTAAATCTAAATGTATTGTTAATATACACATTATTTGTATAATCCGGTGTTTGATGTTAGTGTGAATTTAGTCTGTGGCGTAAAGTTTATTGTACAAGATCCAGAAATTGTTCCATTTATTGTGTTTTTCAATGTCAATAAGACCTGCTACATGTGTACATACACCCGGCACATTTGTATCCAAGGACAGTCTGCAAATTATTCAATTTTGCTGGATTACATTACCCTGGGTAATTAGTCAGTTTTACTGGATTACTCTACATTTATCCGGTTAATAATGCATCATTGCGTACATGAACCTCGCCAATCAGTCACCATAATATGCACTAATTACGACCAGATACGCCAGGGGTGTTTGCTATTTGAAAGGAAATACGGACTAATACATATTGCATAACATTTATAAATTAGATTGTAACTATAAGTTCTTGAGATGAAATGAAAGTAGGCCAATAGTACATACTAATTGGAACTCGAGTTCCTGGTGAATAATCCAATTAGTTTTGCATATTAGTGTTTGACGACTGCCCGCAGAAAATTGTATATATGTTATGCAATACGCACTCTATTTGCCTGTAATATACAAATATATATATATATTAGGTAATAAATTACGTAACCACAGAATGTAAGAAGTAAACATTTGTGAAGTGTTCGCAAAATAATTACATTAGATGGTTTTAAATTTATTTGTACGATTGTATTTGTACGGTATGACAGACTCGAAATTGTCGATGTATAATAAACCAAGATGTAAAAAGAAAGAGAAGTTATATGTGACGGATTGCGACAAGAGTACAGTCTACTGTGTTAGAAATTTGTATTCATATAAATCATGAAAAAATAGAACCAAAATAACATATATCTCATGAATGTATGATAGAAGGGTAAATTGTATTGTACTGATAGTTCATTGATGATTAAAAGGCAGACTGAGTAAGACGTATTGGTGTGTCGTCTCAGGTGTGTACTGTATTTAATTTACTCGGTACGATAGACGATGCTCACTTTGTTATTGCATTACAAAAAGCGCTAATAGCATTTCTACTTTTAGCGGCTCAAGTTAGGATACATATTTAACTTTGGTGACATTTCGGACATTAATCTTTACTCTACTTTCTTTTATGTATGTCTGCTTCGTTACATTTTCAGTCGACATCGTTTCAAATATATATTTATGTTATACATGTCACATAGATCTGGTTGGAAGACAACACCATACACATAGTGATGTGGTAACTGTGATGATACATGCAATCAGTATGTACAAACACCAACTAAACACACATTGTAAAAATGGCGTTTTTCAATCATCAGGCTAGGACCAAATACATGATTGAAATGTGATTTCACATGTAATTGAATGCAGCGGATACATAAACTAGAACCCTAGTTGAAATCTTACACCCTGAGAGGGCGTGTCACCGAATCAATAACCAAAATTTAGCCATCAACGAATGCGACTTTGAGCGAACCTTGATTGACGTGAGACAGCAGTGGCACACAGTGACTGTAGTTTTGCACACAACGAAAACAAAAAGCTATTACGTTAAAAAACAATAAAAATATATTATTGGCATTGTTAATATAATATTGTTTTATTGTATTATCCATATGTAACTCTCATATGTTTCATAAATAAACGATGATTTTAAATGTTGTATACACTCTGATGTTGAAATGTGACCCCCGATAAGTTCTTTATTCTTAATTGTTTTTGGCTTGGAAATAGTGAACATTACGTCTAGACGTGATTACTTGCCTACCCTTGGGGGTCTACACGTTGTTTAACATATTATTGCACCTTAATGGTTATCGAGTTCAATAGAATGATACTTCGTACTTTTGGCTATTTAGATAAACTTACAATCTTATAATAGTAAATACAAATGTCAAATATCCGTTCATACACTCTCAATGAATGCAATAGTCATGAACAGAATCGGAAACAACGTTAAATGAGTTGCCGAAAATGCAAAGAAGGTGTCGTTTTCATATAGAATGCCTGTCTGTAATGAAGGGTTATCCCGCATAAATCATTCTAGGGGATTCTTTGTTGAAATGCATTGTATGCATCGATGTTACACAGAATAGATCGATACAAGGTTTAACGATGTGCCGGTGTCAGCAGGGAGCACACTAAAAAGGATTATGGCTTTTAATGGATGTTTTGGAATCATGTATATAGATGAACATTTGTAAATGGTGATATAAAACAGGCTATTTAGTACAACTTTACAGTTTTTATTATCGTATGTTTAGAATGGTAAACTCGTCATTTACGAAAACGTGCGATCGATGTCAAAGCGTTTTACTAAACGCGATATGGGCAATCGAATTTAGAAAGCTATAAACAAATACCGAAAATTGGGAAACCCTACATGTATTTGTAATATTTCATCTGGCGAATTACGATATATGAATATGTATATTGAGATTTGAATCAGACATGAGTTTCCAGTAATTCTAACACTTTTATTGTTGTGTGATATTGAGTCACGTTTAACAAGAGTCAATTTAGAATATAAATATTCAATTATAAATTTCAAAACACAAATTTGCAAATACAGTATATTTAATTTGAATTATTTCATTTTTTTCACAGAATAAAAAGACATGCACCAAAAGAAGATGTTGCAGAAACACAGCTTAATATCTTTGTTGGTAATTTTTTTCATAATGTCAGAGGTGTACTCACAAGGTGATCCCTCTCCTCGGAACAGCCGACAAAACAACCACCAGTTAGACGAAAAAACGTATTATCACATCTTTGGGAAAAAAGATGGCTCGAATATGGGCCAAACGTACCTGAAGCTGAATCCAGACGAGCCAATGAAACAAGAGATGGAGTCCATAGAAAAAATATTGACAAAGATAGCCTTTTTAAACAAATTGTCAGCGGATCAAGGAAGTGCGAGTGATTCCCGGTCATCAAGCGTTAATCAGCATACGGAATCAAGACCCGATGAATATATTGCTAACCAACTCAGTGAGGGCGAAAAACTGCGATTGTATGATATTTTAAGGACCCTGTTGACACAAAAATAAATGATAAATGTTCGGCGAGTTAAAAAACGACAATTATCAATTAAACATGTGTGTATACTTTCTTCTCAAACACGTGTATTTATTTTATTTAAATAAAACCGTCACAGTAATTACAATTCCTCCATTAACTTTCAGATACATGCACTAAATATTGTTGTTGTTATTAATAACATTTTATCTTGATAAGAATAAAATTATTACCAATTACTTTAATGCGAATCTTACAGCACAACGAAAAGACAAAAGTACTAGTTTTATCAAACTTAAAAAATGCATGAATAATTAAGTTAATAAGATGAAATGCATAATGACATATTCACTATTATGTGGTAATCAGTATTGAATTTATAGTGATGTAGAAAATAATGTAATTAATGTGAATCATTGTTCTATGCTATTCATAAATACAATCAACTACTTTCCTTATTTACATATTTTATTACATAATAACATCTGTTTACTCTTGAATATGTTGTATGCTGTTGTACGTTCCATGAGAATTCTCAGCGTATTATTGTACAGGCGGTGTAATAACAAATAACATTGCTTTTGCTGTTTGTCGTTTAAAAAAACTAATTCAATTAGATTTGACATTACCATTAGAGACATAGTCAGCATGTTTCATTTTAAATTGTCAAAATATGTACATTTTCAGATCAAATCATATTATCAGATTAAATTCATAACCTACATTATACTTACATAATATGACTGTTGTTTACCAATAATTATTACGAATTATTGATTAGTTAAAATCTTCACTTGGAGTTATTAATGCTAATGTAAGTGTCTTAGTATAATGATGCAGCGATAATAATTCATATCATATCATATCATATCATATCATATCATATCATATCATATTATATTATATCATATTATATCATATCATATCATATACTGAAATACATTTCACTGTCTTTTAGCACATAACCTTACTTCTTCAGTTAGCAGCAACTATAAGAATTTATTATCGTTGACCTCGTCATCTGGTTATGCTATGTGAATAGATTTGGACGGAGTTTAAGGTGTCCACTTGAAAGCTAGGTGGTCGAATATATCTTTAATTAATATAGTATTTAATTTACCTTGTACACGTATTCATTATAGCATAACCTTCTTGGACTATTGATGTTACATAGCATTTCATGACGATGTGTTATATTATATATTTATATAAACGATTATGCTGAAACGTCATTCTCAATCGCAATATATATATGTTGTTTGCTACTCATATTAAGTTTAAATTGAATTACATACGATGTACATTGGAAATACCATACCAACTTTAGACAAAAGTCGTATAGGGAAATTTACAAGCCAATTTATTTGTTAAGTATCATTGAAATGAGTGCCCATTCCATTGCAGCTGAGAATAGAACCTCCAAACTTGTGAGCATACTTAGCATCATGTTCTTTTCACATTGTGATAAAACAGAACAAATCACACACACGACAACACAGTAAACTAATATAAATATCTGGAAAGGAAATCTAAATCCCATAAAAAGTAAGGTGATTTCTAAACAATATAAAAAGGGGGGAGCTGTGTAATTCTAACAATACTGAGAATGTAAATACCTGTTTACGTTTAAATGCATTTCAACTTAATTAAATTTAGTTCTCAGTTCAATAAGTACTCGCTTTGCTTTGTCTTTTGTTGTGCTATTGACGTCATCAATTTCCATACCGACTATTCCGGTCGTATATTGGAAACAATGCATGTTTCGGAGTTAGAAGTTGAAGTCGACTATTGTTTTAGTTGCTTTATACGGATGAATGTATTGCTATGATATTTGTAAAATTGTCAAATCTTGCCCAAAGAGGTAGATTGAAGCAAAACACTACACCTTTTTTCACTACTGATGTCATCTAGTGTTTTCCACCCATCGTGTTGAATCTCTTCGAGCTTACATTCCACTAATGACATTTATAAATGCATCGTGTATGTCGTATTATCTGACACTGAAACTGAAACTTTCAATTCTCACCACGTCTTTCAGTACTTATGAAGCGTCTTTCTGACTGTATGGTGCCGTCTGTAACAAACTATATTAAAAGCTCTTGGTGTGAATGTTTCAGTAGTTATTGATTCACTTATAATCCATGTGGATCTAGGATAAACATTTATATCATATATTGTCTTAGGACTTATCCTACCACGGAGTGTAACTTTATCAAAGAGTTATTCATGAATACAGTCTTATTGTCCCTCTTATTCGTTGTGGCTGTGTTTATTATCGAATGTGTGAACTGTCAGCAAAGGGTGATTCACATGATAATCACTTCATTCGCTATTGCGCGTAGTGATCATTTAAAGATAAACGTGAGCTAATTCAATACATTGCTGAACAATATATTGGTGTGAATGCTCCCGTCATAGGTTTTATCTAATATTTCACTTCATTTCGAAAAAAATATGCAAATAATTAAATACAACATGAGTCCCAACATGTTCTGTTACTTCAAAAAATGTATTTTATACATCTTCAATGCATTATTCAAAGGTTAAGTTGTAATATATGTCAAAGTCAATGTTAATGGTGACAATAATGACGTTAATAACATTGCATTGTTTGGAGTTGTACATGAATAAAAAGTTTACAAATTGTTTACACAAAGAACGTTGACAAGAATCCAGGAGCGGGCGAGACGTACCATGAAGAGATAACCGTCTACAATATAAGAATATTGCATTGTAATAAGACTACTAACGTACACTAAGTCGTTTCGAAGCAGCAGCTAATAAAACATAACAGAATTACAAGTAAGGTTAGGTAAATGCACAGGTAGCATTTGGGGAGTTTTGTTCATACAATACATGCGGCAAACATCTGAAGTGTAACTCGTAAATATGTTATCATAATGGCTTCATGTATTACATTTCAATATTGACATTGGTGTTAAAATTATCAAATATGCTCTACTTCTTGAAGGACACATATAGCTACTCATAGATGGATCACCAATGTCCTCATTTTACATAATATCGGTTATTCAGCTATTTTAACGTAAATTGGATTTCTGACTGTTAACGGCCTTCCCCGCGGGTGTTATTTAATTCCGATATTTTTTCAATATTCAGTGAACTCGACATTGATACGTGAGGTAAATATAATTTCCCCTGACAATCACGGATATTGGGGGACAACATGATCGCATTGATAAATGATGTTAGTGACAGATACGACAATACTATACCTTAACATATTAGCATCATGTTTTTACTGAATGCGAATCCGATGTTTCACTGTAGCTGTATGAGCTTGTATTTATCTACATAAATGTCGATTTCTACATGAATATAAATACGAAACGTTTATAAAGGCAACAGACAACATTGATTGGTCATATATAAGGTAACAAGTAGGTCAACAATTAATGCATAAACGAGCTGAAAACAACTGGTGTATTTGTACACTTACTACATATTGGTTATTACATATAGACAAGTGCATCAAAAATTCAGATACATCTGGTGTTGTAATTATTAAGCCAGTTCGTGTTCAAGTGGAGACAATTTTCAAGACGTCTTTTCCACATATCAGAATGATTCGTAAGTAGCTTCGGTACTACGTAGCGAAATCGACCGCAACTAGAAATGAGAGCTGTAAACAGTTTCTCTCTGATGCTAAAATAGCCTTACGCTAGTAGAATTTGTTCCGCTACTAGCAACTGCTCCTCTCTGGTAGCAAAACAGCTTTACGTTACTAGCAACTACACCTTTCTAGTAGCGAAACAGCATTATGCGACTAGCAACTGCTCCTCTCTGGTAGCAAAACAGCTTTACGCTACTAGCAACTACTCCTCTCTGGTAGCAAAACAGCTTTACATTACTAGCAACTACTCCTTTCTAGTAGCGAAACAGCTTTACGCTACTAGCAACTGCTCCTCTCTGGTAGCAAAACAGCTTTACGCTACTAGCAACTGCTCCTCTCTGGTAGCAAAACAGCTTTACGTTACTAGCAACTACTCCTCTCTGGTAGCAAGACAGCTTTACACTACTAGCAACTGCTCCTCTCTGGTAGCAAAACAGCTTTGCGCTACTAGCAACTGCTCCTCTCTGGTAGCGAAACAGCTTTACGCTACTAGCAAATACTCCTCTCTGGTGGCGAAACAGCTTTACGCTACTAGCAACTACTCCTCTCTAGTAGCGAAACAGTTTTACGCTACTAGCAACTGCTCCTCTCTGGTAGCAAGACAGCTTTACGCTACTAGCAAGTGCTCCTCTCTAGTAGCAAAACAGCTTTATGCTACTAGCAACTGCTCCTCTCTGGTAGCGAAACAGTTTTATGCTACTAGCAACTGCTCCTCTCTGGTAGCAAAACAGCTTTACGCTACTAGCAACTACTCCTCTCTAGTAGCGAAACAGCTTTACGCTACTAGCAACTGCTCCTCTCTGGTAGCGAAACAGTTTTACGCTACTAGCAACTGCTCCTCTCTGGTAGCAAGACAGCTTTATGCTACTAGCAACTACTCCTCTCTGGTAGTGAAACAGCTTTACGCTACTAGCAACTGCTCCTCTCTGGTAGCGAAACAGCTTTACGCTACTAGCAACTACTCCTCTCTAGTAGCAAAACAGTTTTACGCTACTAGCAACTGCTCCTCTCTGGTAGCAAGACAGCTTTACGCTACTAGCAACTGCTCCTCTCTAGTAGCGAAACAGCTTTATGCTACTAGCAACTGCTCCTCTCTGGTAGCAAGACAGCTTTACGTTACTAGCAACTACTCCTCTCTAGTAGCGAAACAGCTTTACGCTACTAGCACCTGCTCCTCTCTGGTAGCGAAACAGTTTTACGCTACTAGCATCTGCTCCTCTCTGGTAGCGAAACAGCTTTACGTTACTAGCAACTACTTCTCTCTGGTAGCAAGACAGCTTTACACTACTAGCAACTACTCCTCTCTAGTAGCGAAACAGCTTTACGCTACTAGCAACTGCTCCTCTCTGGTAGTGAAACAGCTTTACGCTACTAGCATCTGCTCCTCTCTGGTAGCGAAACAGCTTTACGTTACTAGCAACTACTTCTCTCTGGTAGCAAGACAGCTTTACACTACTAGCAACTACTCCTCTCTAGTAGCGAAACAGCTTTACGCTACTAGCAACTGCTCCTCTCTGGTAGTGAAACAGCTTTACGCTACTAGCAACTGCTCCTCACTTGTAGCAAAACAGCTTTATGCTACTAGCAACTGCTCCTCTCTGGTAGCGAAACAGCTTTACGCTACTAGCAACTGCTCCTCTCTGGTAGCAAAACAGCTTTACGTTACTAGCAACTACTCCTCTCTGGTAGCAAGACAGCTTTACGCTACTAGCAACTGCTCCTCTCTGGTAGCAAAACAGCTTTACGTTACTAGCAACTGCTCCTCTCTGGTAGCGAAACAGCTTTACGCTACTAGCAACTGCTCCTCTCTGGTAGCGCAACAGCTTTACGCTACTAGCAATTACTCCTCTCTGGTAGCAAGACAGCTTTACGCAACTAGCAACTGCTCCTCTCTGGTAGCAAAACAGCTTTATGCTACTAGCAACTACTCCTCTCTAGTAGCAAAACAGCTTTACGCTACTAGCAACTGCTCCTCACTTGTAGCAAAACAGCTTTATGCTACTAGCAACTGCTCCTCTCTGGTAGCGAAACAGCTTTACGCTACTAGCAACTGCTCCTCTCTGGTAGCAAAACAGCTTTACGCTACTAGCAACTACTCCTCTCTGGTAGCAAGACAGCTTTACGCTACTAGCAACTGCTCCTCTCTGGTAGCAAGATAGCTTTACGCTACTAGCAACTACTCCTCTCTGGTAGCAAGACAGCTTTACGCTACTAGCAACTGCTTCTCTCTGGTAGCAAAACAGCTTTACGCTACTAGCAACTGCTCCTCTCTGGTAGCGAAAAAGTTTTACGCTACTAGCAACTGCTCCTCTCTGGTAGCGAAACAGCTTTACGCTACTAGCAACTACTCCTCTCTAGTAGCAAAACAGCTTTACGCTACTAGCAACTGCTCCTCTCTGGTAGCGAAACAGTTTTACGCTACTAGCAACTGCTCCTCTCTGGTAGCGAAACAGCTTTACGCTACTAGCAACTACTCCTCTCTAGTAGCGAAACAGCTTTACGCTACTAGCAACTACTCCTCTCTAGTAGCGAAACAGCTTTACGCTACTAGCAACTGCTCCTCTCTGGTAGCGAAACAGCTTTACGCTACTAGCAACTGCTCCTCACTTGTAGCAAAACAGCTTTATGCTACTAGCAACTGCTCCTCTCTGGTAGCGAAACAGCTTTACGCTACTAGCAACTGCTCCTCTCTAGTAGCGAAACAGCTTTACGCTACTAGCAACTGCTCCTCTCTGGTAGCGAAACAGCTTTACGCTACTAGCAACTGCTCCTCACTTGTAGCAAAACAGCTTTATGCTACTAGCAACTGCTCCTCTCTGGTAGCGAAACAGCTTTACGCTACTAGCAACTGCTCCTCTCTAGTAGCAAAACAGCTTTACGCTACTAGCAACTGCTCCTCTCTGGTAGCGAAACAGCTTTACGCTACTAGCAACTGCTCCTCTCTAGTAGCAAAACAGCTTTACGCTACTAGCAACTGCTCCTCTCTGGTAGCGAAACAGCTTTACGTTACTAGCAACTGCTCCTCTCTAGTAGCAAAACAGCTTTACCCTACTAGCAACTGCTCCTCTCTAGTAGCGAAACAGCTTTACGCTACTAGCAAATACTCCTCTCTGGTGGCAAAACAGCTTTACGCTACTAGCAACTGCTCCTCTCTGGTAGCAAGACAGCTTTACACTACTAGCAACTGCTCCTCTCTGGTAGCGAAACAGCTTTACGCTACTAGCAACTGCTCCTCTCTGGTAGCAAAACAGCTTTACGTTACTAGCAACTACTCCTCTCTGGTAGCAAGACAGCTTTACGCTACTAGCAAATACTCCTCTCTGGTAGCAAAACAGCTTTACGCTACTAGCAACTGCTCCTCTCTGGTAGAAAAACAGCTTTACACTACTAGCAACTGCTCCTCTCTGGTAGAAAAACAGCTTTACGCTACTAGCTAATACTCCTCTCTGGTGGCGAAACAGCTTTACGCTACTAGCAACTACTCCTCTCTAGTAGCGAAACAGCTTTACGCTACTAGCAAATACTCCTCTCTGGTAGCAAAACAGCTTTACGCTACTAGCAACTGCTCCTCTCTGGTAGAAAAACAGCTTTACACTACTAGCAACTGCTCCTCTCTGGTAGCAAAACAGTTCCTACACCAATACATAAACAGTGTAATTATTTTAACACTAACAACCACCGAAGTGTATAAGTGGACAGCAACATTGGAAAACTATTTAATGCAGTACTAGACAGAAGATGAAAACAATATTATTTACCCAAATCAAGGTGGTTTCCGAAGCAAACAACGGACAACAGATCATGTCACCACACTACATACCATGATTAAAATAATAGGAAAAAGGGAAAAAAATATAGTGCTGCTTTATCAATTTAAAGAAATGCTTTGATACTGTGTGGAACAAAGGATTGATGTACAAACTACAAAGCAACAATATAAATGTCAGCTTATATAAGATAATTGAAAGCATGTTCAACAATGAGAAATACAAACTAAAGTTGGGTGACAGAATAACAACACCATTCCATATACACAATGGAATGAAACAAGGCTGTCCACTAAGCCCAACACTGTTAAATATATACATCAATGATAAATTAAACAAACAACCATCAAACCAACCATCATTGAACAAGAAAGGCAGATGATATTGTACTTCTAATAGTGCATCAGGACTACGTCAACTATTGGATACTACCCACAACTACCTGGGGATTAAAAATCAAAATTAAGAAGACCAAATCAATTATATTTGCAAAGAAATGGACATCACACAGAAAGTTGGAAATGAGAAATTAGAAAAAAACAACATTATATATTGTATATTTTTTGGACTTTTAATACAAATGGTTCAATGGGTCCAAAATGTAACGGCTATCTGACAAGGCTAGGGAAACTGAAAGGGCTCAATCTTTTCAGTGGTACTAACAACAACCATGTAAATTTGAAAACTAAATTACTTGAAACAACTCAACGGCCAATTTGAACATATGCTGGAGAAATATGTGGACTATGCACAAACTGGAATAGATGGAATAAAACTAGCACAGAAAAATAGTAAATGTAAATAACACTACCAGTAACATAGCTGTTAGAATGGATACAGGGCGACTATCACTGTTATGTAACATTCAATACAAAACTCTCATATACTATAAACACCTAAAATCCATTGATGAAAGCAACATAGCATATTATGCGCCTAAAGAGATGGAGAATACAATACAGAAAACAGCTGGTTATCAAAACTTCATGATCTGAAAAAAAACATACAGCTAACCTGTTGATATACAAACAACAAAATAACACTTTCAAGAATTATGTAAGGATATGAATACATGGATGTCAAACATGAACAGTACTGATTCAAAACTAAAGATTTTTAAATTATTCAAAAATAACATCCAACAAGAAACCTATATACAAAAACTCATTGACAGAAAAGCAATAGGGGCATTTGCAAGATTTCGAATGAGTTGCCACAACTGAAAATTGAAACTGGTCGTCATTAAAAACCTAAATTACCACTACAAAGCAGAACTTGCCAAAATTGAAGATGAAGATCATTTCACAACATAATGCACCTGATATGCAAACAGATACATTCTATATGCAACAGCCAAATCCTGTATAGATGAATTCCAGGACAAGACAAACTATACAAAATTCATACAAATAATGAGTAATAAGTACACTTCACTAATTAAAGAAACCATAAAGTACATTGAACAGTGTTACAACATAAGGAATACATTACCGATATAAATAAACAACACATGCCATATTGATTTCTTACATACTGTAAATTGTGTCACCTTTACTATTCACGGATAGTTTTATGATCGCTCAACTATATAAAAACTATTAAATTCTTAACCAAAAGAGAAATGTCACATTATCTTTACGGTAAGAATTCTATTCTATAATTTTGTATAGGGAGCATTGTCAGGTTGTCGAACGTGGTGATATTTTGTGTGTGGAAAGAATAGTGTGGTGATGGGGAATCGTGAACAACAGTTTCAATAATAAAACCTCACTGTGAAATCAAAGACATCTGATGATAGGATGATATACGATTAGACTATGCATTGTAGAGAACACGATCTTACTGGCATTTGTAGTTCAATTAAGCGGCTGAAATCTTTGAGAAATGTAATTAGTTCAAATTGGACTTGAACTTTAAATTGGAAGGTGCAAAACTAATTACCTGTGTAAAAGATAATATGTTACAGATATCAAGTTTCGAAGACAGTCATTGCCTTCTAAGATATTAAACACGTATTCCAGTAAGGTGAAGTCTCAAAGACACACCCGTCTTGGATTATCAAACCGGTATGGTCGTAAGTTCAAACAGCCTGCATTTAATTTCCAAACTCTGTGTCATGAATACAAAAAGACATTACCCCGGATCCGGGAAGGAACGGTTTGTGGTTACTTTTCCTACACCAAGCTTGACACGATGTAAACGGTTCACATGTTAATGTGGTGATCGTTGTCTCGACTTGCCACCAAATCGCAATTACTAGACATGCGTAAACACGTAACTGTGTAACATGTATTTTCACTTGATACGATGAGAACATATTTGATTGCAGATCATTCCTGTAAGTCATCAAGGTCGACCGAGTAACTGAATACACCCAAATCAACTTAAATACATGTATATGTATACTTCAAACGTATATTTGAGTTTACATATACGCTAAAACTACAATCCTCCACATGAATGAATGAATGAATGAATGAATGAACGAACGTATAAACAAACAAACAAACAAACAAATAAATAAATAAATAAATAAATAAATAAATAAATAAATAAATAAATAAATAAATAAATAAATAAATAAATAAATAAATAAATAAATAAATAAATAAATATTAGATATGTCAGGAGAATCATTTTAAGAATATTGCTTGCAGTCACAAGGTAATAGTAACCGCAGTACTATTGCAAATTTAATTATTCATTCAAGTTCCATCTATCGGAGATGAATCACGTAATTTCAATGATGGGTGTTCGCAGTGTTAATAGAAAACACAACCTTGGGATTACATGAATTTTCTAAAAGATTTAGACTCGTGGAATATTTAATGCAAATCTGAGTGGGAATGACGACCGAGTTTGCCGCAAACGTTAACCAAAGTGCGTTAAGATAGCAGTCAGTATGGGCACACGTTCACATTAATGCATGTATGACGTTTATCTTGCAAATAATCTTTATGACACAGGAAACAATTACCTTCGTATACCTGTTTCCGATGTACACGTTGCAAGGATAGCTATAACACAACATTTGTAGGGTTCAATGCCACGTGATATATGTGGTCAAGTACGTTCATCAGCATTTGTTTATCTTAATTTGTAGCTGGTCATTTGCATACATATTACATATCGATGACATCAGCAGGTTAAACGTTCAGGCAAATCATGACTAAAATGTTTGTATATGAGATGAACCAAGCGTACATGTGTATGAGAAGCAAGAGAACATAAAATTGTCGTTGAAATAGACAAACTAATTAAAGATTGATCTGTGATTCTAAGCATACTACTATAACGATCTGTATATTGGTATTTTTGTAATTTCTTATACAATTTTGCGTCCTTGAATATTGTTATTGTTGGATATTGTTGGTAATGAAGGCGTAGATATAATATAATCGTTCTCACTGCTCTCACTGGAATGTGACTGGACCAAGATACAAATATATGCTATCAAGCAATAATGACAATAAAACAAGCAGAATTATATAAAGGACAATCAAAAATCATGGTAAATGGGTGCTAAACCGATATTCTACCAGACCTGGAAGGATTTTATGTATACCACAAAACGTGAATGAAACATGAAAAGGCATGGAGAAACTCGGGGCTATTAGTGTATATATCCGACAGTTATTCTTCCAAATACATCACAATTTACTGTTTGATGTGAATTTGAACAAACATTTATTCGAGCAACCGAGGACTTCATCTTCGAGGACATTTACATTTGCACTACATATGTACTACCTGCAAACTCGTTTTGGAAAGAATGTGGAGCAAGAAATTCCAAAATACAACGGTTTATGTTATTCAATTTAAATTTCGATGCCAGGACAACTACGTTACTATGAATGACATAGTTATCAATCGATGATAAACATATAATATATAAACATTACAAGAAGAAATAATCAAGACAGAAGAACGAATTTATTCTAAGAAAACGTTATCAAAATATACCAATCAAACCAATTTTATTAAACGGAAGAGATTGGGAGATAAAAAGGATCGATTGAATTGTCACGCAGTTTTTGGATCAAGTACAGTAAACAATGGTTTAGTAGTATCTACCATAACATTTCACAATTTACTGTAAATACACTTCAGACATCCAATGATCACTGAAGAAGTACTAAAGAAGGCTTGCCAAGTATTCAATACTTTCGGAACATTAACCATAGTGATATCACCTTAGTTTATCAGCGGACTTCCAAAATATACCTAATAAAATTGCATAGAAGAAAAATATGAGTCGAGAAATAGAGAAACAAACGAAACTAACAAATAGTCAAAGAAGAAAAATGAAAAGAAATCCCAATACTCGATAGAATATTTTCAAAAAATATGTTAAGAAGATACAAAAGAAAGAGAGGGCAAAAAATGAAAGGTCTAGATGAACTGAGATGTGATTCAAACCCACAAGTATGTGTGACAACAATTAGATGACAAAATATGAAGACAATTGTCAAATTTTACAGATTCCACATAAAACATGGATGGATAATTTTTAAGAAATCAGCAAAATCAGAAAGATTTATCTACCCAGCTCAGTGATCTAGAGAGAATGAAAAATGACAAAAACATCCTAAACAAAGAAATTACGGAAGATGAAATTAACAGTGCAATAAGAAGGTTAAAAAAACAGAGCATGTGGACCTAATTGTTTCCCGGCGGAAATCAATGAAGCACATGTCAATTTTAAGTGATTCTGGATGGTGTTGTCACTATATTAACGTAGCATCACGTACATGTTACTTTCTCACAATGTTTGTTAGGGCATGCACGCATAATATGAGTGTATATCCTAATGAACACATATTGTGTTTACAAATACATTCTAGTAAGTATCAGCATTTGCAAGGCTATTTACCCCAGTGATTCGAGACCTAGTATCTGGACATGTCCCTTTGCCACGCCTAGATAATTACTAGAGGTGTAAGCAATTGTAATTAGAACCGGTGTGGCAGTTGGAATTTTTAAAATGATCGAAATCTCATTTTACGCAAAATGCGTTTGATCTACTGGGACATCATTGGATCGTTGTGGTGCCATTGGACACGTATGATTATGTCATGGTATCGATGGTCACGTGTGATGACACCTTTGGCCCATGTGACAATTTGGCAAAGGAGATAAATAGAAAGTACCACAGTCTTTGATGAAAATTATGCACATATCTCTAACTTATATTTGTGGCCACACAATACCACTTTTACATTACTATTCTGCTATGTTATCTCAAAGTTGTTGTTAAAGTGTTTTGATGTAGAAACGACTCATTTCATGTGTGGATTATTTTCAGTGTTGCAATTTGTTCACTTATGCCGACAAAAGGAACACTGCAAAAATGTTCACATGGCCCTGAACGTGGATCCACTCACTCACGAATGTTCGATTCACCGTGCACGCAATTATCACGGGCGGCTGTTTCAGTCACATATACTTATAATTACGTGCCTCGGAACAATATGAATGAATAAACATACGAAATCATGTCCAGCTCTAACCTCGCTGCAACCAATTCAAACATCCCCCGCACCATCCCCAGCAGGGAAAAGGTCATACGATCATTTGAGATTAACAGCGTCATACTAACGAGGAACACTGATTACAAGTTGTGTGTGGACGTGGATTTGATTTATAAATCTAGTATATATTTACAAACTGAGCTAAAAAATATAACGTACGAAAAGTTTAGCTGCAATTGACGACAAATGTAAACCTAGTATATATTTGAAAATCGGACTGAGCATAAATAAATCACTGATTGTATCAGACCATCAGAGAAGACCCTCATTACCTCTTAATGCACGTGACCCCTAAATGGTGACTCACCGTGGCATGAGTATTGTCCGATTTCATTAAATAAAAAATCTAACACGATACTAGTAATACATAGCATTAACAGCGAACCTTTTATGTTATCACGATAAATCAACTGACTGTGTGTCAACTACTACTACCGGGACTTTTTTTAAAATGAGGGGTGGGTTATTAGAAACCCGGAGGTGGCAGATAATATAAAAATATGCACAGGAACAATCATGGGAAAACTCCCGCACTGATTAATAACATAAACTAATCTGCACGCCTATCTATTCTATCGGAAAAAACACACAGAGGAACTACAACAAATAGCACAAAACTAGCGAAGTAAAAAAAAAAATTGCATAGTTGTTTCACCATCGTCCTAATGTTCCCAATGAACCAGCCATAAACAATATAATACAAATTGTTTACTATTCAGGTAGAGAGTGGCGAAGCAATATACTTTTGCAAATGCGGTTTCATTAAAAAAATATATTTCTTTATATTTACTACCACAATTGCCAAACACATATTAAACAACTTTCCCAGTATAAAAGCATTGTGATGACTTTGGTAAATTTACTGAAATTTTACCTTCATTGGCGTGATTCTATATTGCCGGGACTGCAAGATGTATTGTAGAGTTTGACACTAGTTTTGGTACATTAGGTTTCCGTGTTCCTCAAAAGTTGACAGAATGTGGACAGTGAAATACAATATGAATTGTAAGAACACAATGTGTGAAAGTAGCAACATGGGTTAAATGTGTTAAAATTGTTCTGTGATTCATTTTTTAAAAGTTACTAAACATGATAATAAATCAAGCCGTGAAATTCTTTAAAAGCTCAGCTACGGGGAATGTGGTAGTGCACATACCGAATTAATGCTTGCAACTTTAATTGCAATTAATACATTGACATATATGTCAATTTTCGTAGCTAAGCCAAAATCACTGAAAAACACGCCGTTTCAGCCCATGAACCTTCGATTAGATAATAACTCAAATTTATTTTGCTAATCCCATAGGGACGTTGTGTATGTGGTGTACATAAATAACTGTTTCCTGTGAGACCAAGTTATAGCGATGATTTTCGTAGATCACTTACTACATCAGCTATGGAGACGTACTGATCCAATGAAAACTGGCATAGATTATTATAATATTACTTTCGCGGTATCGAACTTCCAATCATTGAATAGTTCACTATAAGCTCTGAATATTGTTTGAACGTATTGGTCGTATTTCATTGGATGAGGATAGACCGGGGCGTGACATACGACATCTTAGGTTTTTACATCATCGTATCGTTACCCAGCTTTGGGTCCATACTTTTCTTGTGTCGGTCTTTAGTTTTTGTTCAAGGGCACCAAATGTATGAGAAATGACTAAAATACCACCACAAAGGACCGGCACAATTTATAGCTATGTACCTGCAGCTAATCACGACCACGAATTCAATTCTTCAAAAGTTCCAAGAAATTCGCATGGGACCCATGCAAAGCAACGTCTGTGGTGGCGCTTTAACGATTTGGGAAGGTCTAGTTATAACGACGATGATTTGCCAATCAGAACAATTGTTGCACCTTTCAATTATATGAGAGCACGTGTTAGTTTCCTGGAAACTAACGTCGTGACGTCAGGTACAGTTAAGTCATCAAATGACGGGCATCATTGTTATTGGTCTTCATTTATGACCTACACGCACGTCAACACGTTTGACCTTTACATAATGAACCTAATTGGTTCTTTATAGTCTGCTAGCAGTTAAACGTCATAGATCCTTAAAGGATTTGTGTTGATAAACATTGATTTTTCTACAATCCAATGCGCTATTCTGATGGAAATCACAAGTATGAGGTTTGACCTGGGCGCGACTTGAACTAATTACCGCCAATGACTCCTTCGATGCCTTTAAATCTCCTACAAAAATGCCTAATTAAATTTATACTCCTTGATCTGCGCCAAACAGCCAAAGTCGCAATCTTTGTTTATATGATACCCATATATCTTACGCATGCGTGTCTCGACGACTATCACTCTTCAAGATAAAGATGGACAAACATTTGCGTAATAATTATACTTACTTTCATAAAATGACTTTTACGTTCGATGCCCATTATTTTCATATCTTGGAAAATTAAATATTATTAAATAAAATACATCGATACAGGTTATAATACACCCGGTAAGATAGATACTTATAACATACAATTGTGTAGACCCAACTGTTTTTGAATGCATCCGCCTTAAAGGCATTAATGTTTTTCATGGAAATTTAATTAGAAGACATTTACCCTGGAAGTCCCTTGCGCTTCATTTCAATCCAAAAAATACCTCAAAAAAGACATCTAA
Organism: Saccoglossus kowalevskii; assembly: GCF_978046115.1. NCBI lineage: Eukaryota > Metazoa > Hemichordata > Enteropneusta > Harrimaniidae > Saccoglossus > Saccoglossus kowalevskii. The sequence continues at coordinate 25,071,251 of NC_140659.1, forward strand.
TAGAACAATAATACGATTGTAAATATCGAAATTGATTTAAAAGAAATCTGCACTTAGCTAACAAGAATATTTTTTACATATATACATTTACCACATGGCTTTGTAGATCTAATCTTAGACACACGATGTGATCACTCATAGCTACAATACGGATACGTATTTGCTATCTTCCAGACAGAGTTTAGTGCAGCGCGTATTTTGGTATATGCCGTGACAGGCAGTGACGTAGCTTCTGCTAAAGACTTGTTAGTGTATTTTGGTATATGCCGTGACGGGAAGTGACGTAGCTTCTGCCAAAGACTTGTTAGTGTATTTTGGTATATGCCGTGTCAGACAGTGACGTAGCTTCTGCCAAAGACTTGTTAGTGTATTTTGGTATATGCCGTGACAGGCAGTGACGTAGCTTCTGCCAAAGACTTGTTAGTGTATTTTGGTATATGCCGTGACAGGCAGTGACGTAGCTTCTGCCAAAGACTTGATTGTGTATTTTTGTATATGCCATGTCAGACAGTGACGTAGCTTCTGCCAAAGAATTGTTAGTGTATTTTGGTATATGCCGTGTCAGGCAGTGACGTAGCTTGTGCCAATGACTTGATTGTGTATTTTGGTATATGCCATGACAGGCAGCAAGGTAACTTCCGTCAATGACATGTTTTTGTACTTTGGTATATGTCATGACAGGCAGCAAGGTAACTTCAGTCAATGACATGTTTTTGTACTTTGGTATATGTCATGACAGGCAGCAAGGTAACTTCTGTCAATGACATGTTTTTGGACTTTGGTATATGTCATGACAGGCAGCAAGGTAACTTCAATCAATGGCATGTTTTTGTACTTTGGTATATGTCATGACAGGTAGCAAGGTAACTTCTGTCAATGACATGTTTTTGTACTTTGGTATATGTCATGACAGGCAGCAAGGTAACTTCAGTCAATGACATGTTTTTGTACTTTGGTATATGTCATGACAGGCAGCAAGGTAACTTCAGTCAATGACATGTTTTTGTACTTTGGTATATGTCATGACAGGCAGCAAGGCAACTTCCGTCAATGACATGTTTTTGTACTTTGGTATATGTCATGACAGGCAGCAAGGTAACTTCAGTCAATGACATGTTTTTGTACTTTGGTATATGTCATGACAGGCAGCAAGGTAACTTCAGTCAATGACATGTTTTTGTACTTTGGTATATGTCATGACAGGCAGCAAGGTAACTTCCGTCAATGACATGTTTTTGTACTTTGGTATATGTCATGACAGGCAGCAAGGTAACTTCTGTCAATGACATGTTTTTGGACTTTGGTATATGTCATGACAGGCAGCAAGGTAACTTCTGTCAATGACATGTTTTTGTACTTTGGTATATGTCATGACAGGCAGCAAGGTAACTTCAATCAATGGCATGTTTTTGTACTTTGGTATATGTCATGACAGGTAGCAAGGTAACTTCTGTCAATGACATGTTTTTGTACTTTGGTATATGTCATGACAGGCAGCAAGGTAACTTCAGTCAATGACATGTTTTTGTACTTTGGTATATGTCATGACAGGCAGCAAGGTAACTTCTGTCAATGACATGTTTTTGTACTTTGGTATATGTCATGACAGGCAGCAAGGTAACTTCCGTCAATGACATGTTTTTGTACTTTGGTATATGTCATGACGGGCAGCAAGGTAACTTCTGTCAATGACATGTTTTTGTACTTTGGTATATGTCATGACAGGCAGCAAGGTAACTTCAGTCAATGACATGTTTTTGTACTTTGGTATATGTCATGACAGGCAGCAAGGTAACTTCAGTCAATGACATGTTTTTGTACTTTGGTATATGTCATGACAGGCAGCAAGGCAACTTCCGTCAATGACATGTTTTTGTACTTTGGTATATGTCATGACAGGCAGCAAGGTAACTTCAGTCAATGACATGTTTTTGTACTTTGGTATATGTCATGACGGGCAGCAAGGTAACTTCCGTCAATGACATGTTTTTGTACTTTGGTATATGTCATGACGGGCAGCAAGGTAACTTCTGTCAATGACATGTTTTTGTACTTTGGTATATGTCATGACAGGCAGCAAGGTAACTTCAGTCAATGACATGTTTTTGTACTTTGGTATATGTCATGACAGGCAGCAAGGTAACTTCAGTCAATGACATGTTTTTGTACTTTGGTATATGTCATGACAGGCAGCAAGGCAACTTCCGTCAATGACATGTTTTTGTACTTTGGTATATGTCATGACAGGCAGCAAGGTAACTTCAGTCAATGACATGTTTTTGTACTTTGGTATATGTCATGACGGGCAGCAAGGTAACTTCCGTCAATGACATGTTTTTGTACTTTGGTATATGTCATGACGGGCAGCAAGGTAACTTCTGTCAATGACATGTTTTTGTACTTTGGTATATGTCATGACAGGCAGCAAGGTAACTTCCGTCAATGACATGTTTTTGTACTTTGGTATATGCCATAACAAGCAGCAAGGTAACTTCCGTCAATGACATGTTTTTGTACTTTGGTATATGTCATGACAGGTAGCAAGGCAACTTCCGTCAATGACATGTTTTTGTACTTTGGTATATGTCATGACAGGTAGCAAGGTAACTTCCGTCAATGACATGTTTTTGTACTTTGGTATATGTCATGACAGGTAGCAAGGCAACTTCCGTCAATGACATGTTTTTGTACTTTGGTATATGCCATGACAAGCAGCAAGGTAACTTCCGTCAATGACATGTTTTTGTACTTTGGTATATGTCATGACAGGCAGCAAGGTAACTTCCGTCAATGACATGTTTTTGTACTTTGGTATATGCCATAACAAGCAGCAAGGTAACTTCCGTCAATGACATGTTTTTGACTCCCATGTGCGAAGCACAAAATGGGAGTCTTTGCAGTTAGTGTGTCTGTATGTGTGTGTGTATGTGTGTATGTGTGTATGTGTGTATGTGTGTGTGTGTGTATGTGTGTGTGTGTGTATGTGTGTCCGACTGTTCCACTGCTATCTCAAGAACCATACATCGGTTTTTGATGAAACTTGGTGCATAGATGCTCTGGGCCAATGCGCAGATTTGATTAGGTTTTGGTAAAAATCCATGCTCGTTAATTACCTAATTTGCATGATAATTAGCTAATTTTTAGCTGTTCTATGACTGTTCCACTGATATCTAAAGAACCACTCATTGGATTTTGATGAAACTTGGTACATAGATGCTCTGAACATATGCGCAGATTTGATTAATTTTTGGTAAAAATCCGTGCATATTAATTACCTAATTTGCATGATAATTAGCTATTTTTTAGTGGTTCCATGACTGTTCCACTGATATCTAAACAACCACTCATTGGATTTTGATGAAACTTGGTACATAGATGCTCTGAACTAATGCTAGGTTTTGATTAGTTTTTGGTAATAATCCGTGGATACTAATTACCTAATTTGCATAATGATTAGTCAATTTTCGGTTTTTCCACTGATATCTCAAGTACTAATCATCACATTTCAATGAAACTTGGTACATAGATGTCATACGACACTGCACAGACCTGATAGTTTTTAAGGTAATATCAGTACATATTAATTACCTAATTTGCATAATTAATTAATTTTCAGCATTTGATATAAGTAGTTAGCATTACATTTCAATGAAACTTGGTACTTACATACTTAAGGACTATGCAGAGATTGATTGTTTTCGATAAATATTTGTGCATATTAATCACCTAATTTGCATAATTAGTTAATTTTCAGCTTTTCCACAGGTATCTCAAGTACTAATCATCGCATTTCAATGAAACTTGGTACATAGATCCTTTAGGACTATGCAGAGACCTGATTAGTTTTAGGGTAAATAATTGTGCATATTAATTACCTAATTTGCATAATTAATTTTCAGCTTTTCTACTGATATCTAAAGTACTAATCATCACATTTCAATGAATCTAGAATTATGCAGACCCAATTAGTTTCCGGTAAATATTTGTGCATATTAATCACCTAATTTGCATAATTAACCAACTTTCACACTGATATCTCAGGTACTATACATCACATATCAATGAATGTACATGGATGCTGTAGGACAATAGACAGACCTGAATAATTGTGGGTTAAAATCTGTACATATTAATTACCTAATTTGCATAATTAACCAATTTTAAGCTTTCACACTGATATCTAAAGTACCGTAAAAACTCCAAAATTTTGACCGGTTTTAAATAATTGGTGTTCGATATGTGACGTGTTTTTATAGTCAAAATTAAGGTGCATTTTCGGACGGTCGAATTTTTCAGAATAGAAATCAGCAAATGAAAAAATGGGGATGATAGACAGTGTGCTTCATTAGTTTTTAAAAAATGCAATGTCCGTCAATTGACGTAAACTTCTTCATGTTTCACGGTAAAAGCAAAGGTCGTGGCCGAGTTGTAACTCAAAATCTAAACAAAGTCATCAATCAGTGAGTATTATGACAAGCAAAACAAAACATCAAGACGCGGAGAAGAGGTCAGCACAAAACTAATAGGTCAAAAGACAAAGCTGTCTCGCACTACCTAGAAAAACTTGCGAATGTTCGAAGTACAGGTACCCATTGGACAAAAGATGCATGGAAGTTTAGCAAACTATCTCCCCGACCCAGTGCAATGTATCCGGTTAGAATCAAAGCTCACGTGTCCCTTATTTGAGGGACCAAATTCTGCCGTAAATTCGCCCTTGGATTAAAAAATAAAATGGGATTTAAGAAAATAAAATGGGACTTTTAAGGTGTATTTTGGCATCATTTTTCGGACATTTCAATCAATCCTGCCGGCTAAAATAGAGTCTAAGTTTTACTGTAGTCATTGACGTTTGTCTATTCAAGAGTACACGTGTATGATTTTTATCGTGACTAGCGTGAGCGGGTAAGCTTCCTTTCGAGAATGAGCTGTTATCACTGTGAACAATGTTAAATTATTCTTCAGATGACCAGTTTATTTTTTAAAAACAACTAATTTTTTTATTTAAAAAAAATCATGCCGTTTTCGCATCAAAATCCAAGCCAAAATATCGTACTACAACACCAATTTCTTCCGCATTGCGTTCAATAACATTAACATATTTAAATAAGCTATGGTAATTTGAACACGTTGGCATCATCCAGCTTTTTGATTGGTTAATTAGCGATTTGACCTATTTGACCTAAGAGAACATGGCGGATATCCTACAGCATCAAACGTTTATACGAGACCGGAATCATTCGCTTACGATGAAACTAAGTTGACTTTTATTTCTATTTCATAACCATTCAACAAATTTATTTTGTGTACATTATTATAATCACTACTGAGTACAGTAATAATCAACAATTCAGAAACGCAGCATGCCGAGATTTTTGTGTTCGTTTTTATTTGAAACTTCGTTTATTTAGAATATATTTTCGTTACCAATAAAATAAAAATCTCTCAGTCAATCAAAAACCCGGATTCATGCCTTCGAGGAAGGTCCCGTTTGAACGCTCACATCGTTTTTTTTTTTTTTTTCGTTTGGGGGAAAACTAAAACTGGTCGCAATTTTCGAATAAGAATGAGTCGGCAATTTTTAGTGGAGTCGAAAATTTGTAGGTAAATAAAACACAGAAACCGGCAAATAAATAGGCGTTCGAATTTTTAGAGGGGTCGAAATTTTGGAGTTTTCACGGTACTAATTATTCCATTTCAATGAAACTTAGTATAAAGATGCTCTAGGACAATGTACAAACCTAATTAGTTTTGGGTAAAAATCTGTTCATATTAATTCCCTAATAAGCATAATAATTCATAATTTTTTGGTTCTAATCACATTTCAATTAAACTTGGAGACATAGATTTTCTGTTACATTGCGCAGACCTCATTAGTTTTACACTCAAATCTGGTCATATTAATTTTCTGATTTGCATAATTAGTTTTCAGCTAAGTAATTTCGAATTATATTTAATGTGTCTCCAATACTCTCAGCACATGGGAGTTCTTTCTAAGCTTTCTTTGATTGTACTTTGGTATATGTCACGACAGGCAGCAAGGTAACTTTCGTCAATGACATGTTTTTGTACTTTGGTATATGTCATGACAGGCAGCAAGGTAACTTCCGTCAATGACATGTTTTTGTACTTTGGTATATGTCATGACAGGCAGCAAGGTAACTTCTGTCATTGACATGTTTTTGTACTTTGGTATATGTCATGACAGGCAGCAAGGTAACTTCCGTCAATGACATGTTTTTGTACTTTGGTATATGTCATGACAGGCAGCAAGGTAACTTCCGTCAAAGACATGTTTTTGTACTTTGGTATATGTCATGACAGGCAGCAAGGTAACTTCCGTCAATGACATGTTTTTGTACTTTGGTATATGTCATGACAGGCAGCAAGGTAACTTCAGTCAATGACATGTTTTTGTACTTTGGTATATGTCATGACAAGCAGCAAGGTAACTTCCGTCAATGACATGTTTTTGTACTTTGGTATGTGTCATGACAGGCAGCAAGGTAACTTCAGTCAATGACATGTTTTTGTACTTTGGTATATGTCATGACAGGCAGCAAGGTAACTTCCGTCAATGACATGTTTTTGTACTTTGGTATATGTCATGACAGGCAGCAAGGTAACTTCTGTCAATGACATGTTTTTGTACTTTGGTATATGTCATGACAGGCAGCAAGGTAACTTCTGTCAATGACATGTTTTTGTACTTTGGTATATGTCATGACAGGCAGCAAGGTAACTTCAATCAATGGCATGTTTTTGTACTTTGGTATATGTCATGACAGGTAGCAAGGTAACTTCTGTCAATGACATGTTTTTGTACTTTGGTATATGTCATGACAGGCAGCAAGGTAACTTCAGTCAATGACATGTTTTTGTACTTTGGTATATGTCATGACAGGCAGCAAGGTAACTTCAGTCAATGACATGTTTTTGTACTTTGGTATATGTCATGACAGGCAGCAAGGCAACTTCCGTCAATGACATGTTTTTGTACTTTGGTATATGTCATGACAGGCAGCAAGGTAACTTCAGTCAATGACATGTTTTTGTACTTTGGTATATGTCATGACAAGCAGCAAGGTAACTTCCGTCAATGACATGTTTTTGTACTTTGGTATATGTCATGACGGGCAGCAAGGTAACTTCCGTCAATGACATGTTTTTGTACTTTGGTATATGTCATGACAGGCAGCAAGGTAACTTCCGTCAATGACATGTTTTTGTACTTTGGTATATGTCATGACAGGCAGCAAGGTAACTTCAGTCAATGACATGTTTTTGTACTTTGGTATATGTCATGACAAGCAGCAAGGTAACTTCCGTCAATGACATGTTTTTGTACTTTGGTATGTGTCATGACAGGCAGCAAGGTAACTTCAGTCAATGACATGTTTTTGTACTTTGGTATGTGTCATGACAGGCAGCAAGGTAACTTCAGTCAATGACATGTTTTTGTACTTTGGTATATGTCATGACAGGCAGCAAGGTAACTTCCGTCAATGACATGTTTTTGTACTTTGGTATATGTCATGACAGGCAGCAAGGTAACTTCTGTCAATGACATGTTTTTGTACTTTGGTATATGTCATGACAGGCAGCAAGGTAACTTCTGTCAATGACATGTTTTTGTACTTTGGTATATGTCATGACAGGCAGCAAGGTAACTTCAATCAATGGCATGTTTTTGTACTTTGGTATATGTCATGACAGGTAGCAAGGTAACTTCTGTCAATGACATGTTTTTGTACTTTGGTATATGTCATGACAGGCAGCAAGGTAACTTCAGTCAATGACATGTTTTTGTACTTTGGTATATGTCATGACAGGCAGCAAGGTAACTTCAGTCAATGACATGTTTTTGTACTTTGGTATATGTCATGACAGGCAGCAAGGCAACTTCCGTCAATGACATGTTTTTGTACTTTGGTATATGTCATGACAGGCAGCAAGGTAACTTCAGTCAATGACATGTTTTTGTACTTTGGTATATGTCATGACAAGCAGCAAGGTAACTTCCGTCAATGACATGTTTTTGTACTTTGGTATATGTCATGACGGGCAGCAAGGTAACTTCCGTCAATGACATGTTTTTGTACTTTGGTATATGTCATGATGGGCAGCAAGGTAACTTCTGTCAATGACATGTTTTTGTACTTTGGTATATGTCATGACAGGCAGCAAGGTAACTTCAGTCAATGACATGTTTTTGTACTTTGGTATATGTCATGACAGGCAGCAAGGTAACTTCAGTCAATGACATGTTTTTGTACTTTGGTATATGTCATGACAGGCAGCAAGGCAACTTCCGTCAATGACATGTTTTTGTACTTTGGTATATGTCATGACAGGCAGCAAGGTAACTTCAGTCAATGACATGTTTTTGTACTTTGGTATATGTCATGACGGGCAGCAAGGTAACTTCCGTCAATGACATGTTTTTGTACTTTGGTATATGTCATGACGGGCAGCAAGGTAACTTCTGTCAATGACATGTTTTTGTACTTTGGTATATGTCATGACAGGCAGCAAGGTAACTTCAGTCAATGACATGTTTTTGTACTTTGGTATATGTCATGACAGGCAGCAAGGTAACTTCAGTCAATGACATGTTTTTGTACTTTGGTATATGTCATGACAGGCAGCAAGGCAACTTCCGTCAATGACATGTTTTTGTACTTTGGTATATGTCATGACAGGCAGCAAGGTAACTTCAGTCAATGACATGTTTTTGTACTTTGGTATATGTCATGACGGGCAGCAAGGTAACTTCCGTCAATGACATGTTTTTGTACTTTGGTATATGTCATGACGGGCAGCAAGGTAACTTCTGTCAATGACATGTTTTTGTACTTTGGTATATGTCATGACGGGCAGCAAGGTAACTTCTGTCAATGACATGTTTTTGTACTTTGGTATATGTCATGACAGGCAGCAAGGTAACTTCTGTCAATGACATGTTTTTGTACTTTGGTATATGTCATGACGGGCAGCAAGGTAACTTCCGTCAATGACATGTTTTTGTACTTTGGTATATGCCATAACAAGCAGCAAGGTAACTTCCGTCAATGACATGTTTTTGTACTTTGGTATATGTCATGACAGGTAGCAAGGCAACTTCCGTCAATGACATGTTTTTGTACTTTGGTATATGTCATGACGGGCAGCAAGGTAACTTCCGTCAATGACATGTTTTTGTACTTTGGTATATGCCATAACAAGCAGCAAGGTAACTTCCATCAATGACATGTTTTTGTACTTTGGTATATGTCATGACAGGCAGCAAGGTAACTTCCGTCAATGACATGTTTTTGTACTTTGGTATATGTCATGACAGGCAGCAAGGTAACTTCAGTCAATGACATGTTTTTGTACTTTGGTATATGCCATAACAAGCAGCAAGGTAACTTCCATCAATGACATGTTTTTGTACTTTGGTATATGTCATGACAGGCAGCAAGGTAACTTCCGTCAATGACATGTTTTTGTACTTTGGTATATGTCACGACAGGCAGCAAGGTAACTTTCGTCAATGACATGTTTTTGTACTTTGGTATATGTCATGACAGGCAGCAAGGTAACTTCTGTCATTGACATGTTTTTGTACTTTGGAATATGGCAATTGATTCATCACTGAACTCACTCTGGGTATATTTGTCTCCAACATTGAGGGCACTATATTCAAAATATTGTAGTTGGCTAATACTAAAACAGATTTCTTTGACAAAACTTGAGAAAATCAAATTGCTTTGAGAAAAAATATATTGTCACCTAAGTACAGTACATCAAAGAAAAGTTTTGGGTCATCTCCTAATTTTGTTTTGTTACATGTGGTATAAAAATTATAAGCAGTTATACGATGATAACTTGTGACCATCAAGAAATATCAGTTAATTCTGATTTGTACTAGTTATTTTTTTCTTTTTATGAAATAATACTATAAAAAGAATTTATGTGGAAATTGTTCGAAAACGTCCATTTTTTCGGATAATGATACTGGATAAAACAAGCAGCCTCTCGGCTGAGATAGCTCCACTGTTTGCAATGCACATCTCAATTATAGAACAGAAGATATCATTAGAAAAAAATGAACAATATGCATAGTATCAAAGCAACGGGACTTGCTGTTTTCAACAAAAATATCATTTTTCACCATAAATGATTGTGGTTTTTAACAAGAAGTCGAAAATATTACTTTTTACCAAAAATGACAAAAATATTCACCAAAATTAAAGATATCATTACAAAATGAACAAATCAGAGTGAGGTCCACATGTAGTACCTATATATGTAATATCAAAGCAATTGGACTTGCGGTTTTTAACAAGAAGTCAAAAATATCACTTTTTACCAAAAATATTCACCAAAATTAGAGAATTGACTATATCATTACAAAATGAACAAATTTGAGAGTGGTCCACATGTAGTACCTATATATGTAATATCAAAGCAATTGGACTTGTGGTTTTTAACAAGAAGTCGAAAATATCACTTTTTACCAAAAATGACAAAAATATTCACCAAAATTAGAGAACTAAAGATATCATTACAAAATGAACAAATCTGAGAGAGATCCACATGTAGTACCTACATATGTAATATCAAAGCAATTGGACTTGCGGTTTTTAACAAGAAGTCAAAAATATCACTTTTTACCAAAAGTGACAAAAATATTCACCAAAATTAGAGAATTGAAGATATGATCATGAAATGAACAAATCTGAGAGAGGTCTATCCAAGGTACATATACACCAAGTATCAAAACATTCAGGCTTGTAGTTTTCAAGAAGAAGTCGAAAAAGTAAAACATTGACACGGACGACGACGGACAATCACTCATATGATAAGCTCCGCTCGACAAAGTCGACAGCGGAGCTAAAAAAAAATGAAAACTTAACGACATACATCAAATTCAATAAGACTCAATAATTTTTAAAATACTGCAACCAAAGGCTGCTAGTCTTGTCGTTTTTTATTTCACCATAACATATACATTTGTTTAAGATGAATGATACAAATTAAGGATTTTATATCGCCGACTCAAATCCTCCTCAGGCTATGGATTTGTAGGTCCCTATACAATAGCACCCTCTAGAGGGCATCAGATGGCCTCTGGGAATTTCATAAAACATCAGTTCTCCAATTTGTCAGAGTCAGAAAGCTATAGTAGTATCATAACAGCTAAACTGGGGAGGTGGGTAATACTATGCCTGGTAGTAGTTATTTTCAGATAATTGTAACTGCTGGAAATATAAATATGATGATAATACTCCTTGTCCATAAGGTATCTTGAGAGTAGCACTCTGAAATCGTTCATACTTTATTAAAATTCAAATTTGTGATAAGTGGAAAGCTGAACTGATCTGCAGTATTCAGATGTGATGAAAATTATTGAAAATTGAATGCACATAATTTCTATTCTCAGACAATCAAATACTTCACAAAGTAACAAAACGTCAATAAAGCTTTATAAATGATCGCAAAGTGAAGTTTAACAATGAACATGTTATTGAAAACAAAACAAAAACTAGTTCCTTCAATCTGCATGTCAGCAAACTCCTTAATACTGGAAGTAAATCAATGAGGAAATGACAATTAAATAATTTAAATAAATAATTTATCAAAATCAATTTAAATCAGATGAACAGTGATATCTACATGTCCTTTGAATGTTGGGATACATGAAAACATGGCAATCAATCCCAGTCGCTCAATAAACTGCGGTAATAACGGGTGGTAATGATATTGGGAATTCTAGAAAAGTAGCTAGTGTATAACTATAATTGGTAATGTAACTGATTTGATTTTCTTGGAAAACAAAATTTCATGGAAAACTTCGGATTTTATATTTTTTCAAACACAAAATGGGATGGCATGAAAAATTATATTTCCTATGACACAATGTATACATACTAAGTAGTTAAAAAAAAAATTGGAGGAGTATAGTTTTTTTGTTCATAAACACTAGATCCTGTTTCCATGCAGATTCATATACTCAACACCAATTATCTTACACTCATATAAAACGCAGTCATCCAAACAAATTATTGGTATACAATGATAAATATAATCAAAGAATTTTAGAAAGAACTCCTGTGTGCTAAGAGTATTGGAAGCATATTCAAATTAATTCAAAATTTAAGATTCGGCTTTCAAATAAGACGCTTGGTGATTAATATATGTCTGCTATTTGAAATGCACAATGTGTATAAACAATGTGATCCATATTATTGAGGTTTATAATAATTACAGAAAATAAATTTGATTGTACATATGTGGTTTCTAGTCAGATTTCATCAAGAGCACCTTTACCACAAGTTCAATTTGAATCTGATTTTTTGAGAGATTATAATTATCTAATAATAATTAGGTTCTATGTGATACCACACCACAGTGTGTTTGACATGGGTTCTATGTGATACCACACCACAGTGTGTTTGACATGGGTTCTATGTGATACCACACCACAGTGTGTTTGACATGGGTTCTATGTGATACCACATCACAGTGTGTTTGATATGGGTTCTATGTGATACCATACCACAGTGTGTTTGACATAGGTTCTATGTGATACCACAACACAGTGTGTTTGACATGGTTTCTATGTGATACCACAACACAGTATGTTTGATATGGGTTCTATGTGATACCACACCACAGTGTGTTTGACATGGTTTCTATGTGATACCACAACACAGTATGTTTGATATGGGTTCTATGTGATACCACATCATAGTGTGTTTGACATGGGTTCTATGTGATACCACACCACAGTGTGTTTGACATGGGTTCTATGTGATACCACACCACAGTGTTTGACATGGGTTCTATGTGATACCACACCACAGTGTGTTTGACATGGATTCTATGTGATACCACACCACAGTGTTTGACATGGGTTCTATGTGATACCATACCACAGTGTATTTGACATGGGTTCTATGTGATACCACACCACAGTGTTTGACATGGGTTCTATGTGATACCACACCACAGTGTTTGACATGGGTTCTATGTGATACCACACCACAGTGTGTTTGACATGGGTTCTATGTGATACCACACCACAGTGTGTTTGACATGGGTTCTATGTGATACCACACCACAGTGTGTTTGACATGGGTTCTATGTGATACCACACCACAGTGTGTTTGACATGGGTTCTATGTGATACCACACCACAGTGTGTTTGACATGAGTTCTATGTGATACCACACCACAGTGTGTTTGACATGGGTTCTATGTGATACCACACCACAGTGTGTTTGACATGGGTTCTATGTGATACCATAGTATGGTTTCATACATTGTAACTATGGCATTCTAACTTAATCACCGGAGTAACATGTTGCAGTAATTTTTCCACTGAATTTTGTTTTTAAATTTAAACAAATTACTTTATGAAACCAGACTTCCTGGTTGTTCAGAAATAATGTGTTTGTTTGTGTACTCTCCTCTCTGTTGTACTAAAGATATGGCACTTGACACTTGGGGGCTCTCCAGATGTCCGAACATTTTCTAAAGAGGATGAACGTTCTCAAACAAAGACGTTGCTTTCATTTCACAAATTTCTTCTGGCGTCAATGTTTTTAACCCTCTGAAAAAATTGCACACATTGTTTAATTTATCAAGAAAAGTCAAGAGCTTAGTAGCATTCATCTGTGAGCGAATAACAGTGGTATGTCCCGTAGATATCACCTCCAACTGACTTCTCAGAAGAAACGTCCCCCAGACAATGGAAGCAATATTTACCAAGCAGACAGTGAACAGCCAGACCTGCTCAGAAAAAGCCGTGCTCGGTATATCCCAAAGCGGCATATCCTCATAACTCACTTGCATATACTTCACAGCCGAAAAGAGAAACGTAATCTGTACCGACATGACGACGATGATGAAACACACAAAGAGCCGATGAGTGTTAGCAGCTACACATCTTAATAGGAAAAGACAATGGTGATCCATTTCAACCATGCAGTTCTCACATAGCTTACAATGTCGGGTGCGGTCGGGTAAAGACATCTGTGAAAAAATACATGCATTGATATATAAGTTTGGATGCATAGTATTAGCCGCCATCCAATTACAAAATAAAAAACACATTTGAAGTTCATTAACCTCTCCAACAATAACATCACAATCTAATCAGAGCTTTAAAATGAGACGTTTTTTTCACATTTTGATTAAGACAAAGCATAAATTAAATATTATATCAACTCAATCTATTAAACGAACAATACAAATGTTGCCTACAGTCACCATGGAAACATATAAATATTAACCAATACCCTAACCACTAAACTGCAGAAAAATCTAATAAAAACAAAATAATTTATGTGCTTAATGTAAGATGGCGCTAGACCCAAAAAATAAACATATATACCTCACAAAATATACAGTATTTTTCAGTTTCCAATTCCTTAGTTGCAATGTGTTCTATTGTCATGAATGGAGACTCTTTTCCGGGTCCTCTCCTTGGTATACGACATATACCTGGATCTTTGGTTAAAATTGCATAATACTGGTACAGCAAAAGAATATAGGCAGGAAAGCCAATGAAGAAGTAAGATGGCCATATGGGTAAGGAAACATTAAGGTAAATATACAGAGAGTGTAAGATATTTATATTAGCAACTTCCACAATATCCAATTAATAATAAAACTTGTGACTATCATTGTTCTAATATAGACATGAACAGTAAATTAATTACAGTAAAATATTTTATTTTTACTCAGATTTTATTTTTCTATCTGTACTCAAACAATGAATCAGTGAAAATATAACCCTATACTTCACAATCAACTCATCAAACATTCAGTAAAAATTAAATTCATACAAAACAGCCAAACTGTGTTTTCATCCAAAATTAATTCCAGTATCATATTAATTTCAGAATTATATAAATATCAACAAGACATCATTATATTTTTAATTAATTAATTAATTAATTAATTAATTATTCTTCTAATATTCATTTACATATTTGTATATATCCGCAGTATACATGTATCTCATGATATTTTCTTTTAGGTTGACATGAGCAG
The DNA here is from genome assembly GCF_978046115.1 of Saccoglossus kowalevskii. Lineage (NCBI taxonomy): Eukaryota > Metazoa > Hemichordata > Enteropneusta > Harrimaniidae > Saccoglossus > Saccoglossus kowalevskii. Next base: position 25,086,293 of record NC_140659.1, read on the forward strand.
AAACAGTATTAATCCTACTCTGAACGCTACAATAAAGATTTCTATTTTTGACATTGTGAAATTTTTTCCTTTTTTGGGAGAAAAAACTAATTTTGACAAGATAATTCAGAAATTTATATAAAGAATAATTCATAACGAAGTGTATTCCCTATGCACCCATAAATAATTTTGATAATATCGGATTATCGGTACACAAGAATATTACAGAAAAAGGATACTTATGAAAGAAGCTTAATAATATTAAAAACTATGTAGTGTATTCAACAACTCATGTATGAACAATAACTTTAATAAATATGATTTTACTTGATATGATTTTTTGCATAAAAAGGAAAGAATTTCACAATGTCGAAAATGCAAAGTCTTTATCGCAGTGTTTCTTGTACCTGCTGATGTCTGCCAAGTGAAATTGACATGGGATTATACATTTATCAGATATGCAGTTCCACAATCTGGAAACGTAAAATGACGGAGTGCTGAAAATTGAATTACTGCCAGTAAAACCTGAGCAAAGCAAAACGACCACTTGACGTAGTGACCAATGACGATACCAGTGAATGTAATGTAATAATAATATTACGATTGTTTTTGTATAATATTACGATTGTTTTTGTTCTCATATTATATCAAGCAATGCGCAATGTTTACAATTGTGAAAAGTAGTGTTCGAACTCGAAGGTTATTGGGTTAGTTGCGCCTACATTACCTGCAGCTAATATAGTAAATTCATATAGGGCTTAGTAGACAGTACTGTAGAATACTTTATTTTCGCTTGGAATTTATTTTCGCTATTTTCGTTGAAGGGATGATTCCGTAAAAATAAAATTCAGCGAATATACTTTTTTTCCTATATTTCGCATTAAAGTCATCAAAAATCAGTGAAAATAAATTCAACACAAAACGGCTAAAAAGCCTTTTCAGCGAAAATTTATTCCAGCAAAAATAAAGTATTCCACAGTATATGCAAGACCAAGTTAAGCATAAGCATAATTTATAAACTCACACTTTTTTTTTGTAACTTTACACCAAACCTCAGACCAAACATGTCCAGCCCTGTGCCCAGCTGGCGTATAACGTCAGTTTTTTAAAATGAAAATGCAAAAATGTTTACACTATTATAAACATCATAATACTATTCTTTTACACATGCTGTAACCATTATTGGTGACTACACCAACCAGTCGTTGCACTCCGCTCGAGTGTTACCAGTAGTAGTGTTGACATAACATGGATTGCGAGTATATATCATTGCACACACCTAAGATATGTATGACAATTTGGTTAACTCAATGGTACTGTACTACTAAGCCTTGCACACCCAGTGTTGTGATTCTACTCATTTGTTATATTGTTTGTCACACATAGTCCCACGTTTATAATTTATATTGAGCAAAGAATATCTTTGAAACTAAAATATTTTTGAAGCAATAATGACATCCCTCCTCCCAATACAACATACAGACTGTTCCAAACTTATGCCACCTCCCTCCTCCCAATACAACATACAGACTGTTTGAAACGGCTGCCACCTCCCTCCTCCCAATACAACATATAGGCTGTTCCAAACTTCTACCACCTCCCTCTTTCCTAATACAACATACAGACTATTCCAAACTTATGCCACCTCCCTCCTCCCAATACAACATACAGACTGTTTGAAACGGCTGCCACCTCCCTCCTCCCAATACAACATACAGACTGTTCCAAACTTCTGCCATCTCCCTCCTCCCAATACAACATACAGGGTGTTCCAAACATCTACCACCTCCTCCCAATACAGCATAGATTATTCCAAACTTATGCCACCTCCCTCTTTCCTAATACAACATACAGGCTGTTCCAAACATACATTATATAAAAGGATATTTGGAAGCACCAGATAGAAATAACAAACTGATGTGTGAAATAAGCCGCCAGCAAACGCTCCAAAAAAAACTGGATTACTCCACCTGAAAAATATACATATCAGTGTATTAGTGATCACTGGTTGTTACTGAAGGCCCACAGACTCAATAGGGAGACCCCTATTTCATCCTGTGTGACCTTGCATAATATGACGAAAAAATTTCACCATCGAAACCTGTGTAAAAATGCCAGGTTTGACCATTTCCCTGACATTTTTGACTATGTATCTTGAAAAATGAAAATATGATTATTATGACATATAATTTGGTTTGAAACTAAACAAAATCTTTAAAAAATATTTATATTCACACTACCTTGACATATGCGCTAGTCTGTGCATCTGTCGACCAATTAAACATGTCAGGAAAAATATACCAAATAAGGCAACAACATTACCATAAACGCCCAAATATGAACACGATAGTATTAAAAATGTAAATGCAATGGTTGGTAAGAGCAGTAGAAAATACCACGAAAATAAAGGTCCTTTTGGAGGATGGTCCTGGCAACGTAAACTGCCCCAGTATGCAAGCTCTTTGGCAAGAGGAGCATGCCTGAAACAGAACAGAAATATAATCAAAAATGTGTGAAAAAGGTGTTTGAAAATTCGAAACAGGTGGCTTGAACTGTGGAACAGGCAACTTGAACTATGGGACGGTATTGAACTATGGGACAGTATTGAACTATGGGACAGTATTAAACTATGGGCCAGGCAGCATGAAGTGTGGAAAAGGTGGCTTGGAGTTTGGAACAGGCATGTGGAAGTGCAGAATTGATAGCAGTAAGTGCAATACAGGGTAAGCAGAGAATATTAATAATATGAATCAAAATGTTCTTTATAATAATTACCTGTATGATTTTCCGTCTCTGGCAATATTTAGTGGACAATCACCAGCCTTGTTTTTCTGGTTGATCTGTGCAATTTTTCCCTTCTGCAACAGCACCCATGCTATGTCAGAATGCCCGTTTGTACATGCTAAATGGAGTGCAAGATTCCCAGCATGATCCATCCAGTTCACATCGGATCGCTTTTAGAAAATATGTAATTACATCAACTACAGTTTTTGTGGACATTATGTGGACAAGCACTAAATAACATTTCTCATTCATTCTTATGTTATAAAACTTGATAATGATGACCAAATTCACTCCCAACAAAACCAACAAATAAACAAAATGGGCTACTGCAGAAAACAAACACTGAGCAAGCCTCAATTTTAGTCACACACACCACTTGAATAAACAATCTATTACAAAATATATTTCAATTCTTGTTTATATACAAATTTAATAATTTTAAAATTTTTAATCGTTTACTGCAATAACTAAGTCTGATAGTTCTAGAACTGTGTGATTAGAGAATGCAAAATGTCAGCAAGTGAAAACCCTGAAGCTCATCACACACTTATCAAAACATACCTGGTTTTTCAGTAGATACCTAACTGTGTCAAAATGCCCGAACTGACTTGCTAGATGTAGGGCAGATATTCCGCTGAAATAAGAACAGAAATGAAAGACTCAGAGGGGCATTCTGCAACTACTGAAAACAACTTTAAATTTTTCGAGAGACAAAAATTCACGAACTTTGCGAGTCACGCAAATTGCAAATTTGTGACATCAAATTTGAACAGTTACCCAACAATAAACAATGATACTTCAGTTCAGATTATATTTGATACATTATCCTGTAAAATAATGCGATGCTGCCAAGAAGAATTACTTTTTCCCTGGATGAAATATTTTGAATTTAGCACAGAGAATGATGTAATTATTATTACTTACCTATTGTCTCTCTTATTCAATGATGAACCAACAACTTCAACCAGATACTGCATGGCATGCCTAATAGTGGATATAAACATAATAAATAAACTCAAAACAACAAATTTATGTGTAATATTAACTGTACTCCCTACAAGTACCATCAAACTAGCACAATAACTTCTGATTTTTGATACTTTAAAGGCACATCATCCCAAACTACATGTACATACCTGTATGCATTACACAGGTCTCACAGCATTTAGTGAGAAAATAAACCAATCTAGACGACTAAATGTTGGCCAAATCTAATGTATTGGGCCAATCATGGTTCAAAGCATACAGGCACTAGGATATGATCCAATGATGGCCATAATTAGCTGCAATGTTTAAATGAATCACTCAATGAATACAATGAATGTAAGAACCAACAAAACAGAAGAATTTTGCACATGCAGTTATGACACTGTCTCTTTAATAAAATAAGCATTTTGCAATGCACAGTTAACAAATGTCAAACATTATTCATTGATGCAATGCATTCTGGGATATAGACATATAGTACTTACAATGAACCCCCTGAAACAGCATGATGAATACATCCCCTTCCTAATGAAACAACATCATCCATTGATGCAATGCATTCTGGGATATAGACATATAGTACTTACAATGAGCCCCCCTGAAACAGCATGATGAATACATCCCCTTTCTAATGAAACAACATCATCCATTGATGCAATGCATTCTGGGATATAGACATATAGTACTTACAATGAGCCCCCCTGAAACAGCATGATGAATACATCCCCTTCCTAATGAATCAACATCATCCATTGATGCAATGCATTCTGAGATATAGACATGTAGTACTTACAATGAGCCCCCTGAAGCAGCATGATGAATACACCCCCTTGCTAATGAATCAACATCATCCAGTGATGCAATGCATTCTGGGATATAGACATATAGTACTTACAATGAACCCCCTGAAACAGCATGATGAATACATCCCCTTCCTAATGAAACAACATCATCCATTGATGCAATGCATTCTGGGATATAGACATATAGTACTTACAATGAGCCCCCCTGAAACAGCATGATGAATACACCCACTTGCTAATGAATCAACATCATCCATTGATGCAATGCATTCTGAGATATAGACATGTAGTACTTACAATGAGCCCCCTGAAGCAGCATGATGAATACATCCCCTTCCTAATGAATCAACATCATCCATTGATGCAATGCATTCTGAGATATAGACATATAGTACTTACAATGAACCCCTGAAACAGCATGATGAATACATCCCCTTCCTAATGAAACAACATCATCCATTGATGCAATGCATTCTGGGATATAGACATATAGTACTTACAATGAGCCCCCCTGAAACAGCATGATGAATACATCCCCTTCCTAATGAATCAACATCATCCATTGATGCAATGCATTCTGGGATATAGACATATAGTACTTACAATGAGCCCCCCTGAAACAGCATGATGAATACATCCCCTTCCTAATGAAACAACATCATCCATTGATGCAATGCATTCTGGGATATAGACATGTAGTACTTACAATGAGCCCCCCTGAAACAGCATGATGAATACACCCACTTCCTAATGAATCAACATCATCCATTGATGCAATGCATTCTGGGATATAGACATATAGTACTTACAATGAGCCCCCCTGAAACAGCATGATGAATACATCCCCTTCCTAATGAATCAACATCATCCATTGATGCAATGCATTCTGGGATATAGACATGTAGTACTTACAATGAGCCCCCCTGAAGCAGCATGATGAATACATCCCCTTCCTAATGAATCAACATCATCCATTGATGCAATGCATTCTGGGATATAGACATGTAGTACTTACAATGAGCCCCCCTGAAACAGCATGATGAATACATCCCCTTCCTAATGAAACAACATCGTCCATTGATGCAATGCATTCTGGGATATAGACATGTAGTACTTACAATGAGCCCCCCTGAAACAGCATGATGAATACACTCCCTTCCTAATGAATCAACATCATCCATTGATGCAATGCATTCTGGGATATAGACATGTAGTACTTACAATGAGCCCCCCTGAAACAGCATGATGAATACACCCACTTCCTAATGAATCAACATCATCCATTGATGCAATGCATTCTGGGATATAGACATGTAGTACTTACAATGAGCCCCCCTGAAACAGCATGATGAATACATCCCCTTCCTAATGAATCAACATCATCCATTGATGCAATGCATTCTGAGATATAGACATGTAGTACTTACAATGAGCCCCCTGAAGCAGCATGATGAAAACATCCCCTTCCTAATGAATCAACATCATCCATTGATGCAATGCATTCTGAGATATAGACATGTAGTACTTACAATGAGCCCCCCTGAAACAGCATGATGAATACATCCCCTTCCTAATGAATCAACATCATCCATTGATGCAATGCATTCTGGGATATAGACATGTAGTACTTACAATGAGCCCCCCTGAAACAGCATGATGAATACATCCCCTTCCTAATGAATCAACATCATCCATTGATGCAATGCATTCTGAGATATAGACATGTAGTACTTACAATGAGCCCCCTGAAGCAGCATGATGAATACACTCTCTTCCTAATGAATCAACATCATCCATTGATGCAATGCATTCTGGGATATAGACATATAGTACTTACAATGAGCCCCCCTGAAACAGCATGATGAATACATCCCCTTCCTAATGAATCAACATCATCCATTGATGCAATGCATTCTGAGATATAGACATGTAGTACTTACAATGAGCCCCCTGAAGCAGCATGATGAATACATCCCCTTCCTAATGAATCAACATCATCCATTGATGCAATGCATTCTGAGATATAGACATATAGTACTTACAATGAGCCCCCTGAAGCAGCATGATGAATACACTCTCTTCCTAATGAATCAACATCATCCATTGATGCAATGCATTCTGGGATATAGACATATAGTACTTACAATGAGCCCCCTGAAGCAGCATGATGAATACACCCACTTGCTAATGAATCAACATCATCCAGTGATGCAATGCATTCTGGGATATAGACATGTAGTACTTACAATGAGCCCCCTGAAGCAGCATGATGAATACACTTCCTTCCTAATGAATCAACATCATCCATTGATGCAATGCATTCTGGGATATAGACATATAGTACTTACAATGAGCCCCCCTGAAACAGCATGATGAATACATCCCCTTCCTAATGAATCAACATCATCCATTGATGCAATGCATTCTGAGATATAGACATGTAGTACTTACAATGAGCCCCCTGAAGCAGCATGATGAATACACCCACTTGCTAATGAATCAACATCATCCAGTGATGCAATGCATTCTGGGATATAGACATGTAGTACTTACAATGAGTCCCCTGAAGCAGCATGATGAATACACTTCCTTCCTAATGAATCAACATCATCCATTGATGCAATGCATTCTGGGATATAGACATATAGTACTTACAATGAGCCCCCCTGAAACAGCATGATGAATACATCCCCTTCCTAATGAATCAACATCATCCATTGATGCAATGCATTCTGAGATATAGACATATAGTACTTACAATGAGCCCCCTGAAGCAGCATGATGAATACATCCCCTTCCTAATGAATCAACATCATCCATTGATGCAATGCATTCTGAGATATAGACATGTAGTACTTACAATGAGCCCCCTGAAGCAGCATGATGAAAACATCCCCTTCCTAATGAATCAACATCATCCATTGATGCAATGCATTCTGAGATATAGACATGTAGTACTTACAATGAGCCCCCCTGAAACAGCATGATGAATACATCCCCTTCCTAATGAATCAACATCATCCATTGATGCAATGCATTCTGGGATATAGACATGTAGTACTTACAATGAGCCCCCCTGAAACAGCATGATGAATACATCCCCTTCCTAATGAATCAACATCATCCATTGATGCAATGCATTCTGAGATATAGACATGTAGTACTTACAATGAGCCCCCTGAAGCAGCATGATGAATACACTCTCTTCCTAATGAATCAACATCATCCATTGATGCAATGCATTCTGGGATATAGACATATAGTACTTACAATGAGCCCCCCTGAAACAGCATGATGAATACATCCCCTTCCTAATGAATCAACATCATCCATTGATGCAATGCATTCTGAGATATAGACATGTAGTACTTACAATGAGCCCCCTGAAGCAGCATGATGAATACATCCCCTTCCTAATGAATCAACATCATCCATTGATGCAATGCATTCTGAGATATAGACATATAGTACTTACAATGAGCCCCCTGAAGCAGCATGATGAATACACTCTCTTCCTAATGAATCAACATCATCCATTGATGCAATGCATTCTGGGATATAGACATATAGTACTTACAATGAGCCCCCTGAAGCAGCATGATGAATACACCCACTTGCTAATGAATCAACATCATCCAGTGATGCAATGCATTCTGGGATATAGACATGTAGTACTTACAATGAGCCCCCTGAAGCAGCATGATGAATACACTTCCTTCCTAATGAATCAACATCATCCATTGATGCAATGCATTCTGGGATATAGACATATAGTACTTACAATGAGCCCCCCTGAAACAGCATGATGAATACATCCCCTTCCTAATGAATCAACATCATCCATTGATGCAATGCATTCTGAGATATAGACATGTAGTACTTACAATGAGCCCCCTGAAGCAGCATGATGAATACACCCACTTGCTAATGAATCAACATCATCCAGTGATGCAATGCATTCTGGGATATAGACATGTAGTACTTACAATGAGTCCCCTGAAGCAGCATGATGAATACACTTCCTTCCTAATGAATCAACATCATCCATTGATGCAATGCATTCTGGGATATAGACATATAGTACTTACAATGAGCCCCCCTGAAACAGCATGATGAATACATCCCCTTCCTAATGAATCAACATCATCCATTGATGCAATGCATTCTGAGATATAGACATATAGTACTTACAATGAGCCCCCTGAAGCAGCATGATGAATACACCCCCTTGCTAATGAATCAACATCATCCAGTGATGCAATGCATTCTGGGATATAGACATGTAGTACTTACAATGAGCCCCCTAAAGCAGCATGATGAATACACTCCCTTCCTAATGAATCAACATCATCCATTGATGCAATGCATTCTGGGATATAGACATGTAGTACTTACAATGAGCCCCCTGAAGCAGCATGATGAATACACCCCCTTCCTAATGAATCAACCTCATCCATGGCTGCACCATGCTGTACTAGTAAATGAATAATCATAGGACTCCCTCGTTTGCATGCATAATGGACGGGTAATTCTCCAGCATTGTTCGGCTGATTAATAAAAGCACCATTAGCTATTAATAATTGGACAATTTCTAGATTTCCTCGCAGAGCTGCTTTGTGAATGGGTGTTAATCCACTCCAGCCTACAACAAAGTAAAAAAAAAGCACATGAGTACATGTACTACTTAAAGTCACAGAATTGGTGAGATATCATGATGGTCAGTGTTGCCAATGAACCAACATAAAAAAATCCCTGCTACCTTAAAACTTAATACATTTTACAATTAAAACATTCAGGGCAAAACTGCAGTGAAGATAATTATTACTACCGGTACTTATAATATTCAAAATGAATATGGATTTGTTTTAAGCATTTTGAATATATTTTATGGGATTTAAGTTTTTCTTAAATTGGCCATGACTAAGGAAATGACGCAGGGAGATGCGAATTGGGTTAAATACATAAAAAATGTTCAAATTTCAATGATGTTCAGTATGTTCTTCCTCTCATTTGAGTGTGTTTAAATTCCCTTTGATAACATTTTTGAATACTGTAAAACACTTCCATTTTAACACCGAATCTCAATTAAACTAAAGTTACAACAATCATAATAAATTTTCTTTAAAATTAGGTACATCTTAAATTAGTGAAATTACACGAAAGCTAAATTAAATAGAATGCCAGCAGTATTTTATAGTTAATATGTAAATTTAGAATTCCTGTTAGTCGCAGTAATTCAAAACATGGATGATAAAATCAAATTTTTTTTTGTTTAATCCATCTAACCTATGTGTTCAGCAAACTTTTTTCTTCCATCTTTATAAATGTTTATAAATGCCAATGGCAACTGAATACAACTAGGCAATCAGGAAGCACAGTGAACAACAACGTCATTTGAAAACGTTCAATGTTACTTTATAAGGCAATAGCAACCTCTTGTTTCAGCGATGAAGGGAACAGGTTTTTAGTGCCAATTTTATTTTATTTGTACTTTATTTTCAGTATTTTGTATTACTTCAAGGATGCAATATAGATGAGAATATGTAGTTTCTGACTCCTGTGTGCGAAGCACAAAAAGGGAGTCTTAGCAGTTAGTGTGTCTGTGTGTGTGTGTGTGTTCCACTGATATCTCAAGAACCATACATTGATTTTTGATGAAACTTGGTGAATAGATGCTCTGGGCCAATGCGCAGATTTGTTTAGGTTTTGGTAAAAATCCATGCATATTAATGACCTAATTTGCATGGTAATTAGCTGATTTTTAGCTGTTCCATAATTGTTCCACTGATATCTAAAGAACCACTCATTGGATTTTGATGAAACTTGGCACATAGATGTTCTGAACTAATGCGCAGATTTGATTAGTTTTGGGTAAAAATCTGTGCAATATTAATTGCCTAATTTGCATAATGATTAATTAATTTTTGGCTTTTCCCTGATATCTCAAGTACTAATCATCACATTTCAATAAAACTTGGTACATAGATATCATAGGACACTGCACAGACCTGATGGTTTTTAGGGTAATATCAGTACATATTAATTACCTAATTTGCATAATTAATTAATTTTCAGCTTTTGATATTTCAAGTAGTAATCATCACATTTCAATGAAACTTGGTACATAGTTATTTAAAGACTGTGCAGAGACCTGATTAGTTTTGGGGTAAATATTTGTGCATATTAATTACCTTATTAGCATAATTAGTTAATTTTCAGCTTTTCGCCTGATAACTCAAATACTGATCATCATATTTCAATGAGACTTGCTACATAGATTCTCTTGGACTATGCACAGACCTGATTAGTTTTAGGGTAAATAATTGTGGATATTAATTACCTAATTCGCATAATTAGTTAATTTTTCCATGAATGTTCCACTGATATATAAAAAAACACTATTTGGATTTTATTGAAACTTTCATAGAGTATTCATCATCACATTTCAATGAACCAAGGACTATGCAAAGACCCAATTAGTTTTTGGTAAATAATGTTTTGATACATACATGTACAATAACAATCACCGCACATATGTATTATTGGTTTTAATTTTTCATCCAATGAATACTGTTGTGAGATTGTATAAATCATAGTTTGATTTGGTCAACATTATTGAGTATCAAACAACAATATTAAAAAAATAGATGTTTTCATTCATCTTGTGTCTTTATTTACTTTGTGGGCTTTAACGATTACTAGCCACCTAAGGGACGACGTCAAAAGATCGATGTCGGATAAAAAACTTAATTCCTTTAGTTTTTTTCCAAACCCCCTACCCCCCACTGAAACTTAATTGATAATTATCGGTCATGGCGTCAGACTACATTCACCATTAAATACAAATTGATAATCGGACAGTAGTATTGCATAGCAGTTGGTTGTCGGGTGGGTGTAAAAAGATTTTACAAATGCACCTCATTTGACGCAGATTTACACTCGGACCAAACCATTTTTCTGTTTTTTTCCCTTTTCGGTTATTTCTGTCCATGATTGGATAGAAAAAAAACGAACTACAAATACTCCAAGATTTTTTTTGACTTCATTAAAAAATAAAATCGTTTTTGTAGGATGGAAACTTTTTGAGGTCAAAACCCCCACTCCCAAACTAAAGGAAATAAGTTTGTTATCCGACATCGATCTTTTGACGTCGTCCCTAAAAAAATTGCCAGCAAATAAATAATTATTCCAAATAAAATTATGTAAGTATGGTATGGGAAATAATAATTTAATACCTACTGTTCATATTTCAAAACAAAAAAATTGAGAAAAAACAAAAACAATAAAGCCCAAACTAGAATTGTATTATATGAGTAAATTGATTATGGGTAATTAATCATATCCTAATTAGATGCAGATGGTGCATGTATAGTGTGGATAGTTAGTTTTATGGGTGAAGTTTCTCATCAAATATTGTTTTCAATCAGATTTCAAGTGCAGAAAAAGTGTGAAATATTAAAATGGTGATTTTTTTTAAATTCTACACACAATGAATTATTATTTGATCACAAGGGTACAATTTAATTTCAAATGTAAACATATAAGATGGGATATATTGTTAATACCAGCATGGAAGTACGTGCTTTGTAGTTCTATGATAGAATTGATTTACATGTAAGGGGTTAAACATTTGAAAACATGGGGGGTCTTATCGGCACATTTTTATATTTCTTGCAACACGTTACATGCAACTTTATTTTTGGTATCTACCTTGCAAATTTTTTGAACAAATCTTCCGTCACCCCTCACGATTTTCAATGGTCAATCCCTTAAAACAAGATGACTATAAACCGTTGGTAAACGGCACTCAACATCTGAATCCAATTAGATGTGGTTTCAACATTGATACACAACAAAGGTCAGATGTCAACAATGAACCGCAAATTTAGGTAATTACAACAATTATTCTTACCAATTAAATTAACAGTTTCTGGGTGTAGTTGAATGATCCGAGCACAATCAGATACACCGAAATTTTGTACCGCTTCCATAAGATTTGCCATCATCCCGATTCCCGGTGCAGTAGCCATAGTTCACTGCCTTGTTGTTGTGTTGTATACACATACGATCTGGTATTCAACCGTTATGTAACAAATCAGTCAGACAATGGGACAGAAATCTGACACGCCAAATACAACAACGCGACCTGATGAACCTGCGCAGTGACCTTTTTAGAAATACAAAAATTACAATGATTGGTTAAATTTCGACCAGAAATTAGATATTGGCCAATCACAATACTTTTAAGAAACATCGATTGAAATTTAGTCAACGCGTCAGTTTATAATATGGCGCCGTTCATAAAAGTGTGAAACGTGTGCGAAGACTTTCTGAGTTGTTTGTTGTTTTCTTACTGAAGCTACTAGAAACTAGATTACAAAACGTGAGTATAATAGGCAATAATGCTCAGCTGGTAAGAAAATATGCCCACCTTACCCTTCTGTTATCGGGGCTAACGCGACGTCAATTGTTATTGAGTTTGCTTGTTGCGTAAGAAATTATTAACTAACGGCAACGTGAATTAGTGACACAGTCTGCTGCAGTCCTGTGTACATGCTTGTTGTTGCGGCAGTTACTACGCGGTACGTAGTGTTGCATAGCGGCCGGAACAACATGCATAAACACAGGGCTATGTGTATGGTGTCGTAGCGACCGGAACAACAAACATGTACTCAAAGTTGTGTCATTGACACCATGGAGGTAAAAAGAGAAGGAGTCACGGCTAAACTTCTTTTGTTTTAGTCAAGTTTAATCCTATAATTTCCTTTGTCTTATCGTCCTTTTACCCCAGAATCGTCGCCGACGCGTCATTTATTCTCAAGCGTTGTTGCATACAGTACACATTCCAAGGTCTTGTTTTACGGTGTCACAGTGAATCTTAAAGGACATAAAGCATGCACAGATATTTTATACGTAGAGGAATCGTGTTTGTGAGAACGGGAACGTTGGAATATTGAAAATTAGAGAATTTCTTGTTAAGTTTATGTAATTTTTCGTTTTTCAGAAAATTTTCCGTTGTATTATTGAATCGGCAATATGGTAATGTTTCGAAACCTTGCTAGTACTGTTTTTTAGTCCAAAATAAAGCCCGTTTGCAATGGTGCATGACATATACCGCACCGCGTTGTACCAGAGACTGAATTTTGAGGTTCGAAATGACACTTTTTGAAGTTTATAATCCCGTGTATGTCCTACTTCCTATGGCAGTGCATGGAGGTAAAAATTCGCTGCATTTTTTTTTTCGAGCAATCTTTTTGTTTACAGCATATGCAAAACAATTCTTCATCTGTAATATGCTCTTCGATTTTGTTTACGTCTTCTGAATTGAAGCATATAGCAGTTTCAGCATCGTAGTCAAACTCGTGCGCGTTAACGATCGTCGCCATATTTGTTTATAAGAATTTGACTAGAATTGTCATGAAAATCACTGAATGCTATCGAAGGCGTCCGTAGTATGCTAATGCATCATAATCCTCACTGCACTAAGCAGAAACTGTCCTTGGTCCGTTCGGCAAATAAACTCCCTGTTCTATGTACAAACAGCGACGACCATCCTGGTACTTTTGATTCTAAGCTTGGCTGTGACTACTTCTCTTTTTACCTCCATGTTGACACTGACTGATTGGTTGATGATAGGCTAATGATAATGTTATATCACAGGGAGCCCAGGAACTATGATCAACTGTACGCACTACCTATGAGCGGGGGAGAGGTATCGGCTGGTAACAAATAGACAAAGGATGAAGGCTCTAGCCAGCTAACATTTTTTAAACTGGAAAAACAGACGAACAGAATGAAAAATAAAATCTATAAAAAATACCAGTTTGAAGAATATTTAGTAGTATTTTATATTCCTTCAAAAAACTATATGTAGATATTTTAGCCCCACAATTTGTACCCCTAAATGTGATTAAAAATTTTACCCCTAAACAAATCAAGATGCTTGAGCAAAATATTTACCATGGCTAGTCATATGTCTTTCTGTGGAGGCTGTGTACTAAAAACTCAAAGGAGCAAGGGAACTAATCAAATATCACTTATTTATATACAGAATAGAATGGAAACCATGAAAAAGAAATATGAGGAGGATGATGTCCATCCTAATAAACCAAAGAGGAGGCGAGTAAAAAACCTCATTTCACAAATCAAGAACCAGCTGGAATTTTACTTCAGTGATGCAAATCTACGCAAAGATAGATTTCTGAAGCAGCACATGGACAGCAATGAAGAAGGCTTTGTTGATGTAGATGTACTTTTGCTCTTCAATAAATTGAAGTCACTAAGTGAAGACAGCAAATTAATTGTCAGAGCTGCCATTGACTCAACGCTACTAAAAGTATGTAGACGCATAATCACTTTATTTTTTATGATATAATATTGTCTTATAAAGGCTATCATGAAAATACCACATAGTATGCTTTAAGGTAGTATGGTTACTGTATTTCTAATATAATATAATATTATTATAATAATCTTGAACGTTTTAATGTTGGTCTTGTTGTTTACGCCAAAAAAAACCAAAGATTCAAACGTTCAATGGAGATCCTGAATTGTTCGAGTTACGAACGTCAGGTTATGAATCAAATTAACATCAAGTTACAAAAAATCTTTTAGAAACCACGCCAACTTTTGCGAAACCACACCTAAATTGTAACTCAATGTTCAATTGACAGTTAAAAGAACTTTGAGTTATGGACAACATACTGGGGGTACACTTTTTTGTTGTTGAACATCCACATTATTACAATTTGGGCCTGGTTTCGCAATAGTGGGCGTTTTCTAATATGTGGTGTAGTCATTTTTGTAACTCAACGTTTTCATAATTCAATGTCTGTAACTCGGAACAATTCAGCATTTCATTCAAATGCCTGCAAATACATTTTGGAGGAAATGCTCATTCAGCTATTTACTGAACGGTAAATTCTATTGTTTTTGGTGCTACATATATTATAATAATTGTTAATACCAGTAGCCACAAAATTAATATAGTACATTTTTACTCAAAAAGTAAAATATAAATTTGCTGCTGGAATTCCATATTCTAGATTGACATGCACATCTATTATTCTAAATATTCTAGGTCAATTTGGAAGGCAATAAAATTGGACGAAAGAAACCTTTGTCAGCACCAAAATATAACATAGATGATTTAACAGTTTATGCGGTAAGTATATCAAGTCAAACCTATCTATAATGCATGTACTGTAAAATCTGTATTATAAACTGCGGCTTCTATTAAAATGGTACAATGCAACAGGAGGGGATGCGTTTTTTATTAGAGCATCTACACATATGAAAAATGATGAATTTTTGGTTCTTAATTGTTCACGAAAAATGGGTGCGACATCTATTAGGGATGCAGCTTCTAATAGAGATTTAACGATACTAATGAACAAGTTGGGTTTGAGGAAACAATTTTACAAAATTGTAGCTGCATATTGTGCATTCACGAGACACATTATAATAAACAATAATCAAATCCTAAGGATGTATTACTGCTTTCGATGTTAAGTTATAATTTATTACCAGTAAATCTAATGATACTCATAGTGGGATCTTGAAAATTACATTTCCTGTTTTAATTCCAAGTTATTAAAAATTAATTTGCTTCTTGCACAGGAATGTCTTCCTTCTAACACCAGTCATGAATGGTTGAAGACCGTGTTTGATGCTTATGGAACGGTTACATATGTTAGTATCCCTCGCTATAAAACCACTGGTGACATAAAAGGGTTTGCATTTATTGAGTTCTCTACTCCACAAGAGGCACAGCTGGCATGTAAGGTAAGGAAAACAGTGATTAAAACAGGGCTGCACAATCCTGTGGATTGTCCCAATGCATCATGGGAATTGACATTTGAATATACTATATATATACCAATGATGCTAAGACTTTGTGCTAACTTTTTATGTAAACCATTGTCAAAGTAAACATGGTCTTAAGAAAGGGAGTCGCGGTGAACATGGTCCTAAGGAAAGTGGGTCACTCTGTGTTAAATTGTCAATTCTCTTGTGCTTAGTAAGGCATTAAAGTGTAGGTCAAGGTGGCAAAAATTTTGGGCTGTACTGATTTTAATATAACCAGGGGTTTTTCTAGAAACAAACTGCAAGAGGGAGTGCTGCAATTCAGCGGCGCTACCAAGTGGTGGAGATAGGGTTCTCTCCACCAGGGTGTGGAGTTTTTAGCTCCGCTGTCGACTTTGTCGAGCGGAGCTTATCATATGAGTGATTGTCCGTCGTCGTCGTCCGTGTCAATGTTTTACTTTTTCGACTTCTTCTTGAAAACTACAAGCCTGAATGCTTTGATACTTGGGTAGACCTCTCTCAGATTTGTTCATTTCATGATGATATCTTCAATTCTCTAATTTTGGTGAATATTTTTGTCATTTTTAGTAAAAAGTGATATTTTTGACTTCTTGTTGAAAACCGCAAGTGCAATTGCTTTGATATTACATATATAGGTACTACATGTGAACCTCTCTCAGATTTGTTCATTTTGTAATGATATCTTTAATTCTCTAATTTTGGTGAATATTTTTGTCATTTTTGGTAAAAAGTGATTTTTTCGACTTCTTGTTGAAAACCGCAAGTCCAATTGCTTTGATATTTACATATATAGGTACTACATGTCGACCTCTCTCAGATTTGTTCATTTTGTAATGATATCTTCAATTCTCTAATTTTGGTGAAAATTTTTGGTAAAAAGTGATATTTTCGACCTCTTGTTGAAAACTGCAAGTCCAATTGCTTTGATATTACATATATAGGTACTACATGTGGACCTCTCTCAGATTTGTTCATTTTGTAATGATATCTTTAATTCTCTAATTTTGGTGAATATTTTTGTCATTTTTGGTAAAAAGTGATATTTTCGACTTCTTGTTGAAAACCGCAAGTCCAATTGCTTTGATATTACATATATAGGTACTACATGTGGACCTCTCTCGGATTTGTTCATTTCATGATGATATCTTTAATTCTCTAATTTTGATGAATATTTTTGTAATTTTTGGTAAAAAGTGATATTTTCGACTTCTTGTTGAAAACCGCAAGTCCAATTGCTTTGATATATTATACATATAGGTACTACATGTGGACCTCTCTCAGATTTGTTCATTTTCTAATGATATCTTCTGTTCTTTAATTGCCATGTGCATTGCTAACAGCGGAGCTATCTCAGCCGACAGGCTGCTTGTTGATAATTCTAAGTTAAAATGGAGCATTATATGGCTTCCTTGGGGCCAAAATTACTATCACGGGTCACAGTTGAAGACTGTGGCCACATGTGATCCCTGGCCAATCTGAATTTTATGGTTGCCAGAGGATCTGCTCCCCAGGGTAAGAGGGGCATGGCCATGGCATGAGGGCGCTGGGCCCCTGTTACCTTGTTTAAAAATATCCCTGACCATTTCCAAGAGCATTATATCCATGTTAATTTTTTCTCCATATTCTTGTGGCTGTGGTTGACTTTTAAACATGTCTTGAATCTGCCCATGGAGACTGTTCATGGAGATAAGAAAAAACGAACAACATATTAACAAACAACATCCAGGTACTTTAATGACGTTTTAGGCTATGTTCATTTGAAGGTCGATCATAGTCAGTTATTGAATACATCTGCCATCAAAATGGCGGCGACTATATCAGGTAGTATATGGGATCTTAACTCTCTTAATTTTTTCTCATTTTTTTTTCATTATTTGAAAAAGTGTACGTAACTGCTACTATGTGGCCAAACAATATTGACATGATTGACCTTTGACCTTTTCTTTAACTGCTTTGAAATCTTATTAATTGATATGAAATTGAAGAGTCAGTTATGTATCTCTTGGTTAGGAATGTCACATTTTCTTTTTTTTACAGAAACTTAACAATCCACCGGATGACGTAGCTGACCGCCCTGGAAGATTCCCTAAAACTGTAGCCCGAAAATTCATCCCTGGTATCACTGGTGATAAGCATCCTCATCAGCATGGTGACATACAAAAGGAAATTGAAGACGATAGCAGAGTAAAGAAGAGAAGAAAGAGGAGTAATGACAATTCAAGTAGTGATGAGAGTGACGCTAAAAAGAGAAAAAAAGAAAGTGAAGCAGTTCAAGGACCGTCAGAGAAAACAAATGACGAACATAGAAAATTAGATTTTGTGAAAGATAATGATAGACAAGTGAAAGAGAAACCTGGGAATAGAAAGGACACAGATAAACATGGAAAAGACAAGAATAAACATCGAAAGGATGAAGATAGGAAAGACAAGGATAGATATGAGAAAGATACTAATAAAGATGATTCACAGATAAAAAGTGATGGAAAAGATGGCAATAAACGTAGAAAGGAGGATAAACCTTCCAAAGAAACAGATAGACACAAAACAGACAGGGATACATGTATAAAAGATGAGGAAAAGTTGTCAAGAAACCAAAGTGATAATAATGAAGACAGTGGCAAGAAAGACAAGGATGGACATGGAATAGTGGAGGATAGTCATGACAAAAATAAAGATAAACTTAGGGAGAGCAAGAAAAGTGATGAACAAAAAAGAGAAAGATTGACAAAAGATAACACTGGTATTTCAAAAAAACAACACAAACTTAAAACTCAAAATTCAGATGAGAGTGAAAGTGATGATAATCCTGATGATTTGAGCAAACAAAAACACCAAGAAGGAAAGTCACAAGGCATAAAAAGGAAACTCAAAGATGATGATGATAATTATAAAAAGAAAAGAAAACTGCAATCTCAAGTTGTGGAGGTAAAAAAGAAACGCAAACGAAACAAATTAAAGAAGAAGAAAGCGGATCGAGTAAAGGAAAAGTCGAAAATCACACCAAAGATTCCTCAAATGCGAGTCATTCCTAAGTGAGTAAGGCTGTATATGTGTTGATCTAATATGATTTTACTAACACTGGATTGAAATGTATGCCGGATCCCTTAATTAATATAGGTTTTCCATTCTGTGTCAGTGCTGCACCATAACACTGTATTTAATAGGCAATACACCCTAGTTAATCACAACAGTTAGGCTCTCCATTCTGGTTCAGCACTAGACCAGAATGTACATGCAGGCTTTCCTTTCCAGAAATTCACTTGTTTATTCTTCTCGCATTCACCCCCCCCCCCCCAAATAATTTCAAAATGTTCTCTGTCAAGAAGCAATTGCACTTTCAGTTGTGTGACTTGGTAAGGCCAAATGAAATTAGTTCAGTGTTTCTGGTAACCCTACGTAGTTGTTTTGTGTGTGTTGAGTGGGGGACGGGGGTTATTTATATTACCGGTACCGGGGTAGGGATATTTGCTTGAATTATTTATTTCTATGCATACTATAAGGTTATTACGAGATACCTCAAAGTATGCACAAAGATAGTACAGTGGCAGTATCGACCGACGCGCAGCGAAGGTCGATGTGACAGCATACTGTCTGAGTCCATACTTTGAGGTATCTTCGTAATAACCTTATTATTATACATCTTTTCCCTTCAAGGATACATCATGGAAATGCCGAAATCCAAAAAGTTTAGAACAGAATCAGCGAACTTCTTTGTATGGAGTCCGGTCAAATCCTGGTGGCAGCCAGGTTTTTATTATTAGCGGATGCTTACGTGCGTAATCATTCCATATTTGGAATTCGCATGACCAAATATGGTAGTCTGAAAATACCCCGTAAAATACCGCAAAATTACGGCACGCTGTATGGCGTTACGGTGACAGATGTATATTAATACCTTCTATGCATACTACCTTATGTTGGATAAAAAAAATCACTTGGAAAATAAGAAAATTAAAATTCCTGCCTTCCTATCCAGTATCGTTTTTAAACCTTTCCTGGAAACTGTTTTATTTGCCCTAACCCTGAGTTTGATCTTGATGTTTCAGTAATGCATTTCATTATAGGAAAGAATGGCTTGAGCTGAGAAATGAATACCTGCAGCTGCAGAAAGCTAACATGTCACAGTTAAAGAAGGACATGGCAGCTTTGAGAGGCAAGCAGTATGAAAAGAAACGCATTCCAATTGATCAGGAGAACCAAGAGAAAATAACAGAAATGCCTTTCACTGAAGGAGTTGTTGTGAAAGTTAAGAGCAGTAAGCCGATATCATCAAAGAAAGTACTTAGGGTAAGTTGTGTTCAGAAGAATATTGTCAGGTGTTCAGATGATTGTCAGGTGTTCAAATGAATATTGTCAGGTGTTCAAATGAATATTGTCAGGTGTTCAAATGAATATTGTCAGGTGTTCAGATGAATATTGTCAGGTGTTCAAATGAATATTGTCAGGTGTTCAAATGAATATTGTCAGGTGTTGAAATGAATATTGTCATGTGTTTAAATGAATATTGTAAGGTGTTCAAATAAATATTGTAAGGTGTTTAAATGAATATTGTCAGGTGTTGAAATGAATATTGTCATGTGTTCAAATGAATATTGTAAGGTGTTCAAATAAATATTGTAAGGTGTTTAAATGAATATTGTCAGGTGTTCAAATGAATATTGTCAGGTGTTCAAATGAATATTGTCAGGTGTTCAGATGAATATTGTCAGGTGTTCAGATGAATATTGTCAGGTGTTCAAATGAATATTGTCAGGTGTTCAGATGAATTGTCAGGTGTTGAAATGAATATTGGCAGGTGTTCAAATGAATATTGTCAGGTGTTCAAATGAATATTGTCAGGTGTTGAAATGAATATTGTCATGTGTTCAAATGAATATTGTAAGGTGTTCAAATAAATATTGTAAGGTGTTTAAATGAATATTGTCAGGTGTTCAAATGAATATTGTCAGGTGTTCAAATGAATATTGTCAGGTGTTCAGATGAATATTGTCAGGTGTTCAGATGAATATTGTCAGGTGTTCAGATGAATATTGTAAGGTGTTCAAATGAATATTGTCAGGTGTTAAAATGAATATTGTCAGGTGTTCAGATGAATATTGTCAGGTGTTCAGATGAATATTGTCAGGTGTTCAGATGAATATTGTCAGGTGTTGAAATGAATATTGTCAGGTGTTCAGATGAATATTGTCAGGTGTTGAAATGAATATTGGCAGGTGTTCAAATGAATATTGTCAGGTGTTCAAATGAATATTGTCAGGTGTTGAAATGAATATTGTCAGGTGTTGAAATGAATATTGTCATGTGTTCAAATGAATATTGTAAGGTGTTCAAATAAATATTGTAAGGTGTTTAAATGAATATTGTCAGGTGTTCAAATGAATATTGTCAGGTGTTCAAATGAATATTGTCAGGTGTTCAGATGAATATTGTCAGGTGTTCAGATGAATATTGTCAGGTGTTCAGATGAATATTGTCAGGTGTTCAGATGAATATTGTAAGGTGTTCAAATGAATATTGTCAGGTGTTAAGATGAATATTGTCAGGTGTTCAGATGAATATTGTCAGGTGTTCAGATGAATATTGTCAGGTGTTCAGATGAATATTGTCAGGTGTTCAGATGAATATTGTAAGGTGTTCAAATGAATATTGTCAGGTGTTCAAATGAATATTGTCAGGTGTTCAAATGAATATTGTAAGGTGTTTAAATGAATATTGTAAGGTGTTTAAATGAATATTGTAAGGTGTTTAAATGAATATTGTAAGGTGTTTAAATGAATATTGTAAGGTGTTCAAATGAATATTATCAGGTGTTGAAATGAATATTGTCAGGTGTTCAAATGAATATTGTAAGGTGTTCAGATGATTGTCAGGTGTTCAAATGAACACTGTAAGATGTTAAAATGAATATTGTCAGGTGTTCAAATGAATATTGTAAGATGTTAAAATGAATATTGTCAGGTGTTGAAATGAACATTGTCAGGTGTTGAAATGAACATTGTCAGGTGTTGAAATGAACATTGTCAGGTGTTGAAATGAACATTGTCAGGTGTTGAAATGAATATTTTCAGGTGTTGAAATGAATATTTTCAGGTGTTGAAATGAATATTGTCAGGTGTTTAAATGAATATTGTCAGGTGTTTAAATGAATATTGTCAGGTGTTTAAATGAATATTGTCAGGTGTTCAGATGAATATTGTCAGGTGTTCAGATGAATATTGTAAGGTGTTCAAAGGAATATTGTAAGGTGTTC
This sequence comes from Saccoglossus kowalevskii, assembly GCF_978046115.1. Taxonomy (NCBI): domain Eukaryota; kingdom Metazoa; phylum Hemichordata; class Enteropneusta; family Harrimaniidae; genus Saccoglossus; species Saccoglossus kowalevskii. The sequence goes on from NC_140659.1 coordinate 25,108,922, forward strand.
AAAGGAATATTGTAAGGTGTTCAAAGGAATATTGTCAGGTGTTCAAAGGAATATTGTCTGGTGTTCAGATAATTATTATCAGGTGTTGAAAGGATATCAGATGTTCAAATGAATATTATCAGGTGTTCAAATGAATATTGTCAGGTCATTAAATGAATATTCTCCAGGTGTTCAAATGAATATTGTCTGGTATTTAAATGAATATTGTCAGGTGTTCGGAGGAATATTGTCTGGTGTTCAGATAATTATTTTCGGGTGTTCAAAGGATATCAGGTGTTCAAATAAATATCAGGTCTTCAAATGAATATTGTCAGGTAATTAAATGAATATTGTCCAGGTGTTCAAAGGAATATTGTCTGGTGTTCAGATAATTATTTTTGGGTGTTCAAAGGATATCAGGTGTTCAAATGAGTATTGTCTGATGTTCAGAGGAATATTGTTAGGTGTTCTATTTAGATGTGTTGCACTTTTTATTAAAACAGTTGCATTTTGGTGGTTATCTCAATTGTTTGATGATGAAGGGTGCTGCAATGATTTTCTTGTTTGGAAAAATAGTCAATGTAAGTATGGCTGAAATCGTCAAAATATAACCACAACTAATTTTTCAGGCTAAAGTATTTATCTACCTCAGTAGAGCTAAAAAAGACTGATTTTACATGTTAATATTTTATTCATTTGTATGACTATACATCATCATGTTTACTGAGCTTAGAAGACTGCATAAGGCACCATATTGTTGGGAGAGGGATTATTGCTGTTATCTTATTTCAGCATTCTTGCTATGAAAACAACACAAAAATGGTCAAATGTCAGGAAAAACAAAATTAAACTTGCAATGACGCGTCGTGAATGTGCTTGGAGCAAAAAATAATGAGCCCTGGAATCAGCATTTTGCCAATTGAAATAAAGTGATAAATCCTATCTTGACATTATGGGAATTACATTTTGTTTTCAAATTTTATTTCTTTTTCCTTTCCTGTCTAGATATCATAATGTTTGTCATTTCAGTTAATTTCCCCAGCATAAAACACAATTAAAGCTAATTTCCAAAAGACGCTGGTTTAGTATCTATATTTGATATTCATATTCTGGGGCATACCCTCAAAAAACCAAAACCCATTTATCATCCAATCACAATGTATTCATAGCATTGGTATAATATAATTGTTTGTTTGTTTCTGAAGGAGCTATTCGCTGCTATATCACCAGTGGCATACATTGACTTCAAAGATGAAGACACAACTGGATTTGTGAGGTTTCAAACTCAAGAGGGCGCTAAACTAGTTGTTGAACAGTTTTCCCCAGCTGGAAAAGAAGCCAAACTTTATACAACTCTACTTAAAGGTAAACACAATTATAACCCCCCTCCTCTCTCCAAAAAAATTAGCTAAAAAATCATGTTTTTTATTTTACTTGTGCAGAATGTTTTTTCTACACATTAAAATCAATCCCATAACACTTTTCAGTGCTTTTTACTCTCCAGTCATTTCAAAAGGATGAGGTGTTCTCCATTGATAAGAGACGTAATTCCTGCACAGGAAAACAAAACAAAATGAATATAAATGGTTCATATACGACAATAACAATGTCATATTTTGAAAATTTGATCAATGGTTCTTGTTTTGTTTCAAGGTGATGATGAAAAAAAATACTGGGAGAAGATAAACTTAGATAGAAATACCAAACTGAGTTCTGGCGGTAGTAAAAAGAAAAGATGTAAAAAGAAAGGAATTGAGAAGGTGAGTGTTACAACTAGACTATTCACATTGGAGATTTGTCTAAACTACACAGTTCCAATTTTGTTTATAGGCGTCTTTTCTGCGAAGAATAGATTGGAAAAGGGGTATGCCTTTGAAAGAAGTTAGTCTGCATATTAAAAATGTTTTTTCGAATTTAAAATTTTTAAACTCTTGTGTTCTTGCAAATGATCTACTTCTGCAGAGAAACTTACATGTCAATATGTCAACATCAATATATTTTGAGATACTTGATTGGATAGAACTATGCATTCATTCTGAGTCATTGTGACATGCTATCTTGCAAATATAGAATATTATTATACATCTGTCACTCTAACGCCATAGGTTACAGCGTGCCTTAATTTTGCAGTATTGCACTGGATATTTTCATCCTACCATATTAGGAAACACAAATTCCAAATATGGAACGATTAGCGGTACGCGTGCAAGCGTTCTCTAATAATAATTATAATAATAATAATAATAAAAAAAACATGGCTCCCTCCAGAGTTTGACCGAACCCTACACAAAGAAGTTTTCTAAACATTTTGGATTTCAACATTGTCATGATGTATTCCTAGAAGGAAAAGATGTATAATAATAATAAGGTTATTATGAGGATACTGCAAAGTATGCACTCAGACAGTATGGGGTTGCATCAATCTCCTTTGCGTGTCAGCCAATACTCTTTCTGCATACTTTGCAGTATCCTCGTTATAACTTCATAATATAGTATGGTGCAAAAAAGTAATGTTCAGTAGGGTTTTGTTTTTCTTAATATTCTCCAATACTCGGGCTTTATATATCTCGTATGCATCAACCATCACACTTGGTCCTCACCATAATGTATATCTGTTATATATGCAATAACAATGCATTTAAGGTATGCCAGTCAGTGAACGTTAACTCAACACACGTTAACTCAACACACGTTAACTCAACAAACGTTAACTCAACACACGTTAACTCAACACACGTTAACTCAACACATGTTAACTCAACACACGTTAACTCAACACACGTTAACTCAACACACGTTAACTCAACACACATTAACTCAACACAGCCCAAATTCTATTCATGCATCATGCTAAATCGGATCAGATACACCCTCTGTAAACATATTGCAATATCAACTACACATGAAAACTATGCACACCTAGGCTCAGATGTAGACACTACACTGCCTTTTTTCATGATATTCATTGTGAAATGTTTGAAATTTACTCTGCAGGTAATTTTGTCTATTTGGCCTTCTCGCATTAACCTTTTCATCACCAGTTCCATCTTTTCATTATTACACTTCACAAAATAGTCCCATTCATAATCTGCACTTTCCTTCAGAAGATTCGGACAAAAATAGCCCAAATTTTTTGAGACAGAACAGAAAATTTACTCCAATTTTGTCTGTTTGCTCTAAAATTAGGGTTCATATCCAGAAATATTGAAGAATATATGAAAAAAGTGATAATAATTTGAGCGACAATGTCTGGTGGTGAAAATGTTAAATGCTAATATCTGGGTGATAAAGTTTGTGTGTCGTAGTCGTGCCATTTTTGTTTTGGTTGGTCACTCACCTGGTACCATTGGTTTATTTTAATATTCTTATGCCCTTGTACTGGCAATATATGTCCTATGAGGAGTATTTTAAACACCATCTTAGCCAAAGTTCATTAATTCATCTGTTATCTCATCATTTTATATCTTGGCAGAATTTCCTGAATTAAAACTGTATTCACTGTCAATGAATGTCAAATGGCATGTACTCTGCGTCTGTCGCATGGTTTTATCAGTTATGCCCTGACGTGATATAACACAACAAAGTCTGTTAGTTTAAATTTTAAATTGATCCAAGTTGTTAGAGGAACACTGATTGATGGGAATCAGATTCTTGGTGTGCACAATCAAATTTAACTGAGTTCAACACAATCACATGCAGGTTTGTGGGACTGCTTCAACAAATCTGGATAACTTGAACATACTAAATTGTGTTTGATTTCAGATTTCAACGTCGCCATCAAATATCGTGGTACTTGTGTTTTTTTTCATGTTAATTTTGTTGCACATTTTAAGATACTGGTACTTATAACTTTCTTTCTATCATTGTTGTTGCAGGTACTTGCTAAAGCTAGTAGACTTTCAACTTCACTACGTACTGGTACTGCCTCACATATACGCTTTCAGGAAGATTAACCAGGAATTCTATTCACTGTTCCAGTGCTGCCTTGTACATATACCTTTCAAGTAGATCAACCAGTAATTCGTTTCATGTTGGTGCTGTGTTAGACTGGCCCAGTTTTGGCAATTTTATAATACTTTTTTTTTTTTTTATTATTTCGGTATGATGCAAAATTACGACTGGTCTATTCTAAGGCATATTCATTGCTATTAATTATTCATGATATGCAGTGAGGTTATGGAACCCAGGAGTGGAACACTTCCAAGAGGAAAGAAGTGTGTTTGCCCAATCAAAGGATCCAAAGACATGCTATAGTTGTGTAGAATAGCTCAGATCAAATACGGCCTTTCTTATTGGTTGGCAGCTTATAATTTATGATACTCATTATCATCTCAGTCATGGAAATTTTGCATCAACGCGAGAAATTCTACAAACTTGTTTTAAAAAGAAATTACCGTATATAAAATGAAAAAGTTACCTTAACTGGATCAGTGTATTGCTATATTAATTGAACTAATTGCAGTTATTTACTGTATGGTGTGAGAATCTATCCATACTATGCTATTTTAGCTGTTTATATTTACAGAATTTTTTTTTTTTTTTATATTTGTGTACATTCTTCAAATAAAGTACAATATCTCATATTACCATCATTGCATCTCAATGTTTAGTTAGGTTTTACTCTGAGATTACTCCTATATACATTGGGACCATGGGAATGGGAAGGATGAATTTGTACAAACTACAGAAAATATCCATGGTCTAATTTTCAGTTTGTCTACATGTTGGTGATTTGTCTTGGTTTCTCATGACCTCCATTCAAATCTCTCCAAGTCAGTGTGATTAATACACAGAGAATCCACAAATAATTTTTTGCCACAACTTTGTCAAAGGGTGAAGTAGTCAATTGATTGAAGGATATTAGCATATCTCAACTTGAAAAAATGACATCTCGTTCAGCAGTGAGGTGACATTGGCTGGTAATTTTAATTCCAGCTCGTTCTAGAAGTACTAAAAATGTAACTTAATGTTCAATACAATTTCACAAAATTTGTGTATACTAGAAGATTGTTCTATTATAAAAAAAACTAAAATGCCTAAATGATTTTAGTCACCAGGGCTCATAATTATTATAGTGCACATGTATTGAGTTGACGTCTTTGACATGAAAATTACCAGCTCAATTGCTTTATTTAATGGTTATATTTTCAACAAGTTAACAATTGCCATAACAATTGTATAACCTACTGTGATTTAGAACATTAATCAACATTATTAGTCCCTGTTCAGACAGTCTAAAAACCGCGACTTCTAGATTGACCTCGTGTGTATTTTTCACTGGGTTTTAAATTCACGTCTTTATCATTTAGATGTGTTCTATGCTAAATTTTACATATTCCAGCAAATAATTAACCCTTTTACAGTACATGTGCACATCAGGATGGACAATGGTGGCCATTTTTGTGTTGAAAAATCAAACATTTCTGCTGTTCAGATGGATTTTGTTCAAACCCAGTACATTGGACATTTATGCACGTCATTTTGTTTTTTTAGATCAGATTCAAAATGACCGACTGCCATTTAGTTTCAATTAATGCGGTTATAGAGCCATATCTCAGACATGCTCCTCTTTATTATACAACACTGGTTTGACCCAATTCAAAATGATGGGGCAGTGGCCATTTCGTTTTAATTAATGCTCTTCTCAATATGGACAGATACAAGAGGTCAATCAATTTAATGTTAAAAAATCATAAGCATTAGCTTCTGGATTCATATCTGACATGTACAAAACTATACATCTTAAATTTGATGGGACAAATATGCACACTTAATCATTTTCAGCTTTTCAAATGTTATCACAACTAATCATTGCATATCAATAACAGACACGATAAGTTTGTGTCTAAATTTGAGCTGTAATCACCCAATTGTGAAGGAATAGGCCCAGGGACCAAACAAAATATGGTTACTGTTCAACTGGAGAAATTAATCAGTGAAAAAATCTGTTTTTCATACATTTTGTCTGGTCTGATTTATCATAAAAAAAAAATGATTGAAAAATACAAGGAAATATTCTACTTTAAGTAATGACAAGTAGATCACCTGAAACATAAATTTAATACAAATATATAATTTTATAAATTTACATCATTGAATTATTTTGATAAACTAATTCTCAGCTATTTGCAAGTTTTTAAAATGAGCTGAATAAGCCTTTGAACTATTACAGTTCTAGCTTTAAAAGTTATATCAAGGCATTTTTCTGCTGTTAAACTATCAAATTCTGTTTCACTGCAACATACACCAGTAAATTAGGTGCCGGAAAAAGAACTAGCAGTATACCGATACAGTACATATCAATACAAGACTCCCAGTATCCATTAAAATCAAGTTTTACATTTAATTGTAAGAATTAATTGAAGCACATTATTAGGCAACAAAAATAAGAATATACATAAACTACCTCTAAATGAAAAATACTAGAAAGAATATAACATATGTTGTAAGACGATAGATATTTGAAAGAAACATAAACTAATACAAAAATTTCACACACAAAAAAACAGGAAATGTAACTTTACTCTGTTACATTAATTTTCCACAAGCTCCAGCACCTATTTTCACCCCTGATTAAACCTATTCACAGGAATGGGCAGATTCTTTACACTGCAGGATTGTGAAAAAGCAATAATAAATATAACCACTTCAAAAGATTTTTTACAACAATGTTGTTGCTTACAGGAGACATGCCATATGTTATGTGGCTTAAAAATTCAGTAAGTAATACAGAATGTTTCGTAACATTAGGATGCGAGTCTATTTACTGGTTTCTTTCTACTGTTGAAGAGACTCATTAAATATTTGAGGCTGGCAGAGCACTTTTGTCAAGGTCTTCAAAGTATGGATGGTTGAGTGCTGTCTTGGCAGATATGCGGTAGGCTGGGTCATAGACGAGCATTTTCTATGGTAAAAAATAAGTAAATTAGGAAAACATACAAGTTGCTATCAAAAAGAGTTCAATGACATCATCCCTGTTGTATTCGGTTGAATTTGAAGACTTAAAATTGCTTTGAACCAAATCTGCAAGGTTACAGTGTCATTAAAGTCGAATACCTTGGAGACCTTTTCTAAACACTAAGGCAATTTTGATCCTAAGAATAGGTGCCATTTCATGTCTAAGAAATTGTTGAAGACGCACAATAAAATCTAATCTAATTGCAAGAGCACTGTGTGCAAACCAGTCTGCCATTATTAATCGCAGGTTTTTGGAAGGTAGATCAGACTGTACATAATGCGACTGAGTGGATCGTCTGCTTCTGGAACCAAACCCATTACCTCCCTGATGCGAGGTGAACAGGCTAACCACTGGTAATTATTGATGTTTTGTGGGACAGACTGACAGACGGACAAAAACACCAAAACACAATTCATCATTTCCGTCTTCTTGAGAATACAGCAATCAGACTGTATTTTTTGAAAAGAGGGCGAACAATTCTTTTGTATGCGTCCACAAACTCCTGTTCAAAATGTGATATTTGATAACATTTTATGACTGTTTCACTGAATTTTGTGACCATTTATTGCAAGATTTTTGCAAGCAAAAATAAAAATTCCAGTTGATGGCATCCTAAGCTGAAGGTCAAGATTTACTGAAGTATTAATATTATAAATGGTATTGTGACATTTAACAAATGCTCACATGTGTGTACAGTCAGTTATTGTAAGCTAATGCCAGATTTTATTTAAATCAGAGACAGGATGAACAGTCATACCTTTAAAAGATCCACACCATCATCGTCTATATTCTTAATTGCAGCTGGCAGTTGTCCGGGGCTCCAGTTTGGAAAGGTGGGTTTGTAATCAGGAAGTGAACTCACACCAGGCCATATCTCATCATTGGGCGTGCCTAATGTTCTGAAAAATTAGAAAAACAAAAAAAAGATTACAAATCGGTGAAGTTTTGAGTCATAATTATATAAACCTGTTCATAATTAGTATGTGAATTGCAGATGAATGTGCCAGTGATAAAGTTGTGTGTGTGTAGGCGATTTTGTCTTGAAAATATAACTGAAGAAAATGCATCCAAATTATGAAAAGTATGCAGCAAAGAAAACAATGTACTGCGGGAATACTGCAATGTACACATGGCTTTATTTATTAAAAGCAATAGACTGAAATCTACATCAAACTTATTAATGGCTTGTAGATTTTAGCAAAAAAGCTAGTGTCAAGGGACTTTATACCCACCTAAATATTCTGAATAATTGATCTATTTCTGAATCACCATGAAAGAGGGGTCTTTTTGTTGCCATTTCTGAGAATATACAACCAATACTCCACACGTCGACTGGAGTGGAGTACCGAGGCGAACCAAGAAGAACTTCGGGTGCTCTGTACCACAACGTCACAACCTGGAATAGACATTAAATTTACTGTAAACATCAAACACACCTACATCAAGAATCCTTCATTCCAATAAGTTGATATAACAATGCTTGTAATTTGTAAATGACAGAGGAATTTTCAAACATGTTAAAAAATCTGTGCATATTAAAGCATGATTTTGGTGTCAAAAAGTGGCATTTCCACTCAATTGTTTTTTGTTAGGCCTAAAAGACGTTCCAGATACACTTTGATTGTGAAACTGTCTTAAAGCGGGGGGAGTCATCTGCGCATGCGTCAGATGGCCATAGCGCGTCATTGTTTACAAACAAACTTCTACCCATGAGCCTTAGCATTTTTAGTGTGTGTTGTTATTGTCGCTTGGGATTCCCGTGTGTGCGCAGGTGATGACCCTCTTGCTTCAATATATAATGTATTGTGTATTACCTACAAATAAAAGTTGGTCAATGCATTGCCAACACCATCAATTTTTTCACCACATTTTCGACAAAAACACTACTTCAATTAAGGCAATCCTCCCTTTCAATTTGACGACTTTAAATTATCATTCACCCTGTACCAACTAAAATTTGCTAGCCTGGCTAGGTGAACACTGACTTAAAACCAAAGCCCTGCCAATCTTACCTCATGCGTGTAGACCCTAACTGGAATTCCAAATGCCCTGGCCAGACCAAAGTCAGCTAATTTGATGAGACCTTTACTGTCTATAAGTAAATTCTGTGGTTTCATATCTCGGTGAACAACTCTCCTTGCATGACAGAACACAATGCCCTGACATATTTGATAAAGATAGCTCTGAAAATAAGAAGAAACATGTCATTGTCAATGTTTACGAAAACAATGTGGCAAAACAGCTTAGGCATTACAATTATCAAGTAAAATATAATACAATATTTTTATTTTTTTGATCGGTACCCAAACAAGTCTGTCGTAAACATATTTGATAGAGCGCATTTCAAAAATTACATAAATTATTAGAAAAGTGTGATAAAGTGATTGTAGATTTTATGTGCACATTCAGACGCTTAGATATTCGAACGCGACCAAATTTGCTAAAATTGCATGTATTGGTAGCTATTTCAACACGTTCTACAGTATTTCAATGCTACTCTACAAACCTTCACTAATCCTGTATCCATTAATTTTCCTGAGGGTATATTATCCATGTACTTCTTTAAATCCATCGTAAGAAATTCAAAAACTAAGTATAATTTGGCTTCTTGCATTAACACATCCTGCAAACTGGTTAGACAAAATTACTGTAAACTAAACTGAGTGTAATATAATTCACAATATACAGAATTTATTAGCAGTTGATGTTTAGGCTATGGTTTCTAATAACATAGAGGAGCAGATATATGCACTCAGCTCTGAGTTTTTGAATTTGTGATTTTTTGGCAGTTACCCAATTGTGATACAATGCGGCCCAGCGTAACTTACTGTCACCACCATATTAATGTTTTGAACACAAAAACAGCAACATTACCAGCAAAGTTGGTAACCGGAGCTCGATATGCAATTAAAACAAGTTGGTTCAAACCAAACTCAACACGAGGCATCAAACTCACAGTGAGGGATCAGCAACAGTCAGCAACATAGCTGGCAGCGTTACTGTTTTGGTGTTGGAAACAATGAGGCAGTAACATTTAGCTAATTTTAAGCTGGCTTAATAGTTCCAAATCACAATCAACAAGTGATTGAAACTTGTGACCAACACAATGACTTCTATCATGTATCCAGAACACAAAGACATAATGATGGTGCCTGGCAGTACACTCACCTGACAATGTTTGGATGCTGTAGTTCTTTTAATAACGATATTTCCCTGATGGCAGTGCTGGGCACGCCTTCTTCTTCACTCTCTAACCGAATTTTTTTCAAGGCGACTAATTTACCAGTTTTTTTGTTTCTACCCTTGTACACCACACCATATGTACCTGTACAGGGATGAAGAAAGTTATGTAAAGTGAAAACTGTCTCAGCACCAAACAGAAACATGTTTGACTTAGATGGTGTTTATAGAAAGTTTTTATAAGCAAGTCTGAAGAAGCATCTTGAAAAATTGTTCAGTTCACAAGTGAAATATTTTTCAACATTAATTATTTGATTGGGGCACAAGAATTAGATTTAGAGAAACACTATAAAACCAAAAAAGTACAATTATTTTATACTGGATCATTCATTTTGACCAGGCACACGTAATAGATAAAATACGCTGAACATTTTATAATATAACTGAATTTTTAAATTACAAGTGGGATTGGCGCTGGGGGCGTTTCTAGAGATATTGCAATGATACAGAGGGAGATTGAAAGAAAAAGGATGTTTTTCCAGATCAGTTTATTTCATCACCTGCTGTAATAATAGCACAATATACTCAAGGTTTGTTGGTTATGTCAATTTCATTTTTTTAAGAGTAATTGTAGCAGAGGCTGATAATAAAATATTATTTGGGTTGGAGTTACCATATAGTAGTCAATCATTCTCATAAGGCCAGGAAAAAAAAAATTCTCTGTTTCTCCTTTCATGGAAATTTCAAAATGAGGCAGTGAGGTGATTTTTTTTTTTTTTTTGAATACTGAGCTAAAATGGGGGAGATTTGAGACAAGTGCGAGTACAAGCACATTTTGGAATGCTTTAGAAGGAAAAAAACGTCAGAGGCACATAGTTCAAAACGATGCGCACGGAAACAAGAAACATATTTTTTTCTCAGCCTAAATTGTTTTTATTGTCACCTTTTCACTAGTATTTTGATTTGTATAATCATTTTAATCTTTTCTACGAGATATGTGTTAATATGAGGTTATTACGAGAATACCGGAAAATATGCATGAAGACAGTCCAACGAGAGTATCAACAAACGCGGAGTGGAATTGAATGCGACAGTGTACTGTCTAATAACCTCGTAATAACCTTATTATTACACATCTTTTCTTCCAAATGAGACATAATGGGAATGGCAAAATCCAACAAGTTTAGAACAGAATCAGCAAACTTCTTTGTGTGGAGTCCGGTCAAACCCTGGTGGCAGCCATGTTTGTTTTTATTATTAGAGAACGCTTGTGTGCATAATCATTCCATACTTGGAATTTGCATTTTCTAATATGGTAGAATGAAATGAAATACCCCATAAAATTATGGCGTTACGGTGACAGATCTATAATAGATATTATCAGCAGCAGTGATTACGCTATTAATTCTCAGTAATTGTTTTTGAATTAATGATTTTCTCGCTCATACATATCTGCGATATATATTGTTTATGACTTAGTCTCTTGTCAAATATTCAGTGGCCATCAATTTTTGTTATGAGAACTTTTTAAAACAATAAATAATTTACAACCACAAGTTGATGGTGACATGGGAATTTTTTTTTAGTACCAATGTGTAATTCTACTAACCTTCTCCAATCTTCTCAATCTTGACATAATCTTCCATACTCATGATTAATTCACTAAAAAAAATTAATTATATAAATATTAAAAAAAGGAATCCCTTTTTCACAAGATTTTGAGAACATTCAATTATTTAACAGTAAACTGTTTACGTTAACAGCCACATACAGATACAACAAAAGAACAAAGGAAGAGACATCAGTGATAATTATTACCATGCAATCTTTCAAAATAATATTATAACAAAGTGGTTAAGTTAAAACCATGGAAAGTGTTGGGAATATATATGATTTGAAATTTTACAAAAAGAATTAAACTGAGAACGATCGTACTACAACAGTGAACATACATGTACATTGTCATAATTTATATTACCGACCTCATGTGCCACTTGTCAACTCAAGATTACTAAAATCATGCAAACAAACCCAGTTCCAGTAAACGAAACGTTCGATAAATTACATTAGAAGGATTGCCAATGACTTAAAGACAAATCGCCATTATGTCAGAGAAAACGATACGATTTATAATGTTTCTTTTTTTTAAATGAGCAGTCGGAAGTTGACGTGCTAACCGTCATGGCACTGTCCGGTGCACAACAAAACAACCGAGAATATGATAATTATCAATCAAAATCTTGGTTGATCGTTTCAGGAGAGAGACACACGTCAATATTGTACGACAAAAATGTTACGTTGAAAAAAAGTGAAGCAGACTGATCGAAATTGAAAAGCATCTGCCAAAATTGGACTTTTGGAGGTCAAGTCATCGCACGACCTTTTCAACACCGAAAATTTAGATTTCTAAGATAAATGTACGGAAAATGGGAGCAGCAATACCTTTGTCTGTGGCTGGCATACGCATTTACACTTTTCTTTTAGAATAAACTGTAAAATACATAGAGTAAAATGTTCATAAATACCTTCAACAAGTCCTCTTCGTTTAAAACTCTGGGCGTACTGTTCTCTGTTCAGAATATCCGCCGAGTTTCGAATAAACCAATCACAAACGAGGTCACCGGGTCGTAATTTACATGAACCAATGACATTGGAATGAAATGAACCTCGATTTAGTTATCGCAAGCGCCCCCATATAGCGACGATAACAAAACCTCTCGTTTGTATACGGCTTGTATAAGATTTGTATTGATTTTATTTCATCATTAGGAATTAGTTTAAAAATTTAACTCTTTTAGGAAAAATAATATACATACAATGGCAATTTACTGATGGTTTTCGTCATTAAAAACCATAAAAATAATGTCAAGTTTATAAACATACTAGTACGATATTATGTTTACCCATGGCACCGAGGAAAATGTTGAGATATATCTTTGCCATAAAAAGGAATGATAACATGTCCTAAAACACGCTGTTTTCACCATTCTTTACATCAACTTTCCCCCGATGACCTAACATTTGTATTACATTTTCTTCATCCTTATATCATAACAGGCAACTTTTGTGAAACTGAAGATAATTATTTTTAAATTCGAGTAGATTTAACTACCGACAATTAAATTCAATGTCTGAAAAATACTGTAGAAATAAAAGCCCGAACCAGGATCCTATTTTATTCTGTGAAATCTAGCATATACAATTGACGTCAGATGTTTTTCCAGTAATATAAATGGTGTTATCAATGATATCATGTACGCATTTGGTTCACGTGAGATCGTTAGGAACAACAGCATGCATGTTTAAAGTAGACATTATTATAATATATTACACGACTTTTATAAATTTATAAATAGATTGTTTACTAACTGTTTTTAGTAGTGGCAACTTCGCAAGGCTTTAACCGTGAGACACATCCCTGGTAATCACGTGATCGGAGATGCGAGCCAAATTTAAATGTTTACCGAGAACATCTGTCATTATTAGAGACACAAATAACGGCAACATGATCTCACGTTAAATTAAATGCTATTTTACACCTGAACGTGCCGATATTAAGATTCATTATCAATAAAAATGTATTACGGCGACCACAGTCACTCCCTCTATCCTCATTCTCTGATAGAGGGACTAATATTTTGAGAACCGAGGAAAATACTTTCACTACAGAAACAAAAAACAAATGCCGTTTTCGTGATAATTCTTGATTTGTGATAATATTCAGACGACCTTAAGTATTTTTCCGATTTCAGTACCATGAGGACATTACCAATAATAATACGAAGAAAAAGTAACATATAATCGAATTCCACAGAACTTTCTTGATTTGTATAACCATCAATTTATAGACGAAAAAACACACATTTAAAACAAATACATCTATTATAATTTTATGGCACTTTGAGAGAAAACAGGTTCTGTCTAATTTAACTTGTTAATACAATACACAGAGGTGAATCTGAGGGGATCAAACAGGGATCTCGTCACCACTGAGTTTCTACTTCACTGAGAACAATACCATTGCGCAAACGAAGTGCTGAAGCTGACGAATTGTCATAAATATGATCATAACTACTTAGATTGTCAATAACAAAAACATTTATTTTAACCAATTTTAAACATGGCATTACAGAAAAATAGTAATCGATCGACGTACTCCGAGTATGTAAATACAATTAAAACTACATTGTAATACTGGTTTCTGTGCAAAATATACCGCATCATATTTTACCATATCTCAAAAGTTGTTCAGTAACATATCATATATAGATTTAAAGAGTGGCAGTCGTCGTGTCGCGTCCTGTTCGATATGGGACTCATAGCAACGTATACAACGCGTATAAAATACATTGTTTATTTACATGAAATACGAACACGCACTGCGCGACGACCACCGCGCTTTAAGATTGGTTATTATGGTCACGGTTTAGCAAATTCAGATGCTTAATATTAATATTTTGCAAATCACGTAAAGTGGACTGGCTTATTAACTATCAAAAGCACGTTGGTAAACTATTTTAACTGTAACGATAACGACGTAATAAAGTTATTAATAATCATTGAAACTGTTACGGTAACAACAGCGGAAAATGAGTTGAAAATTGATCTGTAATTTATACATTTTCTCAAATCAGCTGAGTATGCTACTATAACAACTTATACACCATCTGAAAGCTTGTATACGGGTGAGTACAATAGCGTACCGACAACCCGTTGCTCGTAGTAGCATGTTTGTCGTTATTTGGTCAACGGAGATAAAAACAAAACAAAACAAAACAAAACAAAGGCAGATAAAGAAAAAAAGACACATTCTCTAACCTACAGCGTTACAGATGTTCTGCGCAACTCACAGGGCATTTTCCTGACTGAAAGTGTTACAGCATATACCGTATGATGATGTAAAGGCTGTTATATTGCAGTGGCGGTGGGGCAGAGGGGTGGTCACCCACTCGGAAAAAATGTCGCTCCCAAATCAAGCTGAAACCCTTTGTTTCAGCAAAATGTGCCCCTCAAAATCCAGGAAATAGCGTTTCAGAGGGTCTAGATATCAGATCTCGCCCTCATGCAAAATTTCGTGCCGCCGCCTCTGTATTAGCATGCTTAGATCAAGTATGAACTCGCAGACAACCACATTTGTTGTCTGAGCCTCAATCAATAACCCGGATGCAGCCTCGATCTCGTAGTCTTGAACTGGTTTCACTATATATGTGTATACGCAAAACATCATCCCTATGACAAACTAAAACATAACATATATAAAAACCGATATAATAATTGTCAGATATTAAAAGTAGATATCCTGCCCTGACCTTGTCACCCATTTTATTTTGAGAATAATAGGTTCTAGTAGACTAGCATACCTACAATGTAATTGACCTTCAAGAACAAACAAAATCTTCCCGGTGTCTAGTATTTACAAATCTAAGTACTGTAAATTTCTTTAGTTAATGTCTCATCATTAACCAATCCACAATTTCAACATAGTGCATATATTATTAAAAGGATAGTGCCGCTAATTTTGTTTTAAAAAGTTGTAATGTAATTTTAATTTTCATATGTCGACTTCAAGTTGATTTTCACATGTTTTCGTGACATGACAGTTTTTATATTTAAAAGTGTTTCATACTGATGACTTTTGCCAAAATGTGAAAACAATTACAGTATGTTACGAATTTATTACAGATAAGTATGTTAATGGGTGTTTATCCTAGGATTATGCTGATATGCTGATATGCTGATATGCTGATATGCTGATATGCTGATATGCTGATATGCTGATATGCTGATATGCTGATATGCTGATATGCTGATATGCTGATATGCTGATATGCTGATATGCTGATATGCTGATATGCTGATATGCTGATATGCTGATATGCTGATATGCTGATATGCTGATATGCTGATCAACTATCTCTGTCTACAGACACGGTTTCATAGCTTGTATACAATTAAAGAAGTACTAGATATGATTATGAAATTCCATCTGTAATAAGAGAAGAAAGCTGCTTCATAAATCCAGCTCGTTGGTTGATTTCAGGAAGTTGTTACGTTTTCACACTGAATAATCTAGATTTTGAGTAACAGTAATTCCCAACGAGGAAGGCCATAAATTTGGAATTTATTGCTATTTATATTTTGCGGGTCACCCATGAACTTACTATTGAACGGGAAAATCATATGATATACAAATTGAGCTTGAATATACAAAAAGCATTGTTTGGTTTTAGTAAGTTTATTTCGAATAGAAAATTCAAACTTCAAGTAGAACCAAAGAACGTGATGACAAATATATTTGTACAATCTAGTATACTCATTGTCTTTAAGTGCCGTAGAAAATGAGCGTTGGCGTCCTTGCTGCAAGATAACCACTAAAAGAAGTCTGAGCCGCATTGTATAAGTAATCCGGTCCATGACTACGTTACCATCGCCTGTTAGGCTGCTAACGGACTATATCGGCGCTATATGCTTAGAGGAAAGGTGACAATATTTCTAAAAAGAAAGTAATGTATGTTATTATGGTGAAAATCTAGTCCGTTAATGTTACAGTCCGAGTGTAGAATGTTATAATACTGATACAAAATGCTATATTATGATACGTGTCTGTGTTCTATGCACCCTTGCACCCGAGATAAGTACTATTTATTATATCATAGCCCTGCGTACAGCCTTATGTTTTGGGGGTTACGATCAGCCAAACCTAAGTCGCATGTAAACATTCAACCGGACCCAAGTGCATTATCCCATACCGGTTGAGCGATATTACTCGTTACAAGCATGTGTGGTTGGGACGTTTTTGTTTTCAGTCCAGGGTCATGTAAGGTCATATATAAATGCTTTGCATTGTGGGTATAACAAATATGGCGACCTCTCTCGGCAGTGTTGTGATTGTTGATATGTCGTGAAAACATACCGGTGCCACGAGTGTTGTAGTGACAGTGTGGGTAGAGGTGAGACCGCAGTAAACTTTACTTTTTTTATATAGATCTGAGGAGTTCGTAATTCGCCTTTCATGATCTGGTACCCCTAGGGTGTATCCTCCATGATCCTACCTACTGGATATTAATTTTATCGAAAAATCATACATGTATTTGGAATCTCAGAATGTAAGATTCTTTAAAGTCACGTGCAATACATATTCAATCTGTTCTGCCCCTAGTCTTCATCCACATCATTCATGACGTCATCATATCTGGATGTTATAACAAATCAGACTTCAGACAAACAGCCACTTTATTTGTCGTGATCTGGAAAAAAATACAAATTAAAAAGAATTTAATATTTTGTGTTTCAGTTTTTGGTACTATAATTGAAAAGCCATTCCCTTCATTTTTATAAATATTTATATTAAAATTTCAGTTGCAGCCAATCAGTGACCAGCGACGTCATCTTCTTATGTTATTCCATTGGCCAATACAAACCTCTCATTTTAGTTTGAATGAGGGGAATGGGTTTGTTGGATGTGACGATAGGAATAAATGACTGTAAATTTTCTCATTCACTCAGGGATTGATCCTGTAACAATTTTCCAATAAGTCGTACTGAGCTAGATCTGTCACTGTCATTATGGGTAATATAAGTAGTAGTTTTGACAGCAACATTGATGACGGTGAAAACTTAGTTGTTTTGACAGAACAGTATCATCCATCAGCACCTAACTGGATTAATGTTCATGCACAGATATGTGAAAGTGAGTATTTTTACATTTTACAAGTAATAAGGGTTAAAGGAAAGAGTAATACTGTAAAATGACTAATTTTCACTGGGTTTAAATTTCACTGATTTACCATTTCAGGCACATTCAGTGGGTTTTAAATTCACGGTTTTATCATTTAGATAATGTGTTCTATGCTAAATTTTACATATTCACTGGGTTTTAATTTAGCGCATTTTTCTAGTCAGCGAAATAATCCAAATTAAAACCCAGTGAATAATTAACCCCTTTACAGTATTGATAACCGGTCACTGGTAGTATAGTGGTTCTTGCATCAGTCAAGTTCAAATCCTACCTTAAGCTGAACATCCCCCACCCTGGGTGAGTGTGACAGACTCAATGGAAAGGCCAATTCCACTGGCCGAGATTCATTCACTAACGAATGATTATGACTTGATTAAGGTCCGCAGGTGCTTGTGTTCGACCAATCCTGGTTGACTGCAGGATAGCGCATTAAAATTGCCATTTGATAGAGAGATGGCCGCAAAGCCCTGTCATATAGTCCCAAACATGAATATGACCTCTGTGGCAAAAATGTGCCAGCACTTGCAATTTGCACATACAACAGTGACAATCAATGTTTAGAACTATTGCCTGGCACAAACAAATTGTAAATACAAAACAATAAAAAAAAAAAGAGTAATATTGTCAGATTTGTATTCATGCTTTCTCAGTGTTACTATGAAAAGACAAACATCATTGAAATAATAATTGTTGATATTGAAAATTCCCCAGTTTTCAATTGGTTCATCCCTCAGTATCTAGCAGAAGAAGACTGCATATTCATTATTGTATGTTAATCTGTTGTTTTGATGATATACTATTTCATGCATTTTTAACATTAGAGGGCGGTGGTCGCAATGCCACATCGTGTTCGATATGGGTCCCATAGTGATGTATACAATGCGCATGTGTTATGTGCAATTTTGATGCACTGCGTGACAACCACCTTCTTTAACATAGGAGTTAAAACAAGCTGTTGACTAACTCACTCATTTGTCTGCTGTCATTCATGTTTTTGATTTTTTGATTATTTTCTAGTACCTGTGGTTGAAGTTGAAAGACTATGGCTGAGATTTCGACAACTTGGTGGTAGTAGTGACGGTATACTGACCAAAACAGCACTTAGTGAAGCAAATATCTACCAAGATGACATCCTTAAAAAGGTAAGTGTTTGTATTTGTTGGTGTATATAAAGAAATAGATTGTTTATTAGTTGTTACTATGGCAACAATGTGATGATGGGTATAGATGGCACAATTTAGTCAGCACTAGATTAGACTTTTACATGTAGATACCATTTTGATTCTCACATGGATCCCATGTAGATCCCATGTGGATCATGTGTTCATTCCATGTGGGTTTCATGTGGATCCCATGTGGGTCACATATGAAGTTTACATATGCATGTAGGTGAAATGCATTGTTTATACAAACATGCAAATTGCATGAATCCCCTTTCTGTAATGTGTGAATTGAACTTGACTAAAAAAAATTGTTTATGTACATATTATAAACAATGGTCATGAAAATTGTGTACTTACATCATGCATGAAACTAAAAAGAATAAACACTTGGGTACCTGACATTTCTATAGTAACCATTTCAAAGTATGCATGTTTTCTATAATAATTAATTTGTTGCATATTTGTTTATGAAGATTCTTATTCACATGCCGAAAAACAAAGATGGAGGAATGACATTCCAAACATTCTGCAATGCATCAAAATGGTGTGAAAACATCAACATAGAAGGAAAACTAAGAGGTGAGACAGCAAAATGAAGAGAATTTTTGCAATTTAAGATGATAATACAAAATGCCAAGCAGTGTGATCAATGTACATGTATGTATTCTGTATGCTAGATTTCAAAATCTGCCATAGAGGGCACCCTACTCAGGAGGGGGGGGGGGTGGTGATTGATTGGTGTATAAACTAAACTAAACATTTTAAACAATCACTTTTGATTATAAAGTTGAGCCTGTAACAGGTGTATTGAAGTCCCTGGGGAAAGTTGGCTGAGGGATACAATATGGATTTCTCATTTCTCATAAATTATTACTGATGAATTTTTGATACTAAATTTAGTAAAATACAAGGTTTGGGGAGGAGGTAACGTTACTATAATATTTTTGCATATCACAAGTGACAGCGCCCTCTATCACCTTATTTATATTCCCAGGGTGTTTTCGAACTCTAAATGATGGACATTACATCGATAATGATACATTAAAGAAGATTTTAAAGTCTGTCTACCCTGAAGACAATAGGGTAAGTAAGACTTAAACAGTTGTAATCTGATGGAAATCTCAAGTTTTAACAGAATATCAGTGTTTGCCATGGAGCCTGACATTCTATCAATGAAATAATGATTATTGTAAATATTTTAGTTGAATGTAAATTATTGTGTTAACTACTTGAATTATTTGTGAACTAAATCTGTATAAACAATGTAGAATTTTGTTATACCATTGAAAACTGTAGCTGTTCTCAAATTAAACCGATTTATGAACAATTTGGTCATAAAACTGCAAATGCAGAACATCAGTCATACTGTTAATTTCATTTACATCACAGTGTCAGGAAACCAAACGTAACGCGAATTTGTTCAAATTCAGTGTGCACATAACTCATGTATATCATTATAGTAATAGAAATTAGAATGTTACAAATAAAGTGAAGATATTGCCACAAATGTAAAACAAATAAAAATCATTATTTTAGTCATTAAAAATAGAATGACACTTTTTAGTCCCTTTTTTGGGGTAAACAGATTATATATCACCTATATAACCTACTGACATTGACAAATTGTATACAATATTAGTTGAGCATTTGGTAGAAAAACACAAAAATGATTTTTTTTCAGTACTGTTGTCATGACAACTATTTTATATGCATGTTTGGCACCAGTACATGTATGCTACCATGTTATAAACTTTCAGCCAATTTGAATTTCAACTTTTGAAGTTATAGATGAAATCATTTTCTCAATTTCTGACAGCAATGGATATACTTTACCTATAAAACTTTGCTGAAGAACCAAGATGGCTGACTACATAATACTGGTGAAAAGTTGAATATCTAGAGAATTAAAAGTGATATAAATAAACTGTAAATTGCATGTCCTTGCATTTGCTGAGCTCTTTCATCTGGGAGTGTTATGTTGTTAGCCTTGACTTTTCCTTTAAGTACCCCTTATCAAGCCAGTAACTATGTTATAATACATTCGCTTGCAGGAAGCGATTTCCCGACATGCCAAGGTGTTTATGTCTGAAGTTGACAAAAGAAGACTGGGATATATAGATGAGGAACAGTTTATTCGCTGGATGAAAAACATGCCACATGAAACTGTTCAAAAGATATTAATGTATTCCATTATACCTGATCACATTCAAGAAGAATTTAGAAGAGATAACTTATCAACAAGTCATAGTTCAAAACCAGTAAGTATAAACAGCTGTCAAAATGTTGTGAAAGTCACAATGAGTACAAAAATTTGTGATTTTTGCCAACTAAGAGACACACAACACTAACCAATCGCTATAGCAACTGGTAGAGACACAACACTAACCAATCGCTATAGCAACTGAGATAGACACAATACTAACCAATCGCTATAGCAACTGAGATAGACACAATACTAACCAATCATTATAGCAACTGGGAGACACACAAAACTACCCAATCACTATAGCAACTGGTAGAGACACAACACCGACGAATCGCTATAGCAACTGAGAGAGACACAATACTAACCAATCACTATAGCAACTGGGAGAGATACAAAACTAACCAATCACTATAGCAACTGGGAGAAACATAACACTAACCAATCGCTATAGCAACTGGGAGAGATACAACACTAACCAATGTTTACCACGACTTGGCAAGATATGGTACCACTGCTCAATTTCACATAGTTATGTCTACTTATTGCAGCCTCCAAAAAAGAGAAGACAAGCCATTACTGGTGATATGTTGGATACAGTTGCCACCCGTGCTAGTGCAAGAGATTGGAGTGTACTCGCCAATAAGTTAGGTTTCACTCTAGAAGATGTTGACCAACTAGCCGTCAGGTTTCCAAAGAAAGACCATGAACAGGTATGAATGAACTGTTTTACTGTTTAGTATACACATCATAGGGGATTGGAGTTTTTTGTATTTTTTGCAAATTAAAATCACTTACAAGCAGGTATGAATGAACTGTTTTACTGTTTAGTATACACATCATAGGGGATTGGAGTTTTTGTAATTTTTGCAAATTAAAATCACTTACAAGCATTCATTCAATTTGTTTGTTTCTAGATTTATTCAATGCTTCAGACATGGATGTCTAAAGAAGCACATCATGCTACTGCTGCTGCTTTAGAGAAAGCATTGAGGGAGAGTCAGATGGGAGATATAGCGGATGAAGTCATGAATCTTGAATAAAAACAAAACACAATACTACATAACACAATTAATTTTATCCGTTCAAAATCACTTGACATTGAATGCTATAAATTCAATTTCATTCAGCCTTTCATCAGCAGCATTAACCCTTTCACCACCACAGTTATCTTTTGTGCTTACACCTTTCATAAAATAGTCCCTTCAAAATGTGCTTATTTTGGCTCCTGTGTATGGAAACCAAATAATGTCATTATTTAATCAAAACGTGAAAAATTTATACTGGCTAATTTTAGCAATTTACAGTATTTTTTCCAAAATATCTGATGTATGCATGAACAAATTGCTTTGATCTTATCAAGCATAGACTCAGAGGTTTAATAATATTGTGGCTCGACAAAAAGTTTGGCTCATTTGGAATCAAACAATATAAATATCTATGAAAATATCTTATATATAATATATATCCACAAAATTAGAAATTTTTAACCAGTTTATCATCAAATTGTAATATGTTGATTTAATTTTAATTTTGTGATTTAATTTTAATTTTGTGATTTAATTTTTTTTCATCTTGTAACTGAAGCTTGGATGTCATGATTGGTTTATAGTTTTCCATAGTTACCATAACTATAGCAACCCATGGTGACATGGCTGCAATAAAAAAAAACCTTTTTTATTAAACTCTTACTGAGTTATTTCATCAAAATTCATGTTTCTTTATTTTACATTATCTGGATTATTTATGTATATTTTGTGTTCAAATTAGTGTTAAATGTCTGTTTAGCCACAGTTTAGTGTTATGAATTTTTAAAAAATATATTGTTAACTATTAATTTGTTAGAAATGTCAATTATATTGTGAATATGTGTATAGGAATATATAAATATAAAAAAATGATTTTGATAGATGAATATTTATATATATTTCAAGAATGGATTTATTTGGTGGATATATATATATATATTAAGAATAAATTTTAGATTGTATCCTACAGATACATTACTTTTTTATTTTGAAAATTTCAAAATTTATAACTCCAAAATCAGTTTTTGGCTCTTGTGTGCAGAGCAGAGTACAAATAGTAGGTGATTTCATACTCTCTCATATCACAAGAACTACTTGGTGGATTGTATGAAATTTGGTACACATTAGAACAAGCAGGTTGCTCAAATGAATTAAAATTAATTGCATGAGTCTGTACTGTTTGTGTAGACGCAAGTAATTGTTTGAAATGAATCTGTGCATTTTAATTAGCTAATTTGCATAACACTTAATTTCAGTATGTTCTGTGATATTTCTGTGCATGCTTGCTGTGTGTGGATGAAAATTTGATATCAGTTTTTCCATATTAATTACCTCATTTACATACTGATTCACTTTTCAGCTTGTTTATTTTGTATTGTAAAAGTAGCTCAAATAAATTAAATATTTGTACATACTGTGTGGGGTTGATTATCTGTTTTTCTGTGTGAATACTAATTAACCAATTTGAATACTATTTTCAACTTAAAAACAAGTGGATTGGAAAATAGTGTATCATACTTTTTGAATCAATCTGTGGATCAACCAACATAAGCAATGATTAAACAGAAATGGTTAGGATTTTGCATTCACTTCACACACTGACAGGAGCACTTTCTAGAATCTCTGATTCAGAACTATTGTCACTCAAAGGATGAGATGCACCTTTTCAGACACATTTTGATTAAAACTCACTTTTTTAATTTTTTGAAAAGTAAACATCAATGCTGTTATGTAGTCAAAATTTTAATTCACCATTTTCAATGAAACACTCAAAATGTGTTTAATTCTTTTATTTCAAAATGTTAATTCTGATGACTTTATTTACATAGCTGCATGTGATTACAAATTAGTAATAAATGCAAGCTACAAACGATTATCCGCTCCTAGGATGAATATCTCTACACAGTTTACTATTCATAACTTTTGACAAGATGTTAGGAAATGGTATATTGTAAGTCACCAATGAGGGTGATTTTACAAATTAGCAAATGTATCTTTATTTCTGGCCACCCAAGTATACTTTCAATTCGGAACACCTTCAATGTCTCTTGTTTGAATATCCATCACCTTGTATTTCTCCTAAAAACAGGGGCGATAATCTGCGTTCCGGAAAAGTCCAGAATGGCCATCGGGCCTCAGCACTAATTGGTCCAAACTTTAATAATAATAATTTTTATTAACACTTGCACATTCCCCTGAGGGATTGGCAATGGATACAAAAGTTTAAAAAAGAGATAAATATATTAAGATTAAATTATGATACTACAATAGATAGAAAACAAAATGCAAAACTCAAATAGTGGAAGAAGGTTGTTACTGGGGTTGCTGTCTTATTTTAAAACACTTCTTTAGGTACCTTGCTACAGGGAGTGTTAGACCACTGTTGTTTAGCAAGGCTATGAATAGCAAACATTCAGAATGCCCCCCCCCCCCCCCGTTTTTTTAAACTTGGTTTATATGTAATTCGGGTGGACCACTTTCAAATTTGTTCATTTCGAGATGAAATCTTCAATTCTCTAATTGAATTCTAGTCGATTCAATACCAATTATCAAATTGTGTATAGGGCGACCTCAAACATTGGTAGTTGGAGTAGTAGAGAAGTAGCAATACAGCAGGGCGCCACCAACGTTAAAATTATTGAAAGTCATAACATTTGTGCTAAGAATAGTTCAAAAAAAAAAAAAAAAAAAATGAAAAGCGCAGTGGAATCAAGGCTATGCCTCAAACACAAATGAATTCATTCAATTTAGTACTTTCATTCCGGTAACCCACATTTTATAGTGTACGTACCAATAAATCATAATGTGATCGACTCGGTCTAGAATTCTCTGTGACGGGAACGGATGAGCGGCAGTAGTTCATACGGGTATATATGCACTATGTTTTGAACACAGATTGGCCATTTTTTTGCCCGAAATCCCTGGTGAAATATATATATCCCTTATGGAAGGTAAACAACATCTCCTGACCCCCCCCCCACAACATCCCTTGAACGCTTGTGCGAAATATACGCGCCATCGTAGGCCACCCCTGTGAAAGTTAGACACAATCCCTAGACCACTCATGTATTTGATGTCGTTTTTCGGTCTAATCTAATCCCACCGCAACCCAAGTAACGGAGATAGCCCGTAAGGATTTAACGACTTTCTGGTATACCGGTACTACTGACTGTTAATACGCACCTACTGATCCTTGGGCTAATAGGATTGCCGTGCAAAGATCATCCCCCTAATCCTATTTGTGGAAATTCCAACTGTTATTTGCGTCTATACATGTACTGGTACGCTATAACACTGCTACAATAAAGGCTGTGTTTTGATTAACGAGATCCCGAATGAACTTATGTGTGCACCAATTGTTCGATTTTATTTGTCTGTTTGAAGGACACAAAAGTCTCTAAGAAACGGAGAACTTCTATACGAAAGACTGCAACCAACGGATCTATTCAACGCTGAATGCGAAATATTCGCATTGCCACAGACTGCCTATATTTATAGTGTGAAAGACTATTCCAATTTTAAAGATATCTGCGTTTAAAAATATTCGACATTGGTTAACGTCGAATAGGCTTGGTAAGTACCATTACACTCATACGATAGTAGATAGTATATTTGTTGGCGTATATAAGTTATATGTAAATGTGCCCGAATTGTAAATTGGAATATCTAACACTTCATCATGTGATTTTATAACGAGTATTTAAGTTTCGATTGCTTCAGTCAACCTGGAGTGGTGGCGCAATTATATAGTTAGTTACAACCACATTATCTGTTAAATCGTTTACTCTACCTGACATGACTGAGTGATCCCACGACGCCCGTATTCGTACATTCGATAGCTCTTATAATGACCGTAAGTGGCAGCCCGTCAGAATCATAGCACTCACTGTCAGCTTTCACACGTAATCTAAGTTCAGATTATGGGATTATCGTCCTGGCGAGATAACATTTCAACTTGATCCCTATATCAGGCTCTGAAATAATGACCATGAATCTGCTTCACAGTTTAATTATCGGGCAATGTGAATAGCGCACCTGAACAGCAGCGTAGTGCGTATTGTTCCGAGCTGTTAAAAATTTCCAAAGAATTTGGCACGGCCCAAATAACAAATAGAATGATGATGCACCCACAAAGCGACACAAGCCGTATATCTCTCAAGGGACGGACCATTAATAATACTCATAAGCAAGCTAAGATGAGATCAATCAAAGAAATGTGTGCATTGTCTTAACGGTCTTCACCGAGTTAAACAGGTGTGATACAATCGTCGTACCGGGATAGGCTCAAGAGTCCGATACAGCGTTTTCAAGGGTAGTTTGTGGTAATTTCCACCCTATTAGCCAGTCTGACAACATTAATTATAGCAAATGGTTAGCAGAAAGGTTGACATCAAAGGCTGTCATGTGACATCTACTTTCCGAATTTAGCCGGAAAATGTCGAATCGAATTATCCGAGTAATGTTACTAAATGTGACAGAAAACCTGAATGTGATAAACTGTATTATGTAACATAGGTAACACTTACTATTCTAGACCTATTCGGTTCTTTTACGACATCACAGTTCCGGGAACAACTCTCCCGTCTTAAGAACAATGTTGAAACTGACAGCAAGTTTGCAGCTGGAATTATGGTTAATAACACCATGTCTCGTCGTGATGTTGCTCGTAATACTGGAATGTTACAAGTAATATTGTGATGTTACTAGTAATACTGCGATGTCACTATTAATACTGGACTGTTACTTGTAATACTGCGATATCACTATTAATACTGGACTGTTACTAGTAATATTGTGATGTTACTAGTAATACTGCGATAACACTATTAATACTGGACTGTTACTTGTAATACTGCGATGTTGCTAGTAATACTGGAATGTTACAAGTAATATTGTGATGTTACTAGTAATACTGCGATGTCACTATTAATACTGGACTGTTACTTGTAATACTGCGATATCAATATTAATACTGAACTGTTGTTTGTAATACTGTAATGTCACTATTAATAATGGACTGTTACTAGTAATACTGTAATGTCACTATTAATACTGGACTGCTACTAGTAATACTGCGATATCACTATTAATACTGGACTGTTACTTGTAATACTGCGATGTGACTATTAACACTGAACTGATACTTGTAATACTGCGATGTCACTATTAATACTGGACTGTTACTTGTAATATTGTGATAATACTAGTAATACTAGACTGTTGCTTGTAATACTGTAATGTCACTATTAATACTGGACTGTTACTTGTAATACTGCGATGTCACTATTAATACTGGACTGCTGTTTGTAATATTGTGATAATACTAGACTGTTGTTTGTAATACTGTAATGTCACTATTAATACTGGACTGTTACTAGTAATACTGTGATATCACTATTAATGCTGGACTGTTACTAGTAATACTGCGATGTCACTATTAATACTGGACTGTTGTTTGTAATATTGTGATAATACTAGTAATACTGGACTGTTGCTTGTAATACTGTAATGTCACTATTAATACTGATAGTTACCTCGTTCATTGATGTGACGTATAACATGTATTCATGTACACCAAGTCGATCTCGTTGGTTCGAATCCAGTATGTTGCTGCTCAAGAAATTGAGCAATAGTAATGTTACTAGTAACATAGCTATGTTCCTCGTATTATCCTGATTCATTCTAGTAATACTGGAATGTTACTAGTAGCATAGCTATGTTCCTCGTATTATCCTGATTCTTTCTAGTAATACTGTAATGTTACTAGTAACATAGCTATGTTCCTCGTACTATCCTGATTCTTTCTAGTAATACTGGAATGTTACTAGTAACATAGTTATGTTCCTCGTATTATCCTGATTCGTTCTAGTAATACTGGAATGTTACTAGTAACATAGCTATGTTCCTCGTATTATCCTGATTCTTTCTAGTAATACTGGAATGTTACTAGTAACATTGTTATGTTCCTCGTATTATCCCGATTCTTTCTAGTAATACTGGAATTTTACTAGTAACATAGCCATGTTCCTCGTATTATCCTGATTCTTTCTAGTAATACTGGAATGTTACTAGTAACATAGCCATGTTCCTTGTATTATCCTGATTCTTTCTAGTAATACTGGAATGTTACTAGTAACATAGCCATGTTCCTCGTATTATCCTGATTCTTTCTAGTAATACTGGAATGTTACTAGTAACATAGCTATGTTCCTCGTATTATCCTGATTCTTTCTAGTAATACTGGAATGTTACTAGTAACATAACTATGTTCCTCGTATTATCCTGATTCTTTCTAGTAATACTGGAATGTTACTAGCAACATAGCTATGTTCCTCGTATTATCCTGATTCTTTCTAGTAATACTGGAATGTTACTAGTAACATTGTTATGTTCCTCGTATTATCCTGATTCTTTCTAGTAATACTGGAATGTTACTAGTAACATTGTTATGTTCCTCGTATTATCCTGATTCTTTCTAGTAATACTGGAATGTTACTAGTAACATAGCTATGTTCCTCGTATTATCCTGATTCTTTCTAGTAATACTGGAATGTTACTAGTAACATAGCTATGTTCCTCGTATTATCCTGATTCTTTCTAGTAATACAGGAATGCTACTAGTAACATAGCTATGTTCCTCGTATTATCCTGATTCTTTCTGATAATACTGGAATGTTACTAGTAACATAGCTATGTTCCTCGTACTATCCTGATTCTTTCTAGTAATACTGGAATGTTACTAGTAACATTGTTATGTTCCTCGTATTATCCTGATTCTTTCTAGTAATACTGGAATGTTACTAGTAACATTGTTATGTTCCTCGTATTATCCTGATTCTTTCTAGTAATACTGGAATGTTACTAGTAACATAACTATGTTCCTCCTATTATCCTGATTCTTTCTAGTAATACTGGAATGTTACTAGTAACATAGCTATGTTCCTCGTATTATCCTGATTCTTTCTAGTAATACTGGAATGTTACTAGTAACATAGCCATGTTCCTCGTATTATCCTGATTCTTTCTAGTAATACAGGAATGTTACTAGTAACATAGCCATGTTCCTCGTATTATCCTGATTCTTTCTAGTAATACTGGAATGTTACTAGTAACATAGCCATGTTCCTCGCATTATCCTGATTCTTTCTAGTAATACTGGAATGTTACTAGTAACATAGCCATGTTCCTCGTATTATCCTGATTCTTTCTAGTAATACAGGAATGTTACTAGTAACATAGCTATGTTCCTCGTATTATCCTGATTCCTTCTAGTAATACTGGAATGTTACTAGTAACATAGCCATGTTCCTCGTATTATCCTGATTCTTTCTAGTAATACTGGAATGTTACTAGTAATATAGCCATGTTCCTCGTATTATCCCGATTCTTTCTAGTAATACAGGAATGTTACTAGTAACATAGCTATGTTCCTCGTATTATCCTGATTCTTTCTAGTAATACTGGAATGTTACTAGTAACATAGCCATGTTCCTCGTATTATCCTGATTCTTTCTAGTAATACTGGAATGTTACTAGTAATCCTGATTAAAAGTTGTGAATGCGTTTTTTTAGATCTAATCGACAACTGAGTATGGGTACGTTTGCAAGTTCATTTGAAGGCGCCGGTGGTGGCGTTGTTCATACCTACACGGATTCCACCAAGCCCAACTGGATAACAGCACACGCCAAAGCTTGTCAGAGTAAGTACATCGCGTTGTATCAACAACCAATATATATTCACTCCGGTTACCATTTCGCGTGTTTTATGCCCACAGACTAAGAGTGTATAGTCAGGATAAACTACTTTATAAAACTTATTTCATATAAATTGAAAAAAAACATGTTATGTACACAGTGCAAGTACCGGAAGTGGAAAGACTCTGGTCCCGTTTTCAATATATGGGGTGCGATGACAGAGGAGTACTCGATGACGCGACACTGCAACAGCGAGTCAAGGACGATTTATTTTTGAAACAAGTGAGTAACAATATAAAACAATACAAACACACACACAAAAATGAATGAACGAATGAATGAATGAATGAAACAGTGACCGTTCTAAATGATACGGACTGAATCAGTGAGTGAAACTATGAATGATTGACCGTATGTCGATTTAGGTTACCAAACTACTATTCAATTCAAACTACGATTTCTCCAGATAGTTCGCTACTTTCCCAGAGACAGGGAAGGGAGTCTGCATTTCCAAACGTTTTGCAATGCCATGAAATGGTTCCAACAACCAGATCCATTCGATCACGAAAATTCACAGGAAATCAAACTAAGGGGTAAGCAAACAACAAATATATTGAAATTACACTGCCAGGAAAGCCAACTGACTAAGATTAAAATGATTTATAAATACTATGTACAAATATGAAAGATGTGTTTTTGGTACTTACATCAGTTTCTTCTCCATGTATTTCAGCCATTTTCAAAGTCCTTAACGGAGGAGAGAGTGTCTCCCAAGATTTGTTAACTAATGTTTTATCTAAGATTTATCTCGGCGAATCAAGGGTAAGACATTATTATGCCTATTTATCCATGTCCACACGATTACCATATATGGGTATTATTATAATCCATTATTACCATATTTGAACTGAATATTTGTTTATCGGTTTATTCGGGTGTTGCCATATTTAGATGTTATATCGGAAAATCTCAAATCGTTAACATATTTGGATATTGCTTTATGGCAAATATAATCATAGATCAATTCCGCTCTATTGTTATTTAGCATTTTCGCATACGGACGAGCAGTAATATAATAATTTCATGTGAATATTTCTATCTCTTTTTAGGAGGACCTGAGTCTCCGATCACAACTTCTTATGGCGTGTATAGATGATAAAAAACAAGGTAAAAAAAATATTATACTATAAACGCAAATCTTACTCAGCGATAAAGAAATTATTTTGTTTAGGCAAATAATCACCGAGCACAAGTTGTCGAATTAGTTTGGAGATTTCGTGTAGTACGTATGTGTATAGAATCCAAGGTAAGATGCATGCAACCTGGTCGCAAGTTTCGTTCCGCTCTTCTGGTCCAACGGGACGATTCTGGCCCAGGTTAGACGCATTTGTCGAACCCTGCCCAGTGTAATCATAGCATAGAAATTGTATTCAATACATGTCTCGCCCCCACAAAAATGCCGGCTAAAACGAGCTTTGAAATGTAATTCATTGTCTATGATGACATGAGGCATCCGAGATCGACTTACACAAAGTTGTGTAACCAAACATCGCGTCACACGATTCCATATTGAATGTAATTGGCCATTAGAAGTGATATATAGAAAGATTAGAACAGTTACTATGGGTACCAATTGTCTATATTTCACTTCCATCCTTTTCAATCGCAGGAAGAATTGACGAAGAACAATTTGTCCGATGGATGAAGAAATTACCACGTGACTCAGTCCAGTCTATATTAGAGTTTTCGATAGTACCCCAAGAATTGAAAGATTTTGCGGCAGGCTCGATGGGAGCAGCTGGGGTAGACGGCAGGTATAATCCCACCAAAATTGGGACGTCACAACTATCCCTTCGGACGATACGTGAGGTAAGTGTCACTGTATTGATGACTGTAAGGGATGTAAATGCTAGAGAGGACTTCAGGTGTAGATGGCTGTTAAAGAGTGTGGCTTTGGGTATTATAACTCAGCCTTGCAGAGAGAGAAAAGGAAGCCGGGAACCTAATCGATACACACATACAAGCATGTACGAGTGGAGAGTCGTACACTAGTCAGATTTAGGTATCAAAACGTGAAGGTTTATTAGAACACTGGAAGACTATGGATTTAATGTCGACCGAATACACTAATTTAGCCAATCAGTGGAGGTCAGTTGATGGCACAAATGATTACAATTACACTAGATGATGTCTCTATCTCAGCAATATGTTCTCCGACATGACATTTTCATGGATATTTTTTCAGAACTGTCAGTTTCTAACCTGTTTGAGATGTCCCATTGAATAACGTCTCCTTAAATTTAATATGTATATATGACTCACTGCAATTACATACTCATAGACAACAATGTGAAAACCCAAAATAAAACAAAAATGAATAAATGGTTCGTCTGGTATTTAAATTCAAACATTAAAAGATATTATCACATTAATCCCAAAGATGAGCCTGATAACACGTGTCCGCTCTGGCACTGGCAAGTTGACTCTGCCGAACACATGTAGAGTTTCACTTTAGCTCAAGTGACAAATTCAAGGTTTGGTTATCCTGGTATTATATTCAGTAAAGTACGCCACCATTTGTTAACATTTACATGTATTTTCAAAATATCCTCGGGGCGGAGCTACGTCACAAGACGTTCCACGTTGCTACGACGCGCACCACTGCACATGCATTTCTATGGGCTCTGTGCGCGCTGCTGTGGAACGCCGGTCGAGCCGGTGAAAATTCGAGAAAACAACACAAACTCAACTTTGAAGTAATCCCGAACAGCCAAATTTATATATGTTACACACGTAGGGCTAATCTTGTTACACTGTTCAGAGGAGTCTCAACAATCATCCCAAAGTACTGTTTTCAGCGAGTTTTTGGCCTGTGTTTTCACCGCCGCGGGTTGCCAGGCGGTGAAAATGCCCGGATGTCCGCCCCCGAGGATAGGGTATTATTAGGTATTCTCGCGCCTCGATACACACTCTAACTGTAGCGTGAAATATGTTGCACACAAATGTACTGAAATGTAGGGTGTCAGATAAATGGGCACTGTAGTAATACGTCAATTATATTCCTTTTTTACAGGAACCTCAAACCTCCCGTGATCCACAGGGACGTCCATCAAACGGTACACTTTTCCACATCTCACTAAAAATATCGCAGCGTGACTGGCTGATGTTTGCTAACAAACTTGGGTTTACTGAAATCGAAGTGGAAAAAATTAAAAGATTGGCCCCAGATAGACCCAGGGATCAGGTATTGAATGTAATTTAAATCGGAAAAATATAGTTTGCATTCCTAATTTTTGAATAATTAATATTGACCCTTGATATTTTTTTAGGTGTTTGAGCTTCTTCAGCGATGGATTGCTCGTGATGGTATGATGGCAACCAATTC
The DNA here is from genome assembly GCF_978046115.1 of Saccoglossus kowalevskii. Classification (NCBI taxonomy): domain Eukaryota; kingdom Metazoa; phylum Hemichordata; class Enteropneusta; family Harrimaniidae; genus Saccoglossus; species Saccoglossus kowalevskii. The sequence goes on from NC_140659.1 coordinate 25,142,251, forward strand.
TACCCTTGAGGGCGCTCTAGTTGACAGTGGAATGGCGGATGTTGCACACGCAATGCATGCTATGTCGAGAACGAGTCTTAACCGACCACTTTAACCTATAACAAAATCGTCAAGTTCACTGACCATTTTCAACACTGTTGGCATTGGATTATCCAATATATTTATTATTCACTTGAAGCGGAGAGGTAATCGCCACTTGCGTAGGCGTGGGAATTAAGACCTAAGCGACGATGACAATACGCGCTAAAACCGCAAGGGCTCATGGGTAGACGCTTACAACGACACGTTAGGTATTGACTTAAAAGAGCGGGAGATGCGTTTTGCGTCATTTGTTTAATAATTCAGTATTAGTTCAATATTCATGATTTTTGTAATTCTCGAAATAAATTTCTTATTTTATTATCGTAATTAGCGTTTCTCCAAATATCGTTCTAATTCTTGGGTTTATGATGCCGGTTTGTCTAGGCAAGTTTGTAGACTTGTTTTTATTTTATTTTGAGATTACAATGACATTGGACTAGTTTGTCTAGGCAAGTTTGTAGACCACTTGATTTTGATTACTGTTTCTATGACTGGTTGAACAGTTTTCAACTGACATACTGCAAATTGAATAGTATTTAAATATTTATAAATTAACAGAAAACTACATCAACGGGTAATCAGAAACATGAACTCAAAGGATACTGACACTATATCTGTCATAAAGTCTATAAGATGAATAATAGAAAGACAGAAGGATGACTCTAAGTCAATTGAAGAGTATCAAGCCCATCGTAACTCAGTTCAATGTTTTCTATGTACATTGATTAAATGGAAACGCTTTTTTGCGAGTCGTAACATACACTGTGCTTATTTAGCCGTCCCTTCAAACCACGATGACTTACAACATTATGAACACTAGCTCCTACTAATATATATTCATGTATCATGTTGTAGTTAAGTTGAAAATACAACATCTTGTACATTACTTGTACATTCTTTTCCATTTGAAAAAAAAAATGACTCGGAGAACAAAATCGACTTGTGTACAAATCCCTTAAAGGGCGGCAGTCGTCGCGCCGCGTCCTGTTCGATATGGGACTCATAGCGACGTATACAACGCGTGTAAAATACATTGTTTATTTACATGAAATTCGAACACGCGCTGCGCGACGACCACCGCGCTTTAACTTAACGGTTACTTTCTATTACTACAGTTTTTTATCTACTATATTTCAGTTCTCTACACAGTCTTTTAAGTGTTGTGGCTTTCTGACAATATGGTCTGGTGGATTGTTTTCATAGGATGCTTTAACGTTGCTACTTGAATTTTCACGTGCACTTCCTTAATGGATTGTGTGAAATGATGATTGACTGCTTGTTCATAAAATGCAGAGCAAAGCAGAGCTATTCAATTTGATATACATGTACATGTTTAAGCTAAATTTACTTTTCTCATTAAGTTCTTTGCCGTGCTAGTTTTCCACCACACCACTGTTCGGGCGAAGATGCAATGTGCTCAAAACCTACAGATTTTCTTGAATTTCTCTGATGATTCCGAACAAATTTATTAGTCCATGACAAGCAAATTGCGCTTTGAGGTTTCAAATGACAGTTTTCGCTCTTATGTCTTCTAAGTAGCCAACCACTCAGTAATAGTCAATTGTGACCAAATAAACTGATCAGTTGAGACTTTTGATAATGCTCGCCCTGGATCTACTAGTAATAGTGCGGCACTAGTTTTCTCTATGCTGTCGCATTTCTACTGCATTTATATGAGTTCTCAGAATATATATTCTTTAAAATATCCACCCACGTCCAAGTTGCTATAATATGTACTGCATAAATTTGACCATGCTGTCTCGACGTACTTGTGCACTGGTTACTAATATATATTCATATCATCATGTCATAACTCAGTAGAAAAACAATAACTTGTTACATCGGCGTAGCATGGAGATTGCCCGCATCCTGTTTATTCGAACACACACACCAGATGTTTCATCAAGCATAAAATTAACCACGCAATTAGTCGTTTAATATAGTTTTTAACGAAGTGTACTAAATTAATTAATTAGCGATGTAGTCAACAGATGACTACGTATTTATGTCGTACAGCATAGAATAATTCCTATTCACGTGGGCTCTGCTGTTTATGTTGGAAATTTAAAAGTCTTGTAATGGGTCACGACTTTCTGAACTCTATATATGATATTTTTAGACCTCGTAATGTGTAGCTCGTATCGTGTGACCTATTTTGGAACTCAAACAATGAGCTGTTATCACCATAAGTAGAAAATGCCGGTATTCTAGGGATTGTTTACTGTCAGAATTGCACCGCATGATCGGGAACCGTTGCTATCTGGAAAACCTGACTAATTACATATATTAATCATCTAAACGCAACCACCGAGTCGCAATGGTCCAGGGCGGAAGTGGTCTTGCTCCCAATAATGCGGGATTGTGCGGGTGCTGCACGAAGCATTCCAAATTTCTGGGTAAACTTCGAACGAGTGTCATTCTTACAATTACGCTGCTTGTGTACCTCTTCATGGGGACGTTTATATTCCAAGTTATCGAAGGGGCAGGGACCAGCAACAAATTCTACGGTCGTGTTCCAGAGATACGAGACAACTTCACCGCTGAACTCACTCAATCATGCAACGTTCTGGGAGAAGCTAATTTTAGTGAAGTTGCTTCCAAACTTTTGAAGCGATTTGAAGATATTTTGCAGAAAGCAAGCGTAGGTCCGACGGGGGCCGAGCTCTGGTCATGGACATCAACATGTTTATTCTGTGTCTCTGTTATCACAACGATAGGTAAGCCCAATATATTCGCCCACCTTGTGAAATGTATTACGAATAGTATTAGAATATTAATTACTAGCAAATATTTTTTTTGAAAGACAGGTATATATACACATATAATTATTGCCACGCTATAATTAACATGAATCGGGGTATTTTATTATTATTATGCATGTCCCGAGGGCAGTTAACTGAATTTTACTGTGTTGTTTTATGTCATAATGTCCACAAAACCCGGATAATTAGTTTATTAATGGAAACTATGTTCACCACTTCTCACACAAATAAGGGCACACCCTATTTCTACTGTTGAGCTATTCCCCATTGTTCTTTAGTGTGAAAATGGATTAATTAAAATTATTAGTGATGTCTGAAATTTATCATTCAATTTTACTGCTATATGGATTCATATTCTGGAAATGTTTTCGAAATACACGTCTTTTTTTTTTAATTTGGAGTTTTCACTTAAATCGAATATTGAACATAATGAATGGCCACAAATGAGTAGACCTAAACTCACCAATTTACAACACGTCTATTGGTTATATTAGATCACAAATATTGTAATCTTTACTGTATGATAAATGGCATAATGGTAGCGTTAATGATGTCCGTCAATCATTGAGGAATCGCGTGTCCGACTCTCATCGTCGGCTGTACACTTAAATAGCTAATAAAAAGAGGGCATATTGTCGCTTGCTGGTTTGCGGCATTCAGTTTGTGGCACTTTACGAGCAGTCGAAGGGGATAACTGGAGATCTCACCCTCATTCCATATGCCATTTCATTTGCTCTGAAAATTCATTAATTGGAATCTTGAAGAATATTGAAAGCTGTCGTGGTATGGAGACAGTAATAAATGAAATGTACTAACTAATAATAGAATTATACCACCTTATTTTCTATTATAGTTAATTATAAATAAAAATATGACCACCGTAAAAAATACCCCATATCAATACTGATATAGATGTTTATGAAAATATTATATATCAAATATTAAAATACAGCAACAACGTTGGTTTTTCACCAGAGAATAGATGAATTTTGTTAGATTTGACAGATGGCAGCTCGTTTGAACAATGTTTATACTCTGATGCAGATATGCCATAAATAATAAAAATGTAAAAATTTCGACACATGTAGTTCAAGGCTAAACGTAATCAATCATTCACCGAAGCGTGGTCTACGTCGAACAGGTCAAATGTCAAGTATAATGGTTAATTTAATAGTCTACACCACCGTCACCACCACCATTAAAAATACTACTACCTTCATGGTCCAACTGCCAACACGACTACCACCGCCCACACCGTCGTCACGATTCCAACCACTAACGCTACCCCCCCCCCCGTCATCACCATCAACAGAAACATAAACAACATCAACGACATCAAAAACAGCAATTAAAAGTTGCAACTACGACAAAAACAATGACTACAGTGACGACGACATCAACAACACGAACCACAATGACGACGTCGACGAAAACAGCAATATTATTAAATGTTAGTATAGAAAGTAGCTTAGCTTTAGATAATATTGCCTCAATTTTCTAATTGTATACAGACCACTCTAACACAATATAATATGCATTTAAACACGAACAGATTGCAAAACTCAAAACAAAACAATATTTAATAATAAAACATAAATCCAATAATATCAATATTTGGAAAATTAAATCAATAAAATATTTCAATTTATTTAGTTATTTATGGCGAATTTTTAATTACAAACTCTAAAATTAGATGAGATCTGCTCGCCTGTTTTACGACATATATAAAACATTCGCATAAAAAACAAGAGGTTTAGGTCATTTACGACATGCGCATGCTTACCTCACTACTCACAAACGAATTGGGTGGATTACGTCATGCGCATGCTTACCTCACTACTCACAAATGAATTGGGTGGATTACGTCATGCGCATGCTTACCTCACTACTCACAAGTGGATTGGGTAGATACGTCATGCGCATGCTTACCTCACTACTCAAATGAATTGGGTGGATTACGTCATGCGCATGCTTACCTCACTACTCACAAGTGGATTGGGTAGATTACGTCATGAGCAATTACCACAATTCGCCCACAATAAAATAAATAATACAGTGATCAAGTCATTTTAGATGTATTATGTGTATGTATGTGTCTTTATTTTTATCTCCAGGCTATGGTTACTTGGCACCCGTCACAGTTGGTGGGAGAGTTTTCTGTATGATGTATGCTTTGGTTGGGATACCCCTCAATTTGGCATTCCTCTCTTATGCTGGAGCCGTCGTCGCCATGCCGTTTCAATTCGTCATCGAAAGATGCATACAGCACATGTCAAAAACACACAATCAAGTTAAAAGACAGGTTAGCAATAGCTATATAACTAACCACCAAACAATTATGGAAATACCTGCCTCGTATGAGTATACAACAGATACTCAGAGTATCACAGGCATATCACGTGACTTCACCGGGACTGTGACGAACACACCATGTGAGAAAGATGCGACTTGTCAGAGGAAAGGTGCCGATGCACGTACTTGTACACACACGGAAGGATACACGAATTGGAGTGCAATGAATACCATTGAAACTGAGAGTAGGGGAACAGAGAACGCTCATGACCAGCCATCTATGGATGAAACACCAGAAGGTGTTCAGGTTCAACTATCTACGGATGAAATACGTCAAGGTGTTCCGGATTTCTCAACACCCACAACAAACTGTGAAGACTTGAATAAAAGTGCGAGCCAGGGGAAAATCTACATTTTTCGGTGTAGGAAAATTGAATACAATTCCCCGAGAAACCTTATATTGGCGCTAACGGATGATGCTGATCAGAACAGTTCTGTGACTATTTCGCCATCAACAGATGAACAATCTTACCTCTTACTCATAACGAACCAGCCAGGCAAAACACCCCATACGCTACCAGATGCGATACATGAACATAAAGTGTGTGATATTCAGTATTTTGATATAATATCTCACCAGACAGAAGCGGAAACTATGACAACAGAGGTCAGAAAATCATCTTCAAGTCAGATGTACGTAAGGCAAGAAAGGATCGCTGCGCAAACATGCAGTAGCACTGAAGAAGAAAGCAGTGAGAGTTATAACAGCGTCCCAATCTCCCTTCTTGCAGTTATGCTTATTCTATATACATGTGTTGGTGCTGCAATATTTAGGCTCTATGAAGACTGGAGTTATTTTGATTCATTTTACTTCAGTGTCATTACTATAACAACCATTGGGTTCGGCGATATGGTACCAACTTTGGAGTTCACTTCAGGCGAAAAACAACTAGGAGCTGCTTTGGTTATGGCGTACATAGTTATTGGTTTAGTTATTTTATCTGTTTGTTTTACGTTATCTGAAAAAAAACTCATAGCCAAAGTCAAAAAACTGCCGGGAAAGTGTAAGAAATGTAGTAAAGACTCCGATTTATAATTTTAACTTTATTATTGAATTGATTTTATACACCACTGATTACATGACGATCTCCATATAGATAAATTACACTCTCAGACTGGGAGGCTTGAATAATGCACTCTGGGAGGTAAATTGGCAGGTATATTTGTATAAAGCATTCTGGGAGTTAAACTAGCAACCATATTTGTAAAATGGACTCTGGGAGGTAAACTGCCAGGTATATTTGTATAATACACTTTGTTAAACTTGCGGCAAACACGTATAATGCACTCTGGGAGTTAAACTGACAGTCATATTTGTACAAGCCGGTAGGCTGGTTGGCGATCCGCTCCACTAAAAAAACAAGCAATATGTTTTCTGCTGTTTATAGCAAAACCTGGCCCCGTATACGAAGTTCGCAAAAAACATTCAGTTTTTAGAAGTCACTTTACTTCATTACTAGGACGTATTCTGCCGTTTTGCGATAGTATTTCCTAGATTGAAGGCAGCATTTACAGTTCATTCTAAGTTCAAAGTTGCGTTGCGATTACGTTGATACAGTGCAACAATGTCGGCGCCGGAGATCTCTTATACCAGTGTGCAGCGTAGCCAAAATAAAAAGCATGACTATTTGAACACAGCTATTACAAGACTGGTAGGAGGTAATAAATTTAGGACGAAAGTATTCCAATTATTCCATATATATGTATACGTTGATGTCTTGTAATCTACATATATATGTACATGTATACCTTGGTGTCTTGTAATCTACATATATATGTATAGCTTGATGTCTTGTAATCTACATATATACGTATACCTTGATGTCTTGTAATCTACATATATATGTATACCTTGATGTCTTGTAATCTACATATATATGTATACCTTGATGTCTTGTAATCTACATATTTATGTATACCTTGATGTCTTGCAATCTACATATATATGTGGACATTGATGTCTTGTAATCTACTTATATATGTATACTTTGATGTCTTGCAATCTACATATATATGTATACCTTGGTGTCTTGTAATCTACATATATACGTATACCTTGATGTTTTGTAATATACGTATACCTTGGTGTCTTGTAATCTACATATATACGTATACCTTGGTGTCTTGTAATCTACATATATACGTATACCTTGGTGTCTTGTAATCTACATATATACGTATACCTTGATGTCTTGTAATCTACATATATATGTATACCTTGATGTCTTGTAATCTACATATATATGTGTACCTTGGTGTCTTGTAATCTACATATTTACGTATACCTTGATGTCTTGTAATCTACATATATACGTATACCTTGGTGTCTTGTAATCTACATATACATGTATACCTTGATGTCTTGTAATCTACATATATATGTGGACATTGGTGTCTTGTAATCTACATATATGTTCATTTTGCGAATTACCTTAAACACACAATAATAATTCATAGATTTGCAGAGACAGAGGTAACATTTTTCATTTATTTTAAAAATTATATTACTATTCTGGTACAATGCGTAAATAAAAAAAAATACACAACCCCTCACAAAAATTTATATAAGTAATTACACGAATACTGAATGCAAACAAACTATTCAGTGTAACTGTACATAACAATTAGCAATTAGTTTGAGTAATACACTACCTCTACTTTCAAGTGGTCTGTACTGTTCCCACTTTCCAATGAAGGCACTACTTCACAAGTATAAAATAGTCTTCTAAACTTGACAAGCAACAAAGACATAAAAATTTACTTTCTTACATTTAATCTACGAGTGATTTCAGTTGGAGTACCCAAATCTAAACTAAAACGATTTTGAAGAGCAGCATTGTCTCCACCAGCAAGTACTGGTGTAGTGTTTGTGCTACCTGAAGGACGAAAGACAAACTCATCTGGAACAAAACAAAACAATCAATAATTAACTACACCATTTCCCAACTATTATGAATGTGCTCTAGCAAAAAAATACAAAGAAATTCTTAGCAGCTACAAGTCATTGAGAATGTCAGCCCCCCTGTTCTTGTACTTCTTGTTTTGTAATATATGACAAATGAAATGTCAGCATTTATATATTCCTTTTTGTGCATGTACCAGCTATTTTTGACAAACAAAATGGCTGCCAGTTGACCAATTTCGAAAAAAAATCAAGGATGTGCTTTATTACACCATTAGGTGTTAGCCATATTCTAATTTGAATCGGCTAGCACAACTTGGTGACATTGGGCTACACTTATGTAGATGTAGGTTTTTAGACTTTTTTGTGTCAAATATGACCACCAGTCATCATTTTGTATCTGAATTTATACCAATATGTATCAACCATGTGCCAAGTTTTGGAATGCAACAGACGACATGTGTATCTAGCAAATTAGCTGTTAATTAGCTAATTATTATGCACAAAATGTACTATATAGATTTATAGACTAGCTCTTAATAAGTACAATCCGTAGTGTATATATGGATTATTTAACGTATATCAGTATATAATATAAACAGAATTAATGATTGTAAATCAAAACCTAATATAAAATTATGTTGTATGTTATCAAACAGGAATGCTTGATTTTGATGCATTGAATTTGTTCTTGAACTGAATTGTGTAATGAATGTATGTGCATATCTTAATGAATTGTATTCTCATTAAAGTCCAAAAAAGGAAACACGAAAAACAAAACACTGTGATATGACATGCTAGTACATATACAGTTTGTGAGTGTCAGGGCATGTCAGAAATATTATGCTCTCAAACCATTTTGAATTGAATCTGAAAAACAAAATGATGTCCATCAAGGTCGCATATCGACCAAAGAATATTACAAGTTTGAATGAAATTCATTGTTACAAGACTGAGATACTTACGTTCTGGTCTTGTTGGTGTCTGGTGCATCATGGTATTATCTCTCACAGGGTGGCCTAACACAGCTGTATATAAAGAGAAACATAAATGTAATCACAAGTTGACATAATTTAAGGTAAATATCACATTACTGCATTGACGAGATTGTAAGATGATGGATAAGACATCTAGTGTGCACTAGCTATTGCTCAAATGACAGTTTTATACAAATATGGCACATGGTTGAATGGTACAATATTTATACAAATATGGTACATATCAACTATTTAAAAGTTGACAGCAGACATATTTGTATTTCTCAAAATGATGGCTTATAAGCGTTTTACACAATGCTTATATACTGTACATCAAAGTATAAAACTGTTTACGTCTTATTTATTATTTTTACCTGGTAATAGGCTTTCTTGATGATTTGGCTGAACACTATACTATTGTTTCAGCTTGTCAGCTTCAATTGTTTGGCATATTTATGTATGTGTCTGTTTAACTGAGTGTCAGATATGGTTGATTGTTAAATCAATACTCACATTCCCCAGTTGCTATAGGTATATCGAAAGTGCCAGTCACATTACCAAATTTACCAGACATATCTTTAACACCTGTGTCAAAACTGGAAGCATTTATTGTACGTCTGAAAGAGTGTACATGAAACACAATTAATGGGTTTATAACAGTGATGTCACTTCTTGTAAATTGTTTAACCCGAGGTGTCTACTAAAATGTCAGCTCGAATGTGTCTATGCATGTCTATACATTTTTGAAAGGGAAATTTGACAATACCAGTAAAATAATGTGACAAAAAAAAAATCATCCAACTCCAACAAAAGATGTGCTGTTTTGAATAACCCATGGTAAGCGAGTGTATTAACTATGAGAAAAACACAAACTGCACATGTGCTGAAGAAAACAAACTTAGAAAACTTGGCCTGTCGGTTAATCACAGGGAGGCTTGCAAAGGATGCTGGAAACACACAAAATGTGCGGATTCCCCAAGAAAATTTCAGAAATAAAAGAGAAACCGAGCAAAACCAATAGTTCTAGATCTGTAGCTCTGAAACTAATAAAACATATAAAATTAAAATGGCATACCTTCGAAGAGCATCATACATTGTCTGGACAGCATGCAATGAAAAAACAAAAATATTACATTTGAGATGTTATATAACACACAAATATTTCTTTCTTTCACAACCTTTTGCAAATCAATAATCACTATCGGTGGTATGCATCTTATCTTGTTTTCATTTTCTTATCAACTAAACCTAAATGGTAGGTATAGAAAGAACACATGCATATACATTAAATACCTGTAATTTTTGATATTGTCTGTTTCTCTCCATCAACTTATCTGATACTTCGCTAAATCGTTTTTTAGTTGTTTCTATTTCTTTCTTAGCAGCTGTAGGGAAATCAATGACAATTAAATCCTCTCACTGTAGAAAGAACTCGTGTGTGCTGAAAATTACCAAATCAAAAATAGCCTTGATAACTATATATAACCATGTTGGCTAATATATAGCTATATTAGCTCTATTTTGAGATGCACAATGTTAAAGCAATGTATCCCACAGTATACCGTAGTCTATTGCACTGTGATATCATATGTTTATTTTTTTGCCAACTGGCTTGTGAACTTATGATAACAAATGTCACTCACTGATCAATAATGTGTTGCGATCTACTGCGATAACATTGCTCATACGCTGCTTTATAAACAGGAACATATACATGTATATTTAATAATAGCAGTGAACAACATTCGCTGTTATTTTATTTTTGAATGCTAATCAACATCAAGTTCTTGCCAACCTTCCCTGCACAGGGAAGAGTGTCATCTGCTCATAGTGGCAAGGCCGTAGTTGTGAGTTTTAATCCTGTCCTGTGTTTTATTTTTATATATATTTGTCTGTTAAGTATATTACATAAAATTATGATGAGCAGTGGAATAGACATACAAACACACACACAAATAGGGTAACTAGAAATATTTCTACTGTGTGTTTCATACACAAGAGTAAGCAATTACATAGAGACATATTTAAAATTAACATAACTTGAATTCAAAGAACCAAATTATGTTGTAAATGTCAATTTTACCAACTGTCATTCATTTAAAATTCCAAATATAGGTCATTTGAAGCATGTTTAATATCAAATGTTTAGAAAATTCTTACCTGATATTTGAGTTTTTAGAGCTGAAGGAAAATGTTTAAGAAAAATACCTGAAGAATCTGAAAAGAATATTTGTATATATCTCAGTCACAAAAGGCTAGACTAACATTTTGTCAGAATTCAAATGTTTGTTTAGTTATTCAGCATGTTTTCAATTGGATTTTCACTAGTTATATGACATTAAAATGTTTTATATTTACCAACAAAGGTATAACTGCTGGCAGTACTACTACTTTCCCACTAGTCATGAAAACAGTGCATACGAGACCAAGCATTTAGTTAGATAGAGAAGAAATCAAAAAGCAGTTGGGGAAATCAGTGACAGAAATAAAAAAATCTGAGAGGATTCAGAAAACATTGTGAGAAATCAGGAGAAAGTTATTGTAAGGAATCTGGGAGAAATCAGGAATCAGTGAAGGAAATCAATAAGAGAAATCAGGAATCGTTGGGATAAATTAGGAAGTAGTGAACAAATCAGGAAGCAGTGGGAGAAATCAGAAATTAGTAATATAATGATAAACAGAAAAATGATGTTGGTTCCCCTACTATCAATTTAGTACAGTATATATTTATTGAAGTCAATAAACCTATGCAAATCTGCTATAAAGGATACACTTAATTTCAGTTTGTGTTCGAGTTAGTATCTGTTCATAGTACTGCTCTAGTTGAGTGATTCTCTCCTTATTCTTATTTGCCATATACTCTTGATATGTTTTCTCTTGATGACACTACAGAATATAAAACAATCAGTTTATAAACAAGTCATTGAAAATGACACAGGCCCTGTTAAATTTTTGAAATGTCTCTTTGTGCTCATCATATTAAAGCGGAGGGGTTGTCATGTGTGTGTCCTTGAAACTTGAGTCCCAAGTGGCATATACAACAGATTATTTATTCACATAAAATTCGAACACGTGTTGTGTTACAACCCCTCCGGCTTAAGACAGCAAAGAAAAACATAAATCAAAAGTGAAAGCATGTCCAAGTTATCACATTTTAAACAAACAAGATGGCCGCCAGTTGGCCATATTTGATCAAATTGCAAATCGAATTGACATGTACATGTATCCATTTACGACATGCTAAATATCAATGAAAATGATACATGGTGACAGAGATATAGTAATATGGCCAAAAATAAAAACAGCCGTTATTCAGCTATCTTTGATCTGATTATGAAACAAATTGACATGTATGATGTATGTGCCAAATACGAATGAAAATGGTACATAAATCTTGGAAATATAGTAGTAAGGCCAAAAAGTCAGATGGCTGTCAATCGACCATCCTCCATCCGATTTGGAAACAAATTGTCCTGGACATGTATCCTAACATGTATAAAGTATGTGCCAAATTTTAATGAAAACTGACAAAGCATGTCTAAGATACCAAACATAAAAAATAAACAAGATGCCTGCCAGTCGGCCATCTTTGATCCAATTGCAAAAGAAAATGTCATGGACAAATTTCAATGAAAACTGACGAAACATGTACAAAATATGACAATTTAAAAAAACAAGATGGCCAGTCTGCCATTTTGAATCGAATCGCTAAGCCACTACATGTGCATATGTCCCACATAAAGTACTAGGCCCATGCAAAGATTGAATGGAATCGGTCTAAAGGATTCTGAAATATGACTCTGGACGGACTGATGCATGGACGGACAGACTCACGGACAGTCGGGAACATGTATCATAACATGTTTAATCTATGTACCAAATTTGAATGAAAACTGACAAAGCATGTCAAAAATGCAACATTTCCAAAAAACAAGATGGCTGTCAGTCGGCCATTTTGAATCGAATCTCTAAACCATTGCATGTGCATACTGTAAAATGACTAATTTTCACTGGGTTTAAATTTCACTGATTTACCATTTCAGGCATATTCAGTGGGTTTTAAATTCACGGTTTCATCATTTAGATAATGTGTTCTATGCTAAATTTTACATATTCACTGGGTTTTAATTTAGCGCATTTTCCAGTCAGCGAAATAAGCTAAATTAAAACCCAGTAAATAATTACCCCCTTTACAGTATGTCCTACATAAAGTACTAGGTACATGCAAAGAATGAACACAATCGGTCCAAAGGATTCTGAGATATGACTCCGGACAGATGCACGGACGGACGGACGGACGGAGACCGAATTATAAGTCCCCGTTTTTGGACTTCGTCTGAACAGGGACCAGGGACTGATAAATGTGTGTTTATTTATTTATTAACACACAACATCCCCCGGAGGGGATGAAAAGGGTTACAAATCAAATATTAGTAAAAGAAAAATAACTACCTAAAAAGTAAGGGAACAAAAAAGCATTAAAAAAAAAAAAAGATAAATTGGTATACGAGGAATGTGTTACTGGCTTAGTTTATGTAGATGCTGCTGTCTTGTATTAAAACAGTTTTTTAAATATTGCGCTAAAAGAATTGACATTTTCTCGTTACTTAGTAATGATATGAATTTATTTTCATTACTAAATTTGTCAAAATTTGGTATACATTTATTAGCTACAATGTGAAGTTTTGATCTTATTTCGTTGTAATGAGGACAATTTATGACAAAATGTTGTTCATCTTCAACATGGTCATTGTCGCACATATTGCAGACTCTGTCTTTAAAATCCAAACCTATATGCCGGCCTATTTCAATTTTCAGACAGTGGTTGCCAAGTCTAAATTTTGTTAAGGATTTGCGAAGTTCATTGTTTTTCATAATTGTTAAGTATTTTTCTTGTTCAATTTTGGTTTTAAAAAGTTTGTAGGTTCTTAGTTTATTTTTAGATTTGATTGTGGATTTACTGTCCAACTCTGTGGGAAGACTAGTTTGACCTCCAATCAGCCTGCACCCAAACTTATAAACTGCTTAACATAACAGCCATGCAGACTAAGTATGATGCTATAATGGTACTGTGAGTCCATTTAACCGAACTAGTCTGACATTAACTTAGTTTAGACCATCTAACTAGACTATTTAACTAGACAAGTCTGACACATCTCCAGTCTGGACTATTTAACTAGATAAGTCTGACATATCTCCAGTCTGGACTATTTAACTAGACAAGTCTGACACATCTCCAGTCTGGACTATTTAACTAGACAAGTCTGACATATCTCCAGTCTGGACTATTTAACTAGACAAGTCTGACATATCTCCAGTCTGGACTATTTAACTAGACAAGTCTGACATATCTCCAGTCTGGACTATTTAACTAGACTAGTCTGACATATCTCCAGTCTGGACTATTTAACTAGACAAGTCTGACATATCTCCAGTCTGGACTATTTAACTAGACAAGTCTGACATATCTCCAGTCTGGACTATTTAACTAGACAAGTCTGACATATCTCCAGTCTGGACTATTTAACTAGACAAGTCTGACATATCTCCAGTCTGGACTATTTAACTAGACAAGTCTGACATATCTCCAGTCTGGACTATTTAACTAGACAAGTCTGACATATCTCCAGTCTGGACTATTTAACTAGACTTGTCTGACACATCTCCAGTCTGGACTATTTAACTAGACAAGTCTGACATATCTCCAGTCTGGACTATTTAACTAGACAAGTCTGACATATCTCCAGTCTGGACTATTTAACTAGACAAGTCTGACATATCTCCAGTCTGGACCATTTAACTAGACAAGTCTGACATATCTCCAGTCTGGACTATTTAACTAGACAAGTCTGACATATCTCCAGTCTGGACTATTTAACTAGACAAGTCTGACATATCTCCAGTCTGGACTATTTAACTAGACAAGTCTGACACATTTCTAGTCTGGATTATTTAACTAGACTAGTCTGACACATCTGCAGTCTGGACTATTTAACTAGACTTGTCTGACATATCTCCAGTCTGGACTATTTAACTAGACAAGTCTGACATATCTCCAGTCTGGACTATTTAACTAGACAAGTCTGACATATCTCCAGTCTGGACTATTTAACTAGACAAGTCTGACATATCTCCAGTCTGGACCATTTAACTAGACTTGTCTGACACATCTGCAGTCTGGACTATTTAACTAGACAAGTCTGACATATCTCCAGTCTGGACTATTTAACTAGACAAGTCTGACATATCTCCAGTCTGGACTATTTAACTAGACAAGTCTGACATATCTCCAGTCTGGACTATTTAACTAGACAAGTCTGACATATCTCCAGTCTGGACTATTTAACTAGACAAGTCTGACATATCTCCAGTCTGGACTATTTAACTAGACAAGTCTGACATATCTCCAGTCTGGACTATTTAACTAGACAAGTCTGACATATCTCCAGTCTGGACTATTTAACTAGACAAGTCTGACATATCTCCAGTCTGGACCATTTAACTAGACTTGTCTGACACATCTGCAGTCTGGACTATTTAACTAGACAAGTCTGACATATCTCCAGTCTGGACTATTTAACTAGACAAGTCTGACATATCTCCAGTCTGGACTATTTAACTAGACAAGTCTGACATATCTCCAGTCTGGACTATTTAACTAGACAAGTCTGACATATCTCCAGTCTGGACTATTTAACTAGACAAGTCTGACATATCTCCAGTCTGGACTATTTAACTAGACAAGTCTGACATATCTCCAGTCTGGACTATTTAACTAGACAAGTCTGACACATTTCTAGTCTGGATTATTTAACTAGACTAGTCTGACACATCTGCAGTCTGGACTATTTAACTAGACTTGTCTGACATATCTCCAGTCTGGACTATTTAACTAGACAAGTCTGACATATCTCCAGTCTGGATTATTTAACTAGACTAGTCTGACACATCTGCAGTCTGGACTATTTAACTAGACAAGTCTGACATATCTCCAGTCTGGACTATTTAACTAGACAAGTCTGACACATTTCTAGTCTGGATTATTTAACTAGACTAGTCTGACACATCTGCAGTCTGGACTATTTAACTAGACAAGTCTGACATATCTCCAGTCTGGACTATTTAACTAGACTAGTCTGACACATCTGCAGTCTGGAC
This sequence comes from Saccoglossus kowalevskii, assembly GCF_978046115.1. Classification (NCBI taxonomy): domain Eukaryota; kingdom Metazoa; phylum Hemichordata; class Enteropneusta; family Harrimaniidae; genus Saccoglossus; species Saccoglossus kowalevskii. Next base: position 25,158,483 of record NC_140659.1, read on the forward strand.
TATTTAACTAGACAAGTCTGACATATCTCCAGTCTGGACTATTTAACTAGACAAGTCTGACATATCTCCAGTCTGGACTATTTAACTAGACAAGTCTGACACATTTCTAGTCTGGATTATTTAACTAGACTAGTCTGACACATCTGCAGTCTGGACTATTTAACTAGACAAGTCTGACATATCTCCAGTCTGGACCATTTAACTAGACTTGTCTGACACATCTCCAGTCTGGACTATTTAACTAGACAAGTCTGACACATTTCTAGTCTGGATTATTTAACTAGACTAGTCTGACACATCTGCAGTCTGGACTATTTAACTAGACAAGTCTGACACATCTCCAGTCTGGACTATTTAACTAGACAAGTCTGACACATTTCTAGTCTGGATTATTTAACTAGACTAGTCTGACACATCTGCAGTCTGGACTATTTAACTAGACAAGTCTGACATATCTCCAGTCTGGACCATTTAACTAGACTTGTCTGACATATCTCCAGTCTGGACTATTTAACTAGACTTGTCTGACACATCTCCAGTTTGGACTATTTAACTAGACTTGTCTGACATATCTCCAGTCTGGACTATTTAACTAGACTTGTCTGACATATCTCCAGTTTGGACTATTTAACTAGACTTGTCTGACATATCTCCAGTTTGGACTATTTAACTAGACTTGTCTGACATATCTCCAGTCTGGACTATTTAACTAGACAAGTCTGACATATCTCCAGTCTGGACTATTTAACTAGACAAGTCTGACATATCTCCAGTCTGGACCATTTAACTAGACAAGTCTGACATATCTCCAGTTTGGACTATTTAACTAGACAAGTCTGACACATCTTTAGTCTGGACTATTTCCAATCTTTTCTAGTTGAAAATTCGGTCATCTTGAATTGAATCATGAAACAAATGCATATCATTATATCAAAATATGTCCAAGATATGACCCTGTTGAACTGCATTTTTAATCTGATCTGAAAAATGAACATACCAAATTTGAATGAAATATGTCAATGCTCTAATGGTAGAAATGCATTATTTTGATGAATTTTCAGCACTAAAAAAGTGGTTGCCATTTGATCATCTTAAACTGGATCATGAAACAAATGCATGTGCATATGGTATGATGCGTGTGAATGAAATCAGCTTATCTGAGAAATAGTTGTGGACTATATATACAAATACAAATAACTGAATACCTGGTATGACCAGAATGCTAATGCTCTTGATGCTATTTCCATTACAACTTCAGGACGTTGACCTGCTAACACCATCTGTGAGTGGAAGGGAAGAACAAGTGTATAATAAAGCTTATTTGAACATTTCAGTTATATACTTGTTGAACCACCAGTGCTTGAAGCTTACATACAGTACTTGTCTGACTTAGCGCCTTATCTGAGCACCCTCGTCAAAAAAAAGTGCAAATGGCAATTTTCATTCACATTATGTATTTAATAATAAAAATTACAAAATTGTTCGCGTCATAATTAATTTCACTTTCACAATCAAGAAATAGTAAAATTTGCACATTTTATTACACTATTGTTTATGTACCAGCTGAATTTACAAGGTTAAAATTATTATTAATATCTTCATTGTTGAATGAGCCAATCAAGCGCAAACTTTCAAAACAAATCATTTTCAGTCATATGATGTTTTTTTGCACGATTTGATATGCAGCAACATCCTTTGACCTGATAGGTAAATTCTGTTATTAACAAATCAGAATGCTGTGTTGTAGCAATTCTCCAGGAATTCCTGAAGGCATTTCGGTAATGCAATGCGGGAGTGAATTATCGGTGTAGTACAGTTTATTGGAATTGATTTCTGTGAAAAAGCGGCATGGTTACCCTGGTCTAGGCATTAATCACAACATAATCATGGCGGTCGATATCCATGCTGTATTATATAACTACGATCACCAGTATTCAGAAAAAGCAAAGACCAGATTTTATGATTAGAAAGTCAAATTTGGGGCATTTTGGAGGGGATGGGTGCTTAGCCAAATGTGACACCGAAAAAGAGAACATACAAAAAGTAGAGAGTTGGCGCTTAGCAGAGCATCGCTAAGCCGAACGGGTATTAGTAAGCAATTAAGTTAAAGAAGTTGAAAACACTTGCGCTGATTTTCATTGTCAACAATTATGAACATTAATGTCTGTTTCGTGATAAAGTTCATGAAGAATTCCATCTTGTTTAGATTCATTTCAACATTAGGAAAGGAAGTGATTGATCAAGTCAAATAAATGAAACCATGAGAAAAATTTATAAACATAATTTCCCAAATAAATAAAACTTTTACCCTTTCATTCTGAGGTTTTAAACACAAATGTTACTAAAGAATACTCACTGATTTGTATTGCTCAATTGGATTCAAGTCTATTCGTACAATATCAAACTTTCCAGAAAGACTTGTTTCACCTAAAAATGAAAAGATGCCATTGTATACGAGTTAATTAGTCACCTTTGTTGATTTCAGAGGTGTGCATGATATTATGTATTTTCTAAAATCTACACATTTTCTCTGGTTTGACGTCTCACAATACACCCACAAATCTAAGTCAAATGACTGCAGCTACACTGACTATAAACTAGTGTACTTGACTGAAAATGCTGATAGAAACACCACTATTAAAAGCCTGAAACCAACATTAATAGAATTTACCAGTATGGATATATGGATGTCTTTCTTGTCTAAAAATTCTGCGCCATGTTCACGCAATAATCAAACACTTTTCTGTGCTTACTAATTCAGATGCAGGAGTGCACTCAATGAGTGATGGAAATAGAATTCCGTCACTCACGAACTCAAACATTCACACAGCACCAAACATTCTTTGTTATTTCACATTTAATTATTACCGGATTCTGCCGTAAATTCGCCCATCCGAAAAATCGCTCTGGGCGATTTCACGGCTGGTGGGCCCTTATTTGGGGTTCAAAATTCAAAAAATGACCATAAAATATTTTTGCCGATTTTTAACGCCGGCAGTTGGACCCCCCAAAACGAAAGAAACTATTGCAGAAGCTAATCTAAAATTTCATACATTTTTTTCTTGCCGAATTAAAAAGTAGACCACCTAAAATTTCATTACAATGTCACCCAATGTCTCCAAAAAAATCACATTAACGAACCTTGTCCGCCAAATACAATTATTTTTTTCATTTTATTAGTAACGAAAGTATATTTAAAAAAAGTTTCAAATAAAAACGAACACAACTGCATTGCTTAGTAGCAAATGATTGCGGTAGTGCAATCCGGTCATGCTGTGTATCACAATTATTGAGTATTACCTAGGGGTGATCTCATATTTAAACACCTGGGTCAAACCTGGGTCAAACCTGGGTCAACCTGGGTTAATCCGACCTGCCCTATTCAGACCTACTAGACCTACAATATGCAAATTAGTAGTAGGTTTGAACCTAACCTCCAGATTAACTGCCCATTAACGCCCCCACTGAAAACAAACAACAGAGAACAAAGAAGACAGACCTAGGGAAACCTAGGTTTTTCTTACAATACTGTTTCAGCCTAGTTTCAGTAGGAAAAAAAATAAGATGTATACTATGGAGCCCAATGTTCATACTGAGTGTTATACTTTGAAGTGTTAAGAATTACAGCAGCGATTTTTTTTTCTTTGCAAGTCTTGTACATGTAAATGCTAATAAAAACAAACTTGCATTTGTTTCACAAATCTATTTACATCATGTCATTTATAAGTGTGATGAAAATTATATTCATTTATTTCAGTGATTGGTAATAATAATCAGTTTCCCACAACTTACATTTGGTACGTACAAGTCAATAAAATTGTTATTGTTATTCAATTTATCTGGAATTAATTACAGACGTGATGGTTTGTTATATTTTGTCATTAAATGTGAATCAAGTGATACCATAAACCCTCTCTATTGTGATATATATGGTAAATTAATGTTTGAAACAGAACAGGGAAAAAATGCACTATAATTTTAATGAGCAGCTTCTTAGGATAAATTATTTATGTTATATATATATATATATAGCATAGTCAGTAAAATATGTTTATCCATGGAGCAAACTGGTACATTTTGTCCGCAACAAGTACGGTCAGTTTTGTGTCTATGCCATTTCATAAATTCATAGAACACATTTTTTAAAGTCTGAGACTGTGAGTTATCAAAATATGATGAAAGTATTAAATCGATAATGGCAACATTGTTTTCTACGAAGGCATCTGAAAACCACAGTCCCTCTATCACTGTGTCAAAACTAATGTCGGGGCTAATGCTACGACTCTGGCGCTACGATCACAGTAACATTGTCAGCTGGCGGCATTGCGGGGAAATTACGGGTATTTACCGCTGCCGATATCTTACTTGTCTGTGACAAAATGCATACATTTCAAACCCCCGGTTAATTAAAAATAAATGATTATTTTAGAAAATACATCGAAGCACAGTGCCTTGAGGAACTGTGGGCGAAGTAGGCAACGAGGTGTTGTTTTAAACACCGCAGAAAACCATGCACTCAACGCAGCAATCTTGGTTACCTCAATCAGAATTTCCCCTTGTAACCCAGCATGCATCGATTGCAATATCGCAACGTGCACTGTGTCGCCCTGGGCGACGGTCTTAGGTACAAGGCACTCTATGAATAAAGTATTTTCAGAGGTCAGGGTTCGTTTTTTATAAGCAGTCTCGCCTGCAGATGAATAGCCGTGAATAATCAGCACGAGTCTATTTAATTTAATTTTCTGTTTTGATACTTCGTGTCACTGGAAATTGAATAAGAAAAACTGCAAATAACCGATGTGCAGCAAATCGAAATAAATTTTCATGGCGTACGCTGCATTTGTTTTTCCGGATTTTGCGATGCCGTACTCCTGAAAGAACTGTTTGAAAATTGAATGCGCAACAGTAGTAAAGGCTTGAACACAGTAGCGTAAGTCTCAAGTGCGACTTTGTATCAATAAATGTTCGTCTTTTGATACTTATTAGCTGTCAGAGACACATATCAATTGTCCAGCCCAATGAAAAGTCTGATTTATGTCCTCTGCTCAATTTGCGACTCGAGCATAAGTTTATCAAAACAAAACAATTTATTCAGCACGCTGTTCACCAATATATAAAAGAGTGTTTTTTTAGGCAAGGCACACGGTAAAATGACTACTGTACACCAATAAATCGACACATTTTAAAGACAACTATCTAGTCTTCAAAAAGCAATGTAAACTCTGTCAATCCTAAAAATAAACAACAGCTTGAATGAGGTGTGAATGAGATCAGTTCGAACTGCAGTTTTTATGCAAATTCGTGCGGTCGTCCTGAACCGCACTGTCTATTGTTTAAACTTCCAAACCGCAAAACTGGGTTTTGTTCGGGCGGTTTAGGGTGGTTTGGGTTTTCGTAGGTTTGACCCGCATGTTTGAATATGAGATCACCCCCTAGTAATGATTATAATAATGTGAAAAAAATTAATTTATTGAATTGTTATGAAATGGAAATAAATTTCAACTTATTTCATCGTAAGCAAATGATTCCTGTCATATTTTAAACGTTTGAAGCTGTAGAAATGAATATCCGCCATGTTTTGACCTGAGACATTGTTCTTTGACCTGACATGTCAAATCGCTAATTAACCAATGAAAACAATGGATGATGCCAACGTGTTCAAATTACCATAGCTCATTTAAATATGTTGAAGTTATTGAACACAGCACGGAAGAAATTTGCCGATGTTGTTGTACGATCTTTTGGCTTGGATTTTGATGGGAAAGCGGTATTTTTTATTTTCAAATAAAAAAAATAGTTGTTTTCACAAGATAAACTGAGCATTTGAAGAATAATTTAACATTGTTTACAGCAATAACAGCTCATTGTCGAAACAAAGCTAACCCATTCACACTAGTCGCAATAAACATCAATACTCTTGAATAGGCATCAATGACTACGGTGAAACTTTTAGGCATCAGAAAAGATTAATATAAGACCTTAAAAAACTGCCGAAAAATCGCCCTGGGCGGTTTTTTGGTCCCATTTTATTTTTTTCAAAAACCTAAAATGCCGTTTAAAAGCCCAGTGCGAATTTATGGCAGAATCAGGTACTATGTGCAGGTCAAAAGATGATTGTATGCATCGGTCGATACAATCACTGTACTGTCTTCATGCATACTTTGGAGTATTCTCAGAAATAACCTCATATTACTTATTATTAAGTATTACTTAATATTCGGATATCACATGATCTGTGAGCATTTAAATTGGCCAATGAATGGAGATTATTATCACTATCAGGTTACAAAGCTATTTATTATATACTTGTATAATTATTAAAAAAATTGAAGTAAAATGAAAATGATTCTAAACATGAAATTTCAACAGCAAAATCACTTCATGTGTAAAACAAATAAAATAAAATAGGTTATGCAACAATTATGAAGAGTAATGATCTTATGAATGACCTTAAAATATCAGATTTCATTACTGTGAACAAGTGTCACAATTTTCATTTCTTCTGAGTGTCAACAAAAAAATCCCTGTATTTCTAATATTCCATAACTTATAACATGCATATTAACTTTCTTGGCTCACTATACTTTTCTTGGTAAAGCATGGACCATTGCATATGGTAAACAGAATTTAGTGACAGGTTACCACAGGACTTGAACTTCACAGAGGCATCAAAGGCAATTGCCTCAATGTTCGAGTTGATGCTCTTATATTCCTACATGCTAAGAAAATTTAATAAATTCGGCCTTGAAAATGAGTTTGCCCTCTCAAATTCAAGTTCAAGCTCCTGTTACCACAGCAACAGTAATACTTACATGCTGGACAGCTATAAGTTTTATTGAATTCCCTGCTCCCATCTTCATCACAGAAAATATCTAAAACAGGATCACTAAGGAAACTAACACAAGTTGTACTTGCTCTGTGAACTATGTTAGCAATAACATTAATATATAGTTGCATGGCCTAGCTACCACATCTTACCACATCTTTGACATGATTGAAGATATTGAAGACAGTTTTCTTCCAGCACAGTTATGACACCATTACAAATAAACAGTGGACATGCACACATGAAATAAACAGAATGGTACTAGCACCATTGACTGATTGCTGAACTACTTGACCCAAAATCCATGACCCAGTTATCACAACAGATCAAGGTCTAAATTAATCATCATGATTAACACTTTGAAAAGTCACTGGGTCATTATTAGTGAACAAAGTCTCATGGTCATTATTAGTGAACAAAGTCTCTGGGTCATTATTAGCGGATAAAGTCTGGTTCATTATTAGTGGACAAAATCTCTGGGTCAATATTAGTAAACAATGTTTATGGGTTATTATTAGTGGACAAAGTTTCTGGGGTATTATTAGTGAACAAAGTCTCTGGGTCATTATTAGCGGATAAAGTCTGGTTCATTATTAGTGGACAAAATCTCTGGGTCAATATTAGTAAACAATGTTTATGGGTCATTATTAGTGGACAAAGTCTTTGGGGCATTATTAGTGAAAACAGTCTCTGGGGCATTATTAGTGAACAAAGTCTCTGGGTCATTATTAGCGGATAAAGTCTGGTTCATTATTAATGGACTAAATCTCTGGCTCAATATTAGTAAACAATGTTTATAGGTCATTATTAGTGAAAAAAGTCTCTGGGCCATTGTTAGTGAACAAAGTCTCTGGGTCATTATTAGCGGATAAAGTCTGGTTCATTATTAGTGGACTAAATCTCTGGGTCAATATTAGTAAACAATGTTTATAAGTCATTATTAGTGGACAAAGTCTCTGGGGCATTATTGGTGAAAAAAGTCTGCCTTAAAACCCCTGTACAATCCAAATTGTGGATTTCTAGTAAGAAATTACCCAAACGTACATGTACTATGATACCTTAACAAATTAACTAAGATTACTAAACACTACGATAAAGATTTTCTGTTTTCAACTTAAATTTTTTCATTTTTATGAGGGAAAATAATTTATAACAAATTAAATTATAAAAACATTGCAAACAAATTATGTTTTGTCTTTAATATTCTCATGATATCAGTGACAGTAATAATTAAAACTATTATTGGTGTGCACATGGAATACGTTTTCTATGACGCTTTCTTTACAAATGTTTATTGTTACTGGCTACTGTTAATACTAATCCTGGGACAGTGGAACTAGAAATGTTGTCCAATAACCCCCAATCCCCCAAACAAACTTAAAGCAACATTTTTATCTGGGTTTTGTGTACTACAGCATAAAATAAAAACCATAGAGTAATTCACCAGTCAACTGAAATCCAGAGCTCCATAGAGGGCGATAGTTTACAATTTAGTGGGCTTGTGTACACATAAATGTTTCAGGATGTTGAGACTGTAAACTTGGTGAAAAAATAGCCCATCATCTGTAGCCAAGGCAGTGCGCGAGATCTCGTTAATTTTGGGAGTTTACTCAAGAAACATGTTCAAGAACTGAAACTCGACCCACACGGCTGTAACATGTCCGGCGTGTGGTTTGTGCCACAAAAATATACCACTGTAGGGAAAGGTTTGGCTTTTCCTTGAGATATTGCCACTGCGTACCACGTATTCCAATTCTGGAAGTCGGGCTTTCAATTGACTGGTGCATAAAAGGCAAGGAAATTCGACCATTTCCCTTAAAAAAGAAGAACAAAGCAAGTAGCTCCTGTGCTGACAAGTACTCTCGCTTGTTGTTCATAACATTTGATTAAAAAGGATACGAGAGCATGATGTGACCCATGCAAACGCCGACAGTCTTTTCCGGCATTTCTTGAAATTACAAACCAGATCATCCATAGTAATGACTAATCATACGTAACTTCTAGCTAGATGAAATAGTAATGAAACATAATAATTCAATACATACGCAATCAAAACAGCAATTCTGCAGTCATTTACATTGACTCGATCAGTCACGCAATCACTGAATCAGTTCATCATCTACGAATTCACAATCAAAATTAATTTCTCTTCGATTTTCAGTTACCTTGATGTTCTAAATGAATATAAAGACTGGATTAACATTCCCAATCGATGAAATATTACCCCATCAATGAAATTAAAACTCAAACGATTTACCTGGCAACAGTACGACGGAACAACTAACCTCCACGAAGAAAATCCAATATGGCGTCTCAATGACGTCATCATTGTTTGCGTTCACTGATTGGTTAAAAGTTACTCACGCCTTCAATGGTTGTGCAAAGCTTCTCGGCAAGTGTCCGGGTTCATTAAAAATAACATATTTAGGGATTTGATGAACTTTTCTTGATGGTGCGCATGCTGACCAAAAACACAGGTAAATATGCGTTTTATATTATATTTTTGTATAGATTGTATAGATATTTTAGCAAATTAATCGGTATTAATATAGGACAAAAATGTTGTGAAGACGTTGACAATAAAAATGGTTGGATATTCAAACAGACTGAAAAAGGGTTGTAAGCATTATTGATTAAAGACATGTTCATTCCCTATTTCGTATGTCGGTGATGGCGCTCCACGATATAACAACACGCTAGATATCTAGTCCATACAGAATACATGGGTCTACATGTCCTGTATTTATAGAAGTAGAACATAGCAAACCTTCATCGAACCTAACACTGCGATGTGTCTCGGACAAAACCGTCGCCGTACGATGTACTCGAACATAAATTCCGGTATTTTGTTAATAAGCTTATGATGCTGAAAAAATTACCTAAGGTTGGGGCATAACTTATCGGCAGAATATTTCCGATTATTTACTGTGAGATAACCAACCTCTAATTCGAAACTGTCAATGGCAATACCTTCGCCGTACAGTGTACTCGGACATAATTTCCGTTATTTTGTCAATATACTTATAAAAACTTGAAAAAAAAAATACCTGGGGCATAATTCATTGGCAGAATATATCCGTTTATTTATTGTCAGATCAATATTAATAAATATGAAAATATGAAATTCAACTGGGATTTGATCAATAAACTAACCTGTGTTGGTAAAAACAAGCCCACTGTTTTGTATTAGGCGGAAATTAAATTTCAGATATAGAACAATTGTGTAAGTTTAACTTTGCAAAACTCGTAGATAATCCTATTAAAGCTGCATGTGTAATATGCCATAAGAATGATCTATTTCACTGATGCTTTAAGAAAAACACCACAGTTTACGACACAGATTAATTCACAGCCGCATATTCGTCTGGGAAAATGTGTATGTTTTTGTAAAATATATCACATTGTGGCAAACAAGTTTTCTTAATTTGCGGATGATATTGGACTGAATGGTTGTATTGACCAATCATATGCGTAATTACTGTTATTGATATACACTGCACATGGCGATGACAAGAATCTGACGTGTTTTAGTTTTAGTGGAAATCGATTTCAATCTAGACTTCCAGTCTGCACTATATTGATAAATGTGACATTTATATGATCACCGTATAGATGAGAACACGTTTTTGTAGTTTGGAAATTATAATAAAGCTAGCCTTGATACTATTGCGCCAAACCACGCAACAATAGTCAATAATGATCTAAAATTACCATAATACTAAAACACTTATAAATACCTAAACAGTGCCGAATATTTCGCAAAACCGCAATACACAATTTTTCAAAGAAGGCATCCCAAGCAAAGCAGTTTTCGATGATTGGTTGTGCAGGAATTTCGAATTTTGAACCGAAGACAAACAGGCTTGCAAGTTGTTTTTGTTAGATCATTGTTAACCCTAAGATTAACTCTTGTCTACTGGAAAATATCTTATTGGTGTTGGTACTGATATTAATTGTAAAGTCCCCAGCCGATTAACGTTTGCTTGTGAAATTCGGACTAGCGGCTGGCTGTCGACCCTACATAACTACAATTGTTAATTTCATATGTGGCTTTAATTCGCATGAGAATTCGTATCTGGCTCTTCACTTTACTATTATAACATCAACACATTTAGAATGATTGTTGTATACCAATTTTGATTGGATGTAATGGTTTGTATGAACGGCAGTGAACTTGAATTTGGTGTATGAGCAGCTACCACTGAATAAATCCTTCAAAACTCTCCACATGAAAAGTGAAATAATAAGATTATTTTCAATATGGTTGTTTTAATTGCTGGTTTTGACGAATTGAATAATGTTACACAGTTACGTTTTGTTTAACATTGTTCCAGTTACAATTATTTGAGCATCGATTGATTAATTTATGCAGAGTGTTTTTTCTTTTTTATTGCAACCCTATTTTATCGTATGTATATACAAGTAATATTTCCAATATAAGATGTATTTCATTATTTCAGAATAACCAAGGTTGTAATGGTAACATTTGTCATTGATGCATATTAATGTATCCAATGTGCTATTCAATCTTGGCAAGCAAGAATGAATGATCATGTTAATGAATGAATGAAACAGCATTTGTATTCGTATAAGTATTTGTTATCCAATGTATTGCCCTCTATTGTAACCATCTACCAGTCAAGTCATTTTACAATCACTGGCAATTCAAGTCAGCGTTTATATGTAGGTATCTACTACTGAATTACGATCAAACGATTTAATCCAAATTACCAGCCACATTATCCGCATTTTCTCGTAGCTTCCATCGACCAAGTACAATATAAGCAAAGTCGTCGAATAACCAAGTCTAATTTATTCATATCATCACCAACGATTGATTGTAATCATAACAACAACAACAACATCTTACACCAAGTTTAATTATAACATCGGCAACCCATGTCATATTTACTTGTAGCATTAGCCACCCAAGTTAAATGTACACGATTTACTATGATGCGCAATTAAAGCAGCTATGGCGTTCTATTCAACATATAGTTATGAAACATGATTCTGTGCCTTGTAAAACAATTAAAGACACAGGCTGGCGCACCTCAATTGGCAGTTTGCTTCATGTAATGTGATTACATGTGATTGTGTAATGTTATTCAATCTGACTTTCTGGCACAATTCTGCAAACCGTGTTCTGACAGAATATAAATAGGTGGGTTATCTACATTAATTCATTGGCCATAGAAAACGAAGGTTTGTTTCTCAGTTATCTCAGTTATAAAAAAACTCCTGTCCTTTACAAAATCAATGGGAATCAGTGTTTGATTTTGTCTTTGTCATTTGACCTTTTTGACCAAGGTGAATGCCGTTTTCAGTCACAGAAGTAATTTTTTTCAAAGTTGTCGTCGAATAACCTTAATAATTAAGTGTATAGAGGACAAGAATACGTAATCTCGCAGCATAATGCATTATGTAATTATTGTACTTATCAATGCGTATATATATTATTCTAAATATATTTTTTCACTTTTGAACATCGACTGAAGTTCACCAATTAATAAATAGACATCAAGGGCATTTGAAAATAAAAGTGTTACTATGTGTATATTGCACAGTGACATATAGAAAACCTACAGTATTGCTTGCTTGTGACCTACAGCAAAATACAAAATGTACGTAAATAAAAATTGGTAGGACTTGACACATTTTGTGACAACACCAACTGTTGGATTCATTGATAGATGGGATGCGTAGATATTACATGCATCAGACATGCTATATCTCAATAACAACTTACGACAACGCAGCACTAAAAAGGTCAAATTGCTCGAGATTCCCGTACTCGTGTTTCTTTTAGAACACTATGCTTATGTTCTTATAATATTTAATGATCGGCTATCTCGCTGTGTTTACTGGCAGGTCATTGATTGGCGGCCTTGTGTCCCTAAGATATCATTAGTATTCAATGTCCCAGAATGGCCCGCTTGTTCCGCCTCGTTGATTGGCTGCCTTGTTCTCTAAGGTCTCATCAGTTTTCAATGACCCTCGTATTGCCACCTGATTGGCTAACTTGTATCGTATGTTTCCCCTCGTTGATTGGATGCCTTGTGTCCCTAAGGTCTAATTGGTGGTCCCAGAACACCTATAGAAACAATAAATAAATGTGTGATACATGTACGTGTATCTAAGCCAAATTCATCAGAACAAGGCATGCGTGGCAAGGAATACAGCAAAACGAGATGTAACATAAGAAACAAGATAGACAAACCCGGTAGACAAACAGGTGACAATATGAGGGACATTGAATACTAATGAGACATCAGGGACACATCAGTGACCAGCTAGCGAACACAAGACAAGTCAAACATTAAATGTAAGTGCAATTGAAAATACATTCTCATAAGCTCTATATGATGATGAGCCAGGAACAAAAACATTGTCACCGAAGCACCTTTGTGGGCCTCTCAATTACAAAACAAAATATGTATGAATAGAGCACAGGGTAAGCTGTCTAAACCACGCAGTCGTCATAAAAACTGACGAGCTGTGGGCCACCCATTTCAATGACAGTACTGAAAAATCAATTCAGAAATAAACCTCAGTGCAAGTATGTGTCCGCATTTATGTCTACATACATAATGCTTTTCTATGACCACGTGTTTCTGATGGATGTTGACCAATCAGACCCCCCTCACACACACAGGATTGCAGAGTGCAAACCGATTATAATCGTGACTTCAATATTGATACTCTGGATAGACAATTCAACAACAACTCACTGTATGAATGTGACGCGTGTACATGAAAAGCACCACGGAAAGAAGCCAGATGTAAAGTACGGTAAATCAAGAGCAATGAAATCTCTGAACAGTCAATGCAAATGTGCAAAACTGACACAGGTTTATCAGTATAGATGCAAAATCAAAAGTTCACCAAGACTCTCACTACATTCCTCCCCAGGAATACGAGGTGAAATTACACTAACGAAGCTGGTGTTCCTAGAAGAACTGGTGAAGAAATTTCTGAGTCTGCCCTTGAGATGGGAGCAATGTAGGTATGCCTATCACTATCCTGAAATCTGGCAACAGAACCATGTAGCTGAGAAACCACGTGACTGTATCAGCTTAATAAACATGGGTCTTTGTCACTGCCACAACTACATATTGATATCGTATTATCAACGATAAGATTGTTCGGTAACAAAACACCCACACATTCAACATGATAGGTTATGTGTGAAGTTTCATTAGAGATGACGCCAGCTGTACCAGGAATAGAATATATACAGGGTGACTGCATGTATTGCTAAACTTATATTTTTATACTTTGTGATTGCTTTTTGGTTGTTATTTGCGAAAAGCAAAAGCTATAAATGATTGGCATTTACTCGAAGATTAGATTATTCTAAAAAAAAATAGAAAACAAAAATTAAATATTGAACAAACAGTTAAAGGCACGACATCGGCGCCACAGGCCATTAGTGTCTGGCAATGTTGTTGTAGCAGGGGATTTTTTAAGTCTAAAATAAACAATTGGTGGTCCCAGAACGCCTATAGAAACAATGAATATATGTGTGATACATTTATGTGTATCTGAGCCAAATTCATCAGAACAAGGCATGCGTGGCAAGGGACACAACAAAACGAGGTGTTACATAAAGAACAAGCTAGACAAACAGGTGACAATATGAGGGACATTGATAATCAGTGACAAGCTAGCGAACACAAGACGAGTCAGACATTAAATGTAAGGCACGACATCAGCACGACATCGGCGCCGCAGGCCATTACTGTCTGGCATTGTTGTTGTAGCTGAGGATTTTGTAAGTTTAAAATCAACAACAACAACAACAACAACAACAACAACAACAACAACAACAACAACAACAACAACGAATCTTCCTTGCTAGCTGCTTTAAATTTTGAAGCAGGGAATTCTGGCTAGTAACACCATGGCTTTTATTACTGCAGGTATTTGCCATCATTAGCACTGTTTGCCTGGTTGCACTGCCAATCCCTTGGCCAAAATATACCTGCAATTCGCATCGTGAGTGTGATGCCTTTTTTCTGCAGTGAACAGTTTTCGTTCGGAATCGTGTGTTATTGCGTATTATTGATTGTATTGTTTGGAGATAATTATTTACTGTACGTGCTATTTTGCATACGTATATTAAATCTATTAATTTTACCAATATTGTGTTTTCATTACATGTGAGTGACGTTATACCCTGCAATTACTATCTTACGATTCCAATCTGGTTATTTATTGAGAGGTCCCATGGGTAAAAAAAACCCACAATCACGTGTATTGGGTGGTGTTCTTCACGGACAGGATTGTTCGTGCTGAATAACATTCAACCTCGTGACACATGTGCTATTAAAGCTAGTGAAAATAACATATTAAACAATCAATCAATCGCATAGAGAAATTCCAAGAAGACAAAAGAAACGACTGATAAAAATTTACAAAACAATTCTGAATCATGAAATGCGATTCTGTGTCAAATTGCACTATAATGTGAAATTTGCATAAAACAGAACTTAATCTTAAAAAAACGATAAAGACCTACAATTTTCGACATTTTGAAATTCCTTCGTTTTTATGTAGAATGCAATACAGTAAATACAGTATTTTACGAAGTAAAATCATATTTAATGAAGTTATTATTCATACATGAGTAGTTGAACACACTACATAGTTTGTAATTTTATTCAGCTTCTTTCAGTCACAGTTCAAAACAACTAAAAGGCGAAAATATAGAGAATATAGCAGTTGTTTCTGTAAAATTCTTGTGTGATCGGTAATTATCATTGGTAAAATTCTTGTGTGATCGGTAATTATCATTGGTAAAATTCTTGTGTGATCGGTAATTATCATTGGTAAAATTCTTGTGTGATCGGTAATTATCATTGGTGAGCATATGGAATACATTTCGTTATGAAACTTCTTGATACATTTTCTTGTCAAAATCCACAGGAAACGAAAGCATATCGAAAACGGAAAGTCGTAATTGTAGTGTTTTCTTTAATTGGACTCTTACATTGTGTCAACATTGTCTCAGTTCCATACAAGGTGGTATACAAATAGCTGAGACCTCCTAATGTAATTGGTCTACAATGTTACTGTGCCATCTGTAAAGCTTGCCACCAAACAATAAAGCCTGTAGCTCATTGCCACCCTGTACAAGGTAAGGGTGATCAGACAAATCGTGTTATTTGACCAATAGTGCAATTAGCTGATTTAATATGTTTTATATTAAATTTCGCCAAATTTTGTTTACTCCTAATAGACATATATATTTGTTTTCCAATACATAATTCTCCCTGAAAGGTTCCCTATTTTATAATACAAGAGAAACAAACGCTATTGTACGACAGGAATATTATATTTCCGAATTATGTGGTATATTTATACTGGAGCTATTTATTCCAGAACCAGTAATGTATTAACCTCAAATGCTAATGAATGTAATGGTGAACTGGTTGTTATAGTAAATTACGATAAATTCAATTCACTTAGAAATTTGAGAGATGACCAGGCAAATAAGTTTTGTAGATCTTTGATAGATTTGTACTGTAAACCAAGTGTGAATGAAGGTAAAGAAATTAGGTTTAAATTCATTCATTTATTTGGTGGAACTGTGTAATCTTCATGTGTCATTAGAAGAACTAGAGCATTGAACCTGTCTTCACCCATGGTTGACCTATAGGTATTCTTCACGAATCTCAGCGCTGAATTGGTTCGATCAACAGTTGCACTGGTTGCAGAGTAGGTAAGAACCATACGAAAAATGGTGATTATATTAGGATGAAGTTTCTCGACGCCGTCCACTTTCAACTTTTTCGGAGTGCCCGAGAGAGTGGTTGGAAGCTCGTCTGTATCTTTCTCTGGAGTCCAATGTCGCCACCACAGCCGAAGTTCTTGCTTGGGTAAATCCTCCCAAAAGAAAGAGGCTATCGTATCTTCGGTATCGACCATCAGCTTCTGAAGATTCATGTCGCGAAACAATAGTTTTGATTTCAGTTTGATCCTGTCTGATTTGTTGTACCAGTAAGTTTCATGGATTTCATTTTTGAGAATTTCACAGAAAACTTTATCGAAAATAAAAAAGGTAAGCATTAATACCTGCTGTGGAAACTGCCATTGCGGGATCATTCCGAAAAAGGTCATTTTGGTCAAATTCTGATTCTCCGTCAGAAATGTCTGACGAAGAGGGTTGGTCGTTATCTTCATCAAGGGGGTTGACTTTGGCTGAAGTGAAAATACTATTGTTTGAAAATAGCGGGCCTGTGAAATCACTCCTTTTGGTAAACTTTTTCCACATAATATAATCGCTTGAAACATGACAGGGGAAATTACGAATACATCAAAACTTTATCAATCGATTGGAATAATCGCAAAATGAAAGGTATGCCGCTGTCATTTCAAAAACTAAATGAGGTTCCATTGGTTTCTTTTGTTTTGGCTTCCTAGCAGCACTTTCATCTGATTTCGAAATCATATTTTGATATTTGAATATTCTCGAAATACTGTGTACTCATCATGAAAACATCAAGAAATATTTCAGAGGACGATGCACTTGTAGAAGAAATACGAAAGTAGCAGTACGTTTACAAATAACCTGAAGAAGATTACCAAGGAAATATCTTGTCAGAAATGCATGCAGAGCAGGCGGGCCTATATCAAACAGGATCAAAATTAAAGCTATCGTTACGGTATGGCTAACGTTTCTGGACCTACAAGGAGAACAACCCCCTTTTTACTCTAACTTAAAATTATAAATTCGAACATGAAAAATGGAAACAAACCTTTCTGCTGTGGTTTGCGTTTATCTGCCATGGCTGTACGCGTCTTGTTGGTGAGTCACATGTTGTTGGGTTGGCATGGATTTTTTTCTCCCAAGCAAGTTAGTCACGAGCACTTTCGCGTACAAAACGCTAGACATTGTTGTGTAATTGTAACAGTACCGCCTTGGAGTTAATTTTGACGTTTCACTTAATTGAAAATTGCTGATTTGTTTGTTGGTTGTTTAAAATAGGGGGCTGCGGCCTTCCCCTCTAAATCCGCCATTGATATTAGTTTATTAGACTGTTTGTCAATCGATGGCGCTATTCACGTTTGTTCACTTTTAATTAGTTGCAGAACAGGGCGATGTCTACGATTGAGTACCCACAATACGTACGGCGTATACCGTTTTCTTTTTACGATTTTCAATTTTAGACTTAGACATTTAATAATAAATTAAAATTTACTCCAATAGTGTGATTAGTTATACATGACAAAGTTTCACCCTTGTATTGGACAACGTGTTATGCCATACATTGTAACACAATTAAAGGTTCAATAATTAACCTGTAATGTACACCTATCACCGTCTATTTTATCTTGTTATTGACAGAGACATATAAGTGCATGGATATGATGACAATTTATCTCACGTACGCGTTTCTGTATCAGCGAAGCTCATTACTGTCTCAAACCGTTATTACAAAGTAGACATATCCCGAACACATTGAAATTCGCTTACGTTCAGTCGATGCATATTGAATATATAAATACAGACCTTTGTGCATGTGAACACTCGTAACGTACCTGATGTGTATGTTTGCTAGAAGGCACATTACACGGGGACAGCATCAAACTAATCATAGGCATTTATTAATTAACTATGCATATCTTTGTATGAAATTCTTAACGTTGTTGAGCAATAATATAGAAGTATGTGTGTAGATTATCTTTCATCAAATCGAGTTCAGTATTGTGGCCCTCGAATCAAGCTCCAGCTCATCGCTATATATAACTACTCAGATTTTGTATCCGAAAGGAAATTAGTTTTATCAATTTAAGACGGTCACTTCACCATGAGGTTAAAATGACCACAAATGTACATATATAAATGTATACTGCTGTTTATAATTTCACATTCAACAACAATTGTGCCGATCTCATTTTGTTCGTCCCTTGTCACTTTATATAACACAATACACTAAATTTAACGCATGGTGGTCTGATTAGTCGAGAGTACAAGGACGTAGTTCTTTCAGTTTGCCACGGTTAATGCAATTACCGGAATGTCAAAAGATTAAATGACACGATTGAAAAAGCTGGAATACCCACATGATGGTGAATGAAGCTCGTGTTATTTGTTTTCAGCGAACAATTCAGCATGTAGGTGCTCTTTTATATACCATGAAATATTACGACTACGAACGAATGCAAAAAGGCAGTGTTTCAGGGTTTGGTTAAATTTCCTTTCTATTATCGTCCCCAGAACTTGATTGTTGTACGAATCTATATAAACACGCAATGGCGGATTCAGGGCGCTGGGTTTGTCAATTGATTTGTCATCTTTTGTGGGCTGAAGGGGAGGGCGCGCCTCCCCTAAATCCGCGCGTGATACGTGTTCCCTATAAATCTTTTCCCTGGTCGACTGGCCACTATCGGCAATCGTTAGGTGAAAGTTGTTGAGGATTAAAATCTAAAAATGCTGTTTGGTGAGGGTGTTTAGCCAGAATGTGAAGCTAAATAATGATCGACGACGTGATAGCCAAAAACGGGAAAGACTCTGACTGTACGGCAATTTGTTATTGTGTGTTCGCTGTAAATGCATCTAAACTCTGTAATACTGTGCGTGAGAAGCTGTTCGATTCTTCGATGGGTATATGGGTCTTTCAAATCTCCAGGGTCCAAACAATACAAAATATTTCTTCTTTTGCGAAAATCATCAAAGAAGGTAGTGCGACATTCGCTGCATTATCTTTTAATGAAATACGAGTTTACATTATTGTGTGTGTGTTGCACGCATCTAAAGCCATTTCGAACCGTTCACGTTTGAGATATTACGAATAAAGTTTACTATTCTTTGAAAGAATGTGTCTACGTTACATACGGTTTGTGGATATGAATAATATACTTGAATCTGATAATAAATTTAAGCAAATATGTGCGTTCATTGTCAATTCCCAGCCAACTAGAAGGGAGTTATCGAAACGGATGGTAATAAATCAGTTGTTGGTGAAAGGTGAATAGTACTGGATATGGGACATAATATAGTGTTGAGACCGTGATAACACGTTTTTCAGAATTGCTGGAGATAACCAATAGTGGATATTCCGCTCAGTGCGAGATCCCGCGAGATACCATGACAACGGTTGTCAGCCACGTGACACAGGTCAAGCTTTGGTTCAAATTGGCGCCCTTGCATAGAGTTGCGATCCGTTTGTTTTATCGTTCTTTTTACGTTTATATGATGTATTATGTCGACAAACCCACAGTGCCGCGGCTCAAGAGCCTTTTACGTAAATCCCCATGCTTTTAATTTGACAGTCTAATCATAAAACTTGGTCTTTGATCATTGCTTAAAGTGTAACTGAATTGGGTCAATTGACTTTTTGTGTGCAAAATTTATTTATAAACAAAATTATGAAAAAAATCAAGTGAAAAGGTTATATAAATTGGGTAAACAGTCAATGATTTCCAAAATCGAGCCACAGCCACAGCCTCCAACCAGTCAACTCACACACAGCCAATCACTCGAAGTATCTAACACGTCATATACATTAATTGAAGGTCTGCTCTATCGGAAAACTACACATACCAACCGTCATGAATAGTTTCAGTCAATGATTTCAGTTCCGACCAAGGCACCGCATAGGTCTAAATGGTGACAGATTATGGAAATGTGTTGAATGGTATAAACCAGATATTCACTGGCAACTAGCTATCAAGTCGTATCAGTGAACCATTTTTAAACAAATAGAAATAAATCATGACATTGTAATAAAATGTGCATATTTTTTGTGACCATTTCTGTTTCTTTATTCAATGACAACGCAATTAATTTCGTAATTTTATTTCCCTCAAAGACGCATCTGTCGCATAGTCAATTAAAATTGTCATTTGCACTATTTTTGCTGGGGTATGCGCCCGGAGACACTGAGCGCTAACGTGGTCGAGTACTGTAAGTTGTCTTGCGTGATCAAGTGTCTTTCAAAGCCATCGGCACGAGAACAGGCACTGATCCACCGATCACATTTCCCAGGTTGTGTTTTTGGTTTCGAGAAACACATTATACATTCGTGTAATTCTTTAGGTGAAATCGAGAATCGCTCTTGCATTCACCGTAAGACCGTTTTTGTACAGTCGAAATATCTATCATCCATGGACAATCACGGATTTTGTTCTGGAATATTAAATATGACCGTTATATTACATTGTAACCATGTTATCAATAGTGTATATTTCCATTTCAGTTTTAGAAGGTGGATACCTAAACTGGGTTATTCAAACTTGTTTTTTTTTCACGACACCGTAATTGGCTTAGTACTGAGCGAGTCTATTCTTTGAAGTGAGGTGTTCATTTTGCACATTGCGTCTCGCATTGTTATCTACTGCTTTCATTTGTCATCTGAAATTAAATGTTGTAATTCCAATAGTATTATAGTTTATAGTTTATTTTTATACTAATTGGGTCTTGGAGTGTAACGACATATATCTTAAGAAATGCGAAATGTTAATCACACAAGAGTTCTTCAGTGCACTGATCAATGTCATATCCAATTATTTGCAAATCAATACACACCAAGAAGAGATATTTGGGGGTTTGAGTGTGAGATAATCAAGCTGGAGACCATTTCCAACCGACCAAAGACTCGCATATGTGCTTGAGTTCAGTCATCAGCTTCCGTAAAATGGAATGTGATGAATATGGAGGTCTGCTGTCTAGGCTGGTACTCGATATTTTATAATGGACGCATGGTGCAATTAATTTTATTTTACAAATGAAAATATTTAGAAATCCCTTGAAATAAAATGTATTGTCATTTATTCTTATTGAAGTATAAAAAAATATGATTTATAGTTATATATATATCATATTATACTTGCATTGTTGATATTTATGCATTAATTGTGATATATATTTTATATACGTGTTCATAATATGTAAATCAAATTATACTGAATACAGCAACATTGACCCCTAAATTCACATTTAAAACACGTATTTTTTATGCGTTACGAGTTATTTTTTGGAAATACAAATAATCAAAAACAAAATCTAGCGGCATACTTTATACGTTTATAGTTCATGTCCGGCACTGGAGTTAAAATTCGTTACGCAAGCTGCTGCAACATGAAGAAGCATAGTATGGGTGGTTTCAAACAGATAGTCACATCTACGAACGTACGGATAATAAAATTGAAAAACAAAACTAAAAATCAGTGTAGACAGTTTTTTCAAAAATAATAAGACACTAAAAGAGGTTAATTTTCAATCTCCGTTTCTTAATTTCTTATGAATCCCACGGCCAGTCCGATGAATTTCCCTGATGAATCTGTATCGTATAATACATGTTTCATGAATAATGTGGAATCCCCTCGCAAGCAAATATTTGCTTAAAAGTAATGTTTGAGCATAAATATAATTGTATTCGAGTCTCACTTCCTAGATATGCGCTTCGCCAAATATGAACAAGAAATAGCGATATCTCATGACGAATTTACACGAGGTCCCAGGCCCATGTAGTTTTAACTCTTCTGCTGAGTAACCTAATGTGTTATACATTAAACTTGTCAGGAAATAACTGTCCTTTAATATCCAATAAATGACTACCATTACTGGAAGGCATCGACATAAATATAGTGAACTTTGCAAAGGGGTTCATGTTTAGTAAAGAATTTCTAAAATAGAAAATACTTAATTATAATTTTCCTAAGTAGTACGTGACATTGCAATTCTCCTTTATTTCTGCATTCTACTCTTTGTGTAAGCAGTCATTGAAAGGCTCCGTTTAATTTCCTGGGTATTATGAGGTTACTTATTGTGCCAGTCATATACCGTTTTTTCAATTGCATCCAGATGGTGGCTGTACGTGAATTATATTATTCATCGCGTTAAGTGACAGTTGGAAACACTCCAATATTTCTCCAATAATCCGTATTAACATAAATAGAAAGCGCAGTTCCTTTTATCCTACAGTAAATTCTGATTCTGTATTCGGCGACTCTTCCATACTCGAAATATTCGAAAGATTTATTGTCTGTATACTTCCAACGAGTAATACATTTCAACAGTTGCAGAAGTTGAACACGGCTACAGCACACTGCATATTTGGCAAATAATCATCGAATCTAATACAGTAAAATAAAAAAAAATAGGCATTTGAATAGTTATAAGCGAGGCTTGCATACAATGAAATCATAAAATGCACGTACGTTTTGAATTAATCACATGTCCCACAAATCACGCGATAACTGCGATAATAATTTGTTTGTAATTCCCTATCACGCTCATCAACGTAGATTAACTTTTTCTTACTTAAGCATCATTGGCGCCATGTCTGTCGATGCCCGCAATCAGTATGTGATTTCCGTTCTTTAACGAGCTTACGAAACGACACCTATCCAGCTTATATTACACATATTACAACGTGTCACAATTCAGCAAAAACCGGTTTATACTCCGCAATCCCAATCGTTATTTTATTCCGTTGTTTTAACAGTATGGTAATTATGTGTAGGCATTAGAGCACGTATATAAACCTTGATACGAATATTGAGAAGAAAATGGGATTATACAAATAATATACTATGTGTTGCTGTTAGTAAAAGACTCTAAAATTGATTGGCATTGTCTGCATATTCAACTGTTACATCATGATCACACTAAAACATGTTTAAAGCGGGAGGCTCTTCACCTGCGCACGCGAAGAAATTGATAACAACACGCGCTAAAAACGCAAAACCTCATGGGTAGACGCTTGTTTGTAACAATGACACGCTATGGCCATCTGACGCATGCGTAGATGGCGACTTTCCGCTTCAATATATAATAATACCATAGTGACACTTATATTGAATATACCATATGATATGTAAGTCGCCGACTACAACAGAAATCTAATGTACCATGCGGCAATAATTGACTCGGGCTAGGAACAAAAAATATACTTCCAACATATGGATTCCGAAGCAATTTACAAATGATGCTAATTCACATAAATGCGTTTATATTGGATACGTACAATACGTTCACAGTAAATTGTCACTCGCACACACTAGAAACAACATCGATTTTCTCTGTGTAGTATTGTGAGTATTAGTAGTCGAGTGATGACGACAGACTGCTTATACTCATTCAAACAACAAACCAATGTTAATTTCTTTACATCACATGACACCTGATCTAAATGTAGATATACGAAAGTCAATGGAGCGTCTCAATGAGTTATTCATTAAGACGGCTTAATATTGAATAGACAAACCTAGTCTTATCAGAGTTACCATAGTGATAGGTTATCATCCATGCCGTTACATTGGCTTCGTAAGTACTAATACATGGTGCGAAACGTGATTGGAATATTAGATGTACCCGTAAAACACTAATTAATGCTACTTCCGGGTAATAATCGTTACGTAACATTGTTGTGTCAATTTATAAAATAACATAATACACACGTTTACTTGGAACTTGTGCTAATCAATCTTTTACAATAATTACCAAGCTGTTCTAAATTTACGACAATAAATATAATTTATTTGATCATCAGCAGTTCGCGTCAATAAAAGCGAAAATTGATTATAATGGTAAATTATATATTATGAAGCACGATTCTTTCAGAAATCGCGTTTTCAAAATTGTTGGCTCACTCATTAACATTTCTCGTCGTGAACAATTATACTATGCATTCGGCATTCCCGGAGAAGTATATTCTACATCACAATATAGAAGTATACACTGTTTTTCATAATAGAAGTATACCCTGGATTCTGGTTTGGATTCTGGCATAGATGTAGCGTTGTAGAAATATACCTTGCATTCTGGTCCCAGAGTTTACATACATACCGACGTAGAAGTTTACCCTGTTTTCCGGCATACGAGTATATTGTTTAATTTCGTCTTGTTGTGACACTCCTGATATAAACTACTGATACACAATATAGGCGATTAGCATACGAATTTAAGTTCGAATTTGCGATGTAATTAACAGTTCTTCAAGAAATAAGTTAAAGGACGATGGTCGTCACGAAGCGCATGTTCATGTAAACATACAATGTATTTTACATGCGTTGTATACGTCGTTATGAGTCCCATATCGAACAGGACGCGGCGCGACGACCTCCACGACCACTTTCATTTAATCATCTGGGTCCAGTATATATCTTTGCCGGTTTTAAAGGCAATTCTTGAGTTTGACGGTATGTCAGATAGATTTACACTACTGCCCTGAAAGTCAGACGATATTAATTTGTCAAAGAGAGTATACTGTGGCAGACATTAAAAAGCTTTCGATAAATCAATTAAAGTCACACCAACGACATTTGTGCTTTGTATTTGTGTCTACAGCTACGATGTTATCTGAATGCAGATAAAATTGGAATATGATTCTTTAAGCTGGTTGACTAAACTTGCTTGACATAGATGTACCATAATCAGCAGGAGTCAATTTGTATACATCTTCTAATTATGACAGAAAGTTGATACCAGATGACACCTTCTTCATCCGTGACGGGCTTCATATCAAAACCACCAAATTTGTATTGATCTAGTTTACTAATAAGCGTGAGAACGTGTTCGAGGGTTGTCAATTTGTAGGATATGTTGCAGCAGTTGTTATTTGACAGAGACGAGGTAATGCCTTGATTATTTCTTGCTTGGCAGTCCAATATTCATGTTTGCATTAGTAAAAAAGTTAAAAAATGTCGAATTAGTATATTCTGTAATTAGAATGACTTTTTTTTAAAACTTTCGCTCAAGTAAAAAATAAGAATAAAATACAATACGATGTATTGATAGATAATGGATAAGAGATATTGGAGTCCAGAAACATGAAACCAGACATACAAATTGTCTAATATAATGCATTGATAGGAAACCTTTATTGACACTGTAAACGACCTTTAGCATTGAATACGACTGACATGTTTTATTCACTAGCGCAACCGAATTTAACAATTCTATATAAATATATATATACTATGTTTATATGTAACTATACCCTGAAATGTATAAACACATGATTCTTTTCGTTAAACATATTGCGATAACATGTACACCCCCATATACGCCACCAGAGCGCATGCGTGCTTCTTCAAATATGCAGTTAAAATAGGTTAATACAAAATACGTGTAGATAAATTACTATAGCAAATCAGACATAGACACTATGTTTGTGTTCTTAGAGAATCAATTATTATTATAACACTGCACACTTACGTCGCGGTATTGAGTGGTGAGTGAGAACGAACACTTACATTAGACAACATGAATAAGGGGTGTCCTCGTAATATCAAATTTTGAATCAATATTCACCAAGCTCTTTGTAAATGTGTTTGGTTGTTGAAAAGGTTTTCGTAATTACATAATTACAACCAGACTTCGTTCTCCTAGTTTGTCAAATCAAATAAGAGACTTATATTTCGAGAGCATTTTTGGAATAAATGAGCCTCTTATGTATCAAACTGTCGTGTAAATTAAATTGTGATCTAGTGGAACACTCACTTATCAGAAAATACACTGGGCATGTTCTCCTTCCGTGGTAAATTTTCTCGTATTTTTTCAACAAGCAGTACACGTTATTTAATGTAGATAACATTCATTTTTACGTTTATTACGTTTTTGACTCAGGAAAAAGATGCCAGATTTTGTAATAATATCACTTTAACTATATACGTTATTAATTTGTTAATATATTTTACAATTCAAACCGCAGAGAGAATGAGTACATTCATACTGGACAATCTTACAATATAGATAGAAATCAAATACACTATTTCAAAGTCGTAAACAAAATAAAATTGATTCTTCCAATGTAAATTTCTGGTAATTATTTAAACCACAGTCCTTTACCAATTCATCATCATGCTTGTTTTATTTTGTAGATTTACTACAACGGATTTATTCCAACCAGATCTTGTCATATTTATTTTTTGAGATTCAGCGTTAACGTTTGTGATAAGACAGGAACAAGCTATAAGATATAATATGATGTTAGACCACGCCCTCATTATTTTGAGTGACGTTCACGCAGTAAGGCGAGTTTGTTTCATTTTCAGAATGATTTTTGCAACCTATTTACAAATGCGTGTACTATACGAAGATTGTTTGATTTTGATGCATTTGAATCGTAAAAGAGTTTATTTAAATTGTGTATATTTCTATAACATCTATAACATTTTTGACACCAATTTTAAACCCAAAACGAATTTAGACTTAAAGAGCAACTATAACAAATGATAATGTTATTGTGTTCATTATCTGCCTGTGGTACGGAACGTTTTGCTTCAACAATTTTCAAAGATAATTAAAATTATGCTTATTTTGAAATATCGAATTACTTTCGACCTCCCTCTGAAACCGCCATATTTGTAAATAAATTGAGTATTTCGATAATTTGGTAAACGACTATAAACATATAATGTGAACGGCCTGGGAGTGCAATTGTGTATATAATGTAAACTCACAGCGAGCAGTTTTCATTATATATAATAATGTGTTTTGTGAGTTTTTATAATTATAAATAGATTTCCTTGCCCGGAGTATTAGTGCATACCCTTGTGTCACAATAACAAATCCCGTCAAAAATTCGGGTAGAATCTTGCAAATCATTTTTTTTTGCATTCAGTACATCATGAAATTATAAAAAAATATGGTTTACATTTTTATGGACGCCATCTTGGATTTGTGGCAGCCATTTTGAATTTGACATAACAAAAACACATATTGCTCATTATTTTACATTTCTTTCTCATCTTTCTTTGTAATAATCTATGTTTTTCTACTTCCATACTATGTCAATTTACATTGATGAGATATAACTAAAGATGGCAGTGAAAATTCAAAATGGCTGCCAAATTCAAAATGGCGGCCATAGAAATAAAATTTGTGTTAATTGTCTTTGAAGCTTTCTTGAATATTGTGATAATTTTCACTGTAACAAGTTAGATATATATTGTAGTGGTTAAGGTAGCAGAATAGTTTTTTGTGCACTTTTCACATTTTTTTTTGAAAATCACACGAATAGCTCCCTTAGGCATGCTACATACATTGGTGTTTTTATTTTATTGAAAAAAAATATCTTGTACAAGTAAACTGATTTTTTTCTTGTGTGCAAACAAATGGCCAAGTATTTGTTTATCCAGTGTACACCAAACTAGTGCATCTCATTAATATGCATGGTTTACAAACATAACTGAACTGAGGGTAAATAGTTTTAAGTTGAGCCACTTTCTTTATTTGCTATTTACAAACAACTGATAAGATATCTGTTTGTAGTTTACACACAGCTGATAAGATGTGTGCACGCTGCCTTTCTAGACAGGAAGTACAGCAAAGACAAAACAATCGCTTTTGAACAACAAATTTTGAATAAACAAAAAAGTACATGAATGTACCACTTCAATGTAATTATATGTTAACAGAATAAAAACTTACAATAAATTTCTGTAATATTTTTTCTTGGCTTTGTCATTGAAAGGTGTCTGACCACGGGGTTACTTTCTTAGTCCAGAAGTAATGTAGTTACATTGGGAGGGTGCTCCCTTTTACAAAATATGGTTGCAAACAATAAAATACGGCCATCTGTGGTGGCTATGCATTGCATGAAAATTCAGGCCACAAACTACATGTAAAGGTTGATCAATGATAACAATATGCTAGGACCTGGTTTATATAATCCATTTTTCAGAGGAGTTTTCACCAAGTAGGCATACTTGCATGCTTAGGTTTTTCTAAATTCGTAAATTAT
Source organism: Saccoglossus kowalevskii (assembly GCF_978046115.1). Taxonomy (NCBI): domain Eukaryota; kingdom Metazoa; phylum Hemichordata; class Enteropneusta; family Harrimaniidae; genus Saccoglossus; species Saccoglossus kowalevskii. The sequence goes on from NC_140659.1 coordinate 25,187,007, forward strand.
GTTACATGTAATAAATCTGTCTGATAAATACTTGGTTGTTTTATCTAATGTGCTCATGCGAACAAAATGCACGGCAACGAAATAGTAGCGTGCCCCCCCCCCCCCCCCGGCCGACGTCTTGACATCGGATAGTGGGCCAGTGTTTCACGCAAGGCAAGGGTTGACTTTTTCGTACGACTTCGGTAAAAAATAAAAGTATCATCTAAAATCTAGGTAGTTTTTATAGATGATAACAGTGAGTCCGGTTACAATTAAATTTTGAAGAGATTCATCTACAAGTATAATACCGGAGGTTACTGCGACGGTAAAACTCTGTTTTGCGGGATTTGATTTTTAATAGCACAGGAAATGCTACATGCCGGCATACATCACTGGGTCACATTTTACAATTATTCTATTCACACCAATTAAAAAATAGGGCAGCTTCCTTCATTAATGTGCAAAATATGCAAAGAAGGAGAGGGTTGTCAGTAATTCTTTAGTTTAGTTGTCATTCACTAATTATGGACGATATAGTAAGCACGCGAAAATTTCCAAGAAAAAGAAAGCGAGGAAGAAAGAAGAAAAACGTCAAAAGAATGATCACTCCTGTCAAAAAAGATGTTGAAAGAGACGATGCTGGGTTCGTACAGAACGGATTTCCCCGTCGAAACCAGTGTCAGCCATGAAGTGGGCGAAGAAAGTTTTACCGTGACACTGAGAGTCCGATGAATCAGACTTCGATATAGTGGGTGATACTCCTGTTCAAAACGTTCGAGAGATGTCTGTATCTCGCAGGAAAATATTGTTACCTTCCGACGTAGAAGAAGAAAGTGAGAGTGAATGTCACGGCCGATCGTTTGAAGATGGCGAGATTCGACTCGTTGACATGTCACTGTTGAATGGCGCCCTAGAAAAAGAGATTTGTCAATTTTGCAAAGTAGGCAATATCTCAATAGTGGAGCGCAGGCGTCACGGTCTAGGCAGTCAGTTTGAATTTCTTTGCACGCAAGGAGATTGTATTCGATCGCAACTGAGCCAGCCTAGCTTCCCGTCATCCCGAAAGAAGGGGGCAGTTTTCGAAATAAATAGAAAGGCTGCCATTGGAATGCGAGCGACTGGAAAGGGACGGCGCGCTCTGGTGAAACTGTCAAGCTATTAGGGGTTACCTCAACCAGTAACGGGTCCGCTCTTTCGCCAGTATGTACGAGCTGCCTCCAGGAGACTTCGAAACTCGTGGCATCATGCTTGAACTAATAAGTTTACAAACACAACGGCCCAAAAATAAATACACTGTATTTGCAAACACTTCAACTGCCAAGTGTAGTGTCTGTATTGTTTGTTACTCGCAAACAGAACCGCCCACTTTGCAGCACCGTTCAGCACAGACCGTCAAAAAACTCCATAGCGTGAAAGAAAACGGCCAAAAAACAAAGTTTTTCACAGATATAAATGTCGGTTCATGATTTTTCCCGAAAACAACTTTCAAAGCATTTCATTTACAATTAGCCCATGTAAATTTTGCTCCTAAAACGGGAGTTAACGTTGATTGAAGTTTGAAATCATAAAAGTGCCGATTTCTCGGTGTTCGGTTTTTGGCAATTACCGTTGACCTAATTTTAAATGGCGTTTCAGTGAATAGCGCTACGATGTCGCCGTTTAACTTTTCTTACTCTTGGATATGTTGGCTTCATATCCGTATTTGCATATTTGCAAAATTCTATTGCGTTTTTTCACAAACCTCGTGCAAACCACCGGTATACTCTAACTTTAACACCAAAAAACGTGCTTGAAATTTGTGATTTTCGGAAAGAAAAAAAAAACTTAATGCACAAAATAGAAATACGGATTTAAACTTCATGATCTTTGCTTCAAAACAGTGTAAAGTTTTTGATCGCATGAATGACTGTAGAGATGACAATTACAATTTTATTCACGTTAGTTAAATTATCAGCCCCGCTGATTTTCAGAATCACGTGACGCTAAAACAAACACAATGTTCACAAAATATTAATAGTAGGAAAATACAAGTCAAGAGCTTTCTAAACATATATAGATTGTATGGTTTCTTGTAAAATTTATTCCGATTATAGGTGTTTACATTTTTCTTGCAAAAAAACTCTCCTGCTACCTTAAAATAATACTTATTTTCTTATTTCAATTAATAAAGATATAAAGACATGGCAGAACCAACAAGAAAGAAACAATGCATGGAGACAAACTTTGAACCGTGTCTTAAATGTCAAACTTCAACAAAGGAGCCCTTAAGAAGCAATCCAAAATAAGCAGCTACACCATATTCTTAGACAGAGTATGTCAAAGAGCTGAATACGGTGATGTGGAGTGTATCCCAATTTGGGAGCGTCTCTGTAAAGTGACTGTAGAAACATTGAAGAACAAAGCTGCTGTATGGCATGCCACACGCTATTCATCTATTACTAACAGCATTCAACTTGAAAGAGCAAGACAGCGCCATGATAAAAGTGTCGCTGCTAAGGATACCTCGCAACTTAAAAGAAAGAGAGGGCGACCAACAGCAGCAAGCATGCAAGCAGACAGTGCAGAAGGATGTACAATAGTGAGATATACACGGTCACAGATACCTATGTTTGATAGAAATAAGTGTTTCTTCTGTCAAAGTCAAATTTTTGAACACGCTCTTCATCAATGCCGTTCTACCAATGTTGGGGCACAAATATCGAAAATCATCACAAACTCAGATATTGCCCAATGGAAGGTGAACTATGATGTCTTGTCAGAAAACGATGCTTTGTCAAGAGACATAATGTATCACACGATTTGCATGACACGACAGTGGAAAAAATACTGTGTTTCAAAGGCAGAAGCCCAGGAACAAGATACAGAAGAGACAATGGCTTTCTTAGCTGCTGAGATGCAGTTTTATACTCAGTTGAATGACAGCATTTCCTTTGGGGCATATATCCCAATCACTGAAGCCATGGCAGATTATAGTGAAATCATGAAGGAACACAGTGTAGCTAGCATAACAATAACAAGGAACATGCTCAAAGAAAAATTAAAAGAAACATTGAGAATGTAGAATTCACACATCCAAAAGTTAAGTCTAGGCCGACATTGATTCACTCAAAAGCAGCACAAGCTGAAGCAGTAGATGCTGCAGCACACAAGAATGGCATTGAAGAGGTGCAAGTTATATTTCAATGTGCACAAATTGTGCGCAGGGCCATCGAACAAGCCAAGACATGGACATTTAGTGCTTCACTAGCAGCAACAAATGGACCATATGAACTTGACATATTACTGAGATGGATAATACAGGGACATACTGTACCCCAGACAGTATTACGTGCTAATATGATTCACCGTAGTTGCAACACCCTAGCCCAACAGATAAAACAAGCATACAAATCAAAGAGACAGATTGCATATAAACCTAAGTCACCCATGGCTGGATTTCGCAACACAACTGAAACCCCTCTAACAACAGGAATGTCCCTGCATTGTTACCATGCAACAAGAAGTAAAACATGGTTGATATTCTAGCACATGCTGGGGTTGGAACCTCATACAAATCTACATTAGGACATGTATCACAGATTGCAGGCGAAGTACAGGCAAACATGAATGACAACAAAGGTGTTTATGTACCTCCTGGTTTGAGTAAGGGCAAAACTATTTATGCGGCTATCGACAATATCGATGCAAAGGTAGATACCCCAGATGGTAAAAACTCCTTTCATACACTCGCAGCAACTGTATTTCAGAAAGGAGCTCAACAAGGAGTAACTGTTGAACCCATAGCTGGGTACGAAATCTTCCACTATGAAGTTGAAGAATGTACCTTTAACTGGTGTAGAGTTATTGTCATGTAATATTATCGGTGCACCTAAACCCAAAGCAAGCCCTCATTATCCTGAATTTCAAGTTTTCCAACATCTCGATAAGCTACTGGAGTCACAACATTGTATCACTGCTTGGTTGCTGGCATGATACTTCTGTAGACAAAAATGTATCAGTACAGACACTGTGATCATGGAACAACCATCCACCACTGAAGAAACTACAGTCACAGTCATGTATCATTACAGACACACATACTAATGAGCAGGCATCCACCAGCAAAGCTACCCAAGGTGTATTTAGTATACATGAGTTGGACATGCCCTCTTTACCAACACAGTCACGTATCAGTGCAGAAACACAGACCATGGAACACCCAGACGGCAATAAAGCAACTACAGCAGTAACACAGTCAAATTTCAGTGGAGATACTGGCCTCCAGATCATGGAGCAGGAAGCCACCCAGGAAGCTACCTCAGCAAAACAATGTATACCTGGGTGGGCTGCTTACAACTTTGTAATCAATGCAGATTCAATATCAGATAATCAGAAAACACCTGACCAGGTACATGCTTTACCTCTTATTAATGCACCAGCCCATGAATGGTCGACTTTGACTACCTCACTCTTACAGCTACACGAATTGAATGAGCTTGTCAGAAGTAATGTTTCCCATAAACCACTGTGTGTTTGGCTAGATATGGATCTATAAAAAGAATTATTAAACTTGCCTACATGGATCCAACTCAATTTTCAAATAAATGGATTGAGTCGCCGGGTCAGTTTCATACAGTATTGTGCGCATTGCGATGCCTTGGTCAAACAGTTGAAAGTAGTGGACTAGATTATGCATGGGTTCAGGCAGACATGTACAGTACTGTCACGGTCATGCAGATTATGAATGGTAAACACTACAACCGAGCCATAGAATGTCATCAGGTGACCTTACAAGTAATGAATGACCTTTTGCTTGAAGCTATTTTCAGAAAAACCCAGGTGCTTGTGCAGCATTACAGGATAGTTTACATAACCTATTAAATGCGTGCAAGAAGCAGAAGAATGTATCCCAAGCTCATCAAGATCTGATATCTACAATTTCAGCATCCAATTTTAGGAAACTATTGCATGATTACGATGCTGCAAATAACAAGTACCCTGTTTATAGATGGGCTAGAATGTACATGTGACACGTTGGCATCATCAGAACAATTATGTATCTGGTTCTTTGCATACAACAGGCTAGATTATGCCCTACATGTACCTGAATACATTGCACGAATGTATCATTTGCAACATACAAACCCTGATGTCTGGGATGACTTTGCCCAGGCCAACTTCACTGTGAAGACCAACCCAGTAGCATTTACAGCTATTGGAGTTGACCAAGCGCAGGAATATGTCAACAAAGGTCACAAAGGTGATGGAGGAGTATCTGGAACAACCACAAACCCTGAAGCTCTACTTAGGTATTGCCTAAGTGCTCCTGAATTAACAAGACTATCCACTGAGTTGGAGAACATGTTAGGAGTGACAAAATTTACAAGAACTTCACACCATCAAATGACAGACACTAAATTAAACCGACAAGAGAAGTATATACATGACCTAAAAAAAGTGCTATCAAACTCCAATCCATTCAGAGTGGGTGATTCAGATGATGGAACTGAACTTAAGTTGTTCAATTTGATGACAAAAGTCATACTTCCTGACAATGTAGCAGAAAACATATATGGAACAGAATCTCTTATAGATTGTTTGTTGAAGAACGGATTTGTGGAAATAAAAATCTGTGGGAAAATATGAGCAAGGTAAAAGTTCTTGGGTGGAGTGCTGGTTGTAAGCCATTAAAAACCAACACAACAATGGAACAGACAAGTCTACGGGCATCCAACTCACTCATGGCACGTCTTCTAGTAATTGCGAGGTCCTCAAGAGAACTTGACATGAAAGAAGTAATTGGAACATACAAGTCACCCACCACCAGTCAGCAGTTAATGACAGGCGATGGTAGACTACATCCATGTCAAGACAGTTGGAGCGTTTAGTAGCGGAACCAATAGCAAATTCAGTATCTAATAGCACAAGTACAGAGATTCCTGACCAGACATGTATTCTGTTTGATGCAATGGCAGTAGTTCAGGAATGTAATGACCTTGCCAAAGAGTTTGTTAAAGCTATAGATAGGAAGTCGCAAGGATATATATGCACATACGTTGTATTTGATGACTACAGTGTTCAGTCTTCTCTGAAAGATGCAACCAGAAAGCTTTGCACAAAAGGAAAGTCGCAACAGCAGCCATGTTACAAAGTAGAAGACACAACTCCTATAAAAGATTTTGACACTTTTCTCAGTAGTACTAAGACAAAGGACTAGATAACCTTGTACCTTGCCGAAAAGGTGACAGAGCACTGCAATTCATTAGTGACTTTGGTAACACGTCAAGGTGTCCATTCAAATCAGCAACAATCAGATATTGTAGAGATCCAGAGCACGCAGGAAGAGGCAGACACCTTAATAATACTTTATGCTTCCGAGGTTCATAGCTCTGGGTTAAATGTTCACATCTATTCCTCAGATACGGATGTGATGGTTCTAGCAATATCTACACAGCCTAGCCTGGGTTTAGAAGCATCATTGATCATGGGAACAGGTGAAAAACGTCATCTTGTAAAACTAGAGCCTATCTACAATGCTCTTGGGAGATGCAAAGTAGCAGCATTGAGAGGTCTACATGCAAGTAGTGGTTATGACACAACTGGTCACATTCATGGCAAAAGCAAAAATACATGGTGGAATGCCTTCCTTAAAGCTAGTGACAATGTCATCAGTGCCCTCTCTGCCTTAGGTATTGACGATGAACCCAGTGAAATGGTACTTAAAGGATGTGAAGAGCTTGTGTGTCAGCTGTATATAACAAAGAAGTCCACACATACACAGGCAAAGGATGCAAGATGGTCTCACTTTCTGGCACTGAAGGCTAATCAGGGGACTGAAAAACTTCCACCAACACAAGGTGTCATTCATGAACATACACGAAGAGCACACCTGCAATGTAGGATTTGGCAGCAGGTTCTTGTTGCTAAACCACAGAAACTTGAAGCCACTGCGCTAGGATGGTCACGTGAGCCAAATTATGAACTGATCTCAGTCATGTCAAGACTTCCTCCAGCACCAGAATCACTAGTTCAGTTAGTCAAATGTGGCTGCAATAAAGGACAATGTCGTGGACGCTGCACGTGTTGACAGAACGATGTCGATTGCACTGAAATGTGCATGTGTGAAGCCAACTATGAAAAGTGTAAAAACATTACACAAGTAACACATGACTCTGACTCAGAATTTGCTTCAGAGACAGAAGAAGATTGTCCAAATAAAGTAATATTATTACACAGCCATATACTTCTTATACTGTTGTATGAAGTAGTAACATATTTATATTATTATGTTGTAATTCCAAAAGTACGGCCATTTCTAATTTGGCAGCCATCTTGAATCATATTAAAAAAAATCAGTGATATAACAGAAATTGGCATGCTTTAGAAAAAGATCTATACAAAGTTATATTAAAGACAAAACATGTGAAATAACTGTAATGTCCTATTTCAAGATGGCTGACACTGTAACAAAATGGCTGAATTGCAATAACGTTTGCATGTGATTTTATGATATAGCAAGTGATTTTAGTATGGTTGAAGTCAAGTGGTTTTACTATGGACAAAAACCTACTAACATACTTACCTGAAATGGTCTATGATGGTTGCAATAGTATCATGCCTGGATATGGAAGCCATATTGAATTTTTACGGCCATTTTGAACTAAGCAGCCATCTTGAATTTTTTTTACCCATGTGCATTAACCAAGAATTCACACAGAATTGAGAAACATGGATTATTAGAAAGTAATATGGAAATCAAATACGAAATATTGAGGAAAATATGGTTTTCGGGTGACATATTTCAAGATGGCCCCCAACATACCAAGATGGCAGCCAAAAAAATGTAAATCATATTTTTTTAAATGTTGCTATGTACTTAGTAAAATAAAATTGGTTTACAAGATTCTACCAAAAATGTTCACAAAAATACACAAGGGTATGCACTATATTACTGAAAATAGAAACACCCCCACTGATCCACGATTTATGACAGCACGCCAACTGAAATATTTCCTGGTTTATATATAAATAATCGTTAACAAAAATGTCGAATACATTTCAAGAGTGAATTGTTAATACTTTATTTCAGCTATGTGTTATACATAGCCTAGTTAGTAATGGAAACTTTTAGATTTTAGATCAATGTAAAAATACTCAATGCATTTGAGCAAACTATCGTTATTATGCAAACTAGTTAATCATTTGACACGGAATACTGCCAAAATGTAATCAAGTCTGCATATTATCCAAAAGAATCTATATATCAAGTTTTTAAATAGATGGTTCTTGAGGTATCAGAGAAACATACATAAACACGAACACACAGACACGCGAACAGCAGCGACCTCTATTGTGCGTAATCAATACGGATAAGTAAATCAACTGGTTGTATTTGTTGGCTGGTCGTTCTGTTCAAATTTACAAACTACTTGGTATTCTTCCGTCACAATTCCAGAGTACAACAACAATGATTCGATATAACGCCCCGGAAAACACAGTGTGTCATATGGGCCCACTCTAAAAATACCCTATGACGTAAAAATCGAATGAACATTGCCATGTGATTTATGAAAAATTTTCCCAAAAATTATGAGTAGATTTCTAACTTGAAATCTTATGTACACACGGAATTTCAACATTAACATATTGAAAACTATATGCATTATATATATTCTATAGCTCCCATGTCAAATAAATGACGTAGGTGACGTTATTTGGTACTTTGTGTTATAACGACTTGTGCAGAAACTAAGAGGGACATATCTCAAATGGCTCAAATACTTGTTTCAAATGAAATGTCAATTGTATTATATATATTCTCTAGCTTTCTTGTCAAATAAATGAAATATAAAGAAACGTTGAGTGTATCAATGTTGTCACAATACTTACCAAAAAACTGGTTTCGAACGAGCAAATCCCCTCGGAACGATTAGTACAGTCGCTAAATCTAACGCTTTGTTTGTTATGCATGCTGGGAATCACATTAGTCTGTTGTGCAATGTCGATATCTTATATTCTCAACTATCGATTTTGTTTGGCATGCCAATTGAAACATAAGGCGACTGATTTCAGCACTGCCGTTATGGATTACGGAAAACAAAACCTAATTTCGGTAGTCTTAAAGGATATCTGAGTAGACATCAATATTTGCATATTGTCATGAGATGTGAATTTTATGATTATAACGTTGCAGATTTCAAAGCCAGAAAAAAATTGTTGTGACAATGACAATGTTTACGAGATTATTAAACTATATAATGGAGAGTTATTTCCGCATTAGTCTTTGCTGAAGTAATGTAGAAGATTTAAGGTAGAGATGCAGTTTATTTGTGAATTTCAATCAAAAATAGTTTTTTCGTTTTTTAGATAGATATTTATCTAAAGAACATTCTGTGAAAATTTGACCAATGAATTCTTATTGGAACACCGTTAAAATTGCTGCTTATTTTCTGGTTAAAAATAAAAAACACTTCCACGTGGCAATGTTTATGTCCAATTGCCTAATTTGCATGAGTAACCAAATAACAGGACCTTTGATTGACAATATGCAAATCGAGATTGTACGGGTCATAGTTCATTCAATTCACGCGCATGTGCAATTATTCTCAAATCAGTTCTTGCTCGCTAGCAAACCAAACATTGTATTTCCTGAGTGTTTTTTCCTAATTTTTATCATTACATTATGCGTGGTGAGAAAAGAAAGAGAGGTAGAAAGAAGATTCAGATGATTTCTATGTCGGAAGAGGCAAAAGCTACACTGAAGGCATCAGCTCACCGAACGAAAAACAAAATTGATGTGAGCGTCCAAACATGACTTTCCCTGAAGGCATGAATCCGAGTTTCTGATTGACTGAGAGATTTTATTTTAAATAATTGTTCTCAAAAAATAAACTGAACATGTAAAGAATAATTTAACATTGTTTACAGTGATAACTGCTCATTGTCGAAACGAAGCTTACCCATTCACGCTAGTCACAATAAACATCATACTCTTCAATCGGCGTCAATGACTACGGTAAAACTTAGACTCTATTTTAGGCATCAGGAATGATTGAAATATCCGAAAATGACGCCAAAATACACCTTAAAAGTCCCATTTTATTTTTTTTCTAAATCCCATCCCGAATTTACGGCAGAATCTGGTCCCTCAAATAAGGGACACGTGAGCTTTGATTCTAACCGGATATATTGCACTGGGTCGGGGAGATACAAACTTTTGTGTATCTTTTGGCCAATGGATACCTCTACTACGATCATTCGCAAGTTTTGACAATGCTAAAATAAATTGCAGAGGTACGCTAAAATTAATTGAAAACAACCAAATAATTTCAATGAAAAATAAATCACAGAGAGGGGTAACTTGATACATTACGGTAACAACTCTTTTGACGCGCTGACCGCTTCTCCGCGTCTGATGTTTTGTTTTCCTTGTCATATTACTTACTGATTGATGATTTTGTTTTGATTTTTGAGTTTTTTAGCCTGCAACTCGGCCACGATCTTTGCTTTTTCCGTGAAAAATGGGGAAGTTTACGTCAATTTGACGAACATTCCATTTTTTTAAACTAACGAAGCACACTGTTTAGCACTCCTATTTTTTTCATTTGCCGATTTCTATTCAGAAAAATTCGACCGCTCGAAAACTTGAATGCACCTTAATTTTGCATTCTTAAAACACGTCAGATTTCCAACACAAATTATTTAAAACCGGTCGAAATTTTAAAAACTTTTACGTTAGGAGCTGGAGCTCTCTTCTTGCAGGCGACCGTCGCCGGTAGTACAACAGCATGTTTTGTACGTACATCCGTGCGCTGATTGTCTGCGACTGTCTTAGAAAATCCCTGAATAAGGCGTTGCCAAAATCGGAAAAATAAAAAAATGCCTCCTTAAAAAACGAACATAATTCAAATATTTCTTTTAAAAAATATGTTGCAGTGGGAAAAATGGGATTGGAAACGATGAACAAAACTTCTGTGCCTCGCGTTTCGATTCTAGGATTACGCGATTATTCATTATTGTGCGTTCGCTTTCTGGAGTTGGTTCTCAATACTACATAAAATCATCAAGGATAAATAATTTAATATCCCACTTTGTACTCTTCACGGTAAACCATAGGCTCTGAAATACTCGTAGATTTTTTATTGAAAATACATCGAAGAGAAGCCATGATGTTTTGATCGTGATAAAAGGTCACCTTCCTAGGACCGCCCCCTGTTTAATAATTCATGAGATGACGTCATATTTACTGGGCATTGCCACGTGTTTTTACCGACCCCATCAGAACACTGGTATGAATGACGTGTTTCTGATTTATATATTCAAGAGTAGTTGTTCTGGTCCAACGATTTTACATAAAATGTCTATGTCTATACGTCAACTTTCAATTTCAATAGTCTAGAAAGTATGACAAAGTATGACAAAGCAGTAATTCCCGGTTTAACGCGCAAATATGCAAATTAGCCTTTTTCTCGTCTTCTATTTTTGGTGAATTCTTGGGTTTTAAATTAAAATAGCTGATAGACGCTTTGGCCATTTGCCTCGAAATTTTCACATATTATTGACAAGGTGTTCCCCCTTCAAAATGCGTCCGGACAGTTTATTACGGCGAGTGGAACAAAAATAACAAGTCCGCAATTAACATGGATATATAAATTATGCAAAAATAGAAAAGAGTGAACTTTGAGGTCATTCTGTGCGACTTTGAAAGTCGTTAGAGAGATGAGTGGACGCATTTGAATTAGTAGTATTCCAAGGTATCCAGTGATGTAATTTTACCCACAAATGGACTTGAAGTTTTTAAGCAAATTTTTTTTAAACCACTTTTGTCCAAAAAAGCATATTTTTGACCCAAAATCAAAAACGCATGCTGGATATTTAAAATAAAGACAAGTTTTACAAAGTTTGTATAATAAGCTTTCAGAAAATATATAACATGTTGGATATATAATACCATCTTCATTGTCTAATTACTCAATTAAAAAGCAAGCCAAATAAACTGCATCTCTACCTTAAAATATCTACAAATTGACAGACTGTAATAGTATTAATTATTTTCATTTTATCTGCCCTCGAAGGATAGTCCCCATCTGACTCTTAGCCTTTAATTTATCGCGATTCCCGAACCTGAAATCAACTCTCACAGTTTGTCGTCTGTCGTCACATATTCAACATAATGTTGACTGTACAGAACTCTAGACGAATGTCCCCAATGTGGGTTTATTCTTATTTATATTTGGTTAGATATCGATCACTCGAAAACCAGACATAATTTGACAAATGATCGACATATTAATGTTTCTTAATGTACTTTAGGTCATCAGGGGATTCATGTAGTAATGCAATATATTGCAAGATGGCCCTCATGTGTGGATACATGTATTAAGTAAAATACAGTGTTCGACAGTGTGGTTACAGTTTGCTTTCCCTTTTATCCCACATTTATGTGGCATTGTATTTGCAGTCCATACGCGGAATTGAATTGCCAAGTGTTCACCAATGTCAGTACGTTAGGGGGTAGTGCAGCAGGCAGTAGCATGACACGATTAGCTAAAAATTCGTCTCATTTGCAACATTATATTCAAGGGCAATAAAAACGGTACCAGAATGCCAACATAGTAGTTCAAAATTGACTGCTTTTATCGTAACAAGCTGAATGAACAATTGAAAAACTGATTCAAAAGGGTTTCTTGAGACACGTTTTGAGTCCAGCAAACTGTTTTAACCGTAGGTTTATTCACGGGGAATACTTATGCACGATGATATGTCACTTTTGTACTATTGTTCGAAATTGCGTACTAGTATATAGTGTCTCCAATAATTTTCATCAGTGACAGTATGCAGTATGAAATGGAACAACATGATCGCAATGAAATCACGCAAATGACTTACTTCTGAAAGAAATAGTGGTTGTCGGTTGTGTTGTTGCTGTAAGTTTCGTTGAGGATTGTTCTGTAATGAAATTGCTGAAATGATCTCATCTATTCTTCAAAAGAACGTTGTTTTTTCGACGATTGACTTCGAAACGTTCCACCTAGATCAAACGTCGCCCTCTCGTGCTAATCCCCTTGTGGTAGTAGAAAAAGTGTCGAATATAACGTAAAAGCGATTATCTTTTTTCATTTCACCACAATTAGTTTGAAACAAGATTTATTGTATAATGTGTTGTTTAACGTGATATCTCAATCCGACTGCGATTTGAACTGCTGGCATTTGATTACAGAGTATGGTGTTTCATATTTTTCTTATAGCATCATTGTAATAGTATACCTGTAATATGCAATTACGAACTGGTTGCTTAATTTCAGCTACCACACATATTGAAACAATATAGCCGACATTTGTAATCTTCGTAATTGTCTTAATTATAGCTTCATAATTGCTGCAGCTATGTTGTAAATTGATATCGAAAGATGCATTACATCCACACGCTCATAATCCAATAAATCACCAATAATTTAAGAATCGAGGTAATCAGCATTTGTGACAATAATTTTGGCAAGCCGTTAGGCTGATTGGAAGTCCGCTGAGGGCGCGATTGTTTGTTGGTTGTTGCCATGGAATCTGTGGGACGGCAATTTTTGTATTTGTATAACCAGCCAATCATGTTGAAATTGAAATATTGAAATTTGTTGCCATTGAGCAATTTGGTGTAATTAATAATGTCGAGTCCATGGAAGCACTTGCCTCGACACAACAAATAGAATAGTAACTTTGGGTACATACCCAAGCAGAATAGAATGAGGTATGTCCGGAATCTTTACTCAGATATTTCAACTTTCCCATTTAAGTAAATTTTGTATATGCGATATACCTTTTACACCATGGCACAAATAAAGTAGTCACTCGGAAATAATTGACACATACTTCATAGCTAAAATGTCGTTTCTGACAAAAAGGTTACCCCAAATACCCGGTCAATTCTTTGGCAACAAAAAACAAACAAACAAACAAACAAAAATGAATAATAGCGCACACCCAAGCTTAATTTCAATGAAATATGTCGAAGATTTGTAAAAGATACATTTGCCGCAAAGGTAGAAAAAACTCTGGGATTTTTTCAGATTGTTCAACCTACTCAAAAGAAAAGTTTGAACGGAATAGGCCAAGCCTCAAAAAACTAGTAGATGATCGTAAACAGAACATGTATTCCTTCTTACTATAGACACGAACGTAATGAAATTTTAATGGAAATCGGAGTACAATATCATTTCACACAAACGAAATACTACGGGCAAGCGGGATCCTTCCAACAAAACAGTGTATTTGAAATAATATTACAGAACACATACACAATTTATATTAAGTATAGAGAATTTCGCAAAAAACATTACTTAAAAGGGGTCACAGCTTTTTAAACAGTGTAGTGCCTGTTGTATTGTACTCAAATACGGAGCATGCCTTAAAAGATTAAGATAAAGCAACTGAGAAGATATATCATGCATTTGCCAAACAGAACCGATAAATATGAACATGGTTCATTTAGCAGCTAGACAAATCATTCTCTGAAAACTCCTTGGGGCATATCAGTTTTAATATTCTTTCTATTAGGCGATAGTTTCGTGCATTCATCAATATGGGTTTTTAATCTAAAATCGCCTTTGAGGATTCAGCTGAAACCACAAGGAACGTACTTCATGCATGGTAATGAATAAGACGTAAGTGGTTGACCATAACAACTCGGGAAGTCCATAAGATAAATAATGCATAAAAACATTGCATTAGATGCAACATGTTCTTAATGGGTAGCTGATGCTTTAAATTCTCCCCTCTGAATACAAATCAGACTTCTAATGTTTGACCACTGTTCTATAAACGTGCTTGATTAGACGGTGAACAGAAGTATTAAACAAATCTGGAAGGCGCCGTGACAGCGAAAATCTCCACCATAGATGCAAATTACATAATTCCACTAATATCTCTAACCTAGTATACATTGATCATACTCGCATAATAAGCTTTACTTTCATTTTGAAAAGAGTCTTAAATAGGTTTGGGCACTCACTAACTTGAATTCTGAGAAGGACGCAATGATAGAGAATCATTTAAAAACTCTCAAAATATCATGGCTTGATTAATGTTAACATTTTTAGTTGTTTAGAAAGGATCGTCTCTCCGTGTCCATAGAAACGAGATCTAGAGTTCAACCAAATATTTAGAGAATGTTATGAAAGTTCCAACAAGTGCATACAATTATACACCATGGGATGCCGAAATCTGAAAAGTTTAGAACAGAATCCGTGAACTATTTTGTTTCCGGTCAAACCCTGGTGGCAGCCATGTTTGTTTTTATTATTAGAGGACTCTTACGCGCGTAATCATTCAATATTTGGAGTTCACATTTTTTAATATGGTAGGATGAAAATACGTCAAATACAGCAACATCACGGCACGCTCTAACTTATAGCGTTACGGTGACAGATGTATAATACTAGATACTATACCGATGTTATTATACTACTAATAATCAATGTGCAACGAGTTGTTACTCATTATCACTGCAGCAAAAATGAACAAACATTTCCATAAAAATGCAGAATGGACAAATTAACAGGATTACCCCGATTTGATTTACAATATATATCCCATTGTGTGTACACATTCATTAGTTCTCTCATCCCGAACATATCTAGTTCCAAGAATTTATGGTAATATATTTTTTATTATATGATAGATACGTTTTAATAGATAGATAGTTGAACACGTTAAATTGCGTATGTGTTCACTTCAAAGAATGCCTATATTTTGTTTTCAGGCCTGGCAAACACCTTTTGAGATAATCAGTCAACAAATCATAGAGATTTGAATTGCAAATTACGATGTTGACAAGATATATGAAAGTTGCGATAGGGTTTGGTATTCCACGTGTTGATGTTCTCCTGTTAGGTGAGACCTTTACACCGTTTCATTTATATAAATCCTGCAACAACAGACTTATTTCAGATAATGTAGTCTGTATTTGCAGTTTCTCGTCACGTTGTCCAAGCTCACGTTATTCAGGAGGAGTAAGTCGCTTCTCTATAAGAGCCATTATGCCACGTGGTTTTATTTACCTAATCACTAATTTCATTTCGTTGACCATTTAAGCAGTGTGAACATGACATGTGACACTTAATCGGATTAAATGCGATTATAATGTTGTGAACATAACTGGCCCTGTGAGGCCTTATTTTCGTGCGTGGGAAGTTGTTTATATTTACATGTCCCCAAATGGCCCCCCTTTTCTGAGCAAATGTGTCTGAAATAGGGTTAATATTTAGAGATCTTGGAAGGGGTGGAATTCGAAATATATTCGTTCATAATTGTTATAACGTGTAGTGCAAGCCATAAACTTTGTTTTAGTAATAAATAACTATTAAATATAATTTGAGGGTATGCAATTGTTACGCAACATTATCTCTGAAACGAGGTGCCTGGAGGTAATAACAGGAAATGTTGTCATGTGTACATGGTAGTACCCCCATCCTATCGGGAAACAAACGTACTATTCTAAAGTACACTTATATACAGTTCATACGTAATTGATACTGTTGTTGATACTGTTGGTGTAACAAACACTTACTTATAAATGTACACTTTTCAATGAAAATATCATATTTACAGTCTTCATTTCTATAATAACTTGATTCGGCCAACAAAATGTTATATTTCCCTTCCAGGTGAAAGGTTCGAAACAGCCAACTACAAAATACATTACCACGAAGTATTTAAATCATATGGCCAATTATCCTATTGAAATGTACGTGTTGCTTTTACCTTAATCTAAGATCAGACATGTTCCCCAACTTCCGGTTAAGAGACTCTTGTCTGTTTCGCAGTCTGTAATTTTAACCAACATCACCGTTATACAGGGCAGGAGTTGTTGTTAGAACCACATTATAATACATCCAGAAGTTTGTCGTACCAGTCAAATAAGACAGTATTCTAAAACAAGTATTTCGTCATCCTATCATTGTTGTTAATGTTATATTTGCACATGAGTTTCCCATTCTGGCATCTATAAAGTTGGTTATCGTCAATTATGTAAAAGAAAGGAAAGGAAAGGGAATAGTTAATGTGTTTTACATCGAAATCTTAAAATCCCGAAAGAATGCTAAGGGAGGGCGGTTAAACGGAATGTCCAAATAGTCATGCTCAGTTGACACTTGATTTTTAAAGAGTTTCTGTTAACAAATCGTTGGATGTTTAGATACAATTGCTGGTATAGATACAATTACTGGTATAGATTCTTAATTACTGTCGAATTATTCGATCATTTGTACATTAGTTCTATACGCTGTAGTCATTCATAATAAATTAATGATTATTTATCTATATACACACTATTTTCTGGGGATCTCATTTATATTTCCATTTATTTCATATCGTCCGTGGTTAAAAGCTATCCATTAGCTAGCGTATAGGATTAGATTTAAGTATAGGATAAACCCGAGTACGAGGGCTCCTGTGGGATATAAAGTGCGACCCCGAGAAAAAAGGTCCCGGCTTTCAGTCTCGACCTTTTATCTCGAGGCTAGAAGAACCTGAGTAGAACTTTAAACATTCCGCCACAACCTATCTATAATATATGTATTAATGTAATGTCACCTGACTGTTAAATGCAATTATTTTTTTTCAATAACAAATAAAAAACGCACAAATTTCGCGTTGAAAAACGTGTGGTACTAGTGAGGTAGTTTTGAAATATGCTGTCATTGTTCTCATAAAATATGCATGTTATGTGTCGAGTGTACGTAAGTCAGTCTAAAAGAGAAACAATGCCCCTATAAAAGCCATAGGGTGCTTATGACATTAATTGCCATAGATAATTTATGTAACAGAAGATCTGATAGAAACGATAGAAACGCCCTGTAACTTGTCATAAATTCGTAAGTCAAACTCCAAAGAATTTTGTGTAGGTAATGTCTGGCAATGATTGGCTGGGAGATTCAAGACAGGTTTTAACTATAATTATGACTAGCTTCCGTTTTCTTTCATTGTTGTAATTTATATAAATCGAAACTTTAGCATTTGACCAACATTGAGAACGAACTTCACTTTGAACGTCGGGTGACACACATATTCGCGATCAACTATTAAATTAATAATATTGCAATTATTTTCATATGTGAAAAATTGTAAATTCAAAAAATTTTATTATCACTATAGTGTTAGAATAAACCAATTCTGTACAGCACTAGAATCATTGCTGTTCAGTATTATCTCTTTCGTAAGTGTCTCACATATATGGGCGAGTGATGACGGTGGGACTACGACCTGAGAGAAAGTGATGTCAAATAGTTAATTAGCGACTGAACATATACATATACAATGTGATGGATTGTAATCTTTTTGACACATCTAACCTGCGTTTACGTAACCACCAAGAAATCGGTGATATCATCTACAACATCACAATTATCCCATTAATGTGTCACCAGCTGAAATAAACATCGTTAATGGATGAAAAATTGAGTCTCTTCCAGACCCACATCATTGAGCACCATTTATGTGTTCAGAGTAACAAATTGAACGCAGTTTTAAGGTATGTTTAATAATAGATCGAAAGAATATTCCTTGCAAGATTACGACTGATAGTTCACACAGGCCAAATCGTTAATCGATGTAAGTAATAAATTCAAAATGAATGAATGACAAGAACAAAAACATTCAGGCAGATTCGTGATCACGATAGACAACGTCTTCCAATGTTTTGTTTTATTTCTTTTCACACACATTTCATGTTACAGATTTATCTTTGTAATAAATTTACAAATCGTACAAATCGTTATATACTATGCACATAAACTGTAAAATGTATTCTCTCTGTAAATGAAAACAATGAATATCTGAAGACACAAAATATGTGATAACATTTTGAAATAAAGTGATACAAATCAGTGGTCCCTACTGCGATGTAATTAAAGTACACGTTTACACACACGTACATATATATATATATATATAGAGAGAGAGAGAATATAACGAATTTTATACTCGACTCGACTCAGCCAAGCGATATGCCTTAATGAAAAACCTTTTATCTTTAAACGAAGCTTCTTACTGGGAGTTAACACATACTTTATATCACTAATACTTTCTATCACAGTTTTGGCTTGTACATCGCCAATATACTATTAGTAAATACTGCAATTGTCATTGTTTCCTGAAGGTCGCTTATGTTGAAATGTAATACATTAGTAATAATAAACCGGATATTAATTACATAATTATATTTACAATTTATGTAATTACAAATCACAAACATGTAAGACGCATAGCTAATGTGTTAACATTTTTAATGAGATGCATTTATATACATTGTGCAGATCTTTCAAAAGTACAGGTATGAGCGCCACCGATTGTGTAAAATAGCATATTTCCAATAGCACACACGTGTACTTTTGGTTATGTCCAATGTTATGTCACTATTTATGTTGGTGAAATCTCATGAAAAGTGTACGAAAGACCGTACCAAATACAGAGTACAGAGATGCACAAAACACTAACATTGAGTGAATATAAGTGTTATCACAGTGTAATGTCACACTGAGCTGATAGAATGTCTACGTGTATGATACAATCTTTAGTATCGCATTTGTTAAAACAACATGTCTGGCAATCGGGTAATTTGAATCCGACCGGAAAAACAAAATGACGTACACGTATAATATCTGATGTTTGTACCAAGTTTGACCGAAATCCGTCCGTACACGTACGAGATTTGGTCCCAGAATTTAACCTTAAAAATGGCTGCCATTCGGCCATCTTGAGTTGGATTGTCAAATGAAATACATTTGTGCGAAATGATGTATGAAGTGTATATAAAGACATATCAGAGATATGGACATGAAACTGCATTCGTTAAAAGTCGCCATTCAGCCATTTTTGATACAAAATGATGTGCATTAATGTGTTATAATGTCCAATTTTTGAACAAAATGTGTCAATACACGACCATTTTAGCAATAAATGTCCGAAACCAATGGATTTGCAAGATACAAGATGTATGTCCGAGCTCCCGACAGAGACGCACACACGTACAAAGGTCAAAGCATAACTTTTTAACGTGTTTTGCGGACTTTGCCAAAACGACGACTAACAACGAGTAACATTCAATCTTTCTATTAATCTAATTCCGTCTGAACCACTTCACGGTTAAATAAATGAGTATAAAACGAGAAATGAAATAAAACAGACCGATAAAACACAAATCGCATCGAATTAACATTTTATTAGTAGTTGGTTATTCTAGTATGCATTTGACGACTGGAACATTGTTGGCAAAATAGGATAATATCATACTTTAAATGCAACGGAAGACACGCTCGAATAAGCCCAGTAAATAGTAATAGTAGCATTTCCGAAAGTAAAATCACTGTATATATATTTTTATAAATAATCACAGTATATTCTTCATCGATAAATTACGAAAATGACTAGTGACAAATATTCCAAGAAGGATAATTATTTCTTTTAACTAAGCATTTTTGTTACAACAAATATTCCAACATAATATAATTTACAGTCTCTACCACAACTATTTCGAAAAAAGATAATATTTTTCGAAGACAAATAAAAAGGACAGTAGCACACATAAAGGGACTACAATAAAACTTAAAGTTATTTTATAATTCGGAATAATTTAAAAAATACTTTCAAGGAGTATAATCGAGAAGACTTGAAACATTTTAATTAAAAACAAATAAATGAAATGAGAATTGAAAATAGTAAACATATTATGTAATGTCTGTGATACAATGACTGAAACCACGGTTATGAAATAATAGAAACCTAGACACATATTACCAAATCGGTTGTTGACATTCACAGAAATAATTGCATTTGCGATTGAATTTGAACGGTTCTATGCACCGCTCACATATAATCACGTAATAAGTGCTAATGGTAGAAAACCAACTTTGATAAAGACAGTGTATAGCCAGTTATTCCCAATTAAATATATGTAGCGAAGTACATTAGATAGCACTATATTGAGTTTCCGTGTTACGGCGTCTAGTTCCAATTTTAACTGCGTATGTTGCATGTACCAGACATGTTCCTTCGCTTCATCGAAAATGAATTCATAGTCCCGCTTGACGTTGACCATTTATGTGCCTGTATTCCACCTGTGACGCAACCAACAAGACGACGGCAACACAGTTTTGATACATCTTTCTGCAAGAAAGCAAACGAATATATTGATTAACTCATGTAACAGCTGCTGTGTTTTGTGCGGTACCATTAAATCAACATATTGGGCAGTTGAAGTTTTTCTTGGTGATAATTTTTATTTCCACATGACTGACTAACCAAGTGAAATGTTATAAATCAGACTACGTGCTACTCGCGATGAAGCGCGCTTATTGGGTTTAAAATGTATTAATTCGGATGAATAACTTATTATTGAGAATATTGTAGACCGTGCCATAATTTTAAAATTTGACCTAGTGGAGATGTTTGGGGATTGGTGTGATATGGCCACGTTTCGTCTCAATAATGACAAGTCAAGTCTTGCAGCTGTATCCGCATATTGGAATGGTTTGATATGCACGGATGGTATACGAGAACAAAGCAAAAGTGCATTGCCGTAGTCGAGTTATGTGGAAATAAGTTAAACAAGTTTTATTTGAGTAAATACAATATTACTAAAATTACGATTAATAAAATATTGACGGCCATTGCAATTGAATGCCAATGATTCCAGCTTCGGATAGAGAAGTATATCATTGTGAATTGTATCAAAGACTGGGAGGCCCAAAAGAACTAATTTACCAGACACTAGAACGACACATAATATCATTAATTTTATTGCATTTTTATTTTTGATATAGCCAGATTAGAAATGCAATTTCTCTGAAAGGTTGACATACATTATTTGTTATCTTTACGTTTGTTAATTATCATCATAGACTTTAAGTAGAGAAGTATTTAATGTCACTAAATAGAAGACCGCCAATAATTTCCCTGAGACAGTTTGAATTGATTCAAATGTTGCTCTACTGAGCATTATGGGCGAGAGTATCTCAATGTATATAATGGGAATACTTTTATCACCCTGGAAGCACAATAAATTTAACGTCAATGTTGTTAAATGTTATTTTTGTATTTTTATTAGGATTCATGTCAATAATAATTATTGACTTTTCCATTCCATGTCATCCAGCAAACAATTAAGATACAAAGAAATAACCCCACCATAGAAACCAGTGTAAAAATGCCAATATATACCATTTCCCATGACATATAGCCACTTGTATCTCGCAAAATCGTCTAGAAACCCATTTTTTGTTTGCATTATCGGTAGTCTGGTGGTGTGAACTCATAATGAGGAAAGCGTGACATACAATCTTTAATTCGGCTCAAACATCTTTAACGGTAATCACTGGAGAAGTAATCGTGATCGTGGTTATCCTTTTTCCATAATAACGAATGATAATCAGTGCGTAAGATAACGCTCTATATATGTCTGAATATCTTATTAGTTTTTAAACGCCTCATTCAATACGTAAGACTAACAACATCTCACGTGATTACGAAAACAACTCTCATTATACTATGCTGTACTTAGCACAATGTCGGTAGTGACGGAAATGTGGTGGTCGTTTCAGTATCGCATACACATTGCATTAGACTCATTGATCCCGTGTTCAAGGCAACTTGAATACGAATTTAGTGTCACCGCATTAACGTTTCCCCAGCTGTCTCGTCAGTGGCATATGATGTTGATGGTATAAGCAAACGCTATCTAAGCTCATAAATGTGAAATGGAATGTAAAAACCAACGAAAGCTAAATTGATGAAAAGAGATCAAATAGTATACTCTTACTCTGGGACGTTTCCTGAATAAGATGCGAAACTTGTGAAATAAATCACATTTATAAAACAAGGATATGTTTTTTATGAGAATTCCACTGACAGATTGTGCGCTCATCCTTGTTGTCATAATAGACACAAATGCCAATGGAATTCAATTTTGAATAAGATGAGTGGTGCACTGTGTCACAGTGTGTCTTCTTCATTTACATCGATAAAATATAGCAATTACTGCAGGTGTGTAATTACTACCTACTGTTCATTCCAATTAGAGAACGTGCCACAGATCAATTACATATAATTGTGATATATAAGTAAAGTGTGATATTTGATATATTATCAAATACCAATGTACGTGAGCTGTCGGTAACAATGACTGATTGATCGATCATCTATCAGAAAAAAAGAACACAATGGATAAACGACCACATATTTATTTTTTTAAATAATTGCGTTTTAAAAAGGTACCACCTCGTTTGATATATACATATTACTCAAGATATAACCACGTAAAATGTACACATATTACTAAAGTTATCACCCACTCTTTCCGTGATTTTGCTTGGACAACGTGAAAATCAAGTGAGTGCCGAGTAGTTGCCATTTTGTTGAAATCGGTCATGCCGGGCGGACCGTGGAAAACTATGACGCACGACGTAATTATGAGAAATAAAATAAAATCATCAGTGAGAGGTCGTTATTGAGAGACTTAGCCTCTCAAGATGGAAACGTATTTGACATTTCGCGCTGGACATTCGGTAAGTTGTCATTTTGTAACGTTATCCATGAGGTTCACTTGACATACCTCGACGCAGCATCACCGTCATCTTTTTTTTCACTTGCAAGTGATTTAACGTACAATTTCGGCATATAGCGTATATGCTTTTAGTGCCTGCATTTCGGTAATGGTTGTTACAAATTGATACTGAAAATAAAAATCATCGAAAAAAAATCGATAGATATAGCTATCGTTTTAATGACATAATCATATTGTATAAACAGTTCACTGCAATGGAGCACAACGTTGTGTGACAATGCTAGTATGCCACGTTGCATTACTGGAATGTGTTATTGATCCAAAGTAAAGTTAAAATTAATCACATGATTTCTTTACATAACATTTAGAACGCTGCGCAATGACCGTTATGATTGATGTACTAGGAAATAACCTCCTCCTCTCAGCAACTTGTTTGAACTGAATCTGAACAACAGAACTGATTAGCTTTCTAACGCAGGGTCTGTTAAGCTCTATTGTTAGATGAGGAATTGACTATTTTGAGACTTGTCATCGACAAGGTACATGTGGAATTGTTTGCAATCAGCGCTCTGTGTGATCCATAAGTGATTAGACTTACATTTCATTGACTTCATTGACCATAAGCTGGGAGTTTTTCTAAAATGTGTTTTTGTCTTAATGTATTGCTGCGTACTGTCCCAGCTATATGGTATGCAATTAATTAGATATAACCAAACCTGTATACACTAGTGACTGAAAATGTTTCACATTATAACACGATGATATCATAGTGCTGATATTGGTAGTAGTGGTGACCGAGTTGAAGCCACGGAGTGTGCAGCTAGGCGATTTGATGACGTGGTCGCCAGTTCGAATAACGTTCAGTTTGTTGTATATGTATCATTACGTTTCCTATGAGTTATGTAATTCTAATTCCCCTTCATTCAACTATTCAGACTGAACGAAAGGTGGGTTTATCTTGACCATTTATGGACACCTAACTCAGGATCAAATAGTTCATCAAGTATAACTTGTATTTAACTTAATTTCAAATCTCTGTGCAAACATTGGGGAATGGAGAATATTTTTAAACTGTTCACCGGTATGTTGGAAATAGTTAATTATATATCTTCGTAGATATCACACAGGCACATGAGTACGAACATCATTTGGAATGTCAGACCCTCTGAATTGTCATATTTTATATAGTCCGTCAACCAACTATAATATAGCTCATAACTTCGTTTGTGATTGTTACTTTATGTGGGAACTAACAGAAATTGAATTGGAAAGTGTCTGCGTTGGTTCTAAGCTTAATTTAGTAAATTGAATGACTACGTAAAGCGGATGCTCAGATGTCTTGGTTGCTCAATCAAAGTTTGTTCTAATATAATAAAAATAGCAGCATGAATTAACCAGAATCTAATGTGTTCTCGAAATTATAATCAAATTCTCGCACTGGAAATGCCAAAAAGAACTGTATTGAATGTTGGCACAACCCGTATTCTTGATCCGGAAACACGAATGTTAAATGGATTCATGAGCAGAGTACACAATTATTTCAAGGCGGATGCACATATGGCTATTCAAGTGAACAGTCAGCAGATTGAACTTGGCCATGTGCGAAATGAATTCTACCTAAGAACAACAGTCACGACCGCGGCCATTGATAAGGATAACAACAAATTGTCAAAGTAGCTACCTTCATAACTATGTGGAACTAGACTATTTAAGTTTCTACAATGTATTTAGATTAAACCATTTCACAATCTTATACAATATTGATGATACAATAATGAACACTGAATAATTTATTAACCATGCGTTTATCTGTGAGCATTATTTCGCCGAGACAAATTGCTTATCGTACTAAATGCGCAAATGTGTTAAATAAAGATAAAATGTTAAAGTAATTTAACTTCAAGTACTATTAGTTATAATTGCAAAGCAGTAATAGTTTATAACACAACTGTACAGACCGACGCCACATATACCATAGATTCAAATGCCCGCCGAGATCTCGTTAAGCTAAGAGAGCCGCGCGACTTGATTTATAAAGGCGTTTGAAATATGTTGGTTACATAGATCACTGGAACAATGACGATTGAAGAGGATAGAATTATGTTTTGGGGGAAAATACACGTCACGTAGATCTCTCGCTCTCGAATAGATACAGTGGTAATATGCGTATTGGGTTTATTGATCGTGTCTTGGTGGCGGTAAATATAAACCACGCGATCCGATAACCAGTAATTTTCACAGGTCAGGTGAACTAGAGCAGAACTAAATGATTTCTTGAGAGAACTCATTGGCAATACATTCTGTTTGATCTAGCATGTTCTTGTTAGTATTGGATGAGTTGATAATTGTTTCATATCGACCGGCATTACATCATTATTTGTAAGTGAAATGAATGAGTGCTAGGTATTTATCCCTCCATTGACATCTGTACATTAGAATGTAGTTTTTAAAATTATTAGTATGCCAAAATATATAAGTGACAATATTAATATTCTACCAACATGTGCATCTGACAACTTTTATTTTATCAAACGCCTTGAAGGTAATGCTTTGAATGTAATGCTGAGAAACGTGACGCATGGAGGGAATATTGTAGTTTGGATCTTTCCGGTGTTATACACAACGCACGCTTTATTACCCTTGCTTGGTGTGTAGATTTTATAACTTCGGGAAATGGCAACTTCTACTAAATATTTATCCCAATAAAAGCTTGACATATTTACACCTCAGTATATACAACGTACATACACATTACAAGCGTTTTTACCAGAGCTTTGTGTTAAAGCGGGAGGGTCGTCACCTGCGCACGCGCAAGAATTGAGTCCCATGCGATGATAACAACACACGCTAAGAACGCAAAGGCTCATGGGTAGACGTTTGTTTGTAAACAATGATACGCTATGGCCAATTGACGCGTGCGCAGGTGACGACACCCCCGCTTTAACATTGTATGACTTCGGGACCACCTGTTAGATGCACTTTAATTTTGTTTCCAATTAAATCTTGACACAGGTACTACGCACCTTAATATAAACAACATATATGTATCTACGTCAGCACCATCATCCTCTTTTTACATTTAATGAATAGGGTGACCTTTGTTGCTACAAATGCTGATGTATGTTTCATCGGAAGTGAGCAACAAAGAATCAGCAAGCCAAATTTGACACATAATTAAACCACTACGCATATGAGTCTATTTGCTCAGACGTTTGCCAACTGTCAATCACAGTTTATAGTATCAATCGAAATAAAATTAGTTATTAACAACATAGTCCCCATGGTACCCCAATTGAAACGAAGTGGAATAACCCTTGCAAATGAAAACGCATCACACACAGAACCTAGAACACCTATGCGAGGTATTTGAAACCAAAATCGCCATCTCTAATCATATACCCCGAGAAAGTGTTCTATGTTCCGTGTTTAATGGGGCGTTCGTATGGAAAGGACCTTTCAACGCAATAACAGTTCAGCAATATCAGTTTCGTATTTTTATTCTGAATTGTAGGATTCTTGAAATCTTGTCTACTTGTTATGCTTAGACGTGGATTCAAGACTGCGGACTCTATATAGTAAATATCGGTAAATTAATCGTATTTGTTTATTATCATGTATACGCCAGCTGAATGCGGTTTCAGCCAATCAAATTGATGCTGTGGATACGAATAGCATATGACATGAAATGACATTAGCAGGTTATAACAACGCAAATTCCAGAACACCAAATCAGAATCACTTTTTTCTACAAAATTTGCTGTGTATTTTCTTATGCCAATGGGAGCGTCATCGACTCTAGACTTGCTAACTACCCAATCGACAAATGCGCGCCCTTATTTATTCCTTAAATATCAGGTTTATTATTATTTAGAATATGATGTATTAATACTTGCGAATTGCCAGAAATATTTTGGTGTCGGCCAATACTCAATTACATAATTCATTGGCGTCGGAACATTGGAGCGTTAGAAAATGAAATTCTAACCGAAAGATGGAAGGTCAGAACGCTCGCCAACATCGTTAAAATTTGAGCGTTTAGTACATTATTTGTCAGCGTGGCGTGTAGTAATGTCACGGTGAACAGTTTCCATTATAACATAGAGAGTCGTTCTAAGTAAGAGACACATTGCAGTTTATATTGAAACAATTTAGTTTTGAGGTTAGTATAGTTATTTACAGTTGACTGAGAGTCACGATTACGTTCACAGTGCATTCTCGGGGATTTTTATCCACTCCAAGTAACAATCATGATATTGATTACAATTGATTTTACAAATATAACCTGTCGTACCTAACGTGAACACCAGACTCAATGTATAGTATGATTTTGACACGTGACATTCTCGCAAGGATATACCTAAAGTGTTACTAACATGAACATCACGTGATATTTCGTTATATATTTGAAATTTAAAAATAGTTTACACAAATCGCGTGACAGTTTTCAATCAAAATTAATGACTAATTATTTTCACCATTTTATAAATGTTTTTATGTTCAGATCGCTTAATAAAACCAACAATAGAAGCATTTAGTTTATATGAGCTTTTTTTAATGAGCCAAATCAATACTTTTTTACGCAGTTCGAACACTTTTGATTGCTATCAGTACCACTCCCATGCCACATAATAGTACACAACACAATGCATCGGTTAATTTTACTACGATGAGGTGAACCGCTATACAAATGTAATCTTACTCCGCGGGATGATTCCCTGTTACATTTACAGTTGTACAATCATAAACTCATAGCATATAAGTGTGTAATCCAAACCTGATTAGAACAACTATCACCTACAAAGAGCTACCGAAAAAAGTAGGAGAATGAGATAGACTCTAAAAATGTATACAATAGCCTCATCAAACGTTACAATAATATCAATCACATCGATTTCGCAGTTGTCTAAGGTAAATTAAAGCTGAATTTACCAAAGCAATTTGCAATATATAATACGACACGTTCACCATATCACGCGCTGTTAATAACACAATCTCGTATTTCAAATATGAAACCACCTGACACAAAACGTGTACTAGGAGATTGTCGTCCAGGGAAAATCACGGATAAGGCAACGTCTCGTGCAACTAAATCCAAGAGTACATCAACGAATCGTGCAATACAACTCAATAGTTGCAAAAGTTTGAATTTATATATCGGTAACACGATGAAAAACTGGCCAACAGACAAGATTATTTTCAGTGTGTATCGTAAAAAATGAAATGAAATGAAAATAGAAATGAAATGAAATGAAAATAGAAATGAAATGAAATGAAATGAAGATTTGTTCTGGTCGTGAGATAAAGCATGTTTCGGTGATGCGATTATTGATGGTTAGTAGTCAAGGTAACCCACTCTATAAACAATACACACAATCACATGAATGACTGATCTGAGTCATCTCATTCAAAAAAGTTAAACAAAGACAATTTGTTTCCGTATGCATGCATGGCGCTGTAGATGTTGACTACAGAGGACAGTTCAAGTACGAGAATGTCATTTATGAAAGGTGAATCAATTCATTATTATTTAGGCACATGAGTTGAATATCCCTGCCCTATTAGCGATGAACAACGCTGAGAAAAATACATTATTAATAGTGATTTGATATTGAAATTTACTACAATCAGGTAGTATGTTGCCTTTCTTGGTAAAAAGAGCATTATATCCGAAATAAAAAACAGTTGTCATGTGCAATACAGATTGCAATATATGAATCGCTGCCTTGTTCAGCCATACGTGCCTCCTCACATTTGCTCGTCGTTAAATATCATACTAAACATAACTCAAGAGCGGTTACCAAGCAAACAAACAACAGCCATGTCGCACGGTCACAGTCCATGGTATAATGCATGCAGGCCAATAATGCTAATTGCAATTCGATGCTACCTGAGAAAAGGGATCACCATACTACATTGACGCGTCACACGAATATGTGGACGCCATCAACCACAATACGTTCGTTGATCTGTCCATAAAAAAACTCAGTTGTAAATTCTCGCGTGTTTTTTACCGTCGCATATATGTGAAGCGCTATTTATAATTCTACTTTTACTTCAAGATGTCAACGAGCCGATGGTTTGTTTTACTAAACTAAATTACCCCCGTTAAACTGACAATATAATGATGGCCCCAAAAATAGACATGGCATGAGAGTAAGTAGTGTCTGTGAACGGTAATAATTTCTGCAAACACACAAACACATATAACAGAATATCAAATTAATGACTTACAATATCAGATACATTAAACACGTGAAGTTTTATGAACACCACTACACTCATTTGAAAAATATAAAACTGCATCTCCATTATGATATATCCCCCATATATCAGTGTGGTATATACCATGTACCCTATAATAATAGATCATTCATCAAACAATACAGCGCTAATAACACTAGTGTTTATCTTCTCTACGTTAGAACCCAGTTAAATGTACGTAAATCACTGGCATGCTTGCCCTAACACAACAAAAGACAATTACCAAACAACTACACTTCAAAAATCTAGCATTATGAACTATAATAATATAACGACGTCATTTAAACAATATAGTCAAAAAAACTAATAATGATAAAATTCAACTCAGAAATGTTTGTATTTGTTAGTGCATATTTGTTCAGTAAATATATTGTACGTGCCGTTACCAATACACCATACCTAGTTAGTGATGCGAGCATAGTAAGTAATATACAAAAACAGATAAGTGTTCTTAGAATGTCATAATATACGCTTTGTGCTGCTGAATTTTTGACATCTCATGATATATTTATATTTATAAAACACAATTTTCAGATTCTGTTATAGGATTGGTCAATACGTGGTTACATTTGATTATTTAGAATTACGATATCACCCGTGCATGATGCAGCAGACTATTAGTATTCCCAAAGTGACGCTACTGTGTGAACAATCAAAATACTTTTAGTTCTCAGTTAACAAATGATAAATAGAGGACATCTCATGAGTCTTTCCTACAATTAATATCTGATATAGAAAACGCATGTAAACATTTCTCGTTAGTTCTTTTCACAGGTTATAAGAGCAACCTTACTTCTAACACAATAATAATCACTAATTACCCGGAAAGACTTGTACTTACCCGGAAAGACTTGCTTAAAAAGGTGTAAATGAATGGATTAATGAAGCTGTGTGACACTGCCAGCCAGTGGAAGGCCAGAAAGAGCCTGACTACCGTGTACCCATATCCACCAATGCTGAGAATAGATGGAACGAAGACAACGATCAACCGCAGGCAATGTAATGGAGTCCAACATATGAAAAATGCCAATATCACTACAAATACCATCTTGAGAACCTATAAGAAAGAAAAACCATGTATGTAGTATACAAATATTGAAGGCATTTTGTAAATGAGGGCTCGCTATTTGTGGGCAATAAAGTACGCCCCGCTGCATAGTTTTGAGATATGCACCGCATTTCATTACATGTACTGTGTTGTTAACATGATATCGCTACATGCACTGCGTGTTAACATGATATCGTTACATGTACTGTGTAGTCAACATGGCATCGTTACATGTACTGTGTTGTTAACATGATATCGCTACATGCACTGCGTGTTAACATGATATCGTTACATGTAATGTGTAGTCACCATGGCATCGTTACATGTACTGTGTTGTTAACATGATATCGCTACATGTACTGTGTAGTCAATATGGCATCGTTACATGCACTGTGTTGTTTACATGACATCGTTACATGTACTGTGTTGTTAACATGCCATCGTTACATGTACTGTGTTGTTAACATGGTATCGTTACATGCACTGTGTTGTTTACATGACATCGTTACATGTACTGTGTTGTTAACATGCCATCGTTACATGTACTGTGTTGTTAACATGGTATCGTTACATGTTCTGTGTTGTTAACATTACATCGTTACATGTACTGTGTGTTAACATGATATCGCTACATGTACTGTGTTGTTTACATGACATCGTTACATGTACTGTGTTGTTTACATGACATCGTTACATGTTCTGTGTTGTTAACATTACATCGTTACATGTACTGTGTGTTAACATGATATCGCTACATGTACTGTGTAGTCAACATGGCATTGTTACATGTACTGTGTTGTTTACATGACATCGTTACATGTACTGTGTTGTTAACATGCCATTGTTACATGTACTGTGTTGTTAACATGACATCGTTACATGTTCTGTGTTGTTAACATGACATCGTTACATGTGCTGTACTGTTAACATGGTATCGTTACATGTACTGTGTTGTTAACATTACATCGTTACACGTACTGTGTTGTTAATATGACATCATTACATGTACTGTGTTGTTAACATGGTATCGTTACATTTACTGCATAGTCAACATGGTATCGTTACATGTTCTGTGCTGTTAACATTACATCGTTACACGTAGTGTGTTGTTAATAGGACATAATTACATGTACTGTGTTGTTAACATGCCATCGTTACATGTACTGTGTTGTTAACATGGTATCGTTACATGTACTGTCTTGTTAACATGGTATCGTTACATGTACTGTGTTGTTAACATGATATTGGTACATGCACTGTGTTGTTAACATTACATTATTACATGTACTGCGTTGTTAACATGACATCGTTACATGTACTGTTTTGTTAACATGACATTGCTACATGTACTGTGTTGTTAATATGACATCGTTACATGTACTGTGTTGTTAACATGACATCGCTACATGTACTGTGTTGTTAACATGGTATCGTTACATGTACTGTGTTGTTAACATGACATCGCTACATGTACTGTGTTGTTAACATGGTATCGTTACATGTACTGTTTTGTTAACATGACATTGTTACATGTACTGTGTTGTTAATAGTCGTTAACAGAATTACATTGTTAAACGGGACATCTTTACTTTCACTGTATTGTGAATATCGTTACGTGCACTGCGTTGTAAGTCAGCCAATTGAAGTCACACACCTTTACACACATTCTTATTGTGATTTATTGAGCAATATGAAAACGTATTAAATAGCATTAACTCTGTTTTCTCCAGTGTATGATGAATCATTTAATGTTTCCCATGATACAGCTGTCGAAACGTAATAATATCATTTACGCCTATTTACTGTGATTAGTAGTCGATGGCAATTTTAAACGGATTATGTGCGTAACCTATTCGCCAAGAATATCATTCACTCCATGCTACCAAAACTATTCTTATCAGAGTAATATGAATTGTGTAAACTAAACATATGAGCAAAGACCAGAAAGTGCTTTAAATGTAATGAAAGATGATATAAAAATGTAATCGACTGTCAGCTTACGGCGTTATAGTAACTATCGCACAATACCACTCAATAGCCCCACGGCGCTACGTACATTTGGTACATAGACCATCACTATATCATGTTTTGTGTAAATATTCGAATAATATAATTTCGTGCATGTTTAATTTTGTTATATTTCTATAATTCGTTCCTAAACACACCCATACGAGGCAATACGATTCAAGGACGATTTTTTTGGAGTTCGTAGTGTGTCTAGTAACAATACAGGGAATGATAAGTTCAAATAAATCATATTTACAATCTCCAAATGTTGGCAATTCCTATCTAAATAACCCCATGTTTTTCTGTTGGTTGCATTTTGTCAGACACCAATTCCAACAAATACGGAACTCGAGATTCACAGATAGTTTCCAATAATAAGTCAACATAAGGTATTGGTGCAAATGTATGGCCGAATTTCACATAACAATCACCTACTTTCGAAAACTCGGCCAAAAATGGCATTGGAGAAATTTTAAATACAAAATTAATGTCAGTGAATACAATATATTAAAAGAAAGGAGCCCCATGGGAAATCCATAATATTGAAAAATTGCCGATTCTGAACTTTAAATCTAATTTATTTAGACTAATTTATTAGGATTTCTCGTTTAAATCTCATTTATTAGGATTACTGGATTAGGAAAACGCATTAATAGAAAGAATAATGCTTTATTTTGTCAAGGTTTTTTAAAATAATCTTACTGATATTTGTAGGGTATTTTTGGGAGTTGAATGTATTTACATACATTAACATTATTGCAACTACAAAGTCAAACGTAATGTGAAAGTGAACAATATTATCCCAACTCATTTCTAGTCTAAACATGTAAGTGCTGACACACTATAAAATATGACTGGTTATGAAAATCAGTTATAAAAGATCTATACAACTGCAAACAAATATTTTTACTATATCTGGCAATAAAATAATTTATATGTAATTGACACTCAATGATAATTGAATCCCACTGCTTATGCATGCATTTATGCAAAACGACAAACTGTGTCAATATTTTGTGTTGAATTTATTTTGACTGATCACTAAAGCCTTCGACGTGCCAGCTCAAAACACGCATACAAGAATGAAGTTGACGGAAAAGACGCTATTTTAAGATACACAATCCATTATACGACAATGCGGGTCGTATGGACGCGCCACGAATCTAACAATAACATCAACAATGACGTCAGTCGTCCGGAAACATATGTACACCATCCGCTCCATTGTGACGACCGACTATGATGACGTTCGCTTATTGATGACCATGCGAAGTTAGGATTGAATGACCATGAACCGTAAATAAGTTCGCTAAGTGAGTATTATTTACTGAGATGTGTCATGTAATTGGCTGTTACTAAGCACAAATAAATCGTATTTAAAATCGTCATATCTATGCTGAGTTCATCATATTTATCATATTAATTCGAACCGTCAGTCATAATCGTGAAAAAGAACTCCATTACACATCCATGGGTTCTATGAAACATGAAGTAAGTCGTATTGCAATATAGTGTCAAATCGGTGAGCGAAATATATTTGGACCACAGTGTATACATGTAGAGAAAATAAAATATATGTCAAGCATTGGGGGGGGGGGGGTCACATATATTGTTTATGTACGTGTGTGCGGAAAACCAACCTTTGGTGAATGTCATTGTCCGGGAGAGCAAATTCCTCAGTTCAAAATCATGATAAAATATCATTGGCATATAACACATTATATCAACACAGCAACAATACATGACCTATTTGATTCCTGAAAATGTCAAAAAATACCCCTTTATTATTTAAGTAACAAACGGGGACCCATGCCCATTTTGAAACATTTGAAACACATCTGAAGTCCCAGTGCAGTATGAGGCTGCAATGTATATTGCCTTTAATGAAATTTAACCTGTTTGTAAAGACCACAGCTAACATCGTTAATAAAATCCGAGAATCAAAGATCAGTTTGCTGCCTGCAGGGTTGTTTTCAGATTCAGCTATTTCACCGATCTCGAATGATCATAAATGAGCTCGCATTAGCCCATAATTTGATACACATTCAAGTAGTCCGCTATTTTCTTACTCCCAAAATTACGATATACAAAAAAGTATGAGCCGAAAACCCCTGGCGATATTGGAGCCACTCATCATTAAACCCCTATGGTAAATGTTTCCTTTCGTGTACATATTGTGAAAAATCATATGTAGTTAAGAAGTGTACTTGTTCGGAAGTATTGGGAAACTTTGACGAATACTATTCATTCATTATGTAATATTGTTTTAAAATGAATGTTTATGGAAATAGTTCAAACAATGTTTTTAAACATTAATTGAAAAGAGGGAAAGCTCTAAAATAACGCGCTAT
The DNA here is from genome assembly GCF_978046115.1 of Saccoglossus kowalevskii. Lineage (NCBI taxonomy): Eukaryota > Metazoa > Hemichordata > Enteropneusta > Harrimaniidae > Saccoglossus > Saccoglossus kowalevskii. Next base: position 25,222,180 of record NC_140659.1, read on the forward strand.
TACGAAGCATTTATTGGTAGTTTAAATCTTCCATTAAACGATGCGTAACTTTGTTTGATTGTTGGCCATAATACGGTTCCATACAATCATAAATTTACGGAAGAAACATTGATTATTTGATTGATTAATGTTCAAATGAAACAATTACTACTCTATGTTTACGTCTTTGTTGACGTTTATACTTTGTAAACTGTGTAGAAATGAATGATTTATTCTGTATTATCTTAGTTAGTCTATAGTATACTAGTAGTCAGGATGTATTTGATTAAGTCTGTAAACGACTGATTTGTGGCGACGTATGTTATCAGTTTAGACATAGTATAATGAGGTTATTGAGAGGATAACTCAGAGTATGCACGAAGACAGTACAGCTGGAGTATGCGCGGCGTACTGTCTGAGTCTGAAAATACCCCGTAAAATACCGCAGAATTACGGCACGTAATAATATAGACAAATCGTAGATATATAGAGGACATCGCATGAAAGACCATACAATAACGTATTACGAGTGTAGTCATTTACATTTGTCCCGAGACACGAGTTTAATCTCAGACTAGTAATACAATTACTAGTCTGAGGTTTAATGTAGCTGATATCCTAAAAAGATCACACATGTATTCCTGCTTATCCCATAGATCTGTTTTGCAGACTGTAAAGGCTGAAACTTAACCAAGTGATCTAAATATGTGACCGAGCATGTTCATGAACACCGATATAGAAAGTACCACAGCACTGAAACAACTCTTCTGAAAATCCATAATGACATTTGTTCTTTCATCGACTCTGGTAACTACATATTACTCTGTCTCCTGGATCTATCAGCTGCATTTGACACCATCGATCATAATATTCTGCTCAACAGACTGTCCAATCTTGGTGTTACTGATATGGCTCTCCAGTGGTTTGAATCATATCTTCAACATTGATGTCAATCAGTTTCAGTTTCAAGTGTCACTAGTGAGCCATCTCAGCTTCACTTTGGGGTACCACAAGGCTCTGTACTTGGCCCTATTCTGTTCACCATCTATATTTCTCCCTTGGGTAAACTCATTCGTCAACACAACTTAGACTTTCACCAGTATTCTGATGACAACCAGCTCTATCTCGCTTTCACTCGCAAGGACTCCATCTCGGCTGTAGCCTCAATTGAGGCTTGTGCGCTTGATATTAAACACTGGATGACGCAAAGCAAGCTCCAACTCAACGACTCTAAGACTGAAGTACAGTAACTGCTCATTCGCTCAAAGTTTACCAAGTTGCCTCATCCAATTAAAAAAATCACCATTTGTACCAGTTCATTTGCACCAGTCACATCTGCTCGTAACATGGGAGTTACTTTTGACAATACTCATATGTTCAACATTCACATCAAGATTACTTGCAGATCCATCTACAACCATCTTTGTCGCATCAGTCGCATAAGGAAATATCTCAGTAATGACACCTGCCAGACATTAATTCATGCTGTTTCTATCTGCTAAGCTTGATTAGGGGAATTCATTATTATTTGGACTGCCGGACAATGGCATCAATCTTCTTCAACATGCTCAAAACACTGCTGCAAGAATCATCACCCGCACTAGAAAATATGATCACATATCTCCAGTTCTACAGAAGTTACATTGGCTACCTGTTCGTTATAGGATTGACTACAAACTTATGCTGTTGGCATTCAAAGCTCTGAATGGACTTGCTCCAAACTACATTTTTGATCTACTTCATGTGTACACACCCAGTCGCTGTCTTCGTTCTTCCAATAAGAAGCTTCTCCGTAGCACCAACTACAGACAGAAAACATATGGTGGACGTGCCTTCTCATATGCTGCTCCAAAACTCTGGAATGACCTTCCACTTGATTTTCGTGAAGTTACTGATGTCAATATATTTAAGAAGAGACTTAAGACCTACTTGTTCAGCAAAGCCTACAGTGTGGAATAACTCTACAGATTTGTAGTGTTCGCTTTCAGCGCCTTTGAACAAAACTTAGTTTTGGATACCGGCGCTATATAAGTTTTTTTAGATAGATGGATAGATTGCCGCTGTGAAGATTATTATGAGTTCATTATAATACTTAACGACGTGAGCCGATATAAGATATCACAATATCTCATATTACACCAGTTTCACATTGTTCTTGTTTTGTATAAATTACTTCCCTTAACCTCGAACTAAAAATTGTTCTAATGATAAATATTAACATTAATATTAAACATAATAATTACATTTTACGCCCAAATTTGCAAGTTTTTTTTGGAACTTAAAAACTCGAGCTTCGTTTTGACCATTTCATTTCATTTGTCTTTATTGACGAAATGTTAAACACGAAAAGCGTGATATCGATTATATGCAGTTTGCACATGTTTGCTGAGGAAAATAAGCTTGAAATTGAGAAACACCAAAACAATCAGATCATTTTTTAATGCATTACCAAAAAATGTAAATCAGAGGCAATGCCCATGGGAACACTAACAAATAATTAAACAAACAAACTTTTCCATTGCATCTTTTGATAATCAGATAAAATAAATGTAATTATCTTAAAATAGAGACATTAAAAAGACATATATTTTTTCTAGAAATTAAATTATTCAAAATTATAACCCACTAGGAAAAAATGAATAATATTATATCCTAGAATATTTGTTTGTGTACTACTGTTCTACCACTAATTATGATATACGGTGGAATTGTGTTGTTCCTTTACCAATGTTTCACTATGAAATGGTGTTTTCAATCGGTATGCAATATCCCTATACACACAGTATGTAACTTCAATAGACATGTTTAGCAACTATTATAAACCATTTTTTTTCAGTTTTCCTTAAAACTGACTGCTACTTACTTGTTGACATGAAATCATCTGTACCCGAATATAATAATTATGTTGAACATACATGCAAAATATAGTAATGTGATTACATTTGTAATACATAACATAAAACATAAATGTTCAGCTCGGCTTCTCAGTCTCTTACCAAAGTACAATGCACTCTTAGAACTTTCCCTAGATGGCATGGTAGTACATTGTAACATTTTTGGTGATCAAACTGCGAATTTAAACGTTGAATTTGTTTAAAACACGTCCATATGCAAATTAAAGGCTTACATAATTACTAAATGTTAAATTATTTCGTATAGATCTCTACAACTCTAAAACAGGTAAATGTTGTGAACAAAAACAGTGTATTTGAGCAAGTGTGTTATTTGGTCTTGGTAAATACGGTAAATTAGAAGAGCAGGCGTATGCGTGCAAAATACTTAAAGGGGGTATATCAACTTATCAACATTGTTGCAACTGGCGAAATGGCGTTTTTAATGACCACTGCTGGTTATTCGCAATATACCATGGCTATGGCGTTCAATATTCAGGCCCAAACAATGAATACAAAATCAAATTGAAAATATTATATTATTTATTAGGTTATAGGAACAGATTAAAATGTAATGGAAATTCAAATCCAGAATAACGTAAACGACGTTAGTTAATTGACTTTCGGTAACATTCGGTAATTGGGTATACTATGCAGTGCCCCCCCCCCCCCACGATAAACAGTATTACGACTACGAAAGTTTCAAATTGTCATGGTTCCAGGGCCGTTTTATGTTATTATACATTTAAATATTAGTCACATTACACCGTATAGCGCTGACGGGCGTCCGGCATATAAAAACATTTTCCACTCCGTTCGTGTCCGTTCGCATGCGTTTATTTTCCGTTGCCTATGCGCCCCTGCCGCCCTACTCCTGCCATGTTCGTTCCATCCGATGGAAGATTTTAAACGTATTTTACTGGACAACGTTGTCTGTTAGATGTAATGAGGCAATGCGCTGGTATGCGTTTTGTTCGTTACTCGTGCGGGTTTTTTTCTGCACTTGTCGCATACATTCCTATCCATTGGACCTGATACATGGCTGCAACGATCGGCCACCACGTGATCGGATGAAATGTTTTGTTTGCCTTGCGCTTAGGTTTTATACGGTACAAGTCAGTTACCGGTACGCCGATGTCCGTTAATTGAATGTTGTTTGACATATATATGTACGTTGATTATAGAGTCATTGTGCATTTTGTTCGTTTTAAGCGCTCCATACACTGACCACCGTGTCGAGAGCACCGAGCATCAGCCGAGGGTGGTTTCGCCACCGTATAACGTTTTATTTTATATGTTGGGCGTCCGTTAACGCTATAAGGTGTAGTGTGACTGCTACATTATCCATGACGCTACGTCGTTGTTTGAATTTCTTTTCCTTATTTCAGGCGTATTACTAAGGTAGACCTGCCTTGTGTTCCTAAACTGAATACTAGTAAACTGGCTTAAATATGTAACTGAATGGAGATCAGATAAGTTTGTATAAAGGAAAAGTATATGTCAGGTTTCAAGGCGAGTTAGTTGAAATATACTTTAACTGTTTTTATTTCGTGATGTTCACAGCATCGGGCACTTCAACATCCCCTGGTATAGTGATACAACCCAAGTAAAGACCCTGGGAGAATTGGTAATTCACACACACTATTTTGTGACGTACTTTACCTGCGGGTAGATTATAAAGAACAGTACGTCTGATCGACACGCACACAGGTATTTGGTATTGGATATAAGAGTTCACGAAGACACACAACATATTTAGGGCAGACAATCAATGTATTTATTTACAATTTAATTCAATGCAATTAAAATACAATCATATATAGGAATACAATTTGTATTAGTTTAATGAAACCGTGTCGAGCTACAAAAACTAAAAATCAATGAAACCTGAACCTAATGTCAACCCACGTATGTATTTTAATTTACTTTAATAGTAATTTATCCGTTATACAATTTCACTCGCGATTCCTCGATCGTTTTAAAAACTATCAGTTTCTTTCGCCAATATACTAATTTTCCCCAGGTGGTTTTATATCCGGTGGCTATACCCTACTTTGCAACCTTCAATTGAATTAGATCAATATATTGCTGGTTCAAAGTTGTTTTGAAGTAATAAACAACCCTGAGTTCTAATCGTTTCTATAATTATAACGCAACTAGACAGCACAAACGCAGTCGTTTCCTACATACCCGCAAACTATTTTTACCAATGTTTTCGAAAATAGTTTAACATGTAAACCATACGTCTATGAGAGTAAGGAATAAATCATAAATTCGATGACCCTTAAACGATATTAAAACCGCTCGAAGTAAAATACAGAAACAATTTTTTTTGGGGGGGGGGGGCTAGATTCGTGTTCGAATACGAGGGTACTTTACTTCTTAAAAGCTAACGCCTGAGCTATAGACATATCTATATGTTTCGGAGAAACTCCCATACAAATCATTTATCGCACAATGCGTGAATGAAGTGCAAGCCTTGACCTTTTATAGAAATTTGAGTTTTTGGCAATTTAGAATTATAAGTGAACCTAACACTCAAGGGCTTTTTAATGGTCAACTTATAGACATTCATGTTCTAACTCGAAGAATTAAGTAGCTCCAAATTCATTGTCTGTCACACTTTGAACAGTTTAAGTCTAATTTAAACAAGTATTACTTACTGGATTAAAAATATAAGAGCGAATAACGGTTTAAACAACTTAAACAATGGTGTCTAATTATTCACTAGTTAGATTATAAACAATGCGGAAGCGAATTTGTGCGATTCATGTTACTGTTTTGCTTATAAAATAGCATTTTTCGTCATAAATAATGGAAAATAAAATAGACTGAACGCTTGTTATAATAATGCATACATCGTTCTAAAGAGTATTTGGAACTTTTCAAACAAAACGGAAAATAGTATATTCTGTTCAGTTGCAAACAGACAGGTCTGCTGATACTGTTTTAATAGAGTTAAGTTTCATTAATTTTTATTTATTAAATAATTATTGTCGACTCTGCTATTCAGTGACTGGGTGGATGTTACTCCTTTTTGTTAACGTGAGTTTGTGTCCTGGCTAATATGCCGGGAAACAGCAAACAAAGCAATTCCACTTGGTATGCAAAATGTCTGCACTTACAGTAATGCGTTAACGATCACGTTCCAACTGATGACTGAATGACGATTTCGAATACCGTCCCTTCTTTCAGAGTAAAGTGGAAATAAATGCAACTTTCGCCGAGCAACACATGGTTTGTCAGGTTTCTTAATCTGTAATTCACAGCTTGATTTATTGACTGGTTTCCTATGGATATGTGTATTGAATATAACATGTCGTAATTCCGAATGATTGTATTATTGTCAAGTCAAAAATTATGACTTGTTTGAAGCCCTTATGAATAGCGGAAAGTACATGCAGCTTTGTAAAATAAGAAGCAATGACAGATCTATTAATCAAAATTCGATAGTTGTATAGGGAATCAACACAATACAATGGAAATACAACATTACCTGGGGCAAAAAACACGTACACACATAAATAGGACAATGTGTACAGAAATACAGAAATTAATCTGCTATACACGAGCGGAAATTATCAGTCTCAGAGCATTCACAAAAATGGATGTACATAAGAATGATATCAGGTGTTTACAGAAGAGTGAACCATCCATATATCAAACTGAGTAATCTATTCCTGAAGGGACCTTTTACATAACACAAATACGGTTCTGTGAATAAACTTTAATATAAATAAGTATTCTCATCCAATTAATGATCAGACTAAATTATTTTTATTGGAAACTCACTTTAAAATTAGTAAAAACATATTAATATGGGTATATACGAGGGTCGTACGGTATATATCCAACATAAAAAGAATATCCCACGAGTGATCCCCGCAATATCACATTTATTATATACGAGACATTTTTCAACAAAAACATTACTAAACAAGTTTAATAAATTCCATATTCTAGGGTCACAAATTTGATATTCTGTTTATTCCATGTGTATATGTGTATATAATTTTACGCAGTGACCGTAAACTGTGAGGGCGTATTCAAGACATAGTAGCGCTTTCTGGATCAATTAAATAAAATGTCGCCGTTAACCGAATACCGTTAGTTTACCCAATTCAGAAAAATATTCATGAGCCATCACTATACTTCAGGGTGCATAAATAGTAATTTTGAAGGCAATTCAAACCGTGCTCATTTCATAATCCGTGAAAAATCTCCACTAGATATGGATAAAACATTTTTGCGCGTGAAGCAATTGAAGTTAGGAGAATTTGAAATGACGCTGAGTTTTAGTAAACATGTGTAAATACCAATTGTACTATGTGTAAATACTAGTTATTTTCGTTAATATAATTCTCGAATTATTAGTAATTCGAAAATATTGCGTAAAACCACCAACATCATAAAATGATCAGGAATTATGTCAAAGTTCAATTTGCTTGCATGGACCAATCACATTGCCAGGATTACATTATACATATTACACTACTTAATTAAACTGGGCTCCAAAAATATATAGGATAAATAAATTCATTCAACGTGAAAGTTGATACTGACATCAACTTTTATAACAAGAGTGCATAAGATAAAATGACAATTGTTGATGAATACAATACGAACACTGTATACAAGCTAACTAGTTGTGAATACCGAGTAGCTACTTCTATATAGATATTATAAGTGATTACTGTCGCGGTTCTCTCTATTATGTATTCACGCGTCGGTCTTAATTGACAATTCATTCGCCATAACTTAAGAATTGTGATTCATATGAATAATTTTACCTTGAGCAATTAGCACTATACAACACAATCGTACCAATGTTCTAGACATGCATATCTTCAGAAGATTTTATAAAACATAACAAATATGCTTGATGTTTGGAAATAGTTATCGTACTTATTGCAGACCGTTGTTTCCCCCCAACGCGAATGTTTGTTAATCGTCGCTACACCCCGAAGACATAGTCACCAGCGGGCTGGATGTGCGCATGCAAACACTTCCTGACGGCTATGCGCATGGCGTGTGTATAACACCTATAAATGATCTTATTCGTTTGCACAGGAAATAATGAGTATGGTTGTTATTGTTCGTATCTGTTTTACTTATTGAGTGTCTAGATTCCTAATGAAGCTATTTTTTGCTTTATATATGAATGCATTATTTAAAGAAAAAAAACGTATAAATTATTTCGTAAAACAAAAATAAAACGAACATACAAGATATAACATACGCTGAATCCATATGAATACAATGGAAATTGCAGTTTGAAGATGTTTCTTATCTTTGATTAATATATTTTTTTTTCATTTTCTAATTAAGGGTTCTTCTTATCTTGCCGCTCTTGTAATTTTATTGACAATACTACAGTTCAGCTGTTATGATGTCAATGCTCCGCATAACTGATTGATAGTTGAAATAAAAATGATATCATCATTCCACTTGGTCACGTCAAATAATCAAAATTTAAATTAGTTTTGTTGAATTATTTTTTCTGCAATACTACTGTTTGATCTGCACATTCACTCTTCCATCATCGAAAGTTAGAATACCGTTTCTAGTTTGACATTTTCCTGTTATCTCTACACAGTTTTCTTTTTTATACAGATTTCGCACAGTGTTTTTAACTTGTCGATTGATATAATAAGACGAGCTGCTTTCGCTCTTTAATCAAAGACACGCACATTAAGCAGCGAAAGTATATTCTCTGAGTGTTTACTATGCACATTGTCTGAGTTCTGATATGAGCTGCTGTCACACTACCTGCCAAAATGCTGTTTGAAATGCGACTACACATATAATACATAAACACACTGCCATGGCAACCACCGATGAAGCGATTACACATACCTGTAAGTATCATTTGATAAGACACGCGTCTGCAATGCAATACAATACTACACTGGAATTTGTCTTCGAATAACGGTCAAATAATACAGTATGCGCTCATTCTTGGGGCATTTTTATAAACTAGCAAATAACTCTGAGATAAAATATTTACTAGACAATTTATTTGAAGTGTTCGTTATTTCTCGTGTGCGCTGACAAATACAAAATTGTTTTGTTTTTTCATGCAATAGAACGGTTCTTTCAGCAGTACCGTTTCATATCGACAAATATCATTTACTACATCTTACAATGAAAATATAGTTCAACAGTAATAGGACGTGTATGTCGCTTGTTTGGACTTGGCAAAAAATATTTATGATATTAATTGTAAAATGTGTATTTTTTAAATATATAAATACGACTCTTAGACATTTTAAGCAAATGGCTAAGTGGCTGCTGCAACGGTCTAATGATTGAAATCAAATCCTACCTGGGACAGGCAGACTCCTACCCTGCACGAGTGTGCCACCCACGCAATAGGAAAGCCAGGATAAATGCCTGCGTTCCATTGTGGAGGCGAGCTTATGACAATGCGTCTGATGGTTTTCGACTTCAAGCATGTCTGCTGGGCGCCGAGTAAGCTGATCGAATTGTCGTTATGTCATTATGATAAATAGAAGGACAGTAACACAGTCTTGTCACAGAGCTCTTACTCGAATTGTGCCTTATGTGACTGAACGCACCGAATGTATCTTTACTACTTTTACAGTCATGTCGCATCGCTACGATACGTTTTCTGCGATAGAAAACACTATATGTGTTTTTAGCACTATCAGTAACACTACCAATTTTCAAGTATAAAAAACAAACACCGTCTAACACAAACATATTTGTATAAAAACTACGTGATTACATATCGAGTTACCTTTTTCTTTGAAGCTTTGTGTTTTAAATCAGCATCTTCATTCATTGTATTTCCCGGCATTTCTCGCCACCACATCAACCATGCTACTTTCGCGTATAGAAGCGTGATCACAAGAAATGGCAGCAAGTACGTGATCGTGAATATGGCCATCTCGTAAGCGACTGGATGGATTCCAAAACTCTCCAACATCTCTTCGCATCCTGTATAAATTTGTCCGTCCATGACGAATTCTTCAGTTCTTACGACTATAAGTTGAAATAGGCTAACCAGCATAGCCACTGTCCAGATGAGTGTGATCACAACTCGTTTACGTGGATGACCTCTATGGGTGTTCAATGGTTTAACAACTGCGCTGTAGCGATTTACACTGATAACAACGAGAGTGAAAATACTCACCATGACGGAAACCTGTGGGGAGAAAGCGACAATGAAAAAAACTTGCAGCAAACAAACTGTTCACCAAATATGTGCCCCTAACTAATACACGGAACCATGACAACCGAGCATAAGGATAGCATGGGTATTTCAGATGTGTATCCCAAAGCTAATCATATAGACATTACTTCATGGCCAATACTTATTTTAAACACATGCTGTAAGTGAATTTAATTTGGTTATTCAATATTCCTCACATATGATAAATATAGTCGCATTGATTCTGTGTTGTTGGATATGATTTTTCCAATGTTGAATAATATATATACAACCAAGTTAAAGTCAAGATATATTATGCATATAAGGTAACTAAAACCTCAAATAAATCCGCCCACAAAATCTAACCTAGTATCCCAAACGCATTATTGCCGAGATATTGCCCATGTCCCTTTGATGTAAACGAAAACATCACGCATATTATGGATTTATTGGATTCGCAGCATTTTGTGTAAACATCAAAAGAATCGTTTTCATTTAATTGCTGCTATAAAAATCTAATTTCTACTTTCGTTCTTAATTTACGGGTTGTATTAAACAATAATAATTGGGATGGTAGGTATTCTTTTAGTCTATTATGTATTTGCTGGTAGTGCGAGTAATAACAAACACAATAATAATACAATAAAATACATTATCTGACATAAAACAAATACACACATACACATAATACCCACGATTTTAATCAGGTTTGAGAACCACGTTAGTCATTCAGCTAGTCATTCATAAGGCCAGGTATAACTGATGATTAGTTATGAGTATGCTTTATATATATATTGTAAATGTTGTCACAGAGAATATATAACGCAATAAGGCACTTTGATAAGTCTATGGTATTTCACTTTCTAAAATCTTACATAAAATTACAAATTTGTTAACAATTTATCAAATTTGCCGGGTGATCTCTCAACCAACTTTTGAAAACAGTACTTCAGTTCGTAGGTAAAAAAATAAAAAGACCAACATTCAAAATGTTCGTTACTATTTTACCCATATTGTTCATTTGTGTCACTATTAGTTCTCTCCATTCAAACAATAAATTGCAATACGTCGAAATACATGTATGGCTTGAATTGTTTTGTTGCATTCGCAAAGGAATATTTTTTTGATGTACGATTCTAAGTATGCCAAGTTTTATTAGTTCACCTACACCATTCTGCCTTATTTCCTCAGAGGATATGTTCAACATTGGAAAAATCATATCCAACAACACAGAATCAATTCAAACAAACTGTTCACCAAATATGTGCCCCTAACTAATACACGGAACCATGACAACCGAGCATAAGGATAACATGGGTATTTCAGATGTGTATCCCAAAGCTAATCATATAGACATTACTTCATGGCCAATATTTATTTTAAACACATGCTGTAAGTGAATTTAATTTGGTTATTCAATATTCCTCTAATATGATAAATATAGTCGCATTGATTCTGTGTTGTTGGATATGATTTTTCCAATGTTGAATAATATATATACAACCAAGTTAAAGTCAAGATATATTATGCATATAAGGTAACTAAAACTTCAAATAAATCCGCCCACAAAATCTAACCTAGTATCCCAAACGCATTATTGCCGAGATATCGCCCATGTCGCTTTGATGTAAACGAAAACATCACGCATATTATGGATTTATTGGATTCGCAGCATTTTGTGTAAACATCAAAAGAATCGTTTTCATTTAATTGCTGCTATAACAATCTAATTTCTACTTTCGTTCTTAATTTACGGTTTGTATTAAACAATAATAATTGGGATGGTAGGTATTCTTTTAGTCTATTATGTATTTGCTGGTAGTGCGAGTAATAACAAACACAATAATAATACAATAAAATACAATATCTGATATAAAAAAAAATACACACATACACATAATACCCACGATTTTAATCAGGTTTGAGAACCACGTTAGTCCTTCAGCTGGTCATTCATAAGGCCAGGTATAACAGATGATTAGTTATGAGTATGCTTTATATATATTGTAAATGTTGTCACAGAAAATATATAACGCAATAAGACACTTTGATAAGTCTATGGTATTTCACTTTCTAAAATCTTACATAAAATTACAAATTTGTTAACAATTTATCAAATTTGCCGGGTGATCTCTCAACCAACTTTTGAAAACCAACCAAAATTTTCGTTACTATTTTACCCATATTGTTCATTTGTGTCATTATTAGTTCTCTCCATTCAAACAATAAATTGCAATACGTCAAAATACATGTATGGCTTGAATTGTTTTGTTGCATTCGCAAAGGAATATTTTTTAGACGTACGATTCTAAGTATGCCAAGTCGTATTAGTTCACCTACACCATTCTGCCTTATTTCCTCAGAGGATATGTTGATCAAGAGCGTGTATATTTGGCACAATATTGACGGAACATTTGCAGACAAATACAATAAAACGTACAACATTTATCTGGTGAAAAGAAAAGTGGTGCTCAATAAACTGAAAAGAATAGTCAGAACTCATGAAGTAATGTTGCTACATAAATACCGTACGTATATGGAATTGTTTTGCATAACCAGTATAGCCATCCACGTGTCTAATATATAAGCGAGAAATCAAACATGAGGAAACTCACAAAGTCTTGAAATCTAGACAACTACATGCAAGCTACCAGGATTGAACTGGGCAAATATATAAAAGACACAATAGTTGGATTAACTAAACTAACAAACAGGTCACCGATTCTAAATTGTCAATTATATGTCTCAACACTTTATTATCGCAGTATAGAAAATTCATATTGCCTGCAATGCTTAATCATGTCTATAGCCTCGTAAAATAAGAGTGTTTTGTACCAGGAAATAGCACTTAAAATATATTGATATTATGCATATATATGGGTATGACAGCTTAATTGAAAAGCTAAACTTTCACATCGACCCTCGTTGTAATTCATATGTAACTCTATTCTCTGGACAAACTGACCTCTAAGCAGGCTTGAGCAAACATGACAAACTCCCATTCACTGTAGTCATGACAAGGTTTAATTAAAATTTTACCCCTAGAACTTTGCAAACAGAAATAACGCACTGTGAGTATTATGTGACAGGAATCAATGATTTATCAAGATATATCAAATGTTTGTAAATGCAGATGCAACGTGAATACCTCATATAATATGTGCATTCAATTATATCAAGCGTGGACTCCGAGATATATATCGCGGGCAAATAACATTGTCATATTTCTGTCATAATAAAATGTTATATTTATTTAAAACTATTCGGTCAACGTTTTATTACCGATTTTTGTTTTAGTAATAAAGCGTTTCATAGATAACATTTTACTGGTATCATTGCTGTCAATAACCGTGACCGCCACGGTCTGGTAAACAGAAAGCAAATTAAACACGCCAAAACGTCACCGATGACTTTATTCATTCGCCATAGTGAAGCCATGGCGAGTCATACAAACAAAATTACAACGGCAATAAAGGCAATCCCAATTTGCAAACGTGAACGTCGCATTTTTTGACTGCCACATGAAATCATTACTTCTCTCATTCATAATAGAATTTAACGACACTGAGACCATCTGCGTTCGAACATTAAAAGTTAAATCATGCATTTGGAAATGGGAAATGATTTTCCTAAGAATCTATAGGTGTTATATTCATACCAGTTCATGAAAATAAATATTGTGGTATGATAACTTTTTGAAATATGGACAAAAATGCACATTTGTATTGTTATAAAAACTTGAATGTGTATATGTCTTATTGTGGCATGTACTTTCTGTGGCTCATTTACGGAAACATAACCCGAGATACAATTCAGCTTGGAAGTTTATTGAGATTTATGTTACGATTGGATACTAATACTTGTGAAATATAATGACTCGATGATATTTATGATTATGTTGTTTTGACTTATGTCAAATTAACAATATTATTCATGCTTTGATACAAAAAACATAAGTCATCGCAAATTTAGTTACCTGAACAATTTGTGTTCGATAACGTAACAAGAAAATGATTTTGATAATTTTTTAGGATTTATTAATCTGGATGCAACGGTTCTATACAATATTTTATCTAGTGCGGGTATACACAAAATATCTGAATGAAGCGAAAACTAAATATTTCAGCAAAACTATGCATGTGTGCTTTAATCTTCGAAGGTAAGGTATTTCAAGTCACTTGAAATAATAATAATGATTTTCGTCTTTTCTTCGAACAAATTAAATAAATATTAATTAATTTCAACACATTTATACCTATGGATATACATAAGTATGTCTACTTTCCATAATTACCTTGATGTAAATACGTTTTTGCTAGGGAGCGATCGGAGTTCCTGTAACACCAACTCGCATTAAATTCAACTTCACGTAAACCAGTAGATTGTGTTCTCTTACATCACTTAAAACAAAAACGCGCCACAACAATTGAATTGTGTTTACCACGCAGGTTTAGAGTAGGGATTCTGCTAGGGTATAATGAACATTGGCTAGCCAAGATATTATTATATGTTCTTATGTGAAACACAGAATGAAACGTGGCTGAATGATTCAAATCAGGGCTTTTTGAATATGGTAGTACTGTTTGCTATACTATTTCACATATGCAAGCCATGATATATTTGTCGAACGTAATATTGCCAGCTCATTGAAGATTGAATTGGTTTGCCATACTGCTTGAATGCATAGTTTGGTTTTGGATAACATCATTTTCAAGAGGATGGATTTCTATATACTGGCACATGCTATTGTATTATAAGTGATATCAACCAAAATAATGTACCTGTTCAAGATATTATTACGCTATGAATATAGACTCATATTTGAATCTCGTGACATTTATACGGGGGGGGGGGTCGATCATACAAATACCGTCATCGAGTTAGTTTCTATTGATTGGTTACAGTCATCAATGGTTTGCTTGATATCGCCGTAAACTGTCAAATATTCCTGTATACCTTCATTTTACCACAACACGAATTTCACTGAGTGATATCCCCGTGGACTTAACTATTGATCAAATATCTATTCATTCAACTATTTCCGTACCGCAAATGAACGAGTTTCCTGTCTTAGTCTATGTTTTCCCATGATTAACATTCCGCAAAATGCGCCAGTGGCTGGTTTCAAATAATTGTTGATGGTTTTTGATACACTCGTTTATTTATTTTGCTTTCAAATTTATTAGCAATATTACTGTTAAACAGAAACACGATTTGCCGAGGTATAGTGTTGAGTCTATGACCGAATAAACGGACCAATGGCTGGCGAAGACGTTTGTGAATACCAGGTTAACGATCGTTGAATTGTTCATTTATAGTGAGTAGTATTTAATTAATTTGCCTGCAGTAAACGAACAAGCAGCCATTTGGCTGATATAGCTCGGCTGTTTCAGATATATAATAAACAAGAAATTCATCATTTTAGCAATTTTCAAGAAACTGCGAATTTTCACTGAACGGAGATTATCGAGGTTTTCGACACTAAATCAATTGATATGATAGAGAAATGAATAAAATTCATTCAGACGGTGGCCTATTCAAGGTACCTGCAAATAAAATAACAAATAATCAATCCAGTAGTTTTCCAAAAGGCGTCAAAAATAGAATTTGTGTTACCAAGGTGCCCACATATAACATATTTAGGCAATTGGACTATGAATAAGTCAAAAAACAAAATAAAGAATTTGCACGGATCTGAGAGAGACAATTAAATGTATTGAGTATGCAAAGTTGTATACGACAGTTATACGAACTTTGCCGACAGCGGAGCTAATTAAGCAAGGATCGACTCAATATGGGTGGCCATAATGAACCTTAAAAAACTCCAGGGGGTCACCTTAATTTAGTTAACAGTACACAAATACAAGCGTCATTTATTTTAACTTTTATACTTTTTATTAACCTGTTATCGTTTTGTTTTTTGTTGATCCTAAATAGTATCAAAGTATTACATTAACTACGTGTTTAGTTTTACAACATTGTACATTTGTGCAATAAACACATTTTTATCTTATAACATCCACGCTGAAATGAACATGTGTTGTATGTATTAAGTAAACACGTGATCTGCATTCAAATATACAGAAACAAATTGCGCTAAAAAATACAGCCATGCGTGTGTACCCAACCAGTAAAACACTTAGAAATATTAAAGGTAATACAAATTCTTGATATATTGATGGATGAAAGGTGAGATCAAGTAAAACACAAGGAGCAAATGAACAGACGAGTAGCCATGGAAACGATGATGATTTCCACCTTAGCGTTAACCCTGTTCCAATGGTTATTGGAATGTGGTCAAATACTCACAAAACAGCTTTCATAATGCTAAATCGAAAATCAGTCACATGAGATAACTCTCAAAAAAAAGTTATAATTGTTAAAAGTGTACCTCGGCCTCCGCCATTTTTGTTCTAAAAATAACTCAATAGATTATAGTGACGGTGTAATATTTGTATTACAATTAATATAATGCTCTTCTCCTTTACATGGCTGATACAATGACATTTATGTGTGCATCTATTTTTGATAATGTATTGATACAATATTAACTTGGATTTTAAATAGTTGTGGTCATATAATAAAGAAACTAAAACAGTGTTCCTATTAATTTTACATGTTTACTAACTTTATAAGAAAAGGATAATATTAACTGTATTAAAGGTAATAATATAGATAAATGTGTCTTCTTTTTTCTCATGGGGTGAATGACTTGGTCAGTGTTGTTTGTACAACCTCACGAAGACTTTGTAAAACTAGTTCAACTAGTAATAGGAATTTTGCCAAATTGGTATGTCAAACTAGTTTGGAATCTAATGAATCAGCTCGCCTCACTGACTTAGGCTATAAATATACCTGTCGGTGCTTACAAAACAATCAGCCCTCTAATCAGCCTACAATGTGTCACAATAAATCGTGCTGATTAAAACGTTAAACACTATCTCTGATCCCAGGCCCACTAACCAATGTACAGTTCAATGGTACCTACGATGCTATGGATATTGAAAAAACAGGATAATGATACAGGCAACAGACTGAGTAAAAATTTCGTAATTTTGTCTTTAAGGTAGCGAGACTATTATTTGTGTTGAAAATTACGATTTTCACATTTATTTATTAATTGATGAAATGCACCATAAACTTTCATATGATAAAGTCAATATAACATAGAATGTCATGTAAGTTGGTTAAAATATAGATTTTCTGAAGGGAAGCAAGGCAGCCTCAGTAGTGTTTTCCAAAATCAACAACACAGGTTTAATCTGTGTGCCTATAAGTTTCAAAGATAAACTCAAGACAAAGCAATGTTAGGATGTGTTATCAGTAGCTATCTGACACACAATGAGTGTTTCCAAACATTTGAGTGGTTTGTCTCCGCCCCTGTTTGTTTCACAGATTAGTCATTTGCATATGAATGTGTCAGACACAAGGTCACACAGCCACTGGAAAAAAATCATTGATTTTGGTGTTTTCATATGCCGAATTTATCCAATTATAGCTATCCCATTCCTTTATTTTTTTGGTTTCCAATAGCCTTACACATTTGGATGTCCCTACACATGGTAAAACAGACCTTGATGGGAAAACAAATTGATTGTGCCGATAAACAAGCTTGAAAATCTTTGCTGTTACTTCATGGACGTTTTCTAAGAGTTTATGTTTTTCAAAATACAAGGTCTTTAACAAAAAATAACGTATACTTATTGTCGTCGGATTAACACCAAATTTTCACAGCTTTAAGGTGACAATGAGAGGAACTTGAATGTGTCCAGACAAACTATTTCATCGATTATTTACCAACGAGTTGTGGTTTGAGTTGGGGGCAATGCGACTAAAACAGTAATTGAAATTCAGGACACTATTTTTTAAAACGCATTGCTTGAATAAAACTAACCAGACACATTCAATTTACCAGACTATTGAACAACTAGGAAAAGTGAAAAAAATACTTCATATCGCCAGCATAAATGCGTAATTATTTTTTTTACAGAAAAAGTAATTTTTCACCTTTGATTGAGTAACGCGTCGTAGATTGCAGATACGGGCATGCAAAATACACTTGTGAAAAGCTTGAAGTCTGGCGATTCTAAAAATATATACTTTCCCGGGTCTATTTGTAGTCACATTTAGCTACAATTAGAAGATGAAAACAAGTATGCAAATAATAGTCCCGCTACCTTAAAAGGTATGAAACTAAAATAGAAGTGATGAGAAAGTTGTCAAAAAAGAGTAAACATGGCAACGAATAATTTGTATGCTATGTTGATGTCTATGAAATCAGTTGACTCATCATGTTAGGAACAATTTATGTAAGAGGATTTTATTTGAGAAAATGGAAGCTTGATAATGATAATTATGTCTGAATCAAAAGGCAAGGGTAAATATATCAAATGAATCGACAGAACTATATGAAATTGGAAAGAGGAGGGGGTCAGGCAAGACTGCTTATTATCAGCAACTCTATTTTCACAATATACCCGGGGAACATAATTATGGTGACAATAATGAGCAGATTAAAGGGCGGTGGTTGTCGTGCCGCGCATGTGCGACATTTGTGTTGATAATTTTCGGACAATTCAAATTCTGCTAATAAAATACCTGGACGTGACGTACACTAAGTACCATCGATGATTGTTTCAATACCTTCCAATCACCAAAGAAATTACCTAGATATTTACATGTGACTTTATTGCATCTACAACGGTCGTCTAGGAAAGTGTCTGTCCCTTGGCAATTGCCTACCTGGTGCAGGAGTTAGGTGTATGTAAATATCTTGTGCCCGCTATAATGCTTGGTCACATCGCAGTTTGTAGTTGGTCTGCGCAACAGTCAAAAATCCCCATCTTTGTTTATATGAGACCCATAAAGACCCTTTAAAAGACGCGGACAATGTATAACAGATTTCAAAATTATGTTGGAAAGCACAGAAGAAGCATTACAAATAATAATGAATGAGATGAGAAATGTAGCAACAGAATATGCTATAAAGATACACTTTCAAAAGACAGGAGTAATGAAGCTCAAATCAGGGGGTGTGGGGAAAACATAAAATCACTATATTGCTGGTATGATTGAAATATCTTAATCTACTAACTTGTTTTAACTTTTTACCGGAAAGTGGCGGATGTGATAACAACATTAAAACTAGAAAGAACTTTTTATCAGAAATATACTTTAAAAAAGAATGATCGAGATCTAAGTTTGTAGTGTTTTTGTTTGTTTCGTGGTCTCTCCAGAAGACACATATAAAGAGCTTTTTCTATGTGGGCTTGGAGGATAATTAAAAAGTTTCAAAATGATTGATAATCCGGCGTTTATTTCTATTTATATAGACAGATGCGCTCGTTGCAGTGTTTGACATTGTGTAAGCGACGAAATGCTGCAAACAAAACACAATTCAAGAGTTTTGCAAAATAAAAACAATACAACATAGACATCTATTATACAAATTCACAACACACACCAATAATTATGGGAGCCAGCATATACTTTGGAAGCTCAAGTTTTGTGACTGTGTATTCTGCCATATATATTTAATATTGTACAGTTATTACAGATAATGCAAGAAATAATTTTATTTTACATATTTTACGTAAAGATAGTTCGCTAAAACAGTAATTGAAAGAAAAAAACAAGAGAGAGAAAAAGACCGAGAAGGAAAACTTAGCTGGAATATAAGTATCCTATTTCCTAGAATGCTTATTGATTGTTTGTCTTCTCTACTGTAAGGTTCAGTTCAATAGTTTCTTGTGTATTTACAACAATTGTAATGATGACTTTGATGCTATGGATATTGAAACACAGGGTAATAATACAGGGAACAGACTGAGTAGAAATCTCGTAATTTTGGTTCTAATAGGTATGAAACCAGGATAGTAGTGATGAGAAAGTTGTCCAAAAGGAGTAAACATGGCAACGAACAATTCGTATGCTACGTTGATGTCTATGGAGTCAGTTGACTCAGCACTTAATGTAATAGGATTTGATTAGAGAAAATGGAAGCTTCATAATGATAATGATTATTATCAAAAAGCAAAGGTAATAACATGAAATGAATCGAGATAACTATGTGAAATTGGAAATAAGAGAAGGTCGGGCAAGAATGATTATTATTAGCAATTGTATTTCCTAATATACTGGAAGAAAATAATAAGAAGATTAAAAGGTGGTGTTGTCGCGCCGCGCATGTGCGACATTTGTGTTGATAAACATGTTTTTATAATGAAAATCACGACGTACCATCGTTGATTTGTTCAATACCTTGAAATCACGAAAGCAATTATCTAGTTACAGCAGGCGCAAGATATTTACATACACCTAGCTCCCGCATCCGGTAGGTAATTACCGGATGAAATTCAACATCTTCAAAGAAAGTTGGTTACAACTTTCAAGTTTCGGTTCAGTAGTTTCTTGTTTTCGTTTTATAATTATTCAACTATTTCACTTCGAAGTACACAATTCTCACTGCCTCGTTAGAAGTACACTTCTAAATTGACTAGCGTATTGTGAGCGTTTGTACAATTCTGTAAAGATTATACTTAGCTCCGGGATTAGCTATTTTTTTTATTCATTCACAACACTTTCTGTGCAACGACATGATTCGTTACTACGATCAGCAGCTTACACACGTTTGAAATATTTTCGTTTCATGCCCTAACATACCTGAGACCAATTTTGTTATCAAAGTTGATATCAAATATTCGATCATTCAACCAGTCATGCATTTGTAAGTTCACTCCTGATATCAATCATCTAATTTTAACAAGTTAGGATCGCAGCTACATTAATTGTTGCGATACCATTCATACATATCAGTGGTAGTGTATTGCGTCATATACAAGTACCTATGGTAATCAAATGTTGCATGTAGCGTTATAGACAATTATTAAAAGCATTCAGTGATTGCCCTTTGAGAAATATGCCATCAGCGCCAATATTACCAATAGCAATCAAGGGTCGTATATTATGTTATATGCAAGTACAAAAGTAATCAGTGACAGAGAATAGCGTCGTAGACAAGTAACTGCAGCAATCAGTTGTATTCCCAGGTCCTGTATCATCAAAAGGGCATTTGTTCTGTCACAGAAGAAGCAGTACGTGTGTGGGGAAAACTCATCAAACATAAATTCCAGGACTAATTTAATGATATAATACAATCGAATCCAATCCCTTAGTTCACGATTTTACTTGACAAGGAGCAGGTAGAAAATTGTGTTCACCGTGAATTGTTTAAATTACGTTGCAGGCTGGAAAAAGGTAATAATTTGTTTGCGGGATTTGATATTGCGTCACGACATTGCCTCTGACGACCTCAGTCATTTCCCTGGATGTTGGATGTTGGTGAAACGACCATTATTTAGAAATTCCCGCAAACTTTTACAAAGGCCGCATTGCCATCACGAGCAATGCTTTAGCGGAGGCGGCCCGGGACTATGAATTGAATACTACATGTATAGCGGGGTCAGCTAATATAGGTCAGCTAATCGAATGTTGAGGTAAACGTAAGTCAAGCGAAGCGAATGTTGAGGTAATCGCAAGTTAAGCGAACCGAATGTCAAGACATTTGGACGTGAAAATAACCGAATCTTATGACAATTGAACATCAAGATAATGTCTAAATAACGACACAATTGTAACATAATGAAACAATGACAAAATAATATTGTAGCAATTACACAATAATGAAATAATTAACAAATAAAGTTGAAATAATGAAACAATAGCAATACGATAACACAATAATAGAATAAGCGCAAAATAATATTTAAATAAATACCAAATAACCGAATAATGACTAAATAATAACCAAACAAGTTTCCAAATAAAGACCAAACAACTAAACAATGTTCAAATAATGGCACGAAGCTAATTTTGGCGGTATTCTCACCACATAGAATACCAGACCAGCATTGGTTGAGTGATAATAAGAATTAGGAAAGAATTGGACAAAACAAAAAACGCCAAATAACATGAGATCAATACTAAGTGGAGAAATCAGTACACTTGGGAGCATGTTAGATAATCTTCCTATGTCACCCAGTATGCTGCAGGCAGTTAGTATATGGGAGCCTGTAAAAAAAATACGACATTCCAATGTAAGAGAATGTTTGGCGTTAATTAAATACTTTTTATTGTGAGTATTGTAAATATATTTTGGTCGTGATCAAACTGGATATAGAGGATTTTTCATTATGAACGCAAATGGTACTGCTCAACTAGCAGTTACAGTTTAATTAAGGTAGAGATGCAGTTTACCTGACAGATATTTAATTAGGAAACCAAGATGACCTCCCTTGTCCACAAAACTATATATTTTCGGAAAGCATATTGTATGAATTTTAAAATGTTGTTAGTATTTTTGTTATGGACACTATAGTTTAAAATATACACAAAAATTTGCTTTTTTGGTCAAAAGTGATTTAAAAAAATTAGCTTCTAAACCATGCTTCTGTTTCCTGTCAACATTGGTTTATGGGTGCATCTGTTTACTATGAAGAACTTGCCGTCTTGATAACTGTCTACCAGTTGTCAATGTTGCAGGGCAGCAGCTCAAATTTCACTACTTCAAGTTTATGCATAAATTAACATCCATGCTAGTTGTCTGTACGATTGTTGTAACACTGTTCAACGCAAAACAATACCCTGACGGCGTTTTGAAGATAAACACATTGTCAATCATTTGTGAAAATTTCAAAACAAAAGGTCAAAGCGTCTAGGAGCTAATTTAAGTTATGGAATGTGCACTAAAAAGAAGCTGAGATAATTGCTAATTTGCATAACAAATCACTCCGTAAAAAGTTTGCTAATGCTCATAATTAAAATGGCTGTAACAGTTCCAAATTTAAATGTATTATCGTTTTGTTAAAAGTTAAACATAGTGCATAATATGGAGATCCCGTAATTTCTTTTTTCACCATGTTTGTTTTTTATTATTTATGTACACCCTTGCTAAATCTTGCTAAGCATTCAAAAGAGAGAATGTTTGCACCTGTTATCTATATTTTAAAATCGTTTTTTGAGTATGTTCCACTATTCACAATTCTACAAAATTTTAACAGTCTATAGCCAAGACTGTTTGGATAATGAAAAGCAAAAAAAAATCACTCCCAAGTGCCCACGAACCTGCATCTCTACCTTAAGTAATTAAGATTATTTACCTCTTATTCACTAGTGGTACGTAATAAATACGTAATAAATGATAATAATAATAATAATAATAAATATACCGGTTTTCAAGACCATGGCACATGGCCAAGTCACATGCAATGCATGGCCATGTATGACTGTTTGCAATAGCCCTCAAAATTAAGGTTGGTCCTATGTTTGTATATGTGATAGTGTCCGAGATATTATAGATATGCATATTTAATAGGTTCTATGACCATATATAGTCATCGGATATGTTTGTCAATTCTCTTGTCCAATGCCTTCAAAATAGGTTTGGATACATGTCTCTATCTTTAAAAGTGCTCGAGATATTATGGATATGCATATTTAATGAGTTCTAAAACCATATATAGTCATCAACTATGTTGGTCAATTGTTTTGTCCAATGTCTTCAATATAGCATTGGTTCCATGTTTGTACTTGCAATAGTGCCTGATATATTAGAGACATGCATATTTGATGAGTTCTATGACCATATATGGTCATCGAATATGTTGGTCAATTCTCTCGTTCAATGTCTTCAATATAGCATTGGTTGCATGTTTGTACTTGCAATAGTGCCTGAGATATTAAAGACATGCACATTTAATGAGTTGTATGACCATATATGGTCATCCAATATTTTGGTCAATTCTCGTGTCCAATGTCTTCAATGTAGCGTTGGTTCCATGTTTGTATATGCAATAGTTTTCAACATATGGCAATTCAATGTGTATCGTATTAAGGCCCCCCTTTTCCCATAATGCATCATTGCTGACTATTTTATATAAAATGTGAAAAATATTTATAAATCAACTCCTCCAAAACTGCTGGCCGCACTTTCATGATTCTTTGATTAATCGGTAGTATGTATGATTTTCTTCAAAATTATGGCGTGGAATTTCTATACGATCAAAATTATGCAAATGAGATGCAAAACAATATTTTGAAAAATTCTAGAAAAAAAAGTCACATGACCGTTCAACTTTTTTGTTCATGAAATACGTAGCTGTAGGGGCAATGCTGCTTTTAAGCGAAAGTTTGAGACTCCTAGACCTTCAGAAAGGTGTTTAAATGAGCATGCCATTTTTCGCCTTAAATTCAAAATGGCCGCCGTACCACGTGACCAATATGCGTCATCTTAGGTTATGCACTAGATCTCATCGAACTTTACAAACATATGAAAATTTTGTCCAGATATGTGCAACGGTGTTCGAATGGTGCAAAAAATCTGGCGGAATAATAATAATATAGTCCAGCAGAAGGAAGGGCTTTTTTGGCAAAACCTTGTAATAGGGTCCATAGTTTTTTTTTATTGTCCAAAACTATTGTCCATGGTATCAGCTTCACCAAACCACCTGCTGGCTTTCTGTCTGCATTGGGCAACTTGCAGTACAAGGGCATATGTCTGTGTATATGATACAATTAGTTTTTGTACAGGCGATTTGTGGTATTAATGGTTTGAGTACCTAATAGGTCCTTTTATATTTTCTCTGTTTCATGGCCTTTATTTTATCCCACATCAAGAGAGTGTATAATTCAGAGCAGTGTTTGAGTTCTATTTGGGTATATCCTTCAATATGTGGATAGAATCGGCTCTGAATACGGTGAAATCGCTGTCCAATAACATGTTGGTCCTGTATATGAAACCTCATAGAATAAACAGATGCATAACTAGTCCAAAACGGCATTGTAAAACTATCTCTATTATCTTGTCATGTTTTTAATTTGTTATTATAATACATGCTCATTCCGTAATCTTAATGCGACTTTCCCATTGGTTATTTGGCATCACGTGATTCCATATTATCAGAAGAAATAAGGTAACCAGACGAGACCCAGAACTAGCATTGAATCACACAATCACCTAGTCACATATATGAGCTCACAAAGAAATTGTTCGATCACTTTCAGACAACCAGTACGAGACAGCACTCGCGAAGATATGATGGCTTATGTGCGTTCTCTCAACACATCATGTTTTTGGTTGTGGTTAAATTTGCGGGCGCGTCTCTGCATTGAAACATTGTCCATGACCAGGCGTGCGTGTTTTCCATGCTGATTCTGGTGAATTTAGTTAGAACTCGTCCTTTTATAGACAAGAAACGGCGAGTTGTTCGTGAAATAGCAGTATTATAATGGGAATTAAGTGCTCGGCACTGACCTTTATTGCGTGATAACAGGGGATGTTCGAACGTAAATAATAATTATTCACCCACATCCCCTCATTCTTGCATGTTATCACGCAATAATGGTCAGTGCCGAGCACTTAATTCCCATTATAATGCGCAACAAAAGTAAATTGTCACCAAGTTCAGGGGTTGAAGATCTTACAAGAAAACCCAAAATAGCAAGACGATCAGAGCATGGGAAATTTGTATTTCTACAACATTGTCTCTTCTGTGGTGAAACATGCGCTGTTGTAAGAGATTCCAAACACCCAGACAGATGACGTCCTGCATATGTCTGCAGGCAAGGAGAAACATTTGGAAACACAGGACTAAAAGAGGCAATCGATATCATTGAAGTTTGTGGGAAAGGGAAGGATAGTCAATCTGAAGAGGTAATTGTGAGAATGGGAGGAGTTCTCTCTGATTTATATGCAGCAGATGTGAGATATCATGTAGACTGTAAAGCAACATTCATGTCTCCAAAGTCAATACAAGCAGCAGCGCAAACGATTACCAACCCTACCAGCTCTGATACAGATACTGCTTTTGAATATGTTGTCAAATATTTGGCTGAAAATAAAACTTACATATTTAACTCTATCGATATATTTACTAGATATGTGGAAGAAAGTGGAAATATCCTTTCAATGAGACAGCTAATACCAAAAGTAGTAGAGCAGTTTGGAGGAGACCTAATTACCCTGTCATCACCAGGAATTGCATCTATACTAGCATTCAAATCAAATGCAGCCAAAACCTCCATGTGATACCTGATGATACAGATGACACTGACAGAGCAATTGATAAGGTGACCAAACAGATCAAAGCTGAGATAAGCAACATTGAAATTGATAGGAACAGTTATTACAGCCACATTAACAAAGATATATGCTCCATGTTTCAAGTGTCACCCTCACTGATATATTGTCGAAGGATAGCCAGAAACTAAATATGTCACTGCCTGCTCTTCTGATAGGAAATATTATCACCTCATTAGTGAAGAATCTAGCCACTCCTCTACAGATAGCTTTAGCTGTGTTGCTGAGAGATTCCAAAGAACAAGTCAAGGCCTTCTATGATTTTGGAATAACATGCTCTTATGATGAATTACTGCGATTCAAGAAATCTGTTGCCTCTGTGGCAAATGCTAACATTGACCTCACTGGGTTGAAGGGACAAGTAGATGGCCTGACACAGGGAGTGGGTGACAATTTTGATCAACAAATCCATTCACAAAATGGAAAAGTCCAAACACATTCAATAGCTTTACTTATGACCCAGATAGACAATAAAGAAAACCACGATGATACTGAAGAATTAATACCGCGACTTACAAAGTTTCAAATCGCGCAAGAGATTCCATATGATTGGTCGTTACACAGATCCAAAGAAGGCAACACCACTTGAAAACACTATGAAAATAAAAGTTCCAACTCTAACCACTCTAGCACGTACGGCACTTGCCTTGACCAGGGCCAGGGAAAGGGATCTTGAATTCTTCAAAGACGTGTACAATGGCGGTCCAGAATATAACGGGTACAACACAAAACGAACAAGGGAAGAGGGAAAGGCTTTGCAGCCAAAAACTAGAGCAGTTTACCTTCCTCTGATTGATATGCCTCCTGCAGAATATGATACAATACTGACATCAATGCTTCAAATAAAGAGACTCCCTGAGGCAACAGGACAGCCATTCACATTATTCACTTTAGACCAGCAGCTCTACAGATATGCTGTAGAAATCCAATGGGCAATTTCAGAGCTTTTTCCATCCTCCTCATTCATCTTAAGGCATTGGTACATTAGTGCCATTGGGAACCTAATGACCGAAACTGGATTAACAGATATCATGTCTTCTGTGTTTGCTGGGGTTCCGAAAATGCTAGTAGGCAAGAAATTTTCCATGCGCATGAGGGCACTCAGAATGGTGGCAGAAGTGATTCTTGAACGAATCATCAACAATGTTACTGAACAATGCTATGGTACTTTCATGGATAATGTAGAAGAAAGAGCAAAGAAAAGCAGGACGTGTATGCATTGGCTTGATTGTCTGATCATACATGTCCTAATAATGATGGCTTATGTCAATGCTGAACGAGAGGGAGATTGGTTACTACATGTCTACTGCGTGAAGGCCATGATTCCATACTTTTTTTGCTGGTGGACATCAAAACTATGCCAGGTTAGATCTGGTGTACCTGAGAACAATTGAGAATTTGCCAGAGCACATCCTGCCATACTTTCTCAATGGAAAACATGTAATGCGGCACAAGGAAGGTCTTGGAATGGCTTATGGAGCGATCTTTTCATAGAATTAACTTTTATGAGGCATGGACGAGCAGGAATTGTTGGAATCACACTAAAACCAGAAACTCTCAAAACTTGGGCACTCAGCCATCACACCTGTTCTAAATTAATGGAAGATCTTGCAGAATTAAGAGGTGTCTCAGATGATGACAGGTTCCAGGACAGACACAAAGAGGAAGCAACTGCTCAAATGGCCAGTGTGACAAGAAAGACAGGGAAGGCCTTAAGAGAAAGCTGCAGATGTGTATACATCCACTTAAACCAGAGACACATCCCGAACAGTTAGTCAATGTAGCAAGTGGTTCTCTTGCACCTTCTCAGGTAAATGTAAACGAGGCAATCAGCATTGGCCTTAACCAAATGATTGAGTTTGAAAAGGCTTTGCCAACTGGTTTTTGGGAAAGTATACAAAAGAAGGTTAAAACAATGGCAGCGACAAAGAAGGGAATTGTCATTGGACCCAATGTTCTCTATGACTCTCAATTGATATTCTCACGAGTGATTGGACTTCAGGCCAGTTCAAGAGAGGTATACTTCAAGGAAGTCCTGTTGTATGAGCTTGCACCAATTCCAACTGCCTTATTTGATGAATCAGGTGAGACTCACACTATACAATTCCTATCAATCAATAATTACATAAGAACATATGTAAATGGCTTTATTATTGTTATTTTATTACAATTGTATGGTTTTGGCTCAGATTCATTTTACCAATTCTATTTTAGGAGAAATGCGGAATTTATGAATGGAATGAACTGCACTGTTCTGGATGGTTGTGCAATCCTCTGGTGTATTCCATGGCCAGCATCTAACACAACAAACTAAGCTCTAGTCCGGGACTATGTGGAATCCTTCAAACAGTACAGCGACTCAGATGTGGCGACATTTATCTTGTGCTTGATAGGTATATTGACTTTACTACCAAATATTCAACTCGCAAGGCAAGGGGTCCTGGTGGCTGTAGGACATTTCAGCTGTAATCCAACTCTTCACTTCCTCCTCAGAACCAAGTTCTCAATGTCTCGGGAAACAAGAGACAATTGATTCAAATCATTGTTGAAACACTGGTATCAGAAGCTGTTGTGCCTGGAGGCTATTACTGGCCAGGAGGATACCCCCCGAGAGATAGCTCCAGGTGGGGTGAACATTAGACAACAGGATCTCAGGACAACTCATGAGGAAGCCGATACTATTACAGAGGCACAGGCTATATGTGCAGCCAAGGAGGAGAGAACATGTGGTTATAGTGGCAGATGACACAGATATTTATATCCTGCTGTTATATCATTATTACAATGAATCACTAGATATCCCCATGAAACTACAGACTACACAGATAAAAAGAGCTTTTATTGATGTACACGCTACAGTCAAGAAGCTAAGAGACATAATTCCGGAACTCTTACCAGCCCATGCTTTAAGCGGATATGACACTGTGTCAATGTGCCATGGAATTGGGAAAGGCAAGATGTTGAAAGCTGTCAAACCTGGCCAGTGTAGCCTCAGCTTGCTCAGTGATGTAACTGCAGATATAGAAGATGTTATCATGCAAGCGAGAACTTTCATGTGTAGATGTTATAATGTGGTGAATGCAACAACAATGACTGATGCAAGGATAAAAGTCTGGGCAATAAGGGCTGGAAGAAAAACCACATCAAAGATTTCAAAACTATGTTCTCTACCACCTACAACAGAATCCTTTAAGGTAAATGTAAAAAGAGCTCATTATCAGTGTGCCAATTGGAGACGAGCCCTTCAAGATCCCCCAAACATAGATCCCACTGAGTATGGATGGGTTAAGGACGAGGAAACAAAATCTCTTCAACCAGTGACACTTCCACTTTCAAGACAAGCTGAAACCTATGTGTTGCTCTTGTTCAGAGACTCCATGTCGTTCCAAAGTCTGTGGATGTGTGGCAGCCAATTTAGCTTGTACTCTATTTTGTCACTGCCAGGGAAGTTCTATTTGTAACAAAGAACAAACTATACCAACACAGGAATCAGATGATGAAGAAGAATCTCAGGAATAATCTTCTTCCACATGACATTTCTATAGTCCACCTAAAACCAACCACTTGGTTTAGAAGTATAGTATAATATAGTAGTATCTAGTTTGTTCATAATGTGGTGAACAAACCAATAAAGAACAAGTCTTCATGAATTGACCTAGTTGCTAGGCAACAATTTTGAATTCCGTTGCTAGGAAGGTGTGTAGTTTGGGTTACCAAAAATGCTGTATGTGTCTCATATACACATTTGTAGGGATTTGTGCAATAAACTGCATGGTTGTTGCTCCAAAGTTGGGATTTTCTTGGTATTACTCAGTTGCTAGGCAGCCATTTTGCATTTTGTTGCTAGGGAGAATTTGCCCAATGCTGACACAGGGCCAGCAAGTTGAAATCTGTTATATAGGTAGAGGTAAATCTAAAACCACCTTAAAAAAAACTATGGACTCTGTTGCGAACCTAAACACAAGTTCTGCCGGGCTAATAAAAAACATAACGATTACAATAGGTTTCCAAGACATGTGTCTTAAAAACCTAATAAACGGTAAATCAATATCATTTATATAATGATTACTATATTGAGCCTTGGTATGAGGTCAATAAGACAGTACATCTCAGAACTGTCATCAACAATATTGTCCACTGTCTGCTAGCCGCACAAGTCTGGTTGGGGACAGATTTGTATGGCTTCGACTAATGTATCATGTCTGTATTGCATGTATGATATACTCAAGCGTCCAAAGAAATGTCGTGTACTAAATATGTATATTGATGGCTTGTCTCCCGACTTTGTATAATTTAACCATGTGGTCGCCATATGCTCCCAATCCTGTTCTCGGTGCGTCATATTTTTAGTTAACATCTCAGATGTGTATAGAATAATGGATGTACTCGTGATATCATAACTTATATTATGAATGTATTATTATTTTTTCCAGGTTTCTTTTTCGTTGTACGGTGGTTTACCGCTGTTGCTATGAATTCATGTTGTTAATGGAATTTGGAAAACATACACCAGGACTGTCGCATATTAAATTACAATGGTCGTATTATCATAGAGGAAGTGGCCTTTAAATAAGTTAATCTGCTCGTAAATGTAACTAATGAGCAAAAATATAGTGTCAGTGAAAACTACTCTAAATACTATATGCTACAGTGAGTTGTACTATGCATAATCAAATATTGTTGAATGAATTAACAATAAGTATAAAATAAATCAATTATTGGTTGTTCATTCGGGAATGGTTATAATCGAAGATATTGAGTGCAATATTACGTTGCTGAAATGAACAAGTGTTTTATGACACGTGACTATATTGTACAATTACTTCGAGCGCTATCCTACAAACATATAAACAAGTAAGCCCTTAGACAACTGTTTATGGCAGTGACTTGCAACAAATTACACAGATTAAACTACAAGAATGTCTCACAATTATAACCAAACCAAATCTTTCAGGGTTGTTCTTAAAATAAAATAGTTTTGGCTGCTTAAATGACATATGACATTAACTCATGGTAAATTTAAAACAAATGCAAGTTAATTTTTCCCAGATTGTTTTTGCGCCTTGCTTAGACTCGTAATTTTAGAATAAGCCGACCTGCGGTATCAATGCGTCCAGTGCGTGAAAAGGAATAAAAATATTTTGGATACAAGAAACTAAAGAGTGTGTCATTTAATAGTGAAAATCGAAAGGAAATTAAATACATCTGCAATAATTAACGGTCAGGTTTATATGTTAATCAATTTGTGTTTAATGTGTAATAACTCCATGTATTCAAAATATTATTTTATTTCGTGTTCGACCTTTTTCCAAGACTACCATTTGCGTACAACTCGGGGATTATGCGGTTTGGACGAAAATGTAATGCGATGTGCCATACCCCGTTTCTTTATTGAATGCTGAAAACACGCGCGACCAAAAGATCGAACGATCGCCGAGTGTTGAAACGTTTCACACTATGAACACGACCTAACTGTGTAATCAAAACAAAGCTGACTTATTCACACGATAATGACATTGCCAGTAATTATTGATGTATTCGACCTATTGTTTATACTGTTCATTTGGGAGGGGGGGAAATTATAATATATATTTATTTTTTCAATTATATATTAAAGTAAAATCTCTGATTTAGCACCTGTTGCCTATTGACCTTGGTTCGATATGGGACTCATATCGACGTATCCTCGGGGGAGCTACGTCACAAGACGTTCCACGTTACTAAGACGCGTGCCACTGTACCATGCATTTCTATGGGCTCTGTGTGCGCTGCTGTGGAACGCCGGTCGAGCCGGTGAAAATTCGAGAAAACAACACAAACTCAACTTTGAAGTAATCCTGAACAACCAAATTTATATATGTTACACACGTAGGGCTAATCTTGTTACACTGTTCAGGGGACTCTCAACAACCATTGCAAAGTATCGTTTTCTGCGAGTTTTTGGTCTTTGTTTTCACCGCGATGGTTGCCAGGCGGTGGAAATGTCCGGATGTCCGCCCCCGAGGATACAACGCGTGTATAATACAATGTTTTTTTTGCATGAAAATTGAACACGTGCTGTGCGCCGACCGTTTAACGAACATTGTTTTAGCCACATGTATTTCACCGAATCAAAAAAATGTGGCTTTACAGGTTTGTATCAGTGTTCACAGGTTTGTATCCGTGTAAAAACATCTGTTTTTTGGGAATATCATAGTTGTAAAACATTACTCCACAACAAATAAGCCTCCAATATGGCCACTTTAATTGTCATGTTTTAATATATGTGGAACAAAGGTGGATAACAAAAATGTTAACTAGTCCTCCTTATTGGTCATAGCATGTTTCTTTTGCGGACCGTTTACGTATAACCTACAATTCACTTAATCATTTGAGACACCGACAATTTTATAAATAACAATATATTTATTTCACAATAGAATATGTAAATGACAAATTTAGCTTTACCTTGTAATTATAATGCCCTTTTAGAATGAATCATTGGAAAAGTAACGTACATGTAATTACTATGGTATCCGGTAACATATAGTTAGTTTGATCGAGTGTTAGATGAATGAATCGTTTGATCTTTTATAACCCAATTAGCAGTAAGATGCAACATATTTCTTTTCAAATTTCAGCAATCTGCCCGGGACATCATTTTTTAATTTGTATTACGTAATATAAGGAAATAAGAGACTTTTTTCATAATTAGATTACCTGTACAAAGAAAACTTTAATAATAAGATTATAGGTACACGAGTAATGCTTTCATGTTTTTTGGTTCGACGTATACGTTTTAAATAACCACAACTGAGATTCCAGGTGCTGTTAAGGATTGTTACATCTCGTAATAACGTATCGAAATCACGATAGAGCGGTTGAGTATGATAATGACGAAGATATTAGATAATTTGTTAACAATGGCGCACGTTTGAAGTATGGTACTATTACCGTATTGATTCGTATTCGGTTATGCCGTAATGCCAATGTTCACTGTAATGATGTTTTTAGAATATAATCATTTTCGTTAATGATTACTCAATCTGTGATGGCAACGACAAATATGACAGTACATTTAATAATTCCCGACCTAACACATATGTAGCATTCATTATTAATTGGCAGTAATCGTAAATAATAGAAATATTCCATTTAAATTCCGGTTTAAGTGATTGAATTCATTAAGAGAGTTCCATAATTGCACAATATTGTCTACAACCCTTCCTTTGTAAGTATATTATACTATAATTTAGGCTGCAGATCAGGTAGTTATAGTTTCCGGGTCTTTTTCAGCTTCGTTAATTCGATGTGAAAAAAAGTGAGAACCATATACAGATATCGTCATACGTGAGCGTATATAATTGTAAAGCATGTCTCCTCTCTCTTAATTACCTGGCTTCACTGTACTGTTAAATTCGTTGGTCGATTGGTTCTCAATTTAAATACGTTTGGACAACTATGGTGAAAAATGTTATCTGAAACTGTCACGAAATATATTGCAACCAACAGTTGAGTACTCTTCAGTGAGAGGTGACATGCTTTACAATTATATACGCTCACACAGCTCAAGTACTCTTTGAAATGTTACCCCCTCGAAGCTCTGCGTATTCGAATTATGAATAAAGCGCCAGAAAACGCACATAGATGACCTTTCGACAAGTTGGCCAGCGGCATTGTAGATATTGCTTACGCCATGTTATTTTCTAAATGATTGTTACTGATATGCCTCCGCAGTGGTAGTAAAACAATAATAGAAAAACATTACTTGATAATTGTGATTTAATATTGTTAATAATGGCAAATATTTGGCTATAGCGCACTTTAGCATCTTTATTTGGAATCCTCTGATTGGATGAAAGTTTGAGACTAGAAAGGCGTTTTTTGTTTTGTGTTTGTTTTTGCAATGTCTTTTCCAATGTGTTTGTGGCTATTCCTTGCTTTGTATATTGTCTGTATAAGTGTTATTGTGGGTTTGTGATGTAAGCCGTGATACCTGTTCAGGGGACTGCAACTGGTGGACAGCAATTCAGTCCTTTGCAATGCTTCAGTCAATCTTTTTCTTGACTACCCATCGCTTCGTCGGATGACATGTGGGATTTACCATCCAAATCAGGACAAAGAGTGAGGAAATTTAGTGCTCCAAGTAAATGTTTTCTGTCCGTCTGTATTTATATTTATAGATGCAATTTACATTACAAATTCACTGGCTCCGTACATACAGGTTTGCCTGTTTCTGGTGGAAATTAACCAGATCTTGTTGCCCAAGGGAGTTGGACATTTGCCACATGTAACAACATTCATGTCATTAGAATGGTTAGTCAAGTCTGACATTGGCTGGAGCATTTGTATATATGGAAGAGATCATTGCGAAAGGCAAACTGAGTAATACAGTAATAACAAAGAAGAACCTCCTACTCCACTCACCCAACTATGAATTAAATGGATGTTTATAAGGCAACTTTTGATGATTTTGTGTTTCTGATTTTAATTTTAAACTTAGATGCTCTTTTACCCACTCGTGTGGAGTCCATCATACGCCAAAAAGGTATCAATTTTACTAAGAATATTATATTTCATTTTTTGCACTCACATTTACAGTTGCAAAGATAGATTATTTACGCTAGAGATGGAACACAGATTTTAACATTCACATAGATGGAATACAAACCTCGGGATGGTTTAACCTCAACAACAATATTTGCTAGATTTTAAAACAATGTGTAACAGTTAAGTCAGTAAAAAGCCTTTTCAAAGTCAACAAAACACAGTATATTTCATTGCCATTGGACCTTTTCTAAATATTTATTGGAAATACCTTCAATACCAGAAGCTTTATTTGCCTTCATGCCGCGTGCTATGTCGCTGTTAACGTCAATAAAACAATCAATGTCAATATTATCTACGGTCGTGTCAACATTTAACCTTAAATGATCAATATAGTCTTTAACCTTGTTAGGAAAGTCATCATCAGTCACGGACCCCTCATTTTGGTATAAATTTGAAAAGTTAGTCGAACCACTCGGGTAAATCAATATTTAGAGTCGTCTTGCTTTTAGTATCTAGTAGCAAACAAAACGGTTTCGAACTAAATATAATAGAGGCTAAAACCATCAGCCAGAAGATCTTTTATTGTTTTTACAAAGAGTGGTAATCATTTATACACATATGACAAGGTTGTAAATTGATCCATGACGTCTTTAAAAATTACATACCATTTGAACAATTATTTTC
The DNA here is from genome assembly GCF_978046115.1 of Saccoglossus kowalevskii. Taxonomy (NCBI): domain Eukaryota; kingdom Metazoa; phylum Hemichordata; class Enteropneusta; family Harrimaniidae; genus Saccoglossus; species Saccoglossus kowalevskii. The sequence continues at coordinate 25,257,572 of NC_140659.1, forward strand.
ATGGAATCACATTCTTTATCGAACCATGATTTATAACGGCATGTGTGTATTAAAATTTCATACATTTTATGGAGTCATCTAGTAGAATCCTCCATTTTGCTTTCATTTAAAATAGTATTAAATTAGTTCTGGTGTTGGGTAGAGCCACATCCATTCAAAATTCAAAAAACCCTTGTAGTCGAAATGTCATTTGCATAATCATTTAAAGCGGGGGAGTCGTCATCTGCGCATGTGCCAGATAGCCATAGCGTGTCATTGTTTACAAACAAGCGTCTACCCATTAGCCTTTGCGTTTTAGCGTGTGTTGTTATCGTCGCTTGGGGCTCAATTCCCGCGCGTGCGCAGGTGACGACCCTCCCGCTTTAAGTTTAAATTAAAAGTTAATGATGGTCTGATTTATATTAAAAGTCACTGATTAAATTGCCAATAATGTGCCCAGTGCATTTACATTATTCTAGCAATACATGACCAAAGTAATTTTAAGGTAGCGAGAGTATTATTTGAATACTTTTTTTCATCTTCCGATTGTGACTAAAAGGCTACAAAACGACCTAATAATATTATATATTTTCAGAATCACAATGATTAAACTTTTTTAAAAATGTGTTTTTATGTCTGTATCTACGTTTTGTGACGTGTTACACTTATATATTAAATAATACTTTTTCTGAAAACAAATAAATGACGCCATTATGCGTGTGCTATGAAGCAATGAAAACATAGCGTATGCTTAGTGTCGTCGGGTTAACACCAAATTTGATACAGCTTTAAAGTGACATTGGGATGAACTTAAATGTGTCCACACAGACTATTTCATAGATTATTTTTAAACTGATAGTTTAGTTGGGGACAATGCGACTGAAACTGAATCTTGGAATTCAGAACCTTTCTTTTTAAAACGCGACGCATGAATACATATGCTAAGATGCATTCAATTTAACAAACTACTGAACTACCAGGAAACATGAAAAACAGCAGTAATTGCGCAAATTATTTGTTTTCAGGAAAAATAACGTTTTATATATGAAACACACATCTTTAAAAGGATTGAACTCTGACCATTTTAAAATATATACTTGATTGGGTCTTTTTATAGCCATTTAGTCACAATCGGAAGATAAAAACAATTACGAAAATGATGCTTTCACTACCTTAAGCCTTGTAATGAAATATTTTGTCATAAACATTCAGTCTATCAAAATTATCTACGTTGGAGATCAAGCCTTGATTGTTTCCAGTCCAGGACACAAGAAAACAAAATACAATTGCAATGTCTATTCATATTGTTGTAGTTAAACCTGGACAAATTATTGCGAAAAAAATAAATAGCGACAAAACATATAGCAATCGGAGTATCATGAAATCCTGTATCCTCACATGTTTGTGGCATAATTTAAACGACATTGTTGTACCATGATTTGTATAAAATACTATTGCCCGCTACTGATGTGCGACCACGTTGACAGCGTTTTTTTTTCTGCAACAGTGATTCCCATATTAAGTACATAGAGTCTAGGTCAAACTGTTTCAAATAACTAAAAACACGTTATTTTCTCATTTGGACTGCGCCCAATTAACATTCCACACAGCAAATGTAATGACATTATCATCCATCAGATAGCTTTCACGTGTGCAGTACTGTCATTAAATAGTTCAATATCATTATTTCATCGTTATTATACGTAACATTGTCTATTCTCAGTTCATCGTATCGGAACGATGATTTCTTCGCCTATTCCCATACTTTTAGTTGTCGGCCAGACTGTAGAATACGATCTGTATCTTACACGATCTTAACATTTAACTATATTCTGCTGTCTGATTTTCGATGGTAAGCGGAGTGCTTTTTAAGGTCATTATGTACAAACTCACGTACCATCTTTTCAGTTCCCTGTCACGATTTTGTTCCTATTACCACACTGTTGTAAATCGTTGCTTGCTTGATTTGGTTACCTCGGCTATCTCACGTAGTTTTCAGCCAGTAATTTACTGATTTGTGGGTTTGGGTTCTAAAGTTCTTCAGTAACGTTCTGAAGAGCGATAATTGTATTAACTGCTCAAAACGAGTTTCCAGCAATTTTCTTATCAGTGAAGAACATCCTCTGAACGACTGATCCTTTTCTGTGGAACTGGTGTTGTCCGGAGTCGCACTTTGTATCTAGATTTGATTCACCACATCTGAGTAAACACGAGGGGTGTACTTAGTATCTGGTTGCTGTCAAGTTGAAAATCAACAGACTGTGCGCTTTTATTGAGGAAATCATGTATTTAGTGAATTGTTTGTCAAGCTCATTCGAGGGGAAATGAGCAAAGAACACAATATATAATCTATAAAAGCAACTGAAAACAATATAATGAGTGCGTGCATTTTTCTTTGAATACAAAAGGAGTATTTTTCAGTATTTGATATTGCTATAATTCCTTGTGTAATATAACTATTATTTATTAAATTATTATTGTTGAAACCAGTCGGATAATCACGACAATTTGCAAAAGTCTTCAACTCAATGGTGGACACATGGCTTTCCACAGTTAGTGACCTGAAGTGGCAAATAATGTTACGAATACATGACAGGCTAAGTTTGCAATGATTATTAACATAATTAAATTTCTCTCCTTAAGGATGACGTTTTTCAGGAAATAAAATTCACAATAACTAATTGTTTTAAACCAAATCAAACTATATATTAAAATTGAGTGATATAATTACCAAATTTAAATAAAATTTACACGAACATGAAGGATGCTAAAATCACACTAAACAAACTGACGCGTCCAATTAAACAATCAACGCCACTTGAGTCGATAATCATCTATTCCCAAAAGTGACAAAATAGATTTTTGAATAGTCGTTTAGAAAATGACTATTTAGTTGCTTGTGGGTTCACTGGCCTGCATTAGTTGGTAGTACATTTTAGGTTACCATGTGCATCATATGATTGGCTCATATGAGTCTGGAAAGTTAATTTTCAATCGTGTCAGTGTTCGTTCGGTTCACCTTGGTACCCGGAATTTGTCTGTTGTTAGCTAAATGTTTTATACTAAAACACGAAGTTCCGGGTTTAATGTGTTCTAACCAAATAATTTCAAGTATGCTTCAATTTACTGCCCTACACTACGCAAGAGCAAGTACCATTTGCTACTGCTAAGAAAAACACTGACTTATTTCATTTCTGTCAGTTCGTCACAATATATACTGAGATTTAGCATACTGTGAGACAATACTCAGACGATCCAGTTGCAGCTATTTAATTTATTTCCAACGCCAAAAGAAGATTTTCTTTATCAAACTTCAGTAAGATCCTTCTAATATGACGCTTTTCCGTATTTTTTCTGCCGGGCACTGAGCGAGAAAGTGTGTGAATTGTTTCTCAAAACAAGTCATCTTAATTTAAATTAGCATGGCAGTTTGTACTGGTCTGGTCTGACATACATAATTCGATTGATGGCAAATCTCGTAGCTAAAGATATGACACATCAGTTCATGAATGGCATATGTATTGTAAACTGATGTAAAAGCAATAGAAATAGGTGCGTCTAAAATAATGATAATAATAATATGTTATAACTTATTTTGCCCTTTTTACAATTGAACTGATTAATCGAGTATCGACCGACGCGCAGATACATCATGGGAATGCCGAAATCCAAAACGATTGAGTAATAAACTTAATAGCAACTTTTTGTCCGTTCACTGAGAGCAGGATAACATTATAAAACTTAATCAGGACCGTCTCCATAATATGATATTCCTTATAGGTCTATTTCTCTTAATGTGCGAAAGTTATTGCAGACTAACCGCTCTTTCAATTTATTTCAAATTAATGAAAATGATAAATTGGTCGGACACTGGTCGGAAGATCTCGTAAACTAAACCAAGGCGCATTTTTCAAATAAAGGCCTATTAATTGCATTTTAGCGCGCTGCGGAAAGACATCATTTACGAGAGGTATTTATCATACACCAAATATTGACCGGGGCTATAGCGAGGCAGGTCATAAAGTCTTGAATTTGACATTGTGTTGGTCGCGCCTAAATTGAAAAAAAAACACTGAATTTGAGCACATAGATGGGGTTCGAAAGGTTTATCAAAAGCACTGACAAATTCTACAGAATCAAAAATTAACTGCACTAGAGACAAGGCATGAATACGATGTATTGTGCCAATCAAGCATTAATGATTGTTTTACCAGGATGAATACTGATACAATGTGTACGATATATTGAGTCAATCAAGTACTGATGTCGTTTCATCTGCAATACCAGGTAAAATAATGCAATGTATTATTACAGCTCAAATCAAGCCTTGGTGTTTGTTTAACTGGGATCATTAACGTTAGTTGTGTTGTTAGGGAACTAACGAGTTTGTGTGACTCAAATAGAACCTTATACTTATAAATGGAGGACATGTTTATTCAGGATATTACTTGTTGATGTAGATGGGCAACATGATAAACGCGTGCAATGATATCACCTCAGTATTGAGAAGCCGCAATGTGACAAAAAACGTGTTTCGGATTGTTAAACTGGATTGACTGTGTACATTGCATTGAATAATTTACTACTGCTCATTGTTTTGCCATAGAAATCAATTTAGTTAAAAAGTTATTTCGTTATAACAAGAAAATATGTTTCTTATTAAAATCAGTCTCATACTAGATCTTGTTTACTTAATGTCATTTGCTTGCCCAGTCATGTGTTGGCTTATTGGAGATCCGTTTCAAAAATGGAGTTACCGCGTATCGCCTAAAATCCAAATAATTTGAATATTTATGTAGCTTATTAAAAACGTTGTGATCTCCTTATATGGGTGAACCGATGACGTACTTCCCCTAATCACGCGATAGCCAGGTATTTATTGTTAACCGACTATGCATTTTCTGATTCCCATTATATAATACTGCTTGTTTATATTTATGTTCAATTTACTCGGGAAATAACAGATTAATGAATTACATGCTTGTTGTAATTAGATAATTGATTACTGCACTAAGCAACTGAGATATAATCAACTTGATATCGAGATTAAAATATTTGTGAAAAATGCCAAATAAATAATATTTTACTTTTCATAATGTGAAACATGCTTAGCATTTTATAACGTTACCAATAGTTTTATTATAAATAATTGAGTTTGGGTTATGTTAAGAGTCAAGCGTTATACTCAGCAATTTTCAACGTGATTGACTACGTGATGAGAACTTTTTTTAATTGTCTAATACTTAGCTGTAAAAGCTTTATGTGTTCGGTTAGTTACCTGGCAACGACGAGCGTTGAGAATGTCATGCGTGGAACAATAATTTATTTTACCCTTCATTGCTGAAATCTAAATGCAGATTGTCCTGAATTCAGGAAAAGTAAATAGTTAATCGGACCATATATGACCCTGTATGTTTGAATTAAGTTGTTAAAATGTCTATTGGTAGATTAATTATTTCCCTTGTGTGTCTTTTGTGGGCTGTAATGGCATAAATCGGGATATAAATAAGTTTTTAATTAAGGACTAGACCCCCGCCTCAGATGGGTTGAATACGAGACTTATTGTATATTGAATTAACCGATAAAATGGAGTGACATCTCCGAGGTTGCCATTGGCATTATTTTATAACAATATATTCGTTGCATTTTTGTCAGAATCTTAAATTAAAGCAAATATTACGAGAGAGATCGTCATGAAAATCTACATAATAGAACACAAATTGTGCAATGAATAGCGGGTGCGTCGAAACCAACTGACTATGTGACTCAGCTTTCAAGCTCGAGTTGGTTATATTGCTCTGTCGAGTTGAGAACATAACAAGAAGTTCGGGAACGGAGCTAGATGGAAGTGAATCCTGAAAAAAGCTAGTCATATTTGCGTATATGTTTCGTACATCGTGTTCACGTAAACACTAATGTATTATATTAATGCGTGTCACAAACTCTGTCGGAGAAAGTAGAGTAATCGGCCCAACGAAACTCGAGACGTTAATAAATAAACGCTCGAATCGATAAATATGATATATAGCGGCGTGGCGTTTTATCTCGGTTAGACCACAGACCGATGTAATGCTCTCGTTTATTTCACAACTCTCTCCTCTGTTGACAAATTAGTTGAAACTGGACAATTTGGAGGTCGGTAAGTATTTCAACATTAGATTTGAAATATTTAGTTGTCAATCTTAGAAAGTTCATTTTAGGGTTGAAGATGTAGATAACCAAATATGTTGAGAGTTATTTAAAGAGCGGTGGCCGTCGCGCAGCGCGTGTTGGGATTTTATGTAAATAAACAATGAATTTTACACGTGTTGTATACGTCGCTATGGGACGCAGCACGACGACTACCTCCTTTAATGAATTATCCACGGAAAAATGTGAATGAAATGACATGACAATTGTGATTTTCAATTGTAAAAGCCGTTTCAATGTTAACTAATAAAATCGGAGATTCTTGTGAATTTATGAAGATATTTACGCACTTTGTGGTATCGGCGTTACTGCGGATATATGATATAGGTATGCTTTAAACTCTGTGTGATATATGCTCTACGCAGTAACCACGTTTTATAACATGCCACATGGGGTTGCGTAATCAATTTTTACTCATCCCTGAACACGTTATCAGCAGTCTCTAAATTCGTTCAATTTGTCGAAACTTCATCGGTTTCATTCTATTTGGTAGATAAAAACCCACTGCCTGTATATGATTAGTATTTATCACCACCCAAGTGGCGATTACAAAAAGCCAACAATTATTTCACTCAAAAGCTACAATGTGATTGTGAGCTGACGTAAATTGCGATTGAAATCACTAACGCAGTATGTCTCAAGCTGTTAGAGTAGTAAATAAAATACGTTGCTAATACGTAAATTAGAAAAAAAAGTGATTTATAACTCTACGATGCAAACGTTAACTTCGACAAAATAAAGTCACATAGTTTTCTAAATTATTTCAAACAATGTTTGCAAACATGTATTCAAAAGGAGCTAAGTATAGCTACGTGATTCAAATCACCGGTATTATAAAAAAACAAAAAACAAGACACGTATCCAAAGTTATGGTCACTTGGTTCACATTGACATTATGAAAAAAAACACATATAATACATAAATGTGTCAGCAACATGCTGGTAGATAAAGTAGTTGTTAGATACTGATAGTAGCCCTACCTGCTGCATGAAATGCACGAATGTGCACATGAAATCGCCGAAAATCCAGTTCTGCAAAACAACATTGACAGACGTAAACGGAGTACAGAAAACCGCCATACAGATATCGGCAATAGATAGATTCACGAGATATGCATTAACACCGTTCTTTGCTTTTGACCCGTGCAGTACGGTGATAACAGTTATGTTCCCAGAAAGCGATAAGAAAATAGCCAATGCGTAGAACGAAAACAAGAACGCAGTACCGAGCTCCGATATCGGCATTTCAAAGCCCCCATTAGTTGAGTTGTACATCTCCAATGAGTAATTCATTACACTGACGTTGTCAAAATCAGAGCGGACCAGCGCTGATGTATTAGGTACTATCATTGCCTAAGAGTTGTCGCACCAGTGTGCAGACGTGTTTTGGCATCTCAATATTTATACGCAACCGGTAAATAGTGTCAGTACGAGACTCGCGCATGCTCTGTAGGGCGCACGATGCCCGGTTCACGTGCTACCAAGGAGGGCGTTCGCGTGGATTGATTGCGCCAGATTGCATAACCTTGGTCGCCTCTCTTTATTCACATTCATTGTAGTTAGCAGTAATAATAATTTACTACTGCATGCTGTATTAGTTAAACTCAAAATGAAAAACACTTATAACATCGTAAATAAAAATCCAGTGAGTCTGTCGAAATCAGACAAACGTGTCATGTCGTATTTTTTTAATGTTTTCTGCTTACAAAAATTATTATATAATTTAATTATTTAATTATTATTATTATATTGACAAGTCGTCTTCAAGCAGTGTATATCATTCCAAAAATACCGCCAAGTTGAAAACATTAGGACATTTTGAAAATAAGAAGAGTAACTATAGCGTCGTATGGTGTTTAATGGTATGTTACACCATTGCTTGCAACGGCATGCCATTCTACGATGCAAGATTGGAGTATTTTTATTGCAATAACACGATATAATATTCCACCATGCGGCATGCCATTGGTTTCACGACATGCAGTTTCGCAATAAACCATGTCATTTCCCCATTCGCCCTGTCATTCCTATATGCGTCATGCTATTTAATGCGAATGATTGAGGAAATATCAAGTGCTCTGGAAAATGGCGCGGGAACTTGAAGGAAATTCGTCGTGTGCAAGGCGATCGTCCCTGAATCGCGCGAGCCGTTATTTGTCAATAGCAGATTCGTTTTTCAACATAACGATGACGAAGAAGTTTCTCAACTATCAACAGAGCATGATTTGGATCTCGTAAGAGCACTTTCGACCAGCATGCCTGAATCAATACGTGTCGCTAACTAAATAAGCGTGAAATTACGTGGGGAAGAAATGTGTGAACTCCATAATGAATTTTGTAAAGATTGTGGGATAGAAAATTAACTGTAGAGGGCGAAAGGGGTTCGCATCGTTTTCTTAGAGCCCTGTGTTAAAATCAGCTGTTTATCTCTCCGAGTCCTGTTTTCAGGCATTGCTTTAGTTTGTTTCTTTTTTAATATGATTATACTATTGGATTTTCTATTGATTTACTGGGAAGATTGTTTTAGAGATATTTTTAGATTGTTTCACTGTTTTTGGCTGCAAGCGTCGTCCGAATCACACGGTATCGCTAAAGCCGGCCATTCATAACCGGCCTACGAACCCGTGCGTGATAGTGCTATGAAAAGGTGTACTAGTATTTCATTGTAGTTAGATTGAGTCAATTGATTGGGCGCGCCAAGGAACTGGCGCCACCAATCAGCGTTTAAGTATCCGAAATGTCATCACAGATTAAAACAATTATGGCGAGTAAGCTTTGCGCTGATTCACCCTGAGTCAAGAACAGAAGATCTATATTCGTTGACACGTTTCCAAAATTTCAATCGTTCAGTTGTTGAACTTCAAGAATCTTCGCAATCTAAAAAACTGGCACGAGTGTCGACTTTGTATCGGGGTAGTGGGCGGGCTCTGGAACAATCAGTCAAAACGTGAATACCCTACGAAACCACGTGTAATAAAGCTGATTAACGATTGGACGACACATATTTTTAATTCTGTGCTAAATATTGTTTTACTACATCCGGAGTGCATTCCTATTTACTCCACCAGTGGCAAGTATGAATGCAATTTTGAATCACCTAGACAAACCTTGATATTGTCTCCTTTTTGTGCGCGGTGATCTGCGCAACAATCAAAATTAGCATCTTTGTTAAGGTAGAAACCTACTCATAATTTTTGAGAAAGTTGGTCATAAATCACTAGAAAATGGTCATTGGCTTATTATGTAAAATCAGCATGATGAAGCTGTTGTCCCATTGCACCATGAACTGATGTTCAGACATGTCGAATATATGAATCCGGAACTGCATTCTTGATAACAAAATGGCTGTCAGTCAACAATTTTGAACCTGAACCGACTGATAACAAAACTGACGTGCATCAAGATATCATTATGTTCTACATATGTAACAAATTTGAACTTAATCTGTCTATGAACGACTGAGATCCGGTTTCAGAACTCCCAGTTTTGTTATGGTTTGCTAAAGGTTTGCTAGCGACAATTATATAATGTATTTCCGAAATATGAAAAACAGCGTGTTCAAGTATCAACGGTCACAGTAATCCAATTTTTGTATGCAAGGTCTATAAAAAATAACTTGTAAAATCGAGATAAATATTACTTGTACGTTTTGTTATGAAAAGCAACAAATAAGTCCCAAAAACGAATATATTTTTGTGACAATCAATGAACCATTTTACTTTAATTTACTGTATTTATTAGGTTATATTATCATGTTTTTAAAAACAATTCTATTGATCATGTATTCCTGAGCATTGTACAGATTAAAGTTATGTCGACTCACAAAATGAATACAACATTATAATTGAATTATGACAAAAAGGTCGAAAGAATAAGTACAGGAGTTTTATTCGAGTTTTTTCAGCTTGTTTGCCGTTTACTTTAAGTTTTGGAAATTACACAACCAATGACGGGACGATTTATTCTATATTCATTCAAAAGTAACTCACGCAAGGTATGTCAATCATTTTTAAAAACAAAACAAAATAAAATAAACAGACTTTTACTTGAATCATGCATCTTTGTAAACTACTTGCAAAAAGAAGCTAGTAGATTGATGTCAATGTCACAATCACCCCGGAAAAGGTATTGTTTTGTGATTGGTGAACTGTCATTCAAATTCTGAAAAAAACACGCAATATATAACAAAAATCAGTTCCATACCAGTAAAAGCAGTTTGGTTCTCCCCCCCCCCACACACACACATTAACAAAATTCATAGCTTTAAATTATGACACGTACTGGATCTCAAGTCCTAAAATACTAAAATTAATGTTGCAGACATTCAGTAGATGGGGGAAGTGTCAAAGATTGTTCTGAAATGTGGCATTCAAAAATAAGGGAATTATTTGATGTGAATTACGTACATTTTGTTATGGAGAAAATGAATGTTAAATAAGTTACTTATGATAAGTATTGTACTTATCATAAAAGTATTTCTCTTAACCTCCAAACCTAATAATGCGATGTTGTTTTCAAGAACATGATGATTGTTTTTTAATTGAACTCTGAGTCGGGTTTGCCGACTGTTTTAAATTTTATACTATGCTGGATTGAATCCAATGTGGAAAACAGTGACGGGGCGGCTTAACCCTGCGTACACGGACTGTGTCGGGGGCTTAGTATCATACTGCGGACTGCACTATATATTTAAGTCTGTGCGCGTTCCTCTTGCGGTGGCTGTTATGTTAGAATTAGCGACACTTGTTGATTCGGGCATGCCTGTCGAAAGTGCTTTTAAGTGATCAAATCATGCTCTGTTGATAGTTGAGAAGATCCTTCACCATCGTTATATGTTATAAAAAAGAACAAAAGAGACAAACAATTCAATGACGATCGCCTTGCAGACAGCGAATTTTATTCCTGCACCAGAGCACTCTATATTTTATAAATTTGTCGACAGAGGGCGCAATCGACGAATGACATTGCCTCAAATCCTCAAATGGCAGGACGTATATTGCAAAGAATACGAAACCATTCAGTTAGACCTGACACACAATCTCAGTGTATCTAATTTTCTGTTTTTCTCAAGTTGAGAATGCTATTCCACTGAAACGAATGGTATATCCAAGGCAAACACACAAACTGAATGACAAAAATATAAATACAAAATGTATTAAGCACCACAGGGGTCCACGTTTTACGTTGACAGATTGCAAAACATACATGCTGAAAAGAAAAATTCTGATTAGTGAGATTAGTAGCTCTGTTAGTTGATATGTGTGCTGCTAGGACGCAATCAACATCATTATGCAGTTAAAATAGACTGTGGTCTAGAAAGTTGATGGGTTGGATTTTTCCACTTGAAATAGTTGTTCTGATAGTTTTTTTAAAAGTAAAAGTAATCAGTAACTGATTACATGTTCCTCAACCACAATAACGTGAAGTGTCTACGATAAGTCTAGTATCGGCATGTTTTTATAAGCAGAGTCACGTGACCTAATGACGTCTCCAAATAAAGAAGTCCAGACATTCGTGGCATCACTCGACGTACTGTGCCTGAAATGTGTATACGGTCTAGGTATGTACATTGGAATGTAAACTCTAGGTGTTAAGACAATTTAAAATGAAAGTAGTATTGAATGGGAAAGTTAACACATACTGACATGGACAAATGAATACAGTTGTTCTGTCGGATGCGGGTGACACGAGAAATGCCACACCCGAATAATCTAAAATGCGCTGTCTACATGATGCCTTGAAAACTATACATGTAAAGATATGGCAATTCTATCATCATAAGTTAATTATGACGCGGTTGCTTGTTTTCATACGAAACCCTTAAAGCGAGAGGGTCGTCACCTGCGCACGCGCGGGAATTGAGTCCCAGACGATGATAACAACACACGCTAAAAACGCAAAGGCTTATGGGTAGACGCTTGTTTGTAAATAATGACGCGCTATGGCCGTCTGACGCATGCGCAGATGACGACTCCCCCGCTTTAATATAGGGTATAAAGTGGTAGTTGGAAATCGTTTTTGGAAATGACTTTTATCCGCATTATCTTACTGCATTGTAGTAATGGTGCAATAAATTCCTGGCACTATCGTGGGACAAACTCACATTAATTTACATCCCTGGGTTTCAATTATCCAATTAAACAGTATATTATAGCCCAACTTTAAGTAAAATTAGTCCCATGAGGTCCTATTTTGAAAGAAAAATCGATTGAACATTTTGTTTAAACAGACCTTAGGCTAAGTAACTATTGTAAATTGAACATCTCTGAGCCACAAGACATCAATGTTTTGCGTGTTGCGGCACACCGTACTTATCTCTGAACCACACGCCATCAACTGAATGTTTTGAGTACTGCACATCGTACTCACCATCTGTTACAGAGAGCCCAAAACAATAATCGCTCCCTGCAGACACACACATTCATTTACTATTACTTAATATTAATTTTAATTATAAAACATGGAATAAATAATCACTTTGAATGACTCCAAGCCTTATGATCTGCGCATGTTGCGTTACACTCACGTTTTCGCTGATTATTATTCCTTAAATGAACGACTTTTAGATATTATTTTGATTATACTGCGTATCACGCATTGTCATACATAGAACATTAAGTTCCATTGATCATACAGTAAATTATGGCTCCATGTTTGACGACTCACTAAATACGCTAAAGAATTTTACTGTGCGGTCTGAACTAATTACTTGTTATCACCAGGCGCGTTAAAAACCCGACAAGGATGTGTAGTTTTGTGGACAGTTGTATCACCCCTAAATGTAATAAATAACCCTAAATATCAACCCTATTTATAATAATGATCAACCCTGTATGTAATACCAACTCAATTTGTAATGACGATCAACCCTATTTGTAATATTAAACATATTAGTAAAAACAATAAATCATATTTGTAATACCAATCCTATTTGCGTCAACAATCAAAACTATTTGTAATACTAGTACTAACCCTATTTGTGATAACAATCACTTCTATTTGTAATAACGAACAACTCTCTTTGTAATACCAATTCCATTTTTAATAACAATCAACCCTATTGTAGGCATATGCATTCTACTCATAAAATTCTGATAGGGTTGGTATTAAAAAATGGAATTGATCATTATTACAGATATGATTGATTATTCCCTCTGAAGTTGATACACCATACCGGTAATATGTCTATTAATTTGTTCTAAAAAGGCATTTCAGATACAAGGGAAGCTAAATTTGATATACAGCACGAAATCAGTTTACTATGATATTGCAGAATAAGTTTTTTAATAGAATATGTCGCATTCCAAAGATTAAATGACTACGTTACCTTGTAATTAGATGTTGTGCTGATAAAGTAAGTTATGCTATATAAACTATAAATATAAAAAATGTTCCAGATAATATTTTGGTTATCCGACATTGTATAGAATACGATAAATGCGTGTTAGAAAAACTGTCCAGAAGCCAACATTATTTGAAGTGATCAGATTACATGCGTAATGCGTGGTGATGGAATGTACATTACCCTACAAATATTATGTTCACAATAGCAAATGGGAGTATAAAATTGTATAATCTAATAGGTCGGTGGTATATAATAGTTATACGTCGTACATGTCTTCGGAAGACACACTTTAATTAGCTGAAATGTACATTACTCAAGACAATGTACATTACATTACGTTACGTTATATTGCAATGAAGACTATCGAATGAACGTCTGAATATTGACTTTTTTTACATTCAACTACTATCAAATGATTCGTTGATCTTTGATTACGCATAGTTCATCTCAATGTAGTAGATTAACTGACTTACACGTACATTATTTATGTGTGACCATTAGTCACAATTATTCTGCCTAAATTAATTGTTTTTCTGTGCACGGGCATGTCATTTTGATAGTGTAAGTTACATATTTGGTAGATACATATATTAATTGAGTATTGAATTATTGAATAGACATTACAGATAGGACTGATTATTACATAGAATAGACATTACCTTCCAACAACAATGTTACTTATTTTATGTGAATTATAATATTATTGTTCATCATATTGACATATGACGGATGTACACGTGAACATGATATGATCACACTTGTCTTGTATTATCATATGTTTTGAAATAAGGTTATTACATTTATTAATTTTTCACACATTTTAGTATAATGTAATAGCCAATATAACGCCCTTGTTATTTTAACAACTTTGTTAGCAACGTGACCAGTGGGTCTAGACGAGAAAAACAATTTTTTCTATGAGTAGATTACAAACTATTTCCCCAAACATCAGTTGGAGATATATAATGTACAGACGTTTGTAATATTAAATATTGTATTTGACCGAACGGGTCAATACTACCCGGATACCAAGCGACAGTGTGAGGGTTGGGGGGAAATGAAGATAAAAGAAATGCATATTGTAAAACAACGGATAACTATATGGGAATGTAGCGTAGTAGTTTCTCAATAAAACATGCCTCTTTTTTTCTGCTATTTTATTTTATGGACTATGGTAATAAGTAAACACAGTGCTGCACGATTTGCATCACTCCAATATTGTTTCAATGTATCGGTCCAGTACATTCCTATGCAATGGTCCAGTGACTTTCATATAAACCAGAGTCCAACTAAAAGATCGGCATGTTTTTGAAAAAAACTATCGCATTATTAAACCCAAAAGTTAAGTAAACTATTACCACGATAAATAGAATACTAGTCATATATCAACCTATTTGAAAGTTTGCTTCCTCTGGAATAAAAAGTATTTAATTTACTTCAAACCATTTCTATATATTAGAACACATACAATCTACAAGCTTTTATTTATGAACCATATGCAAGTTATTTAAAAGGACGCATGATTCAAGTGTAAGTCTAGTGATTTTGTCTAAATTTTGTTAAATTATATTTCTAATTTGTTTATGTCAATAGAAAAATGACCGAGAGACTAAAGTGGCAAAAACAAACAACATATTCTGGAACAACACACGATATACAACACGATGGTTGTTGCAATAAATGATTATGTCCTTTGTCCTTTTGACAGCTTAGTTGGACCAGACAGATAATAGTTGTGGCAAAGTAAACTACAGAGCCAGTACATGCAGTACAGAATTCGAATCACCAGGGTAACAAGCGTGGTAACGATTCAGTAAGACATAAATGCAAGTAATCTTACAGTAATAGAATGTATTGTATTAAAGCGACGCATCCAAATAAATTTTCTGCATATGATAAAACATAAAATACATGTGGTAGGCAACATTACTATGCTTCTATAGGACACAAACATATCTATCTATACAACATTTTATTTTATACTCTTTGACAAGGCGTCAGATAGATCAATTTACAGCTTATAGTATCTGTAGTATCAGACACTGAATAGACGATTGAATTTTCATAACGAATGTTTGCATACTAAATTAGTACTAATAATCATGGGCGCCACTTGCAGTAATATATATATATACCCAGGTTTACTCAGTATTGTTAAGATAGGTAATATCAGATTATATTTTCTAAAATGGGTACCAAACTATATGATAGTATTATTTTATATCTATTAAGAATTTAGTGTTTTGATATATTGGTCTATCATGAACGACAACACTTTTGTTGATCGTCACTCTGCTGTTGGTTATCACACAACAGATATATAATGTATGTAAAACAGGAAAAGACATAGCCATATTGAGCCAATCATGGATTACCTACCAGGTAAATATCATAATGCACCACGCCACCGACATTTACCAATTCTACCGAAACAGAAATTGGATTCAAAAAATGATTAGAAAGAAAAACAGGTGGGTCATGTACGTGTTATGGTCTACAAGATGTTATTATAAAACGGGACAGGTTCCCAGCCTAACTTGAACTGTGAATGTAACATATCCGAACAGTTTCCGCTATGCAACTTGTATAATGGTTATCGACTAATATATGTAAATGATAGAGCGATATACAAGCACCATATCGACTGACATAGCGATATACAAGCACCATATCGACCGACATAGCGATATACAAGCACCATATCGACTGACATAGCGATATACAAGCACCATATCGACTGACATAGCGATATACAAGCACCATATCGACTGACATAGCGATATACAAGCACCATATCGACTGATATAGCGATATAAAATCCCTAGGTCGACAGAGACAGTGATATACCACCTCAATACCTCAATACCGACAGAGATAGAGACATCGAGAAACATAACGATATATACAACCTGAATATCGACGATGACAGACATATACAACCTTCATATCGATGGTACAACCGCTACATCAAAGAACACGGCGATATAAAGCCCTATATCCGACGAAAACAACGATATACAACCACCAAGAGCGCCGTGGAAACATGAAAGACAAACAAACGAGGGTGGTCTTAAAGCATGAAAGTCGTCACCTGCGCATGCGGTAGACAGCCATAGCGCGTCGTTGTTTACAAACACGCGTCTACCCATGAGCCTTTGCGTTTTAGAGTGCGTTGTTATCGTCGCTTGGGACTCAATCCCCGCGCGTGCGCAGGTGACGACCCTTCTGCTTTAAATCACGTCGCTAACCCTGATGGCACCTACGCAACAACAGAACAGCAAAACCAGCGCCACAAAGTCGGGTCAGTCAGTCAGTCAAAAATTTACGGGGCGAGTCATAAATTTACGGTCAGTGTATCGGTCTATTAAATTGAACGGCGAGAACACCTTAAGAAGCAAACTCATGTTTGTTATTCAAAAATGTCAAATAAGTCATTCAGTTTGATGATTTATAGTTTTGGGTGATAATGATTATACATGTAGTTTTATATAGGTAATCTTTGAAATGTTAACGTTGGCGACCAGCATCCCCAAGATGGTACGGAGGGGTTGTTCAAAAACACGTAACTCAGTTTGAAAAATAATTATTAGTAAACAAATGTATATACTCATGAACACATTACAGCGTGAAACATTTTTCTAAAGGATTGATTTTTGTAGAAATTTGTCATCAATTTGATTTGAGACGGGCTTTATCAGATCGTACTATATACTAGAGGCTGCGTATTTTACGGAGGTATGTCAATATACGAGTTAAATGCCTGGATACTGGCTAACAAACACCATTTACCAATTAATGAATATTAATTATTTTCAAGAGATATGGCAAAGGAAAATTGCAAAGCCGGGATAATGGAATTGATAACATGGGTGAAAACGCACTCATTAAAATGTCAGAATGTCATTTTATGCTCAATACACTTTCAATTATGTTAATTTTCAAATCATGAACCACCTGGTTCGTTGCTATGGACGTTGTCTTGGTTTCTAGTCACGGTGAGAAGGACACCTCACAAAATGCTTACGAATTTTCGGGAGACAACCCTTCTCATAAGAGCAAGTTAATGAAATGCCACACCTGTAAACAAAGTCAGATAGAAAGATCATTTTAAAAAGTTCATATACTGCAAAAAATGATTGTACAAGTAATTAAACCATGAACCTGAGATTAAAATATTCGTAACTTCCAATTTATATATACCGAGACACACAATTCAGGAAGAATTAGTCATATGTCATAATGGAGTTATGCTCGAGAAAAAAAATAAAGAAAAGATGAAAAGTATATCTCGATTGAAACAGTGGGAATGCCAGAAAGAACGCTTGTTGCAATCTTAATAATAATCATTACAAAAGCAGAAAATTGTCAGTTGTTTTGTTCTGCTTGTGGATTGTTATGTTTGTTTTGTGTGGACTAGTAGAATTTATAGTAGAATTATACGAAATGTATATAAATCTACCATTTTCCACTATAAAATGTAGTGCATGAAATGTTTTCTCCAAACATTGCGTCACGGTGCAGAGCCTTGATATTGAGAGCGGCCCCCAACAGAACTCACACTGGACTGGGGGCGCTTTCACTACTAGAATGGGGTAGACAAGACAATAGCACTGGAAATAAAATACACATACACCAACATATCAAGTTAAAGATCCTGGCTTAAGTAATGATAAGAAACAGAACACAAAATAATACAATGAATAAATTCACAAAAATAGGGGGATGTCTAGGGAAGTGTGCATCGGTAATTACTCACAGTTCCAAGAAATTCATTTGGAAATTCGTGACAATCAATGGCTTCTTGCAACACAACAACGAAGAGATACAGGAGTTTTGCTTGCAGAGGAACGCTGTTATTCTGGAGGACAATTTCGTTTCAGCAACAAACAGAGTACTTAATTAAAATGGTGAACCACAACTTTCCTCAATCTCTATGTATAGAGCATAAATGGTCCAGTTGCAGGTACACCACCTGGGGTTCCACGGGAGCCAATCAGAATGTGGTCTTGCTAGCAGCTGTCTCACGATGACATGCAGAAACTCACGTAGGCAACTCAGTAGTGCGTAAACATCGTTTGTTATGTAAAATACAAGCACACCTGGTATATTCCAATTGTCAACCACCTTTATCACACGGCAAGGTTTAAAGTAATATAAAAAAAACATAACCGCTCCCGAATAAACTCTGATCTAGTTTGTTATCAAGTATATTTGGTAATCGGACTGTTCACCTACGGTCTAACAGAATATACAAGTAGTACAGCCTGGAAAACGCGTACACAGACGACATGCATACATTAATAAACAAAGAATATGTCAACCTGTCGCCTAGAGCTGTGAGGGCGCTATATCATGTAAGACAACCTGGGACAATTAGGGCGCTATCATAGAAAGGCCACTAAGGTCCTTTAACCCACAGCATTAAACATACAGTAGAATATGGTACGTATAATAAAATTCTACAAGTGGTCAAATTAAGAGCCACTAAGTCAACATGATATAATGTAGACGGACTTTGATACCTACTCAGTCTACATGACTTATACTGTTTCACTGTAGACACGGCAAAGAAAACTTGTGTGTCGGTCAGCTACAATCGGCTAAATCGGTGAGTACTTTCCATCTAGTTTTCACCGAGATTGTGATTAACGCTCTTTGTGTCTTTAATTCAGCAGGAATTGGATAGATCCTTTTTTTGTCGCGAACAAACTCCCAATAAAAATTCGAAATTTGTCGTCAAAGACGAAGCGATCATTAATACATATATTTTCATGTTAAACTTGTTAAAATCACAGCAATGTCTGACTGACTGTGATTGATTCCCAATTATCAGCTAGTTTTTGCGGAGTAAAGGTTGCACTAATTAATATTGTTTGCTCTTGTCTTATATCGAATACGTCTTTATCGCACGGATGGCATAGTTTGTAAGTTTGTATTTGTAGCATATCGGATGGGCTTGTTCGTCTAGTACAATATAGATTTGGGTTTCACTGTCGTCAGAATATCAAAATGGCGAATATGCAAATTTGAGAGGCGAATGGGCAAATCATAAAACGTCTTTCTTTAGTTTCCAATCACCCGCTCTTGATTTGATAATGCGTTGATTTTGCTAGACTGTCCAATCATACTACTAGGGTTGTCTGGTGACCTTAATAATCCTGGATGCAAAACCTTAAAAAGTGAACCAACCCTGAATAAAATGGGTTGTATTTGGACTGCCAATGGTAGTTGAATTGTTGGGATGTAAATCTGAATTATAGCGTAATACACATAAGTGCAGTTAGCAGAATCGTTTAGCTGTGAATATTTTCACGATATGAATAAAAATCATTGTCTCAAAATAAACCGGTTAACAAAATCGCCAGCCACGAAACCAAATCGTGTGTGATTGAGTATGTATTACAATATCGCTGCAATTTCATTTTTTTTCTCGTAACAGCATGAAATCGCTGTGAGGCAAGCTTGCTAGGATGGCAAGCGGACTTGATTGTGAGAAGCATCCACCAACACAATTGCACCAAAATATCAAATTTACAGTATCACATGACCAAAATCCGGCGAATACTGTAAGTATTAGCACGATTTATGCTTTTTTTAGCGCACTCCGGAAGCACACTGTATTCGTTCGATTGGAAGTGCAAAGCATGATCAGTGATTGAAATTTTCTCTTTTATTCGTATTATGTGCTAGGACAATGAGTGTGTTCAGTTCACAATAACTCATGATCATAAATCCCCTTATGATCTAATGTATTATATGGTTATCCCAAGAATACTGAAAGTATGCACGAAGGCAGTACGGTGATCGTTTCGTAGCAGAGGTCGATGCAACTCGTTCTGCCTTCGTGCAGAAAACCTTTTTATTGTATTTGTGGTGATAATTGTTGATCTTCCCACAATCCAATGCGCTCTTCTAATATAAATAAAAGTACAAGTTTTGATCTGAGTGCTAAGTGCCCTAATTATTGCCGATGACTCTTTCTAATTGCCATCAATTACCTAGTAAGCAATTATCTAGTTAAGGTAGCGAGAAGGGAAATTTTCACTTTTTTCTTGATTTTTCACAAATTGATAAAACGGTTACTTTAGACCTTGATACATCACCCCAGGTTTACAAAAGATCGAAATTGCGAAATAACGTTGCTCAAATTAGTGTTTTAAAACACTAGCAGAAAAGACTGCAACTGGCTTTTCGTGGATATTTGCATAGTGTTTATCTTTGAAAGGGTTTAATTGATAACATCTTATCTGTATACTCTGTTGTTGACGATTCTGATATAACGGGTGATAAGCTTCTTGTCGCAAACAATGCGTGTTTATCTAACGTCCATTGTCAGCATCATTGTCAGTCGAGACTTCGTCGGAGAAACATGGTCATACAGTACTCATTTCGCCCAACCTTCCGCTTTTACATCGACCGCTTATCGCTTAATTTCCGACCACGCGGTCTTGTCCGACCGGAAACCGACCGCATTTTAATCGCGTTTTGTTTTCGCTCGCTCGCTCGCTCGCTCATTGAAAACATTGACCGCTCGCCCAAACACTGATCACTGGCACATGGGTGGTCGAAATGGTGGTTTTGATAGTAAAGTGTGAACATACAACTAGTATTAACTATTATTACATTCTGAACGACACTTCAAATCTAATAATTGTATTACACCTGTATCGTGAAAGCAACTGAACTGGGACCTCTTGTTACGTGTTTTGGGTGCTTGTTCTAGATGTAATATTTTTTTTTAATGAGACAGTTACGTGAAAAAAGCCTAGGTAACTCCTTTTGAGAGAGCAGAGAAACGAGGAAATGTTAGTGATTAATTCCAAAAATAACGACACCGAATCCACATCGGTCCACATCTGGTAAAATTTGACATTGAATTTTTAAAATTAAGTCACGATCATTGAACGAGTTCGGCGGTCTATACCGTATACGTACCATAAAAGTGTTCCCACAACAAATATTTTCGACTAAAAACGGCCATATGCCCTGAAAGAATCGAACAGAGCTTGACATGTATGAATAATTTATTGGGCTTAAAAGAAAAACGTGTCAAATTTAGTTATAGCCATAACTTTTTTAGCGCGGAAGTTGCCAACAAATGTAAAAAAAAAATCGTGAATTTCATAGATTCGAATAAAATAAAGCAAGCGATTGATAAGGATGATTATTAATATTTTCCCCGATGCTCTTCGAATTTTTATTTTTTTTATTTCAAGGTAAGAAATGGCTAGTTGAAGTTGCATTGTCTTCAATGCGGTTGTTTCACCGCGAACAACTCTAGCTCTGTTTTTGCATGGTTTAGTTTTGCGATGTAAAATAAAATATATATTAAAATAATAATACTTGTTTAATTATTTGGGGTTTCAGCCCACAAATTACGGACATGATCCCCATGAATTACGGTCAATGTTTGTCTTCTCTCGGCTGATTGTCACGGTGTTGATCGACGCTCTTCCTAAACTCAGCCTGAGTATGGAGAAACCAACGGGGATCGACATTCCAAACAAACAATCGAAATTATCAACGAAAGACGAGATTTTTCTAGATATTTACAAACATACTGTCATGACAAACATATGTAAAATTAACAAATACACAAAGAGGTGTAATATTAGGTTTTATTTTAGGCTTAGAAATATTTTCTTTCACTCGCCCATGCATGTAACTGCCATTTAGATTTACGGACCTTCAGCATCGGGGGGAAACAACAATAGTTATACAAAACACATTGCGAAGACTCAACAATCAGGAAAGAAACCTCAGACAACCATGTCGTACTTGTGTTGAAATACATTTTGTATTTCACGTCAGAATATTGTTTAAAATAAAATATTCAGTCCAGGCCAAATCGAGGTCAAAGGGTCAGGTTGCGTGCATATAATTATAGATAGTTAAAACAAAAAGTATTTGAACTTTTGTCAGCTGTTCAACATCTATAAAAACAGAAAGACAATTATAAGACAATGTGAACCTCGGAAATTATTCTGTTAGTCCGAATTTTAAATGCGCGCGAGCGAGCAGGTGGGCGGTGATATTTCAGGGTTTGCGCGGTCGAAAATAAAGCGGAAATTGTCCGGTCGAATTCAACAAGCGGTCGCAAAAGCGAGAGAAAAAGGTGATTGGAAAGCGGAAGCGGGCGGGAGGTTGTGCGAAAGGAGTACTGTAACTTTGCACAACTTTCTTTTAAATCGTTTTATTTTCCAAGTCAATATTCTATTTTACTAATACATTTTGTTTCTAACGCAATGGCGAAGAAAAGAAAGAAAGCGTTGACAGACGAGGCAAAGAAAAATCTGCCACTCAGTGTCGCACTCTGACACAGCAATTTTTTTCAAACAACGGCCATTTTGTTTCACCATGAAAACCGTTTTATTAGATGTCTTATCAGAGACACTTGAAGGATTAGCTTGTTTGTAAACTGTCAGCGTGTACAGTGGGACAGTAATGTTTGTCAGAGGATTATCCTTCGTTGTTCGTTTGCATAACAATGGAAAACCCGAACGTTCCTGAGTACGGACTCAAATGCCAGCAGTTTTCTTCATTTTTCACGCTCGAGCTTGAAATTATTCATTATCTGACACTCTTTATGAGTTCTATGATATCAGTGGTTAATATGTTTGGCCATTTTTAGTGTATATTTATAATAATGCAGCAAATCTACAGTGTTTTATTAACCAAAACTGTTTTTCGCGTTTTTCTCGAGTTGAAGTTTTGATCGAGTACGACTCATTGGGACCGCCGCCAAATCAAGTGCGTTCGGACTAGGACATTCAAACTCGCAGTTATCGTTCAAAAGATAATGATGGTGCGAAATATGTCTGGGGTTTTAAAGAAAATGCTTTGTCACAGAATAATAGTCTGTTAAAGGTGCCAAGTATGAAATAATTTAAGGACAAAAAAACAAACCTGCATAGAAATCGGAATAATAGCTCTTTTGATTATCGGAGACGCATTTCAATGGGCTTGATTACAGACAATGCATGACGTAAATTTCACCAGGAAATTCCGCAGTGTGCTCTCGCAATCGC
The DNA here is from genome assembly GCF_978046115.1 of Saccoglossus kowalevskii. Classification (NCBI taxonomy): domain Eukaryota; kingdom Metazoa; phylum Hemichordata; class Enteropneusta; family Harrimaniidae; genus Saccoglossus; species Saccoglossus kowalevskii. Next base: position 25,281,112 of record NC_140659.1, read on the forward strand.
GTACTTAGTCATTTTTACAAGGTTCGCCATTTTTGATGTCACGTGATAATTATGTAAACAATGACTGTCCAGTTTGTGCGAACTTGTACCTCTATACTTAGTCTTTTGATATATATAACCTAAATTACTGTTCTGAACGAGACAACAGACAGAGAATGTTTTATTTAAAAACGTCACAAAACCCTTCTCGCTACCTTAAAGCTTGGTAACGTATTAATTTGTACTCGTTGGTCTGTGCAACAGTCAAAGTCGCCAACGTTCCCTATATATGAGACCTATATCTCACGCATTGTATGGCGCGAATCCATGTTACTGTATTACTACTCTAGTCACTCCGGACCTATCTAAGTAAGAATAATGTGTTTGCAGGCAGATGTTGTACGAAATGGGACTATTGAACACCAAGCACATCCATCAACTACTACAAGAAAAGATAAACCAGACATAGTCAACTCAGGCACGAAGACCTGTTTGGTTATTTCAATAATCGGTTTCTGCATAAGTATTGCTATCATAGCAATAGTTATTTTCACTTGTAAGTTTACAATTTATTTGTTCAATTTCGTAAGTCAAAGATGCAAATAGACTAAAATACATATGTGTTATTGTGTAAAGGAATTGATGTGGAATGAAAAACAAAGTTTGCTATTTACCAATTTTTTCTAGCTTCTATCTCAGATTTCAATTGTGTCACCTCTAATACGAAATATACGTATTGACATTTGTACTGTTCCAAAGAGCAGTACTTAAAATTACATTCTCTCAATGACATCCATATTGCATGTTTGACATTGCGCGTTTTATTTTGATTATTCACAGACTAATATACCACATCAACGTTCATTGCAAGATGCACGTTCATACCAACACATGCACGATAACCGTTTTTTTATTGCAATATTGTTAAGATCACAGACTCTTTCACAGCGAGAAGCGCATGACCACAGGCACCTTCGTAGCAAGATGCACACGATCGCTTGGTCTTCATAGCTAGACGCGCATAATCGCTGGCTCAAAATATCATTATACTAAACCACAGAAATAGTCTATTGATCTAAATGTTGGCCAGAATCGTGTTCTGATAGTGTACTCCATTAATTATAAAAGATGAGTTGGCAACACATTAACAATCTAGTTGCATATAGTTGCACCCAACCCACCCAAATTACCCCACTGCTTACTAAATACCAACCACACCCACACAAATCCCACTTACCAATCACAATCACCCAGTTTTCCCCACGAAGCGCAGCACCACTTTCCACTGTGGCCATAGTGAGAATATGAATTATTGTCGAGCATGGAAAAATGAAGAATTCTCTAATTGTTTTCAATTTCAATTTGTTCATATATATCCTGCAATTAGTTACAGATATTCCGGGTACAGCACATAGTGATAACCCTACAGTCACGCCTACAATCGAAGACCCCTACAGTGAATTGACAGGTTGTGGTGTACAAAAAAACCAGAAAAACAGCGTAAATGCAAAGATAGTCGGCGGCCAAGATGCAGACGTGGGTGAATGGCCATGGCAGGTGAGTTTCTGTGCTATCGGTAACACGTATTCCTACATTAACCCATGCGAATTAATTCTATCAGAGTGTTGCTCAACATCTGTGGGCAAGACAGTGATTTCAAATGTAGTTCAATTGTTTAGAAAAATAATGAGTACGTAACTAATACTACAATTAGTAGTGCGTACCAGTAATCCTGCGCGAAGGCGTATTTACGTAGGTCACAGTATTATAACGTAAACCGAGACATGTCTCTTTCCATAGTGATTGAATTACGTTATACAGAAGTTAACGTATCGATTTGAGCTCTATGATTTATTATTTTGTAAGAGAAATATTTGAGTATTTCATGGACTATCTCTCACAATTTATATCACCCTGTAAGAAACTGACGGTGATCGCGCCTATCAATGGTCGATGGAGGTCGACCCTAACGGACAACAGCGGGTCAACCTTAACAAAAACCTCGTTTGGACGGCCACATGCAACCAGTGAACTTCCATCTTTCGAGGGATGGTAAACGGGGACGAAATAAATGGAAATACACGCACCATTCGGGAATAAAACACCAAAGAACTGTCTTTATCGTACCGCTCCAAACTACAAGACACACTCAGACTAAAAAAACTAAACGAATAACAAGATGACCTCATAATTCGGACACGTGACATTAAATTCAGCACGTAATAGGCTAAGAAAAATTATGCGCGTACTATTTCCATGTATGGATTGCAATGTTTCCGCGAAATATAGGTTCCCGGGGCGAGAGACGTTTCACGAATATACACGAAATTTTGCGAATGTCGGTATAACTAAATAATTCCATGCGTGAGATATCTAGGTCTCATATAAACAAAGATGGTGACTTTGACTGTTGCGCAGATCAACGAGTACAAACTGAGATGTCACCAAGCTTTAATTAGATATTTTTTGGTGAATGGATGATATCAAAGAAGACACCGGCGGCAATTAATGCAAATCGCGTCCAGGTCAAATCTTGCATTTGTGATTTCCATTAGAAGAGCGCATTGGATTGTGGGAAAATCAATGTTTATCAACACAAATGTCGCACATGCGCAGCGCTACGACCACTGCCTTTTATGTAGCACACTATACAATTCCAATAACACAACATTAACTAAAACATATTATTATAATTGCTTGGTTGTCTTACAGATTGCCCTTGTAAACAGTTATTCTGATATAATGCTCTGTGGTGGTTCTCTTATCTCCGAGACATGGGTGGTAACAGCAGCACACTGTGTCGCAGAGTAAGTTAAATTTTCATCTTCTTTAGAGCTGTAATCACTGTAATGCTGTAATCACTGTAATACTGTAATCACTGTAATGCTGTAATCACTGTAATGCTGTAATCACTTTAATACTGTAATCACTGTAATGCTGTAATCACTGTAATGATGTAATCACTGTAATCATGCACGGCTTATGTGAAGCTCCAATTCCTAATACAGATTACAACAAGCAATGTTCATCGTATCAATGCAGTGCCGGCGGCACAGGGGACAAAGGAGGCAATCTTCCCCTCGAGAAAAATGTTGCGGCGTCGCCCCCTAAAATCAAGCTGAAACCCTTTGTAGTTTGTATCAGCATAATTTGCCCCTCAAAATGCAGGAAATAGCGTTTCAGAGGGTCTAGTATTAAAAATTGTCAAGGTGGAGCATCCCTCGGACCCCCCTAGGAAGGTCGCGCCTTCGGCGCGAAGGATGATGAGCAGATCTCGCCCCTCCATGCAAAATGTCGCGCCGCCGCCTTTGCAATGGCAGCGCGATTTGTAGTGAGTCCCCTTCAATGTGTGGAAGCAGTTCATGATAGGATATGCCATTTAGGCTAATATGATTAATTTTACGTTAAATCTTTTAAAGATGCTATATGGATGAGAACATGTATGTTTCATATCATTAATATTGATACTGTATTTTGATGAATACATTGGATTATGAGTTTTCAAAACGTAGTTCTCACATTTTTTTTTCAATTGTTGTCTAATGAAAACTATAAAGTGTACAGCATACTTAGTTTACGATATTATCATATTCTAATTTGGTTCTCAAAATATACGTGTTTTATATTATATACATTATATACTGTTCTGATTGTACTGTCAGAACATGCATGACACCAATAGTTTATAGGATAAGGGTATGTGACTGGTGGGATATGCATTAACGATTATAATTCACACAAATTACTTGATGATTACAAAATAGCAAGACACGCGTACAGTTTTTGAAATCCTAATGAGAATTAGTTCATCAGTGAACGTAATTTGAAGGATAAATCCATTAGCCGAAATTCATTCACAAATAACGGATGCGACTTTTGGGAATCTGAGTGGGATTCTCAGAACATTGTGTTCCAATGTAGTCTCCAACAAAGAAATGCACTATATATCAGCACTCAAGTTCACAAGCAGATCCGGATATGTTTGTATAAAAATGAACATTGGCTAATCTCAAGTGTTAATATTCCCATGGTTACAGGTTTTATGTTCTTTCCCATTATTTTGATTAAGAAATCAACAAACGTTGACATCGCTCTGGGAAAAATACCATGTGACCCCTAACTGACAATTGTGTTTTTGAACTACTTTAAATTCGATTCCTAGTCCAATAGCTTGATTCAGAATCCCGATCCCGGACAAGAAACTGGCGCAAAAGTCCCAGAAGCCCAGATAATCCATCCTCAATAAATGTACATTATGTCCCTGACACAAAATGAGAAAATCTGTCTGTCTAAATCTAAGTGTCTAACTATACGTTACACAGAATTGCGTTTTTGATGCATATATTTGAAATATCAGCCTGCTTCTTGCTAAATTGTTATCATGGTCACCATGCTTATTTATCAATAATATTTAATCAATATTTTTAAATAAAAAAAGGATATATTGACTACAGCTTCTGACATGCATGTTACATATTTTGTGTAATGTACGAATTCAGAAGATTAACATTGATTGATAAAGCAATAAATTCCTGAATGAGAATGGTCATTACATTACTTTCATTTCATAGGTGTTAAGAAAGAGTGGACTACGATATCAGATAAACACTTACTCACATTTAATGGATATTAAAGACCGAGTCCAAACAATGACACAAAATGTTTGTTGTTACGATCATTTTATGGTATTCATGAACATTCTTATCAGGAAATACCGAAAAAGAAATATGAGGGCTTCATTGTATTCTGTTTTTGTAATTACGTATTATAAAATCACTAATAAAAAATATTTCAAGAGTAACGTACATTTTCCAGTGAAATTTCAAACAATTATATAGATATATTATTGACCATATATAAGGACTTTTAGAAATTAAATTTGAACGGCTTTGGATTAATATTTTACATATATAAGGTTTTAAACGCTAGTAAAATTATAATAATTTAACATACTTTTATTTTCAGATTTTCTAATTGCACCGCCTTCGAGTGTTTTGGCGGTAGCCATGTTTTGTATATTTTAGCAGTCGTTTTTTATTATGCAAACCACATATTAAAATATTTTAGGCATTAATCTCGCCTCGTTTATTAGTGTAATCAACTGAATAAAGAGTTCAGATTTCCACAGCGTAATAACATCAAAAGCATGTGGCTTTAAATCAAAAAGAGGCTAAAGGAAACATGACACCATGCGACAAAATAATAAAGATAACACCGCTTTTGACACTACTCTGATTTCAGTTCGCCTTACCCGTCTAAATATGCTGTATATACTGGTATACACGATCTGGATAATACGACATCGTCAACAACCACACGTCATCTCATCGATGACATCATCGTCCATGAGATGTATAATGATGTAACACAAGACAGTGACATCGCGTTGCTGAAGCTATCCGATCAGGCGAACTTCACGTACGACACTGTCAATAACGTCTGTCTTCCGGGCCGAGGGACTATTTTCGAAGACGGTGAAATGTGTTATGTCAGTGGATGGGGATCCATCTATGGTGAGTTGATGGGGTTGCACTGTTAACGTTTTCAATTAGGAGATGTGTCTGCGTATGTTCAAGGGGAGTTAGGGTAGCTCATTGTGTACTTTAAAACTATTAATCCACTTCAGTTTACATGTTTAGCTCCGCTATAGATTTAGTGGACAGAGCGGAGAATATTACTGATTGTCTTCCGTCGTCCGTCGCCCGTCATCCGTACGCGTCGGCGTCAACTTTACATTTTCGAAAACAGCAATTCCACTGGCTTCAATATTTGGTACAGATGTACCTTGAGTGGACCTCTCTCAGATTTATTGACGACATCTTATATTTTATAATTTTAGAGAATATTTATGTCATTTTAGTTAAAACATGGAGTTAAAAAGAAATGCTGTCTTCGTCTTCTTAAAAAAAGAACAAGCCTCATGGCTACGATATTTTATGCATAGGCACTTTTGGTAGACCTCGGTCAGATTTGATCATTTGTGACAATACCTTCAATTCTCTAATTTTAGTGAATATTTTTGTTATTTTTTGGTAAAAACGGTTGTTTTCGACTTCTTCTTGAAAGTGGCAAGACCAATTGCTCATATTTTATGTGTAGAAATGTGAACGGGCCTTTGAATTATTTGTTATTACGTGACGGTGTTTAATTTTCTAATTTTTTTGGATGTTTTTTAAAAATATTTTTAGTAAAAAATGCAATTTTTAATTGTACTGCGGAACCTTGCTTGCTTGTTGGTTATACTATTTTGTAGCTGAATTAAAAGTTTAATTGTCAGTTATACCATTTGTCTGTAGATGGCGGTCCATCATACAATATATTACAGGAAGCAGCGGTCCCTCTGATTAGTACATTGCAGTGTAACACAGAGACAAATCTGTATGGCCACATCACACCAAATATGTTATGTGCTGGATACAGCGAAGGAGGCGTGGATGCCTGCCAGGTAGTTATATCCACATGTGTATCTCATGTCTAGACAATGTTTATATATCACAAAATATAAAGCATTATTTGATAAGCAAGTTTAGATTCCAAAAAATTGAATATTAAATATTATTTTTTATTATTTTTCATTATATCTTGTTTTGCATTGATTTCTATGATCAAAATATTTCGTAATATTTAGAAGTATTACTCAAGAAAATTAATATTTTACACAATTTTAAAAAACAAGTGTGAGTTAATTTAGCGAGTTTCCAATGAAATAATGTTTTACTATTCTGTGAATTTAACACCAGCTATACATTTTACGCATGCTGAGTAGATTTAGATGTAAATTATGAAGTCGTCATGAACTGTAGTGTTGATACTGATATTATGTTGTTTTTTTCTTAAAGGGAGACAGTGGTGGACCTTTGGTATGTAAGCGTAATGGTCGATGGGTGCTAGCCGGGGTTACGAGTTGGGGAGATGGTTGCGCTCGTCCATTGTACCCTGGTGTCTACACAAAGCTAACAAAATGTATGAACTGGATCGAAACAAAAATTAATCAAATATTTGACGAAATTTGAAGTCATTTAAATTTATTTTTTGTGCAGTGTGGATTACTGCATGTTGTCTCAATTGCACTGAGACTTGAGGAGGGAGACTAAGAACACGTGGAAATCCGCCTCTACACTAAAGATTAAATCGCTCCATTAATCATGGGTACACTGAGAAATACACATTATCTAAAATATGTAAAATATGTATTGTCATTTACTACAGAATCAAACTTTCCTAATTATGGTTTCTATATTTATTCTGATACATATAGTGAGTTGTATTTAACAACGGTAAACTAATTGGTTTAATGATGGTTATCATTCAATAGTTTAATCGTAATCAAATATAATTAATAAAAATATAAAGTTATTTTTTTAAGTTATTGTTTTAATTTACAATAACATTTTAAAATTTCTACAGCTTTTTGTTTTCAGACAATGATGCCAAATTCGGTAAAAATTTGAAACAGCTTTGTTATATAAGACACACCCTGTTATTTGAGTTATTTAGGTTTTTATTTCCCTGACTAATTTCTATAATCATCCACGAAGTGTACATTTCACCAACGCTTATAACTACATTGGTTGTAACACACATAAACCAATTTTTATAATTATCAATATTGCGTACCTGACATGAGGGCAGCCGTGCTTTGAAGATTATTTTCGAATACTAATACTATTGTTGTACACAACGTCATAGCTGATACAATCACCGCAGCGTATGGAATGTCGGTTTAGGAATTGCTAGATCATCCAGAGATCTGAGTTGTCTTATTCTGGTAGAAGTCTACTCATACGTGGAAATACCCAACATTTATTCGTTTTGCAATAAATAGTACTCCAAGGTAATATAATGATATTGACTCCAAAAAATTGGTGCCACTAGCCTAATTTTGTAGAAAATTACATTTTAGAGTATAGCGGTCATTTGACAGTATTATAACTTCTTTACCATAGGTTCATATGGCATGGATATTATGTCATATCTTAAATTGTAGGCTGGCGACATAAAACATTATATATTATGACTGATGGGGTACATTTTGTTGTCCTGGATTATTTTTTAAAAAATCTTGGTTTTAAAATGTGCCAAAAATGCATTTTTTTAAATATTGTGCTCTATGGAATAGTCCTAAAAATAGCAATTTTTGAAAATGTTAAAAAAAGTTTCGTCACAGTAAAACAATAACCACGATTGTACATAATAAACCAAAGAACATTGTCATGCGATTGATTGCCAACCTTCTCAAAAATATGAGAAGGCTTCTACCTTAAGATTGAGAATCTAAAGCATCTACCACCCGTAACAGGTAATTCAAATTTACTATTGACAATTGTTGAGTTCTCTGTTTCACAATCTTTCTTCATACATCGATGGGAGACCTGCGTTCAAACTTATTTAATAAAATATCATTTTTAATTCAAATAAAGAAGACCATGAAGACGCTAAAAAAAATAACAAATTTGGGGTTCTTGTTTTCGTGTGGCTCTGGTTTTTTTTGGGTTGAATAAAAAAGTTGACAATGTTGGTTCTTTTTTATCACTTTTCAAGCAGCAAATTTACAATATAAATACACAATCATGGGCATAGATATTCAGATGAAGACTTCCGTTTTTGACATTGTGAAATTCTTTCATTTTTTGGGAGAAAAAAACCCTAAAAAACTGATTTTGACAAGATAATTCAGAAATTTATAATAAGAATAATTCATAACGAAATGTATTCCCTATGCACCCATAACTAATTCTCATAATTACCAATTACACTAGAATATTACAGAAACAGATATAATTTGTTATTTTCTCTATAATTTTGCGTTTTATTTGTCTCGAATTAAGACTGGAAGAAGCTAAATGAAATAACAATCTATGTAGTGTGTTGAACAACTCATGTATGAACAATAACTTTAAATAAATATGATTTTACCTGGTAAAAATACTGTATTTTAGGCATAAAAACGAAAGAATTTCGAAAACGACAAATGTTATCGCAGTGTTAGAATTACCCAAAACTACAAAGTAAAATGAACTTAAATACAATATTGTTGTGAAAAAATATCCATCTACGACTGATCTCGAAAAGTATATGCCAGATATGATCATCATCACAAAGTTTTTCGGTTTGAATCAGATTTGAGCGTTTTCAGATGCGCTCTCCGACACATCATTTAGATTTCAGCTGTATTCTGAAAGTGAGAAGTGAGCACACCGTAAATCGTTCAAAATTGTCCTTGATTCCCATGTAGACTTGTATACAATGAATGTATGACATGTTTCCTCAAAATATTTTCCGATTTATTTACTATTCATACGCCATTCAGTTCTCAAACAAACTCTGAACTGGTTTGTTATTGAATATACTTAGTGGTCGAGCTATCCAGCTATGACGAACGGAAATATACAAGTAGATATTGGTACGTGTTACGAGTTAGTACATAAAGTATAAATCAAATGATCACATTAACAGTCATTAAGTCAACATTATACATCAAAGTCGGACTTTGATACACCTTACGAACCGTCTACTTGTTGTGCCGTTTCACTGCCGACACGGATCTTGTAACAAACCAAAGGAAACAGGAAACAACAACTTAATGGGTGGCTGTTAGCAGAAATTGGATGACACTCGGTCAGTACATTTTTTAAATTTTTCATCGTAAATTGAATTTTATTCCAGAATTGCATAGGTTCTTGTTTTGTCGTGATCTTGGAGCTACGCAGGGACAATCCCGTCAATCGTCACCAACCATGGTTAAAGCATGATGATTGGAACGAAGATGCCCCCCCCCCCAACTACATATCAAATCACTGTCTGACTCACAGTCGTGATTTCCCGACTATTAGATGCGCTTCTATGTATAATAATGAAATCACATTTATGTTAACTACTCACATCACACTTTTTAATGCAAATAATTACGAGAGCGTGCCGCGGTGTTAAATCTTGGGGGCACTTCGTTGATATAGCTGGACATATGACATATGTTCCTTTTGGATAAAATGCGACTTTCGGAAAAACTCGGAACACCAATGACTTATTATTGTCCATGAAATTCAGAACGTACAGGCATATATCATCTTATTGGCCAAGTAACCCCTCCCGCTGGTATGAAATACAGGAGTAGGCGAACGCTATGAGCGCTACAAGTACGCATTTTTTGTAGGTGAGGTAATCGGCGGTTTCTACCTCCACGGCATTCACTTGTCACGGAAACCCGTAATGCACATAATAAATACAATAACATAAATCATTACTGTATACTGATGACGTATATATAAGTACAAATGACGGCGTTACTCGGATGCCAATGTTAAAATGTAAACTGAAAAATGTCACGATCTGCAAATACGATTTCTTAACAACATGGTTTGATAATACCTATATATCATCGTTCTAACCTTTTTTTTGATTATCGTAAATTCTGGTTCCATAGGGTGTCATCAAGGAAAACATTACATTTGAAATAATAATAATAATAATAATAATAATTATGACACAGTAAGATTTGAAAAAAAGTGAAATAGGAAACAAACAAATAAATAAATAAAATCTGAGATCATGGTTTACAACAATAGCAAATTATGATAAAAACAAAATTGAAATGATAATATATGTATTGCATCCTTGCAATAACTGGTATTATTATAAGCTGTCAGAGATGTTTTCAGTCAATTCGTGAATTATTAGTTGATTTGTTTAATTCATATTCAATATACTGCATTCATTTTCATACATGCACTGTGTACATATCATCTTGAAATATAGTGCTACAACATCGTCGGTTTCGAGTTGCGTATAATTGTTCCGTGACAGTATTTTCAATGTATTGGTTATGTTATTTTAAAAATGTTTTATTTTTACGCAATTTAACTTAGTATCAGCTTGAGGTATCAAGATGGCGAGTAGATGTAATGGAGAGAAGCATACACTCTCACAATCACATCAAAATGACATATTTACTATATCACATAGTACCAGTGGCCAAATGCCGGCAAATACCGTAAGTAATGATAGATTTACGCTGTGTCGACATTGAATTTATATATATTGTTAAATGTGTAATATGGACAAAACATGCATATCTTGATATTGTTATTTGATAGTACTTCTTAATACAACTAGATTACGATTCTTCGTGACCTTTAAATTGTGTTTTAACACGCATAGTATTCGTTCCATGAAAAACGATGAATATTACGTACGTGAAGTACGTGATCGTTACTGTACGTACTATAACAATCGACACACATGTTGATAACATAATTTAGTAGTTTCATCAAAAAAATATTCGGTTTTATGTGACAATAACAACGATATTAGTTGATAAATCGTAATCCAATGTTTTCAATCAATGGTTGAAAGGTTGGTTATAGAGAGTAACATGGTTGAAAGTTTGGTTATGGAGAGTAACATGGTTGAAAGCTTGGTTATGGAGAGTAACATAGTCGAAAGCTTGGTTATGAGTAGTAACATAGTTGAAATCTTGGTTATGAGTAGTAACATAGATGAAAGTTAGTTAAGCAGATTATCATGGTTGAAAGCTTAGTTATCAATAGTAACATAGTCGAAAGCTCGGTTATGGAGAGTAACATAGTTGAAATCTTGGTTATGGGTAGTAACATAGTTGAAAGCTTGGTTATGAGTAGTACCATAGATGAAAGCTTGGTTATGAGTAGTAACATAGTTCAAAGCTTGGTTATGGGTGGTAACATAGTTGAAAGCTTTGTTATGGGTGGTAACATCGATGAAAGGTTGGTTATGGGTAGTAACATAGTTCAAAGCTTGGTTATGGGTAGTAACATAGTACAAAGCTTGGTTATGGATAGTAATGATAGTTGAAAGCTTGGTTATGGGTAGTAACATAGTTGAAAGCTTGGTTATGAGTAGTAACATAGTTGAAAGGTTGGTTATGGGTAGTAACATAGTTCAAAGCTTGGTTATGGGTAGTAACATAGTTCAAAGCTTGGTTATGGATAGTAATGACAGTTGAAAGCTTGGTTATGGGTAGTAACATAGTTGAAAGCTTTGTTGTTGGTGGTAACATAGATGAAAGGTTGGTTATGGGTAGTAATATAGATGAAAGCTTGGTTATGAGTAGTAACATAGTTGAAAGGTTGGTTATGGGTAGTAACATAATTGAAAGCTTGGTTATGAGTAGTAACTTAGTTGAAAGCTTGGTTATTGGTAGTAACATAGTTGAAAGTTTGGTTATGAGTAGTAACATAGTTGAAAGCTTGGTTATGGGTAGTAACATAGTTCAAAGCTTGGTTATGGGTAATAACATAGTTCAAAGCTTGGTTATGGGTAGTAACGTAGTTGAAAGCTCGGTTATGGGTGGTAACATAAATAAAATGTTGGTTATGGAGAATAACATGGTTCAAAGCTTAGTTATGGGTTGTAACATAGTTGAAACTTGGTTATGAGTAGTAACATAGTTGAAAGCTTGGTTATGGGTAGTAACATAGATGAAAGCTTTGTTGTGGGTGGTAACATAGATGAAAGGTTGGTTATGGAGAGTAACATGGTTCAAAGCTTGGTTATAGGTAGTAACATAGTTGAAAGCTTGGTTATGAGTAGTAACATAGTTGAAAGCTTGGTTATGGGTAGTAACATAGTTGAAAGCTCGGTTATGGGTGGTAACATAGATGAAAGCTTGGTTATGAGTAGTAACATAGATGAAAGTTAGTTAAGCAGATTATCATGGTTGAAAGCTTAGTTATCGATAGTAACATAGTTGAAATCTTGGTTACGGGTAGTAACGTAGTCAAAAGCTTGGTTATCAATAGTAAAATAGTTGAAAGCTTGGCTATGGATAGTGACATAGCTGAAAGCTTGGTTATGGAGAGTAACATATTTGAAAGCTTGGTTATGGTTGGTAACATAGTTGAAAGCTCGGTTAAGGAGACTAACCTAGTTGAAAGCTTGGTTATCAATAGTAACATAGTTGAAATCTTGGTTATGGGTAGTAACATAGATGAAAGCTTGGTTATGAGTAGTAACATAGTTGAAAGCTTGGTTATGGGTAGTAACATAGATGAAAGGTTGGTTATGGGTAGTAACATAGATGAAAGGTTGGTTATGGGTAGTAATATAGATGAAAGCTTGGTTATGGGTAGTAACATAGATGAAAGGTTGGTTATGGGTAGTAACATATTTGAAAGCTCGGTTATGGAGAGTAACATAGTTGAAAGCTTGGTTATCAATAGTAACATAGTTGAAATCTTGGTTATGGGTAGTAACATAGATTAAAGCTTGGTTGTGAGTAGTAACATAGTTGAAAGCTTGGTTATGGGTAGTAACATAGATGAAAGGTTGGTTATGGGTAGTAATATAGATGAAAGCTTGGTTATGGGTAGTAACATAGATGAAAGGTTGGTTATGGGTAGTAACATATTTGAAAGCTCGGTTATGGAGAGTAACATAGTTGAAAGCTTGGTTATCAATAGTAACATAGTTGAAATCTTGGTTATGGGTAGTAACATAGATGAAAGCTTGGTTGTGAGTAGTAACATAGTTGAAAGCTTGGTTATGGGTAGTAACATAGATGAAAGGTTGGTTATGGGTAGTAATATAGATGAAAGCTTGGTTATGGGTAGTAACATAGATGAAAGGTTGGTTATGGGTAGTAATATAGATGAAAGCTTGGTTGTGAGTAGTAACATAGTTGAAAGGTTGGTTATGGGTAGTAACATAGTTGAAAGCTTGGTTATGGGTAGTAACATAGTCAAAAGCTTAGTTATCGATAGTAACATAATTGAAATCTTGGTTATGGTTGGTAACATAGTTGAAAGCTTGGTTATGGAGAGTAACATAGTTGAAAGCTTGGTTATCAATAGTAACATAGTTGAAATCTTGGTTATGGGTAGTAACATAGATGAAAGCTTGGTTGTGAGTAGTAACATAGTTGAAAGCTTGGTTATGGGTAGTAACATAGATGAAAGGTTGGTTATGGGTAGTAATATAGATGAAAGCTTGGTTGTGAGTAGTAACATAGTTGAAATCTTGGTTATGGGTAGTAACAGTTGAAAGCTTGGTTATGGGTAGTAACATAGTTGAAAGCTTGGTTATGGGTAGTAACATAGTTGACAGTTTGGTTATGGGTAGTAACATAGTTGAAAGCTTGGTTATTAGTAGTAACATAGTTGAAAGCTTGGTTATGGGTAGTAACATAGTTGAAAGCTTGGTTATGGGTAGTAACATAGTTGAAAGCTTGGTTATGGGTAGTAACATAGTTGAAAGCTTGGTTATTTGATAGTAACATAGTTGAAAGCTTGGTTATGGGTAGTAACATAGTTGACAGTTTGGTTATGGGTAGTAACATAGTTGAAAGCTTGGTTATTAGTAGTAACATAGTTGAAAGCTTGGTTATGGGTAGTAACATAGTTGAAAGCTTGGTTATGGGTAGTAACATAGTTGAAAGCTTGGTTATTTGATAGTAACATAGTTGAAAGCTTGGTTATGGGTAGTAACATAGTTGAAAGCTTGGTTATGGGTAGTAACATAGTTGAAAGCTTGGTTATGGGTAGTAACATAGTTGAAAGCTTGGTTATGGGTAGTAATGATAGTTGAAAGCTTGGTTATGGGTAGTAATATAGTTGAAAGCTTGGTTATGGGTAGTAACATAGTTGGAAGCTTGGTTATGGGTAGTAACATAGTTAAAAGCTTGGTTGTGAGTAGTAACATAGTTAAAAGCTTGGTTGTGAGTAGTAACATAGTTGGAAGCATGGTTGTGAGTAGTAACATAGTTGAAAGCTTGGTTATGTGTAGTAACATAGTTGAAAGCTTGGTTATGGGTAGTAACATAGTTGAAAGCTTGGTTATGGGTAGTAACATAGTTGAAAGCTTGGTTATTTGATAGTAACATAGTTGAAAGCTTGGTTATTTGATAGTAACATAGTTGAAAGCTTGGTTATGGGTAGTAACATAGTTAAAAGCTTGGTTGTGAGTAGTAACATAGTTGAAAGCTTGGTTATGGGTAGTAACATAGTTGAAAGCTTGGTTGTGAGTAGTAACATAGTTGAAAGCTTGGTTATGGGTAGTAACATAGTTAAAAGCTTGGTTGTGAGTAGTAACATAGTTGAAAGCTTGGTTATGGGTAATAACATAGTTGAAAGCTTGGTTATGAGTAGTAACATAGTTAAAAGCTTGGTTGTGAGTAGTAACATAGTTGAAAGCTTGGTTGTGAGTAGTAACATAGTTGAAAGCTTGGTTATGGGTAGTAACATAGTTGAAAGCTTGGTTATGGGTAGTAACATAGTTGAAAGCTTGGTTATTTGATAGTAACATAGTTGAAAGCTTGGTTATGGGTAGTAACATAGTTAAAAGCTTGGTTGTGAGTAGTAACATAGTTGAAAGCTTGGTTATGGGTAGTAACATAGTTGAAAGGTTGGTTATGGGTAGTAACATAGTTGAAAGCTTGGTTATGGGTAGTAACATAGTTGAAAGCTTGGTTATGGGTAGTAACATAGTTGAAAGCTTGGTTATTTGATAGTAACATAGTTGAAAGCTTGGTTATGGGTAGTAACATAGTTGAAAGCTTGGTTATGGGTAGTAACATAGTTAAAAGCTTGGTTGTGAGTAGTAACATAGTTGAAAGCTTGGTTGTGAGTAGTAACATAGTTAAAAGCTTGGTTGTGAGTAGTAACATAGTTGAAAGCTTGGTTGTGAGTAGTAACATAGTTGAAAGCTTGGTTATGGGTAGTAACATAGTTGAAAGCTTGGTTATGAGTAGTAACATAGTTGAAAGCTTGGTTATGGGTAGTAACATAGTTGAAAGCTTGGTTATGGGTAGTAACATAGTTGAAAGCTTGGTTATGAGTAGTAACATAGTTGAAAGCTTGGTTATTTGATAGTAACATAGTTGAAAGCTTGGTTATTTGATAGTAACATAGTTGAAAGCTTGGTTATGGGTAGTAACATAGTTGAAAGCTTGGTTATTTGATAGTAACATAGTTGAAAGCTTGGTTATTTGATAGTAACATAGTTGAAAGCTTGGTTATGGGTAGTAACATAGTTGAAAGCTTGGTTATGGGTAGTAACATAGTTAAAAGCTTGGTTGTCAGTAGTAACATAGTTGGAAGCTTGGTTGTGAGTAGTAACATAGTTGAAAGCTTGGTTATGAGTAGTAACATAGTTGAAAGCTTGGTTATTTGATAGTAACATAGTTGAAAGCTTGGTTATGAGTAGTAACATAGTTGAAAGCTTGGTTATTTGATAGTAACATAGTTGAAAGCTTGGTTATTTGATAGTAACATAGTTGAAAGCTTGGTTATGGGTAGTAACATAGTTGAAAGCTTGGTTATGGGTAGTAACATAGTTAAAAGCTTGGTTGTCAGTAGTAACATAGTTGGAAGCTTGGTTGTGAGTAGTAACATAGTTGAAAGCTTGGTTATGGGCAGTAATGATAGTTGAAAGCTTGGTTATGGGTAGTAACATAGTTGAAAACTTGGTTATGAGTAGTAACATAGATGAAAGCTTTGTTATGAGTAGTAACATAGTTGAAAGTTTGGTTATGGGTAGTAACATAGATGAAAGCGTTGTTATGAGTAGTAACATAGTTGAAAGTTTGGTTATGGGTAGTAACATAGTTGAAAGCTTGGTTATGAGTAGTAACATAGATGAAAGCTTGGTTATGGGTAGTAACATAGTTGAAAGCTTGGTTATGAGTAGTAACATAGATGAAAGCTTGGTTATGGGTAGTAATATAGTTGAAAGCTTGATTATAAAGAGTAACATAGTTGATAATGGGATGTAACACAATTGGAAGGTCTTCCTGCAGCATCAAACTACAGAAAGTTGTGTTGTCAATATAAGTTAGTAACACTATGGTATAGTGTACACTTATAATTATTTGATTACGATTTTATGGTTTCGATTTCAGGTATATCTTTGGCACTTTCTCAGAATAAAATTGACTACCTTAAAAGTTTTACTACTGCCTTATGACTGTAATACTTACCCCAATGACCAGTAATGGCTGTATTACAACTATTGTTTTGTTTTACAGGCATATATTGCAAGAAACAGAACAGAACAGCAACACAACTCATCTTCAACTACTGCAGCAAATGTTAAACCAGATACAACCAGCTCAGTCACGAAAACATGCTTGATAATTTCAACAATCGTTTTCTGCTTAAGTTTAGCTGTCATAGCAATAGTTCTTATTTTCACATGTAAGTTCACAATTTATTTGGTCAATTGTGTTTTCTAACTTACTTGAATTATTTATCGCCTCGAACTTCCAGATCAGTGATTTCCCCGTTCATTTGGTCATCTGCCTACTGTACAACAGTTCTGCTGGGTTTTTGCCCGCTGTTGACTGTGGTATTGTCTTGTAAACTCCAATGTACGTAAAAATTGCTTCTTTTCAGTCTCTTCCTTCAGCTTGTGCCATCTTCATGCGCTTTTCAAGTGAATGATTTTGCCGCTTGTGGTCATTTTTGTGTAACTGGGAACTAATATACTGTAACTAATTTCTGTCATGTAATTGGTAAATACTTCAGGTATGAACTGTGGCTCACTGCCACTGGATATAGACAATAGTAACCTGTGTCTGGCGAATATTCTGTTCAGCACTGTGACAGTTTTCTTCACTCTCATATCACTGACTGTAGTAATCAATCACTATAAAATATATTCTCCTGGCAGAGGTTGGCAAATCTACTGTCAAATTCTTCCATTGTGCTCCAGAAAGACTAAGTACTCCTAATCTGCTTAGGCAGATTTGCTCTACTTGTAAGTTGGCAACCGTGGCATGTACGAAAATGTTTTTATATCATTATTTTTCATTCTTTGCCACCAGACTCTAGATCTAAAATTTTGCTTAGTCCCTGCATCTGCTAAATGACCCTCATGAACAAGTGATAACAATGTAGGTCTCAGTTTATCAGAATCACAAATCTTGTTCTTGACAATACTAAATTGCCAACAGTACACAACTCACAATTTCACATTTGTCAGTTTCAATACGTTGTCATCAGCTGATGTTGTAATGATTCTAGGTGTACCATTTACATTGAAAAATCTCAAACTTTTGTGATCAAACCAATTTTGTTATCTAACAATCGTGATAGTGGGTTCTTCATGTTCCTTACCCTTTGTATACATACTAATTTGAACTGGTGTGGCTGTTGCCTAATACCCATCTCCTAGCACATGCTGTGGGCGATGAGAGTAGATGACCTCTAACGGTTTGTGATCAGTGGCTAGATAAAATGTAATGATTATTCCATACAAATATGGTTGGAACTTTACACAAGCCCACTCAAGATCCAACGTTTTTTTCAGTTTGTAAATATCGCCTTTCAACGTATCTGATTACCATTACTTTTGGCCCATCTCTATTTTCTTGGATGTGGACCATACCTATACTGATCGGACTTACATCTGTGAAAACCTTGGTCTTGGCATTGTGGTCATAGTACCGCAAATCACAATCTCACTCTTGATCTTTCTTGTTGATGTAGTGAACCGGCGACAGTAAGAAAATAGGTATACATATAGAACATTAATTGATAAGTCCAAGAATATGTCTGACTTTACTGGCAGTTTCCAGTGTTCTTGCATCAGTTACAGCTTCTACTTTATCTCATGCTGGGCCAAGTTGCTTATGTCTAACATATGTAACTCTGACACACTTTGTCTGTGTTAAGAGTTAACAGTTTGAATACGCTCTAATACTCGCCGCAAACATATATAATGCTCTTTCTGTTTTGACGTATGAATATGTTTTCTATTGCCAGAATACCTTGCCTTATTTCCTGTATTTCATATTGATATATTTCCGATGAGTTCCAGCTTAAAGAACACTTACTTTGGCTAATTTCCTATAATTTCTTGTCAATTGTAAGGATCGAGTGTCTTTCCTATTTTGCAACTCGTCAATACACATTTGAATGTTTTCATTTGATAGTGGCACCGCTAACAACCGGACCCATTCAAAGCCTAGGCTTTTCAACTGGCTATAATATATCAAAACATCAACATGTTAATAATTGTGCCCTCGAAGTGTATGGGAATAATTTCTTTGTAGATTTCCTGGATTCACATTTTTTCTTCATCAGGTGTTCCCATAAGTCTCTGCCTATAATATTGCTGTCACTTGCCAGAGACTACTATCATTCAG
This sequence comes from Saccoglossus kowalevskii, assembly GCF_978046115.1. NCBI lineage: Eukaryota > Metazoa > Hemichordata > Enteropneusta > Harrimaniidae > Saccoglossus > Saccoglossus kowalevskii. The sequence continues at coordinate 25,300,208 of NC_140659.1, forward strand.
ATTTCAGCTCATTCTACATTCACTGGTATTTTTGTGAATCTGACACATTTATTTATTGTTGTTTTATTATAAATGCATAATGACCATCACTATCCGATTCTTCATCTTCCAAATCATTCATATGGGCTTTTCCAGTTCTTTTCATGCCGCCACTTTGTTGCAAAGTGATTCTGACCAACACATTTTCTGCATGTCTTGCCTTGGGCTGGGTATGACATAAAAGAGTTGTACTCAGGTGTGTTTCTGACTAGTGACCGGCTGACCTTATAATTCTTTCATGTACTGGAATTGTTATTCTACAGCTTCAAAGGACCCTTTTGAGTGTTTTAGGGGTTTCTGCCTCAAAAAAGCACTGTGCCACGCATGCGCGCGATCTATGGGTCTCAACAATTGCGACTTTGATTGTTGTGCAGATCAACGAGTACAGACTGAGACGTTACCAAGGTTTAATTAGGTATTTTTTAGGTGATTGGAAGGTATCAAAGACATCACTGACGGTAATTAGTGCAAGGTGATTCCCATTAAACGATCGCATTGGATTGTGGGAAACTCAATGTTTATCAACACACCGCCTATTAATGGCTAAAATTAACAGTGTACTTCAACGTGATCTCTAATTTGGTCTCTATCAGCCTCATATTCACAGGATGCTTTCTTCAGCCTTGTTAGATACTGTGGTATGGTTTCATCATCTTGTGATGTTTTCGAAACACGTTTCTAGTGATTTAATTACTATACTGTCAATCAAGTCAAAATACAAAATAAATAAGGTAATTGGGTAATATACGAGATAATTATATAATAAGATAATCAAAAAGGTCCAGCAATGTTCAAGTGATTGTATAGTTATAAAATCACCCGCTGATATAACAATAATCCCAGTTGTTAAGAAGAGTTCAGTACACAGACCTTACGGTTTTCACTCTTGGCACGCTATATTTCCTTGATGGGAAATCATAAGTGGACAGATATACAAAACATATATCGCATTCAGTTCAAACTTATTGAATGTGGTTGACATTAGAAGAAGCAGAACAATGTAATAATACAAAGAATATAATATTGAAGCTGTATGAGTGGATACGAGCATTAAACCTGTGAAAAGTATTGCCCCTAGAGGGCGACGTATATAAGTTTGTGGAGCCATCGTTTGATTAAACATGATTAAACTTAAACTCTATATGGAGGACGCTGATTGGAAGATTGACACAGCACCTGATATGCGTGTTATAGTGTTTACTATGTTTCGTGATTTGACCATTTGACGTTTCTGTTTTACGTTGTGCTGAACCAAACTCCAGGGAAGGTGTGTATTTGTGCTTGACCCACTGTCAATATTTATGTTTCTTGTTACGAAACGCAAGTAATTATCTATATCTTCCTGACGTTACTTCTGTCATGAATTTGTTTTCGCGTATCTGTTGGTCGACTTAATTAACTGATTATTAGCGAATTGCTGTGTTATGTCTGTCATCGTGTAGGCCTATTTGAAGTTTTGGACGGAACTTGGCTCAGTGATTTGGAACTAATTACCAGATAACCGCCGCTTTTTAGACTACTCATTCTGACAGTTTATATCCATAGTTATTAATGTAGTGAACGATTAATCAAAAGATATGACGTATTCAGTACTTAGTGTGATTGGCTTTATGGTTGAAGGTTACGCCTTAGAGTCTTTTTACTGCTTTGTAATTGGTTAGAGTTTTGAAAATGAATAAAGAGAGTTTGAGTTGGTCTTGGCGAATACTCCACGACAGACGCAGTAGAGAAGAGAGAGACGCAGTCCGAGAGAGTCCAGGGGCGAGCCTTGAGGCAGTCCAGTCTTGGGCTAGTCTTGGGTCAGCCTTGCGAGAGTCTTGGGGATTTTTTCCCCAGGGCGCTGTGTCTTATAGAGTGCTCGATTGACCGACTAAGACGAGAGCTGAAACGTATTTCGTTGTGTGTGTCTTATTTGACTGTAAAGTATAAGTGACTTTCCCGATCCCGTACCTCAAGGGGACGAGATATAGAGACGAGACGAGTTCCCCCCTGACAAGTGTGGAGAACCCGAGAGAAAGAGATTTATCCCCCTGATACTTCACAGTATTACTAAACCTAGTATTACAAACTGCCGCATATACAGTTTGTTGGCCATCTCCCATTGATCTTATCAAATCATATCAAATTATGGTACCAATTTTGCACTTTGATCATTTCTCATTAGCGCCTATCGTCATCACATGGTGAACATGTTTTCTGCATCGGTTCTCGGTAAAAATGCATTTGCACTTGGTCAGTCGACCTATTTGTTGAATGGCTATCATATTTTAAAAAGTTATTTAATGCAAATTCCACATCCCACAGTGATGATTTAACTACTGAATTAAAGAACAAAGAAGAACACATGGCTCTTAATTCTGACTTGAACGGCCCAATTCTAAAAGATGAAATTTTAAAAGGAATTAACCTATTGAAAAATAATAAAGCTTCGAGTCAAGATAAAATTTGCAATGAAATGCTAAAACACAGCCAAGCCAACTTACTGAAAGCCATACCTAAGCTTTTTAATATAATTTTTAATTCAAATCACTTTCCAGATTCTTGGAACCTCAGTTTTTTTATACCAATCCACAAATCCGGCTCCAAATCTAACCCATCTAACTATAGAGGCATTGCCATTTCTAGTTGCTTTGGCAAATTATTTACAAGCATTCTAAACATTAGACTAACCACATTCTTAGAAAAAAAGAACATACTTTCAAACAAGCAATTCGGATTCCGAAAAGATCGACGCACAACAGACAATATCTTCATTCTTAAGACAATTATTAACAAATATCTTTATAATAGCAGCACTGCCAATAACAAAGAAAATATTAAAATACAAAAAAATAATAGTAAAAATACAAATAAAATATATGCGTGCTTTGTTGACCTAAAAAAGGCCTTCGACAGTGTCTGGCATCAGGGGTTGTATATTAAATTGTTAAAACTTGGAATATCAGGTAAAATCTATAAAATTATAAAAAATATGTATAGTAAGGTAAAATATAAAGTTAAGAGCAAAGAAGGATTAACTGAACACTTCACTTCAAGGGTGGGAGTAAAACAGGGCTGTAACTTAAGCCCAACCCTATTCAACATCTTCATAAACGATTTACCTGATGTCCTTAATAAACCTAGATGTGACCCACCCAAACTACAAAACACACCTATTAACTGTATAATGTATGCTGACGATCTTGTAATACTTTCTGAATCAAAAACAGGATTACAAACTTGCCTTGATAATTTATCGATATACACTAAAAAATGGCATCTAACTGTTAACACGGAAAAGACAAAAACTATGATCTTTAACAGATCAAACAGACTTCTAGAGAATGATATTTTCTTCTTTGAAGGTTGTGAGTTAATTACTATAAAATCAACCAATTACCTAGGATTAATAGTAAGCGCTAATGGAAAATTCAAGGAAGGCCTAAAAAGCATAAAAAGAAAAGCTTTAAAGGCCTTATTTTCCTTAAAGGGAAAAACAGGCAAAAATCTAAGTATACCACTGTCACTCTCTCTGTTTGATAAACTAATCAGACCAATTCTCACATATGGTAGTGATGTATGGGGAGATGAAATTTTACTAAAATCACCAATTGAAGATGTACATATAAATTATCTTCGTTTTCTTTTGGGTACATCCAAAAACACTACAAAAATGGGTTTATACGGCGAACTTGGACGTTACCCATTGGAGACTTTTATCGAAAAACAAATGATAAAATATTTTAATCGTATAAAGAACTCGTCAAATCCATTACTAAAACTAGCTTTCCAAGAAAATAAAGAAATTAATAGTAAATGGTAGACCAATATAGATTCCCTTTTAAATAACATCAACCATTCTTACCTGATCGACAGCGATGAAACTCTAACTGCAAGGCAATTAGGACAAATCAACAAAAATATACAAACATCATTCATATCAACTTGGAAAAGTGAATTACATAATGACAATCGATCAAAACAAAATGAAAAAAATAAATTAAGAACATACAGAGAATTAAAAAACAATTTTGCTTTCGAAACATACCTTGTTACCCTGAAAAACATTGATATGCGCGAAAATTTAACTAAATTCCGCCTCAGTGACCATAACTTGAAAATTGAGACTGGCAGACACAAAGGAATACCCCTTGCTAATAGATTATGCAACCTTTGTGATCAAAATGAAGTAGAAGATGAGTATCACCTCATGATGTCATGTAAAAGATATACCCCCGAAAGAAATGTCCTATTCGAAATAGCAAAAACCAAAATCCAAAACTTTAAAAATTTGCCGCTAAAGACTCAATTCATAGCCTTGCTAAACAACAGTGGCCTAACACTCCCCGTAGCAAGGTACCTAAAGAAGTGTTTTGAAATAAGACAGCAACCCCAGTGACAACCTTCTCTCACTATTTGAGTTTTGCATTTTGTTTTCTATCTATCGTAGTATCATAATTTTATACTAGCTATTATCTGTAATGTATTAGCTTAGATTGTTTTGTTTTTGTTTTTTTTATTATCTATTTTCTGTTTTGTAACCTTTTATTCCTTTTTAAACTTTTGTAACCATTGCCAATCCCTCCGGGGAATGTGTAAGTGTTAATAAAATTATTATAACTGTTACACCAGACCATGCCTCTTCTCCTTCCCTACTGGCCGAAAAAGAGATGTGATCAGTTGAATTTCCCCTCAGCTTTCTATACATCATGCCTTCTATTCGAACCTGGCCAGTTTTTTTTTTTTTTTTTTTTTTTAGAAGTCATATTCATGTTTGGGACTACATGACAGGGCTGTGTGGCCATCTCTCTGTCAAATGGCAATTTGTAATGCGCTATCCTGGCGTCAACCAGACCCGGTCGAACACAAGCACTTGCTTGTTCCCCCAAAGTCGCATTCGTTAGTAAATGAATCTCGCCCAGTGGAGTTGAACTTCTCATTGAGTGGTCGACCCTTTGATGTTCATCCTAAGATAAGATTTGAACTTGGGTCTACCGATCATGAGTCTGATGCGACAACCACTATGCTACCAGTGACCAGTTTCTGAATATTGGAATGTCCATTTGTCTGCTTCCCTCTTCTGTTCGCCTTTGTCTCAGTTTCAGTCGGCTTTCCTCCCCGTCGTCGATTACATAACTCAACCATAACTTTTCATTTTTAATTGCCCCGGTTGGCCCAATAAGGTTTAGTACAGGTGAATATTGGGATACATCTTCTCATTCTTGTCTGATTTGTTTTTGCTTCCACCACCAGTCTCTGCTGATTAATCATAGTAAAATACCCGTTCATATAATTTAGACACACACGATTACAGAATGATCACATGAATCTTTCTTTATACAGATTTAGTGAGTGTGTTTAAATACTCTCCATGTACTAGTGCCAGAGTAATGTGTAATCATGCTATCTGGTGACAGGTGCTCTGTTTGTAGATTTAGTGAGAGTTTAAATATACCTCATGGTAGGTGCTTTCCTCTTACTGCCACACATTCTGTTCATTGCCATTTTTGTATTATAGAATATGCCATGTGATACCTTCTCAGACATGATCATGGTCAGCAGATATATTGTCAATAAAATGACAGCATAAATATGGCATAAACAAGTTCAAACATGGTCTGTAATTATTTATAGATGTTCTAGGAACGGGAGGTGGCGGTGACGTCACCGACAGTCCATTACCGGGCACTCCAACAGTAGCAGATCCATATGATGGTGGCACAGGGTTGACAAATTTGACAGGCTGCGGTGTACAAAAAACCCATAAAAATAACATTAATCCGAAAATAGTCGGCGGCCGAGATGCAGACGTAGGCGAATGGCCATGGCAGGTGAGTTAGTATTACATTAACACATACGCAGTAAACATTATTGAGTAATTATCAATATTTAATCGATATACACCTTGAGTTATACACACTTGGATTTAATTTCTTTGATAACACAGGGAAGTTAAAACTGCACAATTACAGTTAGTGAGTAGCATTAATTCAGGACACATGCGCACTCACGGAGGCGAAACGTAGTAGAATGTAATCCAAGATACTACTAGTATTTATTGTATGTTCGTTGTGAATGAATGGCATAATAGAGTAGGTGGCATCTCGATTTACTGTCTATGATTTATTTATGATTAATTATACACCAAATATTCAATCTCCCCGGTCCGATCAGGAATTACCCTAGCGTCCGTTCAAAGTTGGATGACATAATGGAATATATATACACTTCGATTTGTTTTTCATGTTGGTTGATCTTTGACTCACTGGTGATCATTTTATCCCAAAAATATTTTACATGCCATCAACCGTTCCCCAGGCACAAAAACTTGGCATTAGCATCATTTATGATAATGGTGGCCAGGTACATCATTTTGTTTCGTGATTTGATTCATAGTGACCGATTGGCGGCCATTTCGTTTTTTACAATTGTTCTGTCGTTTTTCAGAGATGTTTTTACAGATTTGGTCCTTTTCTCGGAAATGCTTTGACCGATTTTTATAAATTTTTACATATCGGTGGCTATTCGTGTCCCCAAAACACACACAAAAATGTCACAAACCGTGTCCCAGGTATGCCTGATCCAATTTCATTAAAACTTCGTATAAACATCACTCGTAACTGGACATGTATGACGTCAAGGACTCATATTATGTCAAAACGATTACAATCATAATATGTTTAATTTAACAATAACTGTATTGTTTATAAAAGATAGCATTTGTAGATACGCGGGGTTTAACAGATACATTGCTCTGTGGTGGTTCTCTTATCTCCGAGACATGGGTGGTAACCGCAGCACATTGTGTCGCAGAGTAAGTTCAGTCTTCATCTTCTTTATTGTTGTAATTAAATATTTTGTAATCAGTGAATGTATTCACCGCATTTACAGTTATGTATTCGCCATATATATTCACTACATGCATCCATCGTACGTACTTAAGTGTATTCAACATATAATTCATTACATGGTTCACCGTAAGTATTGATCACATGTATTCACCGTAGTTACATAGAATCAATCTAATTACAGGAAGCCTAGGGAAGATGGGAAATGGTAGTAAAAGGGAAGAACTAGAGAATGGTCATAAAATTACAGCAGAATACATGTAGTCTTTAGATCTCACAAACCACACACAGATACAGAGACTATGTTGCTATAGTTTTATGTCAAATATTATATACCAGACATGTTCTATCTATAGTAAGCCCATCCCACTATCATCACCCATGATTCCTGGTCGCCTTGTGATGACCGTAACATTAAATCTAATCAAGTCGCCTGCGCATGCGTCAGATGGCCATAGCGTGTCATTGTTTACAAACAAGCATCTACCCATGAGCCTTTGCGTTTTTAGCGTGTGTTGTTATCGTCGCTTGGGACTCAATTCCCTCAATTGCGCAGGTGACTACCCTCTCGCTTTAATAAAATAAGACTAGACACCCATAAAGATAATACCGTTTTTGTCACCACTCTGTTTCCAGTTCACCTTACCCGTCTAACTATGCTGTATATACTGGTATACACGATCTGCATAGTACATCGCCGACAACCACACGTCATCTCATCGATGACATCATCGTCCATGAGATGTATAATGATGTAACACAAGACAGTGACATCGCGTTGCTGAAGCTATCCGATCAGGCGAACTTCGTGTACGACACTGTCAATAACGTCTGTCTTCCGGGCAAAGGGACTATTTTCCAAGACGGAGAAATGTGTTATGTCAGTGGATGGGGATCCACCTACGGTGAGTTGATGGGATTGCACTGTTACATGTAACGTTTTCACTCAAGAGTTGTCGGTGATGTGTAGGGGCGGACCATTTGATATCCTGGGGGGGGGGGATTTTATGGAAAAAAAATCCTACATTATATACATGTAAAAATTAGCGACAAGGTCTGCTAAAAATAATAATTCCATATCAGAAAGGGGACAAAACGTAGGCTTCATTTGAATCTTCCTAGCCCCCCAGGATATCAAATGGTCCACCCCTTAGATAAGAAATAAAATTCAACTATCCATATCTCAGATTTGCTCATGGTCATAGTATAGTATAGTATATTTTATTTGGCACAAAATAATGCATTGAATTACATTATCTATGGTCAATAAACATACAAGAACAAAAAAAAAAAATAAACATCAATAACAAATAAAACAATAAGTAAGAAAAGAAATATAAAATATTAGTAGTAATAGAGAAAAACAAATTTAGATATTGAACACATTTTTCGAGACTGTTAACAATGAAACTATCATTTGAGGTAAATAATTTTTTAAGTAAGTTATCCTTAGATAATTCTTGAATTTTTTTTTATCATAAACTGAAACCATATTTAAAAATTCTATACGACTATTCTTAATTTCAATATTTTCACATATATGGCGAACAAATCAGTGATTATAAGATGGTTAATCATTGTTAATCATAGGATTCATATTTATTTGTTATAAAAATAACATGTATCTTCATTAAAATTTATTCAGAAGGTTTCACAGCCTCTACATAATTATAATGGTCAAAAAAGGGAAAGCTAAGGACTTATATCGGTTAATCGATTAAATGTCTGTCATTTTAATTACAAGTAACAACTTTTATCCCGGGAATATCACACAAAATATTTTGTGTTGGTATACTATCATACAAGTCAATTGACATTCATACAAATTATATAAGACACTTCTATCACAGTCTCCATGGAGCTCACCTTAGAATATATTTCTATGTTATTTGTCTGTAGAGGGAGGTCCATCATACAATATATTACAGGAAGGAGTGGTCCCTCTGATTGGTACATTGGAGTGTAACACAGAGACATTATTGTATAATTACATCACATCAAATATGTTATGTGCTGGGTACAGTGAAGGAGGCGTTGATGCCTGCCAGGTAGTTATAGTCACGTGCAACTATTGTGTCTAGGCAATGTTTATATAATACAAATTATAATGCAGTATTTGATAAACACGTATACATTCAGAATTGATAATTACCCGGTATATAATTTTCATTTTACTTGGTTTCACATCACATAAGATGAATCACCATGGAGATATTTTTAAATTATTATATCCTGTTTTGGTTACTATTGTCAAAATGTAATATATAAAATTTTGTTTCATGAATTTGATTCCTAATTTTTTTGTACACAATTTGAAATAAAAACAGCTTAAAATGAACTCCTGTGTACTGAGGGAATTGAATGCATGAAATACATATACTTCTGCTGTGTGAGAATCACAATTGTCAAAGAAATTTGATTTGAATTGGGATTTTTTTTCACTGTACTCATTATATACAATAGATCTAGAGGGATTATTGAATTTATTTTGAATTATGGTAATGTTTGAGTTTAATAAATACCGGTAAGTGCAATGCTTTAACTGATATAACTTTTTTCTTTCTCACAGGGAGACAGTGGTGGACCTTTGGTATGTAAGCGTGATGGACGATGGGTGCTAGCTGGAGTCACAAGTTGGGGGAATGGTTGCGCTCGTCCATTGTACCCTGGTGTCTACACAAAGATAACTGAATTTACAAACTGGATAGAAACAAAAACTAATCAAAAATTTGACGAAGTTTGATACCAGTGTTTTAATTTTTTGTGCAGTGTAGATTTCATACATGCAGTGTGGATTTCATAAATCCAGGACTTCCATGGTTGCTGACCAATGTCAATCAGAATACAAGGTATATTCCTTATATGTACAATATGATAAACAACATTATTTTCTATATTAAGTATTATAAGACTAATTATCTTAAGAAATAAATTGAAATAATTATAATTAATTTACATCTGTCACCATAATACCATAAATTACAGTGTGTGCAGTAATTTTGCGGTATTGCACTTGGTATTTTCAACCTACCATATTAGGAAACGCGAATTCCAAATATGGAACAATTACGCATGTATGTGTCCTCTAATAATAAAAACAAACATGGCTGCCCCAATGGATAGACCAGACCACACAAAGAAGTTTGCTAAATCTAAATGTTTTGGATTTCTGCATTTCCATGATGTATTCCTGGGAGGAAAGATGTATAATAATAAGGTTATTACGAGGATACTACACGTTGGTCGATATTCTCTCTGTACTGTCTTCGTGCATACTTTGCAGTATCCTCGTAATAACCCCATACTCACCACAACCTACATTGTGCTCAATACAGTTTCGCATATAAATTAAAATTGAGAATTGAAATGTATCATATACATGTGTACTTGTGTTTTGAGTGGAGCAGAGAATTTATGGATTATCAGTCAAACAACGCTGAATGAGAAGCGAGAGAAATTGGAAATCATTATGGAATTTCTTAATAGGAATTGATGGCGGACCCTAGTCACATACCTATGGAAAAAATAAATTTGCACAATAAAAACATCATGGGAAAAAATCAATAAGAGAAAGAAATTATTTAAACAAGCAGCCTATCGGCTGAGATAGCTCCGCTGTTAGCAATGCACATTTCAATTAAAGAACTGAAGACATGATTAGAAAATGAACAATATGAATAATATCAAAGCAATCAGACTTACAGTTTTTAACAAGAAGTCGAAAATATCACTTTTTACCAAAAAATTACAAAAATATTCACCAAAATAAATTAATTAGAGAATTGAAGATATCATCACAAAACGAACAAATCTGAGAGAGGTCCACATGTAGTACCTATATATGTAATATCAAAGCAATCGGACTTACAGTTTTCAACAAGAAGTCGAAAATATCACTTTTTACCAAAAATGACAAAAATATTCACCAAAATTAGAGAACTGAAGATATCATCACAAAATGAACAAATCTGAGAAAGGTCTACATGTAGTATCTATATATGTAATATCAAAGCAATTAACCTATTGGTTTTTAACAAGAAGTCGAAAATATCACTTTTTACCAAAAATTACAAAAATATTCACCAAAATTAGAGAATTGAAGATATCATCACAAAATAAACAAATCTGAGAGAGGTCCACATGTAGTACCTATATATGTAATATCAAAGCAATCGGACTTACAGTTTTCAACAAGAAGTCGAAAATATCACTTTTTACCAAAAATGACAAAAATATTCACCAAAATTAGAGAACTGAAGATATCATCACAAAATGAACAAATCTGAGAAAGGTCTACATGTAGTATCTATATATGTAATATCAAAGCAATTAACCTATTGGTTTTTAACAAGAAGTCGAAAATATCACTTTTTACCAAAAATTACAAAAATATTCACCAAAATTAGAGAATTGAAGATATCATCACAAAATAAACAAATCTGAGAGAGGTCCACATGTAGTATCTATATATGTAATATCAAAGCAATCGGACTTGCGGTTTTTAACAAGAAGTCGAAAATATCACTTTTTACCAAAAATGACAAAAATATTCACCAAAATTAGAGAATTGAAGATATCATTACGAAATGAACAAATCTGAGAGAGGTCCACATGTAGTACCTATATATGTAGTATCAAAGCAATTGGACTTGCGGTTTTTAACAAGAAGTCGAAAATATCACTTTTTACCAAAAATGACAAAAATATTCACCAAAATTAGAGAATTAAAGATATCATTACAAAATGAACAAATCTGAGAGAGGTCCACATGTAGTACCTATATATGTATTATCAAAGCATTTGCACTTGCGGTTTTTAACAAGAAGTCGAAAATATCACTTTTTACCAAAAATGACAAAAATATTCACCAAAATTAGAGAATTGAAGATATCAACATGAAATGAACAAACCTAAGAGAGGTCTACCCAAGGTACATATACACCAAGTATCAAAGCATTCAGGCTTGTAGTTTTCAAGAAGAAGTCGAAAAAGTAAAACATTGACACGGACGACGGACGACGACGACGGACGACGACGACGACGACGGACAATCACTCATATGATAAGCTCCGCTCGACAAAGTCGACAGCGGAGCTAAAAAATACAGCAAACTCATTAGGAAAAAAATACTAGCATAAAACTAATTGAAGGAAAAACAAATTGCTCCCTCTAGCGTCTAATGGTCCACCCATAATTTTTGGTCAGTTTCAAAAATAGGAATATATGAAAAACCAATATAGTCCAAAAGATTATCCAGGCAATTTTAACATCAGGGTCCATAGCATCAAGAATCAAATGATTTCCAAGACTTTTCCAGACCTTTTCCCAAACTTTCTTGCATTTTTCCCTAAGACATTTTGACCCGTAATTCAGGCCAACATCATCACAAAAGATCATCAACGTTTTGAGGATATAGTTCCCTGGAGAAAACAGGCCTTTCTAAAATGAATAAAAAACTATGAAGAAATTTAAAGACTTTTCAAAGAATTTTTTTTCCTGTAATTCAAAACAACTTAAAGACTTTCCAGACCTCAAAAAATCCAAAAACTTTCAAATGATTTTTCCAACGATATGGACCCTGCACTGCGCATGTACAATATATGGGACTCACACAAAGAACAAAGATGGCGACGTTGACTGTTAGACCAACAAGTACAAACTGAGACGATACTAAACTTTCATAAGAAGAACACATTGGATTATGGGAAAATCAATGTTTATCAACACAGATATTGCACATGGCATCGCAATGACCACCGGCCTTTAAGATTCTTACAAGACAGACTTACAGGAATTCTAAAGTAGTACTATAGATCATAAATAATTTGAACAAGTTTGTTTATATGGGGAATAGCCTGTTTACAAAACTGCTTCACGAGAACACCACCAGATAAACAACCCATGGGCATAACATAAAAGATGCAAGAACCTCTGTAATGATTTGAGGTTACGAGGTTTAGTTTAGTTATTCGCATAATGATATTGATACATTGTCATGGAATATCTCGTGAGTATTTAGACTCAGTTCCAGGCTTAGCAGTTGAGCATTAAACACCTTGGCTACAAGTGCTTCTCTCCAGTACGTTATTCTCCTCCCGGATTTGGTGACCAATACTCACTTGGTTCACTCTACCTTGAGAAGTCTGTTCTCAGTTTACAACCTCTAGATCTCTAGAAGTTCAATAAACTTGAACCTCCTTGATCAATACACATTCACCAGGTGTACATTTCGCCAATGCTTACAAATACTATGATACAAAATTATTCAATATTTACATTATTCACTTGTTGACAAGTTATTGGTAAATATATAGTACTATACATTATTTTATATCATACTAGCATTCCACATTCTGTATCATTACGACTTTCTTTTGATATTCCGAAATGCACTAATAAATTAGGATTCACATACAGACAACTTAGTAAAACTGTTGAAAAATTCACTGCAGGTCTCAAATATCACCCAAATAATATCCTTTCAAATGCTAATTATGAATTTCATTCAATTAACATCAACAAGGAAAATCAGGAACCACTTATAATTCAGAAACATCTCTTGTTCTCCTATTAGTACAGATCAGATATTTTTAGCTATGCTGTCGACTTTCTCAAGCGGAGCTTATCATTCGAGTGATTGTCCGTTGTCATGTGTTAACTTTTTCGACTTCTCCTTGAAAACTACAAGCCTGATTGCTTTGATACATTTCATATCTTTAGTTCTTAATAATTTTGTCGTTTTTGGTAAAAAGTGATATATTTTCGACTTCATGTTGAAAACCACAAGTCCGACTGCTTTGATATTATACATATAGGTACTACAGGTAGACCTCTCTTAGATATGCTCATTTCATAATATCTTCAATTCTCTAATTAAAATATGCAATGCCAACAGTGGAGCTATCTCAGCTCATTTTATTTTTTATACAGTGCCATATCTCAATCTCTACATGCTGAACACTCAGTAATAAAGACAATACCATATAAAATTGGCTGAGGTTTTAGGCTAAGTGACACTTATCAAAGTATTACAAACATCCAATGACAATGCTTTGAATACCGGTAATACATTTTATTGATGTTGGTTTTATTGAATCAATCTATGGTACAAATGAATGTTAGTAATACATTACAGGTATAAGAGTGACATAAGCTAAAACTGGCTTTAATTTTGGTACCATCATGTTGCAAGCTATCATGAGCAATTTGAATGGCTATTGTGGGCAATTTTACACAAGTTTGCTAGCCAAACCATAAGTCATTCAAACGTTTGGATTGATATTTTTGTGCTCGGTTCAACATCAACACACATGTGTTCGGTCGCTACTATAACAAGTCTTTCGAAACAGACCAGGACATATAATCTCTTGAATGTTGTTAGATTTCAGCCCTAAATATCTTTCTGTATCAGACAGTCAAACGTATCTGTGCCCCATAAAACAGCAACATTTTTTTCTAAAGGAAAGTGACTTAAATACTTCAGTGCTTACAAAAGTGACAATTTACAGTTTTGCTCAAAATGGGGGGAATTACAGAAAAATACTGGAATGTCAGTTCTTTCCAAACTCTTCAAGATTTCTGTTTTGGTGAATCTTTTGGAATCTCTTTCTCAGAATTGCTGGGAGGTGTTTCAACATCTTTTTTACTGATCTTCTCAGTGTTTGAAGACTCCTCATCAATTTCTGTTCTCAGAGCCCATATCTGAAATAAAATATAAACACTGGATTAAACTCAGATACATTGTGTATATTCAGTAGTCTTCAAATGTGTTAAGTCATCTGTAGTAAAATGATGAGCCAAATATCAACACGTGTTTCTGAGTGGGCATCAGAAGTTAGGATTGGATTAAAAAGGAAATGGTGGTAGAGTGAACCATAAGTTAGGGGAACTTGGTTAAACAGGAAGTGGGGACAGAGTGAATAATAAGTTAGGGGGACTGGTTTGAATACAAACCTCAGGTGATCATCTGAGGTAGAATCTAATATACATGTAGCTATATATCAAGCTGATTTACAATATAGTATACACATTATGCAGAGAGGTTACCTGTATATAGGCTTCAGATAAGGTAATCATCTGGGGTAGAATCTCAGTAACATGAAGATCCTGTATCTCATACCATTTACCAGAACCCTGTAAGAAAATATGAATGAGAAGTGAATCAATCACCATGCTGAGACTGAAATGATACTGAATTTCTAACCATGGTACAAAAGAGATAAGTTTAATCATGTATGCTTTAATTTTAAGGTTCACAAACTTATGAATAGACTATTTTCCATTCACTGCGAGATCCCGCGTTATGCATGTAATCGAACGTAAAAACAAAAGTCATATCGTCGTAGTGCCGACAAACATCGCATGGGATTCAACAACCGCAGAAAATATTTTGGGGGATATTTCCATTCTTAATAATGTGCTGTACACATTTGATTATGGTAAATTTCGATTAAGTAAGGGTATTCAAACGCAATATTCCCCTTTTAAAGATCAGCCTTTTGATGTGAGCTATGAAATAAAGAAATTCAAGTTCAAAATCAATTTTTTTGTGGCAGACATTTGACACGCGTCTTCGACGCAACTCTCGAGATCTCGCAGTTGAATGGAAAATCATCTATTGTGGCAATATCATATTTGCCCAGTATAGCATGGTGTTTTATCCTAGAAGCTGGGGAGTGAATTACTTCTGCTATTGAATTAATAATATTGAATATAAATTAGTAGTAATATTAAATTGGGCTACAGGTAACTGTGACAATCAAATGGTTCAATGACACTCAACCAAACATTGAAGTTTTCGCTCTTACCAGTAGTAGTCTGGTGAAACAAGTAAAAGGTGTTTTACCTTGTGTAATACATGAGCTCTAAATGTTCCTTTACTTGGTTCCCCTTCATGGACAATATTAGCCATCAAGTCATAGGTAGTGTACTTGTGTTTTTTCTGTATTTCTGGATCTTTGCATAAGAATTCTCTAAAATCTACATTCCTGAAATAAAGGATTTTTTAAAAATTAAACATAATAATAAGTTATTTTTAGTAAATTGAACAATATGAAATTGAACATAATTATAAGTTATTTTTAGTGAATTGAATAATATTTAGATTATGGCACAATATTTCTTCTTTTGACCAAATTGTAATAATGGTGCTGGCAGCCAAAGTAAATAAAATGAAAACAATCCACCATTCCCATAAATTACGCCTTCTAGTGGTGGAAAACTTCATTGATGGACGACTGAAGACCGAAACAATATCAACGATGTGAATCACCCAAGGTGTATTATGGTTGCACAGACAGGGTCAAAGGTTACAACCTGTCAAGTGAAACCATAAGCTATATTAAAACATCCCTCATCTTGCCAAGTGCAAATAATATGCAAATGTTATGCAAATTAGCATGTACATTTTTACCGTCACAGTGGTTTGAATTTCTGAGGAGCTGAATACTGTCAGTCATTATGTTTTAGATTTACTTCTCAATTTAAGGTAGAGATGCAGTTTATTTGTGAATTTCAATCAAAAATAGTTTTTTTCGTTTTTTATATAGATTTGTATCTAAAGAACATTCTGTGAAAATTTGACCAATGAATTCTTATTGGAACACCGTTAAAATTGCTGTTTATTTCCTGGTTAAAAATAAAAAACACTCGCACATGGCAATGTTTATGTCCAATTGCCTAATTTGCATGAGTAACCAAATAACAGGACCTTTGATTGACAATATGCAAATCGAGATTGTACGGGTCATAGTTCATTCAATTCACGCGCATATGCAATTATTCTCAAATCAGGTCTCGCTCGCTAGCAAACCAAACATTATATTTCCTCAGCGTTTTTTACTAATTGTTATCATTACATTATGCGTGATGTGAAAAGAAAGAGAGGTAGAAAGAAGATTCAGATGATTTCTATGTCGGAAGAGGCAAAAGCTACACTGAAGGCATCAGCCCACCGAACGAAAAACAAAATCGATGTGAGCGTCCAAACATGACTTTCCCTGAAGGCATGAATCCGAGTTTCTGATTGACTGAGAGATTTTATTTTTAAATAATTGTTCTCAAAAAATAAACTGAGCATGTGAAGAATAATTTAACATTGTTTACAGTGATAACTGCTCATAGTCGAAACGAAGCTTACCCATTCACGCTAGTCACAATAAATATCATACTCTTGAATAGGTGTCAATGACTACGGTAAAACTTAGACTCTATTTTAGGCATCAGGAATGATTGAAATGTTCGAAAATGACGCCAAAATACACCTTACAAGTCCCATTTTATTTTTTTTCTAAATCCCATCCCGAATTTACGGCAGAGTCTGGTCCCTCAAATAAGGGACACGTGAGCTTTGATTCTAACCGGATATATTGCACTGGGTCGGGGAGATACAAACTTTTGTGTATCTTTTGTCCAATGGGTACCTGGACTTCGATCATTCGCAAGTTTTGCTAGGTGGTGCGAGACAGCTTTGTTTGCAACCGGACGAACTCAGTTTAATTCAATGAAGCAAACAACTGACAATGCTAAAATAAATTGCAGAGGTACGCTAAAATTAATTGAAAACAACCAAATAATTTCAATGAAAAATAAATCACAGAGAGAGGTAACTTGATACATTACGGTAACAACTCTTTTGACGCGCTGACCGCTTTTCGGCGTCTGGTGTTTTGTTTTCCTTGTCATAATACTTACTGATTGATGATTTTGTTTTGATTTTTGAGTTTTTTAGCCTTCAACTCGGCCACGACCTTTGCTTTTTCCGTGAAAAATGGGGAAGTTTACGTCAATTTGATGGACATTCCATTTTTTTAAACTAACGACGCACACTGTTTAGCACTCCTATTTTTTCATTTGCCGATGTCTATTCAGAAAAATTCGACCGCTCGAGAATGCAGCTTAATTTTGCACTCTTAAAACATGTCAGATTTCCAACACTAATTATTTAAAACCGGTCGAAATTTTAAAGCTTTTACGTTAGGAGCTGGAGCTCTCTTCTTGCAGGCGACCGTCGCCAGTAGTACAACAGCATGTTTTGAACGTACATCCGTGCGCTGATTGTCTGCGGCTGTCTTAGAAAATCCCTGAATAAGGCGTTGCCAAAATCGGAAAAAATAAAAAAAATGCCTCCTTAAAAAACGAACAGAATTCAAATATTTCTTTTAACAAATATGTTGCAATGGGAAAAATTGGATTGGAAACGATGAACAAAACTTCCGTGCCTCGCGTTTCGATTCTAGGATTATTGTGCGTTCGCTTCCTGGAGTTGGTTCTCAATACTACATAAAAATCATCAAGGATAAATAATTTAATATCCCACTTTGTACTCTTCACGGTAAACCATAGGCTGTGAAATATGCGTAGATTTTTTATTGAAAATACATCGAAGAGAAGCCATGATGTTTTGATCGTGATAAAAGGTCACCTTCCTCGGACCGCCCCCTGTTTAATAATTCATGAGATGACGTCATATTTACTGGGCATTGCCACGTGTTTTTACCGACCCCATCAAAACACTGGTATGAATGACATGTTTCTGATTTATATATTCAAGAGCAGTTGTTCTGGTCCAACGATTTTACATAAAATGTCTATGTCTATACGTTAACTTTCAATTTCAATAATCTAGAAAGTATGACAAAGCATGACAAAAAAGTAATTCCCGGTTTAACGCGCAAATATGCAAATTAGCCTTTTTCTCGTCTTCTATTTTTGGTGAATTCTTGGGTTTTAAATTAAAATAGCTGATAGATGCGTTGGCCATTTGCCTCGAAATTTTCACACTTTATTGACAAGGTGTTCCCCCTTCAAAATGCGTCCGGGCAGTTTATTACGACGAGTGGAACAAAAATAACAAGTCTGCAATTAACATGGATATATAAATTATGCAAAAATAGAAAAGAGTGAACTTTGAGGTCATGCTGTGCGACTTTGAAAGCCGTTAGAGAGATGAGTGGACGCATTTGAATTAGTAGTATACCAAGGTATCCAGTGATGTAATTTTACCCACAAACGGACTTGAAGTTTTTAAGCTAATTTTTTTTAAACCACTTTTGTCCAAAAAAGCATATTTTTGACCCAAAATCAAAAACGCATTCTGGATATTTAAAATAAAGACAAGTTTTACAAAGTTTGTATAATAAGCTTTCAGAAATTATATAACATGTTGGATATATAATACCATCTTCATTGTCTAATTACTCAATTAAAAAGCAAGCCAAATAAACTGCATCTCTACCTTAATATCTCAATATTAGGCAGGTTAACTTACTTGACTGGAAAATTCACAATGGTTGGATTTTTTTCCACAAAAAATATATTTTTTGTGAAGCGCTTGATGCAAAGCAAGAGATATCTTGGTAGATGCGTCAATTCAAACTTTTTCATAGTAGAATCTTTGTAGGTTTTGTATTCCTATGAAAGAAAAAATACAAACATTTTATTTTCACATCAACGGGTAAGGATTTAGGACATGAGTTATGTTCAAAACGTTAGCATGTGTTGAGAAAACATGCACGAACACTTAGTAAGTCTGAGCTAAAACTGACCTGTTTTAAAACACTGTTGAGACCCTTAGTAATGGCTAATGAGGTGTTCGTCAACCAAAACACCATGGTTTTCAATGTCCATTTGAAAGATTTATAATTATATTCATAACTATTCATTACGATATTAAGCTAATTCCGACATGACAATCAATGTGAGCATTCTTAAACATTATTCTCAAGAAACAAATTAAGTGACAATGTACTTTTTCTTGTATTCCTCAATATGCTCTTTCTAAATTTGTTATTTTTTATAACCATAGAACTAATTTTTTATAATTATAGAACTAACATGTACACCTTTCTGGTAACTGTACTGAATGATCATAGCTAAAAGGACTGTAGATTTGAATATTCCTAACAAGTTTGGATGTTCCATTGCCTGTGCTAACTGCTGTTCCTCCTGTGTGTCAAGGCAATTGGATATAGTCGATATGCAAACATATGAGATTAGCTCAAATCTTAGCCTGTATTTGTGTTGCCAGAACGTAACAAACATAACCATCTGTGCACTCATTTTTCCAAAAATGTAAATTAAAATTTCAGAAAATATACCTTCATTAGATAATCTAACATATTCTTTCATGTACTCCCATTATCAAATGGATCAAAAGCCAAAAGTACAGATCAGGCATTGTGAAAAGTCCTACAAATAACTGTAAACAGCTTTCATTTCGCAAAAAAAAATTGTCAGTAAAAATCAGAGAATTTTGCAGCAGTGAAAATATATCTGGAGTCATATGATATGAAGTGTCAGTGACTTTTGAAAAATTGTTGTCTTCACAAATGCCATCAAATTATAAAATCATAAAAATTTCTAGCAGAAAAAATTAGATGGTTAACAGTGCGTTGCATAGTTACCCAGTTTCAACACTCTTCATTGACTAATGAATATAAAATGAAATTATACAAACATTATGTAACAATATTACTGCATTATTATCCAATATCTTTACCTTTTCTGAGATGCCATCAAATTTACTTAGTAGTGTATGAAGAGGTACCTGTGGAATAATATTTTGTTCTAACTCATCTTTAAAAAGAGGAGCTGGTGGGATGTCCAGCATCAGGTACAAGAATGGTGAATCAGATGTTGTATCTGTGGGATCCAGACAAATACAAAATGTTAAGCATGGTAGTGAAAACAAATGTAAACATAGACCTGCTTACAAATCTTCTTGGTTTTTGAAAAATTAAATAAAAAAACAACAACTGAAAATAGCAAATTGCAAAATAATGGAATGAAAGTGAAAAAACAAACAACTGGTATCCCTTGCATGCATCCTTACCGATGATGTCACTTTTTCTGTGACTACAAATTTAAGCCAATCAGAAACAACTGTATTTGCATAATATGCAAATGACATTTACAAGGAAGTAAACTATTGTTATTTGTTGTTTGCACTTTTGTTTTTTAACTTTTTGTGACATACTCAGATTGTATTGAGATTGCCAATAATGGATTATGCTACAAAAGTCTATAATTAATTATAATTGATTGGACCGGTCACTGGTAGCATAGTGGTTGTCACATCAGACATGATCGCTAGACCCAAGTTCAAATCCTACCATAGGCTGAACATCAAAAGGGTCGACCCCCTACCCCGGGACCCTGGGTGAGTGTGCTAGAGACTTAATGGGAAGGCTAATCCATTGGCCGAGTTTCATTCACTAACGAATGCGACTTTGGGGGAACCTTGGTTAAGGTCCGCAGGTGCTTGTGTTCGACCGAGCCTGGTTGACGCCAGGATAGCGCATTAAATTGCCATTTGATGGCCGATGGCCGCACATCCCTGCCATGTAGTCCCAAAAACTTCTGTGGCAAAATGTACTATGTGTCAGCACTAGCACTTGCAATTTGCACATACAAAAAAAAAGTCAGGAGAGACAACTATAATTGATGGGTTTTTTTGGTGTGTTCACACATGTTCGATTGTGTTAACGTGATATGTAGTTTCAAATTCTTCACCCAAGAGATCTGTCTGTGTCAAATACTCAAAGATGGGGTAAGATCTTCTGTCAATTTATCAGTGGGCACTGTCAAATATGGAAACATCAGTGGCTTGAATGGTACTGTTTTTGTTCATGTTTAAGATTGCAAATGCTGACTGTACATTTCATGCATTTCGTTATGAAAACCATTCTATTCCAGTTTTGGGACTACACATATATGTAACAGGGATGTGTGACCATCATGTTATCATAAGGATATTGAAACACTTTAATTCTCAATCCTGGCGTCAATCAGGCTTAGTATACACAAGCACAAGCTGACCAATCCAGAGTTTCCCTCAAATCGCATGTTACTGAATAATTATTCTTGGCCAGTGACGTAGACCCCCCCCCCCCCCAAATTGAACCGTTTGAACACTAGCCCTGGGTGCGTGGAAGTCAACCTTTTGGAGTTTAAAGCCAGATACAATTTTTAAACAGTTTATGCTTGCAATCCAACAACAGCTATGTTACAAGTGATCAGTTCGGTGATGGGTTTACCTTGGTACTCTTCACTTTGTATAAGAGCCTGTTTCTCCAGGTCTTCTACATCAGCTGGAGGTAGCTTCCGGGAATAAATCCTCATACTACCTTGGAAGGTTTTATACACTATACTGCTGTTTTTTTTCTTACCACCATTTAATGCTATATGTAAAGCATTTAGAAACCATGACATGAATTCTACAGGATCACCTATGGAAAACAAGAATGACCAGAATGTGAAGTAAGCCCTTGGTTCCAAACCTCATACTCAGATCAGAAATAAATTGACAATCGAGCATACATGTACACCAGTCAGGGCTCAAATTCAACAGTAGCCCAAGGCACACTAAAAATTCTTGTCCTGTCCTGGGCCTACTATCCACATTAATTAAGTACTAGGAATTCACAAAATATTAATACATGTTGTTTTAAACCAGCCTACAAACAGGATATCAGTGAGTACCCTCCAATTAGTATTTTCAAGTTTAGCCATTAAAAATACAGGGTCAGCATTTTTCATTCATATTTCATTCGTATTCCATATTGCAGAAAGGCATGGACCGATGTCTGCTGCAAAAACAGAATGAGTAGATTTTGAACTTTTATTTTTTGGGCTAAAACTCAATATGGAAATGCCAAGGGGAATATTGCAGTGAGATAACCTCACTCATCAAAATTAATCAAATATCAAATGTGTATAGCACATTATTAGGCATTGAAATATCAAAAAAATACTTTCGTGCTTGTTGAATTCCACAGTACGTCACTACAATGCTATGACCTTTGTTTGTTCAGTTTTACATTTCATTTTACACACAACACAGAATCAACAAGACATGAATGTAACAGTCCCTGTTATCTAATTATAAAATACTCATGTTAAAATAATACATGGAACATCTGCAAACAATTGAATTAATATGTACTCTATGTGGGTACAACTCATCATAAAGTGATTTCCCTTAATCTGATAACTGAAAACTTTCATTGACCCGGGTCCAAAATCTCAGAGTAAACAAGTGCAACCAAGAAACTCAAGAAACTGCATTCATAAATCTGAGTAAAGCTTGATGTACCTTTTATAACAACTTGACTTCTTTGTTAATTCTTTGCTTAGGTCTTTGTATATTACCAGGACCTGGGTTTGTTTCAGTGTAATAATTCACTATAATTCCCATCAAAATGTAGCCCTTTTCACTGAGATTGGTAATGGTACGACCCATCTGTCACTGATTCAGATCAACGTCATGACCAGGTCATGACATCACTAAAAAACCTAGCATTACAATCTAAGCTAAATTGTATTCTGAGCATGCTCAGTTGTTCTGTCAGTGGTGTTGGGAGAGGTAGTTTTGGATGAAAATTATGGAAAAGACCCACTTAGGGATTTTCAGATCTGTAAAAAAAAATTACGTGCATATTCGGCATAGACTTGTTTATCAATCTGCCAAGTTTCATCGATATCTGCTGCAAAATTTCTGAAAAAATGTTAGAGACGTCACAGATGGAAACTGGAAATAGGAATTAATAGTCCGCCTTTCAGGCTGCGCCTGAAACAGGGACTAAAAATGGTCTATTCTTACCTTGGCTAGTGATCTGATATTTCTTTTTACTACAAAGCACGACCGCTTGAAGCATTTCATGGGGACTGACATGCGCTTTGAAATTACGAGGATTCCACATTTTTCGCATCAATTCACCGAATCTCTGGGACAGAAGAATCATGATATCACCAGGTGGTCGCTTTATATGTGCATAGTTTTCCTCTCTCAGAAAGTAATTTCTCAAAGGAGGAACATGTGCAAAAGCCTGTAACAACAATAAATGAAAGAAGTAATTCCAGAAAAAAGTAACAGGAGTAGAAGTCTACAACAACAATAAATGAAAATGAAGTAATTCCTTCAAGAAGGAACATGTGCAAAAGCATACAATATTCAGAAGACAGATATGAGTACTTACATGAAGAATCACATTACAGTAATCATTCTTTTTGATATTATTCAGACCAACGACTCCTGGTAAATACGTACTACCATCATAAGCACGGGATAGTTTGGAAGTCTTGTCCATATGGTAAATTTGTAATCGTGTGAATGTTGGTTTCAATACATACTGTGAGAGAAAAAGTAGCATTAATTGTATGTGTGGATTGTATGTTAAGTACCCTAACTCTTATAATTCTGCAAGTACAAATCTAATTTACGATACGACACAGTCCCCATTGCTTAATGGTAAATAAAACTAAAATAAGTCAGCCATATTGAATCAGAACAAAAGAGATCCAGAATGGGAGAAATGATTGATGAATTTTCAGCACAAAAATAGACAAACATTCGATGGCAACCAAATTGATATGCATATATGTATTTCAAGATGCATAATACATGTATTATGTGTGAAGTTTGAATGTGATTAGTTCAGGAATGTCTGAGATACTGGACGCACACCTCTCAGGATCCTTTAAATTAGGAGTTAACAGACTCAAACGCCTTAGCGCCATACTCAACTAGTAAGCACATACCCAATTCTAGTTCTATGCACCCGATAATGTTTACCTTTATATCATCCAGCGAAGAGTCAATAACCTCGTAGTTGTCTGGGAGACAATAGAATTTCAGAGTGTGCAGATTAAGATAAACATGATGATCAACCTCAACACTGTGTGTATAGGCATGCGACTTCAGACCTCTTCCTGCAGAAAGAAATAACATTTATTTTTATATCTTGTATCTCAATGTAAATCACTGTAAATTGCTAGTGAGTTATTCAAAATGATGGAGTACAATGTAAATAAAATTTCAAGCATCTTTGCTTTCCACTCATTTGGCCGCAATATGATGGCAGATTTTTTTCAGTTTTCAGGGAGAATTTTAAAGTGCATTTCACAATTTTGTTTTTTGTCTGTTGTCACGTGATGTGGCATACCCAATTTGATTAATCTACTGTAGAATACTTTATTTTCGCTGGAATTAATTTTTGCTGAAAAGGCTTTTTGGGCGTTTTGCTTGGAATTTATTTTCACTGATTTTTCATGAGTTTAATGTGAAATATAGGAAAGAAAGTATATTCGCTGGATTTTATTTTCACGGAATCATCCCTTCAGCGAAAATAGCGAAAATAAATTCCAAGCGAAAATAAAGTATTCTACAGTATTTTACTGAGGCCAATATACAACCTTGTTACAAAAATATTTCAGCAAGAGCAATTAATAATACATACCTTGGAAGTATTTGCCACATATTAAACATGCATAGACATTGATATGAGACAGACACACTGAACACAACTTTTCAAAATCAAAATCCAGCACATTTCTGAAACATGAAATATTAAAATTAGTCAATATTCAAAATCCCACATTGTAACGTACATATTCTTCAAAGAAGAAGACAGTTCAGCCACCCCCAACAGTTGTCTTTTCATATGGGCTAAATCAGGTAACATATGTGATGTGCAATTCTCACAGATGGACCGGAACAGGAAGTCAGTAGAAGACAAAAGATTTTTTCGTTAGCTTGGGGGAAATTTGATTAGCTTGGGGGAAAACAGAGGTGTTAATCTGAAAATTCATGGTCTTTTCCTGTTTGGGGGATCGTGACGTAGCTCTGACTATGAGAATGATTCCACTGAACATTATTTATATCGGCCGTCTGAGAGACAGCACTGCGTGACAGAGCTCCTAATTTACTTATTATTCACTGTTGACTCCTTTGTTCAAACGTGACTTGTGTTCATTAAGCATGTAAGCATGTGTACATTTGAGATACTAATGGACTAAACACATTAAACTGATACACATATTTAAATTGACACCCCTTGGTGTTTATAAATATTTATATAAATTTCACAATTCAAACTGAAATGTGGTTAACTTTTGGCTGATAGATGGAAAATTTCAAATGATGGTCATTTCTCACAGGTTCCATTAATTGCCTGGTTGGAATCAACTGTCATTGAGATATATAAATATTTAATATAAAAATCAAAGGAATAGGTTTGTTGTTATGAGACAGTACTAACCTGTTAATTGTGTCCAAGTATGGGCAGTTGCGACTATCAAATGATTGTTTTTTAATGACTGAAATAAATAAATAAGAATAAACACATGATGAGGTTTAGTTACACCATACAGCATTCCCAAAAGTTAGCTGAATAAAACAGGATATTGGATAGGTAGGTAGTTTTTTATTTTATTTTATTTTTTTCTCCCAATGGACTTCCCTTCCTCTAAGTTAATTTTATCACAACCACATTATAGATGTAGTAGAGGTTATTGCTATTGCAATTGCATAGCCTATTTCTGAAGTAACATATTCTTTGAATCCCATCAAGTTATATATTTTTAGAAAGCTTGTTTTTCAAATAATATAGAATAAATATTCCACCAAAAAAATGGAACCGTGAAATCACATCACCAATGGGCGTGGGTTGGTGGGACTAAATTACTAGTACTTTATTGAAATCAGTTTTTATTTTTAATTGTATTCATTCTAGTAATTTTTTAACATTTCTTTTTTAAAACCCAGTCTTTATTTTATTCTTATTATTGTATTGCATTTAGAATTGTCTTACTACATGTAGTAGTCTTGTAATACTTTTTATTTACCATACAGAACCTGCTGATGGTTCGGTAGTGTAATAAAGTTATTAATACAGAATGAATGACTATTAATGGCAAATGCTAGTCATTACCAATGGATTACTTAGTTATTCTGGTCATCTACTAAATTAGAGCAAAATCAGATTAAAAGATATCAAGATGTGAAGATCAAATACTGAAGAATATTACCAAAATGTCTAACATTTCACTCTCATCCATCAAGGGATCTGAAAATACAAATATTTAGGCTACTGGTTCACCAGAAACCTGTCTGACCATACTCACTGTGTAAAACTAAGTGAAAAATTCAACAAACTATTCCCAGTAATGAAAGCAACCGTTGGAAATCATGGAAACATTAATAGGGTAGATTATGGGTTGTCACTATGGAATAATGTAATACGCCCTTCATTAGAATATGCTGGTGAAATAGTAACGTCTAGTTTATCTGATATGGAGAGTTTGGAAAAACTGCAAAGAACAGTTGGATAATTTATACTGAAAAGTCAGTGAAACACTGCAAATGAAGCTGTTCTTGGTGATCTTGGGTTGAATACAATGAAAGGTAGATTAGATATAATGAGGTTAAAATATTATAGGAGACTGAATAAAATGAAAGAATCTAGGTGGACAAAAGTTACTATTACCAAATTAAATGAGCTAAACAAAGAAACTGAATAACATAGAGGTTACATATTTTGGAACTGGCTAAGATATACAGATGATATACTAATAATAAAATATGTCAAAATAAACAAAAAACAGTTTACAAACTTAACTGATAAAAAACTAAAAACATTGGTTCTGAACCATGATGAATCCAAGTGGAGAGAAGATATGAAGTTAAAATCAAGCCTGAATTATTATATAAAATTCAAAACTAGCTTGAAAAGTGAGAAATATCTTCAGTCAATAAATAAAAGGACCACTTTAAAGGAGCACAGCTAAAATTCAGAGCAAGATCATGTACTCTTGGGTTAGCATATGAAAAAAGAAAATGGGAAAATAATAGTGAAGATGACATAATTTGTCCATGTTGTGAAAAAGACTAAGAAACTCTCGAACATTTTATTTTGCAATGTCCAAGTTTTAAAATAAAAATGGAAAACTTAATGTGTGAAATAAAATAAATGTTATTGAATATGAAAGAAACAAATTTATCTGATAACTTCAATCAAATGAAAAACGAAGAGTTATTATGCTTCCTTCTGGGAGATACCACTCAAGGTTATAACAAAGAAATATGTTACACCATAGACAAACTTATGAAAGAATTTTTAGTTGATGCCATGGACTTTAGAACAACATTTTTACACTAATAAGTAGATTGTAATGTTATTTTTATTGTACTAATATTAATTTCATTATATGTTATTTTTCATGATCTATAACAGTATTTCTTGTACTTATTTTAAGAAATGTATCTTTAATTTTGCAGCTCCTGTAAAAGTGAGCCTCTGTTTTAAAAGGGTAGCAATAAATAAATAAATAAATAAATAAATAAATAAATAAAATAAATAGAAATGTGACATAATACCCAAATGTGAGGGCAAGGCATTATCTTTACTGTCAATTTAGTAGTATGGTAATTTTCTTTTTTGTTTCCTTTTAAGTTTTATCGTTGAGGTAACATTTGCGAGATATTAAATTCCCTACAAATATTCAACAGTTCAAATGTTGAACTAATTTTTGTATTCCACTATATTTCCAAATAGAAATTAAAACTTTTGACACGAAGTATGAGTGGAGGGAGTGAAAATACAATGGATAGATGAACAACAGGCTGCTGCCAAGCGTGACGCAAAGCAATGCAGGAGTGGAGCACTGACACAGGGCATGCAAAGTTATAACCTCAGACTAGTAATTCAATGTATTACGACCCTGTTTTTAGTTGAACTGCGCCCTCTCTCCCATTTGAAAACAAATATATATACGTACATTTCCGGTTTTATCGATTTCCCGAGATCACGTGTTAGTGTAATCAGAAAATGCAAAAAAAATTAAACGCAAGATTGACAAATTCATACCTATTCGTGTTTCAGTGTCCTCTTCAAATACACCACGCTTTCTTTTTTCAGTCGCCATTTTGAATAAATTTGAGTAAAACGTCATCAGTTTCGGGAGAACACAACATTTGTTTTAAAACTATTCCTTCACTGAACCTTGTGTTCATATTTATAAACGCGTATTTGTAAGTCAGTAAGGATTCCTTAGACGCCTACGAACATTATAAAGTTACAGTGAGCGTTAAAACGCTGACAAAATAAATAAAAACGTTGTTGAACAATGAGGTCAAAGGTCATTGTACATTTCCGGCTATTTTGAAATCGAGATGGCGGTGAGCGAAGACCAAGATTCAAAACTCAGCTCAAAGCTTGACATGAGTCATGGATTTGTGCACCATATT
This sequence comes from Saccoglossus kowalevskii, assembly GCF_978046115.1. NCBI lineage: Eukaryota > Metazoa > Hemichordata > Enteropneusta > Harrimaniidae > Saccoglossus > Saccoglossus kowalevskii. Next base: position 25,329,098 of record NC_140659.1, read on the forward strand.
ATCAAGAATCAGGTGGAAAGGTAAATATCCAAAAAAGATCTGTTAATATACTCAAAATGTCGGCTAAATTACACCGTATCATAAACTCTACAGTCTATTGTTTAAACTGTCGTAAGTCCTCAGTATCTTGTTTTTGTTTCAACGAAAGTGTGAACGGTTTATTTCCTAGCATCCTACCTTGCCACAACAGAAATTGTTTCTAGACCGGTTATAAAAGGACTGTGATTAGACCTCAAAGCACTAATTAGATCAGTCGTTACATCTTTGCCTGTCTTCAAGTTGTTGTGGAGGTACTATAACTATTAATTATTAATTAAATCATAGACCCTCCAGTACTGGAGGGTCTATGATTAAATACAACACTTTGTTCTGGTTTTATGGTTGACGACAATGATTAGTGATAGGAAGAAAACTTCAGCATTGGTGTAGTACATTTTAATTGCATAGGACATAAGTGCAACACTTCAGAATACAGTTTTTAGAAGAAGTTAGGCGTAGGTCCCTTACCTATATTGCAAGATGCTAGAGGTGGGTTGGTATGCAACAACCTATGCTAGAGACAGATTGGGATGCACCCTATGCTAGAGGTGAGTTGGGGGTGCAACAACCTATGCTAGAGGTGGGTTGAGATGCACCCTATTCTAGAGGTGGGTCAGGACGCAACACCTTATGCAAGAGGTGGGTCCATAACTGTATTATTATTTATATAAAAAAAATAATTGAAAGAATTCCTACAAGTTGTTTTCACTTCATTATAGGAATGACTATGATAAGGAAGTTAAACTGGCCAAGACATACCAGAAAGGACCTCGTCTCACACCTTCCACCAACAGACCCAAGAAACCTAATATTCGTCTTTATACCCCACCCTCTAGAGGCACTAAGACTGGTGGTAAGTTCTTGATTTTGTATAGTATTATCAGGAGCAATAATTCAGGCATTTTCTCCACCTGACAACCACAACCACAACAACTGATAAAAACATTGGTCGAAAACTCAAAAACCTGTACGTTGGGCTAGTTATTGAGACTCTCCCGAACAGTGTAACAAGATTACTCTTACACGTATAACATATACAAATTTGGTTGTTCAGGATTGTCTCATACAGTGCACAGGAGTTGATAATCTGGTTTAGACATACTGTACATGCATTTTCCAATGATGGTCCAAATAAGGATTTCACACTCCAATAGTGTTCTCACAAAACATATGCACATTTCATAATACCCAGTAGACCAATTTCCGTTCACTGCAATATCCCATGTTATGCATGAAATCGAACACATAAACTGTGAAAAACAAGTCATTGTCAATGACACGTCCCCGTTCCGTTCATATTTGAGTGACATATACATTCAAAGCAGATCATGACCGAAATGCACCTGCATATGTACAACACATTGTGCTAAATCTGAACAAAATCCATCCATGCATGACTGAGATCCGGTTCTGGAATTGTGAAAATACGTGATTTTGATGCATTTTCGGCCTTAAAATGGCCATCATTCCGCTATTGTTAAGCAGATCATGAAACAAATGCACATATCTATTTGTGACATGATGTACCATGTGTGTGTGAAGTTTGAACTTGATCAATCCAGACATGTCTTGGATACGAATCCAGAACTGAATTCTTTAACAAAATGGCCGCCAGTCGGCCATTTCGAACTTGATCCGAAAAAAAAAAGACGTGCATCAAGGCCCTATTATGTTTAATGTATGTACCAAATTTGAACAAAATCCATCGATGCATAACTGAGATACGGGTCCGGAATGGTGAAAATGTGCGATTTCAATGCATTTTCGGCCTTAAAGCGGCCCCCATTTGGCTATCGTTAATGAGATCATGAAACAAATGCACATACATATTTGTGACATGATGTACCTTGTGTGTGTGAAGTTTGAACTTGATCAATCCAGACATGTCTCGGATACGGATCCAGAACTGAATTCTTTAAAACAAAATGGCCGCCAGTCGGCTATTTCGAACTTGATCCGAAAAAAAAAATGACGTGCATCAAGGTCCTATTATGTTTAATGTATGTACCAAATTTGAATGAAATCCGTCCATGCATAACTGAGATCCGGGTCCGGAATGGTGAAAATGTGCGATTTCAATGCATTTTCGGCCTTAAAGCGGCCGCCATTTGGCTATCGTTAATGAGATCATGAAACAAATGCACATACATATTTGTGACATGATGTACCTTGTGTGTGTGAAGTTTGAACTCGATCAATCCAAGCATGTCTCAGATACGGATCCAGAACTGAATTCTTTAAAACAAAATGGCCGCCAGTCGGCCATTTCGAACCCGATCCAAAAAAAAAAATGACGTGCATCAAGGTCCTATTATGTTTAATGTATGTACCAAATTTGAACAAAATCCGTCCATGCATAACTGAGATCCGGGTCCGGAATGGTGAAAATGTGCGATTTTGATGCATTTTCGGCCTTAAAATGGCCGCTATTCGGCTATCGTTAATGAGATCATGAAAAAAATGCACATACATATTTGTGACATGATGTACCTTGTGTGTATGAAGTTTGAACTTGATCAATCCAGACATGTCTCGGATACGGATCCAGAACTGAATTCTTTAAAACAAAATGGCTGCCAGTCGGCTATTTCGAACTTGATCCGAAAAAAAAAATGACGTGCATCAAGGTCCTATTATGTTTAATGTATGTACCAAATTTGAATGAAATCCGTCCATGCATAACTGAGATCCGGGTCCGGAATGGTGAAAATGTGCGATTTCAATGCATTTTCGGCCTTAAAGCGGCCGCCATTTGGCTATCGTTAATGAGATCATGAAACAAATGCACATACATATTTGTGACATGATGTACCTTGTGTGTGTGAAGTTTGAACTCGATCAATCCAAGCATGTCTCAGATACGGATCCAGAACTAAATTCTTTGAAACAAAATGGCCGCCAGTCGGCCATTTCGAACCCGATCCAAAAAAAAAAATGACGTGCATCAAGGTCCTATTATGTTTAATGTATGTACCAAATTTGAACAAAATCCGTCCATGCATAACTGAGATCCGGGTCCGGAATGGTGAAAATGTCCGATTTTGATGCATTTTCGGCCTTAAAATGGCCGCTATTCGGCTATCGTTAATCGGATCATGAAAAAAATGCATGTGCATATGTCCCATATAATGTGTGATGTATGAGTGAAGTTTGAACTTAATCGGTCCATGCATGTTCGAGATACAGGTGATCACGGACGCACGGACGCACACAGGGCAAAACATAAGTCCCCGTTTTCGGACTGCGTCCGAACGGGGACTAACAAAGGTCAGAGCTCAGCATTGTAGTAATGAAAACATTGTGTGGGATTCATTAAACTATTGGATTATTTTCACATATAATGTGGTATACACATTTGATGAGCTTTGATGAAATAAGGATATCTGAATGCAAATATTCTCCTCTGAATAATCCACATTTCAACACTGAGCTACCGTATAAGAAATTAAAGTTCAAAATTAAATCATTCTATTTTTGCAGCAAATGATCGGTTCATGTCTATTGTGCAGTACACAAGATCTTGCAGTGATTGAAATTTCCAGAAAGTCTGATCAAATCATGCAGTGTGTACTAAATAGCATGGTTATTAGAAACTGCATATCCATCAAATATTCATCTCTAGTTTTATTTTATAATTTACATTTAGATGATGATACGGAAACTGAAGAACTTTTCAAACTAGAGTATGTTTCTGACTCAGGAATTAAATCAGAATTTGTCGTAAGAAAGGTAAGAGATTTTACATCTGATATCATTTCATGATATCCTTCAGGGGACATTGCCTGTACTGCTGGGCGGTAACTGAATATATTAAAATGCTGACTTAAGGTAAAAACCAAATTTGGAATTCAAATTTTACAACTAGTCCAGCCATTACACATTGTTAGCCATATTTCTATTGACTGGCCATTCTTTGCAGTTAAATGCTTAGAAACCCCTTCTCCCAAAATGAACTGAGAAAGACTGTTACCATAGCAAATAGACTTTCTCATACAAAAATGAGAACAGAACATTCATGTTTCTGGCTACCGTGTAATTCAATTGAAGTTTAATATACAATGTACTAACAGAAAGCCATTAAACAAAAATAAATTTAATTGTATGTCTGTGATTCATCCCAGAGTACTTATGCACCAAGTTTCTGAAAGAACAGTCACTTAGTTGAACCTGACCCTCCCCTCATTAGAAATACCCCTAAAGTGGATGCTGCCATTTAGTTGAGCATGGGTGTCGATTCAGTAGAGTATGGCATCTACAGACTCCCCTGAAGTAATGTATAATGAAAATATGGCATAATGTTGTCAATGGGAATTAGTTCATAATGTGATTCTATGTTTTATTTCACCTTTTAATTGGCTTGCAGGGTGATAATGCCCATGACCTTGCTGTGAATTATGCACCCAGACTGGGACTGGACAGTGCACTTACGGAGGCACTAGAAATTCGAATTGATGAAGAAATGCGTAGACGAGAAGAAACCTGACACAAATCAAACAAAACGTACTACTTGTAATGATATATATGCTCGAATGTGGAAGTACTACCGGTACATGCAAAGATGGAGTGTAATGGCAATGTCACCATGATGATGACTTCAAGTCTGATAACAGAAATAAAGTTGCATGATACAGTTTTTTTTTACATAGTTGATAACAAATCTGGACTGTAAAAAAAAAAAAAATTCTAAAGGATTGACAACTTAAATACCAATTCCAACATCAGTTTGGTGGAATTGGTGGAGCTTTTGACAATTTTTCTAATATGCGTTTTCTTTTCTAACAGTTCTCGTGGGAAAAAAAGCAATAAAATTATATTGTAAAAGTTGATGACATGTTGCCTGATTGCAGTGCTCTGTTGGTAATCTTGATAAACCCTACATGCACTGCTCGGGGTAGTCTTGGCCCAATACTGAAAAATCTTGGGTGTAGACACTCCTTGAGAGATAAGGTTTTGGAGCATCCATTCCTCTTTGGTCGATCTGTCCAAAATATTGAAATCTAACTGAGTTTAAACCCAGAGACCACATACCGTTAATATAGTCGTGATCTTAAGGTAGATGTCTACTCATGATTTCAAAAACCCAGAATTTCTTAATATATTGTACTTCCAGGCAATATAAGAATATTGACTTTGAAAAAAATGAGGGTCACCAGGTTAATTTTAGAGAAAATCATGGTTGTATTTTAGTGGATAACTGCCATTTTGGCAGTATTATAGTGCTTTTACCATAGGTTCCTACGGCAGAGATATTACGCCATATCTCAAATTGTAGGCTGGTGACATAGGCCGACAAAATAATATATTGTTAATGGAGTATTTTTTGTTTTCCTGAATTTTTTCAAAAATCTGGGTTTTAAAGTGTTGAAAAATGCAATTTTTGTTTAACATTGCGCTCTATGGAATTGTTCTAAAAATAGCTATTTTTAAAAAAAATGTAGTACAAGTTTCTCAAAATACGTCACTGTAACACACAATAGAATGATTATTTTGTTATGGGACAATAGCTTCATGATTTTACATAATAAACCAATGAACATTGTCATGCAATTTATGACACAATTTCTCAAAAAATATGAGTAGGCTTCTACCTTAATGAACATGCAACTGTTGAAAATCAGTCACATTGTGAGCATAAATTTGTAAAATTAGCGACTTGTGTGAACATTAGGGAACGAGTGCAACGATGTATAAATGTTTCACAGAGTGTTTTAGCGTACTGGTGAAACATTTTCAGCCCTCTGATAATGCATCCTTTGCCAAGCAATTTGATTGGAGAATACAATAAGCAAATATTTTTAGTATTGCCGGAGGAGGTACAGGCTGAATGGAACTAACAAAATGTACAAGTTTTTAATTTCCAATTTGCTGAGTATCCATAGGTTTCGATTTACGACCAGCGAGATATCTACTTCACCATAACAATCTTAATATAATTTTTGTTGGTATACTGCTGGTTGGGCAAATTCATTCACAGTAACGAGTGCAACTTTGTTATACTGTTGATGACATTTTGTTAGGCATTAATGAGTGTATAATGAACTACAGGAATTGCAAGACATTTGCCTGCCACAAGGATTCAGCATGATGGATTCAGAAAAATCAATACGAAACGTTTTTCATCAAGTACGATTCACAAATGCCAGATTTTATTTTGCCAAATTACTCAAAACCATCAAACTACTAAAATCAATGACAGTATGATTGTATGAAAGGATTTATTTCCAAAGATTTGATACTGTACACTGATTGACTTGATCAAGTTTGAATTTGTTTAAAAAACATGATAGAAAACAACTGTCTAACCCTACCACCCATTAGAAAATTACATTTCAACAAGGATATACAGGAACTATGTATTGTGGCTTCATCGCACACAGCCACCTCGTATGCGAGTAGTGTAGGGCCTGTACTTGATTTTACAAGTCAGTTTCACACATGTGTCTTCAGACACTGCAACTAAATGTAGTAAAACTTTCCCAATAAGACAAATGAAGTGATGCAGCTGCAACTTGCGAGCAAACTACTTGTATATACAGGCTGGAATGAAGTCTTGATCGCCAAGTATGAATCGAAAAGATTCTCAACACTGCATGAAACACAGTCTGTAAAACTGACAAGTTTCTAAAGCATAAATAAGTTCTATTTATTGAGGTTATTAGAATATAATAAAACAGTCACAAGTTTATTCGTTGTCATCTTCCAATTTGGGTGCAAGGTAGTATCTGATGTATCCCATATCAGCAATCTTGTATTCAACAACTGTACAGGGTGAATAAAAAGGAAGAAAGATTAGCTGCAAAACAGGTTAAGATACGTACAAGATGCGAAGATACATTGTTATTTATTTCTAATCATACTTGCATACCCTACCCCAATAAAATATTAGTTATAAAATTTTTGCTGCAATGCGAGTGCAACCACAATTGCTTTGTACAGTTTTATTTTGCCACATGTCATGAACTAGGACAGCAAAATGTGTATATATTGAGAAGTTGAATTCACTTGCTAAAGGGTTAATTAACCAATGACAGATAAACTCTGTATCTCCACAGTTAATAAGAGCCACCTGATGATCTGTTTTAGCAGGGTGACAAAATAAACTGATCAGGTTAGGCCAGGAAAATTCTGTTTCTCGTTGCATGTAAATTTTGAAATGAGGCGGCGAGGCAATTTTTTTTTTTTTTTAAATACTGAGCTAAAATGGGGGAAATTTGAGACAAGTGCGAGTACAAGCGCATTTTGGAATGCTTTGGAAAGAAAAAACGTCCGAGGTGCATAGTTCAAAATGATGCGCGCGGAAACAAACATTTTTTTTTTCTCAGCCTTAACCACTCTTGCCTTGCAGTGTTTTGGCTTCAGCACTTTTGGACACCCGGCATACACACTTGTGCAATGCAAACTGCTCAGATTTATGAATTTTGAGTAAAAGTATTGCATGAAATGTGGAAATGTTAAATTATTGAAATTTACAGGCATCACAAATCCTTTTCCAGCACATTTGATCACAATTACATTTCAATTTCAAATTTGAGCACCATTGTTAAATATAGTGCTTTTACTTTTGAATTGATTGAAGGCGAAGTTATAAATACTGGCAATTTAAGTAATAAATTTTGTAGTAGAGATTCAATAGGGAGTTTCCCTTCAGTTTATTCAGCACCCCTTACTATATTGATATAAATACACATGGTTTGAAGATCGTGGGAAGTCACTAAAAGAACCATTTACCTAGAGGTACTTCTGCAGACATTGATAATGTAACTTGTGGTGATAATGGAGACGCCTTTGTGAAGAAGTTCAAATAACGCAATGCAAATGTTAACTGTACTTTTTCTGTCAGTGTGATTGATACCTGAAATGGTAGAAAATAAAATGAGAGAATTGCTGGAGTGGAAATGGTTACAAGTACATCAACTGTATTATATCTTTTTTTTTTGTGTTCACTGGGGTTTGATATCCAATTGTAGCTACACCTTCCCAATATTACTGGGTTAAAGCTTTCTAAGACCTTGATGAAGCGTAGGAGGCTAGATTTTCTAATTGGTTTAGATAAAACCTTTCCTGCGTTGCGTACAGATGCCCAATTCTGGCTTGAATATTATTGCGATAGTATATATCAGTCTGTCCTCTAACAAAGATTGATTTTGTAGGGATACAAAGTCAAATTGAAATTCCCAAAAATAAAGTTAGGTCAGCTTATTGGTTACTTAGAAAAGGTCATCAAGGATCAATAAAGATTCTATGTGGCCTTGAATTTTCTTTTACACTTGTTTTGTTCATAAAATGTGAATTTCATTTTATGCCAGGGAATTAGCATAATTAGTTGCATCTGTATTTGCGATACATCAAAGTAGCTTAGAGAGCACACTGGTACAGATTGGAAATAAGTCTTACATGTTCCTCTTCTTTGTCCACACTGGTATTCTGTCTTAGTGTAATATTTCCGGTTCCCAAGTCTCCGCTAGCAGAGAACTGAACACCTTCCTTGTTGCATGATATTATCACCGACTCTCCAATTTGACTAAGATCACGACAAATTCTTTGGAATTCATGAGATGGCATGGTCACTACAGCACTGTAGTCAGTTTCCTGAAAGAAAAGTACATTTTATATTTTACATTAGTCATTTTGAAATTCAAAGTATGACTTGATTCCAGTAATTTCCAACTATGCTACTGTGATTTTACCTCTGCAAACCACTACATTTGTAGCAAGGGAGTGGAAAAACTGAATCAGTCTTGTTCATGTTAAACCTTTGATTGCCAGATAATTTTCCCTGTCTGAAATTCAGGACAAATATTTTCACTAAATTTTTATTTTGGATCATACAGACAGTTACAGATTTTGCCTCTTATCAAAAGGTTTGTCAATTCTTATCAACATTACATGTGGGGAAAAGCAGACTACACACTCATTTTCTTGCTGCTGTCAAAAGTCAAACAATGATAATCAAAGGGTTAACTATTTCATCACCAGACTTTCTCTCGCCCAAATTGTTTGGCACCTTTTTCTAATATTCAATATTTCTGCAAAAGAACCACAATTTTGGAGCCAACAAACATAATTTAAGTCAATTTTCACTAAAAACATTTGGCTTTTTTTGTCCCATTTTTCGAAACGAAAGTGTAGACTAAACAGGACTATTTTGTTGATTTGTGATGAAAAGTGGAAACTGGTGGTGAAAAGGTTAATCATTGCAGATGTGAAAAACAATACAACACCAGCCAGTTATGTTACTTATTCTACCTGCTACTCTAATTTTACGATCAAGACTAAATTAAGTTCATATGTGAAGCATTAATAGTTGCACAAATTGCAATGAAAATATATCCACATTTTTCACGTACACTTTTATACACTCCAAACATAATGTTGAGGGCAGTATACGAGTGGAGCCAATTTACATAAAGCAGGATAAAGACTTGAATTAAAGCAATCTGTACCGATACACTTCAGATAGTTTAACATTTTTTCATTTCACAAGTATTTAGTAACATAAATGAAATGTTTACTTCTAATTCATGCAAATCAAGCCATGTCAGCACTTCTAATAGAGGAAATCCAGCGCACACTTACTGGAATGCCAAGATGTTCAGAGTCAATGTCCATCAACTTCAGCTCATAGTCTGATACTTTTTCTTGGTTTGGAGACTCAAATAGGAATGTTACAGTATCAGCATTTGTATCTGGTGCTTTAATAGTGATTGCATCCTCATTTCCAGCACACTTCAGAATCTTTGACATACTGAAAGTACACAGAGTAGGCACAAAATTAAATTCTCTTAAGACCTAGCAAAATACATTGTTCAAAGAAGCCTAGACATGAAGTTTAATTATTCTTTCATTTTTTAGCTCCGCTGTCAACTTTGTCGAGGGGAGCTTATCATACGAATGATTGTCCGTCGTCATCCGTATCAACTTTTTACTTTTTCGACTTCTTGAAAACTACAAGCTTGAATGCTTTGATACTTGGTGTACATGTACCTTGGGTAGACCTCTTAGAATTCGTGATATCTTCAATTCTCTAATTTTAATGAATATTGTCTTTTTTGGTAAAAAGTGATATTTTTAACTTCTTGTTAAAAACAGCAAGTCCAATTGCTTTGATATTACATATATAGGTACTACATGTGGACCTCTCAGATTTTTTCATATTGTGATATCTTCAATTATCTAATTTTGATGAATATTTTTGTCAACACAAGTATCTAGCTTCATTCATCTGTTATACTGCACTACATTGTTTCTATTCGACAGTTATCTTCACAAACTGAAGAGAATAGCATTTGTCACAATTACAATATTTTTCTAAAAATAATTTACATAATCGTAGAAAATGGTACATCATGTCAAATGAAACATGGACAACAAGTGCAGGCAAATAATGTTTTCAAATCTAAAACTGCCTTGCTTTACTTTGCTGTGGTTTGTTGTGAATCCCAAGGAAATTCAGTCTGAACAAAGTCCATGAAAAATTATTTTAATGTCAGTTATAAACATGTTGATCTCTTTTAGTGTTTGTTTACTGCTATAAACTAATGTCTTCACAAATTAATTGCATGATCTGATGCTAAGTAATGAAATTTTAAACAAACTGTATATAAATAATCAACTTTGGAAACTGTATTATACTACTGTAACGTACACTTTGGTAAAATATTATCTGTTGCAGATAAATCTAGACAATTTACAATTGGTGAAACACTTTCTTTGTTCTAAGCTAGCAGACTAGTTAAACTTTTAGTATATTGATGTTCACAAATGATTATTACACTAACTTCTGTGTAATAGTAAAGGTTCATTGAAAACTGAAATCTTGCGTAATATCACACTATTTTCTTTTTTTATGTTTGGCAAAAAACAGTAGAGGGTCTACAATAAATTATTTAGGGTAGGGTAGTTTACGAGAACCACATTTTTTTTTACCTTCCATAGGTTAGCTTACACCTTGGTGAAGCTCCCTTCAAAAGTACTAATATTAATTATATTATTCCCATACACGGGAGGCAATACGTGAGAGTAGCATTGCCCCTTCAGACATCTATAATTCTAACCCTATATTTCATCAAGTATTGGTTTGAAAATGGCTGCTGACGCTTTATGATGCACACACGCATACATACATATACACACACACACACTTGTGGGCAATGGATTCCCAAACGTAACTACATACCTGCCAAGGTTGATGCCCAGGGTAATGTTCCTGTCACATCTGTAATTTTCATATCCATCACTTTTGAGCAATAATGACACTAAACTGACATGGCTGCTGTCCATGGCCTGTAGGGACATACCTGTGAGAAGTAAAAACAAAGTTATCACCAGTGATCGTATTTTCCGGAGACTGCTACACATCTTTATTCTACATCAATGCAGCATGACTAGTACTAAAACATTGCTCTAGACAAATATTAGTAGATCATGGATAAAACCATTCTAGCCAAACTTGAGACAGAAATTCAAATTGATCAGTATTATTTATTTACCCCCTTCCTACCAAAATAACAAAATCATTTGAGGTAGCACAGTATAAAAATACAGTGTTGATACACAGGTAATTTAAATTTCAACCCTCAAGTAGTGACCAAATATATTTTAACTATAATTATATTTAAATTTATATGCTTATAATTATTAAATAATTATTGTCAGGCTGGACTGAAATTGAGGCAGACTTCATACAGTCAAGAAATCTGCATGCTATGTATTGCCATTTTATTTTGAGACAAGGCACCAGCTTCATTGTTTTAGACTTAAGATCAGGTCAGTTGAGGTCAATAACCAATGAATTGAGCTTTGTATTGATCAAAAGAAAACAAAAGTACAAAGCATTGTTTACATGTTTTAATGAGGCATCTGCAGCTGTTAACAGTTTTTACTTAGATCAGCTCACAATAGAATCAGCTGTTGGGTGACCTTTGCCCTTGCATAGATTTGGCGGGGAAATTCAATGCAGAGATATTTGGGACGAACAGAGCTGTCAAATCTATGAAATTCAGCATTGAAATCAGTTTATGGGCATTTTTGAACAGATATTTTTTTTATAACTCATGGAAATATTTTTTTTTTCGGAAAGAAGTTGATTCGGTGACAGGATGACAAAACTAAACCGGAAAGAAAGGTTTTGGTCGATTGCCGATAATCCTTACTAGTCACCGGGTTTCTCTTGCAGTGGATGGGCTGACGATATAGACAAACCTCTAGCGAGACGTTCTGTTTACTGAACGATTCCGAACAGCACAAAAAGACAAAATGAGACAAAAATTCAGCTTCGTAAAAGAACGATCGCAGTTTTAGCAAGGTCAGCAGGAATGTAGTGCGTCACTAATCCTTCAAATGTATCAAAACCAAACCAAACCAAAACAACACTTCGATTTACAAATATCGCATAATTACTGATTACATGATTAACCGATTACAAAGGGTTGGAATCTGACTAGGAAATTGTGAAACTCACCGGTCGCTGAACAGTCCCAGTTAGCTTCGGTTAGCAAATCTTTTACCGCTTCTAGGACCTTCTTCAGAAGTGAGCCCTGAACCAATTTTGCCTCAAACATTGTTATATAGTGACGATACAACAAAATATACAGCGGAACTAGAGAAGAAGTAACTCAAATATATAACCGAGACTAGATGATCGTGAATATTAGCAGCTTAAAAGAGGATTATTACGGATGGTTCAAGTATATCGACTCTATTGCGCAGATATTTACACTTTAAGCTGGAAACTCGCGCCAATGAAATCAAAATGGCGGGAACTCAATCTGAAAATTTAAATATTTTCTGTGATTGGCTCATCTTGTCGAATAAGTAGTTCAGTTGTGACGTAGGGGTGAATCACCGTGACAGATAGGGACATGTACAGACATGCTTCCCTGTTGAAATTGCCGACGTTATGTTTTATAATTTATTTATTTTACACGTATCTTTATATATATATATACAGTTGTTCTCATGCAGTAGTACGAGTAAAATATTTCTCTTTAGTTGAGTCATGTATAAGGGGTTTCCAGGTCCTCGCGATTTGTAAACCTTACATCCCTAATACAATAATTGATGTATCCATATACCATATTAGGATTTTATCGGTAAGCTGAAAGTTGTCCGAAATCCGAATATATCCGAACATTATTAGCGGTATACGCATGGAAATTTGAAGTTGGAATGTGGTAGTATTTTCTGGCTAATTCGTCACAATTCCTTGATCGGAAACAGCTGGTATATTATATATGATTTGTAAGCAAGGAAAATCATAACCCGGTAAGTTATGAGACTAATTAAAACTAGAATGAAAGGTTTGGTAGCCGGTCAATGGGGAGGCGTGGTGTGACGGTGATCTGTTTATGTGACGAGCGCCCCTCGTCCATCTGCACCAGCCGTCATTTAAATTCCATTTTGCTTTTACTTGAATATTTCACTCGGACGGGCATTCTGAATGCTTTTAGCTGAACCTTATCAATGATTTTAAGTCTGTCGAATTTGTTGACTCCGTTGTGGTCATTAACAAATACCGAGGCTCCGTGAACATCAAAAGTGTATCAAAAATGCAATTCAATATATGAATGATGGCGCCTTGATGACCAGACAAGAACGCCCAACTGGTCTCTTTCCTTATGTGATCGGATGATGCATTTTTGAACATAAACTTTCGCAGAAGTAATTCGGGTGACGTTTTTCAATAATCATCGGCGGATTAATAGTTTATCGAGAGTCTAATTTGAAATTAAACGTCCAATGCATGGGCGGGAAAATTAAGTGTAATTTGAATTTTGACTTACAATATATCATTTACCGGTGTAATCAGAATACACAGGGGCTTGACAATCTATTATTGTGGGTGATTGCTGAAGTAGATACATGGACGCCTGTGAGGCGGAACAACTATGTCCCGATATCCTCGCTCAAAATAATAAAATTCAAAGTTTGGTCATGTAATGCCAACATGTATCATTAAATTTAATCGTCCAAGCTTCGAAACGCCAAGAACCAGCTGATCAGCCTGCAATATACTAAACACAAGGAGGTAACAAAACATGCACATACTTTTTTTAGCTGCCAAAAATCATACCTTGAAATACAAAATAACTTGTCCAACCCAGTTTTGAGTGCTGATAAGAATCTGGGCTATTACAAAATTAGATTACACAGATTACATATAAATCATATATTTTTTCCAATTTCCACTCATTTCTGACAAAATATGACCTATTCTCAGGGCATACATGCGTCCATTTTCACTGCCTGGCAACTATCGCGGTGAAAACAAAGACCGAAAACTATCAGAAAATGGTACTTTGGAATAGTTCAGACTCCTGAATAGTGTAAAAAGATTGCCCTTGCACATGCAACATTTATCAATTTGGTTGTTCAGGATTACTTCAAAGTTGAGTTTATGTTGTTTTCTCGAATTTAGCTATTTTCACCGGCTCTTCGACCGGCGTTCCACAAGTGCATCCGAACATACAATTATGAATAATTATTTCATTATATTTGACTTTAGTTGAAGGTCACCTTGTAGTTGAGCAGAGTGTGATACTTTTCAAAACATGGAATAACACACACAGGAACTTTACATTGTTTACAAACTTATCTGATTTGATGATTATTCTTAGTATCACATTTAGGCTTTTCAGATTTATGTCCTTCAATTTCCATCAGGAAATATCTTTCAGTAAAATTACACGCTAAAGGGTCTAAAGCACAGCGACCAGCAACAGCAATTCTAAAACACTTGCTTAAAAGTTCACCTCATGGTTACATACTATAAATAATACATGCATTTGACATGGAAATTTAACAGACATTGCTAGCGATTCATGAAATTTGGCTGATCAGTGGGGAAATAAATAATAAATACCCACCCATGTGAGTATTGTACTTGACGACCCCTTTTCACACCCAAGCACGAATTCTCCTATTTGTAATGTCACCATAATAATAATGCTAATAATGTGACAACAGTAAATACCAATTGGCAAATTAGCGAACTACTTATCACCCTTTTCCGGTCAGGGGAGTTTCACGCTATCAGGTTAAGTCGTTGAAAAACGGTCATGATTCAATGCACTCCAGTAGCCAGCATCTGTGCATGCTATCCTGCCAGACATTTTTGCAAAAATAGGCCATAGTTAACAGACTGTATCGACCACAGTTTTCACATTTTTTGCAATCTGTTTGCATACACACTTCATTACCACCATGGACAACAATTTCTCGTATAAAAAAAATCACCATTTTATTTCAATACACATTTTTTACTGTCGTTAAGTAACGATGTTTTGCCCTTTGTACAGTCTCAATAAACACGTGTTAAACATTGAAATAAATATTGCTTAATTGAAAACACATTACAAGCAAGTACACGGTCACTACATGAATGCAAGTTCGAAGTAAGAAGAAAAAAAACGCGCGAGTATGGGGATATTTGGGACATGTACGGGGGAAAACGTGTTTGACATACTCGACCCGTTAGCGTACATTTCAAATTGCAACGTATATTCAACGACTTGAAGTACATGTGTAACATATTACAACGTACTTTCCGTGACTTAACTGATGTTATATTCAAGCTCTAACGTATATTAACCGACTTGACCGTATGAGTAAGTCCACACTTACAACGTATATTTAACGACTCAAACTGAGACTGAAACGAACGAGAACGTAACTGCAACGACTTGATCGGGGTTACCTTCACACAGCAACGTATATTCACCGACATGACCACATTAACCAACTAAATATTTCAACGTATATTTAACGACTTGAAATAAAACGAACTAGCGAGAGCGTAACTGCAGGGACTTGGCGTGTATATATACTCACGCAGAAACGTATTTCCACCGACTAGACCCGATGAACTATCCTGACATTAAAACGTATAAATACCGACTGAGCATGAAACTAAATTAACGATAACGTATTTTCACCAACTCAAACTATTGTACAGTTCGTGACGCTGTAATAAGTTCCAAATTTATTTGTTGTACGCCTTTCTTAGTCGTCCACCCCGGCGGGCTGCTCCCATGCGTCTGCCTGATGTCGAGGGCTGCTCTTCCGTACTTCGTGTTTGTGTTCCCATGGTGCGTTTCCCCCTCAGTGCCATGTTGTGATGAAAAGCAGCAAAACATTCGCCCGCGTGAAGGTGAACTTGACAAATTGGGCATCCTTTCGATGTTTCTGATAATCGGCCACTCGCTGTTTTTCTCCCGTCCTTGCTGCACTGCCTACACGTTTTTTGACGCCCGGATAGTCTGCATATTTCGTGCGAATCCATGTTTTCACTACGAATAAATGATGTGTTACTTGGAAGAGAGCCAACTTCTCTTATGGATTTTTGAATTCGACTCGAGTGTCCACCAATCAGTTGTTTACCTGTGCAGATATTGAAGAATTTGTGCGTTACTTTAGTCGTGCGATTCAATGCCTTGAAACATTCATAAGCATTGACCAATGCAACATCTATGAGGTAACAGGCCATGTAAATCCACCAACGATTGTTTTTTCTGCCCGTGTGATAGTATTTTCGCCTTCAGTTAGAACGATCCACACCATCTATGTGATGTCTGTAACATTGTAACGATACAGGCACGTGTCTCTCGTCATCTACTGCTTCTGCCGACGTAGCCAGTGGGGGATAGACTGTATTTAAAATCAATATTTGCGCGCTGTCATCCTGGTATGCAGTAATATTGATAGTGTCGCCCGGTCTAGTTGCTGCTTTCATTTCACCAATTTTCAATTTCAGCTTCTTGCTTTTCCCTTCAGGAATTAATTGCGCGGCATGGTTTTCCGATTTCGTCTGCTAAAACTACCGACCATGTACACTTTCTTGTCTTGTAATTCAAGGGCCGTGTTAACTGACGTAAAAAGCGAATCACAGAAAAGAATATGGTTTTTTTCTGTGAAGGGCTGTAGCAATCGGTGTGTTGTCTTCTTGATTGTCCCAGTTTCTTTCTTTCTACCCTCAATTGTAGTTTTATATTTCACCCCCAAATATGGTTCAAAGTTTGCAATGTAAGACGTTGTCGAATCGCACACCTGCCATATTTTGAAGCCATCACGGTCGGGTTTGTGGGGCAATCTCTGCTTAAACTTGGACCGTCCCTTGAATCTAATCATACCCTCATCAATCGAAATTTCCTGTCCCATCTGGTAGTATCGCCGACAATTTTCGAGTACGGGTTTCAGCCACGGGTTGATTTTATACAACGGGTCGGCCTCTGATCGTTGACGGCGACGTTCAATGTCAGGATCCTGCCGTGGGTCATTTACTGGATCAGCTAAATGAAAATAACGCATTAGCATTTGAAATCTGGCCCGAGTCATTACTGACGCAATTCCCATATTCTGCAGAAAGGGGTCACTCGACCAATAATTGTCGATTGCTGATTTGTGATCAACACCCATACATATCATCACACCAAAGAATGCTTGCATTTCACTGAAATTTGTATTACGCCAGCAGGCATTTAATTTTTTTGCAATGCATTTTTGATGATATTTGCCGTATTTATTAGTCTCGATGGAAGCCAGTTCTATCAGTTCTGGTGGGATATATTTGTAGAAATATTCCACCTCGCGAGCATATGAAGGCAGTTCAAAAGTTGGTCCAGGTTCGGGTTCAAAAACTGGAATAGTAAATATATCGCCGTCTTCCTCCGTGGCCATTCTCCATTCACCAGTGCCGGAGGCAACATAATCGAATGTAGCACCAATTTCTGTGTCGGATTCAATTTCAATGTCGCTATCGAGTACAGGTGGGTAACGTTGCTCTAAAAAATCGTCATTCTCAGCACGATCTTCATCGATTTCTGAATCTGTATCGTCGTCGGTTGCAACTATGAAGTCATCTGGTATTTTGTGTCGTAGCTGACCCGTTTTTTCGTCCAATACAAGTTCATCATCACGCGTGTCCATTGGCGATGCGTGTGCATACACAACACGTTTTTTAATAGTTTGTTTTTCTGGGAAACTCGCAAGTGTTGATTGTTCTGTATCGCATACATTTTCTTGTACCATTTCTGTGGTGACATCGATGTTTTGTTGCGTACTCGCTTAGTCGATATGTTCAGGCCCCTGCTTTTCTGCATTGGCAGTTGTGGCGGATGTCGACGGTTCCGAATCGCAAACATTGTCTTGCAAAAATTGTATCACATCTTCGACGGCACGTTGTATTTCAGCGTGATTAACTCCCGTTTCTTCGGCATCTGCTTCGTCGGCAGCTGGCGATTCAACCACTTTACGGTTTGTCTTCGATTTACGCTTGCCTCCTGGTTTGCCCCCTAGTTTGCCCCCGCAGTCCTTCAAACGGCTTTCTTCTGTAATCACCTGTTCATTGACAGAGGAGACAGTCTCCGACTTGCGTTCGTTCTTTTTATGCCTTTTCTTGAGTGACTATTATCACTGGTGTCTGTGGTACGTTCGGCTGGTTACTCACCAACGTCTATTGTTTCCTTTGCTTTGGATTTTTTTCTTTTTCCACGCTTTGCTGGTGAAAAATCTGTCGTGTCAATGTCAAACTTATCACTCCCCGTGCCACTGCACGATTGACGCGTTTTCTTCAGTTTCCTTCTTGCCTTCATAAAACACTTTCTATCTGTATAGGATGGCATATTAACGTATGTGTCGGAAAGGAGGCACACAGCGAGTCTGGGCTTTATCTCACTTTCTTCGGCCATATTTATACTGAACGACCAGATGTCCACAAGACTGCATCTCCCCACAATTTGAATATTTATTGTTATGTAAATAAATATGTTATTTTTTTGAACACAGATTGGTTACAATTTGCATACACATAAAATTGTATATGCTAGCTCAGACGGTGAAATCACGTGGACTTGAATATTTCCCACCAGCTGTCCCGGTCATTTTACGTTGGTGATTGCTGACATTCCAAGCTCAGCCGTTGGAATCCGTCATGCTATTCATTCTAAGTGCCGGGACTATTTGCCAAGCTGGTCAAATTACGTTACTACCGTTATAATCGTGAATCGTGTCATTCAAATACGGTTGTAATGCAGGCGGTTTTTTTACGTCGTCGCAAACGTCGCTTTGTGACGGTAAAATAGTGAAATGAGCAGACAAGTGTATAGAATTACATTCTTTATTACTCGGTTAATTTATTTGACTTGGCGTAATCGAAAACAAATTCTCTCCCTCCATAATTTCGCAAGTGTAAAATATCAGGTTCCGTACAACGTATTCAGTGTTCTCCCCAGGATGTAAACAGCGTGGCGGTCCCGCCACAGTGCTTCGATTTGCTGCCACGCTGGTCTGACACCGCCACGGTGATTAGCAAGACCGCCACAGTGCTTTTTTCATCCGGTGTGTTGTATTACGAAAATAAAGTATGAAATATGTAGCTATTGTTTCAGTCTCTACATTGTTTTACCCGACCGCCACGACGATCAAACGTTCCCGGTAAATGGGTGTTAATCTCCGCGTGCCTGACAGGAGCTGGAGTGCTTCCGTGTCTGGCAGCGTTGGGATTAAGTGATAGGCGGCGGTAATTACAGAAGTGCCCGAAAAAATTGTTTATGGGATGCTTCTTAAATATATAAAAATGCGATCACAGCTTCAGACTTTCAGTAACTTAGAGATTTCCTCAACGAGTAACATCACCATGTCCAACCGAAGCACTCTTATATCTTCCTGGCTGGTTCAAAAACCTCGTCGAGATCCGCCACGTGACCATGATCGCCACGTGAACGTGAACGCGATCGCTAGTGAAACATTTTCCCAGAAAAGAAAGGCAACAGATAAACCAGAAAAAGAACAGAAAAGAAGAAAAACGGGATTTGATCAGGCATGGAAAAAGGTATATCCATGGTTAAAAGAAACACCAGATTCGAAAGGTAAGCTGTACATGTGGTAATGTTTTCAAAATGTTCGTGTTCTATATATTTTGTTTACAGTGTACGCGATGCAAACGAAAGTAAAAAAATACATCGTGACACTGGTGTGGGTTACGATCATCGCGGCAATGCTAATTTCTGAAAAATCGAAAACAGACCATTGTACTGTTTAAAATGTTACTGTACTCAATAATTTTTTAAATTTTTGCTTTGTTTGCATCGATTATTCAACCCCGGTTTTGACCTTAACAAATCCAAGATGGCGTGGTCGATCGTTGATGTCATCACGATTTTCTCTAACTTTTGATTTACCTATGCCTTTGAATTTATTTTTCTATAGAATATTATATTGCAAAACTCGTAAATTTAGGTTTTTTTCTTTTTTGATCAATTAGTCTTGTTTTTGTTTCAGGAATGTTGTGTACACTATGTGGCAAGTTTAGCATGTCACACCCCAATGGAAACGCAGTTTGGAGTAAAGTTCCGTGTACGGCACTCAGAAAGGATGTCATCCTAAGACATTCCAGGTCGATTATGCATAAAACAGCAGCAGGGTTGGAAAATGACGTAAAAGAAAATATTCCTGTCGATGAAGGTTTTGTAGTGCAAGTAAACTTACAGCGACTTGCACTTGAAGGGGCCATGAAATGCCTTTACTGGCTGGCAAAAAATGAGATCGCACACACCACCAAGTTTACGTCATTATTAGACCTAGTGAAAGGAATGGGATGTAGCTTTCTGGAACATTTAAATCAGGTATATTTAACTGTATTAATTTCACTTGGCTATAACGTTTCTGACATCACACATTTTTTTTCATTTGAAATAGGGCAATATTATATAACCAATGTATACTTGTATTCCAGGGAGAAAATGCTCACTATACTTCTGAGAGATCTATTCAGGAGCTGTTAATATCAATTTCTTCTGTGATCAGTGACAAAATATATACAGATATTCGCTCCAGTCGTGTATTCAGTGTGATGATGGATGAAACAACTGATGTAGCCATTCTAAAGCAGCTAATTACTTATATGAGATATATCACAGTGAATGGAAATGAATGTGAAGTAAGTACCAAAATCTACACTGTTTCTTGGCATTATTATTGAAATATACATTCTACAAAAATTTTATAAATATTTATATGTATATTTTTTAAATTTTTTACCCAATTAGGTAAAGACCTCATTTGTTGGAATTGATGATTTGTTTAATGGTACAGCTGAGACTATCACCAAGAGTACAGAGACAACCTTCAACAATTTTGATATAAATTTTAAGGATTGTTCAGCACTTGGATCAGATGGGGCTGCGGTTATGGTTGGCCAGAGAAAAGGGGTAGGTTTTATTTATTTTTCATTGTGATGTTGAAGCCAGAGAAATCTCATCTAATTGCTCACTGCAGCACTGGTATTTGAATATTAGTCTCCACTGTCTCCTGTATTTTAATATGTTCAAAATTAACTTTTAGTTTATGTACTTTTCACAGGTTGCTACCAAACTGAGAGAGAAGAATGGTACACTTATCAACATTCATTGCATTGCCCATAGGTTGGCTCTTGCTTCCAGTCAAGCTATGAATGATATAAAATACTTGAAGAGGTTCAGTTCTACATTACAGCAGCTAGACTATTTCTACCAAAACAGCTCTCTGAGAATGGCTGGTCTCCAGGAAATTCAGGTGAGAAATTATTTATACATGTATGAATGATCAACCTCTTTAAATACTTCACAGTGTGATTGGTATCCTAATCTGTCCTACTAATTACGGAAAATACTTGGAGAACCAGACATTAGACTAAAAGAGGCTAAAGCAGTTCGTTGGCTGTCACATCAACGTGCAGTTGATGCCATCAGGAAGACATTGCCAGCAATAATTACAAGTTTGGAGAGAGAGGGCAATGAAAGAGATGATGCAACAGCAGCTGGCTTGGCCACATTTGTGAAGAAATACAACTTCATAGCCAGTGTACATATGATGAGTGATATTTTGCCTCATCTGACAAGGTTATCTCTGCTATTTCAGGTATGCCAAATTTAATTATAAAAGATGCATTGACAGAATTTGTATTATTATTACTACTATTATTATTATTATTACTACCGTAAAAACCCTCAAATAAGAGCCACTTTGTAGCACTTTCATTTCTGGGTGGTGCTTATTTGAGGTAACATGTTGACAACTTTGTAGCCAGTGGCTCTTAAACCAGGGTCATCAAACTTTTTCATTGTGAAATAGGGAAGAGGATAGGCAAACACACACACAACCAAAAAGACAAGTAATTATTAATGATGTATCATTGCAATTAATTTATTCTGTAAAAATACTGTTATGGGAATAACAAACGTCAAATAAATACGATGATTCGACGTTTCACCGACAATGTGTAGCAATGCCTGAAGTCACGTCTCACTGACAATGCATAGCGATGCCTGAAGTCGGATTTGGTAGCACTCTCAGTGTCTGACCCAACACTCGAATCACTTGTACTTCCGTTGTACAATTGTTTACCAAGTTTGGTACGGCAAACTTTTTTCTTGAAAACTGGGATTAACTTGCGTGGCTGTGGCTGGCGTGGTGGTTGATTTGGTGACGATATAAAATAGTTTCGGATACTTGCAAAGCAAGCATGGAACGAATGAAAAAAATGTTGCCAAATCACTTGTATTTATGGCAAAAACAATAAAGAAAAACACGTTTTTCTATAGATTTTCACAGCTTGGGTACTTGGGCATTGTTTTAATTGCGCTAGACGTTTGACAGTACAGCTTTGGTTTATATATTTCCTGTTTCATAATTAAGCCAGCTTATAATGATATGTTAATGATATTCACGTACTTCACAGTCCACACAAACAGGGTCAAACTATAGCCCCACCCCTATATAACCAAATACGAAACGATACCGAGAAAGTAACAATTACATGTATTAAAAATAATTTCCTGTGACCAATCGGAGAGACGAAATCATTCACGAAAGCCCAGGCCTGTTGTTACAAGGCATTTTCTGATTGGTACAAGTCCAGATTAATTTCAATTCTCACAAATAGCTAATTTAAATATTTGGGTCAGGCGGGTCAGGTAGACTTCACTTTGCTGTAAGACAAGTTGATCGCGCAAGTTTGTGGAACTAATCCTTTCGACTGAATTATTGATTATTTTCGGCAAGAGAGTTCTCTTCAAACTAATGCCATTTATTTTGTTACTTCCCTGAACATTTTGTCTCGAATCACCCCAAAACGAACGTCTCAAACGAAATGCAAAAAATAACCCAAAATAACGATCAGCGAGAGTGGGCTGCGTAATCATTACATCTCACAGTCGGAGCTACGTCACGATCCCTCAAACGTTGCCAGGACCGGATTAACACCTCTGTTTTCCCCCACGCTAACCAAATTTCTCCCACGCTAAGGAAAAAATCTTTTGTTTTCTACTGACTCCCTGTTCCGGTTCATCTGTGAGAATGTATTTTCAATACCTCCGATTTTCCGATAAAGGCGTTCTAAAATCATGACGTTCTTTACTTGGTTATAACACAGTTGTGGAGGGACTGTTGTTATAAAGACAACATTGGCAGTGTATATCTCAATGTGTCCTTCGGTGTTTCGGCAAAAAACATACTAGTAGTTACTACTAAATAGTTTGTGAATTGGTCGATTGTGTGTCAGAAATATAAAATAGACAAGTTGACAGTCACATTCACGCTCTCAGTGCATTTCTTTCGTCTATCATTCTTCCGTTCTCAATTACACCATAGACCTTAGAAAACAGGACATCGGGCAAGTTATGGGGATAATCTTTATTTGTCTCACACCTTCTGTGGTGCAATAAACAATGCAGGGTGGAAGTGAGGCACGACAAGCTCGGTGTCTGCCTGATTGTAAACAACCGGGCGGCTGGCGCTTATTTCAGGGTTCTTATTGACAAAACCACTCAACTCTTGGTGGCTCTTAATGGAGGGTCAAATGTAACAAATTTTCACTGAGTGGCTCTTAATTGAGGGTGGCGGGTTTTTACGGTACATGTATTACTACTAAGATACTTTTATAATGTTTTTACTTTGCAGAAAAAAGATGTTGACATTACTTTGCTTGACACAATTATCACCAGTACCATTATTGCTGTTAAACAACTGAAGTTAGTACCAGGACAATATATGCAGAATTTGGATTCTTATATTTCTGAAAATCTATCACCATTCAGTATTACAGTCACAGAACAGATGAAAACAGATTTCAGGTCACAGGTAAATATTTTATTAAATTTTAAGCAAATGAGAAACATTATTTTAATTATCATTGTGTTTTTTTATTTTTTTTACTGAATTGTTTTCTTCTTACTTTTAGGTGTATAACAAATATAATGATAATATTTGCCAGAATTTAGAGGCCAGGTTTCCAGATGTACAGTTGATTAGTGCTTTCTCTATATTTGATCCCAGTTTGGCTGAGGATGATGCCTGTCAGGAGAAACTTGATGTAAGTAGATTTGTTGTATAACATAGATTTGTGTAGATTGCTGTATTCAATACAATTTATATTAGATATTATTTTGTGGAGTCATCTAATCTTGTTTTTTCTGTGGCAGATGTTGATTGATCATTATCAAATGAATGGGGAGGCAATAAGAAGTGAATACACATTAATACAGACAGCCATGATGACAAGTTACACTGATTACAAATATAAAGACATGCTGAAAACAATTATTACCAAGTATAAAGATTTAACTCCTGGATTACATTACCTAGCTGCAGTGGCACTCACACTACCAATATCAACAGTTGGTAAGTACATTATATCATCAGAGTTATGTATTTATATCAAGTTTATTTGTTTCAAACTTCATTTCTACATGTCAAATCTGAACTCTTTTCACCTGTAGATTGTGAACGAGGGTTCTCAGCTGTATCAAGAATCAAGACCAATCTGAGAAATATTCATAAGTGTAGAAGGACCACCAATTGAGAAGTTTGACTTCAAGGCTGCTTCAGATGCATGGGCAATGACCAAGACAAGACGACTTCAATTAGATTAAATACAGAAAAAATAGATGATGTTTGAATATTATAGTTTGTGCTTGAAAATGTAATATAGTTGTATATATGTATAATGTTAATAAATATGTGTTTTTGTGGATGTAAACCTGCTTTGGTCTTTGTAATTTATATGTAAATTTCTATTATTATGTAAATGATATGCAAATTATATGCAAATTAGGCCGCCACAGTGGTATTATAAACTCTTGACCGTCTGAGCAACCTAAATAGCAGGCCGTTTTTCAACGACTTAACCAGTTAGCTAGCTGGAGTGGGAGAACACTGGTATTATAAACGCTTGACCGTCTGAGCAACCTAAATAGCGGGCCGTTTTTCAACGACTTAACCAGTTAGCTAGCTGGAGTGGGAAATTCTAGCATACCCATATTGACGGCGGTTTTTCACCGACTTGACCGGAAAAGGGTTAATTACTGTAACAGGTTCGTTTCTGCCATTCTATTTTACAAGCGAAGTCCTACTACAGTTACTACCGTATTACCCCGGGCACGCGCCCCATCCCCCTGTTTTCACAAAATTTACATGTTGGGGACATCCTCGGTTAAACGCCCAAGGTGATTTTTAGCCAAGAACCGGGTCAACAATAAAGTTTTATTTGTCAAAAACAAACGTGTTTGATTTATTTAAATAGTGTGTTTGTTACGGTAGTTCTCTTTTTGGAGTGTGTGGTGGCCCTGAAAAGGGCCGTTTTGTTTGTGTTTTTACGTAAAAACTCATTGGAACTTAACGACGTAAGATGAACCACGCAGCATGTGGCGCACACGTTCTGCTTTCTCTTCATTCACGATGAATCCAATATTGCAATATTACAATAATCCATACCTTGGTGAGTGGTTTGAAGCACTGAGCTTTGGTTTCAAAACGTAGCACTTGGCTGACTGTGAATCCATAACTGGAGCAGTCAGCTGGCATCGGTGTTGCTGGGTGTATATGATAAAGGGAAGTTGTGCAACCAAATTTGCCAAGTTTGCAGTTTTTCGCCGATAAAAAAATAACTAAGGCGAAAACTTGTGGTTTTTTGTCATTTTTGTAATAAAGACATTATTCTCTATCAATAATCCGCCCAAAATAGGAACAATTCTACTAATTCTTGTGTTTTTTCGACGTTTTTCGAAAAACCTGTGATTAGGCTGCGAAAGTAGAACATTCCGGAGGGGTGAAATGGAAGAGCATCGCAAGGCGATGGACGCGGGGCTTTTTGGCAACGACCGCAAACGTATCCGTGTCCAGCCATTGGTTGGCCACGTAGTGGTCAAAATACGCGTTCTATTTTTATGCGTTAAATTTGACTCTTCCGTTTCACCCCCTCCGGAATGTTCTACTTTCGCAGCCTAATCGCAGGTTTTTCAAAAAACGTCGAAAAAAAACACAAGAATTAGTAGAAATGTTCCTGTTTTGGGTGGATTATTGATAGAGTTTTTATAATACTAGTTTAAAAAACGCACTTCAAAGATTGCAGTGTTTGAAGATGTAGATTCTCAGGAGGCAACAGTACTGTTGACTTCTCCTTCCACTGGACACCAACTAACTATTTAAGTTGATTTGCATACAAAGCAGAGCTTGCAACATGATAGCTATTCATAAAGGGTGTTTTTTTTACTTTTCATATAATACTGTAGTCACACAATGAGGCAGTTCATATTTGTCTCAGTAAATCATTCATTTTTGACAGACACCTGTACAAAATACTTGGACTAAAGCCAGCTAAAATTTTCTGTTATCTTGCATGTTTTATGAATCTATTCACATCTAAATGCAGCACTTTTTTTTTTTGCAATGAGACATTTGTTTTTATACTAAAATATCTGAATTACTTTGAATAAAGCTGGAAATTATGTCCCTTAAAATAATTAAACAAATAAGGCACCAATGTTTTTGTAAGATATTTACATCTTTTAAGGACATTCTGTAGACTGATTCTCCACTGTTGGTTCAACCCCAAAACTTGTTTGTATTCAAAATTAATTATGACAATGCATATTTATATTGAATCAAACTATGATAAAAGGAATTATATTATATAACAAAGGGCAAGGTCACCAGAGTTCAACTATGTTTTAAATCTTTTTGGCGGTGGTCCTCAGGTAAGCGCCCACCCCCAAGTTTTCCCGATTTTGTATGTTCAGGCCCCTGGGCGCGGTAATATGGTATTTGTTTTCAGTCAACCTGAAGAAAATAGTTATTTGGAGTTATGTACCTCGAGTATGTTTAGCAATAGCAATCTAAATTCTAGGAAAACCACATACACTGTAACCTCAATATAATGAACACTTTTATAATGAATTTCCTGATATAATGAACACATAGCATGTCTCACGCTCACAACAAACCCAATGTATGAACATTTCACTGTAACAAACTAATTGTATTTCCCCCAAAGAGTTCGTTATAACGAGGCTAGAGTGTACATCAAATCCGTCATTTTTTGTCACTTTCACTTTAGTGAATGTTTAATTAGCTTATCATTTGATCATGATTTTTATGGTGCAATATGAGAAATTATAATAGTGTCTTTTGACTTACATTTGTGATGTATTTCTATGATATTGTTGTGCAAAGTTCATAAAAATAACAGCAGCTAAGACATTCACGAATGATGCAATATAGGTCCTGAAACCTCAGTAATGAAGACATTATGCACCATTGAGCCTTTTGGTAAGAGGGCGCTGCGCCCCTGTTACTCTGTCTGGAAAAACCCCAGTACCATGTTATAATTTCAGTGACAGCTACCACTGACAAATACCCTGCTCCAAGTTGTGTCAAAAGTCTAGTGTCATACCCACAGCCTGCCTCTAGGTGCACCCTGTTTTATTTTCAAACCATGGGGAGACCCCCGTTAATGGTGTCCATTTGTTCAACACCATAGTATCCTCGGGGGCGGAGCTACGTCACGGACGTTCTACGTTGCTAAGACGCGCTCCACTGTACCATGTATTTCTATGGGCTTTGTGCGCGCTGCTGTGGAACGCCTGTGGGGCCGGTGAAAACTTGAGAAAACAACACAAACTCAACTTTGAAGTAATCCTGAACAACCAAATTCATATAATAATAATAACTTTATTACACTACTAAAAAACCTTCAGAGGGTTTTTGTATGGTAAGGAACATAAATACATACAATACATAAGAGATAAAAATAAAATGTTAGTAAAATAAAATAAAAAAATAAATTAATTACTTTCTGTGGTTTTAAAAATTGTGCTCTTTAAGTATTTTGCTAAAGCTATATTATTCTCCATAATCTTTTTAAATATGGAATTCACATCCATTGTGTAAATATTTATTGAACACTCATCAAACAGTTTTTTTCTTTGTTCTATATAGCCAGTACAAAATAGCAGGAAATGTTTTTCATCTCCTAATGCTTTAGTGTTACATTTATTACAGTGTCTATTTTCTAATTCTGTTTTGGGCTTTGTTCTTCTACCTAATTCTATTTCTAAGTTGTGGTCACTCAGACGGAATTTTGAAAGCATTTTCCTGAGGCTGAAATTTGAAATGTTTTGCAAATAATTTTCCATATTATAGCTTACTTTGAATAGTTTGTATGTTCTCAGTTTTGTTCCCCTATTTTCATTGGTTTCACTGAAATTTAGTTTTTCTCTCCATCATTGAATATAAAACTCAGATAGTCTGAGTTTTACTTTTTTTAGTATTTGATTCCAATTTTCCATATTGTGATCATTTTTTATTTTGATTAGATCATGTCCCAGTGTAGCATTAATAGTCCTTACCCAGTTTGAATTAATTTTTATCATTTCATCCAGGGCTAATTTTAAAATGTGATTATCTGGCAGACTATATAGTCTATGGCAGTATTTAATTTGAGCCAAATTAATTTTTAATTTTACTGGTAACCTACCAAGTTCTGCTTTCAAACCACTAATTGGCGTCATTTTACTCACTCCTAGGATAAACCTGTAAAAATGACTGCAAACTTGCTCTAAACTGTTACTGTCAGTTGTGATTTCATTGGCCCAGATTTCTGCACCATACATGAGTATAGGTGAAATTAATTGGTCGAAAATTTTCAAACTAAGTGCTGGTGAAATTATTTTGTGGTTTAAGACTGTTTGTCTGATGCTGAAAAGAGCCTTCATTGATTTATTTTTTAACATAGATAAGTTTGTTTTAAATTTCCCATTTGGAGTAAATATTGCCCCTAAATAGCAAAACTCGCTAACAGCTGTTATGTCTTGGTTGTTGATTTTAAAATTCATGTTTTTAATCAGTCTGTTGCTGCAATTAAATACCATGACTTTAGTTTTCTTTACGTTTACTTCTAAATTCCAATTTATACAATAGTCATTTAATTTGTTCAGACAGCTTTGTAGGCCGTCTTCCGTTTCTGAAATAAGTGCAAGGTCATCTGCATATTGGATGCAATTTATAGGTTTCTCGCCCATTAGAACTGGTTTATTAGAACATATATGTTACACACGTAAGGCTAATCTTGTTACACTGTTCAGGGGACTCTCAACAACCATCGCAAAGTACCGTTTTCTGTGAGTTTTTGGTCTTTGTTTTCACCGCGAAGGTTGCCAGGCGGTAGAAAATGACCGGATGTCCGCCCCCGAGCATTGATTATATGCAAGATTTGTATATAAGTTTAAGAGGTTACAGTACAAAATTATTCATGTTATTTCATCTTAATTTTGAGTTGAATTTTGTTTGAGGTACTAGTATCTGTTAACTGCATCTGTAGGTTCCCTTGCTCATAACCCCCCAACCCAGATGACTAGCTCCTAAGTTCATCTTATTGATTGGTGAGAGCAGACAAATATTTTGTATGTAAATACATATTTGTATAATATTTGAAGTAATTGTTTCCATTACATGTGTGCTTGATGACATTTACTGTCATTTTTTTTAGAACATACAAATTTCTTATTCTTATCTGTTACTATACAATAACTGGTGCAACAATACTCAACAACATGTCTGGGATATACCTAATCTGATATTGAAATTTCACTTGTTTCATGATCCAATTCAATATGACTGAATAGTGTCCTTTATTGTGCTGACAATTCTGTTATATGTTTTGTTTTGTTTCTTGGATGCAATGTGTCAATGCATCTTTATTATTCACTTTGTTGTAGATTACCGTTATAAAAATCCATACTGTACAGTGATAAAAAATGTCTGGTCCATCTGGATATGGAAGAGGAGGTCGGGGTGCAGCACTACGAGAGTTGTTTAATGCTCCTGCAAGAAAGCCAGGACAAGTTGAAGAACCGTCGCAACCACAGCAGCCTCCTCCACAAGCTGCTCAACAGGTATGTGTGATAATTTAAATATTTTCAAGATTAAAAAATGTACATTGTTGAAACATACACATTCATTATTTCTGGGGCTGGTGGTTGGGTTAAATGGCACCATTAATCTGGGGATAGGATTGGTCGTTTAAATGGCACCATTAATCTGGGGATGGGATTGGTCGTTTAAATGGCACCATTAATCTGGGGATGGGATTGGTTGTTTAAATGGCACCGTTAATCTGGGGATAGGGGTTGATTTGGTTAAATGCCACCATTATTCTGGAGATTGGGACAGTAGACCAGTACCCGGACACTGCAACAATAGACAAGTATCCTGACACCATGAGAGTAAACCAGTATCCAGATTTTGCAACATTAGTATCAGACACTTTGGCAATAGACTAGTACCCAGACACTTGACAGTCGAATAGTACCCAGACAGTATGTAAATGCTATGACAATAGAGCAGTACCCAAACAATTGACTACTATCGAAATGCTACAGTAGTACCTAGACGATAGACCAGTGCCCAGACACTGTAGGAGTAGACCAATACTAAAAAAACTGCATTAATAATAGTACCCAAACACCATGACAGTAGACCAAACAATAGACCAATACATGGATTGTGACAATAAACAATTATCCAGACAACAGCACCCAGACAATAGACTAGACCAGTATGCAGTACCGCGGACTGAAAATAGGGCACGGACTTACAATAGGACAAGTAGCCAGACAATTAATAGAACAATACACAGAAATAGACCAGTGCCCAGACACTGCAGTGATATACCAGTACAAAGACAAAATACCAGTGGTTCTAACATTGTGACACTAAACTAGTTTCATGTTCTTAGGTTGTTACTGATTCTGTGCAGTGTTGGTTCAACAATTGACTTCATTTAGCTGTTTGATAAAACTGCTTGCTTCAGATTTTTAGCTCCGCTGTCGACTTTGTCGAGCGGAGCTTATCATATGAGTGATTGTCCGTCGTCGTCGTTCGTGTCAATGTTTTACTTTTTCGACTTCTTCTTGAAAACTACAAGCCTAAATGCTTTGATACTTGGTGTATATGTACCTTGGGTAGACCTCTCTTAGGTTTGTTCATTTCATGTTGATATCTTTAATTCTTTAATTTTGGTGAATATTTTTGTCATTTTTGGTAAAAAGTGATATTTTCGACTTCTTGTTAAAAACTGTAAGTCCGATTGCTTTGATACTATTCATATTGTTCATTTTCTAATGATGTCTTCAGTTCTTTAATTGAAATGTGCATTGCTAACAGCGGAGCTATCTCAGCCGATAGGCTGCTTGTTTAGACTTGCCCTGACAAAAATGTCTTTACATGATTCGTCATGTTTCGTCAGTGTATTTTGAATAAACATCACGTTTCTCACTCATATTTCACAATACGTACATCTTGCACTCATGACTATTTAAAAATGTAATGAGTTTTCAATGCTAATATCTGTCTCAGGAATATGTTGGCAGGGGTTTAAGTGCTGTCGGCAGAGCAAGTGTGGTAAGTACTATTGGTAGGGCCAGTCCATCCGGTGCAATTCCAAAAACAGGTATGTCACCTGTGGGACGAGGGTTAGCCAGTTTGCTCCATCAGATGAAAACTGAAGATCAACAGCAAAAAAGCAATGTTGCAGCTGCTCATACCCCTCCAAGGATATCGCCTGAGATGGTGACTCCAGTTCCTTCACCGAGCCAGGTGTCTTCCTATTCATCATCATTATCCCCTTCACCAAGAGGGCGTGGTGTAGCAGGATTATATCAAACATCTGTTTCCTCTGTTTCCTCAACAGGTAAGTCATCAGTATTTTTACACAAGAATGGGGATCTCTCTAGTATAGTCATGATTTGGAGTGTTGTAGATGGCACTATACATTCAACAAATCCATGTGGGAGAAGTTTGGGGAATATTTTTTATAGACTAAAATAATAACTAGCATTTTGTTTATAAAACAATTTTGTGTTCCAACAGTACCAGCTTTTAATTTCTGGTCAAATATGTTAAATGTATGTTAGTTTGACTATCTTCATTCACTTCCCACTTTTTTTCTTCTTTTGTACAGGCTCTGTTTCTCCTAAAATGCCAGAATCTCCTGTACAGAGAGTAGGACGTGGTGCTCTTGGCCTGGGAAGAGGACTGTTATCACCAACGTTGACATCACAGCCAGTCAGTCAGAGGGTTCCAGCTGTAGCCAAATCTCCAACTATGGGTTTAGGTGGAGATGATGGCATAACGTTACCAAAGACACCACCTCAAAGTTTTTTAGACAAACCATCTCCTGTTGGACCTGCAGGTGACGCAGGTATCTCAGCTACCGAAAAAATGCAGAAACTTGGGATTCAAGAAAAGAGAGAGAGGATTTCTAAGACTGGTTCAGTTGGTCAAAAGTAAGTACAGTATTAAAAACCTGTCTATATTGGCCACCCAGGAGACTGAGATTTTGGCCTTTAGAGACAGGTTCTCTAATTTATTCATGAATATTAATTAGGCATTGAACCACTGTATTAAGACAGATCCCGCAACTGTTTCACACATACTATCACACTACTGTACACAGTATCCAAATACTTTAGTACAATTAAATAATGTTGATTTTTATTCAATTTTAAATTGTATGTATTATGTAAATTAAAATCATTTCACAAAAATCATTAACAATAACAATAATTAGTAGTGTTCAGTAGCAGTTTTGGTCATATTTCCGACTAAAGAAATCACTCCGCTTGCTTTGCTTAACTAGTCTGATTTTTATGTTTCTTTCAATGTTTATTGTGTCTTGCACATTTAGTAACTTCTAATAAATCAGAATGTCCATGGGTTATAGCAAATTCTTTCAACTCTTCAATTTTATCTGCTGCTTTGGTAAAATTTGTGATGGTTGTTTTGGATTTTTTCTCTCCTATATTCTCTTTGTCACTGTCGCTGTCATTCTGTTCTGCCAATAAATCTACAGCAGATCTCTCCCAGTCAGTAACGTTGTCGGTAGTCGACAGGTTGACATCAATGTCTACTGGGTCTTGCAGTCAAAAAGGTCATTAGCGATGGTATTAAAGCGGGGGAGTCGTCACCTGCGTATGTGTCAGAGGGCCATAGCATGTCACTGTTTTTGCGTTTTTAGTGTCAATAAGATGATATTCAGATTTTCTAAAGCACTTGGTGATCTTCTACTGCTTTCCACGATGGTTGCACCCAGTGAATGGCCTTGAGGACATTAGTGCTTCTCACCAGCTTAGGACCACACTTGGACTTGTCTTTATCCATTTCAGCAATGATATGTCTGAGTTGTTTCTTCCTGTATGCCTGGATGATACCTTAGTAAGATACTTGACATATTATTGTGCATATTTTTATAATTATTTCCACAAAATAAATTTACAATACATGTCAAGTAACATGATTCATAATACTACCCTTTGCTATCAAAATAGCAAATCAACCCAGTTAACATTGGTGAAAAGTTTTGTGGTGTCTATTTCTTTCTGCCCGTGAATTGAATGTATATGCTGGACACATTTGGCATGTACCAAGTTTCATATGATTGTATTTTGGCGTATGTTGGCATCGCTCATGAAGTCTGGGTTTCTGGCACGCTTCCATGTAGGTGGAAACCCCACCATCTCTTCGGTGTTGATCGTCGTCACTTTGAATGGAACTTGGTAGTTTCTTCAATGCGTTGAAGGCTGCTCTTGATTTAACTGGGTGGTTTAAACAGTGTTCACACTCGGGCTTGCACATTTTGAAAAAATGACAGTTCCTATTCTTTTGTCAATGTGGTCTACCATTATTTTGATTTTTTCGAGTATTTCGAGATTTTTGTCATTCTTTAACATGGCCATACTCGCATGCTGCACGATATGGTTTATATGCTTGTAATCTTCATATCTGCTCATGTTATCATTAGCATCCGCTGGTAGTAACTCGTTGTCACTGGATGTCTGTCATACGTTATGTTCTTCCAGTAATCCCCAAGCTGCTCCATAGCATCATTAAAAACCTGAAAGTAACAACAATAAATGACACATTAATACATTTCAATAGTAACAGGCAATATATAGATTACATGAAATTATTTGGTATATGAAAAGCATAACACGAACAAAATAATTCAACCTGACAAACCAATTAAATAAATAAATGATTCATAACTATATTAATAAGTACCTGCTGTTCCTTTATCTTTTTTTCCTGAACTGTTAACTGGTTGCGCTGGGCATATGGTGACATGTCTCCATCAGCGTGTCACCAATGAGTTTCTTTGATAGAACTGACCAAAGATGTTCAATCAAGTTGTGGGCAGAATATTCTGGACAGTATGATGTCATTACTAAACCATCCAAATCCAAATCCCGCCACAGATGCATGTAAAAAGTCAGTCAACTGGTCAACCAGTTTCAATCGCTACCTCAGTCGATCACCACCACTGCTATGGTTTTTCCGTCTTGAACTGATCTCTGAATTAGTGGTATCAGATAGTTCATATGTGACTGAGAGTTAACTGGTCTAAATCTATCCACTCTATTAATCACGATAGATGGACCTGTCCTTGCTGTTGTAAAGTGTTCTCTACCATCGTCAACACGTTTTGCAGGGTTGTTATTGATGAGTTTCATATATCCGGATGGTGTTATCAGATACGATGGATTTGGAAAATCATGATCCATATAGTCCGGAACCACTTGCATTGGAAAGTATCAATTGTGCTGGAAGTACTGACTAACTGCCAATACACCAACCAGCCTTAACTGTGTTCATATTGTCGAAGAAAATACATCAACTGTTGCACTATATTCTGCTGAAAATACCAAGCAATATTTGACCTTGCGAAAATAATACCTGGCATTCTTATTTTCTTTTTGCTGGATATTTGACCTGTGTATGTCTGTGCAGAACTTTTTGGTGCTACCATCCACTTCGATATAGTGTTAAGCTGAGACCCCGCTGCTGTAGACTTGGTACATTGTTGTACAGTGTATATATCTCTCACTTGGTGCCTTGAAACGCCACAATTTCCGGTGGTTCCTCTTCTACGTGTGTGAGCAGTAAACCCATTTTCTTCAATAAAAGTACAGGCAACGTCAATGGCATCGGGAAATTGATCACTGACTCATTATCGTTTCCCCCTCTAGGGGCTGTAACAGTCATTGTCGAACTGTCACTGAATAACCAGGATGAGTCCGACGAATACGCATTATTTGGAACTACCATCAAACTGGGTGATATATTGTCATAAAACATAAACATTGCATAAATAGATGAAATAAATGACTCGCACAGTTAAGCTTGGAATAAATTAGAACAGAACTACTGTTAATGGAACATTGAGGCGTTTTCCACGCAGATGGAGGTCAACCAATCAGTGACTGCGTACTAAACTAATCATGGAATATCAGCCAGAAAGGAAGGAGAGAATGTTTTGGATCGATTTCTATACAAACTGGAGCGGAATAATTATGTATAACATCTATAAATTCGTAACCCAGAATTACTCATTAAATTGGGACAAATCACATAGATCAATAAATATATAGAAATTATCAATATCAAAACACACCTATGGCTTATTATGGTTTCAACGATAGTTTTTTCAGATCCTTATTGATACATTTGTGATGTTTTGCTTACAGGGTTCCAATAGCCTGTAACTATATCCATTTCAAGTGTCGTAATGAGGGAGTCTACCAGTATGCAGTGTCTTTTTCACCTCAAGTCGACAGTAAAAGTATGAGATTCAGTTTAGTAAATGCACATAGAGACACAATTGGTTTTGTTAAAGCATTTGATGGTGCTATATTATATTTACCAATTAAACTTGAAGAAGCAGTAAGTATCTTAATTCTTCTAGGTATTCAGGACTGTCAGCTTGTGTGTTACCCAGGGTTCTTTCAATAAGAAATAAGAAAAAAATAGTGTAGTGGGTGTTGCATTAGAAAAAAAAAGTTGTTTTTATTTAATTCTCTGATGTGGACATTTTCACCGCCTGGCAACCATCACCAGTGAAAACAAAGGTTTAAACTGTACGTAAGGCTAGTTGCTGAGACCTGAACAGTGTAACAAGACTATACTGCATGTGCAACTTAGTTGTTCATGATTGGCTCAAAGTTCAGTTTGTACTTCTGTATTGTTTATAAATACCTGTACATTATATGTTTTTATCATTTCTGAATATTCATTACAGACTACAATATTCAAGTCTGAACGACCAACTGATGGTGTGGAAATAATTATCAAAATAGTATTGACTAAAATACTACCACCACAGCAGTGTATACAGCCATATAATGTTATCTTACGAAAGTGAGTACTATTTCATGTGTGGCTGTGTATTTCAAATGTAAAATAATTAATACAATTTTTAATCCTATGAGTATTGTACACTTCGAAACAATGAATTATAGTTTGATATTACAAGCATAGAATTTAATTTCAAATTTGTAGACCCCATAAAATCAAATATAGTGCTACTTTTGATATGCATATTTTCAAAAGCTGAATGCAAGTCCCGGCACATGGCTAATAATCTTTTGAGGTATATTGCAATGAGCTAAAAAAAATTGGTAGAGAGAAAACAGTTGTCATGTTCAGTTCATTTCTGATTCATCAGATTCAAGTGGATTCATGCCTGGTTTGAATACAAAAAGTAATCGAATGCATGTTCAATCACATTCTAGTGTTTTATCAAAGCTGTTTGTTTTTAGAATAACAAGTTATTTTTATATTAGACAATGTTCAAAAAAAAATATAACACAAGTCTCAAAACAGATGCACAAAGATACTAAATGGTTGATGTTTAGTTTTTCTGTCGGATAAGTTTGGTTATGATGTGAAATACTGAGAAGTATCATTCCAGCTAAGCTTTACCTACATGCCTTTTTATTTTATACAGGATAATGAGAATTCTTGATATGAAACAAGTAGCACGGCATTATTTTGATCCACATAAAGCAGTCTCTGTACCACAACACAAGTGA
This sequence comes from Saccoglossus kowalevskii, assembly GCF_978046115.1. NCBI lineage: Eukaryota > Metazoa > Hemichordata > Enteropneusta > Harrimaniidae > Saccoglossus > Saccoglossus kowalevskii. Next base: position 25,366,309 of record NC_140659.1, read on the forward strand.
GTGTTTTATTTTAAGAATAAAATAAACATGTTGGATTTTTCTTGTGCACTGATACATGCATGAACAATATAATTATCTTTGTGCTGCACCAGTCGTCCATATATCACATGGTCATTCTCATGATGAATTGGCTACTCGTCCAGTCTATTGGATAAAAAACTGCTGTTGTTGAACTTGAGATTGTCTGAGGTCATTCGATTAATTTCAAAGCCAGAACTTGTGAGATTTTGTGATGATATGATGTCACATGGGGTATCATATGAAGCATTTAGGAAATGGTATCTAAAATGTGAAGGACTTCTTGGCCATCCTTTAAAAACAGTATTATTTTAGTTCATAGTCAAAATTGAATATTTCATAATTTTACTGCTCAGTAATTTTTCACCTAAAATAAGGATTGAAAAGCAAATATATATGGACAGTTGTATAATATGATTCATAATAATTGCTGTTACTAATCTCTGTTGTTTTAGATTAGAGATTTGGCCAGGTTATGTAACTGCCATACATGAATTTGAAGGTGGTTTAATGATGTTAGCAGATGTCTCGCACAAGGTATTGCGTAACCAGAATGTATTGGATTATATGTAAGTTCAATTTTAATGACTAAAAACAAATTCAGAAATTGTATTACTTAAAGTACACCATACCAAAATGTTGGCATCGCCTTCTGAAAGATGCCTTCTGATGGTAAGACACATATTGCAAACCAGCATAATAGTTGGGAATGTTGCTGTGTTGGTGTCTTGGAACAATAAGATGGAGCTAACATTGTATTGTAAGATGGCATGTAGTATAAGCCAATAAACTGTCATATCATTTGCCAACTAGCATAATGATGGAGCTTCATATGGTATAGATAGGCCAATGCACTGTGATGTCGTCTTTTTATGTACTGCCAAAAGTTCAAACTGTCTTACTACAAGTGTAACTTCTGAGATGTCATTTACCAACCAGCACAGTGTTGGCCAGTGCACTGTGATGTCATTTGCCAACCAGCACAGTGATGGCCAGTGCACTCTGATGTCATTTGCCAACCAGCACAGTATTGGCCAGTGCACTGATGTCATTTGCCAACCAGCACAGTGTTGGCCAGTGCACTGTGATGTCATTTGCCAGCAAGCACAGTATTGGCCAGTGCACTGATGTCATTTGCCAACCAGCACAGTGTTGGCCAGTGCACTGTGATGTCATTTGCCAGCAAGCACAGTATTGGCCAGTGCACTGATGTCATTTACCAACCAGCACAGTGTTGGCCAGTGCACTGTGATGTCATTTGCTAACCAGCACAGTGTTGGCCAGTGCACTGTGATGTCATTTGCCAACCAGCACAGTATTGGCCAGTGCACTGTGATGTCATTTGCCAACCAGCACAGTGTTGGCCAGTGCACTGTGATGTCATTTGCCAACCAGCACAGTCTTGGCTTGTGCACTGTGATGTCATTTGCCATCAAGCACAGTATTGGCCAGTGCACTGTGATGTCATTTGCCAACCAGCACAGTGTTGGCCAGTGCACTGTGATGTCATTTGCCAACCAGCACAGTGTTGGCCAGTGCACTGTGATGTCATTTGCCAACCAGCACAGTCTTGGCTTGTGCACTGTGATGTCATTTGCCATCAAGCACAGTATTGGCCAGTGCACTGTGATGTCATTTGCCAACCAGCACAGTGTTGGCCAGTGCACTGTGATGTCATTTGCCAACCAGCACAGTGTTGGCCAGTGCACTGTGATGTCATTTGCCAACCAGCACAGTATTGGCCAGTGCACTGTGATGTCATTTGCCAACCAGCACAGTGTTGGCCAGTGCAGTTTGAATTGATTTTGTACATGGATCGACAAACGCATTGTGCTGCAACATTGCCCATATGTTCTTTTATCAACCAAAAAATGTACATTGACATACAATATGCATGTACATTTATTGTCACTGCCATATTGTTTCATATTACCAAAATATCAACATTCCCAGCTAGTTTGCAGTAACTGTAATGACAGTCTCAGTGAACATTGCCATTACTTTTAATCAAATGTGAACAAATGGTTCTTGACAACCATTCACACATGGAAAAATTGTTAACAAGTAGCATCATATTTGTGTACCAGAATTATGAAATTGATTCTCCTAACTGTGTGGATCTTATTGATTAAAAACCACTATTGAAATAAAATAAGATATATTTACAAATATAAACTTTATTTTTCAGGTATGAGCTATTTCATAAATATCCCAAGACCTTTCAAGAGGAATGTACTCGTCGACTTGTGGGTAATATTGTACTTACACGGTATAACAACAGGACTTATCGTATTGATGATATTGCATGGGATAAAAATCCCAACTCCACATTTAAGTATGGCAGAGATGATCAGGACATGTCATTTGTTGACTACTACATGTAAGCTTGATCTAAGTCGAGTATTCTCTGTAGCATTGCAAACTGTTTATGATCAAGTGATATAAGCTAATTGTTTGTAGTTAGGTAAATTAATTAAAGCAGGGGTGTTGTCACCTGCGCATGCGTCAGATGACCATAGCGTGTCATTGTTTACAAACAAGCGTCTACCCATGAGCCTTTGCATTTTTAGCGTGTGTTGTTATCTTCGCTTGGGACTCAATTCCCATGTGTGCGCAGGTGACACCCTCCCGCTTTAACTACAAACCAGTATTTTTACTCCTTTTTTGGATGCAGTGTGATATTAAGGGGACTTGCAGATTGACTTTGTGTGTGTGCTTCTCCATCTGTATTTCAGACATACCCGGACTGATCACATTCAAACCTCGCACATACATCATGTATTTTGAGATGTGTATGCATTTCATTTGTTTAACGATTTGATTCCAAATGGCAACCATTTTTGTGCTAAAAGTTCATCAAAATCAATCATTCTGTAATTCTGGAGCCGGTGCTCGGTTGTGTATAGAATATTATTCAAACTTGGTTCTGTTTTTCAGATCAGATTCAAATTGGCTGACTGGTGGCCATTTGATTTAATGAATGAATTTCTGAATTCATACCTCTGACATGTTCTGTGCATTTGTATTCTAACTTTTTATGTTTCTTAAGCTTGATAATTCACTATATAATGCAATTACTTATCTCCACATCTACATATGTGCATCTTCAGTGAAAGCTGATAAGTCATTTTGCTCCAATAGAAGCACAACAATGTTTTTGGATTCCTTGATGTTTGAACAATTTATGTTTTAAAAAAATAATTTATATATATGAATCAAGTGTTCAGCAAAAATGGTCATTTCCGTACTTCAGTCTTTTTGTTGCATTCGTAGGAAATCATACAACAAGAAGATTTCCGATCTTGAGCAACCATTGTTGATCAACAGACCTAAAAAGAGAAGTGCTGAGGGATCAACAGCTGAGTTACCAGCACAACAAGAAATTATCTGTTTAGTTCCTGAGTTAGCTAGTTTAACTGGCCTCACAGATGAAATGAGACAGGATTTCAGAGTTATGAAGGTAACCCATTCATATTCATATTCATTGTTTCAAATTACTGTGAATGTGAATGAACTTTTCTTTGTTCTAATTCTGTGTGACATCTAAGCATTTATAAAGCACCATTGATTGACAAAAATGCTAAATAATTGGCACATTGTTGACAACAGAAAATCTGACAGTCATCTTGAAAAACGTTATATTGCTTTTACAGAACTTGTAATTTAGTAAAACAAAATTTATATTGCAGTTACGGAATAAGTGCAAAAATAAAGTAAAATTAGGGAACACAACATTTTTGTCTCAATTCACATACACAGTCTCATATAATTTGTTTTTTCTTGAACTTCTTCCCAGCAGTCAACTTGATTTTGGGGATTCCATTTTGACTCTGCATCCAAACAAAATCAGTTCTGTGCACTGATCCAGAAATTCTCATCACCATAATTACTTTTATAAAAATTCTTTCTGTATTTATTTATCACATTTTGTTTAATGTGTGGTTAATCTGAAAAGCTGATGTGTGACCATATTTTAAATTGCATGAAATTACTGCTTTCTATAGTTTGTTTTGTGCATTCATCTTTTTGTGCCTGATTTTTGAATACGGTGAATATGGTGAACATATAGAAGGGATTTTCATTGATATCACAATATTTCTGAAATGTGCTAGGACATTGCAAGTCATACCAGGGTAACGCCTGCACAGCGAAGGCTTGCTATGATGAACTACATTGAACGTGTCAATAATACACCAGAAGCCAAACAAGAACTAGCCAAATGGGGTTTGGAATTGGACACAGATATCATGAAGGTATGAGTAATTGAATACACAGTTCCCCTATAACTGCCTCCTCATTCTATTTAATATTTGCCACAGTTGTCGGTTTCTATGGGCATACAACGGTTGCATGCAACAAGTATCCAGTCATGCTTATTATGCCTATACATTTTATTCTCATCCTGAAAACAGGAGCTTGTGGATTGACCTCTGTACGTCTCGCCTGTATCTCGAACATGGCTAACCTGATTACATTCATACTTCGCATATACACCACACATTTTTGACAATAAATGCACATCTGTTTGTTTTTTATCCAATTTACGATTACTGAACAGCGGCCATTTTTGTGCCAAGAATTTCTGCCATTCAGGAGCGGATCTTGGTCATGAATGAATGGATTTCGTTCAAGCTTTGTACATACATTATACATTATGAGACCTTTATATGAACTTTATATATATTTCTTAAACTTGATATCTTAGTATAAAAAAAAAAAGTTTACTAACAATAAATTGTTTGGGGCCATAGTTGCACTCTCTCTTTCTGGGGATATAAAACCATGGGAGTACAGCTTGCTCTTTTAGCTCGGAATCTTCATAAATGTTACAGGTGTAAATGCAGGTGCAGATCTAGCTTTAATTTGCATGGACTCAAGAAAAATCTTTATTTAAGAGGTGCTCGCCAGCCGGCTTTAAGTTTATCCAGGTTATATTATTAAGTCTAAAAACCTAGTTATTGAGTATTATAACATTTCTTCATACATAACTGTGCAAAAGCCACTATGAATATGTATTGATCAACTTTAAAACTTTTTAAAGTTTTATAATTTTCTCCTACTAGATGAATAATATTTAATGCATTGATATTATTGCTTGCAGACTGAAGGACGTGCATTACCACCTGAGAAAATAATCTTTCAACGCAAGACCATTACAGCTAATGCTGAAGCTGATTGGGGTAGAGATCTAACTCGAGATTTGGTTATTTCACCAGTAAGTTATTTGTACGATTTCTGATATGGTTTGCCTTCTATGGATATTAGTGTGTCTATACTATTTTCTAATTTCATGTTATATATCCTGGTTTAGTTATTAAAGCCACGAGCCACGCTGAGGGGGTGATGCGGGGAAATCAAGCCTAGTGACTCAATGTACATACCCCAACCCTCGATTCAGAAGCAGTCGCACTCTGCAGCTTCGTCGCTTCCGGGGTCACGGGCGTCTGGATCCAAAGCAACACTGTCTGCACGACTTCCCTGGTCTGTCGGAGTGCTGGACGTAGCGGAAGGCACACTGATGGTGTTGATGGGTGGACGTTGGTCCCCTGCGAAAAAGTCTAATCCTAAGGCCCAAGGGTGGGCAAACTTATGCTTAACTTTGTCCGCTGGACCAAGCGCTACCAGCAGAGACTGGAGCGAGACCTCACGCCCGACCGGATCCTTTGGTTCCTTCCCCGACCCTGGTACCATGAACTTTTGTTTCATGGAATTTTTTGGCAGCTTAATTTGAAAAGATCCACCATGCCCTGAGAGCGGATTTGCGACCCATCAACTTTTTAGCCCGCTGTCGACTTTGTCGAGCGGAGCTTATCATATGAGTGATTGTTCGGCGTTGTCCGTGTCAATGTTTTACTTTTTCGACTTCTTCTTGAAAACTGCAAGCCTGAATGCTTTGGTACTTGGTGAATATGTACCTTGGGTAGACCTCTCTCAGATTTGTTCATTTCATGATGATATCTTCAATTGATATTTTTGACTTCTTGTTAAAAACCAAAAGTTCAATTGCTTTGATATTACATATATAGATACTACATGTAGACCTTTCTCAGATTTGTTCATTTCGTTATGATATCTTCAATTCTCTAATTTTGGTAAATATTTTTGTCATTTTTGGTAGAAAGTGATATTTTCGACTTCTTGTTAAAAACTGTAAGTCCGATTGCTTTGATACTATACATATTGTTCATTTTCTAATGATGTCTTCAGTTCTTTAATTGAAATGTGCATTGCTAACAGCGGAGCTATCTCAGCCTATGATAGGCTGCTTGTTCATTTTGTAATGATATCTTTAATTCTCTAATTTTGGTGAATATTTTTGTCATTTTTGGTAAAAAGTGATATTTTCGACTTCTTCTTAAAAGCCGCAATTCCAATTGCTTTGATATTACATATATAGGTACTATATGTGGACCTCTCTTAAATTTGTTCATTTTTGACTCCCATGTGCGAAGCACAAAATGGGAGTCTTTGCAGTTAGTGTGTTTGTATGTGTGTGTGTGTGTGTGTGTGTGTGTGTGTGTGTGTGTTTGGATTGCTATATGTTGCGAGGACAAAAATACAGATATATACCTACTTCCGAGGACATACACACCTTCCGAGGACCTTTTTCATAGTCCTCGGAAAACATAATTTATATTAATAGTTAATTCGATTATTAATACGTTTTGCGTAGCTTAGGTTTAGTATCGGGGGAAGGTATGGTTCACGTTATATTAATATTAATATAATTGTACCATACCTTATCCCGATACTAAACCTAAGCTTCGCAAACATTTCTATGTTCAGTCACCGGATATTCAACTCTTGTTTAATTAAACTTAATTAAAATGCAATTCTCCATTGTATTGCATTGTAATTGAGTTTAATTAAACTCCAATTAAAACGCAACCCTATATAGGAACGCGTTTTAATCGAGTTCATATCGCAACTATATTAAAAGTTAATTCAACTATATTAAAAGTTAATCCAATGAAGTCCTCGGAACATATTGCAATACAAGTATGTGTGTGTGTGTGTGTATATGTGTGTCCGACTGTTCCACTGCTATCTCAAGAACCATACATCGGTTTTTGATGAAACTTGGTGCATAGATGCTCTGGGCCAATGCGCAGATTTGATTAGGTTTTGGTAAAAATCCATGCTCGTTAATTACCTAATTTGCATGATAATTAGCTAATTTTTAGCTGTTCTATGACTGTTCCACTGATATCTAAAGAACCACTCATTGGATTTTGATGAAACTTGGTAATAGATGATCTGAACATGTGCACAGATTTGATTAGTTTTTGGTTAAAATCCGTGCATATTAATTACCTAATTTGCATGATAATTAGCTGATTTTTAGCTGTTCCATGATTGTTCCACTGATATCTAAACAACCACTCATTGGATTTTGATGAAACTTTGTACATACATGCTCTGAACTAATGCTACGTTTTGATTAGTTTTTGGTAATAATCCGTGGATACTAATTACCTAATTTGCATAATGGTTAGTCAATTTTTGGTTTTTCCACTGATATCTCAAGTACTAATCATCACATTTCAATGAAACTTGGTACATAGATGTCATATGACACTGCACAGACCTGATAGTTTTTATGGTAATATCAGTACATATTAATTACCTAATTTGCATAATTAATTAATTTTCAGCATTTGATATAAGTAGTGAGCATTACATTTCAATGAAACTTGGTACTTACATACTCGAGGACTATGCAGAGATTGATTGTTTCGGATAAATATTTGTGCATATTAATCACCTAATTTGCATAATTAGTTAATTTTCAGCTTTTCCACGGGTATCTCAAGTACTAATCATCGCATTTCAATGAAACTTGGTACATAGATCCTTTAGGACTATGCAGAGACCTGATTAGTTTCAGGATAAATAATTGTGCATATTAATTACCTAATTTGCATAATTAATTTTCAGCTTTTCTACTGATATCTAAAGTACTAATCATCACATTTCAATGAATCTAAAATTATGCAGAGACCCAATTAGTTTTTGGTAAATATTTGTGCATATTAATCACCTAATTTGCATAATTAACCAATTTCCAACTTTCACACTGATATCTCAGGTACTACGGTAATCATCACATATCAATGAATGTTTATACATGGATGCTGTAGGACAATGTACAAACCTAATTAGTTTGGGGTAAAACTCTGTTCATATTATTTCCCCAATTAGCATAATAATTCATAATTTTTTGGTTCTAATCACATTTCAATTAAACTTGGTACATAGAGTTTTTGTTACATTGCGCAGACCTCATTAGTTTACAATCAAATCTGTTCATGTTAATTTTCTGATTTGCATAATTAGTTTTCAGCTAAGTAATTTCAAATTATATTTAATGTGTCTCCAATACTCTCAGCACATGGGAGTTCTTTCTAAGCTTTCTTTGATTTTTTATTTGATTTTAAAGTAGAAGAGTTGTCACCTGCGTATATGTCAGACCTTCACGTTTTTAGCGTGTTATCGTTGTCTAGGTCTCACTTCCTGCCTGTGCTGACTACCCCCTTGTTTTTGAACTCATAGTTGCTGTCGACATAGGAAGTAAAGTAAGCAAATAACACCGAATAAACGGCAAGGTAAAGACTATGTCTAATTATAGTAAACACGTACTGCGTGCGTGACTCGAACCGGCGCTCGCGTACGGCACCTAATCGCCTAGCTTCACGCCACTACACGTCTTCCCCTCGGCCACTGGGCATCCCAAAAAAGGATGCTTAATAACCAAGCTTATTACGTGCAGAGAACATGAAACCTGTCCACGCGATCCGCGCCACACAGCGTGGCCAGAATGCGGCAAAGGCCTTCAGATCTGGCTGTAGTAGGATGGTGAAAGTGGACGGGTTTCATGCACATGGGAGTTCTTTCTAAGCTTTCTTTGATGTAATGATATCTTTAATTCTCTAATTTTGGTGAATATTTTTGTAATTTTTGGTAAAAAGTGATATTTTCGTGTTCTTGTTAAAAACAGCAAGTCCAATTGCTTTGATATGACATATATAGGTACTACATGTGAACCTCTCTCAGATTTGTTCATTTTGTAATGATATCCTTAATTCTCTAATTTTGGTGAATATTTTTGTCATTTTTGGTAAAAAGTGATATTTTCGACTTCTTGTTAAAAACCGCAAGTCCAATTTCTTTGATATTACATGTATAGGTACTACATGTGGTCCTCTCAGATTTGTTCATTTTGTAATGATATCTTTAATTCTCTAATTTTGATGAATATTTTTGTCATTTTTGGTAAAAAGTGATATTTTTGACTTTTTGTTGAAAACCCCAGGTCTGATTGCTTTTATATTACATATATAGGTACTACATGTGTCTTTCAGTACTACTCTTTCAGATTTGTTAATTTCATGGTGATAATTTCAATTATCTAATTTTGATGATTATTTTTGGTGAAAAGTGATATTTTTGAATTCTTGTTGAAAACAGCAAGTCCTGTTGCTTTGATACTATACATATTGTTCATTTTCTAATGACATCTTCAGTTCTTTAATTGAAATGTGCATTGCTAACAGCGGAGCTATCTCAGCCGATAGGCTGTTGTTGGAGTTTGTGGACACTGGAGCACACTGGACCGTGATTATGTTGCGTCCCCAGGACTCGGAAGTGTCGGAGACGGAACGCACCAGCCTCCTAGACCAGCAGACACAGCTGTTGGTGGGACATCGCACGGCTATGTGTGATAATCATCTGGCTCTCTTGGCAGGGACTACCTCTGTATAGTGGGATGCTGTTTTGGCAGCTTGTATTTTTGGCCGCAACTGAGTCACGGGTGCATCACCACCTCAGTTACGCAGACTGGACCTCCTCTACTCTTTTTGATGGGGAAATGGAGGGTGCAGTTTCAAAGCTTTGGGAGGCCACCGACCAGATGGTACAGGTGGAGTCTGCGAGCAAGTTGGCTGCTGCCTAGGGCAAGCGAATAGGACCCAAAGCTGTGAAAATGCAACTACCAAAGTCAGCACTCGCTGGCCAGAAGCAACCTACTCTTCCTGGGGCGAGAAGAATGGCGGCACACCCCCAGGAAGAAAGGGCAGGTGGTGGACCCTCTTCTTCCTCGGGTGGTTGTCCACCCAGGTCGCGGGCAAAGCAAGTATGATGCTTCCGTCTGCGACGGGTGACTGGCATACGTTTGGCCGGGGTCAAAGTCAAAACTTTTGCACTTCTACAAACGTCAAGGAGACTTTTCGAACCCATGGCCACATATATCAGGCTTGGATACTGACCCAGCCTGGATGGCCACAGGGATCCCTGCACATAGGCTATAGAGCAGTCATTTTGACTGAATGGAGTCTATGGTGGGTAATTGAATGTAGTTCACATAGTTTCATCCCACTTTCTGTAGCGATTGGCTTTAAGTCCTCGTATACAGCAAAAACCAGGGTAGTGAACACGGGGCAAGATGGTCGCTGACCTCTTGACCTTGGTCACAGGTTACATGACATGGGGGAAAATCTATTAGGTCGTAGGGCTATTCCTAACCTAGTTTTCTCACAGATTAATGCCTACAGTTCAAAATAGTCATTTTGACTGACCGGAGTCTGTGATGGGTATGAACTATGTGAATAGGCGGGTTGAAAAACCCCTTGCCTAATTTACTTATTAGTGATTATGTTATTATTTGAAGTACATGAGTTTAAAGAATAAAATTTGTTAAACTGTTAAAGTCTGAAACACAGATGATTACCAAATTCCAAATATATTGAAATAACGCTGTATTGTCTGTTTTGCAGGTGCATTTACAAAGTTGGATGGTAGTTTTCACAAAAAGAGATTCCAACAAAGCCATGGATTTTATTCAGATGATGAAACAAGTTGCTCCACAGATGGGTATCCAAGTGAATAACCCATTGCAGTTAGAAATAAGAGATGATAGAACAGAGACTTATCTGAGAACGATCAGAGAGAGTTTAAACCAGCAGGTGAGCTGATGCTAAGGAAACTTGAGTAAATTGAAGATTATTACTTTACATGTTTAACTTTTTCTTGAAAACTGCACGTCTACTTGCTTTGATACTATGAACATGGTTTGTTTCAAAAAACTAGTAACTAGCAATTCTTCATAAGTAAACTGAATATGGCATGAAATATTTACTGCATTTTACTTTTAACGGGTCATTGTCGAAGTGTAGTCTACCCACAGTTACCGTGGTCTACGCATTCACAACATATTCACGGTGGACGATATCCACGCAGTATCATATAAGAACGATTACCAGTATTCGTTAAACAATGATCATAGACCAAGTTTCAAATTAGTGGCATTTTGAAGGGGTGGGCGCTTTGCCGAATGCAACAAGAATGTAAAAATAGCGCGCGTGGGTGCTTGACCAGTTATGGGCGCTAACGCAGTTGAGTATGGTATATACTTTGGGTAAACCTCTCAGATTTGTTCATTTCATGATATCTTCAATTTTCTAATTTTAGTGAATATTTTGTAATTTTTTGTAAAAAATGTTATTTTCCAACTATACAGCAGAGATATAACAGCTGAAATACTGCTTTATAAAACCACAAAATATTTTTGCCTTTTTTTGTTGACATAAATATTCAACCCTTCTGTTTGTTATTTGTGTTTGTGGTTTCTTCTAAATGTGGAAAACCATGGTATGTGGTTAATGAAACAACGTTCTCAGACAATTGAAATGCTATTATATTTTTTTGTCAAGACAATGTTGTATTTGAACTTAAATTAACTCAAATGTGTTTTGCTGAAAACAGTCTACAAGTAATATGATTTTGGTTTTGCTACAGATCCAGATGGTGGTTATTATTTTCCCAACATCACGTGATGATAGATACAGTGCAATCAAGAAGCTATGCTGTGTAGAATCACCTGTTCCATCCCAGGTAGGTTTTACTCCCTTTGTGATGTTGTGCAGCCAAGAAGCTATGCTGTGTAGAATCACCTGTTCCATCCCAGGTAAGTTTTACTTTGTGATGCTGTACAATCAAGAAGCTATGTTATGTAGAATCACCTGTTCCATCCCAGGTAGGTTTTACTCCCTTTGTGATGCTGTACAATCAAGAAGCTATGCTGTGTAGAATCACCTGTTCCATCCCAGGTAGGTTTTACTCCCTTTGTGATGCTGTGCAGTCAAGAAGCTATGCTGTGTAGAATCACCTGTTCCATCCCAGGTAGGTTTTACTCCCTTTGTGATGCTGTACAATCAAGAAGCTATGCTGTGTAGAATCACCTGTTCCATCCCAGAGAGGTTTTACTTTGTTTGTGATGCTGTGCAGTCAAGAAGCTATGCTGTGTAGAATTACCTGTTCCATCTCAGGTAGGTTTTACTTCCTTTGTGATGCTGTACAATCAAGAAGCTATGCTGTGTAGAATCACCTGTTCCATCCCAGGTAGGTTTTACTCCCTTTGTGATGCTGTGCAATCAGGAAGCTATGCTGTGTAGAATACCTGTTCCATCCCAGGTAGGTTTTACTCCCTTTGTGATGCTGTGCAATCAAGAAGCTATGCTGTGTAGAATCACCTGTTCCATCCCAGGTAGGTTTTACTCCCTTTGTGATGCTGTGCAATCAAGAAGCTGTGATGTGTAGAATCACCTGTTCCATCCCAGAGAGGTTTTACTTTGTTTGTGATGCTGTGCAATCAAGAAGCTATGCTGTGTAGAATCACCTGTTCCATCCCAGGTAGGTTTTACTCCCTTTGTGATGCTGTGCAATCAAGAAGCTATGCTGTGTAGAATCACCTGTTCCATCCCAGGTAGGTTTTACTCCCTTTGTGATGCTGTGCAATCAAGAAGCTATGCTGTGTAGAATCACCTGTTCCATCCCAGGTAGGTTTTACTCCCTTTGTGATGCTGTACAATCAAGAAGCTATGCTGTGTAGAATCACCTGTTCCATCCCAGGTAGGTTTTACTCCCTTTGTGATGCTGTGCAATCAAGAAGCTGTGATGTGTAGAATCACCTGTTCCATCCCAGAGAGGTTTTACTTTGTTTGTGATGCTGTACAATCAAGAAGCTATGCTGTGTAGAATCACCTGTTCCATCCCAGGTAGGTTTTACTCCCTTTGTGATGCTGTGCAGTCAAGAAGCTATGCTGTGTAGAATCACCTGTTCCATCCCAGGTAGGTTTTACTCCCTTTGTGATGCTGTACAATCAAGAAGCTATGCTGTGTAGAATCACCTGTTCCATCCCAGGTAGGTTTTACTCCCTTTGTGATGCTGTACAATCAAGAAGCTATGCTGTGTAGAATCACCTGTTCCATCCCAGAGAGGTTTTACTTTGTTTGTGATGCTGTGCAGTCAAGAAGCTATGCTGTGTAGAATTACCTGTTCCATCTCAGGTAGGTTTTACTCCCTTTGTGATGCTGTACAATCAAGAAGCTATGCTGTGTAGAATCACCTGTTCCATCCCAGGTAGGTTTTACTCCCTTTGTGATGCTGTGCAATCAAGAAGCTATGTTATGTAGAATCACCTGTCCCATCCCAGGTAGGTTTTATTCTGTTTGTGATGCTGTGCAGTCAAGAAGCTATGCTGTGTAGAATCACCTGTTCCATCCCAGGTAGGTTTTACTCTGTTTGTGATGCTGTGCAATCAGGAAGCTATGCTGTGTAGAATACCTGTTCCATCCCAGGTAGGTTTTACTCCCTTTGTGATGCTGTGCAATCAAGAAGCTATGCTGTGTAGAATCACCTGTTCCATCCCAGGTAGGTTTTACTCCCTTTGTGATGCTGTGCAATCAAGAAGCTGTGATGTGTAGAATCACCTGTTCCATCCCAGAGAGGTTTTACTTTGTTTGTGATGCTGTGCAATCAAGAAGCTATGCTGTGTAGAATCACCTGTTCCATCCCAGGTAGGTTTTACTCCCTTTGTGATGCTGTGCAATCAAGAAGCTATGCTGTGTAGAATCACCTGTTCCATCCCAGGTAGGTTTTACTCCCTTTGTGATGCTGTACAATCAAGAAGCTATGCTGTGTAGAATCACCTGTTCCATCCCAGGTAGGTTTTACTCCCTTTGTGATGCTGTGCAATCAAGAAGCTATGTTATGTAGAATCACCTGTTCCATCCCAGGTAGGTTTTACTCTGTTTGTGATGCTGTGCAGTCAAGAAGCTATGCTGTGTAGAATCACCTGTTCCATCCCAGGTAGGTTTTACTCTGTTTGTGATGCTGTGCAATCAGGAAGCTATGCTGTGTAGAATACCTGTTCCATCCCAGGTAGGTTTTACTCCCTTTGTGATGCTGTGCAATCAAGAAGCTATGCTGTGTAGAATCACCTGTTCCATCCCAGGTAGGTTTTACTCCCTTTGTGATGCTGTACAATCAAGAAGCTATGCTGTGTAGAATCACCTGTTCCATCCCAGGTAGGTTTTACTCCCTTTGTGATGCTGTGCAATCAAGAAGCTATGTTATGTAGAATCACCTGTCCCATCCCAGGTAGGTTTTATTCTGTTTGTGATGCTGTGCAGTCAAGAAGCTATGCTGTGTAGAATCACCTGTTCCATCCCAGGTAGGTTTTACTCTGTTTGTGATGCTGTGCAGTCAAGAAGCTATGCTGTGTAGAATCACCTGTTCCATCCCAGGTAGGTTTTACTCTGTTTGTGATGCTGTGCAATCAGGAAGCTATGCTGTGTAGAATACCTGTTCCATCCCAGGTAGGTTTTACTCCCTTTGTGATGCTGTGCAATCAAGAAGCTATGCTGTGTAGAATCACCTGTTCCATCCCAGGTAGGTTTTACTCCCTTTGTGATGCTGTGCAATCAAGAAGCTGTGATGTGTAGAATCACCTGTTCCATCCCAGAGAGGTTTTACTTTGTTTGTGATGCTGTGCAATCAAGAAGCTATGCTGTGTAGAATCACCTGTTCCATCCCAGGTAGGTTTTACTCCCTTTGTGATGCTGTGCAGTCAAGAAGCTATGCTGTGTAGAATTACCTGTTCCATCTCAGGTAGGTTTTACTCCCTTTGTGATGCTGTACAATCAAGAAGCTATGCTGTGTAGAATCACCTGTTCCATCCCAGGTAGGTTTTACTCCCTTTGTGATGCTGTGCAATCAAGAAGCTATGTTATGTAGAATCACCTGTCCCATCCCAGGTAGGTTTTATTCTGTTTGTGATGCTGTGCAGTCAAGAAGCTATGCTGTGTAGAATCACCTGTTCCATCCCAGGTAGGTTTTACTCTGTTTGTGATGCTGTGCAATCAGGAAGCTATGCTGTGTAGAATACCTGTTCCATCCCAGGTAGGTTTTACTCCCTTTGTGATGCTGTGCAATCAAGAAGCTATGCTGTGTAGAATCACCTGTTCCATCCCAGGTAGGTTTTACTCCCTTTGTGATGCTGTGCAATCAAGAAGCTGTGATGTGTAGAATCACCTGTTCCATCCCAGAGAGGTTTTACTTTGTTTGTGATGCTGTGCAATCAAGAAGCTATGCTGTGTAGAATCACCTGTTCCATCCCAGGTAGGTTTTACTCCCTTTGTGATGCTGTGCAATCAAGAAGCTATGCTGTGTAGAATCACCTGTTCCATCCCAGGTAGGTTTTACTCCCTTTGTGATGCTGTGCAATCAAGAAGCTATGCTGTGTAGAATCACCTGTTCCATCCCAGGTAGGTTTTACTCCCTTTGTGATGCTGTGCAATCAAGAAGCTGTGATGTGTAGAATCACCTGTTCCATCCCAGAGAGGTTTTACTTTGTTTGTGATGCTGTGCAATCAAGAAGCTATGCTGTGTAGAATTACCTGTTCCATCCCAGGTAGGTTTTACTCCCTTTGTGATGCTGTGCAATCAAGAAGCTATGCAGTGTAGAATTACCTGTTCCATCCCAGGTAGGTTTTACTCCCTTTGTGATGCTGTGCAATCAAGAAGCTGTGATGTGTAGAATCACCTGTTCCATCCCAGAGAGGTTTTACTTTGTTTGTGATGCTGTGCAATCAAGAAGCTATGCTGTGTAGAATTACCTGTTCCATCCCAGGTAGGTTTTACTCCCTTTGTGATGCTGTGCAATCAAGAAGCTATGCAGTGTAGAATTACCTGTTCCATCCCAGGTAGGTTTTACTCCCTTTGTGATGCTGTGCAATCAAGAAGCTATGCTGTGTAGAATCACCTGTTCCATCCCAGGTAGGTTTTACTCCCTTTGTGATGCTGTACAATCAAGAAGCTATGCTCTGTAGAATCACCTGTTCCATCCCAGGTAGGTTTTACTCCCTTTGTGATGCTGTACAATCAAGAAGCTATGCTGTGTAGAATTACCTGTTCCATCCCAGGTAGGTTTTACTCCCTTTGTGATGCTGTGCAGTCAAGAAGCTATGCTGTGTAGAATCACCTGTTCCATCCCAGGTAGGTTTTACTCCCTTTGTGATGCTGTGCAGCCAAGAAGCTATGCTGTGTAGAATTACCTGTTCCATCCCAGGTAGGTTTTACTTTGTGATGCTGTGCAATCAAGAAGCTATGCTGTGTAGAATCACCTGTTCCATCCCAGGTAGGTTTTACTCGCTTTGAGATGCTGTGCAGTCAAGAAGCTATGCTGTGTAGAATCACCTGTTCCATCCCAGGGAGGTTTTACTTTCTTTGTGATGCTGTACAATCACGAAGCTGTGATGTGTAGAATTACCTGTTCCATCCCAGGTAGGTTTTACTCCCTTTGTGATGCTGTACAATCAAGAAGCTATGCTGTGTAGAATCACCTGTTCCATCCCAGGTAGGTTTTACTCCCTTTGTGATGCTGTGCAGTCAAGAAGCTATGCTGTGTAGAATCACCTGTTCCATCCCAGGTAGGTTTTACTCCCTTTGTGATGCTGTGCAGTCAAGAAGCTATGCTGTGTAGAATCACCTGTTCCATCCCAGGTCGGTTTTACTCCCTTTGTGATGCTGTGCAGAATTACCTGTTCCATCCCAGGTAGGTTTTACGTTGTGATGCTGTACAATCAAGAAGCTGTGATGTGTAAGAATTTTCAGCTTCGTCACAGGCAGGCTATGACAGAATAAGGGAGTTAGTTAGGATTCACCATGAACTGCCTGTGGCAGTTACCAACGATTATCTTTCATAGAATACATCGTTGCAAGCAGTTGAAATGAATAATTTTTGTTTAAAAATTTGAAACTTTCACTGACTTATTTATAACTTTTCTTACATAGGTGATTATTGGCAGGACCATAAGTCAACAACAAAAGTTGCGATCAGTCACTCAAAAAGTTGCACTTCAAATCAACTGCAAACTTGGAGGAGAACTTTGGGCGCTTGAAATACCATTGGTAAGTATCATATCGTTAGTTATTTGATCAGCTTTTTTGTAAACGTATCAGAAATACCAATTCCTGATTCCCCTAGCAGTTGAGAAATGCATTGTTGTTCTGGCCATTCCAGAATATGTTCACTTGATTATCAATATAGCCAGTTATTATTCTGGAGGTTTATAAAAACATTAGGTGATCATCTCACTCATTGCAGAGAGTGGTTTGAATTGAGTAATTACTTGCGTCTTGTAGTACATGCATTTGGCCAAATGATTTGTTCAAGCTGGTTAAAAATCTTCTAACTATCTCAAGACTTGCAAAGCAAACCAATCGAAACTTGGAGGTCGTCAATCATTTAAACTGATGCACGGGGAACAAAAGTTGTTAGATTTGTGAGGAGTGATTAAAATTGTACACGTGTTACAAAAAAAAAAGGCAACATACAAAAGTGGAAATGTATATGGATAAATAAAATGTGAGCTGAACTAGTATATAGCTGGCAATGTTTTGGTGTATGAAATAATATGGCAATACAGTCAAACCTCTGTTAACGACCACCTGTGCAGAGCGACCACCTGCTCATAGCGACCATCTTCGGTTAGTCCCTTCGCAATTTACACGTTAATGACACTGGATAAAGCGACCACCTGTCCAACGCGACCAACGACCACCCTATTGTAAACGAATTCACACTTGAACCTTTGTATAACAACCACTCATTTTTTTATCAGACGATCGCGAAGAGACAATAGCTACTTGCGAATCGCTAACAGGAAAGCGGTCGTATGTTACGTTCAGACTACTGAGTATGCAGACTTTCCGGCTACAACTTACAACAAGGGGGTCGATCACATCGTTCGGGTGTGAAGTTGCTAAAATATTTCTCGTTGAATAACATCTGGAGAATGGACGGATGTCAGCACTATTTTATTGACCAATTAAAGCTTCAATTAAAACTAGCTTGTTTTTAAAGTTTCAAGTGAATTAAAACTAGCTTGTTCTCGATCTGCATCTCGCCGGCCCGCAGTTCCAAACGCGACTTTTCACGACACTTCACTGAACTGTCTCGCCCTTGAAGAGCAAATACTCACCGTCCCGTAAAAAAAAGACAAATTGCCTAGTTTTTTGAAATGAGAGAATATTTATTTACCTTGTAGACATGAAATATCGCAATATATGAAATAATAAATCATTTTTTGGCTCTGTTTTCATAGCGGGATTGCAGCATGCATGTTGACCGCCATGTTGTTTGTTGTTGATCGCCGTATAAATTATGCTAATCAGCTCGCGCATGAGCAAAACGTTTTTTTTTTTTTTTTTTTTTTTTTTTTATACTGAGGGTCAGTCTCGGGGTCATTTTCAACAAATTTTATTTATGTTGACCCTTGTTCGATATGACTGTAAATGCCGATAATTCGCAACAGAATCGGATTAAGTAAGAGTCGTTTATTCTGGGCAGTTTTGATACATCGACGCTTGCAACAATGGACTGCAAAACTACGCGTACCGTAAGTCTTCGTGCTCATTTCCGGTTCGTCCGACTTTCTATTTTTGCAGCCATCGTTATGATTTTGGAAAATTGTCTACCACTGATGCTTTCCTATTTATTATTCATTGTTGTTTTGCAACACACGACGTTTCCTGTGTACAATCGGCAGTGCTAACGATGTGACTAATCACCGTCTGTGTTTGGAAAAGTGTTGCCATTATTGTGAAAGCGGCCGATCGTTGACAGGTTTGCATTGTTCTTATGCCTTAAATACACGAGTAAATCCATGAAGTGAATCACTTGGCTCCAGCGATCATTGTGTATACATCATCCTAGCATATATCGAGAATACTTATTATTATGGCATGCAAACCCAATCGAAAAGCATTGACTTTAGAAGAGAGAGTAGTGGTTGTCCAACTTCATGACAAAGGCAAGAGTGCCCGGGCGATAGCAGAGCAGTTAGGAGTAGGAAAGACGCAGATTGGCTGCATTGTAAAAAGAAAAGCAGAAGTGATGGAAGAATATGAAAATAATGTCCCTGGTGAGAGAAGAAGCAAAATGCGCAAAACTGGTAAGTTAAATGAATTTATTTTGTGTGTAATATTTTCTTGAATAATAAGCATAAATATTAATGGTGTATTACAGCTTGATCTTTTTTGGATCTTATAATTTATTCCAATTTATTGTTTATTTTCCAGGCAATGAAGATGTAAATGAACTATGCTGGGAGTGGTTTAAAGATGTTACATCCCGTCGACTACCAGTGTGTGGGCCAATGCTCCAGGAGAAAGCACTCAAATTTTCTGCTGACATTGGTAACCATGATTTTAAGGCATCAAATGGTTGGTTGGAAGCATTCCGAAAAAGACACAGCATTGTTTTTGGCAAGATGAATGGTGAAAGTGGTGATGTTAGTTGTGATGTGGTGGATGAATGGAAAGAACGGCTACCAACAATTTGTGAAGGATATGATCTTTGAGACATTTTCAACATGGATGAAACTGGGCTTTTTTTTAAAAGCACAACGGACAAAAGTCTGCATGTCAAGGGGGACGACTGCAGTGGTGGGAAAAAATCCAAAAAACGATTAACACTGATGTTACGTGCAAACATGGTTGGAGAAAAAGAGAAGCCACTAATCATTGAGAAGTCAATGAAACCACGATGTTTCAAGAATATTAACCCTAAAACACTTCCTGTTGCATACCATGCCAACAAGAAAGCCTGGATGATTTCAGCAGTGTTTGAGGATTGGCTTCGCAAGTTTGACCGAAAACTTGGCAGACAGAAGAGAAAGGCAATCCGTTTCTTGGACAATGCCACATGTCACCCAAACATCACTCTTCGAAATCTGAAGCTAAAGTTTTTCCCCCCAAATACCACATCCATTCTACAGCCAATGGATCAAGGAATAATACAGGCACTGAAGTTAAAGTTTCGCAAGAAACAAGTGCAACACATCATCGCAAAGATGGACACTGATAAATCAGTGTTTGGTCCAGAGACTGTTAAGTCAACAAACCTGCTGGAGGCGATCTACTGGATTCAGCGAGCCTGGCAAGATGTTGATGAATCCACCATAGTGAAGTGTTTTAAAAAATCTGGTTTCCCTTCAGACCAGGATATTGCTGATAATCCTGAACAGGAAGAACAGGAAGATGGGTTCTTGGATGCAGCAGCACATGACCTGTTTGGTTGTTCTTTGCAGGATTTGGTTGTTATTGACAATGACCTTGCAATATGCAACACTGACACTGATTGGGAACAATCAGCTGTGCACTTGTTGACTACTGACAAAAATGATGATGACAGTGGTGATGAAAGTGACAAAATAAATGATGCCAAAACAACTATCTCCAGCTTAGCTGGAGCTGAAAAAACAGTTGAAGATTTAAAACAGTTTGCTTTACAACAAGGACATGAAGATATTTTAGAACAGCTTCTGAATTTACAAGACGTAATTTGTAAAAAAAAAAAAAAAAGTAAAGCTGTACAATTATCTAAACAAATGAAAATGAGTGACTTTTTCACTAAAAAATGATTTATCTGTAATAATTAATTTATAATAATGTAAATAAAAATAACACACTATTTATCATTGTTTTTATTTATTGTATGATGTGGATGTATGCTTGTCTGTTTAGCTGATCTCCCTTAAAATCCCCGCCCTTAATAAATATTCATGAATAAATTAGGCCACCTCTATATAATGACCACCTGTCTATAAAGGATACTTTGGCTCAGTCCACTGACTGTCCTTTATAGACAGGTTTGACTGTAACAGTTAAAGCTCAAATTTTATTCATTTTATGTTATTATAGAAAAGAATAATGGTTGTTGGTATTGATGTTTATCATGATGCTGTTCGAAGTAATAAATCAGTGGGAGCAATGGTAGCATCTACTAATGAGTAAGTATTTTATACTGGTCATTCCTCTCTCTTCAAATTTAGCTATGGAGTATAGATCAGTTAAAGTGGGAGGGTCGTCTCCTGGGCATGCGCAGATATCGAGTCTAAAACAATGATAGCAACACGCACTAAGAACGCAAAAGCTCATTGGTAGACGCTTGTTTGTAAACAACTCTTCCACTTTAAATGAAAATACTGTATTTTAAAGACAACTTATGAATCAGGCTGAGTGGAGTGGTGTAGCATAGTAAGTGAAAAGCTACATTCTAGGATTTTAGTTATTAGCAGAGTGGTGTGGCATGATTTCTTATAGTTCATTCGTAGCAAATAATTGTGACTTGTTATTTTCAGAAAGATCGGTGATTCCCTCAAACTGTACACTGAGCAACCCAGAATACCAAAGATGATTTATTCACAACAAATTTAATTATTATACTTGTTTGTCCATTTTCCTACCAAAGCACGCCCTCTATCAACGACGTGAATTTTACTTTTGTTTACATCTTAACTAAACTGTGCTAAATAATTCATGGATAGCATATAGATTCTGGGCATCAGTGGAATGGCGTGACAATTAGCGTCAATGAAAGGGCATGTCAGATAGTGGTGGTGTGGCACATAGTGGAAAGCCACATAGATTTGTTCACAAACTTTAACATCTTGAGTTAAATTATTGTCATTTTATTTCAGTAAACTAACCAGATGGTATTCAAGAGTTTGTTTTCAGTTGCCACAACAGGAATTAATTGATGGTCTTAAACTTTGTTTGACTGCCGCACTCAGAAAATACCACGAGGTAAAGATTAAATCGCTGCATATTGCATTGGAGTACACACTTGTATGAATATTATATATATTGTTATATATTTCTCTAATTAAATATACCATTTTGTGGAAGTGTGACTGCATGTGATCGTAGTGAGAGAAACAAATCTACTTGTTTAGCTTGACTGTATTTTGAGCATTTTCCTTACTATGCTTCCAATAGAATCCATTAATGTCACACTTATGGAAATAAAATTTACATGAGAATGATAGTCAAAAGCAGTATCATAGTTTTAGTACTCTAGACATGGGAGAAAATAGAAATGTCTTTCCTAGGTTTCTAAAAATATAGCGCGTAAATGTTTCAGGTGAACCACACTTTGCCAGAGCGCATCATTGTGTTCCGTGATGGTGTTGGTGATGGACAACTACGTGTTGTTGGTGGATATGAAGTAGAACAGCTAAAAGAATGTTTTACACACTTTGGTGATGCATATGATCCTAAGTTAGCTGTAGTGGTTGTACAAAAACGAATCAACACTAGGATCTTTGCAGATTATGTAAGTACAAAACATGTTTGTCTCCTTCCGAACAACTTAAGATCTGAATATCTTGCAAATACTGTAATTATTGTTTAAGTTGTCAGGTATGGACCAAATGTATCTGATAATATAACTTTGAAAGCATGATGGATATCATTAAAAGGCCATGTTAAATACGGGTCATGCAAAATATGCAATGCTTGTTGCTTTTTGTCATGGTATTAAACACCTGTCAATTTAAATTTTTTAAACATACTTTTAACATGTTCGTTGGTGCTTTGAAGTATTCTGTTTCACTTCAATAAATGACAAAACTCTGTGGATGTGACAGAAAATCATACATTGATCTTGTGATCTAGGAAAAGTGTCGGTAAAATTCAGTAAAATGAATTTGACATTTCATAAGAAAAATAAAGAACTCTTTTTGACTCCCATGTGCGAAGCACAAAATGGGAGTCTTTGCAGTTAGTGTGTCTGTATGTGTGTCTGTCTGTTCCACTGATATCTCAAGAACCATACATCAGTTTTTGATGAAACTTGGTGCATAGATGCTCTTGGCCAATGGGCAGATTTGATTAGGTTTTGGTAAAATTCAATGCATATTAATTACCTAATTTGCATGATAATAAGCTCATTTTTAGCTGCTCCATGATTGTTCCACTGATATCTAAACAACCACTGATTGGATTTTGATGAAACTTGGTACTAGGTTTTGATTAGTGTTTGGTAAAAATTACCTAATTACTAATTACCTAATTTGCATAATGATTAGTCAATTTTCGTTTTTGACTCCAGTGTGCAAAGCACAAAAAGGGAGTCTTTGCAGTTAGTGTGTCTGTATGTGTGTGTGTGTGTGTGTGTGTGTGTGTGTGTGTGTGTGTGTATGTGTGTCTGTCTGTTCCACTGATATCTCAAGAACTATACATCAGTTTTTGATGAAACTTGGTGCATAGATGCTCTGGGCCAATGCGCAGATTTGATTAGGTTTTGGTAAAAATCCCATGCATATTAATTACATAATTTGCATGATAATTAGCTGATTTTTAGCTGTTTCATGACTGTTCCACTGATATCTAAAGAACCATTCATTGGATTTTGATGAAACTTGGCACACAGATGCTTCAAACTAATGCGCAGATTTGATTAGTTTTGGGTAAAAATCTGTGCAATATTAATTACCTAATTTGCATAATGATTAATCAATTTTCGGCTTTTCTACTGATATCTCAAGTACTAATCATCACATTTCAATAAAACTTGGTACATAGATGTCACAGGACACTGCACAAACCTGATAGTTTTTAGGGTAATATCAGTAGATATTAATTACCTAATTAGCATAATTAATTAATTTTCAGCTTTTGATATTTCAAGTAGTAATTGTCACATTTCAATGAAACTTGGTACATAGATGTCATAGGACACTGCACAGACCTGAAAGTTTTTAGGGTAATACGAATACATATTAATTAGCATAATTAATTAATTTTCAGCTTTTGATATTTCAAGTAGTAATCATCACATTTCAATGACACTTGGTACATAGATGTCATAGGACACTGCACAGACCTGATATTTTTTAGGGTAATTTCAGTATATAATAATTAGCTAATTTGCATAATTAATTAATTTTCAGCTTTTGATATATCAAGTAGTAATCATCATCATATTTCAATGAGACTTGCTACATAGATCTTCTAGGATTATGCAGAGACCTAATTAGTTTTAATTGGATATTAATTACCAAATTTGCATAATGTTCCACTGATATATAAAGAACCACAAATTGGATTTTAATGAAACTTTTAAAGAGAACTATGCAGAAACCCAATTAGTTTTTGGTAAATATTTATGCTTATTAATCACCTAATTAACATAATTAATTAACACTGATATCTCAATTACTGATCATCACATTTGAATATAATTTGTTACATAAATGCTCTAGGACAATAGACAGGCCTGATTGATTAATTTTGGGTTAAAATTTGTTCATATTAATTCTCTAGTTAGCATAATAATTCATAATCTTTTTGTTCTGTTCTGTTCATATTACTGGTAGTTACCTGATGTATATAATTAGTTTACAGCTTTTCCATCAATATCTCATGTACAAGTAATTTTTAATTAATTTTTAATGAGTCTTCAATACTCTCAGCACACAAGAGTTCTTTCTAAGCTTTCTTTGATTTCCACTGATATCTCAAGTACTAATCATCACATTTCAATAAGACTTGGTACATAGATCTTTTAGGACTATCCAGAGACCTGATCAGTTTTAGGGTGAATAATTGTGCATATTAATTACCTAATTTGCATAATGATTAGTCAATTTTCGGTTTTTCCACTGATATCTCAAGTAGTAATCATCACATTTCAATGAAACGTGGTACATAGATGTCATAGGACACTGCACAGACCTGATAGTTTTTAGGGTAATATTATAATATTAATTACCTAATTTGCATAATTAATTAATTTTCAGCTTTTGATATATCAAGTAGTATTAATTTGGGTTGTGTCTGTGCAATGTGCGTGCACATTTTCATGTTACCAGCTTTTTCTCACACATGTGTGATCCAATTAAGTTCAGTGTTGGTACAGAGACAGAAATTGATGGTGCTATGGTGCACATCAAGTTATTTTTTCGATTCTTCAAAGTTTCACTGTGTTTTTCCTTGATTTTTAACATTTTCCCTTCAAAATCCGACTTTTCCCGAAATTACCCGAGTTTAATCCGAGTTTTGATGACGTTTACGCAGTTCTCGTCTCGGTGGAAATCAGTCAATTTTGTGAGGATATTGTATCCCGGAATCTTTATTTGCGCAACGCTTCTATGGACAAAATTGTGTCTCGTCAATTTCAAAGGTAAGAAACTGTGCTTGTTATGGTATTTATACACATTGTATTATCGTTTGTGTCTCCGGTTTGGTGATCGTGAGAAACTATTGCTAACCTGGCGAGAGTTTCGCCAGAAAAACTGCCTTTTATGGTTGTAGGAACTGATTATGTATTGTGTAAATTGAAAGTTTACCTCGTGACTTAAGAGGTTTGCAGTGCTCTCACCGGGATTCAAACGTCGTGGTGGTGTCGGCGCAATGCTGCTCTGAGACGCTTGCCAGACTCTGCCTCGCTCAAAATCATTATCGCCATGCTTGATTTCCGCAACATTTACATTTGTTTATGATTTCCACAGCTATTGTTCTGTGAGATGCGTCCTCGCTGTTCATAAACAGCCATAAACAAGTTTAGTTGGGTCGGCATGTACTCATTGAAAGTGTTGGTTTATTTACGTAATCCAATGATCACGCAATAGGCGAAGTTAAAAATATGTCGCTACTCAGGAGAGCTTGCCCACAACGCTAAATGTCCCAATATAAACGTACCGGTACGTTTATTTTTTCCACAGAAAAATTCCATCCGGCACATTTTTATTTGGTACGGTATTTATTTTTCTAAATCCGATTAAAAAAATCCTGCCTTTTCCCCCCATGAGAAACGAAGCCAAAAGATCGCACTAAAACATCGGTAAATCTGGTCTTTTGTGTTGCTTTCATCATGAGGTCGCTGAACTGTCATATTTAAATGCTTTATGGTAATTTGAGCACATGGGCACCATCCAGCATTTTGATTGGTTGATTAGCGACTTGACCTATCTGGTCATTATAAACACGTGTCGTGGGCATGGATAACATGGCGGATATTGTCTCATCGAGCGTTAACATGTAACCGAAAACATTTGCTTACGATAAAACTAAGTTGAATTTTACTTGCATTTCTTAACAATTCAACGAATTTATTTTTTGTACGTTAATATAATCACTACTGAGTACTAATCAACAATTACAACACTTCGAAAACAAGTAAGCTACCGTACCGTGCTACCAACAAAAAAATAATGCATAATGAATATAGTGAATATTTGTTGTTGTCATGTGAACAGTTTTTTTGATTGACTGTAATTTTCCAACATTCCATGACGTCTATTGTAGCACCAAATTAGGGCTTTTCACTCCTCCTTGACGCCTATTTAAACGATTAGACGGCATCTTGTCGCCAGCCACGAATGTCACACTAGACGAACTTGATCGATACTGCCGACTATTCCATGCATTTTTTATCGACGCACGA
Organism: Saccoglossus kowalevskii; assembly: GCF_978046115.1. Classification (NCBI taxonomy): domain Eukaryota; kingdom Metazoa; phylum Hemichordata; class Enteropneusta; family Harrimaniidae; genus Saccoglossus; species Saccoglossus kowalevskii. Next base: position 25,392,897 of record NC_140659.1, read on the forward strand.
CGACACGCAAATCGAGAAAAGTATTGTCCTTGCAACAATTTTGCGCAATACGTCACCACTATACAGTGACTGATTTTAATTTTTATTCAACATTAAAACAAACTACAGTGAGTTGTTCTATGGTCGTATAAAAATAAAATGAACTACATTAAGATACAGTAAAGTTAACCAACTAAACAGAATGCTAAATAAAGCTAAATACATGTAATATTACAAACACATTTAGAATCACAATAAACTTTTATGATACAGTACAATACAATACTCTAACTACTATTGCTAAGGAGTGGAAAATCACATTCACATTAGAGTCATAACTATGGAAAGAATATTTTTATATTTGGTGGAGCTGCTCATATATCATGAGCATACATTTTTGTATGTATTGTGCAGTTTCCCAGCCAGTCAGACTACTTCGCTACTTCATTACATCTTGCAGCCTTTCAAACAGTATATTGCTAGAAATGCATCAATTGTTGTCCATGTATATTCCTAATTGCTCAGTGAAAACTTGCAATTTCTTTCTGGCTGGTATAAATATATTAAGTAATATATTTTCGTACTGAAAAGACAGTACGAAAATATCTTTTTTAATTAAATTTAACAGCTAATGGGAACATATATGCTACAATCTCTGCTTACTTTTGACTAAATGTTTTTTTGTTTTTTTCAGGTGCAGAGCCAGAATTTTTTTCTCGGAAAGCAAAGCCACTGAAACTGCATATACAATGTATTACAAAAGCATACTATTCGCTGCATGTCTGACAATTGTATAAAGTTTTGCAGGTCGTCTTTTTTTTTTTTTGAGAAGTGCTGTCAACCAAAGCATAAATATGTGTTTCTCTGTACATAAAAGTTCAATTTCACATGATTTGTTAATATTAATGTATGATAATAAAAACTTGATAATATTTTTTCTTGATTCTTGCACTTTATTTGTATCATTGTCATATGAGAAGTACTCTTGTCCTTATTTAGAGATATTGAAACTAACTCAGGGCCATAAACTACATGTAGATCTGTACATGAAGTACATGGGAAGTAAAGTTGTTGACACAGGTAATGTACACCAAGGATCATTGCAGTTTCTCAGTTCTTCATCTGGTGCTAGTACTTGTATGACAAACGGTATCTTTGCTCTGTTACTGTTTTGAAATATCAGAAGTTTTTCGCTGGAACAGTTCTGTGATTGACGGTGTTCTTGTATTAGGAATACAGTTGTACAAAGAAGTTTATCCAAACAGACACAACACTGACTCTTCAACATATTTGCAGATCTGATTTGCATACTTGCATGTCATTTTACCTGTTGTACTTGTTTGTTGCTCTCTGGTGTTCTTGCTGAGAATGCCATAGAAATCATGTTTGCCAATTTACATCCAAACCAAAAACTGGACAAATTATATGTTGCAACTTTCAGTGTCATTCATGCCCTGTTTGATTGGATAAAGTTTTACGACTTGGAGGCCATTTTTTCCCTCAGAAATCTAAAAAAAACAAGCTTTTTCTAGCTGTTAACAGCTTTTTCTCAGATATGTTATCCAGTTTTGTTCAAAGTTGGTACAGGGACAGGTAATAATTGTTTACAAGTGCACATCGCATTCTATGTTTAACAAGTTATAAATTGTCTCAGAAAAGCCAAATGAATAAATTTTTACCCCACCCCCTAAAATTGTAACACATCAATTCTGAACATTTAATAACAGAATTTTAATACAGCTCATAATGAATTAATTCACTCTGACACAAACTAAGTTCAATATAAGTTTTTAAATTTTTTTCTGAGCGGGGGCTATGACATGACATGTCATGTCTTGTTCATTTTGTAATGATATCTTTAATTCTCTAATTTTGGTGAATATTTTTGTCATTTTTGGTAAAAGCCGAGAGGCTGCTTGTTTTTGGTTCCAATCACATTTCAATAAAACTTGGTACATAAATTGGCTGATACATTGTGCAGACCTCATTATTAGTTTTCAGCTTTTCCATCACTATCTCAATCATGAACAAGTAATTTTGAATTAATTAATGTGTCTCCAATACTCTCTCAGCACATGGGAGTTCTTTCTAAGCTTTCTTTGTGATTCTTTTGTGCCTCAATATATATGTATATAGCCTATATACATAAATTATATTTTTTGCATGGAGTCTGACCTTCCCATCAGTCAACCAGCTGACTTGATTTTAAGGGATTTCATCAGTCCTGATGAGAGCCCACTGATGTGCATATCTGTTTTTGAGACCAGCCACCTGAACATACCAAAGTCAATATTAAACATAAGTGTCGGCCAGTGATGCGTTACTAGGGTAACCTTGTTGTATTCATTTATTCCTTCATCTGTATTATTTTTTCTTCCCATACTTTCAGCGTGGACAGTTAGAAAATCCTAATCCTGGCTTGGTGTTGGACCACTCTGTTACCAGATTAGATTGGTATGATTATTTCCTGGTGAGTCAGCATGTACGCCAGGGTACTGTGTCACCAACTCACTATGTGGTAGTGTATGATGGATCAGCATTAAAACCTGATCATATGCAAAGGTAAGCGTTCAGTTCTCAAATCATGTATCCGTAATATGCAGTGTTCTCCCCAGAATTCTGTTCGCAAGGAAATGTGCATGTGTAATGTAGCGTGTGGTATGGGGAGGATTACAATCTTTTATTAGGAAATGCAACTTTTGTCATTTTTGCAGCATTATAATTATTCTGCTGAGTTATAATGGAAAAAAAATTATTGGTGATATTTGGTACTACATGAGGTGGGGGAGGACTCAAATTTTCAAAGGGGCAATGTCCTATGGACACCGATAATTCACATTTTAGGATTTAATATTCTGTATAGAATACTGTTTTCATGCCAAACCACTTTTCTAGAGTGAACCTTTTGTTCTGCAACGAGTTGTGCAAGAATTATTGGTGAGGACTAACAATTTTCAATGGGGCAATGTGCTATGGACACAGATGATTCACATTTTAGGATTTAATATTCTGTATAGAATACTGTTTTCTAGAGTGAACCTTTTGTTCTGCAGTGGGTTATGCAAGAACCCAGATGTATGGGATTTGTAGACAAAAGTTAAAATAGCACTTACCGGTAGCAATGTTTTCTTCAAAATCATTTTTCCAGTCCCTAATATTTTTCGCTTTATTTGAAGACAACTGTTAACAAAATTTATTCATCGTATGAATGTGTGCAGACTTATTTCTTGTTATTAGTGTTTTGTACGTATAGTGCTAACCAATGAGGTGTTTATTTTCAGATTGTCTTACAAGTTGACCCATATGTATTACAACTGGCCTGGTACAGTGCGTGTACCAGCACCATGTCAGTACGCACATAAACTGGCTTACTTAGTTGGCCAGAATATCCACAAAGAACCAGCGCATGACTTATCAGATCGACTCTTCTTTCTGTGAGCATGGTATTGGACCAAGTATAGCCGGTGTGGACCATCTGTCTTGAGTGACGCTGTAAGAACATATTAAACCATTCCCTACTTCCACAAAGTTAAAACTAATCAACGATGGACACAATAAACTCATAGAAATACGTAAAATTTAAAAGCAAAAGGTACCATTAAATAAATAAAAAAAAATAGGAGATGCTCGAATTTGTTTCCATAGAAACAGTGACTTGCTCCCCTCCCGTTTGTTTATCGGATTTCCACATTTGTTAGATTCTTAGTGATTCCTGAGGTTTTATTCTGTCCAAAATCAGGAAGTTTCCGCTCTATCTCTTTAATGCTGTTTACGCACAGTATTGCATCCTGATTTTCAATAATTTTAATAGCTTCTGGTCATGTGACATCAATTGTAGAAAACCAGTTGGTTATATTGAGTGTAATACTAGTGTCTGTCTCAGTGCAAATTTTATACGAGGGGTGATCAATATGTTCTCAGCCTTTGATACAGAAGGAAGATTTTCCTTACACTATTTTTCAATACACTTCAATGCACTTTGTCCATCGATGTTCCAGTTTTCCTATTCCCTGCTGGAAGACGGTTTCATCTTGATCCTTTAGATAGGTCTCAACAGCTTGGATGACATCATTAGTCTCAACACGGTGACCATGCAAGTGGGACTTCAGTTTAGGAAACAGGTAGAAGTCCGACAGTGCCAGGTCAGGCGAGTAGGAAGGGTTAGGTAAGAGTTCAAAGCCACATTCGGTTGCTGCTGCAACTGCCACCTGTGCTGTGCTGTGCTGTGTGGACAGGTGCATTGTCCTGGAGCAACAGCACACCAGCTCAAAGCTTTCCTCTTTTCACTTTGATTGCTGCTCTTAACTGTTGCAGTTCTGAAGCATAGTACTCTCCATTGATTGTTTGACCATTTTGCAAGTCGTCAATCATGACACCCTTGCTGTCCCAGAACACAGGCCCTCACATTGCCGACTGATGCCACTCGCTTGAACTTCTTGGGCGGCTGTGAACCCTTGTGTGTCCATTGTTTGCTCTGCTATTTTGATTCTGGATCAAAGTGGTGAACCCATGTCTCATCTTGGGGTCATAAATTTCTTGAGGAAGTCACCAGGATTTGACTGGAAACGGGCCTAAAGCGTCCATGAAACTTTCTACATTTGGGGCACCCACCATGCAGACAGCTTGCTCATCCTCAAGATGTTCGACAAAACATTTTGAACTGCGCCATAACTGATGCCTGATATGTCAGATAGTGACACGTCTGTCATTCATTACCATGCGATGGATGGCCTCAACCTGATTGTCCGTGGTAGATTTTGGGCGTCCGAACTTGGGTCATCTCTCGTGCTCTCCTTGCCTCGCTTAAAGTTAGCAACCCACTTCTTTACAGTGGAATAAGCAGGAGAGTCCTCACCAAGTATCGTAACTATTTCTTTTTCTTTGTGAGTCATCCCCTTTTTATAGAGATGCTTGATCATAGCACAAGCTTCTGTCTGGTCCATTTTGTGATTTTCGTCTCGCCTGCTGATTTTAAATTGGCACCACATGCTAATTAATGAATACCTAAATTTGCATTTCTATAGGTAGTGACTTAAGACGTTATAGTATAAACTTATACCCAAGAATAGGAGTTCTGTCCCTTGTTTCATGGTGAGGCTGAGAACTTATTGATCACCCCTCGTACTTTCACTTGTATCGTGTTCTTCTCATGATGGTGTACAGGCTCAAACCAAAATTAGTTCTATACAGTCGCTATACACATATACTTGCTATTGACAGGGATTAGCTAACACTTAATCTGATTTCGTTTTTCTACTAGCTTTTTATATCTGTTCAGTATTTGTTTAATTTGCCCAGTTACAGTGCAGTCTGAGCATAATCAGCTAGTTGCTTTCCAAACCACCATATATCTAAACTGTGAAGAGTAATCTGATTTATAAGTCTCATAATTAAAGTGCCTGTGAAATGCCTGCTATTTTCTGCCCCATTTATTTATTGGTACATCAATATTATTATTTTTATGTTATTAAGTACAAAATAAACTTTTAAAGTGAAAAAAATGGTTTTAAAATTAATCTATGCTAATTTTATTTTTATGTATTTTAAAACGAGGCTTCTCATTAACTTCTCATTTTGCATACTCAAATACCCTTTGTGACATGAAGGGAAACTTGCTGGTCAGCGTGCATTGCCGATATTGTATATAAGGCACATTTCTTATTCAATTTTCTCGTCTTTGACTAAATTGTCACTCATGTATTTCTTTCTTGAGGAAGAGTGGACCATAAAGAACGATAAAGTTTATCATACATGGTTTAGTTAGATATGAAATCTATCCCTTATGGCGTAGCTGGTCGCCATGATTAACTGTGTACTGCAGAATCAGTCACTTGTATTGTGGTCGACGAACATCTATTGCCATGGAACTCTATGATCGCTATGTCTATCTCGACCATAATTACGACATTACATTATAAATATGTGGTTGCAAAATATTGACATCCCACTTTAATGCAGATCAAATTGCAAGAAAAGATCACAGAAGTGTGAAGTCAACACCAATCAAAAAACCATTCACAATCTTTTATACAGCAAAATTAAAAACAATTGCGTGTGAGTGCTGCATGATTTCCTGTCTGTTCGATGTATCGGTTTGCCTGTCATGTCATTGCTACCTCTCACATAACACAAACTGTATGGTCACTAAAAAGCGTTATTCAGATTCCCAGAACATTTGACGCTTGTCTCTCTTTGAAAGCCGACGCAGTGAACATGGGCTGGTCCGGAATCTGGTTCTTTAAGAAGTATTGTTAGTACTGTGCTAGGTTTAATTTGTTGACATCCAAGTTGTTCTTTCTTAAATGCGAGGACAGTTGTTCCGCGTAGGAATCTACGGTATGACGGTATAAAGACAATGTCTATTCCAACTTTTTCTCATTGATTTTACGTCTTTCATCTACAGATGTTACACCTTCGAATCATTTGGAAATGCGTAAATTTTCACACTATTCCACCAAAAATGCTGCAAACGTTTAAAAAAAAAAAAAAACGTTGACCGAAAAACATATGGCGCAGTATTTTTAAGTATAGTACAAGAGTATGGCTTCCTCTCATATTTTCGCGTTTGCTGGTGCACTATTACTTCGGCTAGATTCGGAAAGCTGGAAATAGGAAATAACTGTTTCAGGACAGGTGGGCGTGGCTAGAACAAGAGAAATATTTCAAATTTACTCGGATACGAGTAATCATTTTCAACCAAAAAATCAATAACTGTCTATTTCAGTGGAATACAAAACGGGAAATGTATGGTTGGGCAGAGGCACTTTAATGTTGAAATTATTGATAAAAATTAAAGTCTTTCACAAGCTTTATGACAAGGCTAAGCTAACTTTGTATTTAAGTTATGTTCAGAATGTACTGTTATGATGGTGTCCAAAATGCCATGGTAACTTTCATTAGAAACTTGTTGTCACTGATATATTTTGGTCATTTCAGAGAATGTACGATTTTGTATAACTCATCTGATGAAAAGAGATATTTCGATTTTGATTCATTTAATAACGCATTTATTTGAAGTGCATGTGCCAGTCAGTTTAGATTCATGTGATTTCAAATGTACCGGTAGTTGAATTACTGTAGAATACTTTATTTTCACTTGGAATTTATTTTCGCTGAAGGGATGATTCCGTGAAAATAAAATCCAGTGAATGTACTTTTTTTCCTATATTTCACATTAAACTCATGAAAAATCAGTGAAAATAAATTCCAAGCAAAACGCCCAAAAAGCCTTTTCAGCGAAAATTAATTCCAGCGAAAATAAAGTATTCCACAGTAGGTTTTCCTGCAGTATTAGAGATTGTCATTTGATAGATTCACCATTAATTATTCCAATGTGCGTTTTATGAAGTCACACTATTTATCATATCTTGATGATTTAGTAAAATAGGAGTAATACATTAGAAAAATTGTCAAGTATGACAGTTCTTTTTAAGAGTCTTTGTTTGATTAAATCAGGTTTTTATTCATTTTATAGACTTAATTTACACACTTAGTAATTTCTGTAGAGACAGTTTTAAATTTAGGTAGATTGAATGAAAATCGGCAATCATGAATGTTAATTTTTATGACTAATATTCAATACTTACATTGTGGTTGATTGGGGGAAAAAAAAGATTGTGATTTTGTAATGTGATGTTTTTTTTACTTTTTTCTTTCTATGTCAGGAATCATGTCTGTTAAAAATTGTTTTTACTTATTTCTTTTATTTATCTATTTAAGTTGTATTTGTCGGTATATTTTGTTTCCTGATTACAAATACATGTCTGATCAAAGTAAGTTATAGTTCAACTCCAATTATTTTCAAACAGGTTCAACAGCTGCATTGTGTGCAGATTACTCCAGCAATTTGACTTGATGCTGGTTTTGTTGGAGTTTTTTTCAGATCAGATCTTCTTTCTCTTAGGGCTTTTGCAATCAGGCAACAAAACTAACAAAAGTACAAATAATGATCATTTCTTTTGAAAGCAAAAAAATACAAAGATTTCTTTTTAATCAGATTGGCTTTTCAAGTGTTGGTTGAAGATTGTCAATGAGTAGAAAATATGGAAACAGTAATTTGTATTTTGTAACATCTTGAGGTGTCAGTTGCAAGTCGAAGAAGTAGTGGCACAGCCACTTTGTGGGTAACATCTTGAATATGGCCTGAAATTAAATAAAGTTGAGAAACAGGTTTTTTAGTTTTCCTACAAATCAGGGGGAAAATAATAAAATTTCTCACCCAAATGATCTGTTGGGGTAACATTAAGGCAACTGCGAATAAAATGTGACTGCAATCATTGTCCCTTGCATACAAACACTTCATTACAAGAACAATGTAGAATACTTGTCCGGGGGTATTTGAAATCAAAATCGCCATTCAAATGTAAGGAATTCGCTGATTGGCTACTAAAAGTGTGGCGAGTGTCCTTCGCTGTGTTCGTTATGGAGCTAAAAAAAGGGAATTTCTTTTCATCATATAAATTCCACCCTGTTGAACAACCCGCCCATTCTCTGTTCGAGATCTGGATTTGGTACATTATGATTCAAGTCATCTACTGAATTGCCGTACACTTGTGTTCCAAGGTCTATTTGTTCAAGGGTTCGCCTTTGATGGCCTGGGGTGTAGGGCAATACATTGCATCAAAATACAGTTACAGCAAGTTTCAGAAGTATTGGGGCAGCAAATTTGCAAACTCGCTAGCGAATTGGCTAAATGTTTGGGTTTTGACTAAACAGTTGGCTCTCGAATCCCGGGAGAGTCCATTTTGCATTAGGGAACTTAGTATGCTTTTACGTAGCCTGGTACATGTCTGGATTCCCTGAATGCTTTGCGAGGCGTGGTAATGTGAAAGTAGTTTCCCTGGTCATCCTGAGAATGGCCACAGTCAGCTGGCGTATATGTGATAATATGATAAATGTGATTAATCCACCGATATTTACTATAGTGGGGGTAGCCATCTTGAACACTGATTGAAACTAAATAAAGAGACAAGTTGAGAAAGTTTCCTATAAATCAGGGAGGAAATAATTTTTCACATCCAAACGATTCGTTGGGGTAACATTAAACCAGCCGCTAATAAAATTCGACTTCATTCATCGTGTTTGCGTGAACAATCCCTTGTATACGAACACCACGAAAAAAATAGAACACTTTCCCTGGTATATTTGAAAGCGAAATCGCCATCCAACTGAAGTATGACGACTGTCCCCTACTGTTATATAGATTCACCCAGAGTGGGCGTGACCACAGGACAGCGCCAGCCGTTTAGTCAACTGTTTAGTCAAAACCCAAGCAGTTAGCCAATTCGCTAGTGAGTTTGCAAATTGGCTGCCCCAATACTTCTGAGACTTGCTGTAAGCGACCACATTTACTTTCAGTCTTAGTATATTCAAATAATTTGGAAAAACAACAACACACAGATAAGATAGTACTAATGGTTTACAATCATGTTGTAATATATAGATTTGCCCAGAGTGGGGGTGGCAACAAGTCAGTGCCAGCAAGATTCAAAAGCCAAATGTTGAGTCAAAACGCTAGCGAGTTTGCAAATTGGCTGCCCCGATACTTCTAAGACTTGCTGTAATGTGCATCTTATGTTCACTACCATAGTTAGTTCTTACCTAAATATGGCACTCTAATGTTCAGTCAACCTATAATACCACACAAAGCTTTCAACTGCAATCTACCCTAAGATATATATAAATCACCTGCAGCTGTTCTTCAAAACCGGTTGCTATGTACACATTTATGTCGTGTGGGACTCTCCACATATGCAATTGATAACAATTCTTTTTATTTATATATATTCTTCATACATTCGAATTATTATTCTACATAGTTTTTATTAAATTTGGGCTTTTAGTTTTAGTTCTCAATTGTTCAAAAAGAATGGGTGCGACTTCTTTCAGGAATGCAGCTACTAAACGGTTTTGCTTATCACAGAAGTAAGTGAAGCATGTTGCATCAGGTCTTGCTCCATATATTCTCCTTTAACATTAATTATGCTGGTATTAAGTACAAACAACTGTAGTCTTATGAAGGTTCTGTCCAATCTCAGCCATAATTTTTTTTTATTCTTCATTGCACTTTAGCGTCTTTAGTAATAATACTACCTTAACCTTGTACTCATCATGTTGGCAGCCTTAGGTTTACATGATTGCGATCATTCATTAATTTCCAATATGTTAAACCACTTTTGTTCCTGACATCTTCTTTTTAAGGCTATTTCTAAGCCTTCAGATCTCAATCAAAGTAGGATTTTCTGATCTGCTCTGAGCCTTGAACCGAGCGCAGTCTCGATTCCTCTTTCCTTCTGACTGACTGATAATACACCCGTTACACTGGGCTAAACATTTGGTGTTCATAAGTAGATTCTGTAGATCATGTTATACAATTTTTTTTCACAGAAGAGGGAAATCAGGTTGTCTCATCTACAGTTGAGTATGTTATTCCCACTTTTTGAATGGTTTGAGTGTATGAAAAATCACTGAAAATAGATTCCATGTGTTCCAAGTTACATTGATGGTTTTTGGCTAAGCTTTATTGTTTTACAGTGCCAAATGACAGTTTTGTTTTTATAAAGAAAAATACTTTTATTTTATCAGATTTATATTTAATATATTTTATCTTGTTTGTTTTATTGGGAGAAATATCCCATTCAATAAATGTATATCATTTATTACAGTTTATAATAAAGGAATGTTTACAAAAACCTGCGTTTGCTCTTTTTTTTTTTAGCATCCCTAAATTGCATTTGATTTTCTCCTGTAACCCTTTAACTGTTTGTTCATAAGTGTTTGTGACAAAAACTGTAACTATCTTTTTAGTCCCTGTTCGGACGAAGTCTGAAAACGGGGACTATTAATTTGGGTTCTGTCCGGAGCCATTGCTCGAACACCCTTTGACCGATCTTGTTCATACTTGGCATATGTATGACGACCTACATATGCACGCCAATTTTTGTTGAGATTCGATTAAATATGGCTGACTGGCAGCCATTTTGTCCCTCAAATTTGCTAAATTCTGATATTTAAAACGTGTCTGGAACCGTTTCTCGGAGCTGAACAGGGTGATTTCAATCAAACTTTGTATGGTGATCATGCATATTGGGTTATAGGTGCACGTCACTTTTTTTTCGAGATTCGGTCCAAGATGGCCAACTGGCGGCCATGTTTGTTTTTGTGCTGATATGCTGATAACACACCTTGTTTTGTTTTGAGATTTGATCAAATTTGTCGAAATGGCGGCCATTTTGTTTAATATCTTAAAATTAGTCCGAAACTGTTTCTCGGGGCTGATTTCACTAAAACTTCGTATGATGATCATGTACATTGGGTTACTTTTTTGTGTTGATTCCTCTGAAAGATATGGCCTGATTCACTTGAAAGTTTGTACATAGGTAGTATACTGCAAGGTAACACGTATTTTGTCTTGAGATTTGATCAAATTGTTGAAATGATGGCCATTTTGTCAAAAATAACGTAAAATCACATTCTGTAACATGTCCGGAACAGTTTCTTGGAGCAGAACAGGGCGATATGGCCTGATTCAGTTCAAAGTTGAATAGGGCATTTTCAATTAAACTTTGTATGATGACCTTGCATACTAGGTTATGGTGCAAGCCATATTTCTTTTGGAGATACAACAATACTTGACTGGCTGCATTTTTCTTTCATGCTATTTCCTCTGTAAGATATAGTCCAATTCAGCTCAATGTTTCCACGTAGGTACTATACTGACAGTAACACAATCTGTGTTAGTGTTAAAAAAATATTTAACGGGGACTATGCATTATCAATACTTGTTTTTCCAATTTTTAACAAAACATTTCCTGTGTCATCAGTGTGAAACGGCCATTGCTGAAATGTGGACACTGAATACATAGAACATGCGTTCTACACCAACGTTGCAAGTGAAAAAAGATGGCCCAAGGCTGCACCCTGGTTTCCAGAGGGCACCATTTATGGAAATCCTATTTTTTCAAGGTTACCATACAAGATGACAACTTAGTGAGTGCCCTGGAAGAAATGTCAAATAATTTGCCATCTTGAGAGTTCAATCCTCTCACTGTTGATTTTATGTGTAATTTCCCATAATACCTAGGTAATTTTCTACGGTTCACACCACATGACAGATTTCAACAAAGAGTTGTCACATCACATTTTATGTGTTATCAGCCTCGAGTAGGGTCACTTTGCCCATACAATTTTGTCTAAAATTTGGTTATTTTAAACAAAAATGTCTAAAATCACAGCTATTCAATGCTGTTAACATTTTCAATGAATCTAATATGAAATTCTGAAGTTCATATTACATGTAGCAATAGTGTTGACTTTGTGAATATTAGGATCAGATCATTTAAGGATACCGGTAACTGCAACGCTTATGTTTCCCTGTTGCTGTACATAATAAAGACTACACGTGCTTTTGAATTCCTTTAAATTGTTTCTGCAAAGAGTCAAGAGTAATTTTTTTTCCTGCATTCTAATTAGGTGATTACTAACAAACTTGTATATATAGGTATAAGTAGATGACCTTCCCCATATATGTGATCTTCGCTACCATTTGTAAGTCTATCTTCCCCACACTTGCATATACAGCGCAAGCCATGTGCAGTTTAACTATGTTCAAATTGTATTACCTAGCATGTAAGTTTAAATTTTTACCTGCCTGATTGGAAAGTAGGGCATACAATTTTAAACACTGATACAATCATAATCTGGTAATATCAGTATATAAATTTAAAGACAAACCACACACTTGAAATGGTATGAAACTTTACTCAATAATTATACATGAATATGGTCTTTCTACAGTGAAAAAAAAAATTTTCAACTTGAAGGTATCACCAACAAAATGAACAAATCTGAGAGAGTCCACCCAAGCTACATACAAGTATCAAAGCAAGCACACTTGCTGTTTTCAAGAACTCAAAAATGAAAAAAGATCCACTCTGTTGACTAATTCAACAGCAGAGCTGAAAGATGTCAAAAGTTGGCTCTGGCGCTCAAAAGGTTAGAGAAGTAAATGTGCACCTACCTACAATTATTATGCATTAGTTACCCAATGAATATTAAAACAAACTCAATATCACTGCATTCAATGTTCTATTAAAATTTAAATGCAGAAACTACTGTGCTGTAGTTTATTTTGATAAAATTACATAAAACAGGATTCTGTCTAAAGCAGCAATTCCTGTATGTACATGTATCAGTAAATTCAAATAACATAAAAACAATATTTTTCTTATTTTTCAATATTTGGTAAAATGTACATTTAATTAACTTGTAAGTGTGCCATGTACTGACATCATCAATTTATATTAAAAGTGCATTGAATAAAAAAAAAAATACAATGCTAAATAAGATTCATTAAGATATTTATAAGATATTTTATTTATCAGATGCCTAATAAAGTTCCATCCAAGTAATTTGTTTTGAACCATTTATTTATGTGATTCCAGTCACAGGTTACAATGTTTACCAAAATATTCAATAGATTCTGCAAGTCTTACAGATGCATAGACACTGTTATTGCACAAAACTAATGATAACTGAATGAGAGCACAGGTTTTACTTGTCTCATTCTTGCTGCTGCATTGTGTAAAATTTGAAGTAAAGCAATGATTAGCGGCACCCATGAATACTTAACTGCCACTGAATGTGTTGAGGTGGAAATCTTGTCATACTTTGTGAGGACTTGCAACACATCAGTCACTAAACCATTCTAGGGAGTCACTCAATAGACAGAGGTGGGACTCGCATCCACCACACTGTGTGGGGACTGACACTTCAGTCATTTTTAATAGTTCTTAAGATTACCGGTAAATCCCTATGAATGCCTGAAACGCCACTCAAAAGACAGGAGTGGGACCTACAGGTATATTCACCACAAAACTGCATGGAGACTTGACACTTCATTCCAAACGGTTCTAGAGAGTAAAGCCACAACACCTGAAATGCTACTCAATGGGTGGATAGGAACCCATATTGAATGCATCCAGTAAGTTCAGCACCATGTAACTGACAAGTGTATCAACAAAGTTAAGCTGAGATAATGTTTTTTAGTACACTGCAACCTCGTTATAATGAACATTTTTGTTGAGAATTCCCTGATATAATGACCACATTGCATGCTTCTCACTCATTATGTATTATGTGCTTCATTATACAGGTGAATATCAAATTAAGGTAGAAGCCTAGTCATGATTTTTGACAAAATTGGTCATAAATCACATGACAATGTTCATTAGTTTATTATGTACAATCATGAAGCTATTGTCTCATGGTACAATGAAATAGCATTATTTTGTGTGTTACAGTTTTGCTTTTTGAGAAACGCGTCATAATATTTCTTGAAAATTGCTATTTTTAGAACAATTCCATAGAACACAATGTTAAAGAAAGTTTGCTTTTTTGACACTTTTTAAAACCCAGATTTTTTAAATAATTCACAAAAACAAAAAGTACTCCATCATTAACAATATATAATTTTTTCAGCCTATGTCACCAGGTTAGATTATGCCATAGAAACCTGTGGTAAAAGTGTTATAATAGTATCAAAATGGCGACTTTCCACTAAAATACAACCATCAATTTCTCGAAAAAAAGACTGGTGACCCCCAACTTTTTTTTGGTCAATATCCTTATATTGCCTTGGAGTTCAGTTTATTGCAAAATGAATAAATTCTGGGTATTTTAATTTATGAGTAGGCTTCTACCTTAATTGTATGTCCCCCAAAAGTTCATTATAACGAGGTGACAGTATACTGTTTTTACATGAGGTAGACATAACAAGTATTTTTTCTAATTTGATAATTAAAACATTCTATAGAGAGTTATATAAACTAAAAATCTTCGTACGTAAAATTTTAACCACTGATTCATGCTCCAAATCTGAACAAGTGTGACTAGACAGTATTTGTATTTTTCTGCTCTATACACTTTCATTAAATGAGCATATCTAAATTGTGCCCTCATGTAACGATATATAATTCAGATACAAATGTAACAAGTAATTTAGCAGTTCTGTGAATATCCCAGACTCAACACTTTAATACTAATTTTCTTTTTTTAATTTATTAATATCTGCATTTATTCTCAGTGTATTATACCAGGAATAAATACAAATGAATAGCCATGACGACACATTTTAAAATTTTCAAAAGGGACAAAATGTTAACACAAAGAAAAAAAGCCCTTATGTAAAATGTGCAAAGTTCTCAATGTGTGGGTAATGCAAATTGTTGATACTGAGCATATGAAAATCAATTTGTAAAAGTACTATTTTGTTGGTAACTTGGTGGATTAAAGTGCCTGACATCATGCTATGCAATTATGGCACTTTAATTCAAAAATTATCAGAGATCTGAATTTTCATATTTTGTTGTTGGAAAGTCAAGCACTCAGGAGAACAAAAAGCCTGAAAAAATGGTGATAATGGCTTGTACCAGCAACTCTGTGTTATTATCTGTAGTTACGGTGCTAGTATACAGCAACATATGAAACAATTGCCTATTGTATGTCACTTTACTCTCAATATAGAATCACATTATTCATATTCATGCATTTCAAGTCCTACAACCACTTGCCATGTTTATTAGTCCCAATTTATGTCTTATTTTTTCTTTAGTTTTTTAACAGGGCCATAATAAAGAAATCTAGTTTTAGCACAATGCTATTAAAAATCAAGGTTTGCACATTTCGCAAAAAGTGGTAATTAAAGAACATAACCCCCTTCAAAACTATATTCCAGAAGAATAATGTTTTACTAAGACAAGCAATGTACAATTTATTTGGAATTTGTAATAATAATAATAATAGTTCTAAAGAAACTTTATGATGATTTCTCATTATCTGGAAGTTCAGGAAGAAAAATCTTTTTTGACTGCTTTTGCTGGAGAGGAAGGTTCAACTGGAGTGGATCCTGGAGTCTTTCGATGTCATATTCCACCTGTGTGATAGGGAAATTAAACTTTAACATACATCTTGCAGCTAAAACAATAGAAATCGTCTATTTGTAAAACATTGTATGGATGTTTTCAAACGTCTTTCTTAATTGGAAAATGTATGTCAGATTTATGTGACATTCGAACAGTTTACATTGACTAAAATAGAATCATGTCACTAAATGCAAATAATCACACTCGCACAAATATTTTTTGATGGCATTTCCGGTTGTTATAACTTTTTTATAACCTGTATACTATCAATGTACACTTACCTTGGCTATTTCATCTTTCAAGACGTTGTATTTGCCAACATCTAATTGCCTTTTCTGTGCAAATTTATGGAAAGTGAACAGGTACTGTCTATCTCTCATAATGGGGTAAATGTATTCCTATAACAAACATGATGATCTGATTATTTTATCTCTTGAGTGTAAAACCATAATTCTCATATTTCTAACATATCTGGTGAGTGAGCTTTGCAGCAGGCACCAAAATATGACAATGTTACAAGAAAGAAGTCTCATGAGTAGAGAAACAAGTACTGTGGAATACTTTTAATTAATTTTCGTTATTTTCGCCGAATGAATAATTCAGTGAAAATAAAATCCAGCGAATATAACTTTTTTCCTATATTTTGCACTAAAAAAGTTGATACAGTGAAAATTAAATCCAACTAAAATAAAATATTTTACAGTAACTTGCCCATGAATACATTAGATTTCATAAACATATCACATCACAAAAAATGTATCAACAGCTTTATACTCAATAGACCTATCTGAGGTTCTTGAAGTACCTTGGTAGCAAAACTGCCATGTGTGCGAAGTGGGGGGGGGTCGAATTGAAGTTGATTCACTTTCGGCCAGTAGAATTGTCATTTCAGGCAGTTAATTTTTATTATAATAACAGTTTAAGTTATGTATTGTAGATAACAAACTTTTCATAAAATTAGTGATTTTGTATAGTATTTCTGGGGAACAACATACAAATATCTTTCAATTTTATTTGTTGACATACCTCTTTTGTTAGTACATAATATGCATACATTGCAATAGCTGTACCATAGCTTACAAAATAAGTCACAGGTTCCATGATATCCCAAGAATATTCCCACCAGGTTAAACGTGCTAGGAAACCAAATTGTAATGCCATATAACCAAGACCTCCCCACATCAATATGTTTGTACGCTTCACAGCTTTTGAGTCAATATCTTGTTTTATCTGAATAAAAAATAAAGACGAATAAAATTATTTGGTACATGTACAACACTGAAGAGAAGTCTGGCCCAGCCATGGTAATTTTATGATCATTTTTTTTTTTCTTTTAAAACTTGATCTAATGCAAAATTACTATGCCTGGTCTGCTCTGAGGGGTATTTATTGCTATCAATTATTCATAATATGCAGTGACTTAATTATGGAATCCAGGAGTCGAACACTTTGAAAAAAGGAAAGCAGACCCTTGTCATGTTACAGCTTAGTTTCACCCTAGTGTTATCTTCATAAATTATTCATATTTTCGTAGACTCTTTATTTTTCTCCCATACATGTATCTGAATTTCTGAATAAAATTGCAAAAAATACTGCAACAGATGTGCATTATTTGTAAACCATCCAAATTGCTCAGGTGTCAAAATGGGAAGGGGATTCCAAGGCTCAATCAGTGTTACACACCAAATGACGTCCAGGCGAGTTAGTAGGCTTTTTCATATTTGTATACATGTCATGCATTCCCTTATATAGCAGTATCATCACAATTACATAAACATAGTATAGAACTCCTGATAATTGTAGTAAAGCTACCACACTGCTAACAGTGGAGAAGAAATTGATCAGATCCCAATTTTAAATTATAATAATTATTTGTTAAAATTAGGTGATTTTCTCTTTACTGAGAATTCTTGCTTTAGCTTAATGCATGAAAGGCACAGATCAATAGTCTGTCAAATGATTTGATCTTAAACATGAATTTTATTTTTTTTTACAGTTCAATTTTGAAATGTTGATCTTTCAGAGAGATATATGGCATTGGAATAGACTCACTTGGTCAAAATGTCAATCATATGTGTATAAGCACATTATTGAGTGTGGAAATACCCAAAAAAACACTTGTCGAATCCCACTCAATGTTTTGATGCCACTACAATGCCATGACCTTTTCTTTTTTTTTACATTTGATTGCATGCATAACATGGGATCTCTTAGTGAACAGAAAATAGTCTATTATCTTCCCTTACCTGCTCTAAGGGTTGAAGTTCTGCTTTCAGACGTTCTAATTTTTTTAACAAGTCTTTTTCATGCATTAACTGATGTTGCTCCACATTCAGTGTGGTGTAAAGCTTTTGTATAAGTACTTTGACATCAGATAGCTTTTCAGCATCTTCACTGTCAACAACTTCTGTTATTTAAAAAAAAAAACAATCTTATTTAGATAAGAGCACATTAACGACAAACAGCAAAGGTCATGCTAGAATCCAAACAAATGCATTCTCGGGTTGATCCATGTCGTTGGAATATAAACATGAACAATCGATGCATTTATTTTGTTACCATATGATTATCACCTTGACACAAAATAAAAGAATTAAATAAATGTTTTGAAAAATAAAATTCCTTTCAAGAATAAATTTGCAAAATCTCTGGTTCTGTGGCAAAGTTGTAGTAAATTTGTGTGAAAACCAGAGATTGTGCAAATTAATCTTACAAGTTGCAATTTGATCCAATCTGAAGCGTTTTTCTGGGGTTCCCTTGTCAGCCATGATGACCTACATGTATCACATAGATGAAATTCTAATTGTTTATATAATATATCGAATGGCCCAGCCATGTTACAACACCAATTAACACACTAGAAATGACACAAGAGACTGATATGCGAGAAAAAGTAGGGGGATCAAGAGCCTCAGCGTACAAGCGTCTTAGCCGTCTATTCCATGATATTGGTCGCCTTTGACCAACATCATGGCAAGGACGACGTGATACTTGAGTGAGGGCGCCACCTAAGGGTACGCTGTGTGTAGGCGTCATTGAGGCCTATGTCCCGCGGCGAGTTGTAACTTTCAACTCATCTCGGGGCAAGTGCGACGTGTTGCCCAAACAGAGTATGGATTCCCTGTGTGACAATCCCCCCCCCCCCCCTAGCTGTATTTATTAATAAATAACCAAAACATGAAATAAGCACAGAGGAAAAAAAAAATACAAAATGATGAAGCAGACTGTAATGATGGGAGGGTGGGAGGTAACTTGAACGATGCTCACTGTATGAAAGCAGGAACTGAATAATAATAATAATGAATTTATTGCATCCTTAGAAATAATTTCCATTGGTTGAACAGCAATAAAATGTTAGTAATAAAGTACAATACATATAAAATTAAAGTAAAAGTAAAATGTCAGTTATTGATATTTCTGATTTCAAATATTTTGTATAAGTATTCACCAACTTGTCTTATTAGTACGTCTGAATGATGCGATGAGAGTAGCCAAGACTAAGGGACGCCGTGGATGCACTAACGTGATTGGCTAAGATGGCAAAATGTAAACACATGATGGTTCATGGGATACTAACTAAAATAGCACAAACTAGGGAATGATCTATAAAGTAAATACGAGTTACATAATCAAGGGTGGAAGTGAGCTAGCTGACTATCAATGGAGTGGGAAACAAAGAGTGCACATTTCAGTGCGTTAACATACAATTACAAATGTTTTGTAATAGTCACATTGTTGCATATTTGTATGTTAATGTGATCTCTGAGGCAGTAGATAGATTGTATATTCAGTCAAACCTGTGTTAGTAAAAAACTCAATTACAATATAAAGACCACCTGCCTACATGTAGCATTTTTAGGCAGTCCTGAGGCATAATGTATGAGCAACCTGTGTATAAAGACCACCTGCCAACATGTAGCATTTTTAGGCAGTCCTGAGGCATAATGTATGAGCAACCTGTGTATAAAGACCACCTGCCAACATGTAGCATTTTTAGGCAGTCCTGAGGCATAATGTATGAGCAACCTGTGTATAAAGACCACCTGCCAACATGTAGCATTTTTAGGCAGTCCTGAGGCATAATGTATGAGCAACCTGTGTATAAAGACCACCTGCCAACATGTAGCATTTTTAGGCAGTCCTGAGGCATAATGTATGAGCAACCTGTGTATAAAGACCACCTGCCAACATGTAGCATTTTTAGGCAGTCCTGAGGCATAATGTATGAGCAACCTGTGTATAAAGACCACCTGCCTACATGTAGCATTTTTAGGCAGTCCTGAGGCATAATGTATGAGCAACCTGTGTATAAAGACCACCTGCCAACATGTAGCATTTTTAGGCAGTCCTGAGGCATAATGTATGAGCAACCTGTGTATAAAGACCACCTGCCAACATGTAGCATTTTTAGGCAGTCCTGAGGCATAATGTATGAGCAACCTGTGTATAAAGACCACCTGCCAACATGTAGCATTTTTAGGCAGTCCTGAGGCATAATGTATGAGCAACCTGTGTATAAAGACCACCTGTTATTAAGTAACCATCCTTCCATCAATATTTTTGCAGGTTTATTTTTGTTTAGAGACAAAAATACTAATTTGCATTCTGTTTATAAAATTTTTAGTTTCCCGCATCAAATTGATTTAATTTTGATCAACTCAAATAAATGTATTTTTATTGCAACAGTATCATCTCATTATTCTCTGAACAAATGTCAAATATACGAGTTGGCAATCCATAAAAAATAATCAAATTTCCATATAAAGACTGCTTCTGGAAGTCCCTTGGTTGATCGCTATCCACAGGTTTGACTGTACAAACATTTGTTGATGGTAAAACTACTACAAACCTTGCGTAGGAGGTGTTACATCATAACTGGTATCATTTAGGACTAATTTAAAACTGTCTTTCATCAATATATCAATACCAGTTGCTTTGGCAACTTTAACATCATCTGAAAAAAAATTAAATATGCAAGTAAGCACATTTAAATGTAAAATACATTATACATACAATTTGAGCACTGTGTGATAAAAAGTACATTTGAACAGAATATAATTGTGCATTTTTTTGAATTGTGAATTTTTTTAGCTTAGCTTTTTATATTCGTTGATATTTGATTGAATGAAAGGAAAAGACAATCGTATCATGACAAGGCTTGTTGAATGTATGCTTGTTCTGGGGTCTACTGTCCATGATTACGCAACATGGCAGCTCCCACCATCACGTGATGTTCTGTTAGCCAATGAGTGAGTGCCATTTGGATAAATACAGCATATTCTCTTAAACACTGTACAGTGGTAATAATTTATAATGATTTATGCATATGCATGGTTTTTACCATCATCTGCAATGAATTATTGATGTAGCAAATGCAGTATAAGACAAGCACTGATAAATTGAATAATCAATGAACTCAACTTAATATAATAATTACCTTTGTTATAAATGACAGCTCTTTCAATTCCACCATCTTCTTGCGTTAACTGGTGTAATAAATCACCCACTGACTGGGAGAATGGTTTCAATGTGAATTGGCATAGTTCTTGCCTGGATGGTAATGGTACAAATAAAACTGGTAAACCATTTTGATAAGTACAGCTAGCATCTGAAAATTAAAAAAAAAAATACACTGAAAATTAAACTTAAAATTGACATAAGGTATATAAATTTGTGTTGCACAAATTAATCATCAAAATTGTGAATTTATATTAGAAATATTAATTGTAGTAACAAGACACTTTAAATGTCACACATTTATATCGAACTAATAAACATGGTTTAAAATAGTACAATGTATGCTTACAAAATTATTTTTACAAACTAAACTTAAAATTGCAGTAATATTATTTTGTGTCACGAAAAAAATCATCAAAATTGTGAATTGTTGTTATCAATATTAATTGTAAGAAACTTTAAAGGCATATGTCTATTATCAAGATAAACACACATTTTTTGTCTAAAATAAATAAATAAATACATAATATTTAATGGGGCTGGTATCTAGTGTAAGAAATAGACAAGGGATGAAGGCTCCAGCCAGCTCTCATTTTTTAAACTGGAAAAACAGACGAACAGAATGAAAAATAAAATCTATAAAAAATACCAGGTGGATGTCATAATCTGCATATCCTATAGACACTCTATGCGAATGAATTTCCAGGCAGAATTTTATGTCATATTTACCAGTA
Organism: Saccoglossus kowalevskii; assembly: GCF_978046115.1. Taxonomy (NCBI): domain Eukaryota; kingdom Metazoa; phylum Hemichordata; class Enteropneusta; family Harrimaniidae; genus Saccoglossus; species Saccoglossus kowalevskii. The sequence continues at coordinate 25,414,987 of NC_140659.1, forward strand.
TAACACAATTTAGCCAATTTGTTGGACCAAATACAGTCGAATTAACTTTATTATAAGAGTCGAACTAACAGCTGAAATTTTTTTTTTTAATGCTCAGCTGTGTGTGATTTATTCAACCCTCCAGTAGAGATGATGAAAATAATGCAGCCAACAGAAAGGATAATCTTTATATCAGACTTGTTTAATGCATGACGGTGAACCAGAGCTAATGGCAAAGCAGGCTAATGTCAGTGTAATGCTCAATTTTGCATCTAATTTGGGTCAACTTAGCCTTACAAAATACTAATAGACTTTTTTACAAATTTAACAGCTGTAGGATGGAATAAAACCATGATGAACCAAGCATAGCAATCAGTACATGAATTCTTCTCCAGGTGCATACAGTTAGGTTAGCATTTCTATTAAATTATAAAATGGAATTGGGCAGCATGTATTATAAATGCCACTTTATAAGACTAAATAAGCATACTGTAATTAATTTTCGCTGAAGGAATGATTCAGTGAAAATAAAAAACCAGGGAATATTCTTTTTTTCTATATTTTACATTCAACTTATTTAGAATTTGGAGATAACAGCTAAAAATCTGCTATAAACAAACATTTGTGTTTAGTAACAGGACTCTATTTTTACTTCATGATATCCTTGGGGCAGACATCCAGGTATTTTCACTGCCAACCATCACGGTGAAAACAAAGGCAAATAACTCTCAAAAAAATGTACTTTGGAATAGTTGTTGAGACTCTCCTGAAAAGTGTAACACAATTTCCCCTACATGTACAACATATATAAATTTTGTTGCTTAGGATTAATTCAAAGTTGCGTTTGTACTATTTCATTGACTTTTGCTGTTTTCACTGGCTCTTCGACCGGCGTTCCACAGCAGCTCACGCAGAGCCCATAGAAATACATGGTAGAGTGGTGTGCGTCTTAGCAACAAAGAACATTCTGTGACGTAGGTCCATCCCCCCAAGGATAGTGTTTCAATGCCAGAAGTGGTCAATTTTGGTGATGTAGTTTACCTCATATAAAGAAAAATTTTAATGTTGGAACGAGTACAGATAGATTTTGCCACAAATGCTGGTATGGCTAATTGTTAGGTGCTAGACATATAAATAATGGCTTTTATTTTTGTATGTTTGTACAAGGTTTGACAAGGTCAAATGTATTTTTCTTGGATGGATACATTGTACCTAATATACCTGCATAAATCTTAGTAAAAGCTAAATATATATTTTTTCAATATCTTTTTATATATTCTAAATTCCAAAAAGTAACTTATATACATAATTGGTTATTCACATCTAATATCACAGATAAAGTGTGGTATTGCGAGAAGCAGTGTTTATATTTTTATATTTAGAGCACATAACTAGAATATCCACAATTGAGAATGGAATCACCCAAGACTGTTGCCATGGAAGCAAACAAGATGTCATTTTTCAGACTCTACCTTAAACAAGTAAAATATCGCTAGTCAGAATAGTTTTATTGTCAATATTGATGATAATGTTTAGTTTAATTAATTCATACTATAAGATCATTCATTAATTTATATGATCATCAGAAACTCACATACATTTGCAAAAATAAAATACAATGACGGTCATACTGAGGATATCTCACAAAAGTAGAATAGCAAATTATTTCAAGTGATATTTATTGATAAAAAATCCTTGCCTAAGTCAGTTTCTAGATATGGTGAAATACTGTCACTGTGGTAACCAACAAAGATAAAAATATTTCAAATATTTAAGTTTTTTAGAAAATAAATAAATTCATACATTATCAGTGAGTATTGTATTTACTTTATTAGTAGCACATGCGCTTTGGTCACAATTGTGAAAGAGCCTATGGTGAAAAGAAGACATGTTTTAAATTATAACTTTATTACTCAACAAGTACTATATGAGGGTTCTGTATTGTAAATAAACAATACATAATGAGAATGATCCAGTGTACAATATATCATACACGTAGATGTGCTTCTACAGAATATACGTTTACTTCTTAGCTGAATAAAGTATTCTGCCTTAACTGTATTTTTGCATGCTCAATAGACCTCAGTAACTGTACAAGCAATAGCAAAAGTGTTTGATTTTGCCCCCAAAATACACACTAATTCTTGTTGATAGAACACTTTGAGTGAGATGACCTACATTCTCCAGAGGTACTATATTACAATGCTGGTTAATTCAGGAAAAAGACAATTCTTAAAATGAATTACAAAGTAGCACAATTAATTTTAGATGCAGTGTGTCAAACCAAACTTTATAAAACTGTAATGGCAAAACTCACTATACAATTATATGAAGCTATCTTGAAGTGTCTATAGTCACTAGTTTAAAAAACCTAAGCTTGTAGGATAGAATATAAATTTATTTTTTGAGTGATGTGTTTGCATTTAATGATAATAATAAAGATAATTTATTGCATCCTTAGAAATACAGTGTTTCCATCAGTTTATAGCAACAAAAGTAAGATATTAAAAAACAAAATAACAAAATAACTATAGCAAATAATAAATGATAGATTTTAGTGTTTTTGTTTCTCATTAAGAACGAGCTGTGTATAAATTCTCCAACAAGTTTGATTACATTTGTGTTAGAATTTTTCATTAAGTATGTAAATTTCTGTTGGTCAGTTTTTGTTTCATCAGGAAACTGTATATTTGAGAATATATCCATTCGCAGTGTGTGATATTTTGGGCATTTGATGAGGAGATGCATTTCATCTTCTATGTCTGCTAAAGTACATTGATATGGTAAGTTTTGATCATGAACCTTGAGTTGGTTTACATATTGACATTTTTAAAGCTAACTGTTTAAAAAATGATGGTGCTTCAATCTTAAATATCAGCATTTTCAGAAAAGCAGCTGCTCATATGGTTTAAAGATTATTTACATGTAACTGCATATAGCTGTGCAGCTTCACATGATGAGAGTTATCTTGAATTACTCCTGGGGAAAAATGAATTTAACCTCAGGGGATTTCAGCTAACAGAGAATAAATATACTTAGTAGTGAGCACATGCACTGATAATGTAGATAGCATCTATTTTGCCACAACCTAAATACTGTAAAGGGGGTAATTATTCACTGGGTTTTAATTTAGCTTATTTCGCTGACTGGAAAAATGCGCTAAATTAAAACACAGTGAATATGTAAAATTTAACATAGAACACATTATCTAAATGACGAAACCATGAATTTAAAACCCACTGAATATGCCTGAAATGGTAAATCAGTGAAATTTAAACCCAGTGAAAATTAGTCATTTTACAGTATTCAATTCCAAAAATTTTGTTTGATTAATGACTAAAAATTTTTTTTTTTTAGATTTAATGCATTTAACTGTGAGTGTGTAATTACTGATTGATGATGCATACTGATGATTTTGATATTTTGTATTTTTTAAAAGTGGGCCAAATAAAAGTTTTCATTCCTTTTACCAACTCTGAGAGCTGTTTAAATACCTCTGCCTAACCTTGAACAGTAAAGGGTTACTTGTACATGTAAACATGCCATTTACTGGTTAGCAGCATCATAGTAGAAATATTTGCAAATTGATATATGAAAGCTCGTCATTTATAACTTATCTTAAAGAATAATTGTTTTTCTTATTGATGAGAAATGAATGTGTACACTCTCTTTACATTTTAAGCGGTACAAAAATAAATGTTGTGAGTGTGTATCTTTAACCTATACCATTACTTTATATGTTGTATTAAGTAGGTTTGGATTAAATTGAAAATTAAATATACTAAATATATTCAATACATACAAAAATATGGATCAGCCATCCACACTACTATGGTCCAAAAAATTGAAAAAGAATTGTGAAGTCACCAAGCAATAGTTTAAAAAAAATGATTTTTCCAAAACAGTCTTATTACTCATGTTTCTGCATTAATTCCTGATAGAATATTTCTGATCACACTGGGGTACCAGTATATACCAATATGTATGGTTATGTACAACGAAAAATGAACAAATTTACTGATATCAATCCTAGTATCTCTAAAAATGTTCATATTAATCTACCACAGATCAATAGAAGTAGAATGAAATCAGCAATGTCACCATAAAATAATCATGAATTTTTCAGAATCTGTTTTGATAATATATATAGCTAATATTTAGCTTTTCCAAATTTTTAAATATTTTTATTTATATTGTTATTCAATACCATAATTGCTCTCGATATTAGAAGCGTGTCACCAAAAGTAGTGCATATAAACCCCAAAATACATTTGTTATACACAGAATCATTAAAATATTACTATTACCATAGAAACATCTCTGTAATTTAGGTAATAATAAGAACATGCACTATTTCAAGGCAAATACAGTACTCATATTTTTATAATAAGGACTGTTTTGAAATGCTATATTATGCATAAATTGTAATAGATTAAATAATGAATGCATCACCATTATTCACATATTTCTGCTACATGCATACACACACAATACTGTCAATTATACCTACTGCGTCAGCTGTCTGTCATGATATATTACCAGTGCTACATGCATGACTGCAATCATTCCTCCCTTGACAGTTATGTCATTCAGATGACACAAAATAATAGCTTCAAGTATGTACACAATTAGCCTTCTATAAATCTGCCAATTAATCCTGGGGTTCTTTGTAATTTTAGAATAGAGTGAATTACCGATTGGAACATCATTAATTTTATTTTTGTCATTTTTGTTATATAACAATGGACCTAATTATGGAGGCTAATACTGTATTTGGTCTATTACTGTAGTAGCACATGCTTTATATAAATGACAGGGGTGGTATGGTAAAACAAGCAGCCTGTCGGCTGAGACAGCTCTGCCGTTAGCAATGCACATTTCAATTAAAGAACAGTAGATATCATTAGAAAATGAACAATATGTATAGTATCAAAGCAACGGGACTTGCCGTTTTCAACAAGAATTCAAAAATATCACTTTTCACCAAAAATGACAAAAATAATCATCACAATTAAGTAATTTAAGATATCACCACGAAATTAACAAATCTGAAAGAGGTCCACATGTAGTACCTATATATGTAATATAAAAGCAATCAGACTTGCGGTTTTCAACAAGAAGTTGAAAATATCACTTTTTATCAAAAATTACAAAAATATTCACCAAAATTAGAGAATTAAAGATATCATTACAAAATGAACAAATCTGAGAGAGGTCCACGTGTAGTACCTATATATGTAATATCAAAGCAATTGAACTTGTGCTTTTTAACAAGAAGTCAAAAATATCACTTTTTACCAAAAATTACAAAAATATTCACCAAAATTAGAGAATTAAAGATATCATTACAAAATGAACAAATCAGAGAGGGGTCCACATGTAGTACCTATGTAATATCAAAGCAATTGGACTTGTGCTTTTTAACAAGTTGAAAATATCACTTTTTACCAAAAATGACAAAAATATTCATATGATAAGCTCCGCTCGACAAAGTCGACAGCGGAGCTAAAAAGTCATATCAATGAAGCAATATACTGTTGATTTACACAACCTATAGGAGGTGTGCTTGTATAACAAATAGAATATTTGATCTATGACATCATAAATCTGTAGTATTACTTAAATCTTGATTTATGATTTCTAATTATGGGTAATAACTTATCATGGTTCCAAACCAAATGTATTGACTTTAACAGCATTATATTCACTACTGTGCACTAGCTTCTAGTTTGTTTCACTTGCTTACATAATGAATTGACCATTAAATCATTCTGTGAATGATTAACAATGCTATCAGTGTATTCAGTGTAACCAAATACATTGCAGCACAAAATTAAAAGCAGTCTTGTTCATTACTTGATGGAGGTATTTTCCTTATTGATTAAATTTATTCCAACATAAAGTTGTTAGATCTATCTTGAGCTTCAGAATGTATTTGAGGTTTTCAGGAAGTAAAACTCTGGAGAATCATTGTAAATATATATATATTATGAAAGCTCATAATTAATGCTACTTAAAAATCATTGTGGTCACTTGATTGCTAAGAAAAGGAATTGAATAGTGAACATTCAAATGATTACTGTGAGATAATAAAAGAGATACTCCATACAATTTTTTTTTGACAATGTAGAATAAAATGTGACAGTCACAGTGATTTTTTATAATTTTTCTTCTTTAAAATGTAAATTATTTTCACCAGAATATGTTCATTTTTACACTCAGGTAGCGAAATCATTAGAATGCAGAAAATTTAACAAAAATAGCTGATGAGGTATCGTTCATTCATACCACATCTACAATCTCTGAAGAAAAAAAGATAACTGTTGAGTGCCTGCTGAGTAGTTCTTTGATCATTTTGATGTCAGAATTAGGTTAATATCAATGCGAATGGTGGAGTTGATTTATTAAATGCCTGTCATTTCTTGGGCTCAAAATATTATCAGCTGTACTATACTGCACTCACTCACTCACCTTGCCGAGCGAAATTGAGAATCGATTACAACAATAAAGTCTAGTAATATCTCGTACAAATTGCCTTGAATTTATGTGTTTTTTAATATTAGACAATATGAACAAAAACAACTCTAATTTAAGAACAAGGTTTGCACTTTCTGCTCACAAGGTTAGTTGCATCAAATTAATAATTTAATTTCAGAAAAGAAACTTGCAATCTTATGCAACAAATGTGAGTCAAGCCATTGACTAATGAAAAACATGCATTCACATATCAGGTCATTGAATGCATTTATATACGGTACCAATAAGCAAGTTTTTACTGTCAAAATGGCATGTCTGATGAATGCATGTGTCATATACCTGCATGGAGGTACCAGTGATCACATGGTGATCATTATCAGAAAATTTGTATTGTGCAGCCTGAATCAAACATTGAATTGTGCGACACACTTTATTCTTCTATTTTTCTTGCCATAGATGATTTTCACATTGATTTACATCTATTGATAAGAAAGCGAACTCAAAATTTACCATTGTAAGTCAGGATGACCGGTCGCAAAATTATTATACAAGTATTTACTGTACTAATAATACAGCATAATATTTGTCATCACAGGTTGGTTAATTTAAAATAAAAATTGGAAGTTTATTTTAGATTATTTAAAAACTTTAAAGCGTTTTCCAGAACAGTGTCTCAGTCCCACTATCATGTCAATGCAGCAATGTCTGCTTGTCACCAGGAAGTACTTGTAAAAAAATGAGGACTAATGAGGAGCCTTGTTGTGAAATGCAATAAATGAATGTTAGTCACTTACTTTGACAACAACTTTGAAACTCATTTTTTTAATTAAAATATTCATTTTGTTCTCAGATATAAAGTATGATGACATTCTTTACATGTAAATTGATTTATCAATATTTTTTTTTTACTTTTTTTGTGGAGTTGTAATTTGTAGTTGTGTTACTTTTTTTCTGTAAAAACACCTCTACCTATGTATTTTTAAATATTGTATGATGGGTCGCAGCCCAGTAATGAATAAAGATTGATTGATTGAAATGATGACATCTGACATCAGGGAAGCAAGCATTTGACAGGCACTTTAATGGACAAACAGAAAACCCAGCTTGTCAATGTAATCTTTATATTGAAGGATTTATCACTGATCAACAAGACTTCTGAGGTTTCAGAGAAAAAGCTCTACACACACTATAGTATGATAAATATAGACATAGCTGCACAATTAAATTCCACACTGTAAAAGTTTTAATTTTCACAGGTATAAAATCTTTTAATTCCACAATTTTGATATAGCATATTCACTGGGATTTGCCAGTGAAACAATTAGTGCTATCATAATTTTACATGTTCACAAAGATTTAAGTAAGCTTTACTTCTCAGCAAAAATAATAAAACCCAGTGAAAAATGAATGCGTTTACGATAGTACATTGTATAATCAAATCTAATTTAGGATGCATGTACAGTCTTGTGCATCATAAATAAAATTCAAACAAGACAGCAGATTTGTTACAGTAAACCACATAATCACAATAATCCTGGCTAAATTTCCCAAAGGTATTATCTATTTTTATATTTTGCAAGGAATTTGAATGACTGGTCTATAGATGCTACAACAGTAGTACGAAAATATCAGTGTGTCACTATACATGTACATGCAGAGATAAAAATGCTTGTTATTTCATTTTGGTAGCAATTAAACATAATGTCTAGATAATGAATCAAGGTAAATAAATTTAGGGACAGCCTTGGGTAAAACACTGAATGTACATCGTAGGCCGATGCTAGTTTAAAATTGAGTTATACAGAAGAATTAAGGAAAATCTGGTATGTAAAAAGTTGTGCAAAAGAACTGACAGACAACTGCATAGTATAAAATTTAACTTTTGGCAATATCCTCAAATCACAAAATAATGTAGCTGCTAAAATGGTATGTTATCAATATCAGCCTGTATTATAAGGTATCGACAATACATTTTATTTATGATATATTGAAATACAAGCTGTGGGCAAAATAAAAAAAATCAATAAAACAAAAAGCATATTAGTATGAAAAGTCACTATCATGTGTTGATGTACTTTACATGTTTAACACAGGTAACAAATACATACTAGTAACATCGATACATCGGGAATCAGGTTTCATTTTAAACCATTACTACGGAAACATGGTAATAGACTTCAGTTCATTATATACATGTTTATCAGGGAATTTCAGAGAAATACAGCAAACCATAGGTAAGTTAATAATGATACTGACAGTGTTTATATAAGTCAATTACTTACTGTCTTTTGGTAGGGAACAATAAGCTGATACTGCCTGCCAACCTTCACAGCACTGCCATCCCTACCAGCAAAAAAAAAAAAAAAACATAAACAGATTTGTCAATATGTTATATTCAGGCAGTATGTTTTTAATAGTTTATCTATGCAAGGTTCAAAAGGTATGACCGAATAACAATTTAAAATTACTAGTTAAAAAGGTGAGGGTACATTAGCAAATTGACTGCATGTTTAAACTCTCACCTAATTGTTAACAAGTGTGTAAACCCCAGTGTAAAGACATCAATTAAATGAACAAAAATATAAATAAATGTTGAAATGATAAATTAATATTAGGCAAAAGAACGTAACAATTAATTTCAGAATACACATAACAGTGTAAGAGTTAGACAATTAATAAACAAGAACACATGTAACCTACATAGCTGTATATAAATATGCACAACAGATGTTACACAACTCAGTAGATGCAGTGACAAATAGGAAGCAAATTAAACAATTTTGATGAAATCTGTAATCTTCCTAGCACCCCTAGAGACACTGTACCTGCTTAAGTGCATTTCCAATAGAAGTGCGCATAAACCAAGAATTGAATTTATTGTATGCTGGATTAGTAAAATATGACTTGTTTTGAAAATATACCTCTGTTATTTACGTGGGCAGAGAACAAATATGTCTTTTTGGCGAATAATTTGCAAAAGAAAATAAAATTTGCTTAATACAGAATATGAGGTACTGGTATTTATTTATATTTTGCATTTCGCTTGCTAACATGTTGGTTAGAATTCAAATATACATGCAAAAGAACACAAGATTCTGAAACTTTAAATATTGTTGCAGCACTGTTACCAGGGTTGCTGGGAATGAGAGATAGAAGCATTTATAAGGATACTTGTCCTTGGCTATTCCAAACACTTAGCAGACTGACATACTGTTAGTAGAACATATTCAGGAGCTATCAGCAGCTCAGACATGCAAGATACAAATACAATATACACTGCAAGAGGCACAAGATATAATACCACTTCATGCTCTATGCTGAAGACAGCTGGTGATAGCACAAGTAACGCAATACAGTAGAAAATACAATACTCCAGCAATGTAAAGCTACATTTGTTCTCTAGTGTATTTGGTTACAATGGAAGCAGATGAACACATTTCAATGTATTATTAAATTTTAAAGTGCGGTGGTCGTCGTGCAGCGCGTGTTCGAATTTCATGTAAATAAACAATGTATTTTACACGCGTTGTGTACGTCGCTATTAGTTCCATATCGAACAGGACGCGGCGCGACGACTGCCTCCCTTTAACATTAATATAGTCAAAACAATTTTTTCATAATTCTGCATTTTCTCTAAAAAAAATAAATTATTTAGCATAAAAATTATATCTTTGACAGCCTGCCATTTTTATCAGGAAGCTCTAGGTTACTGTATCTCAAGTCAGATTACCAGTATATTGCTCATCAAACAAATGAAGATATTATTAACTATACAAACAATACTTATCTAACATACAGACAGTACATTTATAGCAACAAATATTTAGACACTTCTGTCAGACTGTATCACAAGCAACACTATCTACAATATATCTGTAATCCTTCATACACAGATATCCATACATATTCCATTGCAATAGTATACATAACAATACATACATACATACATATGATATACATAACACAAATTATATGGGCATGTTTTTACACTGTGCTATTTTAGGCTAATTATTTGCATATTTACACATACTTAACAAACAAAACATTTTCATGAAGTAAATGAATGAATTGAATACATTCTAATGCATTATTTGTTCAATTTTCTTTTCACAACAAGCAACATGAAAATTAGCATAATTTTAAATAATATTTTGCTGTCTAAATATTACAGTATAGGTGAAAATAATTTCCATGTTATTTGTTTTTGTAGGCAAGATATTTGCAGCGTATAAACACCTAATGTTTATTGTGAAGTGTTGGTTGCTACAACTATTGTATTATTTTTTTAAAGTGGCAATTAATTCAATTAACCACAGTGCGGTCGCGAATTGTTGTAAATGTATTACGTAGAAATGATCGGCTTCCGCTAAACCCTCCGTATTAAATCAACTATTTTATAACAGTGTAGACACACTTTGCTTTTAAGTACACGGCGTCATTGGTTCATCAGTAAACTGTGCTGTAAAACATAAACAGAACCTGTTTGTTTTCAGACCCCACCCACCATGAAGACATCCGATGGTTCTCGCAGCGTGACATAAAGGGCGACTTACAATGAAACGAAAAACACGAAGCCATCCAGTAAGATAAGATAATTCTTTATTACAACCTTATAGAATGAATTACATATCTATTTTGGTTTATGAAATGCAACAAAGTTCTTTTCAATGCAACATAATCAAGCCAAAAAAAAACATGTCACATTTTTTAAACACGTTTAACGGAAAACAGCAGCTACGAATATGCTTGTAACTCTAACAGTGGTTTGGAGTGAAAAAGTTTGTGAAATTTGTCCTATTAAATGAATTTGCATTGCAAACAGAGCCGGTTAGATCTCGCATTCATTTTCTACTTAAAAGCAGAAATGCACTAAATGACAACACACAATTTCGTAACTGGCGATTCCTTGTTCTTGTAATGCAAAAAGAAACAGTGTGGTACTCACAGTAATTTGTTTGGAGCGCAGGACCCCGGGTGGACAATTTACGACAAATCTACGGCTAACAGCAAACAAACGAAACCAACCAGACGACGCCATTTTCGATCGCCAAATGAATGTAGTGAGTGAAATTATTGAAATTGATAGATCGAGATTCAAAAATAGTCTTCATCAATAAATTATATCCTTCCAACATTCTAATTAAAATAATATAATTATATTTACTACGTCGATTGACAGTGCGATACAAGATATTTGTTGCATTGAAATAATATAATTTGACACAATGTTAAAAAACTATAACGAAGATGCATTCTGCAACTGTAAAAAATGCGTTACGGGTGTCAACAAAATGTAGTGGGGTTGGGTATGTCTTGTTGATCTATCTCGAGAAAAACGGTACAGATATATCGGTAAGTCATGTTTTTATATTTTGTAATGTAGTATGAAGACTATATTATCACATAAACTGTTTGTCAGTATTTTTTGTAACTGCGCATGTAAATTATTTTGCAAAATACGTCCTGAAAGCCAGTCCAGTGAGCGAGACACTTGTGAACAATTCAACTTGACTGTCCGATTGTGCTTTAATTAAAAACTGAACTTAGTTGCAAAACAATTATAATTGTGGGACAACTATGCATATGATGCGTAGTGTTATCACATCTGACTGTATAACGTCCAGTACCATAAAGCCTCTAGGAAGACGATAAGAATAAATGTACACCGGGTTTCATGAAGGCGTGAATTTGTAAATGGATATATATAAATATTCATATAACATTTATCCTGAAAGACCCTCACAATTAAATCCAATGTGAAGTTCTATATGGATATATTATCATTTACTAAGGTTCGTAATTGGTCAATTTGTTTTTAGTATTCCCAATTTAAAAACATTTGTAAATATTTTATCGCTAAGACCGAGTTTCCGCTTTCAAAGAGAGCTCATAGAAAAATGAAAAAAATCTATATACCCTAAGAATTTGAAAATGGTGTTGTTTTTGGTTAATTAATGGGCGACACCATTTTGTTTGTTGTTTCATAAATTGTGTGAAATTGTGTGAAATACTAATTGTCAGTCCAAGCATGTGCAGCCAGAACAAATTTCAATATTTTCTATATGGATGTACATTTTTTCCCCAGTCTCATCAACACAACTTTATCTAATTGATGTAAAACAGCATTTCTCACAATACACCCATTGTAAATATTCATTAACAAATGCATTACACTGATGTTCCCTGGTCTAACATTTAAAACTAAATACTAGTACGCATTTAGCAATTCTATAAACATATAGATATCAAGCAGTTAATTATTTGTTATTTTTCATTTACAGATTTTGATTTCAAGATGTTCCGTTCAACTTTGAAGAGAACATTTCAAATACTGCCAGTAATACAGAGGAGATATACCTCAAATTACCAACAAATACCTAAGTACTATTATGTGCTAGCATCAGCTGTTGGTGGTAGTGCTGCAGTAGGTCTGTTATGGCAGAGGTAAGATATTGCTACTCATGTGTTCACATTAGGTATTGGTGGTAGTGCTGCAGTAGGTCTGTTATGGCAGAGGTAAGATATTGCTACTCATGTGTTCACATCAGATATTGGTGGTAGTGCTGCAGTAGACCTGTTATGGCAGAGGTAAGATATTGCTACTCATGTGTTCACATCAGATATTGGTGGTAGTGCTGCAGTAGGTCTGTTATGGCAGAGGTAAGATATTGCTACTCATGTGTTCACATCAGATATTGGTGGTAGTGCTGCAGTAGACCTGTTATGGCAGAGGTAAGATATTGCTACTCATGTGTTCACATCAGATATTGGTGGTAGTGCTGCAGTAGGCCTGTTATGGCAGAGGTAAGATATTGCTACTCATGTGTTCACATCAGATATTGGTGGTAGTGCTGCAGTAGGTCTGTTATGGCAGAGGTAAGATATTGCTACTCATGTGTTCACATCAGATATTGGTGGTAGTGCTGCAGTAGACCTGTTATGGCAGAGGTAAGATATTGCTACTCATGTGTTCACATCAGGTATTGGTGGTAGTGCTGCAGTAGACCTGTTATGGCAGAGGTAAGATATTGCTACTCATGTGTTCACATCAGGTATTGGTGGTAGTGCTGCAGTAGGCCTGTTATGGCAGAGGTAAGATATTGCTACTCATGTGTTCACATCAGATATTGGTGGTAGTGCTGCAGTAGACCTGTTATGGCAGAGGTAAGATATTGCTACTCATGTGTTCACATCAGGTATTGGTGGTAGTGCTGCAGTAGGCCTGTTATGGCAGAGGTAAGATATTGCTACTCATGTGTTCACATCAGATATTGGTGGTAGTGCTGCAGTAGGTCTGTTATGGCAGAGGTAAGATATTGCTACTCATGTGTTCACATCAGATATTGGTGGTAGTGCTGCAGTAGACCTGTTATGGCAGAGGTAAGATATTGCTACTCATGTGTTCACATCAGGTATTGGTGGTAGTGCTGCAGTAGACCTGTTATGGCAGAGGTAAGATATTGCTACTCATGTGTTCACATCAGGTATTGGAGGTAGTGCTGCAGTAGACCTGTTATGGCAGAGGTAAGATATTGCTACTCCTGTGTTCACATCAGGTATTGGAGGTAGTGCTGCAGTAGACCTGTTATGGCAGAGGTAAGATATTGCTACTCATGTGTTCACATCAGGTATTGGAGGTAGTGCTGCAGTAGACCTGTTATGGCAGAGGTAAGATATTGCTACTCATGTGTTCACATCAGATATTGGTGGTACTGCTGCAGTAGACCTGTTATGGCAGAGGTAAGATATTGCTACTTGTGTGTTAACATCAGGTATTGGTGGTAGTGCTGCAGTAGGCCTGTTATGGCAGAGGTAAGATATTGCTACTCATGTGTTCACATCAGGTATTGGTGGTAGTGCTGCAGTAGGCCTGTTATGGCAGAGGTAAGATATTGCTACTCATGTGTTCACATCAGGTATTGGTGGTAGTGCTGCAGTAGGCCTGTTATGGCAGAGGTAAGATATTGCTACTCATGTGTTCACATCAGATATTGGTGGTAGTGCTGCAGTAGACCTGTTATGGCAGAGGTAAGATATTGCTACTTATGTGTTCACATCAGATATTGGTGGTAGTGCTGCAGTAGGCCTGTTATGGCAGAGGTAAGATATTGCTACTTATGTGTTCACATCAGATATTGGTGGTAGTGCTGCAGTAGGCCTGTTATGGCAGAGGTAAGATATTGCTACTCATGTGTTCACATCAGGTATTGGTGGTAGTGCTGCAGTAGACCTGTTATGGCAGAGGTAAGATATTGCTACTTGTGTGTTAACATCAGATATTGGTGGTAGTGCTGCAGTAGACCTGTTATGGCAGAGGTAAGATATTGCTACTCATGTGTTCACATCAGGTATTGGTGGTACTGCTGCAGTAGACCTGTTATGGCAGAGGTAAGATATTGCTACTCATGTGTTCACATCAGATATTGGTGGTAGTGCTGCAGTAGACCTGTTATGGCAGAGGTAAGATATTGCTACTCATGTGTTCACATCAGATATTGGTGGTAGTGCTGCAGTAGACCTGTTATGGCAGAGGTAAGATATTGCTACTCATGTGTTCACATCAGGTATTGGTGGTACTGCTGCAGTAGACCTGTTATGGCAGAGGTAAGATGTTGCTACTTGTGTGTTAACATCAGATATTGGTGGTAGTGCTGCAGTAGACCTGTTATGGCAGAGGTAAGATATTGCTACTCATGTGTTCACATCAGATATTGGTGGTAGTGCTGCAGTAGACCTGTTATGGCAGAGGTAAGATATTGCTACTCATGTGTTCACATCAGATATTGGTGGTAGTGCTGCAGTAGACCTGTTATGGCAGAGGTAAGATATTGCTACTCATGTGTTCACATCAGGTATTGGTGGTACTGCTGCAGTAGACCTGTTATGGCAGAGGTAAGATATTGCTACTCATGTGTTCACATCAGATATTGGTGGTAGTGCTGCAGTAGACCTGTTATGGCAGAGGTAAGATATTGCTACTCATGTGTTCACATCAGATATTGGTGGTAGTGCTGCAGTAGACCTGTTATGGCAGAGGTAAGATATTGCTACTCATGTGTTCACATCAGATATTGGTGGTAGTGCTGCAGTAGACCTGTTATGGCAGAGGTAAGATATTGCTACTCATGTGTTCACATCAGGTATTGGTGGTAGTGCTGCAGTAGACCTGTTATGGCAGAGGTAAGATATTGCTACTCATGTGTTCACATCAGATATTGGTGGTAGTGCTGCAGTAGACCTGTTATGGCAGAGGTAAGATATTGCTACTTGTGTGTTCACATCAGGTATTGGTGGTAGTGCTGCAGTAGGCCTGTTATGGCAGAGGTAAGATATTGCTACTCATGTGTTCACATCAGATATTGGTGGTAGTGCTGCAGTAGACCTGTTATGGCAGAGGTAAGATATTGCTACTCATGTGTTCACATCAGATATTGGTGGTAGTGCTGCAGTAGACCTGTTATGGCAGAGGTAAGATATTGCTACTCATGTGTTCACATCAGGTATTGGTGGTACTGCTGCAGTAGACCTGTTATGGCAGAGGTAAGATATTGCTACTTGTGTGTTAACATCAGATATTGGTGGTAGTGCTGCAGTAGACCTGTTATGGCAGAGGTAAGATATTGCTACTCCTGTGTTCACATCAGATATTGGTGTTACTGCTGCAGTAGGCCTGTTATGGCAGAGGTAAGATATTGCTACTCATGTGTTCACATCAGGTATTGGTGGTAGTGCTGCAGTAGACCTGTTATGGCAGAGGTAAGATATTGCTACTCATGTGTTCACATCAGGTATTGGTGGTAGTGCTGCAGTAGACCTGTTATGGCAGAGGTAAGATATTGCTACTCATGTGTTCACATCAGATATTGGTGGTAGTGCTGCAGTAGACCTGTTATGGCAGAGGTAAGATATTGCTACTCATGTGTTCACATCAGATATTGGTGGTAGTGCTGCAGTAGACCTGTTATGGCAGAGGTAAGATATTGCTACTCATGTGTTCACATCAGGTATTGGTGGTAGTGCTGCAGTAGACCTGTTATGGCAGAGGTAAGATATTGCTACTCCTGTGTTCACATCAGATATTGGTGGTAGTGCTGCAGTAGACCTGTTATGGCAGAGGTAAGATATTGCTACTTGTGTGTTCACATCAGGTATTGGTGGTAGTGCTGCAGTAGGCCTGTTATGGCAGAGGTAAGATATTGCTACTCATGTGTTCACATCAGATATTGGTGGTAGTGCTGCAGTAGACCTGTTATGGCAGAGGTAAGATATTGCTACTCATGTGTTCACATCAGATATTGGTGGTAGTGCTGCAGTAGACCTGTTATGGCAGAGGTAAGATATTGCTACTCATGTGTTCACATCAGGTATTGGTGGTACTGCTGCAGTAGACCTGTTATGGCAGAGGTAAGATATTGCTACTTGTGTGTTAACATCAGATATTGGTGGTAGTGCTGCAGTAGACCTGTTATGGCAGAGGTAAGATATTGCTACTCCTGTGTTCACATCAGATATTGGTGTTACTGCTGCAGTAGGCCTGTTATGGCAGAGGTAAGATATTGCTACTCATGTGTTCACATCAGGTATTGGTGGTAGTGCTGCAGTAGACCTGTTATGGCAGAGGTAAGATATTGCTACTCATGTGTTCACATCAGGTATTGGTGGTAGTGCTGCAGTAGACCTGTTATGGCAGAGGTAAGATATTGCTACTCATGTGTTCACATCAGGTATTGGTGGTAGTGCTGCAGTAGACCTGTTATGGCAGAGGTAAGATATTGCTACTCATGTGTTCACATCAGGTATTGGTGGTACTGCTGCAGTAGACCTGTTATGGCAGAGGTAAGATATTGCTACTCCTGTGTTCACATCAGATATTGGTGGTAGTGCTGCAGTAGGCCTGTTATGGCAGAGGTAAGATATTGCTACTTGTGTGTTCACATCAGATATTTGTGGTACTGCTGCAGTAGACCTGTTATGGCAGAGGTAAGATATTGCTACTTGTGTGTTTACATCAGATATTGGTGGTAGTGCTGCAGTAGACCTGTTATGGCAGAGGTAAGATATTGCTACTTGTGTGTTTACATCAGATATTGGTGGTAGTGCTGCAGTAGACCTGTTATGGCAGAGGTAAGATATTGCTACTTGTGTGTTTACATCAGGTATTGGAGGTAGTGCTGCAGTAGACCTGTTATGGCAGAGGTAAGATATTGCTACTTGTGTGTTTACATCAGATATTGGTGGTACTGCTGCAGTAGACCTGTTATGGCAGAGGTAAGATATTGCTACTTGTGTGTTTACATCAGATATTGGTGGTAGTGCTACAATAGGTCTATTATGGCAGAGGTAAGATATTGCTACTTATGTGTTCACATCAGATATTGGTGGTAGTGCTGCAATAGGCCTGTTATGGCAGAGGTAAGATATTGCTACTCATGTGTTCACATCAGATATTGGTGGTAGTGCTGCAATAGGCCTGTTATGGCAGAGGTAAGATATTGCTACTCCTGTGTTCACATCAGGTATTGGTGGTAGTGCTGCAGTAGGCCTGTTATGGCAGAGGTAAGATATTGCTACTCATGTGTTCACATCAGATATTGGTGGTAGTGCTGCAATAGGCCTGTTATGGCAGAGGTAAGATATTGCTACTCCTGTGTTCACATCAGATATTGGTGGTAGTGCTGCAATAGGCCTGTTATGGCAGAGGTAAGATATTGCTACTCCTGTGTTCACATCAGGTATTGGTGGTAGTGCTGCAGTAGGCCTGTTATGGCAGAGGTAAGATATTGCTACTCATGTGTTCACATCAGATATTGGTGGTAGTGCTGCAATAGGCCTGTTATGGCAGAGGTAAGATATTGCTACTTGTGTGTTTACATCAGATATTGGTGGTAGTGCTACAATAGGTCTATTATGGCAGAGGTAAGATATTGCTACTCATGTGTTCACATCAGATATTGGTGGTAGTGCTGCAATAGGCCTGTTATGGCAGAGGTAAGATATTGCTACTCATGTGTTCACATCAGATATTGGTGGTAGTGCTGCAATAGGCCTGTTATGGCAGAGGTAAGATATTGCTACTCCTGTGTTCACATCAGATATTGGTGGTAGTGCTGCAGTAGACATGTTATGGCAGAGGTAAGATATTGCTACTTGTGTGTTTACATCAGATATTGGTGGTAGTGCTACAATAGGTCTATTATGGCAGAGGTAAGATATTGCTACTCATGTGTTCACATCAGATATTGGTGGTAGTGCTGCAATAGGCCTGTTATGGCAGAGGTAAGATATTGCTACTCATGTGTTCACATCAGATATTGGTGGTAGTGCTGCAATAGGCCTGTTATGGCAGAGGTAAGATATTGCTACTCCTGTGTTCACATCAGGTATTGGTGGTAGTGCTGCAGTAGGCCTGTTATGGCAGAGGTAAGATATTGCTACTCCTGTGTTCACATCAGATATTGGTGGTAGTGCTGCAGTAGGCCTGTTATGGCAGAGGTAAGATATTGCTACTCATGTGTTCACATCAGATATTGGTGGTAGTGCTGCAATAGGCCTGTTATGGCAGAGGTAAGATATTGCTACTCCTGTGTTCACATCAGATATTTGTGGTAGTGCTGCAATAGGCCTGTTATGGCAGAGGTAAGATATTGCTACTCATGTGTTCACATCAGATATTGGTGGTAGTGCTGCAATAGGCCTGTTATGGCAGAGGTAAGATATTGCTACTCCTGTGTTCACATCAGATATTGGTGGTACTGCTGCAGTAGGCCTGTTATGGCAGAGGTAAGATATTGCTACTCATGTGTTAAAATCAGATATTGGTGGTAGTGCTGCAGTAGGCCTGTTATGGCAGAGGTAAGATATTGCTACTCATGTGTTCACATCAGATATTGGTGGTAGTGCTGCAGTAGGCCTGTTATGGCAGAGGTAAGATATTGCTACTCATGTGTTCACATCAGATATTTGTGGTACTGCTGCAGTAGACCTGTTATGGCAGAGGTAAGATATTGCTACTCCTGTGTTCACATCAGATATTGGTGTTACTGCTGCAGTAGACCTGTTATGGCAGAGGTAAGATATTGCTACTCATGTGTTCACATCAGATATTGGTGGTAGTGCTGCAGTAGGCCTGTTATGGCAGAGGTAAGATATTGCTACTCATGTGTTCACATCAGATATTGGTGGTAGTGCTGCAATAGGCCTGTTATGGCAGAGGTAAGATATTGCTACTCATGTGTTCACATCAGATATTGGTGGTAGTGCTGCAATAGGCCTGTTATGGCAGAGGTAAGATATTGCTACTTGTGTGTTTACATCAGATATTGGTGGTAGTGCTACAATAGGTCTATTATGGCAGAGGTAAGATATTGCTACTCATGTGTTCACATCAGATATTGGTGGTAGTGCTGCAATAGGCCTGTTATGGCAGAGGTAAGATATTGCTACTCATGTGTTCACATCAGATATTGGTGGTAGTGCTGCAATAGGCCTGTTATGGCAGAGGTAAGATATTGCTACTCCTGTGTTCACATCAGATATTGGTGGTAGTGCTGCAGTAGACATGTTATGGCAGAGGTAAGATATTGCTACTTGTGTGTTTACATCAGATATTGGTGGTAGTGCTACAATAGGTCTATTATGGCAGAGGTAAGATATTG